>NW_023665577.1:5367500-6612199 GCF_014743375.2 Drosophila subpulchrella
CGAAAATATCTTGGAATTTCAAGTACATATGTGTGGCTGGGCCGCTTGTACTTGAAGATGGCGCTGGCAGACGACGGCGGCAGATGGGCCTCCTCGGGATTCCAGGAATGGGGTGCCCAATTCGAAAATAGACAAGATAGGTCCACGCATGTACTGTATACATAATGCATAAATGCACTTTTTATTGAATATTTTATACATTTAAATGCTTCAACATCGTCGCTGTATGCTTAGACAAAAATAATTGAGTGGATTGCTTGCTCTTAACATTTTGTTGGTGAGTGGTATGTCAGTTTTTCATTTCTGGGACCCCCGGCGGGCAGTACATTTACAAAAATACTCAAAGAACTACATTCAATTCAAATTATTTCGATTTGTATACACTTTCAGTCAATTTCGTTGCTGCAGTTTAAAATTTCGTTGTTCTTAGCGGTCTGTTAGTTGTTAATTGGAATACTGCACATAAAACGGTCCTCACATCTCTTAGCTATAATATAGGCCTAGTATATTAAGCAGAACGCCCATCATCACGATTGTTTTTTGTTAAAAGTCCAGTCTATACACTTACATTTAGGCGGATGAATACTTTATTAAGTACACGGTTTAGCACATTTTGTTCCTCGATATCGTATCGATCGGTGTATATGATATATGTAAAGTATATAAATATAGATCATTAAGGCACATTTATGGACAGTTTACTTTTGATTGGACCTGCTCTCTCATTGTCTTTTTGTCGTTGCTCTCGCTTGGAATGCTTAAAACTTGTCTAAGTTTGTCTACGATAAAATACGAATACGTAACGTCTGCCTAGATTTCCATAGCTACCGATTATAAATACGAACATTTAGCTTATACTCGAAGAAGGGGTTACAGTTAAACAATAATTACAACTGGGTTGTAATAACGGATTTGCGAATGATGGTCGGCTCGCGTCCCTTAGGGGCCGATACCACCTCCGAAGAAACCAGCCAGGGCGATACCATGTCGTTGCCGTTGCTGCTGCTGGACGGAAAAGGAATGCGGCTGTTGTCCGGGTAATTGCTCGGGGTTTTCTGTGCCAAAGATCAGAACGGGGGTTAAAACGGCGGGCCAAATGGGTCGATGGACTTAAAATGGTTAGTGGTGTGCAGATTGACATGAAAACGAGAAGGCAAGACAGGCAACTGCGACAAGCCGCAGTTAGTATACCCTTGCAGATGGTAGGGGGATTCTAAAATAGGCATTTTTAATGATTTAGAACTTATTTTATAGATGAATAAAAATTAATCACAGTTGAAAAATGATGTCAGGAAAGCTCGGATCATCAAGCTAATAAATCAGACAGGCTAAAAAATATTCCAATAGATAACAATTTATAGAATAACACCAATACCCTCTGCAAGAGCATAACAAAAGGTTAGTTAAAAGCTGTAGGCCAGTTTAGAGACAGACAGTAAAAGCGTAGACATAAGCTCGCAGGTGCTCAAACCTTTTCACTCGGCGGCGCATCGACTTCGCTGCGGCCATGATTCAGATTCAAATTCTGATTCATCTGCTGGTTGGTTTTCTGCGATTCCAGGCGCTCCTGCTCATTGAGCGTGGAGAAGAGCAAGGTGCCGGCACTGGGCGTTGAGCTGCCCGCCGGCTTAGCAGCCGTTTCGGCGGTGATGCCGCCGCTGGCATTGTTGTTTATGATGTTGTTAATGAATATTTCATTAATGAGTATTTCGGCGGCCGAAGCGTTGCTCAAGGCGGGAGCCATCGACTCCGTGGCGGTGGTGCTGGTGGTGCTGGTCACGCTGGTGAGGGTGGTATTGCCACCGCTGCCCGTGTTATTCAGATTCGCCGGCAGCGACGACGGCGGAGTGAGTGGTGCACTGAATCCGGACACAAAGGTGGCGTTGCTGAAGGGTGCACTCCCGTTGGCGGCGGCGGCGGTGGTGCTCGAGGTGCTCGAACTGCTGCTACTGCCCGTCGATGGCTTCTGTTCCGGTATGCTGAGCGTCAGCTTATCGCCTCCCTATTTTTGTGGTTTAGCAAGCATACAGACACAAGCACACGGAAACAACACACGCAATACCACGGATAAACATTAAGTGCGGACAACGAATGGAAATAAGAACGTACAAACAGAAGGCATGAAACGAGTGCAATGCAGGGGTCTTAAACTGGTTCGCTGGCCGACAACTTACCACTGATATGTAGGTGGCGTTCAGCGAATCCGGTCCATCGCCGTGTGCATGGTTGTTGCTGGAGCTGCTGATGCTGGTGCTGTTGGTGTTGCTGCTGTTCGTGTTGCTCGTGTGCATGTTGCTGCTGTGGGCGGCCGGCACAAACATCTGATTGGTGAGCTTGGCGTTGCCGCCGGCGCCCAGTTCCTCCTCAACGCGAGCTGCAGGATTAGTTAATAAATCAGTGTTACTTTCTAATAAATGTAATAAATACAGAAGCGAGAGCTTTTATTTCGAAACTGCATAGTTGAATTCGACTCACCCTTCAGTATATTGCATTTGATGTTGCCAGGCGGCAGAGCCGTGGTGCTTACATTGGCCAGCTTCACTTGGTTGTTGGGCTTCTCGTTGGCGTTCGAGAGGCGCTTCAGTGTCTCCGTGTTGTGGTCCATGTCGAAGGTCTTGTTAATGGTCACCCTGCGGAAAAGGTAACATTCTAATCAGTACATTTCGATGGCTTGACATAGGTTACGCTACCTGATACTGTTAGCATCATTAATGGCTTCGTTTGCTAGCACTGATGGGGATGGATCTTTGACAATGGACTTAAGCAATGAGTCTAGCTCTCTATCTTTATCCGACAAGCCGCTCTTAACACTGCACAATGATATACACAACACAGAAAGACAGGTGAGAAACACACAGAAACAGGCGAATTAGTCAAACGGGAATTTTAAGCAATATATAAAGGTACATCGATGGGTTCAAGATACGAAAAGTTTACCTGAGCTGGCCGGAGCTAATGGAAGCCTTGCCAAAGCTGCCGTGATGGGAGGCGGAGGCATTTCTAAACGGATTGGTCTCATCGAAGTTCTTGGTGGCATTCGGTGAGTACGGTGGCGTGTAGTCTGGATCCAATCTGTAAAAAGTTTAGACATCATTTAATAAGGGGAGCATTAAGTAAGTTAAAAAAGAATCCCTTACTTCACAGTCAGACCCGCGGCCTTGCCAATCGATCCAATCTTGCTGTATGCCGGATCCTCGTTGCTGAAGTTGGACTTGAGGGAGTTGCGGCCCAGCGAAGCGAAGTTGGCTGCCGCCTGGGAGGAGGAACTGATGGAACCGCTGCAGGCCGCATCCGGTTCAATAATGGCCGAGTTTTGGATGACAGTGAGCACCGATGGCGAGGGCGTTACAGTGATGAACTGATCCGTGGAAATGAGCGAGTCGAAGGCATCGTTATTGTTATCGTTGCTTGAAGTTGGGGTGGAAAGGTGGGAAGATACTAAAGGAGTCACTGGGACAGCCGGTTGGGATGCGGCAGCAGCTGCCGCCGCAGCAGCAGCTCGAGCATTAACTGAGGCCACAGCAGAGGCCGCCGACTCCTGGGAAGCCTTTTGTCGTTCGCGCAACAGGTGAGACTGCCGGCTGGCAAATCGTTGTGAAGGTCGCCTCTCGAATTGCACGGTTCTCCTGGCCCGACTCTGCTGGGTGGTCTGGAACTCGGTGCGACCGGAATACCGGAACCGGGAGCCCATGCGGAAAAAGTTCTGACGGGCGGAGGGACCCTTCACGGGCGCCCTTAACCGGAAGAAGGTGTGGTGCTCCACGGCGCACTTCCACAGGTGCTTGCAGGCCTTCTCGTTGTACAGCCGGAAGACAAACGTGTGCTCCTGCTCCCTGCCCTCGTCGTCATCCTCGATTACAATGAGTGTCAGCTTCTTTTTCTTGAAATCCAGCTTGCTGATCTTGGGCCAAAAGAACAGGCCGATCTTCTGATCTCGCTCGAAGACGAGTATGCCAGTTGGCGTTAGGCCAAGATGGTACTCGCAGCCATCCTTTCCCAGCACCGTGTGCATGTCAACACCGTACATGTCAAGCCACTTGGCCTTGTTCAGGAATGCGGTCTCAGCTTGGGCGGGAGTGAGACCTCGGCACGTCTTGTACTCGTCCAATATGGCTATCTCCAGGTCCTCCGTTTGTTCGGGCACGAATCGGAACTCCGAGACGGTGGCCGCCGAATGCTCCTGGTTATCGTAGTCGCCCAGCTCAGCTGTAATATGAAGTCAGTTAAGAGGTAGCCCAATTTAAAGGAAATGAAACAGGAGAATCACATACATTGCAAAGCCAAAGCGCAGAGTTCGGTGGACTTGTCATCCGGACAGTCGAGACGACCCTCGAGCAGATCTTGTTTCAGTTGCAAAAAGAACAGGTAGCGGGTGAGTTCTTCGCGGAGTGTATTCGGTTCCGAAGAATAGAACTTCACCTTCAAACGGAACGTGTAGGGCGGTCCAACTGCGGGAAATGGCAAAATAATTAGTATTGTTTAGCCCACGTAATGGGATTCACACATCAACTCACTTTTGACCTGCTTCTTGATGGGCTTCGTGGGATCCAGCCAGTGCTTGACGTGGTTGGCATCCATGAACTGTAGTCCAAAGTAGTCCTTTTCGATGATGTCCAAGGCATAGAAGACCTGCTCGTACAGGAAGCTGCCCAGCGCTTTTTTCTGCAAGCGCAAAGAGGTGAAAATTAATGCCTTCGGCGGGGGGCAGGTGTAAATCAATGCGACCCTGAACTAATCACGTTCGCTTAGCGGGTTAAATTATGTGCTGATCAGCAGCAATTTGCTTATTTTTATCACACGAGGTGAGGCAATGCAAGCTGTCGAGTGTCTTTGTTAGGGTGGATCAATAATGAAGTGCTAAATATATTTTATTTTCAATAAGGAACCATTTATTATGGTGTTTTTTCTTAGCTGATTAAATATAGTAATTAAGAAATTTTTAAGTACCAACAAAAATCTTATTTGGTTTTAGACTGTTTAAGACCCTGTCTCACTACCAAATCTATGCCGCAAAAATATATAATTTGTACTAAGTCTAACGATACAAAGAATTTATATATTTGGTACTACACCCTATGTTATCTATGAACCATGAAATATATATCATTTTATATCCAATGTACATACATAGATTTCACAAGGTATAGTATATAGAAAATATATAAAATCTTTGTATCGTAAAATTTCAAAATTTTGTATTATAATATGATAGGATATGATATATTATTTTTCATTAGGTGACTAGGCTAACGCATTTTAATCAAATTAAATATGTAATTAGGTATATTAAATATTATTATAATAAACACCCCTGTACTATAACGTTACAGTTAGTAGAACTGAGGCACCCTACTATCCACTAATATATATCCATCTTTATCTCTACCTTGGCCATACATATTAAAAATATTATAAAAATAGAATATGCATATCAAATAATACAGTCAAGTTTACTTATTCCCTGTACTATAACTTTTCAGTAAATAGAACACTGAGGTACCCTACTATCCACCTATATAGCCCCTCTTTATCTCCACCTTGACCATACACTGCATGCTATCTCCCATAAGATCCACCCATTTAGACCGCTTTATTTGTTTGTCTTCCGACAATTACTGCCAACGGCAGCAGTTTAAGCCAAAAATCGAAAACGGGCCAAGTGTAATTCGATGTGGTGGCCTCGTACTCACCGATAATTCGATGGAAAGGTCAGTGTTGTCCAGCAGAATGACGCGGCAGTCGATCTTGTTCTTGTTGACCACGATGCGTTGCGGCTTAATCTGCGAGCCACCGGCGGTGGCGGCACCACCCCCAGCCACGCCCACCGCTGAACCGCCCGGTCCGCCGCCGCCCCCGCGGGAATTATCCACATAGTTGTTGCGCACCTTGCGACGGCTTAGAAAACGCAGCATTTTCGATTCGGTTTTGTTTTGGGCTTATATATGTGTGTGTTTAGTGGTTGTAGGTGGTGGGTATTGCTGGTATATATTATTTTAATGGGTTAAAGGTTGTTGCGGTGTTGTTGTTGTTGTGGAACTGTTGCCAAGGCAGCCGAATGCACCGATAATTCACCTGTGTGCTCACCTCGGCTGGGAAAAAAAGCAGCGCAGACATCAAAAAACCCCTCGCACACTCACACACACGCGCACAACTTGTTCTGGCTAACACGCACACAAACACACGTGCACGTACCACCAATACACGCGCAAGCGATAGACGCCCCCGTTTTATTTTAGTTTTTCCTTTTATCTGTTTTTTTGTTGTTGTTGCCTTTTCACTTCTGGATTTGAAGGGGAGTTGATCTTAAAGTTGCTGCCAAAAGTGGGCGCTCCTTTCGACGGGTTTCCTTCTTGGCTGGAACCCCCTACCCCGCGGAAAATCACAGTTAGCCTGGTTTTTTGGTGGCGAAAAAGATGAAGAAAAAACAAGCAGCGAAGACTGGCCAACCAAACACGTTCGTTCTCGATTCGCAAGGCGCTTTTCCTGGCCTTTGCCTTAGATTATTTTCACTTTTGTATTATTCTGCGGTAACTTTGTTTAGGTTTTCACATTGTTTTGCGTTTATTTCGGCCTATTAAGTCAGTTTTTCGGTCGAAAGTTGGCCGGAGTTGTTGATGTTTTATGCTAGCAGTGTGACCAGACTGAGGGCGAGCAATTAAGCCCTTGCCAAACCTGGCATTTTGGCTGAAAATATACTGGAAATCGGGCATGTTTCGTCAAGCTGGGACACGAACCTGGTGGGAAGCCTGGCTGGAGGACCAAAATGTCGTTGATTTTAAATATGCATGTTATAAAAGAAGAACAGAAGAGGCGCCAGCTTGTAAAACAAATAATCATAAGTTTGCAACGCAGTGAATAAAACGTTTCCGACCCCATAAAGTATATCTATTCTTGATTAGCATCACTAGACGAGTCGATCTAGCCATGTCCGTCTGTCCGTCTGTCCGTCCGTTTCTACGCAAACTAGTCTCTCAGTTTTAAAGCTATCGGGCTGAAACTTTTGCAAAAGTCGTATATCTTTTGCAGGTAGTATATAAGTCGGAACCAGCCGGATCGGACAACTTTATCTTATAGCTCCCATAGCAACAATCGGAAAATAATTATTTTTATTTATAATTATTTCTTTGGCGTTTTTTAACATATAAACTCCTACGCTTGGAAATAATATTTTTTAATTAGTTCTGCATTTCGAATTTAATTTTATCAAAATCGGACGACTATATCATATAGCTGCCATAGGAACGATCGGAAAATTGGTGGAAAAATAATACGAAACAAATTTGACATATTATCTAATACTATTGGGCATATCATTTTATTAATTTTTAAATTTAATAATTAAAACTGTAATGGTATACAAACTACGGCTTGACGAAGTTAAATTCCTTGTTTAAATTAAATTGTAATAAATTCTTGTTTTCGATCATTTTAAGCAGGTCACAGAGCAACTCATGCAGCTGGGCACTTTCGTCCTTGGGACATGGGACTAGATGGAATTGGTAAAGTTTTTTCGAAATAAAAGAAAAAGACTTCCGAGGAACACCCAATGTTCACATGTATGTCTCAAAAAAAGGGTGTACACCTTGGAACGTCTTAAAGACAATATATTAGGAATTTAATAAAATCTAGCTCTTCATTTATTAACAATGCTATATCAAATGCCTCGACTTTCATACACCCGTTACTCAGCTAACCAACTTCAACATAAATATACTTCTTACATTTTATCTAGCTGTGCCGTCAATGAAGATGTTCTTAATATTTTAACAGTTTTCGGCGTGCCGTTAGATACTGAAAAGTGGAATAAATACATTATTTGATACATATCATTTTATTATTATTATTTATTTGATAAAATATAAATCGGTATGCTGACATACATTTACGATGCGCAAAAATCTCTAGAATTTACACGTTTAATCCCAACTTTCTAGATCTCATAGTTTCTGAGATATGAGCGACACTCATTGAGCGTATATAAAAAATGTATTTTTATTATTTTTGTGGGCGTGGTTGATTCTTATTTTGGGTCAATTGAAAGTTATAGACGAGTGCAATACATTTCAGTTGAAATTTGTATTCTTGAATTAAAACTATAGGAGCCGTAGCATTTGGCGGGTTGTGGGCGTTAAGTTGGACACTTTGCTGAAACAAACTTGCGCTGCGCGGGAATCTCTAGAATCGGTATGCCTAAGCCCAATATGGTAGTAGTTTCCGGGGTGACAACGTTCATACGGACAGAAGGACTTGGCCAGATCGACTCGACTAGTGATTCCGATCAAGAATATACGTGTGTACTGTTTAAGGTCGGATTCTATTCCTTCTACCTGTTACATACCTTCCGACGTCTTTAATAAACCATTTTACTATACGAGTAACGGGTATAATTATTTGCGTAAGAAATAATAAATTAGCAAAGAAAAAAAGTATTTTAAAAAGTCCAAAAAAGTTCTAAACCAAGTATCAACAGGGACTTCCCCCACAACACCGAGTGCCTCTGGAAATGCCTCAAAAAGGATCTGAAAATATTTCAACAAACTTTTATAAACATTGCTGTTTATCAGGTTAGCCACAAATAAAATCATAATAAGTTGACTTTTGCCAGCGGACGGGAGCCGCACAAAACTAGTTGGCAGTTTGCGGTCGCGCAATTCTTTAAGTTTAGTACAAGCAACTAAACTGGAAAGAAGTGCACAATAACTGTAAAATAGGAAACACAAGTGGGTTCCGTAGTTGCAGCCGGCATTTGCAAAATCCTTTTTATGGGCAATTTATTCCTTTATTTGTTAGTGGATTTAAGGCCGTAACAGTGTCCACTCCCGCACATCCCAACTTCCCCAACTTTCCCGACTTTCCCGCTTCCGCACCCATTTTCCTCCGATTTTCCCTCGATTTTCCACTCCCCTCGGGCGGACGAAAGCGCCCCATTGGTAGTCGTATTTCGAGTTTAAAGGTAAATGGGAGATTTATCGCCGGCGATTTCCGGTCTACATATGTATGTGTGAGAGCTTGTGTGTGTAAAGTGGGCGGTGGGGTGCTGAACATCTTGGCTGCGGGCCCTGTTTATATCGGGGTTTTAGTGGACCCTCGAGAGGTTCGGTTTTTGGGGCCGAGGGCTTTACAACATTTGCGAAAAGTTGAAGCCATTGGGCGCCAATTGCATGATTCATTTTCGCTTATTGGCCATTAATTCTCGATTCTGCCGATTGAGGCCGATACACCCACATATGTATATGGGCATTTACATTTTTATCGAATGCATTAGAGGATCCACAAAGGCTGTAATTAGCCAAATGGCCGTTATAACAAGGCGAATGATTAATTACTGACTAATACCTGAAACCCGATCCGTGGTCAGGCATCGATGGAAATGGAATCGAGCAGCAGCATCGTATCGCCATCGCCCCACCGCCCCATCCCAATCCATCCATAATAACTGGACAGGCGACGATGCAGGTCTTTAGCCACCCAATGTCTTAGGTGCCAGCTGCGGCAACTTGAGCAGCCTGTTCCGTAATTATGACAGGCGGCCAAAGGCCCAGACTCCAGTGCTCCGTTCTCGGATCCCAGATCCCCAGATCCAGGTCCCGTCTCTATTTTCCTGCCCCAGGGGCGCGGCAACAATTAACAAATGGCTTTCGTTGCCATTGCCATTGACCAAAATAGACATGTTTGCAAAGGGTTACAGCCACACGCATACGTCTGCATACCTACATAAGCGAGACGCACACTGCACTCGAACAAATGTATCTGAAGGGGTCTATAAGTGATATTTAAGATTATTGAAGTATTAATAATATTGTAATTATCTTCATATGTTTAGTTATTAATTCCTCCAGATTCTGAAGTAATAAGTATTACCATTAAGTACATTACTCATAGTAAAGTTAAACATATTTATTTGTAACAGCAATGCTATGATCTTAGAAAAATCAAAATGTTTTAAAATAATGAAGTCACATAAATAATAGACTTGAGGATATTTATAATATTTTTATTTTGTTAATATATTTTCTTATTATTATTTTCACATTCAGAAATCATAAATATTACCATTTAATACATTGCAATAGTGATATTACACCAATGTTATGATCTTAGAAAAATTCAAATGTTTTAACCTAGTGAAGTCACATACATATATAATAGACTTGGTCGAGTTATATGGAGGATTATAAGGTGATAATACGTAGGAAAAACATAATCTAGGGACAATAGTAAATACTGTTGCTAAGATATCGTGACACCGAAATCTTCCAAAAATAAAAAGATACTTTATATGAAGATTTGATATTGTATTGGTTGTTCAATCAGAGGTGTTACAGAAATCTCTTTTAACCAAATTTCCCCCGAAAAGCAAGTCTAAGTGTCAACAGAACCCGGTTCCAAAATAAGTAGGCAAATTAAATGGTAGGCTATAAAAAAAGTGCCTAATATCAGACCAAATTTACACCTTATCTCTTTAGATTCGAAATAGATTTTTCGAAAAATTGAGGCTTATCCGTTGAAAATATTAGAACTACTAGTGGACATAGAGGCCTATTGGGATGGCAACAAATTTTATGAATACTTGATTCAGTTCTCTAGTTTAAGTGCAATGTCTTTGGAAATCGTAAGACTTTGGTTCGATAAATAACAGAAGCCGGCCATAAACTCGGGTTTAGGCCTTCTTATTTCTCCCTGTACCATGTGTGGCGTTTGTATTGTCTTAACGATAATGGCAAGTCGTGGGTATGTAATACGAGGTGGGCAAATATTTGTGTCTGTTTGAGTGAGTGTGCGGTGTGGTCCGGGGTCTTGCAGGGGGCTACCAAAGCACAGCCAAAAGCAAAGGTAAACTATTATATTTATATGGACGTCTGCGGATGCTGCCACGGCCCAACTGTCTGCGCACTTATCTGCAGCTGAGTGGAAAATAAATTCCTTTTAATTAAAACCGCAGCACAGCTCGTGATTTAAATGGCTCACGGCTCAGCCGGAATCAGTGGCAAAAAAAGAGGAGACTGCGAATCCGAAACCGAATCAGAAGCGCTGTGCAAATTTATTGGCTTCCATCCATAAATCAGCGAAACAGTTCGACTGGCCGGCCAAGAGGTGAATTCATTTTAATTAAATAGAAAAATGTTTTGTTGTTTACCCGGCTGATCAGCGCACAGGCTCCGGAAACCCTTGCCCCCAATCGAAGGGGGCGAAATTCATGGCAGGGAATTCGGAGCTCCAAGTTTTCAGTAATTGGCTACTTAAGGTCCTTCGATTGGGGACAAGGACACGAGGACGAGCAGGAGCAGGAGCAGGAGCAGGAGCAGGAGCAGCCCGTCTGGGGACGAGTGCAATAAAAAACATCCTCGTGTTGTAAAATTTTATGTGTGATTGTGTGTCGCTTTACGATATCCTCCTGCCAGCCAGCCTGCTCATCCTGCTCCTTCTTCAGATCCTTCTGTATACTCTGCCCCCCTTGAGTTCCGCCCATGGCCAGGACTCCTTGCTGTCCGTGGACAGATACGCCGGAGTTGGTAAGGGGCGGCCAAAACGAGGCGTGGCCGGCAGGCGGTGGGCGGTGGGTGGTCGACATTTGTTGTCTCAGCGAATTTCTCCCGGCCAAACGATGCGATTGCCGTTACCTGCTCACCTACGCCCTGGGGGAATATTTCACGGCTATTTGGCAAGTCAACAGCTTGTTTTATTTCGGCATGTAATTTTCGATGAGTATTTTTATGACAGAAGGGCGACAAAAGCCAAAATCAATTGGAAATCAATGCTGCAATAGTTTTCGCCGGTTTCATTTTCACTTAGGCTTAATTAGTAGAAAACAAATCTATTTTAAGGATAAAGTAGTTCCTTCAAATTAAAGAAGGTTGCTGATAATGCCATATTTCAACAGATAACATTAATTTGCAGAAAAATCACTTCAGGTCACAGGATGTTTTTGAAATTAAAAGTTTTCGTTATTTAACTCTTCTTCAATAAATGTAAATCTTAGGTTTAATAAGATAATACAAATCTCGAATGAAATAGATTACCCTTCAATTTCACATGTTTTAAAACGTAAGAAGTGAGAATATTACCATTATTAAAAAATATATTTGCGTTTATTAATTAACTAATTTACCATGGTAAATGCATATACTTATTTTTTAATAATTGTATATAAGTTCCAACGTTCAGAGTGAGTGTTTTTGGTTTTTTCCTTTACTATATATGTCATACAAAAGTGAATATTATACCTTTAGATGGCAAAATCAAAAGTAAGCCAATCCCACTCGGCAAAATAAAAAGTAATTAAGCTTACATTAAGCCGCTGGCAATGAAAAATACTCTGCGTTGCAGGGTTATATTTTAAATTACGCTCAATTTATTTTATTTTATATTCAATTTAAAAAGTGTCAACTTTCCTCCTCATTTTGGTCCGAATTTTTGTGCGGCTTGTGCGTCGACCTTCTGTCCATATAAAAAGCCCATATGAAACGCATAAAAAAAGTTATTTATGCCCCGCGGTCGGTCGCTTTTGTTGCAGTGCGTCGGGAGCGTCCTCGGTGGAAATCGCTACCCGATTTTCCACCGCTTTCCCGCTTCCCCTCAGTTTCCCCCAGCGGTGGTGACAAAAAGCTAGAGGCCTTTTTCCGCAACTCTTTCGCCCCGGCCGGTGAGGTCGAAAAGTTTCGCAGCATTGCAACAATTAAAAGTGGCACAAGGGTCATTCAAACAATTGCCCATTGTTGTTTTCGAGGCAGAAGTCCAGGCGGAAGGTTGGGGCATTTAATTTATGCCACTAATTACTTTAAGAGCTTTGTGGCCGCTGCAATCCTGCAGATTGCGTTGCCTTGTATAAGATTTTCCAAGCCATTATGTACGCCAAAAGGTTCCTGGCTCCAACCCCCAAAAACCGGAAGGGCATTTCGGCATTTCGGTATTCTGGCACTCCAAAGCCAAATAATATGCAAATTAGAATTATATTCAAACAGTTTTTTCTATGCCACTAGGTAAACGAAACTAAGCCAAAACTTTTACAACATCTTTTGTTTTGCTTCACTGTCTGCGGCTTTGCCGCCTCAAATGACTTTTGCCAACTTGGCCGAAAAAAGGAAGCAAACTTCCAAAGGTTTTTCAGGCTATTTACACTCAAGAGTTGCTGGCCATCTGGTCCGGAGTATCTCGTACTTTTTGACCCAACAAAAAGCCATCTGAGCGCCCCCGGCGGCAATAAAGCTGCAAAACTATAACCAAAGCGGCAACTTTAAATTGTAGTTTATTTTATTGACGTGTTCTTGTAGCCCTGACAGAGACCTTGACATGTGATTTGCCTTAATTACAGTGGGAGAGCCCCAGGAAACGAGCTTTGTCAGGGGAAGCACTGCGAAAAATATTTTTTAAAACCTATAATGTGATTTTCAGAATAGAAAATAATAATCTAAATGATTAAGACTTTAAAAGCATAAGCAATATGTTTTTAAACTTGAGAAGTTTTTTCGAATTCGATGTGACTGAACCCCTTTTACGCATCTCGACAAATAGTAAGTCATAAGAAATATTAATAAAATAATGGATAAAATAATTTTCTCCAAGAAAAAACTTTTTAAGCGAGTACATAGAAACTTTTAAACTAAAATACTTGAAACTAAAAACTGGCACAGGATTGTATAATTTAAAAATCTTGTGACATTTGTTGTATTCCTCTTTTGGTTTTGGACTTTTTGTGTTTTTTTTATCAGTAATGGGATGATTAACTAAAATCAGAAACTATCAGAACATTCACATTTTTAAATTTTAAAATTATTTAAGGTGTCTAAAAGTATGCAGTGAATAAGGATAGTCGTTTTTGTGGTTTAACTCGTTTTACTTCTAAGCTTAAAAATATTATTGCATACTTTTAGACTAAGGATTTGTAGAGCACCCATATATTATAAGTTTTAGAAATAGTAAAGAAACCTCAGAAAATATTATTTGATACATTTTTGTTGTTTCCCATGATTTTCTCAGTGCAGCTGCCCCCTGGCCACATAAATCTCACCTCCGGAACACAAACACAAACAAAATCGCAAACGCACACCCACATCCTGGGAAGGCGGCAAGGATGAAGCTCATCATCGATGTGCAATATTCTGCTTATCATGCGCTTTTTGCCCGACAACACACAAACAGAATTACATGGCTCTAACGAGTGGCACTAGAGCAAGAAGTGCTCGAGGAAAAAGTGGGACCATTGAGCATCACAATTTGCTGATTGCTCGAGTTTTGCAATAGGAAATGAAAACCGAAACCGAAACTCATTTAAATCAATATTTTGTTGGGCACGTATGCAGGCGAAAGATGATGTGTGTGGATCGGATGGGACCGGGGGATGGGTATTCCCGGACTCAGCACAATTGTCGGACTTTGGAATAGGCGTTGTGCCAGTGTCTTTGTGTCTTTCTGGCCACATGACCACATGACCACCGCAAAACCCCAGCCAGATGACGCCTGCATGCAAATGTCCCGAAACCGAAACACACACGCAATTATATTTGCCTTAGGTCGGCATTAGTTCGGAGTTCGCAGTCCGGAATTGGGAATCCCGGATACGGATACGGACTCGCTGCCGGCCTGCTGCTAAGAGTCATTTCCGTTTCCTTTACGGGCGACAGGCGACTGTTTTTCATATGCTCGATGTGATGCTTCATGTGTGCGGTTTGCGGTGATTGTTGCGACATCTATTTGATCGAAATGGGATTGTCGAGAGTGGACTGGATTGAAGATTGCCTGACAGCGAGAGAAAGATTGAAGTTACTATACGTATAGTCCATTCCCCACACTCGCATTCACATTTCGACTCTGTGAGTCAGTAGTCAATTATTTGGCCCAAATATTTGCCACTGACTTGACATATTTCTCCACTTTACGTAGAGTGCCGAGCGATAAGCACTCGACAGCCCCATCTCCTGGCTTTCGGTGATAGTGTTTCAGCCAATGTAAATAGTCACAAGTATAAAACTTCATAAATTGGCAAGGGAGGGGAGGTGGAAGTGGAAGGATGGCTGATGGGAAAGTGTTTGAATTGCGATGGAAACCTTTGATTTCGGGGGATGATTGCATCTTTAAATGCGAAAGCCCTCGTTTCTTGGGCGGAATTGAGGGGTCAAGGGTTATTTCTTCGAAGGGTCTTCAATTGGGTCTATTGTTCATTATTTCCATTACGAGGTTTTGAGGGAGAGCTCAACGAATTCGGTAATACATCCTGCAAAGAATGACCATAAAAAGGCTGGGCAATGTAGGCCGACTGAAGATTAAGTGCAATTCCAAAAAAACGTGCTAAACAATCCTTAAATCATTACTATTTAGGGATAAAATAAAGTTGATAACATTAAATTTCACTAGTTTAAAGAAGGAATAACCTATAAAAGTATCTGGTGTGAAAAAACATTCAATTTTCTGTAAGACTGTTACAATATAAGCCAGCTTCTTTGTCAAGCCCCCCAATAATAGAACTATAAAAATCATCTCTCATTTCGACTGCGGCTTTCAATTCATGGATTCAAATGCCTGCCTCGTCGCTCGTTGCCATCAAAGAATACTGTCCTCCTTTGTGGCTCTTTCATTACGTCCTCGGCAGGACTTCGCCAGGACTCCCCCGGGTGAATGTCCCGCCCAAGGAGAACTTCCAGGCTGCGTTTTTTCCATTCCCTTTTGAGGCAAGTCGACTAATATCTTGTGCATTCAACTCGGTTACTACGCACTTATCTCATCTCCGTTACTGTGCATAGAATTTTGACAGACAATTAGCAGAGGAGCGATGGCAACGTTTCTTCTTTGACTCCCCGTTTTGGATGTAAACCCATACTCTGGAGCATACTCCCCAACCGAAGACCCCATACCTTCACTTCCATCATCTCACTTTGCGGGTCTGCTGCACAGTTTTATGGCTGTTTTTCTTTTTATTGTCCTACGCATTTTCTATGACATTTTTGACGCTTACGATTTGAACATTGTCTTAATTGCTGCTTTATGATGTGTGCTCTCAAATGACACGCAGCATTTGCCAACGTTTCCCGTGATTATGATTTAGTTCAGCAAAATGGGGGACTTGACTTCGAGGAGTTTGCGAGTCTGGGGGGCCAGGGGCGCCATAAAGATTAAACCCGAGTGTAGTAACAAAGATTGTTGCCTTTGCACCCGTCAGTCCGCCATAAAACGGTAAGGCAGTCTCTCACCCAGTTGAGTTCACATATCAGGAGTGTGAAGTTCTTTAAATATTTGCCGGGTGGGCATAAAATATTTACAATGTGTAGCATGTGTGGCAATTGTCAGTCGAAGCGGTTGTAAACGGGATATAACTTTGTTATTGATTTGCCAATTTGTGACAGGAGGAGTCTCTGAAATAGTAAAGGAAAATTGTTCGAGTTTTAAGACAGTCGTTTATTTAGTGTTTTTACAGTCATTCGATATAGACATGCCCGAATGAAAACCTAGAGATACTAAGTCTCTAGATTAATAACCAAAGAATTGTCAAACATTTTTGTGGTCAATTATATTTTAGGTACACAAATCAATCCCTTACTTAGGATCGCCAAAAATATTAACGACGACATTTTTAAAGATGTTCTGTAGTCATTCGATTCGAAAACAAAGAGAACTATTATATCTGTAGAACCAAAGAATAGAAAAATATTTTTGTAAACAAATATGTCTCAGGTAAACAGTTATTTTTAAGGGTATAGGGATATATATAGTGATTCGATATGAAAACCTGTAAACTTATATCTGTACAATGGTAGCCGTAGATTAGATAAATATGTTTGTGGCCAAATACATCTGAGACACAAATCAATTCCTCTTAGTGATTTCGCCAAAATCATATTTCCTTATTGAAGACAGTACTTTTTAAGGAAACTGGGATGTTTATAGTCATTCGGTATGAAAACCAGTAAAGTATTATACCTTAAGAATGGTAACAAGAAAATGTAGTTATATTTTGCTGGCAAAATGTATCTTAAGCACAAATCAATCCCCCACTTGGGATCCACCAAAATCATATTTTTCCCATTGAAGACAGTAATATCTAAGGGTATGGATTTGCATAGTCATTCAATAGGTAACCAGAGAGTAAAGAAATATTTTTCTTGCCAAATATAGCTTAGGTACAAATCAATCTCTCACTTAAGATCCACGAAAATCATATTTTCCCTGATTTAATCACATTTGATTCAATTTGGTAGCCAGCGAAGGCCAGAAGATTGATTGGCTTCTCCGAATGCAAAAATTCAATCTGCAAATCCTGGCGCCGCTCTCAAAGGACATACACACATAAAGTATTTCCATATTTACGCAAATGAACGACTTGGACAGGGTCATGGGTCAGGGGACAGGGAATGGGGATCCGGCGGGGTTGGCTGAACTGGCTGGATGGTTCCAGTCAATTACCCGCAGCGCATGCATCTAAATCAAAGGCCACAAAGGCAATCGCAATCTCCCGGGCTTAGCAGTCCGCAATCCGGGGCCATTCCTCACCTGCTCCTGCCGCTGCTCCTCCTATCTGTGGCAAATTTATAGAAACCATTTATATTTACGTACCCGAAACGGCGATATGTATTTGTATTTGCGCATGAAAGAGTCGTATATTTTAAATTTGCATTTCAACATAAAATTATTTTGGGAAGATTTTAATGACAAATTATGGCCGCGTAAATTATGGTGGTTGCCCGGGAGGTCCTCATCCTCATCCTCATCCTGCGCACCTTTCTCTCCTATTTGTATTTATATTTATATCGTAAAGGCGCTCATACGGATACATCCACCCACGTCGCCAAAATGGCAATAAAAATATTTCGCTACAGATCTTATTCAGCTTTATTTCGCCATTTTTATTTGTTTTTGTGTTGGAGTTATGTGTGTGTGTGCGCGTATTTAGGGGGCTTCCCCGCCTTGGCTTTGTTATATTTGTTTTCTTGCCCGACTTTTTTATACATTCTGCCGAGTTGCCGGCGAGAAACCTCTTTTATGCGGATGTATGTACGAGTATCTTTACGCTTGCCTGGCACTTATCCCGGGGTCCTGCTGCTCCTGCCTTTCGCAGGATGCCTTCGGGTTTCCACCGCTTCCAGTTTTCCACTTTTCCGTTTCCACATCGCCACCAGGAAGCCAGGAAGGCCGTGTTCACCTTGCGATTTGTTTTTAAAAGCCGCTCAGCTGTGGCTCAAACAACTTTCTGTTGGCTGCCTTTGTTAAAACAATAAAATTATTATTATTGCTCCACATGTTGGAATTCGAGGACTTAAAATGTTGTTTCGCTCCTGTCTTTTTGGGTTCTACCTACCACCTTTCCCTGCCCAATTTTTGGGTCTATCTCCGTCTGGTTCTTATGCTCTTATAATCATCGTCCATCATTCCTTTGGACCCGCGTCTGGGGAATTTGTCATGCAATTTAATGTTTTTTTTTCTTTTCCCTGTTTTGTCCCGCTTTTTGCGCCATTTCGGCAACAATTTTATGTCATTTGTTGATTGTGTAAATTTCGCGTTTAGCCGGTGAGCCATTGCCATTGCCTTGGCCATTTCTTTTGGCCCAATCGAGCTGCAATCCCTTCGTTTTCGTCCTCGTCCGCGGATTCGAAAGGTGCTAAAGGATTTTATGTTCGGCCTAACCGTGGCTTATTTGCGTTTTTAGTAGCCCGACCAGCTACTTATGGTCGCGAATCGCGATCTCCTCTCCCGACTCCTGGCTACATAAAAAATGATTTACTATATGGCGGGTCTCCCTTTATGACAAGCCGTAAATTGCATTTTATGTCGCATGGTGGCGGGCTTTTTGTCTTGTCCTCAGCCTCATCCTTATCCGCATTCACATCCACATTTGCAAACAGCAGCTCCTCCCTTTTGGCTTTTGGCACTCGCACTTTTATTCGTTTGTATATTTGTTAATTAAGATTGAGAACGATGTGCGGCAACTGCACACAGAAATGGCCAATTATGCAGCGTGTTTGCATCTGCATTTGCATTTGCATTTGCAATTTCAGCATTTGCAACTAGCCAAGTCGGACTAATCCGCGACCTTTCTTAGCCTCGAGTTGGGCGAAGCTGGTAGCTTGCTTATTTTAATTAGACCCTGTCCCAGGATCTGGGCACAAAAGGTGGAGAGAGACAGCAGGCAGCAGCCAGCAGGGGCGAACCCCCAAAATATTTTAACGGGGGGTCTCCAGTCGGATATCCGGCTAATTGTATAGATATTGCGGTCTAACTCTGGTATTCAGAATTTCACAGCTGGGAAAATGAAAAGCAGGCATCCAAAACACTATTAAGACCTCTTTTGCTAAGCCACAAAAATGTTGAATCTATGGATGCTGTGTAATTTTAAAATATTTGTATCCCAAGCACATAGTTAACATATTTTAGAAACTAAAAGACAAATACTATTAACTATTGTATAAACTTACAAAAAAGCTTGGCAAACAGAACTTGATAATTCTTTCCTTTTGCAGAACTTGTGAATATATATAAAAAAAATTCAATTTAGCTACTCACGCAAGATTAAATTCTATAACTATAACTGCTGTATATTTTTTTGTATTTTAATTTTTAACTCAGCTGTGGAACTTTAGTTTAATAATCAAATTCATTCTGATGTTATGTTGTAGTAAAATTTAATAAATCATCCTAAACGCATATAAAATGATTTTATTTTTTCATTTACATATGGTTTCCTTTGGTGGATTGTTATGATAATGTCATTTTTTATAAATGAATAAATAAAAATAAATAAAAAAGTATAACATGATTCCAAAAACCTATTTTATTTTTAATTTACTTATGTTTCTTACTTATGTTTTTTGTGGATTGTTTTGATAATGTGCATTTTTATAAGTGATCTTAGAATCTTATAATATGGTTATAAAATCCACTTTTACTTTTTAATATACATATTATTATTTCTAGATTTTTAAAACTGTTTCCTTAACCCTACTTTCTTATAAAAATATTATTTTCTTCTGGATTTTGAAGAACTGGTTAATTGAACCCCCTGAGAATTTGCCCCTGGCTAAGTGCAAATATTCTGCCTTCCGCTGCGGAAATAGCATCTCCTTGAGGAGTCCTCCAGCACCACCTGCCACTCCCCCTTCCCCGCCCACTCGCAGCATGTACTTAGATGCAGGTATTTGCCTTTGCATCTGTATCCATATCTGTGCATGGCTCTGCTTTCTGTTTTTTAGCTGCATCTGAATCTGTAACTGGGCTTCCTCGAGGATGCGGTGGCGTGTGTGGTTTCGGTTTGCGGACTGCCGTGTCGCCTGCTTATGGAAAATGCCAGCGAAAGAAGCCTTTCCGCCAAGAGATTACGAAACGTGTCACAAGTGCAGTCTGCACCTTTTTGAAGTTATGTTTAGAATGGCAGCGGACTCTCTGCGCCGCCTAATGAGTGGAATTAGAATTCAACATATGGCAAAAAAGTCACGTTTTGTGAAATTAATGATTTGGGGCGACGGCGTCATCCTCATTGCCTCTGACAGATACTTGACATGGGGATTCGTTGGTCGCCTCCTCGAAAATGGCCAAGAATGCCACAACTGGAAAAAAAATAATGTATATTTTAAAATGCATAAATTTGTAAAACACACATTTCCAAATACTTGTGGTCTAAATAATTAACCTAAGCCTCGTAATTGTACAGAAATGTTGGGAAACTTCTCTTTAATAGTTTTAGATTTATAAAAATGTTAGCACTAATCTTAAAGATAGAGTCTAAAAGATTAATTTTATTTGTTGATATTAAAAGATATGTGATTAAAATACATCTCAGCAGCCATGAAGTTCTCTAAGTGTACAAGGAATGGCGTCACATTCCTAAGCAGGTGCATCTGAAGGTACCGAAGCCCACGATTAATTCTTGGCATTGCATCATCTACGCGAGGCAGTGATTTTTCCTTTTATGGCGAGCTATTCAGGTCAGCAATTTATGACTAAAAGAAAATTCAATGGCTGCAAAAGCACTCTCTATTGTGGCAAAATTTATTGAATGAACGTGTCCGCCATTAAGGAGCGTTAAAATCAAAAGCCAAATCAGATCAAATTAGGCCCTAATTTGGCTTTCAGACAGATCAAGCCTAACCGGAAACTCGACGAATGTTAAAACTTGTCCCATACATAACAATGAGACCCATAAATTTATAATCTGCCTACTCTGCTCCGATTCATAGCCCTTTAATGATGAAGTGCGATCATAAATTTTAATTCCGTAAGCACAGCTTGAAACCTGATTGAATGTAATCTCAATTAAGACATTTGATTTGATTTGGTTATTAATTTCGGCGGCTTTGGGGTACAAATGTCTAAAAGATTTTAAAACTTTGCCATGTGATATCATTATTTTGTATTCTTACTGGTAAACGGAGTTAAGAATATTTAAGATATAGCTAAATTTAATAATATTATTTCGGAAATACTTCTCAATCCAATAAATCCATTTCAATTGACCCAAAAACCAAAAGAAGTTTTGATATCTTTCTTAATTTAGAGGATTTGTGGTTGGCCTAGGAATACTATGCCCCCAGAACTCACCGAACCCTAATCTACCTGTGTGCAATCAGACAAATAAATCCACTTTCGTGTCACATGCCGAAATCAATTCCTAATAAATAGTGTGTTTCTTCTGATTAAAACTATTCCGAATCTATATAATAGCTACACATGCTCGTGAGTGGCTCGGCGACACGCACACAGCCGCTCCGAATGAAGAAATATGGGTATGCAAATAAGCTTAAAGCGCACAATCGCAATCAAAAACGACAAGAACAATAACTTCGTAGCGGTAAAGTGTTTAGACACGCAATGTCAATAAAGTATCTTATCTGCGGAGCATACGTTCGGCGGGCGATGGATACGGATACGATACTCAGACTCGGAAACTCGCACCCATTCCCAATCCCGTTTCCACTCCGAATCTGAATCTCATATAAGGCACGACATCGGCGTTATTCTTTTTCCCCTTTTTCGGGGGGTCGAAAGGGGCTGGCGGGGAAAGGGGAACCCATTCAATAATGCGTGCCTACGAATTCTGATTATATATCGCACGGGTCGAGCGCAGAACAAAAACCAAAACAATGTCAAAGGGTTCGGTTTCTGTGGCGGGCAGTCGGCTTTAACTCCGAGTATGCGTGATGCACTTGGAGAAAAAGAAATATAAATTAAAATAGGTGTTCTAAACATCGCTTTTAAGAAATTCTATACATTTTTGTTTTATTGGGATTTCTATCTGTGACTTTTTTATTAGGTTTATGTCATTCTTCCCAATTGGATTTCTAAAGATAATTATTACTATTTTAAAAATTTTTTTGAAGCAATGACCCATTTAAAAAATGTTTAACTTTTTGTATTAACACAAAATATTATATAATACAAATGTTTAAGCTTTAACCCTTAAAGTGTGCTATGAACATAACGTTATCCTTTAAATATATTTCTGTATGGGACCATTTTAATAAATTAACTTAAGGCTTGACATATTAGTCTCATCACAACAGTTTTACTTTTTCAAAAACGTAGAATTTTTTATAGATTTTTTAGTAACTTTTTAAATTAAAAAGCTTCAGTGTCTTCAGGGTTTTTCAGAAAACCAATATATAATTGAACCTGAAGACTATAAAATAAATTTAAATATCTTATGCTGGAAACGCTTTTTAATTTTAGTTTTTAATGTACATGTCTTTAAATAAATTTCTAAATCTAATATACCTTGGATTCTCGAAGTGTACCCCGTATTTATGTGAATGGAGGAGCGTTTGTGTTTGTGGCAGTGATCTTTGCATGTTTGAAAAGCATTTTAGCATGCAGGGCGTGGCAAGTGCGTAGCGGACATACCTACAAACAAGCCGGGCCAGGACAAACCGTCAGAACGACAGACCGTCGGGGACGGGCGGAGATGGGAGACGGATCCACCGGCGGATAGACAGACAGCGGGTCGAAAATTGCAAATTGAAATGTTACAGTTAAGCACGTATTTGGCCATGAAGCCGGGGGCTCCGTTGGCATCGGCATCTGTGTGTGTTTGCAGCGATAAATCGATGCGATGTATGGATTTCAGCGGGAATCTCTCCGGGGCGAAAGCGGAATCTATTCCCCATAAACGCTAATGAGCCGCAGCACGGCAACATCCCGGATTCGAGTGGCAGAGATGCAGATACTCTGGCCTCAAAGAGATACAAGGTCAACTTCAGCTTGATCCGAAGAACTCACTCAATATGCAGTTCCATCGGTACCATAACTCAATCGAACGTGTGATTTCCATGCTAATTGATGGCATGTTTATGGATTGGTATGGGTTGCCTGTCCTCCCACCAAAGTGGGACCTTTGTAAGCCGCAGTAAGGCAGCCCCATTGATATGCTAATTTAAATGGCCAAATAATCGCATGTATCTGCCTTGTAAGAGCCTAATAAATTGATTAAATTCTTCGGCTTTTATTAGGAAGTTGTCATTAAGTCATCGGTGCGATGCTGCCATTAATTGCTGCCTTCGACAAGCAATTCGTTAGTCAGAAACAACGCGCAAACACGCCGAAAAACAGAGCCAACATTTGGCATGCTCGTATGTAAATTAGCCAACAGAAACACAAAGTCGCAGACACTCCTCCAGCGATTGGTATAATAAATGTTGGAGCCGAGAGGAAAACACATGTAAGGCATGTGGAAATGGGATTTTAAACGCTTGAGCCGAAGTTGCCCCCGGTCCTCGGGTTCTCCCCCCAGTTTTGCATAGATATCCCCGAAGTATCTGAGATGCTGATGAGACCCATGACGAATGCCCGGCAAATGCAAATGCGAATGGAATTGGAAATGCTCTCAGCTCACAATACACAATGGACTCGAGTTTCCTTGGAATCGCCCCCGAGTATCGCTTGCAGTTGTTCCTTGCCCATCTATCTATTCCATATTCCAGCACGCGATCCATTAGCCCTACACAGATGTATCTCTTGCTGCGGTTTGTTTACGTGGCGCAGATACATCTCGCTATTTATATATTGCATCCCGCATAACTTCGTTCAATTCTAAACATTCCCGGTATTTCTTCTTAATTTGCTCGTTGCTCTTCTTTTTATTGAACAGCCCGGCAGTCGAAGAATATTTATTGATCATATGACCACACCTATTTTATGGGATAGCTCCCAGTTTCTTAGTCGCTGCCAAAAATAGACGCAAATCCCTGGTGCTAAGTCCAAAATAAAAGCCAAGTCGATGGGAAGTGGAAAATGTGACTGCGGCTGCGGCTGCAGATTGGTGTTTCTGCACTTGGAAAAATGTTTGAGTTTAAAAATGTTTTCTAAATTGTCAGGAAAATGATTTTGAAGCACTGAAAAAGGCCAAAAGAAACCTGCGAATCACTGATTTTGTACACAAAGTGTTTCCAAAGCATGGTGAAAATAAAACTTTAATATTATTATTATTATTATTTTATTTTATCTGTATTTAAGCTTAAAACGTATTATTATAATACTATTATTAACAAAATAAATTATATTTTAAGTTATATGAAAGCTCTTGTATAGAATTAAAAAATATTTTTCAGTGATGCCATCGAAATAAACCCCTCTCAATCTAATATTAGCAAACCTTTTTCCCCAGTGTATTTAAAGTGGGAGTCTGCGAGTGGGCGGTGGTGGGTGGTTCTGGGGCTGAGTGCACTGCCATCTCACTTGAGAATTCTCACACCTCGTGGCTGTCAGTCCAGGTTTTTCGGGAGTTTCGAGAGTCTTGGGAGCTGGAGTCGGTTTATGTGGGGATGGGTATTGGGGATGGGGATGCGGCGCGGCGCATTCACGTGCCAGGCTTTTGATCTGTTTAGCATTCCGTGGCACATCGGAAAGTCGTAACTATTGACAAGATCTGGAGCACCACCGCCGAACGCCCAGGTCATTGGAGAAAAATCGCTGGCAGTCGAATGCATTTCATGCAGCACTCGTGTATTTGTTTGCATTAATTTGTATATGTTACTTTAACGATTTAATGCCCAGCAAGGCACCGACCCGCCGCAGATTCCGTGGAATCAGGGGGGAATTCAGGGGGATTCTAGGGGCATCGAAGCGATTCCGGGCACCGGCACCCAATGGAGTTCGATCCCCCATTCTCCAAAACCCAGGTGACTGCACTCGGCGGGGAATTTTCTCTGGCTTTTCGGTTTTGGCCGGGCGCAAATTGCTCGGGCGCTTCTTACTACTTCCTTTCCATATCAAATTGTGTGGATATTGCACATCAATCACTTGATAAAGAACAACAATGGCGCACTCGCATGATGAATAACATCTGCTCTGCCCGAATCTGAATTAAGGCGCAATGTTTTGCCGCAAATATATTGTATGTCCGTATATAAATCCCATATGTGTACGGGGAGTTTATGGAAATCCACTTGAAAAGCCGCATCGACTTATGGACTTGTTTCGTCAAAGAATAAACACATTGATTGATAAGTGAATAATTCAGGCGAGCAAATATTGTTCGATTTAATTAATTTCCAATTGGCCGTCTAGGGGATTATTATTCATCGCGAAGACCATTTCCGACAGACCCCATTTCCCGGTGAGTAAAAACATTTGCTTTGGCTTTAATTTGCTATAAACCAAGGTGTGATAGGTCTTAACTCGTTGCGGATGTATACATAAAATTTAGTTTTAAACAAAAATAATCCATTTACTGGAGGTATTATTTAGAGAAGCTGCAATTTGTTTTATTGTTTTTGGAATTTCTAGTCTTAACTTGTGGGGTATTTACTTTTCGATAAAAAGCTATTGAAAGTTGCTTCCTCAAATAAAGTATTTGGGTTAAAAACACGAACTAGACAAATATAAGAATGTGGGAGAATTTACAGATTGAAAAGATTTAAAAGCTTTAAAGATTTAGAAGTAACTTTAAGCGTTAAAAAAGTTCCAAGGCTAACCATTATTAACATTATTATTTTATTATTGTCCCATCAACATAATATTTTTATACCCGTTACTCGTAGAGTAAAAGGGTATACTAGATTCGTCGGAAAGTATGTAACAGGCAGAAGGAAGCGTTTCCGACCCCATAAAGTATATATATTCTTGATCAGGATCACTAGCCGAGTCGATCTAGCCATGTCCGTCTGTCCGTCTGTCCGTCTGTCCGTCTGTCCGTCTGTCCGTCTGTCCGTATGAACGCTGAGATCTTGGAAACTATAAGAGTTACAATACTGGGATTAGGCATGCAGATTCCTGAGATTCCTGCGCAGCGCAAGTTTGTTTCAAAAGAGTGCCACGCCCACTCTAACGCCCACAAACCGCCCAAAACTGTGGCTCCTACAGTTTTGATGCTAGAACAAAAATTTTAACTGAAATGTATTGTTCTCATCAATACCTACCGACAGACCTAAAAAAAGTTTGCCACGCCCACTTTAACGCCCACAAACCGCCCACAAACTTCAAAAAATCGTAATTATGAACGCGGATATCTCGGAAAATATCAAAGATAGAGAAACGAGATTTCAGATTTAGATTCCGTAGGCTTGAGCGCAGCGCAAGTTTATTACGCGAATATGCCACGCCCACTCCAACGCCCACAAACCGCCCAAGTCTGTGGCGCCCACAATTTTCATGGTAGATAAAAAATTTAAACTGAAATGTATTGGTCTCGTCAATACCTATCGATTGATTTAAAAAAAACTTTGCCACGCCCACTCTAACGCCCACAACGCTTAAATCTGTCTACCGCCGGTAGGTGGCGCATTTGCTGCTTGCATATCTCCATTTTCCTTTGCTCCCTTTAGCTGAGTAACGGGTATCTGATAGTCGAGGTACTCGACTATAGCGTTCTTCCTTGTTAATATTGGTATCAAGGTAAAAATATTACTAAAACCAACAAATGATATGAAAAACTTGCTTTTGTTATTATATTAATAGATATATGTTAAGACTCGCTAATATTTTTCTTACGAATACGGTAATAGTCATTTTCAGAAAAACTAAACCCTATATTTAGCCCAACTTAACTTTATCGACCTTCCCAATCTTCGCCAATCCCCGGCAAGCTTTTAGAATGTTTGCCAAAACAATTATTCATCTGTTAAGCAGGAGATACTCCCTGCTGCCGATATGGAACATGGTGTAATCGTGTCTAGCTCTAATTACTTTTACAGCGACAACTTTTATCGCCCATCGTAGCGAATATCTCCGGATTGAGGGGCAATCTTTACGCATAAATAAGCAGAAAGTCGGGTGGCTAACAAAGGGGTGGCGGCACTGGGGAAAATTTGTCAATCCAAGTTTTTGGTAGTGGACTTTAAAGACCCGATGGGATGTACGATATGCCCGGCTGTTAAGTCCCCCGAATACCGTATGCCAAGTTTCATGCAACCAGTGCTCTCTCTTCGTGCGTTTTTCTCTTCGGCTGGCTGTTCGACGTTCGAAATTCGAACTCAAATCAAAGCAGACGTCGCGAGGAAAACGCATCGACGAGTGGAACGCCGACGATGGGTATCCAGTAGATACGCGAAGCTATAACGGTACACATGTTGCTGTCGGAAAACGCGAGCGGTCCAAGTGGAAATGTAGCCCAATCCGTTCGCTTCAGGGTTTCCATTTAAAGCGCTCCCTCGCACAAACACACTGACACACACGTACTAACTAAAACGCACACACTCTCGCAACGTTACGCACACCAACGCGCATTCGCACCCACACAAGTGTACTCGGCTCTCGAATAGCGCACCTATACAGGCGCACAAGTGTACGGTGTATCCGTATCTGTGTGAGTAGAAGAGGTGTTTGGCATTGTGCTCAGGATACAGGATTTAGTGGCCAAGTGCTTGATGAAACCCATCATAAACCCCAAAAACCGAAAACCGAAAACCGTCGAAAGTGATAAATGCAAATTATCTCTAATGAAATATAAGCAATCGCAAAAGTGTGTGGCCTCAAGGAGCCAACGATAATCCCAACAAAAGGCCAAGTGGTAATGCATAGCCGGTGTTAACCTTGCCGGTTTCCAGCACTCGAAGTTCTAATGGGCCTTGTAATTGACCAAAAACACAAGCTCCTCAAATATGTTCGGTGCCCCAAGCATAAGCCGGTGTTAAAAATCACTCAAATTAACTAAATACTTAATGACTTTCTTATAAAATTGACCCTTTAGAAAGTATCTATGTTTTAAGGGATCTCTTTAGGGCAAAAATATATTATAACTATTGTTTATATCTTTTTGTAGAGTTTCAAGAAGGATCTCTTTAAGGCAAAGCTTTATTATAAACATTGTTAAGAAATGTATCTTTTAGTGCCTTTTTCAATTATATTTTTAAACACTTAATTTAAAAACGGTCGGAATTGTTAAAGCTTTATTTAAATTTGTTGATCAAATACCCACCCCAACTGACTGCCTTGTCTGCCTCGAAACTCAAGGATTAGCCGCAGAAAAAATATTAAAAAAATCTTATGAAAATCCCGACAGACTAAAATAGCAACAAACGTTGCCGCGGCTGACTTTGAAAATCGCTCCACTCCACAGGAGCGCCCAGGCCGAGCTCCAGTTGCCACCACTTCAGCGGCTCTCCACTCGACGGAAGGGCTGGCTGCTCGGTTTGCGGTGCCGTGCCTCGAGTTCGTCGATAATTGGAATTTACGACTGTGGCATAAAAAAAAAGAAGGCAAAAAGTAACCAGCAGAATACGGACTACAAGGCTGCAAGGATATGGCCACGGCACGGGCTCATCGTCGTCGTTGTTGTTTGGTGACTCGTGCTCGAACCCATTCCCATTCCCGTTGCCAATCCCACTCCCTGATCCATTCCCATCCCGAATCGAGTCCCCTTAACCCTTGGCCCCTCGATAGTCGGGTGCCGTGTAAATATTTTTTTGTCGTCTCTCCCTGTGCGGTTCAGTTCAATTGGCCCTGTCAGTGGCAGGCGCGCTGATTTGTTATGGTAATAGTTGTCAAAACGAGAGCAGATTCGAGAGATTCGAGAGATCCTCGGCGGCACTTGATTACCCTTGGCCACAATGACAAACGTGCGAATATATATACAGTGGCTATGGATATATGTGGTGTGAGCTTAACGAAATCAAAACTAAATTGCAGCAGGAGGTGCGAACGTAAATCTTGGCCAATTAGGAGTGCAGTCGTCGGTTTTGTGCGGGTTTCGAGTTCGTTAAGAGGTTCCGAGTTTCGAGTTACGAGTTTCCTAACCATCTATCTCTCGGTCTCATCGCAGATTCAATCCGTTCAGACGGCGTGTCTGTGGCTCATTAGAAGCAAACCAGCCAGTAGAACTGGCCAGAAAAACAAAACTAATTCCTAATCCAAACCAAAATCGAAATCAAACAAAGCGAGGCAAACTAAAGCAGGGCAATAAAAACAACATGGAATATTGAATGAAATCGGCTGGCATATATGCACATACATTAGCAGGTGAGTTATCTGGCTGCTTATTTCCCTCAAAATTTATGCTCATGCATATCTGCATAATCGCAAATTAAGCTACATAATTAATAAGCCAGGAGCCAGAGCCTCATCGCTGTCACTCGGCGTTGATGTAGCACATTGGGGAGCTATCAGCTCTCAGCCTTTAGCTGCTGGCCATCTTTTTACTCGCATATCGGTTTATGCCTTGCTGTCGGCTGGCTATATGCTGTATGCTATATGTGTACGTGCCACTGCTTTCCGAAAAGTATCGATGTCTGTAATCTTAATTAGCAACACCACAGCAACCGGCAACAGAGACAACATCAGCCAGTAAACAGGGCCCACAAACATCTTTTAGCATTTCAGGCATGGCGTATTCGAACACGGCTGTCTTTTCCTGAGTTTTTCTTAGCACAGCAAAAAATTATTGGAATTTTCTGAGATTATTAACGTTTTACTTTCTTGTGATAATAAAGGTCAGAGGTGTTTCAAAATCCTCTAGATATATTGGTCCCAATGTGAGTTGCTTCATTATATAAAAGAACTGACTTTATATGTCAAAAATAATTGGGCTTTCTGAAATTATAAATTAATCATTTCGTAAAATTCAAAAAGGTCATAGTGTCTTATCAGAATAGAATAAAACCATTATTATAAAACTGGTTTCATTGTATTTTTCTTTTTAGTACTGCTTTGTATATCTTTTTAAAAACACACCTATTAAGTTGTCAAATATTTTTAAAAGAATACTTTTTATTATGTTTCTTAATTAAGCTTACTCATGATCAGTAAATAACGATTATTTTTTTATTTTGCCGAATAGTACTAAGGTGTTAATGCAAAATAAGCTTAAATTTAAGTATAGTGTTATTTAAATAATCCTTAAAACATTTTGATTCTGAGCAGATATGCTTTTATAAACCAATCTAATTTGAAATCATTTATTTTCATTCTAAAACCTTAAAAATTAAAGTATTTTTTCTAATTTATTTAATTAGTTTCTTACCCAGGCTAGGATAATATTTCTGTTAGTGTGGGGCGCATTTTCTGGCTATTTCTCACAAAAATCACATTACACCGAAAGCCGAAACCGGTTTCGGTTGATTTCTTGTCATATTTCGTGTAGAAGCTAAAGGTGTTTTGTACAAATGGCCAGCAAACTAAACAAACTGAAGTCGCCGGCCAGCTCGCAACCGGCTGCCCATCAAAGAGTTATTTATACCCATTAATGCCGACGATGAGTCGAGGAGTCCCCGCTCAAAGCCCCGCTCGTGCCCCCTCCGATTCCCCAGAAAGTCGTACGACATCCCTAGTTATCGTTCGGTATAGTTGGGGTATGCAAATATCTTTGATCTGCTTTCAGGCTTAAAAATTCGCACCTCCATGTGCGAACAAAGCGCCCATGGGAGCACCGATTTGAGTGCATAGGAAATCAAGTTTACGACTTCTGGGGATGGCTTGTTCCCCGGTGGAGAAAGGGTAATATATTTGGCGGGGGCTGACGGTTTAATTGCTTCCATTAGAAATCGCTTAGCGACTTTAAGTGGCAGCCAGCGGACGGGAAATTGAAATTACAGGTATAAATCCAAAATCCTGTTTATGCTTTGGGCTAAGTAATTTGCCAGCATATTCAACTTTCAAAGCGACACCTTCAATCAAACAATCGGAAAACCTATTTGTTTACCTTACCAGCGCTTTTCGTTCGTTGAAAATATTACTATATTATTTGTAAAGTAAAAACGAAGTAAATAATTAATAAATCAACGCATCCATTGTTTATTCTATGTGGCAATAAAAACAGATAAAAGCTAATGAATTTTAAATAGCGAAGAATTCAAGTTCGTTCAAATAACCGGTTCTCTTTGGTGGGGTCAGTTTGTCAGCATTTCAAAGTATTTCAATGGAATTGACCAAAAGTGGCTAACAAAGGCAGAACTAAAAGGGCCACAAAGGGTCCACAAATACCCTTGGAAATCCATCAAAATAAAGGTAGTTGGGTGATTTAAAAGATACATGTAATTAAATAGGCATGGTTTGATTGATATGATTGTATTTGATTTTGATTTGGAATTTTTTATTATTTGCTATGGTTCTTATTATGCTTGTGGTTTTACGTATTTTAAAGAAGCCATTAGACCTCTGTTCAGGGTATTTTTGTATAACCAGCCCTATAAAAAGCGTTTTGAATCTCGAGTCCGGGCCAAGTGTTTGTCTATCACATTCATAGGCAAATTGCGGACGGCATATTTATGAGCAGCTCTTCTTTCGACCTGGGGGAAAATGGAATATCGCAATAATTAATTAAGTTATAACATTAAACGGCCATAAAGGGGCATTAGGCCCATAACTTTGAGTGGACATATGAGCATGAGCTATGCCACTTGGCCGGAATCTCAGATATTCGTTAGCGAAAGACCCATAACTCTTAACCCTTTGTTATCGCAGGGGGCGATCTTAGCCATAGCCATAGATGGGGGCATCTTGGCCATATGCCCGGCATTCCAGCCATCATCATCATCATATTTTACGACGCCAACCGACTGGCCAATCCGTATGGCCATACTTTCTTGGCCACAATCCGCACAGCTCACTTCGCTTTTCTCGCCCTGTCAGTTTTGATTTTCGGTTTTTGGCAATGTCAGCCATGTGCCAAACAAATGACTTCACATTTTTAAAGATATTACGTTGACATACAGCGCCGCAAATTGAGTGAGTCGACCGCAAATGCGTCATGAATTCCATCCTGGCTATGACTTAAGAACCCCATTCGTTAGATGAGCTATGAATACTGTGATTACCTGAATAAAACTGTTAGTTACACTTAACCGACTTTCTAAGCGACTTTATAAAATCGCCAAAATGAGTGGGACGTGTTGAACCCAGAACGCATTGTTCTCTTAAATAGCTTTGATTTATTAGCGAGATGAATGGAAATGACAGCGGTTATTAATTGAGCTTCGGCAGACAATGGAGGCGTTTAACAAAAAATATTTAAATTTACGCCCTTGAAGCTGACCAAATAAAGTTTTAAAATCATTTCGATCTAAGGGGTCAGTGTTTCTAGGTTTTGAATGCATCGTAAAACACTTTCATTGCAAATTGAGTGTTCGAATTGGGGCTTATTAATGCTACGATTCATATCTTAATTGCTTTTCCTCCCAGGAATATTCAGAATATCTCACAGCTATTGAAGGTAAATGGAATTGAAGGCATAAGCCTTAATGCTATCAGGGCCACAAATATAATGCCTTCCAATTATTCACAACGGCTACATAAATTTAAGAGTCCATTTAAATTTGGTCTGCTTTAAAGGCCCATTGGCCACGGAAAATTGTAAATATTTAAATTCAACCTCGTATACTTTTGGGCAGTTTATTAGTTCCATTAGTTTCAGGCTGGAATTTTCAAAATAATTTCCATAGCCAAATATTTGATGTTGGCCAAAAGTAAAACTTTGCAGACAATGTAATTTAATAAAAAAGTAAACATGGATTCCGAAAATATTTAACATTCATACTGACAATGTTTACTGGTATCTTGACGGCAACAAAGAAGAATTTAATACAGTGACAGGGCACAAAGGCTCCCATCAAAAATAATACAAACCAAATTAGGCCGATTAGAAAAGGTATTCTATAAAAAGAAGGGAAAATCTTTCAATTAAATTCTCCCTTGGGACTTAATTTTAGCTAGAAATAATTCAGCACTTAGTTTTTCTTTATATCAGTGCAGTAACTAATGACTTGAATTATTGCCCTGTGCAGCTAAAGGACAGCCAATCACCTCCGTTCGTCCACAAACTCCGCATCATGGATGAAAGTGCGATAATCTATCAATGGCTATGAGAAAGGTCAAAGAAAAAGTCTTAGCAAGCGATAAGTTTGAGTAAAAGAGAAAGCGAAAATCATGCATCACGAGGAGACGTACCAAGTAGTTTGCCGACTGATTGAAGAGGAGGACCTGGACGATCGGGAGCAGGATAACCGGAGAAGTGGCTCACGGCCCCATCCCTTCCCCAGCTCGAATGCCTGGAGGCAGTTGCTCCTCCCCCTGCTCATGCTGTCTGGGATCGGCCAGGTGTTCGGCACATACATAGAACAGGATGAACTCATGCAGAATCTGGACCGTCCGGTTCCTCTGACCACCGTACAAGGAGTCCTTGGGCGGCAGGCCATGCTACCTTGCGACATCTCGCCGCAGGAGCGGGACGATGCCGTTTACATGGTCCTTTGGTTCCGCGAGGGCGATGGCGAACCCATCTACAAGTAAGTAAAAACTCAAATATAATCTGGAACCATGAAGTAAGGGTTGAAAAAATTAAATTTTTTGTTTAATGTTTGTGTAAAAATTATCACAAATCATATTATGTCATTAATCAAAAATGTTTGTTGGACAACATCAATGCTTATGCATAACATCCATTAACAATTAAGCAGCCCTAGGGTATAATTAAATATTATGTATACAAATTTTTGAATTGATTTAAATTGATTGGACTAATACTTTAGTAAACAGCAACTTTTTATAATCAATTTGTTAATGAAAACTATGGAGCCATTGGTTCGTAAAATCTTAACAAATTTAGAGACTAAGAAAGACAACTTTAGTGCTTTTAATTCTTGCTTTATATTTTCATTGATTGTTTTTTGTCAATACAGGGATATAATTTTGCCTCTCTTAATTAAACAAATTAATTACCTACATTTAAATCCCCTTCATTACAGCTTCGACGTTCGAGGGCGGCAGTTTGGACAAGCGCGTTTGTGGTCATCGCCCTCGGCCTTCGGCACTCGCGCCCACTTCAGCAGCACCACCCACCCCGCCCAGTTGAAGATCGACAACATCCGGATCGAGGACGAGGGCGTCTACCGATGTCGCGTCGACTTCCGCAACTCGCCCACCCGGAACCTCAAGATCAACCTCACCGTCATCGTCCCGCCGGACAAGCCCATCATCTATGGCCAAAACAGGCACGAGAAGGCCGGAAACGTGGAGTCCTTCAACGAGGGCAACGACATCGTCCTGTCCTGCGAAGTTTCAGGAGGTATGAGATCTTCCTTGTCCCCTAAAATCACAGCTCGATTTAATATTAATATATAGTATATATAATATATTATTATATAATATATATTAAATATAGGTCAAATGACTCTGTAAAGTTTTTAAGTTGCAGGCTGTACAAAAATGTCGTCGTTGGGGTCCCTTTTTTAAAAACTTACAATCAAAACTTACATATAACTCTTAAATTTGATTTCTTTAAAAACACCCATTACTGCTGACCCACCTCAAAAAAATTTATTAATTTTTTTGTAACTTTTATTTGTTATATTAACAAGAACAACTTATTTGCTTAAACAGTCGATAAGAAGTGCTAAAAGGGTTGTAAAATTAATGGCCAAATAAAATATTTAGTGGACCTTATTCCCTTTTTTCTAAATATTTAAATTTCAATGTTCCGGCATTTTGAGCATGAATAAATCATTCGCCCGCGTCTATTATTAATTTAACCCACCAATTTCCAGGACGGCCGCGACCCAATGTCACCTGGTACTTGGACAACGCGGCGATAGACGAGTCCTTTGAGCAGCGGCCCGATGGCAAGACAATTAACCACCTGTCCTACCCGAATGTTGGCCGGCAGCACCTGAATTCGCGGCTAATGTGCGTCGCCAGCAACACCAACTTGACGCCCCCCAACAACAAGGTCGTCATCCTGGACGTGAATCGTGAGTGGAGTGCCGAGGATCCCAAAAATGAGTAGGGCTAATGATTCTCCTTCCAGTGAAACCCATTGCCGTGCACATCCTCACCAAGGATCGGTTCGTCTCGGCGGATCGCACCTACGACGTGGAGTGCAAGAGCTCCGGATCGAAGCCCCCGGCCCTGATCACCTGGTGGAAGGGCAGCAAGCAGCTGAAGAAGCTCACCAAGAACGTAAGCTAGCAAGTCCCAAAACTCATTAATTAAACACAAATTAATATTCGGAGTACTGTGTGCGTCGCTTATAATTGCCACAAATTTCCTTTCCATTTTCGCCGGTTTTGCGCCTTGGCCTTGGCTCGTTTGGTTTCCCTTAACTTTCCGTTCCGTTCGGTTACTTTCGGCCCGCTTCCGTTTCATTATTCATTTCCTAATGGACTCTGTTTGCGTTTCTTTTTTAGTTTAATGAACCCGATAATCAATCTCTAAGTATACTGACGTTTACGCCCGGACGCGAGGACGATGGCAAATATTTAACATGTCGGGCGGAAAATCAATTCATCGACGGCAGCGCCATCGAGGACAAATGGCGACTCATTGTCCATTGTAAGGAAAGCTGCGGGAAACCGAGAGAGGGTGAAGCCTAATTGCAAAAAAATCGTTTTCCCATGTGTCCACAGACCAGCCGACGACCACGCTTAAGATTGGCTCCTCGCTGAATCCCGACGACATCAAGGAGGGCGATGATGCGTACTTCGAGTGCATTGTGCTGGCGAACCCGAAGCCCTACAAGATGTCCTGGTTCCATAACGTAAGCATGGCCCCGAATATTGGGTGCAAAATACTAAAATCACTGAGAGAAAATACAATCTTGAAGAGATATTAACTTTAAGTTACCAGAGATACAGCTAAAAAATGTTACAGCAAATGTTACTCCAGAGTTTGTTTTGACTAGCATCCTTTTTGAGTAAAAAAACAATTGATTGATTGTAAAAAAATATTTAAAAATATCATACGGGGAACTTGTATAATACCCCAAGACTAATATTGCAAAATTAAGCATTTGTTGTCTTAATTAAAATAATTAACACTTTATAGGAGCCAGTGGTAAATACCATATATTTTTAGTGACTTGCTAAAAGTTAGTTTCTGATATTCATCATACCAGCTTTTTATTAGCGTTAAGTTCATACGCTCTATATGCCAGATATTATCTCGTGCTTTATACCAAATTAACAACTGATTTGTTTGTTTCTTCTGCCCCTTTTTTTCTCTCTGCAGGGCAAGGAGCTGCAGCACAACATATCCGCGGGTGTCATCCTGTCGGATCAGTCGCTGGTGCTGCAGAGCGTCTCACGTGCCTCGGCCGGCGACTACACCTGCCTGGCTGTCAACTCGGAGGGCAAGGGCCCCAGTAATCCGGTCACATTGCGCATACGCTGTAAGTAAATCGCAGCCAAATCCCAACCGTCTCCACCCAAAATGCCCCTCCGCCAACGGCCAAGTCAGCCAAGTTTGGCTTTGAACTAACGTCTCTGTAATTTCCAATTTAATCCTTGAGTTTGAATGGCTCTTAATGTATTTAGAGTACGGGGCTCAGTGCTGTATTCTGGCCGAAAGCCAAGAACAAAGGCAGAGTAGGTGTGTCGGCCCAAGTCCCCAGCACATACATATACTCGTACATACACCGCATACCCATCCCCAACCCGCAGCCCTTCGACTCACGTTAATGACCAAGATTATGGCGCAATGAATGCATTGCCTTGGCACTTGCCCTGCCTCCTTCTCGGAATTCCCTGACTCTGGCACCGAATGATATTCCAAATGACCAATAGACAGGGTTGGATTTCGCCCCCTGGCTTAGGCGTCGCCATGCCCAGAATGCGACAGCCAAATTCGGCATTAATTCAGGCCGTTTAAGGTCTATCACTGGTGAAAATTTGAGTTTATTAGGTACTTAAAAAATATTCAGTCATGAAAGTTGAATACTAATAATTCTAAGTTAATTCCCTTAAATGTTTATAAATCAGATTAATTTTAATTCAATTAATTATGAGAAATGCCTATTATAATTCTAGGTTTACTAATATACATTCATGAAAATCTAAAGACTCAGTTAACTATCTTGTGAGGTAGAAAATGTTTATAGCTTTATCAATAGGACTTTGAAATCGCTTTTAAGTGCCATTTTAGGTGTCTAAGAGTATGCTACAAAATATTAAAAGCTCAGAAGTATATTGAAATATTCCAGAAAGGCGACTATAGTGAGAGTCCCCCCTTCAAGAAACGCAGTGAAAATAAGAGAATAATTTTAAATTTTTTTTTAAATTTTGTTAGTGTGTCTCCATATTGACCCCATTGTTTTGAGTGCATTGTTAAAGCGACTGCCTGCATATCGGCAATCGTTTCGTTCAAGCGTCGTGATAGGGCGTTAAATATTTCAATAAGCGCTCTAATTACTCACTTGACTTCGATAGATGCCCCGATTTGTGCCACCGACCACGAGGAGCTCTTGGGAGCCCTCAAACACGAGACCCTGCCCCTGAAATGTGAGGTGGACTCCTCGCCGCCGGCGGACTCCTTCCACTGGACCTTCAACTCGTCCGGCGAGCAAACGGAATTGCCAGCCCGTCTGCACTCCAGCGAGGTAGGATTGTCTGAGGACAGGCACTTAAGAACTGCTAACAATCCGTGTATCTTTATCCCTATATCCCCTTAAAGACCGGCATGTCGCGATTAAACTACACACCCAGCACGGACCTCGACTACGGGACGATTTCCTGCTGGGCGAAGAACTCCATTGGCACGCAGAAGAGTCCCTGCGTGTTTCAAATTGTGGCAGCCGGTAAGCACCCATCACCATCATCATCATCATCGTCATCGTCTGCATTATCCCAGTTAATCGGGGCGAACGTAACTCTATCCGCAGGTCGGCCGTTTCCCCTGCAAAACTGCTCGGTGACCAATCAGTCGGTGGACTCGCTGCAAGTCGACTGCCTGGAGGGATTCGACGGAGGTCTTCCGCAGGGATTCATGCTGGAGCTGGTCGAGTTGAACACGTTGCGACTGGCCAGGAACATCACGGTTTCGGTAAGCTATCTGTAGGGTTGGGGCTAATAAGCACGGGAATCTTAATTACCAAGCGAACCCATTAAACAACTTTATCGGGGTCCTCCTCTAATCAATGGGGGTTTAAAATAATTAATTGGCCTGAAGTGTTCAGGGAAGCGGGAGATAAGCGGGGAAGATATTGCATACTTCAGGGCGCTTTATTTACATTTTAAAATTTTCCGAAATATTACTATTTGTAGTTAAGTAGTAGTGGTGGGAATGGATTACTTAAAATAAATAATACTCTGGGATTAAAAGCTAATGTGCCTAAAAGCATGCAATGAATTATTGTCATCGCCGAAAAATACTTCATGGCGTACTTATAGAAACAGATAAGTTTTTTTTTTCGATAAAAGGCTTAAACTGCAGACAAATTAATAAAACTATTTTTTTCTAATGAATCTTAAAAAGAGTATAAATATTTTATTATTTACAAAATCCCATTAAAGAACTTTGCCACGAATTTCTTCTGAAAGTAAAAATTTCTTCTCCTATCAATTAAGCACACGCCAGTGACCTTTGTGATAGACAACTTGGACCAGGCGGCCACCTACCGCATGGTGATATTCGCCGTTAATGCCAAAGGTCGTTCGGAGCCCACCATAATCGACGACATCAACTTCAAGGGCGTGGCCAAGTTCACAGGTGAGGAGCGAAGCCCAGTAATTGCGAATTATGTGGCAATAATTTTATTGCGGCCCCACGCAGGTGCCTCCACCGGCCTCTCGATGCCCCTCTCGCCGTTCCTGGCCGGACTGACCCTTTTCTGCGGCCTGCTGTTCGCCATCTTCTGCATCATGCTGGCGGCCATCTACCGGAGGTTCTCCAATCGGTACGTACAGCCCATCCCGCGGCTAATGGCTAATGGCTGCGGCTTGGCCCTAATGGCTTCCCATTTAAATTGCAGGCGCAGCGACAGCAACCTGAAGGTGGCCAAGCACACGCAGCTCACCATTCCGGCGGACTGCCAGCTGGACCCGCTGCATCCGGGCGGCCAGACGGACGGACCCGGCAACCACCAGCCGCACCACAGCCTCCTGCCCCTCAATTGCGACGGTCGCAGCGCGGTCGACTGCTCCGCCCTCGGGGATGTGGGCGTGGGCGGCGGGGGCGTGGGCCTCGACGGCGGGATGAAGGGCAGCTCGCCCATCGGCCTGATGGCCATGCCCGGGGACACACTCCGCTCGAATGCCCGCACCCGGCACAGTCCCATGGCCGATCAGGCCGATATAGACGACACCGATCCCGATGTTATACCAAATCAGTATGGTGAGTATTTCTTGGAACGCCCTTGGAAGTGACTTGAAGAGACTGCTATAATTTTAATAATGCCAAAAAATATAGGTTCATTAAGCAATTTAAAAGTAAATATACATAAAAATGGTAACTTATTTGTTTAATTTACTTTATTAAAGAAAATAGTCGTATGTTTTAATTATAACTTTTTTTTTTTAATTAAAACAATTTTTTATATTTCAGTTGAATATTTAAATAATTAATAAAAACAGCTTTCCACTAAAATAAGTTAATAGTTTTACAGCTGATTAAAAGTGTAATATTATACTAAATACAATACAACACTAAACTTATTTATTCTTCTGACTAAGTAAGACTTTTATTGTTAATGCGTGCTCAATGGTAATTTACCTCACGAAAATATCAAAATTTTACCAATTGTATATACTTCAAAAAAATATACTTAGATAGGGTACCATCTCCTTCGTTGCAGCTTGCCTATCTTTCTTAATTTAGTTTTCCAAATGAATATATTTGCAGAAAAACGTCCGCTGAAGAGCTTGGTTTCCCCGCCGGGCTTCGCCAGCCCCTCGAATCGCCTGATGCAGCGCGATTACCTCCGGGAAACGGAACTTACGAAGGGGGGAAGCGACGCGGGACTGGGGGCAGCGGAGGGGCTGTCCAGCATCGGACTGATGAGCAGCTCCGGGAACGAGGTGCTCCACTATACCTTCCGGCCCAGCAAGCAGATTGTGAGTATTGAGACCTAGAATTAGAGCTGGTAAAGTGTCGATAGGGCTATCGAAATTATCGATTGTTTGTCTATCGAAGAGACAGTTATGTGCGTATTAAGCAACAACTATAAGTAATTAAAAATCTCAATTTTTATAAAGATGTTGTTATCAATATAATCGATAACTTAAACTTCGATATTTTGCCAGCTTAGGCTTAAAGCTTTTGGTGTGGGTTACATGTATCATTCCCAATATTTCATGGTGCTCATCTCGGGTCTCTCCCCACCTGCTTTCTTCTTTCCAAAAACTACACTCACAAACTACTCAGAGCTACGCCACACTGAACAAAAAGGGCATCACCACCTGCAGTCCGCCGTTGGGTTCGCTGAACTACAATGTGAGCACCTCGACACCCTCGTCCTCGTACCACCTGACGCCCCAGCCCATGGAGGTCAGTCTGCTGAGTCCTAACAATCCGTCGGTGACGTCGTCGCTCAGCGAGTACCGATTTCGCACCGGTCCCGAGATCGTCACCACCTCGAATCGCATACAGGAAAGTTGTATATAAAGCTCTCACACCCATACTTACTTCTGAGTGTACAAAAAACCAAATGATATAGAGTGGCAAATGTATTAATACATGAGTATCGTACCGCATCGTATCGAATAATATCCTAGCAGCTAGACGTATTTATTCGCATGGTTTGAGGAAAGACTTCTCCTAGCTCGTAAGCATCTTGTGTACTTAATGCAATGCCAAAAGTGTAACTGCAATACACTCGTTTTGTAAATAATCGTTGTCATCTGTTGTTGTAATTAAGCCCGATATGGAACGTACATATATATTCTCGTCGAGAGAGAGGAGCGAACGAAACTACTTCTAAAGAACATATCGTTTAACGTTTCACCCACACATCATATCCAATATCCGATATCCTATCTCCCGAATACCTTTTACCTATCCTACATCCCGAGATTCCCGCGAGGGTTCCGATAAACAAACGCTGTCAACTTAACATATCGCCGACATCCTAACGCTCGCTAAGCTAACCCGAGGTCATTGTTGTGCGCCAAAATGCAAAACATTAAAAACAAACAAACTGAGCAGGCCGATTGCAACTAATTTACGCCATATTTAGTATACCAATAAACGTATATATATCCATTTAATCTGAACAGGACCTGCACTCTTCCAGAGTTCCCGGCAGAGTACTGCGGGAGTCGCATTTGTGAGAATATCATGTCCATATCCTCTATGAAAGTATTACCTATTGATTTTCGTTTCGATTAACTCGAGTGTTTAAGTGTAGCTACCACATACGTGTATTTAACTAGAGCTAAGTAGTCCTAATTAGCGGTCTAAGCGAAGTGTACATACATGATTATACAGCTGGGCAGGCAAGGAGTCCGGTACTCCAGTACTCCGGTACTCCTGTACTCCTCTACGCCTGCACTCCGGTTCACCGAGATTCCCCCTGTAATTTGAATTTGTCTAACCGCTCCGAACCGACAACTGTATATAGTTCATAATTTATTGTGAGGACGAATTGCCGTTCGCTTCGATGTACGTTGTGTTGCCCCCATCTAGGAGTAAATTAAGCATTTATAGAACAATTGCTACGCCGCAACATATGTACAAAATCTTCGGAGCGATCCGAAGGGAGTGTGTCCCTTCCAGAGCCTCGTAATACTGCATTCGAAATTCCCAGTTCTGAATTCAGAATACCGAATCCGGTCGACGGCAGCGGCGTTTCTTCCCTGGAGCGGACACCTTACAGCTTGAGGATAGTATATATATCTGAATAAAAAATGTATGTATCTTAGAGAATTGCTGCCACTTAATCTCAAAATGTAAACGCGGGGGCAGGCGATACTCGTGCGATACGAACAGCAAACGCAAAGATTAGTATAATTTGTCAAGCCTAGTTTTTGTAACTATTAGGAGAAATATTAAATACAATTAAATTATAACTAAATGGAACCGAAGCACTGGTCACTCTCACTCATTTATCGATGGACAACTTTGCCGCTTTAATAAGCACTTGGGCAGCAGGAGGTATTGCGGACACGAACCTAACTCCTGCGGCACTAGTACTTAGGAAAGCGAACTTGGTAAGTGGGCACTATGACGTAAATATCCAATATTCACCCTTGATCCAGGCTCTTTGATCTCCGAATCCATGGCTCCATGTTCTGCAATAATAAATCAATTAGTGTGAAAGTACTTTCTCTGGATCTCTGTCACAATTGACAGCTTGAAGATGCCTCCATCCGCCGTACAGCAAGGTTAATGTATTCTGAACTATGCACTTTATCGTTTAGTTTTTGAGTTATTAATATCTGTACGAGATACTTAACCTTCTGTGGCAGCTGTCTCTTTGAAATGTTTTCCTCCCCCGAAAAATATAAACATTTCGATCAATTTTCCCCCCGCCCAATCGCCATGTAGATGTGTATCATTGCAAGTCGTGTACGGCTAGTAACCTCTTGCACATAATACATAAGTTTATTAAATTTAAATTGGCTTAATTGACCCTCATTCGTTTTCCGTTGCCCGATGCCCGTATTCGCCGGCAGCGTTCAAAATTGCTCCATGACAGACGACAACGAGTGTCTGTATGTCTGTATTTTGTGCTGCCTTCATTGCTGGAGCATTCAAAGTCAATTGAATTTAAACGAATATAACTACATACAATGCGATGCTGCCACACAGTCTTATTGTTGCCGCATCGCCCGATTATGATTGCTGTTGCTGCCGGGGCAGAAGCGTCAAGTACTTGTCAAAAAAGAGCCGAGGACCTCGCATTCGCATTCGCATTCAACAATTTGTCAGCGCAAGATGCACAAACAAAGTACAATAATAAATAGCTGGCTGAATGCATTCATCAGCTAAATTAGAATATACATAGATTAATCAGAGTACAATAACACTTAGTTAAGTGAGTCCAGTTTAGCAGTGGCTGGAGCAGCGGCTATAGCAACAATTGCCGCCGAGTCGTCGAAAATCTGTTGCACTTCCTGATTGCCATTAACTATGGCTTTGTCATCGCAGTCAATTTTAATTTGGATTATTAGATTTTCATCCTTAAGGGCGTTAGCCGAGATTTAAGTGGGGGCTAATATTGATATGAATCATCTTTTAATTCTCATTTGATTTTACATTTATTAAGGTTAAAAGGTGCTTTAGAGCTTTAATTTTCCTATTAGAAGAGAAAAGAATTAATGCTTTCCATAACTTTATACATTTTCAGATTTTGTTAAAACATTGTTGCAATCTTTACAAATGGAAATATTTTGATATTTTCCATTTAAATTATTATTTGTTATTTTTGTAAGGCACTAGATTTAAGTTAACTTTAATATTGGTATTTGTTATTATATATTTGTATTTAACTTTTTTAATTATATTTTTCCAAGCTTAAAGTTGCTTTTAAATTTCAAAACGTTAATTTTCGATATATTTAAAAAAAATTTCAGTTTTTATACCCTTGCAGAGGGTATATTGATTTCAGTCAGAAGTTTGCAACGCAGTGAAGGAGACGTTTCCGACCCCATAAAGTATATATATTCTTGATCAGCATGACTAGACGAGTCGATCTAGCCATGTCCGTCTGTCCGTCTGTCCGTCTGTCCGTCTGTCCGTCTGTCCGTCTGTCCGTCTGTCCGTCTGTCCGTCCGTTTCTACGCAAACTAGTCTCTCAGTTTTAAAGCTATCGGGCTGAAACTTTCCCAAAAGTCTTATATCTTTTGCAGGTAGTATATAAGTCGGAACCAGCCGGATCGGACAACTATATCTTATAGCTCCCATAGGAATAATCGGACAAAAAAATGAAAAAAAATTATATCTTTGGTGTTTTTTAGCATAAAAACTCCTAAGCTTGGAAATAACAATTTTTAAATAATTTTGAATTTTGAATTAAATATTATCGAAATCGGACGACTATATCATATAGCTGCCATAGGAACGATCGGAAAATTTGTGGAAAAATAATATGAAAAAAATTATAGCTTCGGTGTTTTTCAACATATAACCTCCAACGCTTGGAAATAACATTTTTTAATTAGTTCTGAATTTCGAATTAAATTTTATCAAAATCGGACGACTATGTCATATAGCTGCCATATGAACGATCGCAAAATTGGTAGAAAAATAATATGAAACAAATTATAGCTTCGGTGTTTTTTAACATATAACCTCCTACGCTTGGAAATAACATTTTTTAATTAGTTCTGAATTTCGAATTTAATTTTATCAAAATCGGACGACTATATCATATAGCTGCCATAGGAACGATCGGAAAATTGCTACGAAAATAATATGAACCAAATTATAGCTTCGGTGTTTTTTGACATATTATCTTATACTATTGGGAATATCATTTTTTGTGTTTTTAAATTTAATAATTATAGCTGCAAGGGTATATAAGCTTCGGCTTGCCGAAGCTAACTTCCTTTCTTGTTTTTTTATAAAACACTTTTTATTTAACTTTATAAATGTTAAGATGTGAAATAGCACCCCGTTAAAATTATTTTTTATTTACTTTTTTATTTTGAAGTCCTGAGGCTAGTAAAAAGTTCTATTTTTTTGACGGAAATAACGAATATTTTGTGGGGAATTTAATTTTATCGCATACATACTTACAAATTCCGGAGAATCGGAGAATGAGAGTGGGTGTGAGATAGAGATCCGCAAACGGGGCAGACTCATCGCCGATGTTGCTGCTGTAGATGTTGCTGTTGCTGCTGTAGCTGTTGCTGTTGCTGGTGTGCCTGCTGCTGTTGCCGCTCGACGACGGGAACGTTGATTGCGATTATCGCGCCTTGGCAGGGTCTTAACCCCGATCGGAGAATTGACAAGTAGTCGTCGATCTCAAACGTATATATTTTCGTGCATACTTATGGAATTTGTAATCAATGGGCAAGAGCAAGAGCCGGATTGTGTGAACCACCGATTTCAAACTATTCCTTGGATTGATGTTTCATAGATATAGATTGCACTGGGGTTTCGGGAGCCCGCAAGATCTGCGATCAGTGATCTCTGTTCTGGGGTCCGAGTTCGAGAACGCGGAGAACATTGCCGCTCGAGGGCGATTCCACAACTGATTTGTGCAGTGATCGCGCGGACAGTCGTTGGATTTTTGAAAATAACCATCAATTCATTACTCTCCGTGTGTGAGTGTCGCTTCGCCTGTGTGTGTGAGAGATCGCCCTCATATGCGTAGTGACCATGTCGAAGTATTGGTGCGACTCAATTCCGCAACAACAAGAGCAGGCAATTTCCCCGCCCACTCCACTTTCCACTCGCCACTTTCCACCCCGAACTGCAGTTGATTACCGACTAAGCCGGTCATCTGAACTATCCCGCATATAGTCGAATTGAAACTGAAATTGAAATAGAAGCACTCGCCTCGAAATAGCCGCCTCCCATTCATGCCAGATTATTTAACCGCACTCTCTCTCCGGCTTGTTTTCCATCTCGGATCTTAAATCACCATCGCCGACGGCTTTTCACACAAACAGATTGTCCAGGCGCATAATAGATTAGGCTGGTCCCCTGAGTTCTTCCAAGTTCCCCACTCCCCAGTTCCTATATCCCAGTTCCCAATCCCCGACCAAGTTCCTAATACGCTTGCCGGGATTATAACCATATGCTGGGGAGATTCAATTTTTGTTCACTTCAGAATCCGGCATTATGCACTTTCAGCGCTTAAGTTGATGATGTGCGATGATGGGGGTGCCTGGAAGGTGGCAAATAAATTGCTGAGATTCTTATATTCTCACACTCATCTTCTAGGTAGGCCGCCGTGGTCTATTACATATCTTGAAATAAATATTTCTTGCCTTACAAATTTTATTAAATTTTCAATGGCAGATGAACAGCTAATACCTAAACAAACCCTGTTGGCCACCCAATTTATTCCTTTGATTTAAGTTTAATTAATCATAATCACGAAAAACTTTTATGTATAACATACTAACTGACCCAAAGATTTTGTTTAATTTGCTTTGCCTTCTTAATTACATAAAAACGAAAATATCTCTCACTTCCTATATCTACAAATATAATTTGACAAGCTGAGCTCCAATATATGTAATTAATTGCAATTACTCATTGAAGAGTTTCGAATGCAATTCATCCCATCAATTATTGAGCTTTTATTCGCCTCGATGTCTAAATTACAATTGCATAGATGACCCAAGAAATTCAATCTTTATCTGCTCAAAGTGCAGTATTTATTACTCGATGAGTTTGAGGTTTAATGTTATAACGTGTTATTAGAAACTCAAAGAAAAGTTAGCTAGCTAAAGGCTAAAGGCTTTAATTAAATATAAATAATATATAAATATAAAATATTTTCTCTTGGGATGCATTCGTAACTTCAAAGATATTCATCTTTCAGATACTTTTATGGATCTGAGCAAATGACCCGCACTGTGGCGCTGCCCTAAAAATTAAGATCTGGATGAAGGAACTAAACTTGATTGCTGGTCTTGTCGTACTTACAAGTTCTCACGAACACACAGATTCGCTTCTGTGAGCTCACTTAGTTGAGTGAAGAATTTCAATTAATTCAATTGAAGCGGCTCGCCAAGTAGGTAGTGGGCACTGTCAACTGCGAATGGACGTCGGTCCATTTCCATATCTAGTGTGAATTCAAGATTCTTTTCGTATCTGGCATGGCCTCATATCCACATGTGTGTACAGCTTCCTTATTACGGCGCATACATCATCAAATAGGCTACGGAATATACATACTTATACGTACATACGTGCTCCATCGAAATTCCGAGTAAGCGATTGTAAAACTCGAGAGCAGGACAAGTCAACTTAAATAGCTCTTACGGCTACCAATCTATGGGTTCTAGGAGTACCAAAGCCCCGCCCACTTTTCCCGGCCACAAACCAATAAAAAGGGGCGGGGACGTAACCGGAACCCTTTCCCGGCCGTAACCGGAGCGGGAAAATGCGGCCAAATGGTAACCCACTCAAATAGGTACATCGATTTTTGCACACTTTGTTGGCAGGGAGAGAGCCATGAAAAGATTAAGGTGAAATCCACAAATTTGGCGCAAATGAATTTTCTTTTTATGTTTTTTACACATCTTAAATTTTTTATTATTATGCCATCCTTTGTTGTACGTTTTCGATCCTCATTCTATTACACTTTGCATCGGTTTCGCATCGCCAGGTCCATTTTTCCCCCCGTACCCACCGACTTTCCCAGGTTTTTCCCTTTTTTTCCCAGCGAATTGGAGAAATTTGCGTGCGTGTTTTGAATGAGAATTTGTTGCATATTTGCCTGCCGGTTGGCTTTTTGGGGCTTTTGTATTTTTGTATCCTGGGCAAATGGAAAAAAATAGACGTGGTAAGTCGAAAGTGGAAATAGTAGAAGTAAAGGAGCCGGCGCCATCTGTAAATATCCCCCATCCCCCCCTCCAAATTTTTCCGAGTCTGTGTCTGCTGTTGTACAATATATAAACATTTACACACAGCCACATGCACATACGCATACGCATTCGCATATCGTAAAAAAGTAGCAAATTCCCCTGTTGCGTATGAATTTTTGGCTTCTTCACTGAAGTAGAAAGCATTTTCGCTCTGGGTAAATGTGATTTATATTGATTGTAATCGCGGGAGTGGCGAATGGGGGGCGAATGGGGAAGGCAGGCGGGAAGCCTTCCATCCTAACTACAATATCAGTGAGCATCCGACAAACAGCGATTCAGTTTGCAGAAATGAGAAAAAATATATATCCTCTCAATTTGTACACACAATCTATCTACAGCTATAGTTATGCCCTGCCACCAGGAGCATAGGACTTCGTACACTTGGAGCAAGTATGCATTGCAAATTATGGCTTAAATATTGCATTTTCTAGAAGGTTGTATAAATACTATGCAAAAGATGTATGACGTTGTTGAATAATACCAAATTAAGTAACTATTCAACATTTTTTTAAGCTTATTTAATTCGGTAAGAGACTATTTTCGGGTTTAATACATATGCAGTTATGTAAATATGGTAATATTAAAATGATATATAGACCTATTAATATACTGAAAATAATAAATAGCTTAACGCTGTTCCATGAATACCGATTTTTGAATATTGATCTATTTAACAATTTCCAAGAGTGCTTTAAGGATAGAAAGGGTTAAGTTAGTAGACATGGTCAAAACAAAAATATATTTAGCTACCTCTTAACTAAAAGGAATTAAACGTCAATGGCTGTTACAAAAATAGCCCAAACGACGGTTTTGATTGATAAATTATACATTTTTCCAGAGTGCATTTCTAGGCATGCTGATGCGGATGCAGATGCATATAGAGATGCAGGCGGAGTCTCCACGAATCCCACCGTCAGCCGTCAACCGCCGAGCGTCAACCGCCAGCAGCCTTGGCTCTACAGTGCCACTTACATTTGACATCAAGACAACGGCAGCAGCGGCAGCAGAAGCAGCGTGTGCGGGTACAGAAACACCCCTGACCTCTGACCCCTCAACCCCCATTCCAAACACCGTTGCGAGTCCCCCACCCCTCTCGTTTCCCATCAGCATTAGCACGTTTTGTGTGCACATTAGAGATGCCCTCATCTGGTCATAGGTGTACCAAAATGCACTCGAAAAAATATTTGCCAAGAAATTACTGATCAATGTTCCCAAAGGAACATATATTTGGACATTTTAAGACCATGTTTCTGTTCAATAAAAAAGTAGACCTCTTTCAATAGACTAAGATAATGAGAATGAATGTATGTTGGATATAACACCTCTCGGGTTAAAACCTACATCTAAAATGTATTTAATTCCAAATTTTTTATTTCTACTCGACAAATTTTTTTGACAACCAAATTCTGCATCCGCCTCTGAAGTATACCCAAAATTTTTTCAACCATAATGACTAACAAACAATATTATAATCTTTTGAAAAGTTCAAAAATATTTTGGAATATTTATGCTCCTTTTTTTTAGTGTCCCACGGATACGTCCATGTCTGAGTGGCGTTTGGCTGGAGGGCTGCTACGAATTTTGACTTTGTGTGACGTATCGCTGGCTCTCCTGAATGCCAGGCCCCCTCTCCGCCTCGCGTAACCCCCCGCTGGGTGGTCGTGTCAAGGACTCGAAGTCCTTTTTAATTTTAATTAGGCTGTAACACGTTGCTACGTGCTATAATTCGAAAGAGGGCGGCGTCGGTAACCGGAGAAAGGGAAAGTGAATCGGATGGATTGACAAACCGTCTGCCTAATTGTCTGCAACCGGGACTGAAGAGAGCCCAAGGACAAAAACCACCGCCCAACGCCCACTCCAACACCCACATCTACTCCCAAACACCCGAAAAACACCGTCGCACACACACGCCCACACATAAATCAATCCTCGAGAACGTCGACTTACCAAAACGTATATATTCGCATTCGGAGCAATTTGTCAATTTTGGTGCTCGGTGCTCGGTTTTTTCTGGCTGTCCCGTGATTAACATAAACCGCAATTTTCATTGCCGACAGGGCGAGACGACAACGGGCTGGAAACTTTCTTAATAATGTGGCCCGGACAACCCCAGCACACGCACATCCAATATATCTCCATATCCACATCCACCTGTCCGAACTGAACTGAACTGAACCCAAAATGGGTGGATACACATATATCCCGTTCCCCCCTCGAGGCTGTTGCTGTTGCAAAATTTATTGCCGGCAAAATAAATACGCAAAAGATGACATATGATTTGACCCGAAAGATAAAACTGTCTGAAAACAAATATTTCCGCTTAGAGTCCATCCGTAATGCGAGATGGTGATGGACTGGCGGAGCTGAACGATTGAGGGAGCAGCGGTCATGTTTATTTAAGGTTCTGGTTTGCTCCTTCATTATTAAGGACATCATTCAACTAGTTGAATCGGCCCATTCGCCCCTTTTGGCCATCCCATCGCCAGGCAGTCTGTCAGCCCATTCTTTTTGGCCGTAATTTGTACACGCATATGTATGTGGTGGGGCAACGCCCCTCTGCTTTTCCCACTTTTCCCGCTTTTTCCGCTTTCCCACCAGCGAGTTGAGCTACTTATGCAAATAAACATAAGGAAACTCGCATATGTCGAGGATATATTTCCCTGCCGGAAGGCTGGGGGACTGAACGTTTCCCCCTAGATTTTGACTTGTTATGAGCGGTTTGCCGAGCTCACTTGTGGCGCTCGGAAATACGATATTGTTAATTAATTTACGCCTTTATTGGAGCCCTCGCCTTGGCCTTTAGTCAGCAGTTTCCCGCACCCATATCAAACTGAAATCATGTCAGGGGTCAGTGTGTTTGTGTGGGGAAAAAGTGTATCAAAAGCTCGTTAACGAACGGCTGCAGCATTGGATCCGAATCAGATTCCGGGGGGGAGGTGGGCTGAAAACATGACTAGCCCAACAAATGATTATGAGTGCTAGGACGAGAGATACGGAACCTTTGGCTCAGCTACCTGGTAATTACATTAGCCACTGGATCAGTGCATCGGATTACTCCCGCAAGCAAAGCACTTTTCAAGCACACTTGTTGCTCCACACTCAACTGGCCTCCTGTTTGCTTGAACACTTTTTTTGAAAAATAGTAGATAAATAAAAGAGAGGCCTGGCTTTCCTCTGCACTGGCTGGTTAAAAAATCAATGGCATTCAGGCAAAAATAGTTAAAGGCCTGCCTCTTGAAACCCGATAGACAAATATCTGGGCTAAATCTGAAGGCAACACAATCCCCTCAAATGGCTGATTAATTCGCATTGGCAACCATCCAACAGATGATTAAGTAATTACACAACGTTCCTTTAATTAAGCCTCTGGATTCGCAATATGTGATGCGAAAACATCCTGGAAACAGAAATAAGTTCTGCAAAATGAGAATTCTAAAGGCTTTTTTTGCAAGGCCTCCTGGGTCCCACAGAACCCTGCTGATCAAAAGAATACATACCTTATGGAACGTTACACATCTTCTTCCTTGGCATCAGTTTCTTTTAAAGTGTATTTTACGTTGGTTATTCTTTTGTGTAGAATAAACTAACATCTACATGTTATAGAGGGCGCCTTTAGCCGCGCCACCTGGTTTTTAAAATTATCCGGCAACCCTAATCAAATTAACGGATTCCATTGTCAAAGTAAAATACAATTAAAATTTAAATTTAAATAATTCAATTTTAAATTTAAGCTGCAATAGTTTTCAATTTTGTTTAGTTTACATTTTTTAGTAACCCCTATTGACTGTGCTTAATGCTGAAATAAATTGTAAAACGTATTGTTTTAATATGTTTCCCAAAAGAGTTGTACATTTTATAAACTGATCCTTGGTAATTAAGCATTATATCTTATGTGTGTTTTAGGTGCACTATTGTAAAGCTCTCTCATTTTGTATCCACCTTTTCATAATTCTTGTCCCCACAGTCACATTTTAAAGGCATTAAGAACCATGCACTATCTAAGTGGCAAAGTAAAACCCGACTGGGTAAATTATTAAAAATGAATTATGGCTCAACTGAGCTCTTTATTCAAGGCGGCTGAATTAATTGAAGCAGCTCGTTTAACAAAGTGTGAATAATGGGGGCTAAATCACGGACAATTATTTTGTTACATCCCTGATTGGCTGCTAACAAGATTGGCAACGTGCAGTGCATTTTCATGCGCTTTCATAATATTTAATATCATATTTCTCATGCCTTGCCAACTCTCGTGGCAATATATTTTGCAATTTTCCGCACAACACCTCGGGTTGCCATCGGACATACATACTTAGGAGCGGCGGGCTGGGGCTGGGGCTGGCCAATACATATTCATTGGCCAATCGATTTGTGCGCCAATATTTCTCGCCAATTTGCGGGTCCAGCGCCAGGGTCTAGGTCTCCAGCCAGTCGGCCAGTTTTGTGCCAAAAGCAAAAGACCTGGACACCGCTAGGCGATCCAAAGTGGCAGCGGATCGGAGCGGGTCGGCTGACTGGTTCCCGTTTCGATGTTTCTGCATGGGCACATTTTTCAGCTAGTTCTTCTAATCAATTGCCCCAACTCGACGTCGATTACTGCCAGCGGTTGCTGCTGGCTCTGAACCCAGGTCCACACTCCCCACTCCCCACTTCTATCACCCATTTACCCCTTCCAAAACTCAAAAACTCTAGGCATGTCCTCTGTCCGTTGTCTCTGTGCGTCGAGCACTTACGCCATTTGTTGCCAATGCCAGACTCTGGACCTGCACTCAAAAAATTTCATAAAATATGTATGCATTTATACATTAGCCCAATAAAACTTAAGGCAAAGTTAAGGGTAAAATACTACACTGAACCTATGGCTTATTAATTTCAGCTTTAAATCAGGAAAGTAAATAAATATATATTAAGCCAACTTTATTTTCATGCTTTTAGTTTTAATAAAATTGATAAAAATATAAATACATTTAAAAAAAATTGTTTTCGGGTGCATTTGCTCTTATAAATATCGAAATAGATATGGTATTTTTGGAATAAAAGGTTTGTGATTCTAAGAGCTATCTAATATTCTTAAATTTAATTTTATAACAAGTTACCAAAATGATCATAAATATTTTATTTTGAAAAGTCTTAACGTATGCTAATGGGATAAATAGTAAAGAAAAATAATTGTTATTTTTAAAGAAGAAAATAGGTATGTTAGTTACGCTTAATAAACTAAGAGTAATTAAAAAGGCGTCAAAAAAAACGTATTAAAGTGGAATACACTTTATAAATATTTATTAAATAATGTGCACATACTTGGCTCTCGTTATTTGGAAATAGGCTTCAAAAAAGTAAATCATTAAGATTTAATTGTCAATTTCTTTCACTCGTTTTATTTGACATGTAAAATTAATAAGTACACACAAAATTGTAAGATATATTCTAGTAATATATGTTAAATAATTTAAATACCCCAAAGGACCCCTTTAGGACTGTGATTTTTTCGAGTGTGGGCCTTAGGTTCAGTGTGCCCCTTCCCCACCCCCCATTACCATAGCCATACCCAACCCCTCCCCCTCTATCCTAGTGTCCGGTGTCCGCCGACAAAATGTCCGGCGGCCGTCGTCATCGACCGTTTGCCCAGCGGGCGAGTTTCAAGCGCGTGTCAGCGGCAGCCGTAAATGATGTCCAGTTGGGCATAGCATATAGCATCGTATATGGCACGATATATGTTTGCAGGGGTCTGGGTTCTGGGGTCTGGGGCTTGGGCCCTGTCCTGGGTATCGGGACACATCTGTGGGTGGGTCGGAGGGCGTTGGCTGGCGACTCCATGACAGAGTGCTTCGACTGGGCGACCGGCGACTCCACGCTGCGTTTTGATTTCGAGTTATTGCAGTCGGCGGAACAGCAGCAACAACCAGCTGCATTTATGGCTTGTAATCTGAATCTCAGTTGGTCAAAAAACGGCGAAAAAATTAAATTTGCACACAGAACAAGTTTAAGTGGCAAGGGGGCGGGCAAGGTCCAGGGTTTTTGCTCCTTCTTGCCCCTTTGGGCTATTTTGCAAAACTAGTTTGCCCGGTAACGAAACTAAAACTAAACAAAAAATAACACTAAAAACAACCAGCAGCAACAAAAACTGTTGCACATTTCTAAAAAGAAAAAGAAAAGCTGAAAAACTGAAAACGAGCAAAACAGCAAATTGCAGAACGGACTCCGAACAGCAGAAGAAAAATAGCAAACAAATTTACTGCCAATTTGCTGCTCATTTCGTTTAGAAGGTGACACGGCCATGCCCCCTTTTTACTGAGTGGGAGTAGGGGGTGATGGGCGTTTGCCACAAGGGGGCGTGGCAGTGCGAAAGTGCGCTTTTGGTGGTCGTGGTCTTGTGTGCACTTTGCGCGTATGTGTTTCGCATTTTTACACTTAATTGCTCCGCTTTGCTCCAAATTGAACTGCCCAGGAATATAGAGAGAGACGGGGGCGGTTGCCGATAAAGGGGGCGTGGCAGGACAAGCCAAAGCTCGACCCCGTGCACAAAAAGCGCAACTGCAACTGCAACAACTTTTTGGCAGGCAGGCAGCAGCAGCTCGCACATGCAACATGCAACACACACACTCCACACACACACACAGGGCTTATAAATTTTTGGAGCACACATATAGACGGGTTTTTGGTAGTTTTCGGTTAGTTTCCGATAACGTTTAAAATGCCAATAGACCCAGCGAGAAACCTTTGAACAAACACAGCACAGCCAGCAGAACAAACAAAACTATTTTCGCCGCGATAATCGCCGTCAATTGCAATGCAGCAGTTGCAACTGCCCCACTTTCCAACCCCACAACACCCCTTTTTTGTGCCGGCAACTTCCCTCGAATTGCGCAATTTGCGGCAAGTTGTGTAAAACATAATTTTTGGGCAATTTATTGCGTGTTTGGATGGGCGGGCACAGATTGTGGGTAAAATGGGCGTTCCCCGTGGGCGGGCAGAGGGTCTGAAGGGCGGTGGGCGTGGCCCACCCATCACTCATCATCTGGCCATCCACACATTGGGATCGGGGAATGGCACTGGGACCATCATTTCATTCAAATTTATGCGCTAAAACTTCCGTTCATTTGGCCCTTGAATCGAGTCAAAAGAAATGGCTGAGGAAATAAAGGAAAAGAAATGAAAGATAGTTGTACATCAGGGAAAAATCCCTTCAAGTAAATGGAGCTTTACTCGGAAGAGCAGAGAATTTGTCAAGAAAAGTTTCTTATTATACAGCTTTTTATTCAAAATTTTTATTCAAAAGCATTTGGCCAAATTTTAATAAGGAAAATGCCTTGTAAGTAAGTAAGATTAATATTAAAAAATCAACCAAGAACCAAACTATTTTAAATTAAAATCTTATAACTTATCATAAGGTTGACATGAGCTTAAGACAATTATTTTCCACTCTAATTCTATTTTGAGATAGCAAAAAAAGGCAATTTCACTCTCTGCGGTTAATAATTCTTAATTAAGGAGGAACATATGTAGTTTAAATGTAAAAAATAGAACTATTATGAGTCCAAAAAACCAGTTTGGAATTCAAATGAATTATTATAAATGATACAGAGACAGAAAAAATCTTGAATAACTAACTAATACATTTTCAAAATGTTTAAATATTATATATATAACTACAAATATCTGGTTAAAAATCAAAATATATTTAATTATATTTTCTGCCATATTGAACCAGTCAGGTCTGCCCTGAATTCCCGACACCCTTCAGTTTGATCCCTTTTTCCCCCAGTGCAGTGGAAGAAGAATTGAGCCAGAGAGGTAAGAAATGGCTGGGTTATTCATTTAAATTATAAATGCATTCGGAATGTTTAATTTTTGAATGGTGTGTGTGGCCGGGAATGGAGGAGCAGTGCTGCTGAGACCTGGGACCTGCACTCCTTTTCCTACTTACAAAGGCAGCACATTCGATTCGCATTAATCTTCATTTGTTTTAGAATAGACTGGCGCTGCTGGTCGGCTCCGCTGCCCCTTCCCCTGTCACTGCCCCTCTGTCGCCCTACTGGCGAGCTGCTCCTTGCTGCAAAAAGGACAAATACAAATCTAAAGCAGAAATGTCTGCGGAATCGATGGACGACGACATGGCCCAAGAAGGACGAGCTGGGGAACTGGGGAAACGCAACGAACAGAAAGCCATAGGTCATAAATTAGATTTTCCATTAAGCATATAAAAGCACCTTTTGGTTATCCTCAAATGCGTTTGCCCTCCCCCGCCCCCCTGCCACCCGAATCCCCCTGGAACCCCCGAATACCCACCATCCTCACCCCGACCGACAAAAGGCGAAATCCAACTTTGCTGCAGAATCGAAGAAAAGCATTGAATAAACGAGTGAGCTGGCATGCGACAAGCGGCAGCAGGCAGCCTAAGATTGTCCGCAGGAGGTGCTCCTCCATGCCCCCGATTCCCCTCCCCCATCCGCTCCACCTCCCCCTCACCTCGTCCTCCGGAGGAGATCCTTCCCTAGTCGAAGCTGTTAGCCGGAGCAAACCACATGGAAAAAAATAGATTATTAAAATATTTTAAGTTCCAATCTATTAAAAATAAATAAAGGGTTTTTGTTTGGAATTTAAAAGATATAAGAAAATATAAAAGCTGATCCTAAACTCTTAGAGAACTATAGATGTTTATTTTCAAAAACAAAAAACAAAAAAAAAATGTCTAATAACACCCATATTTCCAAACTAAGCCTTAATAAGGATTCACTTTAGTAAAGAACCGCTTTATAAAAAGTTGAAAATGCTTTAAAACAAATCCATTTATAAGAAATGCTAGGCTGAATGCAAATCGTATATCAGATCAGTAAAATATTTTGATAGCACTTTAGTATCCGGAATTTTATTTCTTTGATAGTTTGGTTGCTGATGAAATACCATCGAAAAAGCAGAAAAGCATAACAAATTCATGAACATTAGGAATTTTAAAGTTTACTATCAATTCTTCCATATATTTAATCATAGAATATATTGAAAATATTTTTTTCAGTACAGTGGCAGCGGCAACGGCAGCCATATTGAATGGATTTGCACAAACGTGCAGAAAAACTTTTGCTGACACAAAGGATGCAAAAAGGTGAAAGACGCAGAGCGCAGCTTCCCCCAAGGAAACTTGGACAAAGTAAATTTAATGCAATATTTTTACATACCTATACATACAGTCGCTTGAAGTTGGCAATAAGGGAATTTTTCGCACTTTCCTTTTGGCGGAGACTTATTGGTGCGAATTAGTTTAATCAGTGCGCTGGCGCTCCATTGAAATCCCGTTAACGTAATGGCCCTTTTTGGCAGGCCATAAAAAGTCATATAAACATTTCAATTAACGAGCCGCCCACGTTCCATGTCCCCATACCCATATATCTTATATTCCACCTGCCTACCTGACAGGCATCGACGAATGAGCCGTGGCTTTGATAAATTGAGGGCAATGCCAGACTAGGCCGTCCATCGGCAGTTAGTGAGCCATCCCCAGAAATCAGAAATCAGGGAATCGGAAGGTAGCCTGCTCCATTCTCCCTTCAATTCATGCCATTGCCTGGCTAATTTAGTGAGGAATTGGACACGGGGGCAGCAAAGGGGAGCAAAGGCCTCCAGGACCCCGGGACTCCCGAACATCGACGACACAAAAGTGTCGTATTCAAGGTCATAAAACGTGCGTCATGGCCGGTAATCAAAGCATGAAATTAATTTCCAATTGATTTTGGCCCCTGTCGCCGGCCCAATCGCTGCAGGAAGTTGACCAGCGGAAGTGCGAAACGATAAACAGCAACGACCGACGACGGCGACGGGGTCGAAAAGGAAGTCGGTCACCCCTCAAACGGGTGACATCCTTCGCCAAGGAGGGCGTCCAAGGAGGAGCAGCTGGTGCAGCCCGGTGGGGCACGGTGGCCACAGTGGACACTGTGGACTCGGTGGGAATGTGCTGAGGGGGCATTAAACGATCAGGCATTTAATGACACCCGGTCCGCCATTGATTTGCCAAATACATGTACGAACTACGAAGACCCGTCTCCGGCCACAGGACACTCCATCCCCCCTCCCCGGTTCTCCAAGGGATGGGGATGTGGTGGCATTGGTGATGACTTGGACTCCGTTTGAGTCAACACAGCCGCAGGGATTGTCAATACCAAAAAGCCGGTCAAGCATGGCACATAGTTCACCAGCGAGGGGAGCCGCATTTCAATGTGATTTGCCTTTAATTTTAGTCTTAGTTTTAAGAGCCTTAGAACTGAAGGATTTTTTTTTTTTGAAAGTTTTTAGAAAGTTGTACTTCTCTTGAAATCCTCCAATAAATTATATATGCTTTTTTTTTTTTTTTGGAAAAAGAAAATAATATCGGTAGTAAACTTATAACATTTTGTAATGATAAGCCTAGGAATTTTAAAATATTTTGGCTCAAGAACTAATTTTCTTTTTTTTCAGGGTTATTTTATAACTCACTATTATATCATGGGAGCACAAATACATATTGATTATTTAGTTCAATTCTTTTGATTGAACAATTTAGCTGAAAATTGTAATTATCTGCAGATAGTAATTTAAAAATTGTTTTTAAAGTATTTGAAATCGATTTTATTTTTCAAAACAAACTAATACTTGTATATTTGGTTTTATTGATTTAGCTTATTATATTTTTCTTTTCAGAGTTCTAGGCATACTTCCCTTATTATTTACCTGGCTTGTTGATCTTGGCTCTTTCATTTCCCGAAAATGTTCTTTAATTATACTTGCTGTTTGCTTTTAATCAACTCAGGGAGCTGCCCTCGCGACCAACAGAGCAAGGGGCTGGCATTGTGGGGCGGCACCATGACCATCAATATGAGCGGAATGCGAGGTGAGGGGCGGTTGGACGGCAGATGGCCATCTGGCCAGCTGACAGACCCCGCTCCTCCTGCTCCTCATCGCCATCTCCATTTTCATTTTCATTTCTCAGGCCTAGACCACAAAGCACAAACAACTGAAGCGGGGCATTTAATGTCGCTCTGGCTGTCATCGCCAAAATCGAATAACCAAAAACAGAAAAGGCAAAAAGGAGCTGGCAAAAAAAGGCCAAGTAGTGGAAATGGCCAAGAGTGGCAGGCAAAACGAAAGCGAGCGCCTGACGAAAAAATATGCACAGCATCCTTGACGTTTGTTCGCTCGTTGACGCCCAAGCTGCTGCAGCATGGGGCATGGGGCAGCTGATGTTGTCCCGCTCCCGTTCTCGCTTTTCCCACCGCTTTTCCTGCCGCTTTGCCCGTTGCCGCCACCGCCGTTGCCACAACCACCAGCGGTCCGGTCCCCAGAGCTGTCACTGTCGCTGTGGCTCAGGCATAGGCTGTTGCTTGTAGCAGGCACTAAGAAAAATATTCTAATAAAATATTCCAAATTAAAAAACAAATTAAATTAAAATTCAATAAAAGGTCAGACAAAAAAGAGATTTATTTTTTGTTAAAGCCGCGGAACTAATGAAGTATTTTGTCTAAAGCCCCACTAGAGTTTTTAAATTTCTTTTAAATTTCAACTTAGGTGTCTAAAAGTATGCAGTGAATAAAGGAGAGTCGATTTTTTGAACGAATTCATTGTACTTGTGAGTTAAACATATATTGTTGCATACTTTTAGGCGTCTTATTTTCAAAACACTTGTTATTTGTGTGGCATCCCTAGAAAATAAAGAAATAATATTTTAAATCGATATAAAAGTAAATGGTTATAACTTGTGTATCCAATAGCTATTTAAAATGGAATAAAAGTATGTAATCAAATCAGGCTCTTGAAGATCTTGTTCATCTGTTTTCTGAGTGTGGCCTCTGGCCGAGATGTGTTCATGTCTAATGTCGAAATGGTTAGTTTCACTTTTTGCGTCAGAAATCGTAAAATTGGATATAAAATTTTACGAGCGTGTGGCTGGGCCTCGTCCCTGGTCCGAGAATCCCCAGCTCTAAGTCTCGGATCTCCAGTCTCGAGTGTTCTGTTGGCTCTCTCGTCCTGCGTGGGCCTCACACAGATACAAGGCACTCGCTCACATCCACACTCAGGGGCAAATTTGTCCTGCAAATGGCCGCCTGTTTTTGGTCACGGCACAAATTTTGACGCTTGACTAGCAGTGGCAGCTGAAGTTGAAGCCGAAGCTGAAGTGGCAGGAGCAGAAGCAGAATCTGAGGCCGAAATAACCAAAGACGAAAAGCGACGACGGCACTTTGTTTGCGGCTATAAATCATTTATGCAAGTTGCCCTGGCTGTTTGCGGGGAAATAAAAATTTAACAGAAATTTGTTTAGCAATTTTGCTGGTTAAAAATTTAGGACCCACTGGAGCAGGAGCTTGCCTTTTGTTCGAACTTTGAATTGTTGCATTTGAGGGCTATAATATGCAATAATCTCACATCTCACACAGGGCCAGAAGTGGAGAGGGCAGGGGTATCGCATCCCCTGAGGAATTGGGGGAGCCAGCTCCGGCAGGATACATATGTCTATATGTATATTCATGAGCAATATATTTTATAAGCATCATTGTGCATATTGGATAAAAATAAGCTTAAAATACAAAAATATTCCCTTGCAGGCAGCAGGCGAGCAAAAGCAATCAGACGCCTAGCCAGCCAGTTTGCTTCCCCGACCATTTTTCTTCTATCAGAAGTTCACCATTGTGGGAAATGCTGTGCAGGGCCTCAAACATCCTTTTCTCCATCCAGTTCCCAGAACCCAGAACTCGGAACCCAGAAGTACGAATACCCAGGGAGAGGAAGGATGTGCCGAGTTTGGAATGTGTTTGTAAGTCTATTGTAACAGCAATATAAGTGCGAGGATGTGGGGGCGACTAAGAGCTCCAAGTCTACAGCAGCAACAAAATATTTACAAAATTGTAATGGAATATCAACAGATCATAAAATCATGCACATTTTATTTGTCGTACTCGTAAAATGTAAAAAAACATCAACCCACACACTCGCACTCGCACTCACACTCACACCCGCACTCACTGGGAAATCCTGGCTGGGAATGGATAAAGTATATTGAAAATAAAATGAAAATATTTTATGTGCATTACAATGGCAGCGTGTGGCAATATCTCGAGTACAAGTACAAGTAGGATGGAATAGAAAATTGTGGCATTTATTAAATGGCTTTGGCTTTGGCATCAGCTCTGCCTTTTTCTTCCCCTTTTTTCATCCGACTTGGCTTATTTCATTTTACTACCGCATCAAGAAAAGGCCGGCTGCTTAGCTGCATTATCCTGGCGGTGCCACGCCCACCGCCCCCCTTCCACGGCAATTACGTGATTGGGCGGCATATAGAGCCGGGCTTTAAATTGAATTAGGGAAAGTGCAGTTGAGTGCAGGAATACGACCAAAACAAAATCCAAGCCACAAAATCAAGGGTACACGGAAAAGAAAAAAAAGGTACTACCAATTCGAGTCAGTTTATGTATGGCCATAAAAAATGTAATATATAATATTGTTAGGTCAGCATTTTAGAAAAATAAAAGTCAACGAAGCTTTGAAATATATATATAAGAAAGTACATCTTAAGGGTAGTTATTCCTTGTGTAGCATTACTGACAGCAATAACAGACAGGGGCGAACGACTTTAACAAGTGTCGCCTTTCGAAACTTTTTAGCTAATTCCCGATTTTAACGAAGAATTTTTAAGCATCGGCCACGCCCTGTTTTCGAGGGCGTTTGAAGGCCTGGACAGCATCAAAATCACTTGGGTGCTCGCAGTTAACGAGAAAATGTCTGGCAAACACTTAAACTTTTACGATGAGATGCAGTCAACGCGGGGCGCACAGTGGGGCAAATGGCCGAACTTAAGAACAGTTCTTAGCTACATTTATAAATATATAACTGAATAAATTTTTCTGTCGATTAAATCGCAAGTGTTTTATTGTTTTTATTAAGAAAATAGTAAAATCCAACGAAAAACTTGAGGCTTATAAACATATAGGGCTTATAGGAACCAAGTTAAGTCGTTAAGCCTACTCAAAACATGCATGTGAAAGCACAAGTCTTAACTGATTTTCTTAATCATAGATTTTATGTTGAAATAAAAAATAAAAGAGCAACATACAAATGCGACTCAAGAATCAAGAAACAATCTGCCGCGAAAATCCCATAAAAATACGTTTTATAGTTTAGACACCCATTCCCGAGATACATAAACAGTTTAACATTTATATAACCATATACTTATCTGTTTATGCGCATAGATGGCTTAAATGAAATTCTGATATGAAAATCTGGTTGTATCCATTTAGGCGACACTTTGGCTGATTTTGATTGATGGCCAAACCTAATGAGTTGCAGGTGCATTTATATGGCCCGTGGTCAATGGGCTGTGAAATGTGAATTGTGAAAACTAATCCATTGGACCACTGGATCAATGACAGCTGATTGGCGACCAAGAGGCGTCATGAGGGAAATCAATTAAGTGGGAAAATGGGTAACAGCCGCTGCACATTAGCAGTTAACAAAAGCGAACACCGAAAGGGATTTATACAAATTAGTTTCCCTAATTAAGGAGGTAAAATATACGAAATCAATTACCCTAGCCGCATGTGCTGAATTATGCATTAAAGCCTGCCTTATTTTTCGGCTCCGATCCGAGTACCATTCCACAGTGCTTTTATTACAAGCTAGGCCAACACCTTTCGCCCAGTTTTCCCTAATGCAAACGCTTTCCAGAATAAAATACGTCAACCGACTGGCTGCTAGAAAAGCCATTCAAAGGCTAATCCCAAACCAAAACTATTAACTGAATGCTAATTATTGGCAGCACCCGAGCTGGTAAGGTCCCAGCTATTTTTAGGCCATTCTCGGGGCTGACAATTTCACTTTAGTGTCCGTTTTATGGGCGGCCACGCCAAAGAAAACAAAACCTGGACAAGTGCAGAAACGAAACCTACGTAATTGAACACGACTGACACTAAAAATAACCAACCAACCGACCAACTAACCGAGTAACCAGGCTTTCGGCCAGGTCGAGAACATCAAGCAGAACCCCAGCTAAAGAAGCGATAAAAAGGAGATAAAACGCCCGAAAAAAGAGACTGGAGTGAGGGCTAGAGGTCCCAGACTATCTCCTCCTATCCAGAACATCCGATACTGTAGTTATGGCCACAACGCAACTGAAGTAAATAGTCTTGTTTTATGGTTTATTTAAAAGTCAGCCGCCGGGTGGCCAGCAAAGCGATAAACAAGCAAGTCACTCCCAAACTCAACTCGACTCCACTCCGCTTGACAATTGAACACTCAGAGCCGGTTGACCTGCAATTCCAGCCAGGAAGAGTAGCCGGCAAACCTGCCGAATGCCTGTCAGACAGCTTCCTCCTCTGCCATTCGGCCCCTCAGCCCCCGAAAGCCAAAAATTCATTTGCCCGAAATTACAAATTACGGCACTTGCAGTCACTGCCACTATCGCCAGGCCATGGCTCAGACACCGGCGATGAACGGGCACAGGGAGAAAATTTACATCAGGTAAAGAGCTACTAAATACTGTGCAAAATTGTGGGCAACAGACTCCGACCACAGAAAATATTCACACCTGAAATGAAACGCCTGCCGAAATATCTGCATGACCCACTGATTTCCTTTTATTTTGTAAAACGATTTAATAATTAACTTACTGGCTGAACTTTTGAATAATATTCAAATATTTATTCACAGGAAAGATACAAAAAATTGTTAGTCAAGAATATAAACAAAATATGTATGTCTGGTTGATTCATGCCTATAATATTTTTATTAGAATAATTTATTTCTATCTATATGTATCTATCAGACTGTCTAAAAGATCATAATAATCCAAAAAAAGCTTATATCTGAATGTAAAGCCTCCCAGAAAATTTGGATGACACACTAAATGAATTATCTTTAGTAAGCTGATTTATTAATCAACTAAGGCGCTACTAAGTAATGTTATATTTCTATTCTGTACATTTTTAGGAACAATATTTTTATTAAAATAATTTAAATATATTTAATCAGATAATTTTCAATGATATTTCATATTCATCCATGACTTAGTAAAATAATTTAGTAATCAGCTAATGAGGTTTAAGGAAATATTAAGTTTTTTAATCCAGAGGAAGGTTAATAAAATCTAGTTACACGTAAAATGTACCCAAACATAATACATATGTCTGGTATATTGATAAATCTAATATTTTCTTAGAAGTGAATAACATCTATTAGATACTTGAAAATATATATTTCGATATATTTAAACAAGAGGGTGTATAAACTCGTATATAGAACTAAGGATCTTGCCGCATACGTATTAATGAGTCCCATTCATCATAAAAACCTCTACTCTAAAAAAAGTTAGAAACAAATGGGAAAATAACCCATTTCAAAGGAGCCAATTAAAAGTCTGGCACTTTTTCTGATGTTTACCCATAGTTTTTTTCCGTGTGTTAGATATTGTACGATTGGGGGGAGGGGAACGCACTGGAAGCGGTAGTTGGCAAGCAACTATTAACTCAACAAGCATAAAATGAAGCAGTCCCAGTCGAAGAGGATGCCCAGGTCTGATTGCGGTGGGTTCTGGATTCTGGATTCTGTCCTTGGGTTTGGGTGAGGTGCTAACTGGGTTCCAGGGTGGATGGCCGGGGGCAAAGGTCGCAGCTTCGGGTGGCGGCTGAGCTGGCAAATAAGCCGACGGGAGCGGCAGATATCGTTGACGGGCGACCCAGTGACAGGAGCCAGGAGATCAGGGTGCAGACAACTGGAGAAAACTGGAGCCAATGCCAGGGTTATTACATTTGCATGCGGCACCCCCACCCCTCTTTACGGCCAACTTACTTTGGCCCATATTTCAAAACTGTCGACACTCTCCAACATGAAAAAATAAGGCAAGAAAAAAACAACGAGGGGCACAAAATGCGGAGAAGGAAAGCGCACAAGTCAAAAGGAGGCGCAATTATGACAAAAGTATGCCTGGCATAAATTTCCTAACAACCTCGTTTCGCACTTGTTAGTGTTGGTGTTGATGCTGATGGCTATGGCCTTGCGCCGAGCCACCCGAAAACCACTCCAGGCCAACACCACCCACCGCACCACCGACTCGAGGATGTTGTTATGACATTTGTTTGCTGCTAAATAAAGCGAGGCATTAAAGTTAATGACGCCCGGGCAGGTTGCTTAAAGTGCCAACCACCCGCGGCCAGCCACCAGCCGCCATATATATATAGGTATATATAATATACACACACTTAACCCACAACCGCCGGGCAGGACAGACAGCCCACCCATCCACCCAACTACCACCCACGGGGCGAGGCAGGGCGGAAATTAGAAATTAAGTCGCGCGCTGTTTGAATATAAATTTAATTAATGTTACACAAATGCTTAAAAGCTGTAGTTTGTTTGCCCTAGACCGCCGACACGACAGCACCACTAGCGCCACCAGCACCACCCGGGGACAAAGGATCGGAAACAGGACGAGGGACGGGACGCGACGGGATCGAGGACCACCCAGCAGTCAACTCTGACAGGCAACAGCACGCGCCTTCCGCCTTCCGTTTTCCATTTTCCATTTTCTATTTTCCGCCCCAGTCCCGAGAACTTTGGACGCTGTTTAATAGTTTTCAAACGCTTGTCTAACTGACGCCTTCCGTCACTAATATGTAACCGCAGGGCGAGGGTGGATCCACCAATTAGGTGGGTGAAAAATAAAATTAAGGTATAACTCTAGCAACAACATGGGGTTCTTTCTTTCTATTAATAATACTATTATTTTTAGGTTTATTACAGCATAAAGGTTTTTCTAAGGTTTTATTAGCTAAGTATTAAGACACTTATTTTTACTTAGTTAATATACGAATTATATATTCTATTATATATGTTACTTACATAATTTTTGTATACCTACATTTTTTCCTTATGCTTTAACTTCTTCAGTAAACCTTTTATTTGTATTGGATCTTTATTTCCAACTGAAAGTAATTCCAATAACGCACGCATAAATATCCAACATATAATATGTTCTTGCCCCACCCTCTCCTCACAACGTTCTCAATCCTTCCACAACCTGGATCCCATCCTATCTATAACAACAACATGAAATGATACTAAACCTGAAGAGCTGAAGGCCATTGTTAGCATTTAGTTTATAATTACTTGTTAGCATTATATTAATATATAAATAAATAAATTCCAATAATCCAGAAACATCCATCAAAATATACCGTTTATGCATTCTACTGAATGTGTTCTGCACTTCATTTCCTTTACAATATTTATTTAATTTTCATCTTGTTCACCTTTCAATAAGCCATTGATTTGAATGAGAGATTTAATACCAACTTGTTCATGAAAAGCATTCAAGTAATCACAAATTTCAATAATTACAAGCCTTTAACATTAGAGATAAATGTTCTAGAGCTTGTCATCAAACCCTAGTAATGCACTAATTGCAATTATGCATTCCGTTTTAATTACTTCACATCCTCGGGGCCGTGTAACCCGATATGAGGGCACCTGGAAAGTTAATGGGGCGACCCTCTGCCAATTTGGATGGACATGGACATGGACTCGCAGGGCAGGCCACTCGGAGTGGTCATCGCATTCCGGGGAAGCGTGGGAACAGTGGCAGTGGGTGTGGAAACGGTCGGCCAGAGTGGGTTTATTTGTACGTAACTCCCGCTTGCGTCATGTGTGAGCTGCTCCACCTCCCGCTGATGCAGTTCATTAATTATTTGGCCGAAAGACCAGCGGGTTGTCACTGCTAGTCGCATTTCCCCAGCTCGTTTTTCTACGTTTTCCTCAGCTTTTCCACGGCTTGGTTGTCCGTGTGTGAGAATCGCTTTGGCCAGCGCAAAGTCGCTTAATTAGTTTCAGTTGAAGTTTATTATTAGCGCAAACTTTGACATCGATAACAACGTAAAGTCATTAGCATTTACAGCCATAGTTAGTCACATTCACTTTTGGTAGTTCTTCCTCTACGATGGGAGTGATGGACTAGGACTAGGGATTGGGATGGGTTTTTCCATCCCGAAAATGGTAATGGAAGTGGGAGTAAGTGTTGGCCACTACACGACAATGCTTTCAATGCTCTGCCACTTGCTGTTTCTTTGCCCAACTTTGCATACAAGCCAAATTACATTTCATTCCCCGCCATCCTGGGCCCTCCGCAGATTTCAGCCATTTGCATCTTACAACAGAACCCCGTTGGCCCGCGGAGCGTTTCATTAGATTCGGATCCGGATTCGGATTCGGATTCGGATTCGGACGCTATATCTCTGTCCCCGCAGCGGTGTCATTAAATCATGCTAAATGTCAGTGACTGTTGCCGTCACTCTGAGTCGCGTTGCGCCAATTGCCCCCGGCGTTGCATGCACCAACACCCGGCAAGCCCCCGGAACCCCCTGGAAGCCACCGAAACCTCCTGAAGACCCCCTGAAAACCCCCGGATTCTGACTCTGCTGCGGTTTCAAATGCAAATAGCAGCCGCGCAACAGCGTTTCCATGGAATTAGTTAACGTTTACCATCGCAATGCTGCTGTTGTTGCCACCAACAATAACAACTAAGCACACGTAGAGAATTGATGTGACAGAAAAGGTTAAAGCTATCCAAAATCACCTGGCCAACTCTTTAAGGATATTTCGAAAGAATTTCAATTTTCTGGCAAAAAAGAAAAGAGCGATTCCGTTTTTGGAATGTGTAAAACATCTTTTTAAGGACACTATTTATAAATTATCAATAATTTTCTTTTAGGAAAATATATTTAAGTTACCCCAAAACCCTTTCTAACTTGTTAAAACTATTTCTAAAGTAAAGTTTGTATTTTTAAAATGAAATATATTTATTTTTATTATTACCTATATTTTTGAATACTTCTATGATAAAGTGTCATTTAAAAGGGAACATTTTTAATTAGATATTGTTTATTAGATAAATATTTTGATGACTGCATTGGAAACAATAAAGATGGTCTAAACTCAAATAGATTACTTGGAACTTATATTTTTCCAATATATTTTTTATTTACGAACTTTAACACAGCACCGTTCATTTCTCCACATTCCAAGAAAAATGTTGAGCTTGACTAATGTCACGCGGAAGCATAAAGTTTAGCCATCAAAGGATCTTAATAAGTGCCTTCTATGCGAAAGTTTAGAGCTTCTAAATAAATGATAATTGTGAATTTTAGTAACTGAATAGCTGGAATGGCTTTTAGGCCAATTAGCGAGCGTAGATTACCGACCAGATTTTTGCGAGTGCAGATGAGACCTCGGCTGCATGTCGCCGCTGTAAGCCGGACAACAAATTGACAGTGTTAAATTAATTTGAAAATACATGCTAGTGCTTGATGGCCCGCTGTATTTCAACTGCCTGCTCAATTTCTGGGCCACTTCCACTTCCACTGCCATTTCCATTTCCACTGCCATATATGTACGACCAAAGGTGGATGTGGGTCCGCAGAGCTGTGGGCCAGACTAACTGGCAGGCGGACTGGCAGGCCCTGATGTCAGTTAGATGCTTTCCACTGATTTTAATTAATTCATCTGTCAAATAAGATTAGTTTTATGGTTTACATTGTACACACGGGCACACATGGAAATAGCAATACTGCCGCCGTATTTGGATGCTGGCTTTGTGGTTTTGGGTTTTCGGTTTTGGGTATTCGGTCAGACATTGGGCTCTACATGTATGGGGTATTTGGGGTTCTCGGTTCGGTTCGGTACGGTTGTTGGATTTGAATAAAAACGGCTTTAATAAACGACTAATTAATGGGCGCTGAAAACTAATGCTCCATTTGGCGAACAAGCTGCAAATGTCACTGATAAAGTTCGGAACACGATTGCCCTGGAGGGAGACCCGTTTTGGGGGTCAGGGGCCCTTAAACCGAAATCGCATTTCAGCAGGCCCATTAATGAGCTATAATAATTCAATAAATTGAAGGCAATATAAATTAACCTGTTGCTGGGCGCCGTTGTTTGGCCCATCGAGTCCGGCCGGGCGTTTCCCCCGTGGTAAAACACACAAATTTCATTTTGACATGCATTGCAGACCACCTACACATGTGTACCAGCACACACACGCACACACTCACTGACAGTGGGGTAAATATCCAGTACGACCACATACTTCGGCCCGCAGAGATAGCCATGGGTATTTATACACAGTCATACGGCCCATTAGCCACAGATTTTGTAAATTATGTCAATAATTCAATACAGATATGCCAGCGCTGCTGACATTTGTCAGGCGTACCACCCACCACCCACCGCCCAACCGCCCACCTCCCCAGCTTCTCCGGGACACCACCCCTCGCTTTTCCTTAACGACACAGGCAGCCGTAGTCGTGTCAAATTTGTGCGCCGCTCATTGTTAATCGCCCGGCCATAAGCCCGAAAACAATTAAGTTAATCAAATGCAATTGAGCAATGTCATTTATGATTGTTCTGCCACTTGCCCTCGCCGGGAAGCGATCCCTTTCTTCCCATTGTCCCATATAAATACATCCTGCCCTAGGATATGTGCACTATCTAAGTCAGTTTGTCGAAAAAGGAATATTGCAATATTAGGAAACAGGGGAAAAATAATTTTCAAGAATTTATCTTCAATTAAAACCAGAGTTTAGAATAAATCAAATAAAGACAGAAGTTAGGAGCGATTTATAGGTAACATATATAAATATAATAATATAAATTTATCTTGATTATGTAAATAGGTTTACGATAATGGCCAATAAATTTAAGTATATTTTACCTTATCTTATTCTAGGATAGTTATATTTTAGAGGTGCTTATATTGAAATACAAGCACAATTAAAATAAATTGTTAATTATTTTAGAAATTATCCTCCCCTGATTTATTTTCTAAATCTAATAACTTTATTTTGAATTTGGAAATGGGTTTACGATAATGCCCAATAAATTTAAGATTATTTTACCTTATCTTATTCTAGGATAGTTCTATTCTTAAGAAAATTTTATTTCATTATTTCGAATAACTCTATTGGTTATAACACAAAAGGCTTATATTTATTTTAACAACACTATCTACTAAACAATTGTAGGCTCTCCTTTAAATTATTTCTCTTAAAATTATTAAAGACCCCAGGCTTATCTCCTTAATAAATTGTTAAAGGTAAATTAAACAAGAATGCGCATTTATAAATTCCCAGAAAATTCCCATCTGTTAATTGCTTCTTTTTAAGCCGCACCTTGTTGACTTTGGTCGAAACTCAGGTGAGCCGGCGCATAATTCTGCTTAACGAGATCATACACACTTCGGTCTGCTGGATATACATTCGCCAGCCTGTTTATTTATGCCGGCAAGTTGAACTATGAATGCTGCCCGGAGTTTCTGGGCTGCTCTTGTTATTAATAGGATTGTCAATCGCAAATTGTGGGCCCTGTCTCTGCGCCAGATTCACTATATACAGGGCCCGGGAATCGGCTGGATACCAGGTCCTTTGGCCCCCGGATGGAATCCTCGACGACGTCGTAGTCGTCATCATCATCAAGAACATTGTCAGCATTGTTGTCCCCATCCCAGCCCGATTTTCGGGGCCTGCTGTTGCCAGGCTTTGGCGTTGTGGCTGAAAATTATTATAGCGGTTATTATTCACAGTCAATTACATTGCCACACAAACACAATCGCTCTGGGATCCAAGGGATACGGGGGATCCAGGGGATCCAAAGTATGGGACTCCGGAGTCATAGAGAAGGAACCGCAGTAATCGCGTGGCCGCCGGTAAGACAGCGAGTGACGTTTTGACAGGCACCACTATCCATCCCCGTATTGTTCATAATGACAATTATAATGGCAACCGCAATTATGGATGCCAGTCGATTAATAACGCCGAACTCGACTCCCGATTCCAGGATACTGGATCCTGGTTGCCGGCTCCTCAGGCATCTTAACTGCGCTAAGTAACGAGGACAAAGACCCGTCAATTTATGGCTTCTGGCGCCTGGAGAAAATATTTTTGAGTGTATTAAACTTGTCCCAGTTCGAGTTTGGGGGCTGGGGAAATAGAGCTCCATCTTCTGCCAATTTTACCTTACTTAATTTCGCATTTCGGGTGACGCAAATGGGATGAGCGATGGCCTACAGCTCATCACTTCTGGGATTTGGGCCAAGCTCTTCTAAGACAGAGATTTTTTGTATTAAATCTGATCCATTAACAATTCATTACAATTATGTTTGTTAATAATGCACTCTAATTTACGCGATAATAAATAAAAAATTGTTTTCGAACAGCAAGTAAAAATAAATGTGTTTAGGTCATAGATTAAAAGGTTTGTAAAATGTATTAAATAAACAAATTATTTATTTTGTGGTTTTTCTAAATGGCTGTCAGAAGTGCATAAAGGACCAACATGTAAAGTAATATAAGTCTCTCGAAAAAAATATCCATTCATCGAGTAGCAAAAAGTTTGATTGATTGCGAGTCTCTGAAAAACTGCAATTAATTGCACTTTAAACTGTTTTCCACTCATCAGTAATTTAGCTTGGAGATAAAATTTCGAATATTTTCAATAGCTTTAATGTTGAACTGAAGTGGCCAGCGCCTTGTTGGCCAATCTTGGCCAGCTTGCGTTTAAGTCGCCATCGCAACGGGCCAGCTCAAAGCTATCGACGTAATTTCAATGGCAATTATTTTAATAGATATTTCAGGGGATTACATCTCCATCATCAGGGCCCAAACTTTCTGTGCTGTTTCGTTCCCATTGTGGCTGATTATTTATTTCGTTGGAAAATTTCTTGAGCGACAGGCGGGCTTAAGTTGTAGCTGAGGACTTTGAGTTGGCATTGCTGATGTAGATGTTGCTGCTGCTGCTGTTGAGCGCCAAATCGTTAGCGCATTTTAATTAAACTCTAAATTAGTCATTTTCATTGCCTTTTGGCACAAAGTAAAAGTGCCCTTCCCTGCCGCTTTCTCCTTGGCAGCCCCGTTTTTCCCTTTGGTTTGAAACGGGGGTCCTTGCAATTCGTTTGAAAGAGTGAAGATGGAGCCCCGTTGCGTGTATGTGTGCGTATCTGTGTTTGCCATCCTTGTATTTGTATGTTTATTGCTGCGCTTTTTGCTGCTTCCGCTTTTGCAACTGCTGCTGGTGGTGGTGCTTCTGCATTTTCATTTATTTCAGACGACAGATTCCATGGCGGGCTCTTGAGTCTCGCAACTAAATTAAGGTTAAGATTGCAAATAAAATGTATTACTCCGATCCCCTGCACTCCCTACTCCCTATTCCCTATTCCCGCCTCACGCCTCATTTGAAATGCATAAACAACTTACAAAGCAAAAAGTTCAACGACTGTCGCCATTTATCTCTTTTAGCTTGTCTCCTTGTCTAATGACACGCCCACTGCCACATGGGTTGGGGGGCTTTTGGGCGGGAATTCATGGGAATTCATGGCTGAGACGGCAGCGAGCGGCAGAAACCGCAATTTAAGCCTAAATGCTGTGCGTTTAAATAACAGCCAGCCGACGGTTGCGGACATGCAATGGAGCTGCGTCAAATTCAAGACAAACCAAGAGCAAATTTGCCGCCGGGCCAGGCTGTGGACCCTTCCCTCTAAGCCCCCATCCCGCCCAGATTTCCACTTTGTATGTGTGTATCTCTGGCTGCCAGATGCTGTCAGCACGCCCCGGGCGGAGACCAATGCGGCGTATGCACAATGTGTGCCCCCCCCAACTAAGCGGCAAAGGCTAAACTGCAACTGCAGGCTACTAAATTTAACTACAGTTAAATAAATTCCCTGAAATTAGTAATATTTATGTTACATTATTGCACCGAAGGCGGCCGCAGAGCGAGAGTGGGGCAGAAGTAGCAGTAACAAAGCAACGGCGTCGTGCGGTTAAGTAACCACTCTTTATCTCTTTCAATAACAAGTCCAACGACAACCACACCAGCAGTAACTACGACTAGAACTATGCCACTATCCCCATCTCGTTGCCTTTTGTTTGCCGCCCCTCGGTGGAACTGCTCTGCCGACATGAATGAATGACATAATGGTGGAAGACCACAATTTCAAAAGCATACTTAACAAATATTACGAAATACTACGGAGAAAAGTGCACGCAACAAAAGAATAACAGGGCAGGCCAAAGAATCGCAGACGGGCGACATGGTTGCGGGTAAAGAGATGCACAGCAGCAACATCAGCAGCAGCAGCAACATCAGCAGCAACAGCAACATCGGCAGCAGCAACAGCCGCCTAGGTGAGCTAGACAAAAAGAGCAAAACAATGCAAACGACACGCAGTGGACAAGAGGCCACAATAGACTTTTGAGGACCAGAAGTCCAGAGATGCTGCCGTGAGTTCATTGCTCGTGAACCAGCTCTGGGTTCTTTAAAAAAACATACTCCTGGTTACAAAAAAACAATTAGTTTTAAAGAGATATGTTTTAAATATTTTTAAATACTAAATATACATCCTAACTCTGCCCTTTCATCGACTCATTATAAGTAAACAACAACACCAGTTATATAGTTCAACTTCTTAGGCATTTTTAGACGGTGGATACTGTTTTGACTTATACTTGTAATTTTGTTAATTTATTACAGTACCAACACTTGTTTTTTTATGGAGAATATAAACAATTTATGTAATTACAAAGTTAACAGGCTTCTCCATTCAGATTTTTGTTTATTTTTGGTTCTAACCAGATTCTATATTCTTATTTATTTAAAAAAATATAATTAATATTTGTAAGAAAAGGGAACTGGAAACTTAAGTCCTTCGGCCCAATCTTCTTATTTTAATTTTACTTGAATGAAGAATATATATATATATATTTTTTATTTTAGAGATTAATTATATTTCTAATGTTTTAAGAAATCATTAATAACTGAGGCTTTATTATTGGATTATTTTTTGAAGCATTAAGAGGAGTTTTCTTTAATATTTCATTAGTCTTATATTTCTGACCTTTTTTACTCCATTTTGTATGCTATTCCAAGTTGAATATTTTTATAATATTTAATTTAAAATGTAATCAATCAGATCTCTGTCCCAATTGTATAATTTTCATAAACATTGTATTTTTTCCATTTTGTGTTATATTGCTAGTCTTTTGCTACCACAATATTTTTTCCCATGTAACCCCATCAATTTTATGTTACCCACTTCGATTACCATTCGTGACTTCCCGTCTGCGGTCTCATCTCCGTTCCGAGGCGGCAGAATGGAGGAACTGTTGCTGTTGCTGCATTAAATAATAATCATAATAAGTAATGTGGGGAGACAACGTTCTGGGCCTGCAACCAAGTGAGGTGCATTCGAGGCGGTGGGAAGTGGAGAGAGGCGACTGCCGGACTTAGACGGCACTCGGGCCGGCTAAACGTCATGCAAAGTGCGGTAAAAGGACACTACAGGATGCCAGCGCTGATGTTACACTTCCTGGTGGCTGGTAGCCAGTCAGGATGGCAGGCAGGTCCTGCCTGTTCATTTGCCAGCCAGGCTTTGTTGCTGCGAAAATACCTTATAGTTGCATGTAGCTGTTGTCGCAGTTGTGTGTGTAGTGTCTCCACTCATCAGCGCTGTTGTTCCTCAGCCTCAGCCTCGGCCTCAGCTTCTGGCCAGGTTCTCATCCCCATCCCCATCCTCGACCTCGTCCTCATCCTGAAGCCTGTCATCGTGGCGCGGTCCCTTGTTAAATCCTTTACCAGGCTCTGCATTGTTGCTCACTTTTGCCTGCCAGCCGAGCCATTGTTCATATAGACAAGTTGGCCTGGCCCGGCGTGGCCTACACTGTCTCCTAATAGCTTAGCCTTTTACACGGAAAACAATGGCACATAAAATGGAAGGGTCGGATACAATAATATGATAAATGGTTTTTAAGATCCCTCCCTCTCAAAAGTATTTATTTCCACATACTGTTGTTAATAAATATTATTTTATGACACGGAATGATATTTTGTAATGTCAGACTATCTATCACTAGAATTTTAAAATAATTTCTAATTTCTATTTTATTTCCAAAAGTACAATGACTTCATTCAGAAAGACCTTTAGTCATTATTCACTGCATACTTTTGGACACCTTAGCCTAGAGATTTGTGTGGTGCCCCCTATGATTTATAAATAATTATATATAAATAGATATATATAAAAATAATATAAAAAATGGCTGTAAAAATAGCTCTTTATAATTAGTTGCTATATTGATTATTCATCTTATATTTTACAGTGCATTCTATAGCACTGTGTGGTTTATATGCGACCAGGTAGTAGCTTTTGCACGGGAGCAGCGAACAGGGAACAATGCCTTGGCACACATCTCGCATTCGCCTTTACCGTATTAAGCTGAAATGATTTAATGAGCATGTTTTACCCAAAATGTAGTAATTGTCACGTATTACGTGCTCAGCCTGAAGATTGCGTATGCAGAGCTGACAAATAGCTAAATCTTTGGCCTGCTCTCGGCTGCCTATTTGCCTGGTTTTTCAGCCCGGCTCAAGCAGAAGCTCGAAATATGTATATTTGCATATGTAATTTGATGGTAATACTCGTTAAAAATATTCACATCTATCTGTGTGTGTAAACAAAACAGGGCCAAGTACGTGGGCTTAGTCGAGTTAGTTGTTGGCATAGTACACATACTGGATTTTTCGGGGGCATAAAGCTTAGTATACTTACTCGGCTTGGTTCATGGAATCAGGTTTTCATGCTCCCACAAAAATCCAAATTAGAACTGTGGGAGCAGCACGTGGCTGTTGTTGTTGTTGTTGTTGTTGTTGTTCTTGTGGTGAAAACTCTTGACGAAACAAATTTTCATGTTGAGTGCATAAAAACTCTAAAAAATTCATATAAAACCAAAGAACGCACTTTACACGCTCTTCGGCTGGAGACCCTCCTCATAACACAGATACAAATAACCACAAAGGGAGAAGCGGTGACGTCCACGTCTGAGTGACGTGTAATAAAAACGAAACAATATTGTATGATAAAGTATACGCCCAGTGGGCACACACATAGCAGGGACATGTGTATATGAAAACTGAATTAAACGAACTACGAATGGGAAATAACAACAGCAGCACGGGCAACAACAATGGCCAGCCGAAGAACAAGAAAAGCAATAGCGGCACAAGACAAAAGATAATGGCAGCAGGGAAAAAGCAAGAAAAAAGCAAGAAAAAAGCAATAAGGGTCAGCAAAAGCAAAAGCAGCAGCAGCATCATCAGGCGAAAAGCAGCAGCAATATGAATTCGCAGCGTAAACAGGAAGCACACAATGAAGTCAACTCTCAACTGTCGTCGGGGTCACCAAGAACCATCGACCAACAACCAAAAAAACAACGACAACGATTGCAGGTCTTTCGGTCGGTCACTTAACAGTTGTGCTTCACTTTTGAGCTGCTTTCGTTACGTTGCGTTACGTTATGGCTGTTTTTGCCTTTTCCTCTGCCTTTGCCTTTGCCAGCAAGCAGCATACTTTATTTGATGGTCATAACTTTTTCATTAGAACAAAAATATATATTCGAGCACAATATGTCCCGCAGCGCCGTAAACTATAAGTATATAAATAAGTACGGCTCCACGAGTGCCACAAGCAGTTCATATAGAGCTCTCCTCCCCGTACTATATAGTATACGTATACGAGTATAATATATATGAGTGCGCTTCGGTCTGGCATTGTGTTTACTGAGGGTTATGGGCTGTGGATGTGATGGGATGTGGGTTGTGCGGGTCGTGAACAACAGGAGCAATAGCCGGGTTGTCATACTTTTTGGATGACCATAAAAGTCGCTGTGAAGTAGGACGCTTTACGGTGGAGTAGGAGTCGGAGTAGCAGTCGAAGTAGCAGTCGGGGTCCAGAGTCTGACCCACGGCTCAAAGACCTCTGCGCTGAGCGATGAAAGTTTAAGTTTAACTCCAAGTCGCCCACAGGGGAGCGAGCATGGGCGCTAAAAGTCTTGAGAGCCAAACGAGTTTAAAGATAAACAAAGATGCACAGGGCTTCTACTGGCTGAGCAAGCGGCCCTAAGCGAATAATCTTAAAGTCCCGCTAAAAGACAATGAGATCGGATTAAATAGTTAAGAGAGTTTGGTGGGAGAATTCAAAGGCTAAGGTCTCCAGGAACACAAATTATACAAGGATAGGTTAGTAAATACATGCAACATAAGACCAGACCAAAAAAAAAGTCAAAATGATTTAACAAAATAAATAACATTATTTTAGAACAAGGATTATATATTTTAATAAAAATGATACGAAAGGAATTTCAAGAATGTGTATAATCTGCATTGCTAAATATTTAGTCGCCTTTAAAAAATGTTTCTGTAACAATAACAAAATAATAATAAAAATATTTAATACACATTTTCCAAGTCACTTATTTAACGAACTTTTATTCAGTTCGAATTCGACAATATTTTTCGTCAGTAAGAAATCATTATATGCCTTATGGGAAAATAATTTTCCTGCAAAGGAATTCCACAAAAATATTTTCAGACCTTTACGTACATTTTTAAAAGAAAATTCCTGAATGCGTTTCAGGGATTCGCAAGACAGACCAATAACACTTGATATTACTACCCTTTGTCACACGGCGGCGTTGCCTTTATCCGGCTTGCCAGGCGATTCTTAATTATTCCAATACCAATTGCCGAATCCCCGCGGTTCCCTTGTTCTTCTTGTATTCCTGTCTTCTGGCTGTTGGCTTTACGTCGATAGGGCATGCCATTTTCAGATTAAACAGCGACTAAGGAGAAATGTCTTGTGCTAACGCTGCAGTGGCATGCAACATCGCTGCCGCTTTCCCGATTTCCCGCCAGCCCACTTTTCAGCTCCCCAGGTGAGCTGCAGGAATATCCAAGCGGCACATTCCTTTGCATGCGGAACTTTTTGCATTCGAATATCAAAATCAACAACTAGTTTTGTTGTTAGCCCTCGCTCCCGTTGCATACTATCTATGAGTGCAATACTTGTACAGCTATCTTCGGGATAATAGATGCAACGCAATTCAAGAAGCTTAAGAGATACATTGGGCTTAAGCGTTTTTAAAGCTCTAAGACAGGTTGTGCAAACTAGAGATTTATACTAAAAAGTATACATAAAAGCTTTTCTTGACTAGGTCTTTAAATTTATGACAGTCTTATAACACACAAATTGTTCAATGATATATATAAAAATATTAAATTGTATTTTACCAAGGCTACCAAATATGCAAACTAAATTTTTATGCATTTGTGTGGGACCCTAGGAGTTCTTCATAATTTATCCAAAAAGCAAAAATGCCCAAAAAAGGTCTACGATTTCTTGCCTCAATTAACTTTATTTTTATCCCAAGTATGCAAATACTTGGTGCCTATTAAGTTGAACCCCCCTGTGCATGTAGTATCTCCCTGTGTTTCTGCACTCGGCTTGTATTTGCTTGTTGATGCTGTAAAGCCAAGGAAACTTTTGTCCTCAGTTGCCCAAATAAGACTGTGTACACAATGCGGGTAGGGGGGTGGATGTCAATGGGCTGGTGGGTTGTTGGGTTGATGGGTGGCTCTTTGGTTTCGGTGGATGGGTTGATGGGTGCAAACACAAGTGTACAAACACTCGTGGCGAAAGATTGTCCTGGGAAATACAGACATCGCCGCTGTCTCTGTCTTATTTTCCTTCTCCTTCTCGGGATAGCAGTTGCAGTTGCAGTCTCGGCGCAAGTCGCATATAGTTGAATGCCCCAGAGGGAGCTTACAAAACTATTATGCTCTCGCGCAGCAGTGCCAAGCCGAAACAACAACCAGAACAACCAGAGCCGGCAGAAGCAGCAGTGCAACAACAAAGACAGCCACAACAACTGTACTAATAACAGCAGAAACAACAATCCCGCCCCAGAAACATGGCCATAACGGCCGAGGGAGGGGACTCGCATATCAGCTTACAAATGCAATGAGAAACTGCAAATGCAAAATACCAGCGCGACTGCAGCCAAAGGATGTGGCAAAGGGGTAAGTCAGGTGGGTGGTGCTTGGTTTCTGTTTTGGCCAGGCTTCAACTGTCCGCTTAAGCCGAGGGGAACACCCACACACACACACACAGGAAACACTCACACGTGGCCAGGACAAAAAGTCAGAGCACTACAAAAATCATGCCCTAAGTACACCCTCAAGATATTTTTTCAGCTTGTACTTTTTTAATTTGGTTGTTTTGTTTGCCATTCCCGGTTTGTTTATTGTTTTTGTTGCATCTGCTGCCGGTCGCTGTTGCTTTGTAGTTGACAAATACATTTATATGACTAGCATGGATTTGCTGAAATGGACATGAAAATGAGAAATACGTTCAACGAACCAGCAAAGCGGCTAAGCACATAACGGCACACTCACACACACACACAGACTGGTTGGGAAATGTGGGAAATTCAGGGGAAAATGACAGGGGGCCTAAACCATATCTTGGTGCTTAATTCCGCCCCACTGACAAGAAAGTATCCGAGGACGTCTGGGCCAGGCTTCATCTGCAGTTACGCATTCAAAACTCATCAGCGACAATGCAACAGCGTCATCAGTCTGAGTTCTCAACTGCATTTCTGCATTTCTGGCACTGGCACTGGCACTTCGTATTGTTTTCGGTCCCAATCCCAAACCCAATCCCATTTTTGCCCCCTGGGAATTCTGGAATTTAGACGGCTGCATGCCATCAAGCCTGATTAATGCCCATTTGACGCACAACGCTGCGTATACGTAATAATGTGCAAAATGTTTTCACAATCAGAGATATTTTCCCTGGTTAAATTCGTAAGAAACATTTTTTTAGAGCTATGAACTGAAGTTCAAGTATACTAAAAAAAGTTCAAGACTTTGTTTAAACTGCATATGTAATAAAATCCAATCGAATATGCCTCATTAAAAATAGGGATTTTGCATGCAAGTTTCCCGCAGTTGCAGCTAAAATATAGCTGTAATCTATCCCTAACAAGCAGCTGAGCGATGAAGAGTTTTTCCGCAGGGGGAAAAAGAGCTCTTGCTGTTCAGTCGTCTTTTTTTTTAGGGTCGGCAAGTTAAGTAGAAAATATTACGTATACGCATTGTTATGCTTTTTGCCAAGACAAATAAGATGGCGGACAGAAATCACAATGTGCATTGTTATATGGCACACAAAAATTGTATATCCAGTGGCGAAGGGGCCTGTGTGCATGTGCGTGTCGTTATTAGAGTCAAAATTGTATGACATACAAGTTGAAGCCAAATGCACGCATAAACCGGGCAACAACAAACAGTGGTAGGGGATTAGGGCAGGGACGGAGTTGAAAAGTTGTAGTTTAAGATAATTAAAAAAATATATACATATGTACTGCTAATTAAAAAAAACACCTGTAGAGGTCTCACCCGAAAAAGTGTCTTAAAGTATGCTATAATATATTTACTACCCAAAATTTAGACCAGAAGAAATACATCTTCTTAAATGAATTTAAATTAGCAATTATTTTATATTTAGCTTTTCCATTGACTTAGTACCTTATTATAAAATCCAATAATTTAAAATCGCAAGAATGGGTGTCTAAAAGTATGCTAGACATATTAATTTCAAGAAATGAAAAAATTTATAACTGTCTATTATAAATATTATTTATAACTATTATTATTATTATTATTATTATTATTATCTTATTTAAAATTATTTTATATTAGGCTTTTGAAGCTTGAGTTTTTTTTTTTTAAATCACCAGAAAAGGTGCTTAAAAGTAGGCTATGATATAGTTTATATTACCAAAATCACATTCCTAATTATTATTTATAGAGAATAATATTATGTTTACCTTTTTAAAGCACTTTCACTTCCAACTTGCTAAGATGTTGGGACACTTAGCCCCCCTTTTCGGCACTCCGCCACTGGACTAGGAGCGTTTTTAGGGGTTGGGTGGCCAAAAGACAAGACAAGGCCATGGACAGCCAGCAGAAACAAAAATCTCATATCTAATGGATGTGCTTGCTCATGTGTGCGTGCGGCTCTGCAGGCATCACGTAATCATTGCACAACTAAAAGGCAGCCATTATTATTTGAATGAGAATGTGAATGCGACTGCGAGTGTGGCAGTGTGTTGGGAGCGTAACAGAAAATTACAAGCAAAAGATGTTGGCATTTACGATAAAAGCCCTGGTAATGTTCTCCTTACCGAGACGCAAACACACAGAATCGCACACACACAAGGTCCCTAAGCCGGTCCGATTTGGCCCTGCTTGTTAGCCGAGTTTCGAGCTCCGCTCCCAGCTACAGGTTAGCATTTTGGTAGGGGGAATGCGAAGGCATACTCCCTTTGAATCTGGGCGATTTTTCAATACTGCGAAACGAACACGTACACATGCGTGTGTAATTGCTCTTTGTCTGCATTTGTCTGCAATTAATTTCGTTAATGAATGCATAATCGCATTTTGTGCACGCCTCGAAGCCATTTGGGCCCGCGGCCGACTGAAATTATTGCAAAAGAATTCAAATGAAAATAAATTTACGTAAAGGAAAAACTCATTAAAATGAGCCCAGACGTAAGGAGCAACAGCAACAGCCATGGAAAAAAAAACAGACTTTCCCCACTGAGCTTTTCCTGCATATGTACACACAGAAATATGTGCATTATTTTATTTCATTCGTTTGTTTGTTTGCGCTTCGTTCCGTTTCGTTTTTTTCCAATTTGATTATTACTTTTTTTTTTTTGGCCAGCGTACGAATAATGAATTTAATGAACCATTAAGATGCTCGCCCAGTGATAAATTTCAATGCGGGGCATAAATTAAATGGACCCCGGGAAAGGCGGCCTCTCAACTTTTGATTGGAACTCCCAGTCGCCGGTCGCCAGACGACATTCCCCATTTTCACGTTTCAATATTTGCGTTGGGCACACAATCGCATAATATATATAAACACCTCTCGGGGGGACGGCAGCCCACGTGTCTGAATTTTTTAATTTTGATAATTGCACCACAAATAAGCAAGCACCCTCCGCCAAACTTTTTGCCAACTTTCAAATGCGACTTAAGTCTGCAACTTGCTGCTACAGTTGCTGCTGCTGCTTTTGCTGCTTTGCTGCTTTGCTGCTGCAGGAGCAACAATAAGTCGAGCAAATTTTTTTGACAAATTGCTGCAACAATATATTTTACTTTTTTCCCCTTGGTTTCTCGCTCTGGCTTTGGGCGTAACAAAAGTGTTTTACATGCCAACAGATTCATGGTATTTACACGCACGCAGCATTAATGTCGCAGCTTCCCGGGCGCCCCCCTCCCCCATCAGCCCAGTGTTTCGCACATGGAAGTCTCACGTTGTCTGTTTGTCTGGGTCTGTGGTAAAACTTTTCTTACATGCAAATACAAGAGCCGTTGGGAGAGGGGGAGGGTCACCCCTTCCCAGCACGCTCCTTTTTATCCACTCACACCCAAACCAAACTCGGTACTTTTTGCATTGCATACTTTTCAGGTTGCGTGCGTGAAAAAAAGGAAGAAAAACGAACTTTTAAGCTGCTTTAATGCGTTTGGTGCGTACGACGATGGGGCAGGGGCGTCCGGGGGGTGAGAAATGGGAAAAGGGGTAGGGGATTGTGGTTGGCAGTGCGAGCGGGAGCCACCTTAGCCAAGTTCAAGCCGTTGAAAGTGCTTTTAAAGTCGCAATTTACATAAACAAAGATAGAGGCCCACATCGACTGGGAAATACCCTGGAAAAATTATAAATTTTATATAAATACACTAAATATTTTAAGTCATCTGCTAATTCCTCTTTAAAATACATAGTCGAAGGCCCCTGTGGTAATATTATAGCCCCACATGTTAGCCTTAATTATTTGAACAATCAAAAATAAAAGAAATTATAAATAAATTGGTAAAAAATATTTGATTTTTGTATACATAAGGAATTGGAAGATGGTACTGAACAATTCCTTAAGTGTTCGTTTTTTATTGTATCATCAGAAAATATTTTCATTTGCCTACCATATATATACAGACAAGTTTTTTTAAAAGGAATAAATAGGCAATTGCTTTTTTAATTCTGTTGTGGATTATTTTCATATATTTAAATTTAAATAAAATCCCTAAATAAACTATCTCTTACAAAATTTTATTTTCCTCATTGAATGTGTTTTTTCTAAACCAAAAGAAGTAAGCAAAAAGCTATTTATATTGCTGTTGGCAAGTGCATAAACAAGTTGACGACCCATTTCCAAGTGCCTGTCTAATACACCCTGTTAAACTCTTTGGGAATTAAAATGAATAAATAAATAAGAATAAAAGCAAAAGTTCCCAACTCAACTTTAATTACATTCTGCTCTCCGGTGTGCGAGTGTGTATGGGGTTTTTGCGAGTGTGTTCCTGTGTGGCTCGGTATTTTCAAGTCAATGCTTATTTAGACGCTTTCATTGTTACTGCCCTGGCAATAAAGTACGTGAAGCAGGCGAACCGACGAACAAATAAGCACCGAAAAAATGTAAGCAGCCAGCCCCGACTCACACTCGATTTTATAAGGTTACATTATGTACAGATGTGGGCAAGAAAATAATACTAGTGTTCCTAAAATGATTATTCTCCTTTAGAACTCAATTGTATGAAATATAACCAAAAATCATTTAATTTTTTCAATCATTTATTACGGGGTCTAAAATAATGCAACAAAAAAGTTATTACAACTTTCGGTCACTAAATATATTGTAACATATTCTTGGACTCCTTTGAAAATGATAAAAAAATTATTATAATGTTTAAAATATAATATTTAAATAATGTATAATATATAATATGTAAGTAAGGACACCGAAAATCATTTCAATTCCTGACATAATTCATTAAGGTGTTTAAAAGTATGAACTAAAAAAAAGTAATTAAATCTTTCGGTTACAAAATATATTTTAACATGCTTTTAGACACCTAATAAATGGTTAATAAAATGATTTTAATGTATAAAAGTTACTCCAAATATCACTTGAGTTTTTTCACTAAGTTGTCTAAAAGCATGCAACAAAAAAGAATGTCAGCCTTGGCTCACATAATATATTGAAGCATACTTTCGGAAACCTTTGTTGAGTAAATTAAAAAAAAAATATATATCAAAATGTCACCGAATATCACTTGAATTCTTACATCATTTATTAAGGTGTTTAAAAGTATGCAACAAATAAAGAAATTTCATCTTTGGGCACAAAATATAATGGAACATTCTTTTAGGTACCTTTGTAAATGGTTTAAAACCTTAGTAATCTTAACAGATTGTTTCTTTCTAGCGTGTATTTTCTTTCAGTTTTTTGGTACTATTTTTTCGCACGTTATCGTGCTTATATAGTGGCTGACTCTTACTCTTTCTGGCTGCCACCTTCGTAATGACTTCATTCAAATGCCAACCAACTTGAAATGCCAAATGAAATAACTTGTGCCGGGTAGCAGAAGAAGCAGCAGCAGCAGCAAAAGCAGCCGAGGCATGCTGCAACAACAAGCTGAGTTATGAGTTGGCATATGACTTTCATTTTGAAAACCAACGCACACACACTCGGGCTTACACACACACACACGCGGTGAAAGGCAAAAGCGGAAACGGATGAGATGGAAACGTTGTTGCCATTTGCGAGAGCGGGGACCAAAGTCAAAGTCGGAGCGGAACAGCGTTCACACATAAAGTGTGCTGCTGAGTCCATATCCTTGTCCAGGATCCCCCCCCCCTCCCCCTCTCAGCCACCATTCCTTGCCCGCAAATGTTTGCATTTTTGCACATTTCTCCTGTCTCATTATGCTAAATACATTTGCATTGTTTGCCCGTTGTTTTTCTAGCTCTTTTGATGCATATGTGTGTGTGTGTGACCCTCTGACCCCCTCGCCCCACCAGAAGTGCGTGCCCCCCGCCTTGACTTTATAGTTGTTTGCTTCCGCTTTTGGTTATTACGCATTCATGTCTTGCCAAGTGCGCTTCAGAAGTTTGCGTCAGCAGACGTATGCGAAAGTATGGCGCACTATAGCTCCATATATGTGAGTATTTGCTGGCTAAAAAGTCAAAAGCAGCAAATGCCAGATTTTCAGCATCGTACACACATGAGAACAGTTGCCATTGCAGCTCAGGCGGTTCGGTTTTGCATATGAAGTGCCGACTCAACAATCGAAAACAGACTCGCTAAGTGGGAGCCAGGCTGTAGCATACTTTCCAGCCAAGTTTATGCAGTGCCATTGCCAGTGGCTTAATGAGGCTTTAACCCATTAAACACCGTTCAGCGAAAAAACAAGAAACACTTTTTGGAGTTCCTTTTGAGTCTTTGCTATAAATTGTGCATTTAATATACATAAACGTTGAATGGCTGCCTTTTAAATATTTAAAAAAAATAAAATGCATATTTCTTTCTTTTTTTGTTAACAAATGGGTTAAAAGCAGCTTGTCAAACGGCAAAGAGAAGGTCAAAAACTGGGCCACAGACAGCAGAAAAAGATGAGGGGTTGGAGAGGCTGAAGGACACTGGGCAACCGCACAAACGCAGGCAAATTAAAAGCGCCCAAGCTTTCTCGTTATCATCTATGACTTTGTAAAAGGCTAATTTATGCATTACAGTTATAAGGGCAAGCCAGAAATTTTTAAGCCACACACACACTATAACACGTGGCGCCATTTGCAGGACAATGGGGGCTGAGATGGGCGACTTTGGCATTAGCCAGGACAATCTACATAACAATAAGCGACGATTAAAAGCTTTACGGCTTCAGCACAGCCCACTTCACATGCCCTCCGCACATTATCTATTAAAAATTTATAGCCAGACAACAGAAACGCCGCCGAAATGTCGGCGCCTGCCTGCAGCCAAAAATCCGTAGTCGAAGCCGAAGCCAAACAAAAGCCAACAAGTATGCACAAATTTAAAATGCTGTCCCCCGAAAAAAGGAAAAACAAGGCGGCAAAAACAACGATACCGAGGACAACGCAAGAAAATTTCAAATAAAATTCACAAGCATGAAAGCGCCATTACACACAGGCAGCCAAAACTGGCTAAATCCCACACAAAACCCACAGAAGGCAGCAGGACCAAACCAAAAAAAAAAAAAACACAAAATAACGAAAACAAAACAGCTTCTAATAATTTTTAATGAAATTCCAAATAAACACGTAAAAGCCAATGAATGTCATTTCAAAAAGGTAAAAGCTTAGCGCCAGGATCCAGCTCTCCAGCTCTCCAGTTCGAAGGAGCAACAAGGTGCGCCCGGCGAGGATGTGCGATGCTTTCCCGTTTGAATAGCACTCACGGCGGCAGCAGCAACACCAACAGCAGCAGCAGCAACAGCAGCAACACCAACAGCAGCAACAGCAACATCGGCAATTGCTGGCGGGCAGCTTGGGGCAAATGGAGTGGCATTCCCCCTGAATTTTCGAGGGGATTTCGGCAATGGTTTGGCCTGGTATAAAGTCGAGGGGCATGGAGTGGGTGTGGCGGTGTGTCGGGCAGACAAAAAGCGAAACAAGCGCCACAACAACGGCCAACAAAATTTATTAGTCCGCACAATTTGACTACTTTTAGGCGCAACAACCGCAGGACAGCGCAGGACACAGGCTCCCTCTGTCCTGGCAGCCTGAAAATATGTTTAGTCCTGGCCGAAAAAAACCCAAAAACAAAGGGGGACCAATAACGCTCACAGCAGCAGCAGCAACAGCAACAACAGCAGCAGCAACAGCAACAGCAGCAACACCAAAAACAGCCCCGGCATACAAATACACAAATTTATGGCGCAAACTGGAGAAATATTGTCAAGGCAGGGGGGCCAAGACAAACAAGTGGACTTCAAGGCGCGTTAAAGCAAGTTGAAATTTATTAATTTTGTGATAAGGTAAACAACTGGCCGTGGCGCCCCGGCATTCAAGATACATTCCATGGAAATGAGGAAAACAAAAATTCTAATTTAAGTTGCGCCATAGTTGAAGGAACTCCCATTAAACTTGTACGTGCGGTCGGAATAAATGAGATTCTCGGAGGAATCTATAATCGCAGTAGGTACGATATGGCGAGGATTATAAATATTGTTCAGAAAGTTTGGAATATGTAACTATGAATTAACAGAACCTAAACTTTCCAGAAACATCATATTCTTAAGGAAGGTAAGGTAAATATAAGATAAAGTATAAAATCGCATTTGTTATAAGGATGGTACTCTAACCGTTTGATATCATAGAAGTTTACTTATTAGTTTTCTTACTATTTTAGCCAATCAATAAAATAGATAGGCATCTATCTATAAACGTAGAAGCAGCATGGATTATAAATATTGTATAGTATGTAACTATAACCTCACAAAATTAGATATATTCCAGCAACATCAAACTCTTAAAAAAATGGTTAGAAAATACAAAATAATACCGAATTTGTTATAAGGAATGTACTCTAACTATTCTATATAACAGAAGTTTAGTTATTAATTATACCCGTTACTCGTAGAGTAAAAGGGTATACTAGATTCGTCGGAAAGTATGTAACAGGCAGAAGGAAGCGTTTCCGACCCCATAAAGTATATATATTCTTGATCAGGATCACTAGCCGAGTCGATCTAGCCATGTCCGTCTGTCCGTCTGTCCGTCTGTCCGTCTGTCCGTCTGTCCGTCTGTCCGTCTGTCCGTCTGTCCGTCTGTCCGTCTGTCTGTCCGGATGAACGCTGAGATCTTGGAAACTATGAGAGCTAGGCTATTGAGATTTGGCGTGCAGATTCCTGAGCTTCTTACGCAGCGCAAGTTTGTTTCAGTAGAATGCCACGCCCACTTTTACGCCCACAAACCGCCCAAAACTGTGGCTCCTACAGTTTTGATGCTAGAATAAAAATTTTAACTGAAATGTATTGTTCTCATCAATACCTATCGATTGATTAAAAAAAAAGTTTGCCACGCCCACTTTATCGCCCACAAACCGCCCACAAACTTCAAAAAATCCTAAATATGAACGTGGATATCTCGGAAACTATCAAAGATATAGAATCAGGATTTCAGATTTAGATTCCGTAGCTTTGTACGCAGCGCAATTTTGATACGCGAATATGCCACGCCCACTCTAACGCCCACAAACCGCCCAAGCCTGTGGCGCCCACAATTTTCATGCTAGATACAAAATGTTAACTGAACTGTATCGGTCTCGTCAATACCTATCGATTGACCAAAAAAAAATTTGCCACGCCCACCCTAACGCCCATAACGCTTAAATCTGTCTACCGCCGGTAGGTGGCGCATTTCAGTCTTGCTTTGCTGCTTGCTTATTTCCATTTCCCTTTGGTCCCTTAAGCTGAGTAACGGGTATCTGATAGTCGAGGCACTCGACTATAGCGTTCTTTCTTGTTTTTCTTTCTTCTTCAAGCCAATTTAATTAAAGATCGACTTTATTTTAAAGCAGCCATAATTGTTCGTTTAAATTTAAACATAGATTCGTAGAAGTGGAAACTCATTTAAAACATATTTATTTTAGACATCAATTTCAGTAACGAGACAGAAAAAAGCACATTTATGTTATGCATTTTTTATGAGTAAATAGTAAGAAATACTCGTTAATGCAATGTTAATTAAATGTAAAACTGAAAAAATGATAAGTAAACATTTAACTAAAAACCAGTGCCATACTTTGAATAATTCGCAAAAAATACGCCCAAACTCATGCCGTGAACCAACTTTCTATACCCATTAAGTAATGCGAACAAATTTATTGACTTGTCCTGGCTGGGAGACTTAATGCCAAAGTTTCACCGCCGCCTGCATGCGTTTTTGCGTTCGCGACGCTTTTTAAATGTGTTTGGGCCTCGGCGGTTTCGTTGGCGGCTTGGCGGTGGGAAAAGTTTTTCATATTTAATTTGAGGGCCACCCACCGCCCCCGCAGAGTTTTCCACGCGGGCGTACACGGCGGAAAACACACAGCGGCCCAGACGCACTTTTTGAAAGGTGTTTGACCGGCAATAAGTCAATTTTGTGTACATTTTATTCACGCGCGGGGAGGTGTGGGCGGTGTGTATGGTTTTTTCGGGGGGTTTTGGGTGATTTTCCGGAGGGTGGCGAACCCCCCCGTCCTTCAGGGAGTTGGCCACCAGAAATTCAATGATTAATGTGCGTTGGTGGAGCTGTTGAAGTGGGCGTGCTGCGAATGGGTTGGTCCAAGTCCCACGCTGCGGATGGCAAAAGGTGGGCTCCTGTTCTTTCCTGAAGCCCCATTCCGCTCCCAAAACAGCGAAAAAAAGCCACAACGACGCTCAGTGACCTCAGCGAATTTCCAAAAGTTTATTAATTTATTGGATTCATGAAGTCATTCGGCATTATGCGTGGGGAATCGCATTTCCAGCCAACGATTTGGGGTTGGGCCCTGGCCAGTTGGTTATTTACTTTGGCAAAGTATTAAATTTTGTTGGCTTTTGTGCGGCGGCAAGGCAGTCAAGCGCGGACGATTGGGCAATTCGATTTTAAAGGCATAGAGAGCAGGCCGATGTAGTTTCCATTTAGTGCAGAACATAATATCTCATTGCCCCAAATGGGCGGACGGCATCCAATCGGTTCGAAATTCCCCCGTTCCTATATGGCTCATCAAATATAATTGCATTCGAAGTATTTGTGGGCGTGGTTTTGAAGAAATGGTCAAATGACGAAACATCAATAAAGTTAAGCCGATTAATTTCCACAGAAACACACAGGAAATACTAAGCCCATGCAAATGCATAGGTCCTTGAAATGATTTAATACCTCGAGTGAATGGAAAACAATGAAAGGCTTGTAAAATACAAATCGCACGCCCGGCCAAAAAGCAATTTGTAAATCGATAATTGGTAGGAATTTAATCTACAAGGATATATATGTACATATATGTAGAGATTTTAAATTAAAAGTCATATAATGATCGCAAACTTAAATTGGTTTTCAAAGATACTATTTATTTTTAGAAACAATTCACTTAGTAATATTTTTGAATACAATTTAATAATTTTAATTTTGTATAATCATATAACTATGATTAACTAATTAACATTTAATTACTAGAATATTTACATGCTGAAATTTAATCTGCAAAGAAAGGAAAATATTTATGAAAACTTAAACTATAGGTCAGACAAATTTAAAAATCAGTGTGTTTCTCCCGATATATAAATTAGAAATTTTTGTACAATTAGATGTGTTCATATTTTCTTAAAATCACATGTCTGGGAGTCGTACCTATTATCACTTAAATGTTTTTTGTTTAAACACCCCACATTTCAGCTGTCTTGAACCCATAAATTTCCCTTCCTCATAAAGAACCGTGAAAAGAATTATTCCATATCAATTAGCTAATACTTTGGTAGCCACACGCGTAGAAAAATACCATATCGGGTAGTTTGTCACGGAATTCGAGGGGGCTCCCCCTTCTCATTCCCATGCCCACTAACTCAATTTGTATGCGGAGTCAACAAATGCAGCTGCATTTGGTGTGCATGTCGATGTGCGTGCTTTGTGCATTCAATTGGCCAAGTGCAGCGCACACTGGGCCTGGCTATTACACGGCAATTATTTAATTAATTAAAACTAGCCGAAAGCGTATGTAAATAAATGCGGAAACAAAAACACAGATAAAAGGTAATTAACTAATCAAAACACAAAATGCAGCACACACAAAGGCACCTGCATCCTTGCCACCATGTATGTGTATATCCTGGTATCCTTTTGGCCCTTATGCGAGTGTGTGTGTGTGTGTGGGCCAAACTAATCAATGCACACATGAGCTCGGGGGTAGGTTTAATTTTCGCTTTAGCATGCACATCACACATGCCAGGCAGCCAGCCAATCGGCTTAAACACATTTGCCAATACACGAGATAAACAAGCAAACAAACAAAAAACGACAAACATAGCTGGGGAAAAAAATCAAAAAAATGAAAATTTACGTAGCATTTTAATAGGTAAAGTTTTCCCTTTAATGTTTATTGGGCTTGTTTGTTGTTGCTGCGGGTTTGCAGCTCGCTCCCTTTCTTTTTGCGAATTTTTCTCCCCTATATATATATATGTTGCATTTTTTGTTGTATTTGTTGTATTTGTTGTTTTTGGTTTTATTTTTGCCGCATTTCATTAAATAAAACTTTGCCCGCAGCAGCCAGAGAACTGGAGACGAGCTAGTTGTAGAATTTAATAGCTGCACCCCAGTTAGTTACAACCTGTGCCACGACCCCAGTGCGAAACAGTGGGTGGTTGGGTGGCTTGGGGTGGTTGTCGCCTGCATAAAACACAGAGCACCCAGCACTGAGCAGAAAGCAAAAAACTACAAAAAAAAAGCTAAATAAAATGCCATCAAAAGTGCCAACCTTGAGCACTTGGTTATTAAAATGCATTCAACCAAAATCTAAAAACTACTAAACTAAAAAACGAGCACGTTGAGGCTGCTGCTCCTGCTCCTACTGCTCCTCCTGCTGCTTTTACTGCCTTTACTGCTAAAAACTAAACAACTTTCCCAGGGAAAAGTGAGGCAGAGGCGCAGAGATTGAGATGGAGGAGTGACTGCAGCTATTTGGCCATTGTTGGCAGCCGCCAGGGGGCGTGTAGCGCCCACAATTTTGTCGTTACACTTTCTAGGTGGCCCTGCTCCTCTGCTCCTCTCCTCCACTCCACTCCTGCCGCTTTTTTTTCACTATTTTTAACCAGCGGACGCCTTGCGAAAAATAATTAATTTGCATAATCCTTTGTAGCACTTTGCTTCATTCATGCCCGGCACGTTGTTGGCTCGCTCCTTCGCTTTTTCGCTGCAGAGAAGCTCTGGCCAAGCTCTGCGAAATTCTGCAATGCAAATTACCTTAAGTGCGGGCCACACAACACATCACCCGCAAAAAGAAAGCTGAAATGGGTACGAAAGGGGGGGCTGCACTGTACATGGCACTAAACAACCTCAAATCCTCATAGATCTTAAGTTATGTGCCGACACACACACACCTGCCCAGGTGGCAGTGCGTTTAGCCGAGCGAAGGCTGCAGCTGTCTTCTCTCATGTCGCGACTCTGGCTGGCGAATGTGTAAAAAGCACCTGCTGCAACTTATTTAGCCGGGCTGCGGAGCCCTGGAACCAGTCTGGTGCCTGTGCTCCTCCTTCTGGCCAAGATGCGGGTGGCTGAAAGCTGAAAGCTGCGGATGCCTGCCTGGCTGCCTCACTGCCTCACTGCCACTGCCTGCACTTCATCACACAAGTCGCCAACAAGTGCCTACAAGCACATGAAATAAGCTGGACCTGCACTGCAAGACGAGACTTGGGTTTATATGGCCAACTCAAGTGGTTCGAGTGAGGATTACAAAGGAGTTTTTGCATTAGGCCTAGTTTTTACCCTGATCAAAAAGGCTATGAAAAGAAACTTTCTTAAACAAACTGACCAAAGAAATAATGCTCTATTTTTATTTTATAGGTTTTTGTTTTGTAAGTGCATACTTAACCTTATCTTAAATTTAGTATTATTTTTCAGCATATTAGGTCAATTTTTTTTGTCAATTAGTACCCTTTACCTGCTAAAAAAATAATATAACTATACAAATTGTACTGCTTAAAGGAAATTAAACTCATTACAAAAAAAAGATATGTTACATTCAGTGATTCAATTTAACATGTGTTTCAAAAAGAATAAATATTTTTTATATATCTCAAAAAGTTTTTTTTTATGTTACTCGCAAAAATATTTTGCTTAATAACACAAATCACTGACCCTTTATTTATCTATACCTGTCTTGAATCTATTTGTGGGAAATATATATAGTTTTCTTAAATTGTCCCATTACGATGTTTCCTTTAAAACAATAACATTAAAATCTGCTTCAATGAAAATCCCTAATTGGAATAATTCGTAAACTTAGTATATTATCTCAATTTGTAAATTCAGAAATAAAATAAAAACAATAATAAAATAATTACCTACAAAACTTAATGGTATTCAATAACAAATTATACTTAATTAATAACAAAAATATCAGAATTAATCTTATCATAAACTTTCATTATTATCTTTTATTTTTTTATTCGCAGAAAAGTTATAAGTTAATTTGTTCAATCAATGCCTCCAAAAATAGAATATTAACTTAAGAATAACTTAAAATCTCCCAGTGGATTATTTCTTGCACTTAGATTATTATCCCAAATTGTAAATTCAGAAAATAAATTAAAATCAAATAAAATCAAAAATAAGTAATAAGTACCATAAAAAACCGAACTATTAGTTGTCCTAGACTTATATTAATGTCTAAAATTGTGAATCAGAGAGTAATGTAATTTATTTTATCAAAAAGTGCCTTTTATAAAAATTTAGGTATGAATAAAAATCTCTCAGTGCAATAATTCTTACACTCAGATTATTATCTTAAAATGTTAAATTCAGGGAAAAAGTTTTTCGTGTAAAAAGCTGGGACCTGGGACTTGAGAGCCTTGGCCCTCGAGGCAACACCCAAACACTTGGCTTCAACATTTGGTTAACACGATATTTCTTGCCGCCCCTGATTTCAGCAGCGCTCCATCTCCATCTTGGCTTTCAGCTCCCAGTTCCCCAGCTCCTCAGCACCCATCTTCCAGTTACCATCTCCCAGTTCCCAGTTCTCATCTCCTGGCTCAACTGCAACGCAACTGCAGCTCGGGGCACATCAATTTGGCTCAGGATCTCAAGATGAGCGAATGCCTGGGCAAATTAGTGCAGCGTCAAGCGGCGGTGGAAATTTGTCCGCTGTCAGTTTTGCAGCCTGAGCTGCCCTCTGATTTATGCCCCACTTTGCGGAGTGGCCGGCACGTAGCAAACAACAAAAAAAGTGGGTAGGAGGAGGTGGTGGCCTGTTGGACAAGACAGTCAGCCTCCAATTGTGCTCGCTGTTTTGGCCAGTGTCCACCGCTCAGGCCGGGTTACATAACTATAACTCACTCGCCCGCTGACGACCTGGGGGCATTCTCAGATTCTCGGCGGTCGACTTGCTCAATTTGCCATATATAACACGGGGCGCCTTGCTCTTCATTTTGTGTGCCGGTTCTTAACTATTTTTCAAAAAACCAAAAAAAAAAAAAAGGAAGGGGAGCCGGGAACAAAAAAGAAAGGTGAAAGGGGGGCTCTCCTTAAGTAATGAAGCAAGCGCTGGCAGTTTTGTGGGTGCTGCTTCATTTAGTATGCCAGGTTATATAGACCCAGCCCCCCATTTCGATGGTTCGTAGACCTGGGCAGTATAAAATTTATGCTATAATACCGTTTGTCCTTGCTGAGGCGTCTCTTCCCTGAGTTTTCCCTGCCTGAGTTTCAACGGCTGAGTTTCCCCGGCTGAGTTTCCCGGCACCGAGTACCGGCACCCAAAGTAAAGTAAGTATTTTTGGGTATTTGCATAAATTTTCTTAAGTGCATCAGGCAGTAAATTGCAATCGATGTTGTTGTTGCCCCGGCAAGCTGCTGTTGTTGCTGGTATTGCTGGTATTTTCCTTTGGGCCCTCCTGCTGCACGCTCTTTGCATTTCTGCAGCTCGTGCTGCTTTTTTTTGTGTTTTCCCCTTTCAGCTGGCTGCAAATTATATAGCACACTTTCCACACCTGGACAGGCCGACGTCGACATCGCTGGCCACGGCAACAACTCAACGCCCGGCTCCACTGCCACGCCCCTTCTGGCCATGGTCCTTACCCTCAGCTACTTCCGGACCGGCTAACACACACACAGAGAGCAGCCCGGCCAACACACAGACACCTTCGACATGAGCCTTGGTGTCTGGCAAATTGTTTTCAAGGAACATGCAAAGCGCAAGTATTTAATTAATTTTTGCATATTTTATCTGTTTGAATTTGTTGAAGCATGTTCGAGTGCCCCGTCTCGCTTGTAAGCTGCTATCTCGACTCTGGGCCAGCGTTGAAATGCTTAAGCCATTGATTGCATCTAAAGTGGCGCTATTTATACGTTCGGCTTCATTTAAATAAATTTTAAATAAAGCACAGCCAAGTGGAGCCCGTGGAAGGAGGGCCACTGCGGTGTTTCCACAATTTAAGAGACAACAGGGGCGAAATCAATTAAAAAGCCGGTCAATGTTCAGAAACTATTACAGAGCTTTAAAGGGTAAAGGGTTTATGTGTTCTCTGAAAAATCTGTACAGAAAGATAGATTTTTTTGGAATCAACTCAATGCCCACTTAATCCGTTTTTGAATTTCCTACACCTCTCATGTCAATAAATAAATAAAATTTAAATTAAAATCAAATACCATCTTAAAAACGTATAAAAAGTGCAATAGATGAACATCATTGACAGTATGTAAACTTATTTTTTTGAGTTCATAATTTTCAGTCAACAACACAGATACATATTTACCCTCCGGATAAAAGGCATTACTATCAAACACTTTAACCAATATCCATAAATAATTATTTCAATAAATCCTAAAGAGCGAAAAAAATGTGGCAAATATTTACCAGCGATTCCCAGGCGATGCGCCCTGATTTTTATTTACACAAAAATGAATTGAAAGACATTTGGTATACATGAAGAAAATCAACTGAAGTGAGGCCAAATTCTATTTCCACACGAATATAAGCTGCGGCTTATATAAATTTTATAAAGTTGCTCCTGAGGTAAGCCAAATCAGAGTAGTTTCGTGTGTTACTTTGTTGGTTGCTTTCAAACTTTCTCGGTCAGCAGATACATGGGCCACAACCTATATACCAGGCCCGTATTTATAAAGTGTGTGTGTATATAGCTGGGCCAGAAATATATATATTGGGGCTACCCATTTCATAAATTGTCTTGCAGAAAATGCGTCTGCTTCTCTGTCTCCTTGTTCTTGCTTTGCTTTGTTCGAAAATCAATTATGCTGTCATTGTCATGCTTTTGACCCCATGCCATCCCGATCCTGGCCCCCAAATCCACAACCCCCCCTCCCAAAGGTCGAACCTCAACTGTTATCACACCTAGCGCTGTTTAAAAACACGTTGCTCAAACATTGACTGTTGACTCCCCCAACTCTTGGCGGCCCGGAAAAGCCAGGGCTTCCCGCTCTCCCGATTTTCCGATTTCCCGCTTTCCGATCCCCATTTCCCCATGATGATGGTATAGGGGGCGGGGGGTTAGCGTGCAGCGCTCCCCGTTTTACGTGCCCATAATGGACCCTCATCAGTCTCATTATTTATGCGACGTGCGGTTTCTTTGGATTTTGTTAGATTAAAAAGTGCCTGAGGGTTTTGTTGAGTGGCCAGAGCGTCACTGTGGTCAGTGTGTATATGTGTGTGTGTGTGTGCAAAGGTCTAAAGGTAAAGCAGGTCAGGCCGGTCAGGTATTGTCGTTCTACGAGGCCCTGCCAACAGCCAACAGCCAACGCTCAACTGGCCCTGGCCCTGCTTGTTTACGACCTTAGCACGCGCCCCTTTCACCTCAGTGACTATTTGTTAAATTTACAAAACGGACGGGACGGACGGTTCGATTGGGGGATACCCTCTGGAAGGATCAACGGAGGACAAGGGGTGTTAATTCCTCAAAGATTGTACGGGAAAGTATGCTAAGACTTGGGAAAAGCCTGGTCTTTGAGGGGGGACGAACGTTTTATGTTGTCATTATATATTTATGGCTATCCAGACTAATACATGGTTTGAATGAATCAAAGTTTTTGATAAGTTATATAAATAGCCAAAACAGGAATAATACTCTGAAAGCAAAAGAGATAAATGGGATTCTCCTTCAAGGACTTACAACCATATCGTATTAAAGGGATTAAAATCATATATAGAACAGGAAATAGTAATACAATTTTCTATATTAATTGGTTTTGGTAACAACTATACAATCTCAACTAAAATCCCTTATTAATGTTTTTTTCGAAATTAATATCTGTAATAAATTTGATACAATATTTGAACTACCCTTAGTTCTAAAATCCCTCATTAAAGTTATATTTTCGACATTAGTATCAGTACCTATGCCTTTAAAAAATTCTTTACAATATGTTAACTACTATATTAGTTCCAAACTATATTTATCACTGCAGCAAAGCTCTCTCCAAGCACTAATTAAATCAGCGAGGGCACTAAAACAATCAATCCGAGTCCCCCCGAATCCCAGTTCCCAGTTCCCAGTTCCAAGTTGCCGAATCCCGACTACCCATTCCCGAAGACGGGGCCCCAGAGTAATGGGCCATAAACACAGTGTGCCCGGTCCGGCTAAAAGATTGGCATTAGTAATGCGTTTCCTCTTTTCCCGGTTTTTCTTTTTCATACCACCGACAGGCTGCCGACTGCAAAGTGGAGCTGGTGCTCAAAGATTAATGCGACAGCCATTGAATATTTATTAGTTGTTACTTTGCATATAATTTGTGGGCCAGGCCCGGTTTTCTGAACTGCCATTGATTTGCCATCGCCAGCCAGGGGGAGCATTTGAATGTGGAACCTGTCGGCCTGTTGACTCTGCGGTTTTAATTTGTCAGAGTGCGCTAATACGAAATTAATTTGCCCAGGCTAACAGGGACGGGCTGCCAAGACACTTGTCCAGTTTGCGGCCAAGACAAATGGCGTCTGTTGTTGAAATATTAAAAAAAAAGAAGGGAAAGGAAAAAGAAGCATTCTCTTCGTGCCGCTGGCTGGCTGTGTGGAAGCAATTACATTAAATAAAACAATAACAAAGAGAGTGTAAAGCGGACAAACAAACAAATAAACAAGCCGACAAACAAAAGGCAAACCCAAACACACATGCTGGCCGAAAGGCAGAGAGCGGCAAGACAAATTGTTGCAGCAGCTGCATGTTGTGCCAATAAACAAAGCCAAAAGCACAACAGCAAGGGGGGAATCAAAACCAAATTAAATAAAATAAAATAGAGCAAACAAGGCAGACCAAATAATAAGAATATTGCATTAGTTTTAGTGAATGCCTGGGGGCTACTTTCGGATCGAGAGTCCTTTCGGTTCGAGTTCGAGACCTCCGCAAGATGGCCGGCTGGGTGGGGCGTCTGCTGCTGGGCAGCGGCTAAAAGCATTAACCGCACTGACAGCCCAACAACCGACAAGCTGGTAACACACACGAGTCCAAACAGGACGAGGGGCGAAGGACGAAGGACGAAGGACACCACATCCACATCCACACACACTTGCACTTGACTGCATCGGCGGTCCAAAGCTGGTGACACGCTCCTACAACGGCGACAACATGGTGCCACTGAAAACGGGAGATCGGAAAAGCGGGAAAGCGGGCTAACAGGAGCTGAAGGAGCAACAGCATCCGAATTGGGATTGCCAGCCCTGCCCGAAAGCAAAATGTTTTTACACTTAAAGACAAAACCAGAGATTCGCCCCCGAACACACAGCCCTCTCAGCTTGTCAGAGGTTGGGCGCGAAAATCCCAACCCATCTGAACCCATCCCAACCCATCCGCCGCCCAGCTTTTCAGTTTGGACTCCCAACATTGAAACGTTTGCGGCTGCGGTTTGTACTTTTTGGTCTTTGAAGCTATGCAGTTCTGTGGGTGGGCAGTGGGTGGTGGGTGGTGGGTGTGCAGTGGGTGGCTGGCTAACTGGCCAAGGGGGCCGTGGGTGCTGTACTGTAGTGGCCAAGTCCTCGGCAAGCTGTTGTCGCTTTCATCCTCATCCTGGCATTGCATTGACAGAAGATTAGTGTGAAGCAACAATGTGAAAACAGCGCTGCAAGGGTGCCACACACACACACTGACACGCTGAGGAAAAATATGATATAATATACACACAGATACGAAAAAAAAGTATCTCAGTCATTTCAATCCAAATTGTATTGCAGTAATTTAATTAATCTGATAAAGATGTTTTTTAAATTAAATCAATTTCAAACCATATAAAATAAAAAATAGTTTTATTTAAGACCCATACATAAGCCTAATTTAAAAACAAAAATATATTTAATCTGACTAAGAGCATAGTCATTTAATACTTAAGCCTTACTTTAATACCAAAAATATATTTAATCTAACTAAGATCGCTTTGAAATTAAATGGTTTCAAGAAATCTTTACATTTTAAATAGTTTAAAATAATACAACAATTTAAAATAAATTAAATTAAGACAGAAAAATGCAAGAATATGTTTTAGGCATTTATTAATTTATTAATAATATAAATTATATTAAATTAACAAAAATGACTATGACAAATATTAAGAAAGTGTATTTATTTAGTGGATTGTATAAATATTTTCGTCAGATAAGTTAAGTTGCGATCGTCACTAGATTTTAGCTTCTTAAAAGGTGTTTTTGTTTGACATTAAATTAACAAAAATTACAAAAAAATGCTTTTTATATTTACTTTCTGTAAATTCTCATCAATTTATAAATGTGTCTCTTAAGTCCTTTATACTTTCAATAGATGCACTTATAAACTTAGAAAAATAGTCTATGCAAAATACTACATTTATATATTTGAAAGAAGTTTTCGTAAACTCTGTTAGTGGAATTAGTAAAATATTAATTAAGTCAAGTATACGCCATGGTAGTTGAAGACCATACCCCCTATTTTCCCCAGTGCAGCGCCGCAGACAGCTGCATTTGGCGAGGAAACGGATGACAGGGCCAGGAACTGGGGGCGAAGACATTTTTATTGCGGTGCGTTTGCTTCTTAAGTTGTTCCGAATTGCATTTGCCAGTGTCGCTGCTGCTGTGCGAGGGCCGCTCAAATATTACATAATTTAACGAAATTTAATAAACATCAACACCAACTGTGTGCGTCCTTTGTGCGCAAAACTTGAGCCAGGGTCAGAGGAGCAGGATGGAGCAGGAGGGAGCTGGATGCTGTGAGGCGGCGGGGTTAAAGGTTAAAGGGGCTGGGGCAGCTAAAGCTTTATTAAATTTCACGCACGCCACGCTCGCTGGCGAACCTGAAAATAAATGCACATGCTGGAAAACTAGCACTCCACCAGCGATCCAGCGATCCAGCGATTTTTGTGCTTTCGCTGGTGGGACGGTGAAATGGTGAAATGCTGGGCTGCTGAACTGCTGGTGACTGTTGCCGGCGAATGGGGTGCAAAATGTTTTCGCATCTGCATATAAATTCCTCTCATTTTTGTTCGCACTCCGACAGGCGGCAGGCAGGCAGCTTACACACGCTGTTTTGGCCACACTCCGCCGCTCCACCGCTGTTGCCAATATTTGCATTTGCATTCTATTCCACATTTCCTCGTTTTTTTCCCCCATATTTTTTTTTTCGCCCGCCATTGTCGCCTCCTGTACTCTTACACTGTTTACATAAACATTTCGGTTTTTTTTCTCTCTTTTTTTTTGTGCTACACAAAAACATTTCGCTGCACAAATTTACATTTAAATTAAATTTTAAGTGCATTTTCAAATAAACTAAGTTGCTGGCGAAAAAGGAGAGACGAGTGAGGTTTGAACGGTGGGGCAATCAAAACTCAATGCGTGCACTTTGTGTTCACGCTCCTGTGATATTCGCATAAGTCCGAGGTGGGCTGGGTGGGCGGGTGGCGCAGTGGGCGTGGTCCTGTCAACGACAGGTTACGGGTTAAATGCCAGCGACATGGCCAGCACAACATGGTCGCAAATCGAGGTGCTAGTATTAAATGGGTGGGCCTAACAACACTGCCGCCGCCGTCACACATGGCCATATTGATTGTTATCAATTTTCGGTTATTACATGGCCAAGCGCCTGCCATTTTCATGGCGATTTTTCACTTGTTCAGTTTTTCAGCTAGGAATAAATTGTCGGGTTGCAATGGCAGGGCTGAATATATTCCATACACCGTTCGAAAATAGTTTGTGCTATCGAAAAAAGGTATCTTATAAATACATGCCTCCCAAGACAGTAAATAACTTGGCCAAAAATTAAAGCCAGGCTCTCAAGCCCAGGGATCGCTTGGTGTTTATTGGTTTAGAAGAATACTGCCCTGGCCAAAAGGGAAGTTCACACCCCAAGCAGAAGTTTCGACTCCAGTTTCTGTGTCTGTTTCGGTTTCAGTTTAGTTTCCGTTTCGGTTTCCCTGTGCTGGTTCTCAACTGGTCCCAAATGAGGATTGGGTGCAAGTGGAAGAAGCCAAATAAAACATTACCGGGCAAAGTTTCTCTATGCATTTTTGATTGTTCTCAATTGTTTTGGCAATTGTTTGCAGGGTATCCCACGGTCCATTACCCTCCTCAGCTGCAAAATGTTTTTCATTTCGGTCTCTGCCCGGCATTTCGTACTTGTTTCCATTTATTTACCAATTTTTCGTTATATTTTTGGGGCAGTAGCTAAATACGTACGTATACGTGCATCCGAGAGATTTATGTTTTTGATTTTTATTGAAGCCGAGTGCATCGATTATACTAACAGCAAATTGAACTAATAAATGAGATTTATAAATAAATGCTTGCCGCATGTAGATATTTATTTTTCGTATATCGCCAAGCCCACAAAAACCGAACTAAGCCGGCAAATAGATTCAGAACCAATAAGAAATACAGCATCAGATGCGCACTCGTACATGTTTGTATCTTTGCCAAATATGCTTTCTGCACTGGAATTAGTTTATTTTTTTTTGCCTGCCACAGACAGATACATCAACTTCAAACAGGAAGAAATTGTAATGGTATTTTGTTATGAAAAATATTAAAAGATATTTGTATTGAGCTATATGTTCGAAATAAAGTCAGAGGTAAATATATCTGTTAATGAAGCTTAAGATGTAGTTATTTTTTGTGTTTTATTCTGGCCAAAAGCTGCAATTCGATCTGGAGAGCTTATAGGGCGCTTTTTTTCATTTATTGCTTAATTTATATATGGCTGGGTAAATAAATGAAATGATGAAAAAGTAAAACAGCAGAAGCCACCAGTTGGCGACGCGGGAGGGACAAACGAAAATTAATGACAAAATTTAATGGACACTTGTAAGGGGGCCACGCCCCCTCACCCACACCCATCCGCAAACGCCCCCTTTTCCCGCTGAGAGTGCGTGGATATGTTTACACACACTTATGCCGGCTACACTCGCCGGCAATGAAGTTTACTTATACATTTAAGTACGCGTCGTATTTAATGGAGTGAAATTGCATGCCGCGCACCAGGAAAAGCAGCAGGAGCAACAACAACTGGTCTGGCGAAAAACAAACAACAAACGTTAAGATTGTTTGACGGCAGCCGCTTATGAAGCACCCTACTGCACTCCTGCACTTTGGCAGCCCGACAACCCAATAATGTCTCGAGGTTGCCGCTGAAGTTGCCGCTGAAGTTGAAGTTGCGGCTCGAGTGGTGCGCTGATTAGCTGCCGGTTATCCCGGCAAATAAGTTGTGATATATCCCCCGAATTCCGATCCCCCGACCCGAATCCCCCATCTCGAATCCCGCTGACATCTCGACGCGGGCGAAGGAGATGTTGGCACAGTTGAAGAGGCCGCCTGGCTGGCTTTGCATGATGGAATATTTCGAGCTGCAACTATTCAGGATACACTGAAAATGTTTATAAATAGGGTTTATAATAAGAATTTTGGACGGGATCCAAAATACGTATTTTTCATGTATCTTGTTAGCAAATATTTTCTATAAGAAGGTATTACCTTAAAGGAATAAAAAAAAGCTTAAAATATAAGATTTGCAAAAATCTTAACTATATTTTATACAAAATAAAGCAAACTCGGTTTATTTCATTTTTGGTTAAAAAATGCATTTCCCATAAATAAAATATATAATATATATGTATATATAATATAAATGATTTTGTAATAATTAAATTCACTATTGTAGTGCTGGGAAATATTATTTTAATATTTATTACTTTACTTAACGAAATATTTAAAACAATTACATTTCATAAGAATTTTAATAAATTTAATATCAGATTTATACAAACGATATACGTCCTGATCCTAATCCACTAGTTTACTTATTTACCGAATAGGTGTACAAAAAATGACAAGCAAATCTATATTCTATAGGATATCCTAATTACAAGATTTTAAATATGTTAAAGAACGTCCCATTTTAAATTTATACAATTTTCTTGTAAAGCATTAATTACTCACATGAAAATGAATATAGAAGAAATTATAAATATAAAACTTCCAATTTATTTTATTAATCAAGACTAAGAATACGCTGCCAATAAAAATAATGAAAAGTTTTTAGATAGAAACGATGAAATTATATAGTTTTTTTTATGTGCAACCTCTTAATTGCACCGAATGCTTTTAGGACGGGCCTCATCGCCATCACCAGATGAAGATGTAGAGCAAAAAATAATTCTCCCCAAAATGCAGCCGGTGTTAACTCCGTCATTCCGCCACACTCGCATTTAGGCATTCTGGCAATCCGGCATTTTGGAATTCTGGCATTCTGGCACTCGTGGCTGCCTGAAGACGCCGCTTGGTGCAAAGGAACTTTCAGCTCATTAACTTAAAAACTTGCGGGGCTCTCGAGCTGGATCTTAGGATTTGCCTGAATGCAGAACATGCATGACAAAGCCGGCCCCGAGATGAACCGAGACGGGCTGCTCTGCTGTGTAGAGCACTCCAGCAAAAAATACCGCAGCATTTTTAATTTACTACAGAAATTACAAGCGAACTGCGAGAGCTGCGTGAGAAAAAGTATTTTTCTTAAAAGCACAAGGAGAAAAACATCGCAGAAGGGGGGCTTCTGGGGGGTGGATGGAAATATAAATAAATAAAGCGAGGTCGAATGCAGCAGCAGCACTCTCGTTCGTCCTGTTCTCAAACAGTTCGCCCAGCCCAGTCAGTCAAGTCACTTTGTCATTCCGAGTGGAGCGGCAGCATCAACAGCATCCTGCATCCGGCAGCCCGAATCCTGAGCCCTGAATCCTGCATCCCGCATCCCGCAGCCACATCCACACTCACATTTGCATGGCACATCAGGAGTCGAAGGAGGCGGACTGCTGGATGTGCCACTGGTTGTGGATCTCTGCCCTGCAGTTTTTGCCGCCGCCCGAGTTCTTCATTCCCATTTTTTTCTGCTCGCCGGCGACGGGGCTCTTGTTGGTTTTATGCTGGCAGCGTGTATATTTAATTAAAACAGGATTAATCTAGCAGAAACAATACTTCACTAAATGCAGCAGCAGGAGCTGCGGAGCAGGAGCTGCCTGTGGTCCACGGACTCCAGCTTTAGCTCCATTCCCAGTTTCGGCTCCAGCTCCAGCCTGCGGCCTGGCTAACAGACTCGTTGGCTTGCCAGGCAGCCGGCAGCCGGATTGGGATTGGGATTGGGGGAAAACTGGAGGAGGAAAGCCGTCGGAACCGGAGGCGGGCTATGCGGGAGGGGGTGTGGGTGTGGGGGTTGCAGGTGGATGAGGTGGCTGAGGCGGGGCGGGGCTGACCTGGCTGCCAGATTCGTCCGAGCTTAACACAAACAATGGCGTTAACTGCTCACGCTCAGCCTCACTCACTCACACACACACTGCAGGAAAAGCAGGGTTCCAAAAACCAGGATCATATTTAATATTTAAGGAATGCTTCCTGTTTGACCTGCACCACTTGAAGTTCCTACCATATAGAGTTTTCAATATTGAAACAAAAATAATGTTACCGATTGAACTAAGGGATAGAAACATTATCATCAAAGAATGTTTGTATTTTCCTATCAATAACTGTTATAAATGTGATCTATCTTTAACAGGCGATGTTTTTATTTACCTATGAATAATTATTCTAAGTGTGATCTAAAATAAGACCATAGTAATTTCTTATAAATATTTATCCTATTAAAGCGCAAATTGATCACCAATATTGAGGTCTTCCATAGCATAATTTTAATACTCATTTGCATTTTTAATCCTATAACAAACAACACAATCTGGTAAAACTATAAACCTAATAAAAACTATTTGACGACTAACAAGCGAACGAATTTGCCTGTATAATAAAACCAATGGAAGTTTTTTAATGTATTTAAAAACAGGTTTAAATGAAAATAACGTAGCTTACTAAAATTATTCATGGAGATATACATTAAATGGGCTTAAATAAATCAACAGCATTATTTTCTACAGTGCACACACTCGCTCGTCAGCTTTAATGCACTGGGGCCCCAAAAAGTATGCTACGCCTTTTGATACGTTATGCAGATCCTTGCAAGGATTGCCAAGGCCTTGGCAGAGCGCCGCCGACAGCTTAACAGTGCGCCTTCAATCATTCAACTTCAGCCACGGCTTCTGCCGCACCTCTGCCGCCAACCGCTCCTCGCACCGCTCCTGCGACTTGACTCGGCGTTGCCAATCAAGGAAATTGCGTGCTCACATGTTAAACGGGTCGGATGAGGGGTGCCAAAACAGAACAAATGGGTGGGCAAGGAAAAAAAAACAGCAAACAGTGGGCTAAGCGCTTTTCGGCCATTTACTATCGACTTTAATTAATATTTGCTTGCCAAACTGCATGGCTTTCAGCAGCGACTATTAGCCGGGGCAAACAGTTTTAACAGCTTTTGCGGATGTTTTGACTTTTAGTCCATCGGGCCACATCAAAAAACTTGACTCGAGCGCAAGTCAAACGGAGGGCAAATAAACAAAATATGTGGCAAAGCGTTAGCAAATTTCATCGCTGGCCAAATATTATTTCGTTTTTAATATTTTCTGACCGACGCAAAGAAAACAAGTTGCAGTAGATTGAAATCCAAGAGCCGAAAACTAAGAACCAAGAACCAGAACAAGAGCCCGGCCGAACCTGGCTAAAATCCACACCAGGAAGTGCTATACACAGGCAATGCCAACAGGCAACAACAGCAGGAACAGCAACAGCAACAACAACGGCAACATGAGTCGAAATTGTAGTTGTACAAACACGTCAGCTTTTAAATTACTTGGCCTAAAGGTAAATTGAGCGGAAGTTAAAATGTTGGAAAAACAGCACGAAAAAAGCAAAACCAAAAACACGGCGAGCTGGTCGCTGGGTGGTTCAATGGGTGGTTTCCATGGGTGGGTGGGTGTATTTTCCCTGTGGGTGGTGTAACGGAATACAGTGGCAGTTAAGTGGGGAAAAGGGGGCGGTGGCATGGTGTCCATAACAACAGCAACAAGACCGCCGAGCTTGTGGAGTGAAAAAGTCGGCACACGGCAAATTTGCCGGGAGTAAACGCAAGAATAATAACAACCGAAAGCAAGTTTTTCGGCTCAAGTTGTTGTTTTGCTGCTCTATTCGACTGCTATGAAATTCAGTGGCATACAGAACGTAATTTCAACTAAACGAACCGACAAACAAAAACAAACAGAGCAAACGAACGAAACAGCAGCGAAATATTATTTTAGCTGGCTTGCATCCTTCCTGCAGCCTTGCGGCCACCAGGAGATTCCTGTTCCATGGCGTGGCATGGTACACCTATACCACCTCTCCTATGCATTCATATGCCGGCGGGATAAGTTGGCGAAATTGTGCAATAATAAAATATTTGCAATGTACTCGAAGCGCGGCGGCTGCAGTGGCAAAACGCCAGCGACAGCGACAGCGGGCTGGCAACTGCATTTTCATAAAGTGCAGCTCATAATAGAGCCGCGGGTGGATGTGGCCGTGGATCTGGATGGGTCCAGGGGCTGGGGCTTGGTTTTTATACCCCCTCGGGGTCCAAATAAAAAGCACAAATAAATTTGAGCAGCAGCAGCAGCGGCGGCAGCAACAAGCCGAACCAAAACAAACAACAATGGCCAGGACCGTCGAGCAGGAAGGCCAAAACAAAAGCTGAAACAGCCAGAACAGAACTGAAAAAAAAAAAAACAAAACAATACAAAAGGCAATGCAAAAAATATAATAAAGCCCGCGAAAATATTTGCAGCGGGCATTGAGAAATGTTGCGCAATAAAAATTGCATTTTTATGCTGATGTTTGAATTTCGCATGCAAATGAAAAACGAACAGTGCCAACCGAAAAATAACACTCGCCATTCGTGGGTCCAACGGAAGGCTCGACCTTTGGGTTACCCGATATCGGGGCAAGGACTCAACACTATCAAAGGCGTGGGAAAATTACAAAACACCATCAATATGCTTATCTCAATCTTTTCACCGCAATCATAATGTCAAAGGTCTCTTTTTTATGATCTCAACTGTCAATCATGATATGTCTATCGTAAATGGATTCAGTTATGGCATTTGACCTGGACAATAGCAAAAATCTAAGTATATGTGTATATGGTTTTTACTTAAATGGTTTTTTTTAATTTGTTTTAATTCTTATCAGCATTGTGTACAAAATTAGAACCTGCATAGGAACTGTCAGTCATCATGTGTCTATTTGAAATGCATGAAATTATGCCATTTTGAGTAGGAGAATATTTAAAATCGAAATTTTCTACGACTACCAAATGGCTTTATTTTTAAGGTTTTCTTTTTTTAATTTAGCTTAAGCTTTATTTAAATTTTTTATGGGGTTAGAGTTGCGTACAATATTAAGACTACCATTGGAGTTATCAGTCATGATAGGTCTATCGCAAATTTATAAATTTATACCATTTTGTTATGGAAAAAATTACTAATCTTAATGTTATATGCCAAGCAAGTGGCTTCATTTTAAGTTTTGCTTTTTTAAATTTGCTTAGATTTTTTTTATATTTTTTAGGTTGTTAAAATTGTGTACAAAAAGAAGACTAGCATTGGAAGTGTCAGTCATGATTCGTTTATCGCACATAAATAAGATAATGCCACTTTGACAGGTAAAAACTCAAACATCCAAATATTGCAATCAAGCAAATGGCTTTGTTATTAATGGCTTATTTTTTAAAATTAATTTAGATCTTTGTTTTTATTTTTTATGGTATTAGAATTAGTAAGGAACTGATAGTAGTAACTGTCAGGGAAATTAAAGAATTCAGTGTTCACTTAAGTGTTCAATGTAAAGTCTCGATCAGTGAAGTTCGTATTTACTTAAATAAAAATAAGCAGAAAATTAAAATCAAAATAAAAATGCTTACATATATGTGTGGAAAATGGTTGCTGCGCTGGGCAAGTAATATCTTATTTATATGATAGGATAAAGCATAAAATACTTGATCCATTTGAAGCATTTTCTCCAATGTGCGGCCATCAAAAGTGAATGCCAGCATGCTCAATTGCAGTTCTGCGGGCAAATGGAGTGGATTTAATATGCCTTTGATACCCTCTGTCTGTCGTGTTGCATAGACAACAAAATGGTCTGGAAATAAAAAGAGGGAGCTGCAAGTGGGCTAGGAATCTCGGGGCAGGAAGTGGCGCTACCGCTGCCGTAGCCCCGCTTTTCCCCTTCCAGGGCTTCGCGGATTTTCCCGCTTTTCCCCCGGCTTTTGCCCCCGCCTTTCCCCCTACTTTCTCTCCTACTTTCTCCCCACTTACCCACCGGCTTAGCTGAGACTTTGCGCCCACGCTCCACGTGTTTATGACTTTGAATTGCAACTTCATCCGCCGTGTGGGCCGCCGTAGTCCTTCGCCCTTCGTCCTTCGTCCTGCTGCAGTTGTTGTTGCTGCCATCCTGCTGCAGTTGTTGCTGTTCCCGCTGCCTTTGTTGTTGCTGCTATTACCGTGTGCCGTTCGCTGTCGGTTGCAATGATGGCGGCGCATAGCGCGCATTGTGACGCGAAATGGCGTCGAGTTGAATAATCCAACATGGCGTTTTGTGCCGCCAACGCCGAGAGCAGTGCACTAGTATTTGTGTTCCAGCCCCCTGTGTTTGTGTTTGTGTGCGCCGTTTGTGTGTTGTCTGTTTCCGGCAGCCGGATAAAAAACTTGGCGTTAAAGTGTTAATATTTTGAGTTTTGAGAGCGGACTGGCAGGACATGCAAATGCTGTACAACAACGTCTGAGAATATATACATCCATATATATGTCTGGTAGCGAAGAGGAGGGGTCACCGGAGGAGCACCATAGAGCTGTTTCAGCTGTTTCCCTCGACGCTGACACTTGTTCAATTCAAATAGCACGCCAGAGCCCCGACATTGATGTCCTGGCACGGCATTCCGCCGCTTTTCCGCTTTTCGGGCCTAGCTCCGTCCGGAATCGCTTCGTTTTTGGTATGGAATCGGTGGGGAGTCGGTGGGAAATCGCTGTGGAATGGAAAGCAATGGAATGGCGTGCCCGGCGAGCCGCATTTATGTTATCTTTAATTTTTCACAACCAAATTGGCCGTGGGAGTGCAGTTCGAATTGCCAGACAACAAGCATATTTATTTATATTGCCACGCCGCTCGACCCCAATGCGAACTGTCATGAAGTTACAGGCCAGTTGAGCCACTTCAGTTGCCACGAAATGGGAGAAATTGTGCTGGGCTGGGGAGAGATCAAGTCGAAACATTCGGGGACTTGGAGAGGCGCTGTCAATTTAATGAGATTTTCTAAAATATAAGTGGGGGCAGACTGCTGAAAAAATTGAATAGTAATTTTACATGGAATTTGAAATGTTGTATTTCATAATAATTAAATTTAATTGTACTTTAATTAGGTCATATTTCTACAATTACATATTCTGGCAACAAAAATATTAATTTAATTTAATTATAATACCAAATTCTGACAGCAACAAAAATAATTTCCTATTTTAAGCAACTTGTAAAATCCATTAACAAGATGAAATTAAGATATTATTAAATTAAATTTCTATGTTTAAAATATCTGTAACAGAAATTAATAAAAATCATAACGGAAAAGATTTAATTGATTATGAAATAGAGGGAATATAGTCCATCCTTACATTATTATTTAACTTTAGATTTAAATAGTTATAAGCATATATATATATCATAATGTTATAGTAATTATAAGCCTGTAAACAATAAAATATTAACTACCAATTCCATCATAAATATATAATAAATATGATAATAATTTAACAAAAATATGAAACTATTAAAAACGAAGTATTCTTTTTTATGCGTTTTATTGGGAAGGTTATTCAATTTGAACCATTTTTTCTTTTTAAAATAGGTCACAAAATGTGATAAAATCAATCACAAAATGTTATTATATTAAGACCAAAATGTTCTGGAAAACAGAACAAAAAAACTTTTTTATACCATTTGATCCAAATATGTTCTTAAATTAAGACCAAAATCAACTTAAAAATGGAAAGAATTCAACTCATTTCACTTTTTTAGTTCATAGTACTTGCATCAAATATTAAGCCTTAACCGAAGGAAACTTGAATTTTCAGGCAATTAAGATAAGATACGCAATTTTAAGAAGTACACATGAACATTTTCCTGAGATGCTGATAAATTAATTTCAACATGCCTTCATAAAATTATTAGATATTCTGCCAGGTTCTTGCCTGATATTGTAACTTAATGCAGCCAGAATACCGCCTTTGCAGGTATGTAAATTTGACTTATGCCAATTGGCAAATGCCGCATTACCCTCGGCTTGGCTCTGAACCAATGTTTGGCCAGCGCCCATTTGATGAGCACCAAGGGCTCACGGCAGAGCGGTCACAATTGATGTCTTGGCCAATTAATCAGGCGCGCAATGCATTTCGTGGTCAGTTTGCCCGAGTGCCGCCAATTAGACCGCTGCGGTAAGTGTTCGCTTAGCTGGAAAGTGCCGGCCAAATGGAAATGCTCATACCATGAATACTGAATGACAAATAAGGCGGCATCACCAACGCCAGCACAATCATCATCATCATCATACATGGCGCCCAATTAAATGGTGCCTTTTCTTTGTCGGTTTATCGCTGATTGGCCGGTGTAAATTTCAGTTTTACTTAAAAATTAATTATCAGCAGGCTGGGATCGGCTTGTTGATTTTGCCAGACGGACGGATGGTCGGTCGTGTCACATTAAGCATACGCAGTGTGTGCGCAGCGCATAACTGCCGGCAAGCCAAGCAATCAAGCGAACTGCCACTAAAGCCCCGCATCCTCCGCAAAATCCCTCCCAGCAGCCGACGAACCAATTCCAGAGTCCGGCAAACAACTTGCAACTGCAAAACTGAACAGGAAAAAAAGGCAGAAAAAGCAGAAAAAACAGCTCGCGAATTGTCAGGCTGGCGTTTAAAACCAGTTCGCATCAATTTAAGCGGACATATGCTTAACTTTACTTGCGGTGATTTTTCAACTTGGCCCGCAGAGTTGCAGTTGCAGGTAGTTACCTGAATATTTTCCCCCAACTTTACTCCCTGCCCGAGTGGAGTGCTTTGCACATTGACAGCGTTAATTAACTTTTAATTTAATTTCGCGTAAATGAGTTTTTACTGTCAGCGCGCGTTGCTTTATTTAAGCTGACAAAAAACGCAATTTGCAATGCAAGAGTTTTTCGATGGGGGGAACAGGCGATCGAGCGAGCATGCTTTTAAGCGCGGTTTTCAAATGTGGCTGTGATGTCGTCAGCCAGTGTCAATTTATGCCGCCAAAGTGAAAATCCAAACTGAAAGATTTATGCAGGCACTGGCACACAAGCACACACACACACGCACACACTGTGCCATATATTTTATTTATATTTTTTCGCTGGCAAATGTGATTTATACGAAAAATCTCAGCAACAACACACACGGCTGCTGTGTGTGAAATATTTTGCAGCGTTTGAGCTTTTTAAATTCAATTTCCAGTCGGAGTGAGAGTTGCAGATGCATGGCGAGACGCGGATCCAGGTTCAGATTCAGATTCGGATTCGGATTCAGATGCCGATGCCGATGGCAATGTCGATGGGATGTCGAGGCCAGCCGTTGCATAAATAAGCGCTTTAGACCACTGTGCAGCAAGGAGGTGGGGAAGTGCTGCTTCGGTGGCACAGAAGGTGTGTGTTTTATTAATTGCCAGCGCCAATGCCGCAGTCGCCGCAGCAGCCGCGGCCAGGAGAAATATGCGAGCAATGCACGCATGCGGTTCCCTCAGTTTTTTCCCCCAGTTTTTCCCTCCCCCCTGATTTTCCCGCGCTTTTCTACCCACCAACCAACCATGCCGAGTGGCCAGTCGCACGTTATATCGTTAATGAAAACTGATTCTAGTGTCATTAACGTGCGAGCTCTCCAGACCAATTCGAGTGCAACGCGAGCAGTATCTTTCTGCGTCCTTGGGGCATCGCTGCCACCTCGCCACCAGGACAAGCTCCTCCTCCCCCTGCTCCTCCACTCCATTGCCAGCGGGCATGACGAGTCATTTAAACTGATGCGTCGCCAACTGAGTGAGCAACTGATTGCGTCCTGCCACTCCACTGTCTGCAGTCCGCACTTCACAGTCCACAGTCCACTGTCCTCTTCCGATCCCCATCCTTATCACCATCACCATCACCATATCCCCCCGTCGGCATTGTCCCCCTCGTTACTGAACCCGCTGACGACTTAATGACAGTCATACAAAATACGACAACGGTGCGAAAATTGCAAGGCTTGCCATCAACGCTGCAACGCTGCTCCCGATGATTACCTTTTAATGCAAATATAAAAATGAAAGAACAACATAAAGCGATTGCCAGTCAAGGAGTCGATGCGAAAATGCTCTGGTTATACACCAGGGAAATTAGTAAACACTTCAGGTGGTTTGTCTTAAAGGTCTAATAAAGTCTAAGAACGCGCAAAACGAATTAAAGGTGCGAAAAAAAAAATGGTTATAGAGAGTAATCGAAGCACCATTTTATATATATTTCCTTTAATTAAGAATTCGTATTGAAACATTTTATTTTATTGCATTTTTGTAATATTTTATTCCTTGCTTTTTGGTATCAGTCTTTAAAACTTATCTAAAAAGGTGGTAAATATTATACATCATATTACTAATAATATGCAATATATTATTAAAATTCGATTATGTTTTTATTTAGTTAAAAAAAATGTGTTCTCAAATAACTATCATAATTCATAAAATATATTTACCTAGTTATCTAAAAAAGGGGTACATCATTTGAAGCAATAATAGAACTAAAATATTTTGAAGCTTCTCAAAAATCATATACAATATATTCTTAAATTACAAATAAATTTTATTTATTTATTTAAGGCAAACAGTGTTTTCAAATAAATTTTCTTATTCATTCAAAAGTAAAGTAATGTAAGTATTTTTAATCAAAAATTGAACTAAAATATTTTGAAACTTCCCAAAAATTGTATTGAATATATTATTAAATTACAATTAAATTAAATTTGTTTATTAAAAAATACAGTGTTCTTTAACAAATTTCCTTATTCTTATAAAAATATTAACAAAATAATATTCCAAAGAACAAAAATCGATTAGCCAGCTATGTGAATAAAACTGTATATTTAAAATCAATATAAAGGCTATAATTCATTACAAATTCGTAAGAAATATTTTCTAAAAATATACCTGGCATATTGAGTGATTAAAATTATTAAAAATAACCTCTTAAAGTGTTAAGCTAATTGGCTCTGATGTTACAGACATGCAAGCCAGGCCAAGAACATGCGCCATTACCTGGCTGCCTTTCGAACATGAATGATTCAATAATTGTTTTGATTCCTGCTGTTTGATTCGATTGACAGGAGCAAGCCGCCTGCTTGAGTCGGACACGCCCGTTAATAAGCAGGGTATAATCAAACGCGATGGCAGTAGCAAAAACAAAGGCAGCCGTCCGACAAGCTGACAAAAAAAAAACCAAAAAAAAAAGCAGAAAACAAGTGAAACAGAGCGGCCCGAAGGGGAATCGCGGCATCGGGGATCTGGACAGAGCTTCACTGCCATGGCATGGCATGTGTAAATGACGCTTAAAATTGAAAAATTAAATGAGAAATTATTATGTGTGGCAGCGGGGAGGAGGAGCAGCCAGGAAGAGGAGCAGCCCGGAGGAGGATTCAGGGCATCCTGGCTGCCCATGCCCGGTGGGACATGTGCGTTAATGTGCGAGTGTGAGACGGCGCAGTGTCATTAAATTAATTTGTCAAATATGTATAAAATAATAAATTACCTTTTTGTCAGTTACTCGTTTATTAATTTGTACATGGCAACAACTTTTCGGCGCTGTGCGAAAAAAGGAGCAAATGGTGAAAAAAACACAGGACGCGCCAGTGTCCAGAAGTCAACTAGCATAAAAAATTATGATGTGTAAAAAGTAAACACACGCGCGGCACAGAAAAACTGTGTGGAAAATGGGCGGGAAAGCGGTGAGTGTGATGATGGAGGTGGAAAAATTGGACAAATTGCCTGGCTGCTCATCGTGTATCGTTTAATAGAAACGACCAACGCGACCCGTACATATAGTACATCCATATATACTATACAGTCACATGTTTTCGGGGCATTTTTATTTCACAGCTCCACTGGCCGAAAGTTGAATGATTTATGATTTATTCAATGCAACGGCCAAAACGAGGCAAACGAAGTGGCTTGTGTGACTCGCTGTCTGTCTGTTAAATTATTTTTTAATGTGTCTATTAAAAAATACAACAGCTGCATCAACAACTGCAGCAACAACTAGATCAACCGTAGGACTATGCGGCGGGTGCAGGTATTTGGTATCTGATATCTGGAAACGGATAGGATCGAATCGGGGATTTGGCGCCGGCATTAACATGGAACCAATATAAATGGCATGCCAAATTGTAGTGGATGAACAAATTCGCCGCCTCATATGCGAGAGCGGCAATAAAAACTTGTGGAGCCAAAGCCGAATGCGATTCGGTGGGGCATTTGTTTTAAATTACCCTGGCGTGTAAGTGATGAACTGGTGTTGGTCCGGCCAGCGGTATAACAGCAAATTGAGCAGTCGGCATAAAAAACAAACAAAATGGGCTGTTTTCCGTTTTTTTTTGCGGCCCAACCAACTTACAAAAAAAGAACTGGAGCATTGAACTCGCCCTCGCCAAGGGATTTTCCCCCAAAAAAAAACCATGATGAGCCATAAAACTATTGCAGTTATTTGGAGTAGATTGCACGGGCAGCGATACAGAGATACTTATGGGATAAGGTGGCCCACACGGAATAAATATTTTCGTAAGCGGCCAAAAGGCGATTGCAATTCAGGCCAAAGCCCCGCTAATGCCAACGTATCCAGTTCCTATCATAAATACGGGATTGTGAGACGGCGGCTTTCCTGCTTTCGAACTTAGGAACTCTGTAAATAAATGGTGAACGTGGGAAACTATTTTGTATCTCTTCCAGTGAGCATGAAGAAAAGATATAATACCATATAATAATAAATATGATTTTATTTTATTTATGAAAAGCGTCGCGGCACTCGATAGCGATCATCAGAACACATATCCACTTGATAGAAGTTGTACACAACGAAAGAGAAAATAAAATAAAGTGCTAGGATACAGAAAAAATAAAGAAACACCTTAAGAATACACTTTAACTTTAAGGAACTCACCTAAAGGTATTATTAACCATTGTAGAAAGAAAATACCAATACCACAGAAAACTATGGATGAGCAAACCAGGCATCGAAAGCCCTGCATAAGTAGTAAGGTCATTAAATATTTAAATAAGCCTATAACCAAGTAAACCTTCAAGACACCAATCAACAGCATAAAACCAGATATAATAAAGGTTGCTCCACATATGCATCCAACAACAAGTACTGCAACTGGCAGCTTTTCCCGTCGTACAAAGTCCATCACAAGAGCTATGTTGAAAAATTTTTATTTATTTTATTTTTTTTTAATTTATAAGGAAACTCAAAAAAATCAGATATTTTTTCCAATACTTCATATTTATGTTGCCCGTTATCACATTTTATAGAAACTCCTACTTCTTAAAAAAATACTCACGAATAAAAGCTATTCCCACCACTATATTGATGCATGCCCAGAAAATGCAGGCCCTGTATTTAGTGCAAATGTTAAATTTTTTCAAAATAGTTAACTTTTTGCACATTGTATTTACAAATTCAAATAATGATACACAACTTTTGACACAAAAGGAAAATGCGTAATCTGTAAAATGTATCTTTATAAGACTTTAAATTTATACTAAATTTAAGACAGCCTTAATACGGCTGTATAATGCAGACTAAAATCCAATTTCAATAAATACCCACTGGCACTTGCACCTGCTACATTGTGACAAAATTACCATACGAAAGGTGATTCGTTTGGAGACTTTGATACATTTTCCCCCATCTGTGGACATGGGTAAAAGTAAGCAAATAATGTCAATCAATTGCAGCATTAAACTTTCCCCATTTAGTTTTCCGTTGAAGCGTGGAAAGTGAACCCAGCACCGCTGAACCCGAAACCCTTCCATTTTGTCCACCTGTCCACCTGTTAACTAATCAAATAACTGAAGCGACACGAAAATACCCAAATGTGGTCATGTCAATGGTTTCGGCCGCCGGCGCTGACAGTGTCCAAATCCAGTGCAAACAAAAGTGCAAATGAGTTCGAGAGTGCGACGCTAAAATGTTTGCCCAAGCCAAAATGTTAATGGTAATGACAGCTCCGAGAATTCGTTAACGAAGTACGGGCACGTACATATATGGTTCCGGGTTCCCAGTTTCCCATTTCCCATTTCCCATTTCCCATCCCAATCCTGATTTGAAGCCCCGGATGCCCGTGTCTATTACAATTTCCATCAGTGTGCATCAGCGCACCCAAAGGCCAACAAATGCCATTAAAAATTGCCACGTGAAATGCTTTCAAAGGCCATCCCGTTCTTTCGGCCAACTAAATTAAAATATTTACGGGTAGATCTGCATGTATCCCAATTATACGCGACCCAAAATATGATAGTTAGATGGCCAGACCGAAAACCAAACCAAAACCGAACTAAAACCGCAACGAAGAAGACGGCCCCGGCTAAATCCCATAATTAAGCTTGTATGCATGTCCTAGTCGACGTTGTCCTAGTCGTCCTTTTTGCGTGCATGTGATGTATTAATTTAGAGAAAAACCACCGCCCACCCACTCGACCGCGCCGGGGCAAAAACAACTGCCACATGGTCGACAATGGCAACCGGCAACCGGCAACGGCCACAATTACACCTACAGGAAGGCAGAGAGTACAGGACAATGGACCCCGGTTTGGGAGTGGGTTTTTCGGGCTCCCGGGGATCTGAGGATCTGGGGGTTTGGGAGCAGTAGCAGCAGCAACAGCAAAACTATTTCACAGCTAAAAATGCTGTTATGCGTTTATATTAACACGGATGTGCCCGCACACACACACACAGAGACACACACCTCCGGATGTCCTGACACCCACTATATAGTAAAGTCCTGGAGCACGAGGACACGTAGAAAGGTAGCCAGCATACATTAGCAGGCACGTAGGATGCAAACTAACTGTGCCATTGGACTAGAAATAGTATCAGCGATAGGAATCATATGCGGCAGCGCCGAAAACGCAGACCAAGCCCAGACCAGGACCTCCTTCCCCCCTTTGCTTTCCCCACCCACCAGGATACACCTCATTTATCCCATACAGCCATGGAGAACCATCTGCGGGGGCTGCCCAAATAGAAAATGAAAATCCCGATATGCGAATATCAGACAGCCCGAAAAAAACAAAAGGAAAAACCTACGCTTTTCGGAAAATATTTCATAATTATAGATGCATTTGCAGATAGATTCTCTGCGGCATTATACAATGCAGTATTTTCGTTTGTTTCTAATAGACAAAAATTAAGAGACCTAAAATGCTGATATTAACAGAAAGAAAAATGAAATACGAGAGCTAAATTTATATCATGTTGTGTGGCTTTATAAAAAAAGGTATAGTTTTTATCAACTCTTTGAAATTTCAGAACGTCATGTAATTTGTGTTTCTAATATAGAAATGGAATATATATTAAAACGCAAGCAACAAACATATTATTATCCTTACATATTATATTCTCCAGTGTCAAATTAGGTTTTTTTTATAAATAGTATTGTAATGCAATATAATATTTAAAGGGAAGGGGATAGCTTATAACAATGTTTGTGTTGCAAATTAAAAATGTTTTTAATTTATGGGAATCTAATAGCATTTGCAAACAATACATTTTATCGGGACAAATATTCAATAATTTTACTATTTAACTAAATCCCTTGATTCTTTAGTGCTTGCATCAAATTTCATGTAAATTAGAGAGTCTCCAAATTTATAAAGAATGTTTTTGTGAAATAATATATAAGTACTATACAGATCTATAATAAAATAATAAATCAGAAAGTATTTTAAATCAGTTAGGTATATATTTTTAAAATTGGATCTAATATTTTATTTCTATAAATCAATTTGCAATAAATGTCATAAAACGTATATTTATCCAGCTTTTCAGTGCCATAAAAGGATGTACACCATTAATCCCTACCAAAAACTTCTGGATAACCCCTCGCCATGTGCAAGTTTCGTCACACGCTAAACAGTTGGCAAGTATTAGAAGGACTGGGTTGGGTGACGCGTGGATTGGGGACTCTGAAACGGGTGCTGGGGATTGGGTGGCAATACTATAGAGAGGGTCTGGCTGAAGCCGTAGGTGGAGATGTATCCTTTGTGCCGGCATGGAGCGTTGGCAAAAGTTAGTTACGAGTGCGAACAATGATATTACGTAAAATATTTTGAAACTGCTACCGTTGTCGACCTGCTCTCAGTTTCGCTGTTTTGTTGGTTGGGTGTGTGGGTGATACGTGGGCGTAAACTGGCGAGATGGTAGTCGGGGGGGCGTGGCCGAGGGAGTTTCTGCGGCCATGTGGCATGTGACAGCAAAACGCTGCTGACTCCGGCTCCACCTTTGCCGTAATTGTGTCGCACATGACCCCTTTTGTCGGTGGGGATGGCACCCTTTTCGGAGCTCGCCGAAGGACAATGAGTGGGTCGGAGTGCAATAACCACAATTTCAGATTGAGATGGAACCCATCCCTATAGCCATCCCATGCCCTTGGCTCCTCTGCTAGCCTAAGCGTAAGCTCATTACGTTCTGGCTTTGTTTTGGACTAATTAAATTTGAATGACTATTTTCACTTAAAAACTTTTTGCCCCAATGGTTTGGGTTTAGCCCCTGCCTGGTAGCCCATTGTTTTTGGTTTTGCTTTTATTTTTGTTTTTGTGTGTTTGGCGGTGGCGCCAGGTTTTGTTCAAATGTTGCTGGGGTTGGCTGTTGGCTGTTGGCTGAAACTCTTGAGTGAGCCATAAACAATGTGGCTGGCAGCCGGGCTAAAAACCCGAGAAGGAAAACGAAAACGAAAACGCACCCCCTCTAAAAATGCCAAAGTGTCGCACGGGTGTCACACAAAATATTAGAAATGATACTTAACCACAGAATTGCAGAGCTTTCGCTTTTGGATCGAGTGGGTGTGGATGTGGATGTGGATGCGGGGAGTTAATTGTTTGCGGGCCAACCGTTTTGGCCCCCTTTTTCGCATCCGCAATGCCAAACTGTGAAATTAGCAGCCGGGCCAAATGGCAACCGGAAACGTGCCGCAAGCCGGATATAAGCAACACTGGGTTGCACCGAAATCCAGGGGATGAATTCCATTCCATTTCCATCGGGGCGGTTGACAGCAACAATAAGCCCAAACAGGCAACAAAAAAACATCGGCCATAACAACGCAAAAACTCTTTTCAATTAAAATCAAAATTGTTCGGTCGGCCGACCTCAAATACATTTCATGATTTTATTAGCCGACCAATAGATGAATTCGCGTATTTAAAACTTAATGCAATCGCTTTCACATTTGCTTTCTGCCTTTTCATTTGCAACCGTAAATAGCCCGGGGGATAAATGATATTAATGGATTTTGTTTCGGCCAGCCGGCTAGCCATAATATCTATATGCTCAAAATGCAAACCGAAATGAAAATAAAAGGAAATTAATAATAAGGAATAAAGCCGCCGCCGACAAACGATGCATAAATAAATAATACCTACAAACGTGCGTCTCCGGAATCCCGGAAAACCCGGAAAATCGGACTCATGGACTCGTGGACTCATGGAAAACGGCAAGGGCGTGGCGGAAAATCAATAACAACAAAACATTATTCGTCTGACCAGCAAAAACGACAACTACAACTACAAAAGGCCACTTGATTGTGGTGCGCAAAAATTTAATTGTGCTCAATTGAAATGAAATCAAATGAAATTTGCGTGCAATTGTGTCTGTTGTTCTAGTTGCTGCCGCTTGGGACCGTATTGGCAATATCTAGAATTAGCCAAAGTGTTGGTTAAATTGAAGCATATAGAATGAAGTGGTTACCTCGACAGAAACTTTGATTTGGTTTAATAAAGCTAATAACAAACACAAAGGCACTAACTCTATGTATTAAGCGAAACTAAGTTACAAAAGGTGGGTTTTATTTTCAGATAAACATATAAAACCCCATTATTTATTTTATTTTAACAAATTAAAGCTAGTATATAATACCAGAACTAATATTGAAAAAGAAGGGGCGCTGGATACTAAAGTCCTTCGGCCCGATTAAACCCCATATAAGTTGATATCATATTACATTTTTGTTCTTATTCTAGTTGTTTGTACTAACAATTTATTATATCTTATTTAGTATTTTTGAACTATCTAGAAGTAAATAATTGTCTAGTAATGGTTTCTGTAGGTTTTGATATAAAGTGGTTTGTAAAGTAAATCATTTTTGATCCTTTTAAATATCAAATAATGTTTAAATTATTTTGAAATTTCTTAAAACAGTTTTCAAACATATTTGCCGTGATTTAAAAGTATCTCACATTTCTGAAAAGGTTTCTCTTAAGTTGCTTTTTATTTAAGCAAAGACATTTCCGAAATCACCGAAAAGGTGATTATCAAATCGCAAATAATCAAGATGGATAAAAACTTCCACACATTCGAAAAATGCTCTTGAAAATTTCCCGATTGCAATCATTTTGGATGAGTACTTTTATCTTTCAACGAGGCCATCCCAATCGATTGCCATGAATTTGTGGTTTTCCTCCCCGGCATTAAGCTCAACCTTTGGCTGTTCGACCAATTTAATATCCGTCATTCTTTACCCTTTAAAAATCGAGCACGTGGAGCGCTTTCGGCTGTGTTTTTTGGTATTCGGCATTTGGTATGGTATTCGGGATGGTATGGTATGGTGGTGCCGGCGGCAACATCCGACTCGTTACCAAAAAGCTAAACCGTGCAAAATCAAATAAAAAGCTATGGTAATTGGCTGTCGGTTGTAAAATTTTACAATCATTTTCCAGTGCCTCGTTGCGTTGCCTGTTTTGTGGTTGAACTAGGGAAAGTTTGTTTTTGACAAACTAAAGCAAATGCGATGTGTGTGTGTGTGTTTGTATAAAAACACATAATGCGGCACGTAAATGCGCATTAAGAGGCGTTGCAGGCACTCACACAGAGAGACAAACGATGCCAATATCAATATCCGTGGGTCTGATTAAAATGAAATATGAACATTAACCGCATTTGTTTAAATATACATCGAAACCGCACACACTGCGTGCAAACACTCACACTAACCAGTCCAATGCAATCCAAAGCACACACGGCGTATGTGTGATGGGTTAGGGGCTTGGGGTTATGGGGTTAGGGGTCCAAAGGCTTAACTAGGGGACTGCGGCTATTTGGCTGCGCTGAGATAATAGACAAACACACAAAACTGCGGACAAGAACATTTAATAATGAAATTGAATTTACAATTATTTTTGTTTTGTTTGCCAACGCACACATAGACGAGCTCAAACAATGGCTCATCTGTATATTGTGTGTGTGTTTGCCAGGATGTGCGAGCATGTGGGCGGAATAAATATTTGATTTGCATTTAAAGCTGCATACATCAAAGCAACTTCCCCCGTCAGCGTCGGTTTATGGTTAAAATTTAATTAAAATCCCTTTGTTTGCCCATGCTGCGGTGACCAATTACATAATAATTAATGCTAGATTAATGCTGCCAACTCCTAGCCGAGAGAACAATGCAATCAATCTTCATGGCTGCCGCCGCCGTCGCAGCCACGAAATAAAGTAATCCAATGCTCAATTAACGCAGACAGTAAAATCTTAAGTAATTGCAATAAAACAGACTACCCTCCAAGTACATATATTTTATAAAGTCCCTTCTTTTTTTTGCGCGACCTGAAGATTGAGATGGGCCAAAAAAAAAAAACGGCAAAGATGCCATAAAACCAACGCCAAGGCAGCGACAGGATGACGACGAGGTAAGTCAGCCAGGACTTTCTGGCTGAAGAGTCAAAGCGACTTTCGTTCGGGCCTGGCCAGCATTCCCCTCCTTTTTCGGCCCCCAGAATGAAGAGCTTTCACATGTCTGGCGCATAAAAATGGAGCGTTGTTAAACGCACCGCTGGGAAAACGCGAAAAGCGGAAGAAGACGCCCCCGGAAACCGGAAGAAGACGGTGGCGCAAATGTCGCGGCCCAACTTGCTGGTGTCAGTATCTATTTATAAGCAAAAAACAGGGAAAAAAAGAAGAAAACAGCAGCAGCAGCAGGAGCATCATCACATCAGCTACAGCGGCATCAAAAATTGCTTATGTTTTCATAAAATGAAGCGCAAACAATTTTTTGACTGAAAAGCATAATAAAAACAAAAATACAAAAACAAGTGGATGGGGGTGCTGCTAAGCAAAAATCCCCACCCCTCGGGTTCTTTGAGAGGCTGTAATCTGATTTTATTATAATTTTGATTTCGCTTTCTTTTCATAAATTTTATAACAAACCCCCCAAAAAAAATGAAAAAACAGAGAAATAAAGCGAATGAATGTGGGATAAAAAAATAGGAATCAACAAGGAGAATTGAGCCCAAATAAAAACAAAGCATGCGCGTGCCTCCCAACAACCACGAGCAATAATCATAATAGCAACAACACTGCGGTCGTCGAGCGAGGTTAACTAAGGTTAGGGGGTTTTCCAGGGGTCGGGGTTCCCGGGGGCGGTAGTGGGCGGCCGAAGGTGTAAGGTCTAAGTGGGTGGTGAGCGGGGGGGCGGGGCAAGGCCGCATTGTCTGTCTGATTCCTGTTTTCCTACATTTTTGGCGGCTGCCAAGCAGGCGTAAAATAATAAACGCGAAATAAAGTGGAAGCCCACAAACAGGAACACGCACACACCCACAGAGGCCCACACACATGTGGTAAGCGTACACTGGGGAAAACATATGTTTTACCAAATTAATTACAGAACAAAAAAGAATTTGAAAAAAAACTTTAATTAATTTGTTTCTTTTGAAAAGAATTTATTTAATCAAATGTACAAAAATAAGAATTACCTTAAAACCCAATTTAGAATGGATATAAATATCAAAAAAATTTAAGTCCAACCGAAAAATACAAAGAAATGTATATGACAGAAATCTAAATCCAACCAAGAAAATGAGATTTATTTTTATAAGGTTCTCTTCGATTCGATAGCAACTGAATTGGATCAGTTGATTTACAAAGTTATTTGTAAAAAAAAACAAGGGAGAACGCTATAGTCGAGTACCTCGACTATCAGATACCCGTTACTCAGCTTAAGCGACCAAAGGGAAATGGAGATATGCAAGCAGCAAAGCAAGATTTAAATGCGCCACCTACCGGCGGAAGACAGATTTAAGCGTTGTGTGCGTTAGGGTAGGCGTGACAAATTCATTGTTCAATAGAATAAGTTAGCCGCGCACTTTGCTCTCTCTGAGCGCCGGCAGTGCTTTTCTCTTTGCCGCTAAGTTCGGCCGGCAACTAATTACATACACACACATACACGCGTAAAAACATTTCGCACTGTCTGGCTCTGACGTCATAGCTTTTTTTCTTGGGAGGTTTGTGGGCGTTAGAGTGGGCGTAGAAAAATTTTTTTTAGGTCAATCGATAGGTATGGACAAGACTAATACATTTCAGTTAAAATTTTCTATCTAACATCAAAACTGTAGGAGCCACAGTTTTGGGCGGTTTGTGGGCGTTAGAGTGGGCGTGGCACTCTACTGAAACAAACTTGCGCTGCGTAAGAAGCTCAGGAATCTGCTCGCCAAATCTCAATAGCCTAGCTCTCATAGTTTCCGAGATCTCAGCGTTCATCCGGACAGACGGACAGACGGACAGACGGACAGACGGACAGACGGACAGACGGACATGGCTAGATCGACTCGGCTAGTGATCCTGATCAAGAATATATATACTTTATGGGGTCGGAAACGCTTCCTTCTGCCTGTTACATACTTTCCGACGAATCTAGTATACCCTTTTACTCTACGAGCAACGGGTATAATAATATTTATTAAAGTGAAACTTTTCTAATAATTTATACGAAAACTAAATTCAATTTTTTCTCATTATGAATTATTATGCTAAGATACACTCAGTTTATTTATTGTTGAATTAATCATTATATTTGTGGGTTACATATATTGAAGTTTTAAGAGTATCTTAAGCATATTAATAAATATCGAGTTACATCTTTTTTTAAAATATATCAAAATATTTTATCTATAATGTGTACAACAAGATAAACGTCTTTTATTTGATATTGAAAACAATTTCTTAATTGCTTTCTTGTGATTTAGAGGTCCAACTCTGCCAGAAACTGTCATCATCCTTCTAGGAGCATTTTAAAACCAATTCAATTCCCTTTTTAATATTTTCCATTATGCCTAAGGCATTAATATTTATATTTTAAATGGTCTATACATTATTGGGGTACATTATAAAAACAATATTTTTTCCCTGTGTATATATGTGTGCGGCTTACTAAGCCGCGGCTACATGTGGAGCCAAGATGGCGACTGGAGCCTTCGGTCCTTCGGCAACTGGCAACCGGCAACTGTGTCTTTGGCCTGCCCAGCGAAGCGCTTACACTGATTTTCGCTTTCAGTCAATTTTAAAGACAACTTGAAGCCGCATAACCAACCAGCACCATCAGCACCGAGTGGCAGGAGCCCATTTCCCATTTCCCTGCTGCTACATTTTTAATGAGATTAAAATAGGCTCACACAGTGCCAACAACACGGAAACAACAAGCAACTTTCGAAAGGAAGGTGTGTGTGCGTGCGTACTTTATGGCAATTTGGGGACTTGTACGGGATTTTTTTTTGCTTTTGCAAATCACACACACCCCCAGCCGATTTTGAATTTTAAAGAGTTGCCTAAAAGGTTTAAGAGATTTGAGGCTTGCGGGCGGCGAACTTATCCTACGGCCACCTTCGAAAACAGCCTCCATGTCCTCCCGGCCACTCATTAATCTACAACGCATTAATTTCTCCGCCGCAAAATCCAATCTAAATTACATAAATCAACAAGCCGTAACGAAGCCTGCTGTGTGTGGAGCCCTCGAATGTCCTTCGACGGTAGTTGCCATTCCTGAACCCAAACCCCTGAACCCCCCACTCTCGGTAATTGGGTCACTTGTATGCGAAAAAGCAGCGAACTGTTGCATGCAAAGTACATGCGACATCAAGGAGGTGGATGGAAAATGGGGGGGGGGGGGGGGGGCGCACCCTGGCAAAATTGCGATGCAATCTAACAGCTACTTTGTCAAGCAGCAGCTGCAACAGAAATTGCAGCAGCAACTACATTTCGATTGGCATCGCCATCGCAATTGCAATGGCAATCGGCATCGGAATCATCGGCATTCCCGCGCCAGATTTGTGCGGCCTAATTAATTAATTGAAATTCATGAATTGCACATGCGACTGGCGCTTGAAGAATGGCAGACATCGCGGCACTCAGCCGGGCGTTTAATTCGAGCTGACAGCGATCCCACAGCCGATGCTGCATATTAATTGCAATCAAAGCTCAATGGGCAACGTTTAAAACTAAAGGGAATGGTTGGAAAAAATCAGTGGGGGGAATTGGGTAGCAGAAAGCCACAGCGAAAGCCGCTTAGGCACTCGGGCGTGTTTTAATTTATTAATGGGAATTCATCGGGCTGCGTTTTTCCTCCATTTCCAACTCCATTTCAAATCCAATCCCTGTCCCCATCCCGAACCACAAATCCAAGGCGGCCCTTTGACCTACTGCGACTTATCTGAGCGACGCGTAATTTTGATTATTAAGTGCCACTTAATTTAGTGGGCGTGTGCGCTGGGGGACCGACCGCCTTTTCCCCAAGCCAAAGCCAAAGCCAAAGCCCAAACAAAAATCCAATGCCGATTCGAAATATTGAAATTGAAATTGTCAACGGCGGCGGCTTTACCTTAAACCAATCGAACTGGTTAGCACCGCAGTGGATAGCGGCTGGATATCTGGATCTGGTTTTCCCCCGTGGCGGTCATTTGGGAAATGCCGGTAGCCGTCGTCTGACCATTGATTAAGAAATTCATGATATATTTGTGTCAGATAAGAGCAGCGAAAGGTTTCCATTTTCGGTTTAGTGCGAGTGGGCAAGCCAAAGCCAGTCCATCAAATATTTACATATTCCACATGCCGGGCAAACGTGGGCAGGATCGAGGCATATAAATCAGGTGGGAAATGCGCTGGTAAAAATAATGCTGAAATTGATATTCGGACCTGGGCCTGCTGCTGGAAATAAGGAGGAAAAATCAAAAATTAATTTACCCACTCCCTCACACACTTTTCAAAGGAAAAACTTTGTGCCAGCAAATTACTCAACTCGACTCAAGTTGCGGCTCTTGAGTGCATAATTAAGAGCAGTTTAGTTGGAGGTTTTTGGCTCTTGTCGTTTGTAAATAATATTATATTAAAATAGCTACATTTTATGGAAAATATTTCAAATATTTTGAGTTTTTTAATTTAGTTTAGTGGAACAAAGGTTAAGAAAATGCACGCTTCTAGCCAAGACAAAGCAAACCCTTTTAAAAGCAGTCAAATATTTATAATTTCAAAAAATTTAATATATTTAATAAATGAACTCGATCTTTTTACACATTTTAAATGAAAACAAAGTTTAATTTAAATAGTCCAAGCTTGTAAAGTTTTTAAATAAACAAAATGGAATAGAGCTTAAGAAAACTCACACTTCTAACCAAGACAGGAATAAACATTATAAAAGCAGCCTATTTTTTATAATATCAAAAAACTACTTTTAAATATTCTATATTTTTTCAATTTTCAAATAGAGTTAATTACAATTTAATACAAATATTCCAAAATTTGTAAAGTTTTGCAATTAAATAAAATGGAATAGATGTTAAGAAAAGGCACACTTCTAGCAAAAAAAACTTTATAAAAGCAGACCAATTTGTATAATATCAAAAAATCTTCATGTATTCAATGAAAGTATTCGATACGTTTTCAGTTTTTATATTAAGTAAAATAAAATGATATATAAATATTCTTAACTTGTAAAGATTTCAAATTAAATAAAATGGAGTAGAGGTTAGGAAAGGGCACACTTCTAGCCAAGAAAAAACTTTACAACAGCAGCCTAATTTTTATAATATCTAAAAAACGGCTTTTAATTTAATGAAAGTATTTTATACTGTTCCGATTTTATATGAAGTAAAATTAAATGAAGTTCAAGAAAGGGCACAGTTGAAACCAAGACAAGGCAAACCCTATACCAGCAGCCCAATTTCCAGCAAAGCTTACATAAGCCCACTCAAGGGGCTTAAGCAGGGGGAAAACAGGAACTACCAAATGTTGGCCTAGTCAGTTGGAAATGTTTTGAAAATATTATGGATCGGCTCATTATTCCCCCAGCGCCAGCTGGCATTCTTTCGAACTTGGCTCTCTTTCGCCTCTGAAGCGACTAACAGCGGCGAATATCGTATGTGCCGATGGGGCATTTAAGAGAGTGCCAAGTTTAAGAGCACGCGCTTTCGAGTTCGAAAACGAAGCAGTTTGGCGCTGATTTCAAGGGAACCCGTAGGTTGCTCCTGAGATACTGAGATACTTTCTACATATATAAGGCAGAATGTGTCGGCATGTGCGAAAATCGCGGATGTAGGCCAATGGGTAGACGACGACGAGAACGACGGCGACGACAAATACACGAGCGGCACAAGAGCGCGGCATAGTATGCCACACAAATGCTGAATAGTTGCGGAAGGTTATGAATTTCCGTGAGAAATTACTACAAGTAATATGTGAGTGTTATATGGGCATGCATGGGGGGTCCTTTACTGGCCGTGCGGATGGGTGGGGCTGTGGGCCCTAGGGCTACATGTAGATGTATATTGGTAGCACTCGCTCGTGTGTGGCCACGTGAGGCGTTATTCGCCAGTGAGTGTGCTCATGTGTGCAGGCCGATAACAATGTTGCACTTGCTAATGCATTAATTTTAATGCACTTTCGGCTCGAAACGGGCCGGCTCGGCTCGGCTCGACTTGAAACTAGCTCTCTGCTCACTTAATTACTTGAATGCACCGCAAACTCACCAAGTCAGGGGTTATCCATCTTGCTTCCGATTCGCCTTATCCCTGAAATGAATGGATAGTATATATATATATATAGGGAATATATATAATGCTCATGCACCCAGCTCGTCATTATCGCTTTTCGCAAACGCTTTTGTCTTGGAAAAGCAGTGGGAAAACCAGGGGAACCGGATCCCGAGGCAATGGCCAAAGAATCCTTTGCTCCTTTTGCCGCCTGACACTTTTGTGACATTGTGCAAATGAATAATTGTGCTTTTCTTTGCTTTGCTGGCGACCACAACAACTGCAAATCCGTTCCACATCGCTCGCTCAATGTCCCATCATCATTATCATCATAATCATCAGCCACGTTGGGGGTCATCATCGCGTTCATTGTCCTCCCAGTTGGCCAACTGGGCACGTTGCTCATCCGCCGGGTGGGCCATCAGCCATCGGCCATCGGCCATCATCATCATCATCATCATCGTCAGCCTGCTCATCACCATCAGAGGGCCAGAATGTCCTGTTCTAGCCAGCCTGCTCTCGGCCATCGCCGTCCGACCGCAGCAAAACAAGCAGCTAAACAGTCGCTTAGCCCAGCCAGCCTGACTACTGACCCCTTTTCAATGGACATCCGTTGGATTTAGCCCTGTCTCCACGTCGGCACTCTGAAAAAAGAGGCGAAAGATCGCGTGGGGAAACCCCAGGAATTGTCATTCATACGGTTTTTGCTTACCATTTGAGTTATAAGCTATAAGTCATGTTATCTTTTTGACTATGGAATGATCTGCGCTACTTTTATCGGTGTTGCTAAGAAAAACTAGTATAGGTTTATATATTTAGTGACAAAAATTAAAATATTCAATAAATAAATTAAAGTAATCAAAAGTAAATAGTCAATATAAAAAAATTTGGGGATATAGCAACAAACTTCATATTTTCGTATATCAAATATATCTTGTCATCATATAAGTACTTGTAAAAATTCAACTCATTTTGGTGTTTATGATTGAATACAATCGATTATCTACTCAAGCTAAACATATTTATTTTATGAGTTGAATTCCGGTGAATTAAATACGTTATTAAATAACTTAATTTAGACGTTGGCAGCACTGTTTGTCGAAGGCCTTTGATACTTTCTTGATTTTAGGCTTACTGATATTTCATAAAAAGTCAAGGAAAGCTATCATGTAATGAATAAATAAATATATAAAATGTTGTTAAGTTGAAGAACCTTCTTTCTCTAAAATTTCTCCTTGTGAATTTTGAAAATCAATCAACTGTCATAATTCCTTAGGCAAATCAAATTAAAATACTACATGATTTCGGGTATGCCTATTTAAAAATTAGAAAAGTCTTCAAGCCTGTTTTATAATGACTTTTTCCTACTAGCTCTAGACATATGACATGTGTAGTTTGCCCCCTTTTCTCGCAGTGCAGCATCGCCACTTAGCCAACGTTCGGCGTCCGAGTCGCCACTGTTTGCCATTCATTTTGTTTCTGTTTGCGCTTTGATTGACGGAGAGCTGTGAGCTGAGAGCTGGGGCTCTTTCTCCGACTCCTCGCGCTGCATGTCCTTGCGCTTGTCCTTTCGGAAAACCAATGCCATTGCGCTGCCCCAGCATTATTAATGATTTTTCCAAAGTTTTCGCTACATTTTATGCTACATCTTCTGGCCCGCTGGGCCCTCTCCTCCTTCGGACCTTCAGTTGCCCGGGTGTTGCTGATATTGTTGCTGCCCGGCTGGCGTATTGTTGATTGTTCTTTTATCTCGTCTCCGTCAATTCGTTGCGTTATATTGCTGTGTTCCATTTGACTTTGGGTTTTGAATTTCCGCCAGATCCCACGGGTTCATTTCCCGCCAGCTTTCCCAAGCTCCATCTGCCCCGATTTTCAGCTTCTGTTTCGGCTATTGTTGCTGTTGCTGCTGCTGTTTCTGATTCTGATTCTGATGCTGGCTCGGTGTTTGGCCAACGTATTACGCTTATTTGCCCGGTTTCGGTTTCGGTTTCCCCCGGACAACAGGACAACATGGCTGCCGCTCTTTGCATCCTTGCTGTTGCAACTTCCGTTTCCGGCTTTTTTGTCCGACATCCCCCGCCCGCCGCACGCCATTTCCTCCTAGATAAATACTTGTCAATCAGTTATTAATTGCTTTTCAAATTTATTGAATTTGCGGTTGCTTGCAATTTGGCTTTGCTTTCTTCTCCATCGTTTTTGTGGCCCTTCGTGATTGGCAGAAAATGCTGGCATCGTTTTTATATCCATTTTTTTTTTCTTTGTTGTCCGGCTTGCTTCATTTTGTGCATGTCAGCCCAAGGTTCATTAAGCTGCATTTTTCAGCAATTTGCAACGAAACCGAGTCAATTTGATGTCATTCTACGCATTTTGCATTTAAGACGCACTGGAAACAACAAAGCCTGGCCAAAAGAGTGGCCCGTAATGGAAATGGAATGGCACACAAGCCAATTCAAGTATCTAAATGCACAAAGTGAAGAGATATTGGGACAATAATTGTTTGAGTCTATGGGACAACATAATTGAACATTCCGAACGGAACTGCAGTGCCCAAAAGGATTTTTTTAATACAGAATAAATGGAGATGCATGATAAATTGAGATATAATTTGTTATACTTTAAGATGTTTTATTTTAAAATGAACATTTTTAATCGAGAATTTATTAAGCAAAAGTATGTTGGTTATAGTGTTGCCCATAATTTCATTTAAATTCTTTATATTCTTAGTAGGGGCCAACTGTTGAACTGTTTAGTTAGGTATTCTGTCAATAAATACCAAAGCACCAAATGTTGAAAACCAAACCATAACTTAGGAAGCGATTAACAAACAAATATTAAGTAAATTACTAAAATTTAGAATAGGTCACACCAAAGTCCATACGGACCATAAGTTAAACTAAAATCAAGTATAGATCTTAATAGAATCAGTTAGATCAAGTGTGTCTTATACTAAAATTAAGTATGAGTCATACTACTATATCTCATACTAGGATAAAGAATGAACTATTTTTAGTATGGCATATACATAAAATAATAAAGGATCTATTATGGAACATACTTAAATCATTGTTTACATAAATTATTTTCTTAAAGTTACATAGACTTTATTTAGTGTATTGCATTATAATTAGGTATGTTTTATTTCTTACGTCTTGAAGTACGCTTAAAAAGCAGTGATCAATTAAGCTTTAAAATAAATAGTGTCCTTATACTTCTCTCACTCCGGAATCAAGAGTTTCTCAAACAAGAGCTACATTAACCTTAAAGAAATCAGTTAGATTGCAAATTTGTCCGCATCTAGCTCACATTCACCGCTCTCATTTGGCATGTAAATATGTAAAGCAATTTGCTACTCTGCCAGCCATTTGTTTGGCTGCCTTTCATTTCGCAGGCTTTTGCCGTTTTGATGGCGCTCGTTAATTGCATTTTCCTTGGCCAGGTGATAGACAAGCCGCGAAGCGAAGTGACTGCAACTCCGGTTCCCGAGGTTCCTGAGTCTCCCGATGTTACCGAGTTTTCCAATGCCAACTGATGTGATGTGATGTTATGTGATGTGATGCCGTACGTTGTGCGATGTGCGATGCAATGCGATGCGGTGAGGACAAGGACAAGACATTCGGATGTGTCAGTTGCGACAGTTGGAACAAAGCGATATTTAACCAAGGTGACAGGTGGAAAGCGGGCAGAAACCCGAACAGTGCGCGTGAAAGGTATGTGGCCGCAGAACAACAAACACCGGAGCGACAACAACGAAATGCAATTAGCAAATAGATGTGGCCGCCTCTGCATCTTCCTCTCTCCCTGTATCTACATCCAACCATCTGTGTGTTTCATTAAATCCACTGCAATGTTTAGTAAAATGCACACAAATTAGTTTTTTAAAAACATGTCTGCCCTGGCGGAGAAACAATATGCTCCACATTTTATGCTCTGAAGTAGTCTGTAGCAGCACATATGCATGCAATGGACTCTGCGCCTCACTAACTTCAATTGCTGTGGCAAAAGGCGTATATGCATATATGTATATAGAGTAGAAAGCCACAACTTTCCCATAGTCACCCCCTATATTGAGACCCATATAGTCCATGGTTTGTCTTACTTTTGTTTCGCCTTTTATGGCAGCTAAAACGCAGGCAGCATATGCAGATGGCCTCGTTGCTGCAGCAGTTGTTGCAGCTATGCGATGCCATAGTTTGCTGTTCGCGCATCTGCAACATCTTGTTGAGCTGTCAAAATATGCTTGTTAACAACATTTGTTGCACAGCACCGCAGCAACAACAGCAGATACACAGATACACAACACTGAGAGCCAAGTCTGAAGACCAAACACTAAGCACTAAAGACCAAAGCCGGCGAGTGGTGCAGCTGCTTTGGCCTAAACATGTTTGCCGAAGCTAAAGCTGATGCTCTATGTATATATCCATTTAATTTCTGACAGCTAGAAATTTTTAGTTTAAAAACGACAAAAATAATCATGCAAATTGCCGTTTTTCTGGCTTTATCTGGGGGTTAACTTTCCATAAATAGCCAAATAGGGGGGGGGGGGGGGAGAAGATACATAGTGTAGTAGACGCCTTGGGCGTGCGTTTGTCTAATAGATCAGCATCAGCGGCTACAGAAGGCGAGCTGCAGCAGCTCAAATGTGTTTTCAGGCCATTTATCATCTGCTGCCCGCTGTCTGCAATTTCAGCGGCGTTCATGTTGCAGTTGCAACAGCAACAGCAGCAACATGGGCTGAAAACTAAGCTGCTGCCTCGAGCCTCGGCTTGAAATTCGAGCAGCGTGCGCGCACAAGGTGTCTACTTTTCAACGCCCCAGCCCAGAAGAGTCCAGACTACAGACTACAGACCTCCAGAGCTCCACAACTCGAGAGCCCCATATCTGCACACCAAAAACCCAGCCCACTTGCAACTGCTTGGCCAAAACCAAGAGCAACCACTGCTGGTCAGCCCCGGAGTCTGGCTCATTTACACTGAAATTATTCCGCATAAATCATCTTAATGTTGCGTGATTTTTAGACGGCCTTTTAGCGTCTCCCGAATGTCACTTAAAATCTGGCACATTAAAGCCGGCACACAGAAACAGGAGGAATGGCGAGGGCTGTTTCAACACCAGACACGAGCATAAATCAAAATTAAATAACAGGGAATGAACTCCACTCGCTGGCCGGCTTTGTGTAATGGAAACCCTTGTTTGGCCAAAAAGGGGAATATTTAAACATTGAACAAGCAAAAGTTCATCTACGACAACATAAAATCCAACACTCGGGTAAATATTAAAATGAATAAGTAAGGTATGTTGTATACTATACTATAGATGCTGGGCAAATGAAGAGTTTCAGGTGTCCAGAGGATCTCTCTTTGACACAACGAAAATACGAATTGGAATATAAAGGCTGTATGTATTTCAAGTATTTATTTCATTGACAGCAGGTGTTGCAAGTTCAAATTTATTTATACTTTTAATAGGGCTGTTGGCAAAACGAATCTCCTGGCCTCTGAAGGAGTTGAAATTTCCTTTTGATTTTCACCAGTTGTCCCAGAGGAATATCTGCAACTCAGAGCGCTTTAGCTTTTGGCAGTTCTGAGCTTTAAATAAAACACAAAACACACAAACTCAAGAACTCTCGACGATGAGGAGAGCAGTCAGGATTGGGGGTAAACTTTTTATTTTTATTATGTACCGGCATCTGTTGCCAGTCGAGACGAGTAAAACAAGAAGGCGCACTTAATACATAATTCGTGTACACATTATAATTACAGGCGATGCGATGCGATGGGATGCGGGCCCGGCCATAACATTTCGGTTATGGGCCCAAACAAAAAGCTACCAACTGATTTTAGACTTAGCAGATCAAAGCCCACACGCACAACACATGACGACGCACTTTGAAGTTGATTTACTTCAACTTGGAGTTGGCGTTCGCCGGAATCACATCTTTGAGTTCGCAGCACAAATGATACTTTGTTGACGTTGATGTTGCCACGGGAGAAATGTATGTGGTATATGCGGCGCATTCCGCAGGAGCATGGGAATAAAAAGCAAAAGCAAGCGAAATTTCATTAGAATCAGAGCCGTTCGTCGGGTTATTGTTCTTGCCAGACAGTTTTATTGGGCACTCGCAACTTACGCCTTCGTTTTTGGGCTTGCAGCGGGCCCTCTGCAGGAATCGCATTATCACCGGCGGCATGTGCTCCTTGTACATCGCATAGTGCCGCAGGACGAGGCGGCAGGAGCTGAAGTGCACACAACGGCCCTCGGTCTTCTCGGGCGTCTGGCAGCTGGACCCCACTTCAGAAGAAGGTCAGGCAGGCACGGGGAGAAAATATCAGGAAATATGGGAGATTACAGGAAACTAAATCAATGTCATATCATTTATAAAGTACGGAAATGATTTTGAAAACATCAGAAAATATGGTTGATTACAGGAAGCTATTATAATACATATCATTTATAAAGTCCAAACTATGGGGATGTATACTATAATACAAAGAGCTCATCAAAATTAAGGAATTTCTTATCATTATTGTAACAAAGGTATTTCTTTCCCAAAAAATAATATATTTTTTAGACTATGTAAAATATTTTTATTTTTATTCACACTTATCTGTAACATAACTATTACTTGTTTATTAGAATACTCTTATTTCCAGACTTGTTAGTTTGACTTCATAAATAATATCTTTAATTTTTTTGGATAATTTTACCAAAGTTTCAATACGCCGTTGTTGAGCTCTGATATTGGAATTTCGATTGGAATTCGAACAGAACACAGCAGTTGGTTTCGTAAAATGAAATTTATTTGGTGATAAGAGTAGAACCATCCACAAGAATTTTGAAGACTATTATTAAGGTTGATTTATTTAATTTATTTTTTTAAATTGGTTTAAATAATATTAGATTTGTAAAATTGTCATTCTATATTAAATTTATATCTTTAAACTTTCGTACCCTGGTGAATTACCAACTCAATTTTTAACATTGATGTCCCTAATTGCTCTTCTCCGATGCCAATCAAAACGGCAAAACATCTCAAAGAAGCAAGATTTTCCCCCACCTTGGGGATACAATATCACAGAGACATTCTGTTTTTTTCACGTGTGGATGGATATACATATATCCATAATCAATGGCTTACGTGTGTGGCCGAGGAGGAGCAGCAGGAGCAGGATGACGAAACCGAACGGAATCAATCGAGATGTGCACCGCATTGTGAATTTACAATTTCGGAAGCAGTTGTTACGCCGCAGACTCTTCCGGAAAAGATGGAAGGATGGAAAGATGATGATGCGCGTCAGTATTTGCTGTTTGCTATATATTAAAGTCGCGTTAAAGTCTTAAGAGCTTTAAGCGCCGCAGAGTGGAACCCAGACTGAGTCTTGGACTGAAACTGGAATCGAGTCTGGGGCTCCGACTCTATTCTGGCAGCAGATTGTTGCTCAAGTAAACAGCTTGGGCTTGGGCAACTTTTGATAAGCGAGTGGAAAAAATGGGTGGATGATGTGGGGGATGTGTGGGGCCACGGGGCCGCCTCTCTTATCGACGGCGTGCAAAACAAGAGGCCAAAAAATATGTACATAATATGTAAACAAAGCACACAGATACTCCGCACCCACACCCTAAAAAGGGGCAGCTCAGCTCTACACAATACCATCGCAGCATCCATAAACACATGTTTGAGGCGGCGCGTACCAGTTTGAACTTATGCCGGGCGCCTGCCGGGTTGCGTGGGGTTAAACGTTAACGCTAACAAAAGCAAATGGAAATTTATTATACATATACATGTAGATATATTGCAAAGTTCGAAATGAATTCTAGCAGCTGTGGGCTCGCAGCGAAAACCCCAGAGTCACCGTCTTTATTCATCTCTGCAGCTGGAAAACCACCAATATATGCACAGGAAGAAAGGGTCATGTATATTCCAAAATTAAAACTAAGTAAAAGGATATATATACATGGAAGTTAGCCCACTTTTTTCCACTGTGATATATATATTTTTAAAATTAAGAATACATACTAAATCATTTTTAAAAAGGAAAGTATAATCTAAGAACGCTGAGAGACCTAAGAAAAAAAATATATGTTTTTATTGTCAGATTATTATACTGCTGTTTACTATATCTATAAAAGTGATAGAAACTAAGAACTCAAAGCAAACCGGCTTAACTTAAATAATCTACGATTTCCTTTTCAAATTATATTTGAAATTAATTAATATTTGAACAATGGGATATGTGACCCATATTTGTGGTCAAAAACCCACAATCATATTAATATTTTTTCTAGACAGTAAGTATTTTTTTTTGATTTCGTAGATATGTCAAAATATCCATATTCAGCAGTGATTGATGGCAGGCAAGACAGGTAAGCCACCAGCTTGTAAGCCGCTTACCCTGCAGCGTTTCACCCCTGCTCGAAAGCACAATGCACACTCCTAATTAAGTATCCTCGGGGCGCTGGTATTGTTCAATAAATACCAATTTATGCCTTCACTTGCTGTTTTGGCCTGGCTTATAGGTTTCCCTGCCTTTGCCCTTCTGCCGCTCCATTCTGGCCAAAATCACAGTCGAATTCAATTTTATTCAGCCCATGGTCTCGCACATGTGCATGTATATATACAGTGGTCGGCATAAGTATTTTGACAAAATAAAAGTTAAGTATACTCATAACTTGAATATACTTCTTGTAAACTATAGGCATCAATGGAAAGGTAATTTCAATGCCGTTTGAATGATACAATACATTTCTTTACCCATTCAGTACTTATTGAAAAGGACGAATTTGTGTAGATCAACTTTGAAATTTTTAAAAAAAACTTTTTTCCTCGTCTTGAAAACTTAAATTTTTTGATGCAAAAAGTTTCTTCAAACAAAAACAATAGTAACTGCAAAAAGAATTTTTCAAAAATCATTTTTCTTATATTTTTTATGAATTTTTGAAAATGCTTAAAAACAGGCATTTGAGCCATATTTTTGTCTTTTTCATACAAATTTTTTCCGACATTGTCACCTTCAAAAAATCATAAAAAATATAAGCAAAATGATATTTGAAAAATTCTTTTTGCCGTTACTATTATTTTTGTTTGAAGAAACTTTTTGCATCAAAAAATTTAAGTTTTCAAGACGAGGAAAAAAGTTTTTTTTAAAAATTTCAAAGTTGATTTACACAAATTCGTCCTTTTCAATAAGTACTGAATGGGTAAAGAAATGTATTGTATCATTCAAACGGCATTGAAATTACCTTTCCATTGATGCCTATAGTTTACAAGAAGTATATTCAAGTTATGAGTATACTTAACTTTTATTTTGTCAAAATACATATGCCGACCAGTGTATGTAGTTCGCCTGCCAAAAGAGGAGATTTTAATAAAAATGTAAATTTTTTTAGTTGCCTTAGGGGTTCTTGGCGCTGGAAAAAGCCAATAAAAAAGTATTGCTCGTTATGAACTTGGCGGCAGTTTTTGTAGCTGATACCCGCAGCATCCCATTCCCAACGCAATCCGGCCAACTCACCGAACTTGGCCAACACAATCGCAACACACAGGCGGTGCACGCAACTCCCATTCCCATTCCCATTCCCATTGCCATCCGAAAGTATCATTTGGCCAGGTTAAAGTTAAAGTTTTTCGGCTGCCTCCGAATCTGAATCTGAATGTCAAGCCAATTGGCTCTCGTTCCCATCGCGTGCGTTCCAGAAGATTGCGGCTTTATCGAATTATAATTGCGGTCATAAAGAAAAGTTTTTATTTCGTTTGAATTTTAAGTATTCCCAGTTCCCTGAGTTGGTTTTTGCATCCGTCCTCAGGCCCTGACACCATCTTTTAAAATATCCTGTTTATTCCGAGGTTCCTAGAATTTTGTCTCAGTTGTAAGTGCTTCCAAAGTTATGTCATAAAGGGGAAATCATTTAGTTTGGCCATAAAAAATAGTTGACATTTTTTATGGTTCCTTGGTCGTAAATATTATTTGACACACTTAATTGTAAGTTTATTATTCCCCTTTGAATTGATTAAAAATGAGCATTGACTTTCACAAAATGCCATAAATTCTTGTTAAAAAATCTCTTACATTTCGTATATTTTGCAATAAATGAAAGCTTTTCGTTTTGTAATTTCTAAACAAGACGATTCATTTGTATCTTTGTATCTTTTTTATCGATATTATGCCTTGTGCATGGCTAAGACAAATAATGATTGATTTAATGGACATCGAAACATTATCGAACGCATTGCAAGGCTGAGGGCAAAGTGTTGACAGAGCCATTTGATGGGCCATAAAACCAGCCACATCATTAAAAACCCTTTCCCGAGAGAAAATATTGACACTGGGCCAGCTAAATGTTCAGGGTCCCCGGTCCCCCATTTCAATTTGCTGCCACTCTCCCCCGCATCGATCACATGTGTAAACGTTTAAGTACGATATTTAGATATGTGTACGAAAACACAAACATGCCGGAACCAAGGCATAAAAACCCGAAATGCGCATAATAAAAAGACATCGTCATAGACTTCAACTTCAACTCCGACTCCGGCCGAATGGCCCCATAACCATTGCCCATCCGACATATAGAGTCCATACATATATGCAGTATCCGAATCTGAAACTGAAACTGAGAGCCGGCGTAGCCCTTTTACAGATGTGCGATAAAACAACGGGCTGGGCAACAAAAGGCATCGGAAAATATGAGAAACAAAGCATAAAATAAAACACTTCGGAACTTCGAGTTGACAATTTGAAGACGCCAATAAAGTTTCCTACGCTCCTCGTTCCATCGATTTTTGTTTTTGTCATTGCACGCCGCTGATGCACCGAAAAAAATTTGAATTCTTAGAAAATGACCCACAAAAATATATATATTTTAAAATATTGAATAGAAAAGTATACAAGGGATTGAAATAGTGGAAAAAAATAATGAGAATTTCATGTAATTAAGTCTAATTTGAAATATCGATGACATGAACGATTTGCTTGTGCTATAGAAATAAATATTTTTTGGATTTCGATCCTCACTATATTTTGTAAATTGAAAAAAAAAGTTGTAGGTACAAAATAATTATATTTATTTTTTTTAGCTTTCAAAAAAAAAATGAAAAAAAGTTGCATGTTTAGGCAAGGGCTTGGAAAATAATAAATTCGATTAATTTAAAATAAATAAATATATACCTTTTGCAAATTAATCACAAATATTTTAATACTTTACTATGATTACTCCATTATCAATAATTATTGTTTGATATCTTTTTATACATTAAGCATCACTATATTTACTTTATAAAGATATCATTTATTATAAGTTTTTTAATATTTGTATTATGATTTTAACTTTACGTTAAGTTATTTTCTTAAAATATCCGTTTTCGGCTAGCAAAAGGTTAATAAAAATCCTAATTGAATATTTAAATTTATAAATCTAGGTTTAAGTGGCACGTATTACTTAGTTATTTTAGTACTTAAACAGATAATTCTAAAAATATTTATTTATTTTAAAAATCCTTTATTTTTGTTACAAAAAACATTTTCTTAACGAAATTTATAGACTTTATTCTATGTGCCGCTGCTGCTGCCTGTGTTTTCGCTTTCGCCTTTTTCACCAATAAAAATTCTTTGGAAATCATTTAGGAAAACGCATGCATGCACATCATGTGCACGCCAACGCCCACGCCCCCTGCAAGGCCCCCGCCCCCGGCCACGACCCCGCCCCTGACTCCCTCCGCCGCCCCCGCAGACTCCCGCCACTCCGGAAGATTCCCAGGGCGGAGATAAAACGCGTGTCAGACACGACAATGCCATGGATCATGTGTCAAATTGTGACTTGCAGTTCATGGCACTCTCCGGGAGTCGCAACTAGTTACCTGCAGTCGAGCACTTTCGCATGCAGATGCTCGGATGCGGATAGTCGAATGCTCAGCCCGAGGCGACGGCAAACGGCACACGCAAATGCACTTTTTGATTGCCATCGGGTGTGCTGCAGCCTTGGAAAGGCATGCCACCACCCAGCTGAAGAAAATCGCCCCCAATTCCAATCCCCCACCCACCCAATCTATATCTGTCTTTGGCTTTTCTTATCTGGCTTTGGCTGTTATTCTTATGAATAGTCGAGTGGGGGTGGGTGTGGGATGGCATCACGGACACATCTGCAGACTGCACTCCGAAGTGTGCTGTTGCATTGTCGTTTTATTTGATGTTGGGGTAAAAGCTTTTATCAAAAATCGTATTGCATGCAAATTAGATTCCTCTCCGATATTACTGTGTCTCGCCTTTGTCCGCCAATCTACAAAACTGCAGCAGCTCCTTGCCTGATGGTATTGTCGCCTTGGATTTTTTCTTTTTCCCATTCTTTTTTCTTTCATTTCCCTGAAGCTGATGCTGAAGCTTCTGCGGGCCTTCTTCTGATAAAGATACCGACGACATGCACACGACAATGCTGCCAAACGCTGATGATTCAGACATTGCGACCAAAAGCAGTCTGATGATGCTGCTGCTTACGAGCGGCGACTGTTGTTGCTGCATTTGCCGCATTTGCCGCTTTGGCTGCTTGGTCTTTTGTCGCAGGTCTCAATTGACTTGATAAACTCCTTCCTACGGTTTTTTTCAATTCCGTCGTACGCTTGAGCTTGTTAACGTCAAGCGGCTACACACACAGCCACACTGGGGAAAAAAGATTGGCAATCAGGTGGAAAAACCATTTAATTAACACCTAATCTTCTATCTGTTTCTAAAAAATGGTTGCATTTTCAAATAAATTTTATTAATTTATATGATTCTTCTTAATCAGCTAGGCTTAGTTTCTAATTCAAGTCCTAATATTTTTGATATCATGATTTAGGGATTTTTATAGAGTATTTTTAAGATTCAGTAATATTTATTTATAAGTATTAGACAATGCTTAAGATGCACATTTCATGAAAAGTTTATTTAAGCCGAGTAAATCTTAAATAATATGTTATTATCAGCTCATAATTTACTATTTAACAAAAATAGTATTTTAAAAATTATATATTTTATAGCTAACATTTTTATATAAAATATGGCACAGTAATATATTTATTGCATAATAATTTAGAAATGCTTTTATAACCCACCATATAAAGCATATAAAGATGATACTTTGTTTATATTAAGATGAGTATAGTATTGGCAATCTTAAATATCGTAATTTAAATGTAATTAACTCTAAATATAACAATTTCTTTAAGAGGACTTGGGATACCTATTTTGATCTTTGATAAGAACCCACTGTAAATGCATTTCTCTCAGTGCCCAAAATCAGTGATGGTTGAGTAGGGGACAGGGGATCGAGACAGTCACAAAGATGCAGGCGTAAAATGAGTTCATTTTTTCTGTGGACTCTATCGAGCACGTCTTATCTGAAGTCGCATACGTATTCGGCCATGGCCAGAACGGAGTGGGAGTGGGAGTGGCAGGTCGGAGGCTGTGGCAGGGGCGGCGGTGAGAGGGGGCTGCACCGGCTTAAACACACTTGAATGCATTTCCATTTCATGGCTATGGCTTCATTGCCGCCAAACGTCGGCGTCTGCCGCTTTGTCTGGTGGCTATGCGCCAACTTGCCAAATAAAAGGGAGAAAAAGGCAGCTGGAACCGAGTCTTAGAGTGGGACTGGAACACCTCTGGCTCTGCTGGCTGTTTGTGTAATAGCGTTCATCGAAGCTTAAGGTGTATAAATCACACACAATGCGGTCTTTTGTAGTTCCAGGCGACACTCACACACACGCAGACATGCAGACACACGGAAAACTGCAGTGGAAAAAGTGCGCAGCGTTTAGCTCGATTTTTTCCACTCGTTTTTCACACTTTTCCCCGGCTCTCCGGTCGCATTTCGGGTCTAAATTATGGCCCTGACGTTCCGCTTTAAAGGCAGCTGGTCTCGGTTTCCGCTCGGCATTTAAATAATAATAAAATGATCATTTATATTTCTTTTAACAATTTGTTGCACTGCCTGTAATCATTTGTTAACTGTCTGCATTCTCGAAAGCCCATGGCGAGAAGAAGGCGTTTAAGCCGCTTACGAGTCGGTCCACTTGAGGAAACGGCCGGATTGGACAAAGAAAACAAAGCTGGAGGAAAAGCAGCAGCAGCAGCAGCATAGTTAACTAATGCCCTCTGATAAAGAGTCAAAATATTTAAGCGGCATATTTAAAATCAAATAAACACATCAGCCAGCAATCAAAAGCTTGCTGAACTGTAAACTGAGCTTAGTTGCGCTACATTTAAGACCCAACGTAGTCGTCGTCGTCATCCTCAGCGTCGTAGTTTTCCCAGTTTTCCCAGCCGCCTTCAGTCGACCGGCAAACGACCCACTTTTAGCCCCCGGCTTTAAGTAAACAGCTTAGCTGAAGCTGGAGCTCGGCATCTCCATTCTGCATCTCCATTCTGCATCTGCATCTGCAAATGCACATGTACATTTGTATCTGAATCTGCAGACAAGAATGGCCCAAAGATTCGCCTCGAATTTGTTTATGGCCAACTGGCGATGCAACAAATGTAGTTACATTGCGTAGATATCTCAGTCTGTCTGTGGCAACAAATTTGTACACATGTTTCTGTCATTTTATGGAATTATGTGTGGCCCAGCCATGAAAACGACAAACGAAATAAAATCACTTTTTCCCCCCACACATCCGTTTCATTTGACAGACAGACGCACCATGGATGGGAACACACGAATAGGCATAAAAAATATTTATTGCTCTCATATAAATTATTGAGGAATTAATTGAGGCTAAACGGAGGTGCTGCTGGGTTGAAAATCCGAACATAAATCTCAAATATTGATGAATGACAAGTGAGGTGCTAAGCTATGACATCCCAGGGATTCTTGGGAAATTGTGAAACGAGAAGAAAGTATGGGAGTGAACAAAATAAAAAGAAAGAGTCTTACCCAAATACCGTTCTCTGAACAATAACCATCATTTAGAATAGTATCAAATAACACTTTTTATCAACCATCTAGTAATCATTCTTGCTCTGAACCATTTATGCATATATGTTTATAAAAACAAACACATCAGTAAGGTCAGCAAAGAAAATTGCTTAAATAAACGTTAATAATTCCTGTTTTAGGGTCATCAATTTGCTTTTCAATGCACAATCATAAATACCAAGCAAACATGCATATTTTATTCATTAATGGATTTAAGCCAGCAAATAATGGAAAGCCAAAATTGGGGGAAAATTTAAAGAGCATAAGCTGATTTTAAATAAGCAGTATTTCACAGAATAATTCTGGGATTTAAAATACACATAATGCAATAATTATACGACCATTATTTAAGTTCTGGGCTTGAAATGGGGTTATCTGAAGGGGTAATCGCATCTCGAACTTATGCATTTTACCTTTTTAGGCTCCCATTCATCTGTCGAATAGGTCCGATAACCAATTGATAATTTATTCATCAATATTTTGGTCGAACTAATAAATCTCGCAGCACCCCCATCTGGGGTATTTCGTTTCCTAGCACCTGCACGGTTCAGAGGTTAGGGAACTTTTTGATCCCAAACATAAATTTCGTGGCCATTGTGAGGGAGTGGGGAGTTTGGGAATGGGGGATACCAAAAACTCCATGGAACACGGACCGTAGTCGCAGCTCCATGTCTGTTTATCGTTTATTTTAGCAATGACAGGTGCAGCTGCCATCGACATTCTACGAGAATAAGATGGGCATCGCCCCTCCGCCTTTGTTTGTTTACCGAATCTGAACTTTTTAGCTGCTCCGACTGACTAACTGACTGACTGACTGACTGAGCATCTCACTTTCGGAATTTAGAAGGAGATGATGGAGTGGTGGCGACGGGCTGTTTATGTTGTTAAATGCAAAAATGATTTCCATTAAAAACAAACAAATGGCGAGACGCACGTAGCAACGGCCGCTGTGCGTGGTCCATGGAGTTTTCCATTTTTGTTCGTTTTTGGTTTAAAATGCAATAACCAATAAAATAAATTGCCAAACAAAATGATCAAACATTAGGCCAGGCGGCGGCGTTTTGCTTGTTTTCCAACGCCGTTTTCGGTTGGAGCCGGCATGTTCTGTTATTTTCTGATATTTCGTTATTTTGTCGCAAATGTCCCTCATTATTGCGTGATATTTATTTAGGTTATGACTTAAGTTGTGTCACGTTCGTCTAAATTTATATCCAATATGTTGACTATCAGCGGAGCATTCACGGACACATCCCAATTTATCCGCCCCGGGTCCCTGGCCGCCCATCGAAATTTATGCCACCAGATTTGGGACTCGCGATGTATAGTATACAGACATATAGCCATATTCTCCAAAGCCGCACATATCTCTTGCTCCGGTCCCCGAGACCAGAACTATGTGTTTGTATAGAAAATTTATATGCAAATATTCAATGCACGTTGGTCGTCGTGCGCATTGCATTCCATCCAGCAGCCAAGCTGTACACCGCCGAAAAAGAAACATTTAGCTTAAGGGGTCTTAGGTATTTCAAATCCTGGTTTAATGAGCAACTACGAGTTGCAAAGAAAGTAGGAGCTATCATAAGGAACATAAGAAAATCTTCATAAGTTCTGAAACCTATAATGCATTATACTCAAATTAACATAAGTCTTTTTTTATGATATCAGGGCTAATTGAGAACTGATAAAATACCAAAAATTTTACCCATATATAAGGTTTTTTAAGAAATCGATTTGGAAATTTTAAATGTAATGGTCTATTTTATTTATAAATGTATGTCTATCCTAACTTAAGACTTATAACTGGATAGAATCGTATATACATCTTCAGAAAGTTATGATAACCTACATATATTTGTCTTTACTCCAAAAAAATCGTTAGGAATTTAAAAAGTATATTTTAAATACATTTCAAAGTAGTTTACATATTGAACCGTATTTGTAAACTATTATTTAGATATCACAGTGTATTTTAAGCTAAGTCCTGGCTAAGTGAAAACAAGTGTATTCTTAGGAATTTTTATGTAGAAATATATTGAAACCCACCGGGAACTTGATCATTAAACACAAAAACTTGAAATTTAAATAGTTAATAGGATACGTCTAAAAGATCTTTATGAGTTTTTCAAAGTTGTTTGTAAAACCTACTCGGAATTTGATCATATAAATGGTTTAAGGGATATTTCTATATGATTTCCATATGATTTTTCAAAGATTTTTAGTAAACCTAAAAGAAATTCCCTCTTGCCAAAGTTTTTCTCGCCGTGTAGCTACCAGCAGCAGCTCAAAGCTCAAGGCACACAGCACGCCACTAATTGGACCCAGTGGTTCGCCATCATCATCGTGATCGCATTTAAATGTGCTGATCAATTTACTTAAATGTTAATGGCAGCCCAGGGCGTGTCAGGTGTTTGTAGAGTGGTGGGGGGGGGGGGGGGGGGGGGGGGGGGACAGCCAAGGGAGGGGGTTAATGCTGCGACCAAAGTTTAAGTTCGAGGAGTTGGAGGTGGAGGTTGGAAATGGAGGTGGAAACTTCATCTGGGGTCATGCTGGCTTGGCTTTTAATGCGTTTGTGTGGATGTAAAAAGAAATATGACACACATAAACTGAAATTAGCTGCCAATTCGAGATGGCGGCGTCGCATGCGAATTGTTTTATATTTGTTTGGCGGCAGCATTAAGCCATTAAAAAAGAGGCGCCATAAAACACCGCAAGCCATGGCTATCACGCTGGGATTCCCATTTCCCCATTTTCCTCGATTTTCCTGCATTTTCCCCCCGACTTCCCGCCCATCTGTCGCTCTGACAAAGCAATCAAATCAAATTTGTTTGGCTTTGTGCGTGCTTCATTTCTCTTGGCAGCTTGTTTGTTTCTCCTATTTCGTTTCGTTCCCTTTCCCCATTTCTCCGCCTTTCTCCGCCTTTCTCTCGCTTTGGCAATGCAGCCTAAAAGCATGCCACACATTTTTCACAACAGCTTAAGCTTTGCAGCCAAATCCGCTGCACTTTTTCATTTGGCTTCAAGTTTTTTGTCTATGTCTAAACTTATTATCATTTTGGCTATTTATTTTATGGCTCTCGGCGAGGCAGGAGGTGTGGTGCTGCTACAATTGTTTTCACATGCAAATGCTTTTTGCCCCATGCCGCCAAGCATTTATATGCAAATATATGTACACATATGTGCAAAAAAATAGCACCGGCATGCCTTTAAAAAAGTAAACTGGGCTTTAAAATCAATTTTAAAATGTTTTTTAAACTCTGATAAAAGATAGGAATCAATGAAATGAAAGCGATCATATAAATCTTCATTTACTTTAAAAGATGGTTATCAAGTCAAATAGAAAAGTAAATTATACTAATTATACTAGTTGTATCTTTTTCAAAATAAAGAGAATGGGCATGTTTAAGCTAAAATCCGCTTAATAGTTAAAACTTCTTCTAAATTGAGAAAATATTCAAGATGTATCCTTGATAAAATATAAAGAAATAAGCAGGCTTATGTTTAAAAAAGATAAGTAGTTTAAAATATCTTCCAAATGAAGAATATATATTTTTCTGGATAAAATAAAGAGAAATAAAAATGTTTATGCTTAAAGATCTTCCAAATTCGGAACATATATATTTTATTCAGCCGAAAGCCTTAGCAGCTATGGCTGTCATCCCTTCCTGCAGCTTAATTTTTATAAGTAAGCCTACAGTGTACAAATAAATAAATATTTTATTTCTTTTGTAAAATACAGAGAAATAATCATGTTCATGTTTAAATCAGATTACCTATAAAGTAATAAATAATATCTTATAAATTCTGAAAATATTCAAGTTGTGGCCTTGATAAAAAAAGAGCAATAAAAAATTTATGTTTACATACATCAGATTAATAATTAAAAATATCTTTTAAATTGGGAAAATATATTTTTCACACGGGATTAAACAAATTCAAATGTTTCTTCATAGAGTTTTACTATAGTTTTGAATTCAGCTGTACGTGTATGTTCTGGCTTCGTTTTTCCCACGATTTTCTTCTCTCCGGTTCCTTTTCCTCCTTCCCACTGCGAGACACACTCAAAAAGAGATTTCCACTAAAAGACAAATGCTACAATATTACAAAGGGCGGTATGGGGATAAAAATACAGGGGGTCTGCTACCTTGAGTGGCTGCTGCAAATGCTGGAGGGTTGTCTCTACGCGTTCAAGTGGCAAAAAAAATCGCTGAAGTCGCAAAAATTATTGCAGTTGGCAACTTTGAGCTGACGCACACTCGCACACACACAAACACTCACTTATAGAGTGCGCTTGCGATAAAAATAAAGTGACAGCAAAAACAATTGCAAACTTGTGCAATTAATAAAGTGAAAAGTGAGCAGTTCTCTCCTCCGATCGACCTCTGCGATTTAAGGTACCTGGGTATACCTGTATACCTGTACAGCCCCATGTATACCCCCATATATACATATATATAGCCGCCGACCGGGAGTTAAAGCCCAATGGCATCGGCAATGTTTTCACACGTGTTGTCGTTTAAATATTTAAATGCGCTCCTGGCAGCAGCGGCGTTGACAACGCCAGAAGTTTTACATGTTGTGCTGTGTGTTAAACCCGAAAGCAAACTGCTGCAGCTACATCTCATTCTCACACTGGAACTCACTTTCGGGACAGGGGCGTATTCAAGGGGACTTTAATGGGTTATAAGTACTCAGCTTAACAATTGTAACAAATTTTAATTTTATTTATTTTAAAATTGGAACATAAAATACAGCTTAACTAATTTTATGTATAACTTAAATACAACAACATTTTGTATTACCTATGAACACTTAAAACCAGGTGAAAAGGGAAAGAGCATTTTATTTATTAGACAACCATATAATATATATAAGGATTCATAATACTTAAAGGTTCACAGTATGATTGTAGTTATCAAGGGGCATAAAGGAAATTTCAAAAACTTTTAATAAAAAAGCCTTTAAAAGTATGCTATAAAAGTGCTTAAAAGTATGCAATGTAAAAAGAATGTCGTGTTTTCGAGCTTTTAAGAATATTACTGGAATATAATATTTTAAGAAACACTGTATGATAGTTTTGTAGTTTATTTTTGGGTCAAACTAAAATTTCTTAATATTTTTAAAATCCTTTTAAAGTGTTTAAAATTTTGCAATAAAAGTGCTTAAAAAAATGAAATGTAAAAAAAACATCGTATTTGGAAACTTATAGATTATATTAACAGACTGAAAATAAACTTAAAAAATATTATTTGCTGTCAACGGTGTCAGCCATCTATGTTTATACAAATAAATAAAAGTATTCCCATGTTCATTAAACCTGGTCATCCAAATGTACTCGTATGGAAATTTCTTAATGGGAAATCTGGAAGTTTATCCGACTTGAATTATGCTTTTAGTTCTTTGATGCAAACGAGACTCCCCCTCCTGCAGTGCAAAACGATTTCAGATCCCCGTCCCTGTCCTCAGAGCAGCACATTGACACACTCGAGGATGAGTTCGTCGGTAGGTGGATTTTTTCTTCTTGTATGAGCATGCGATGCCAACATCGTCGTCTTCTTTTATCAGACAAACTAAGCGCAAAATTAGTTTTTGAACTTTTTAAATTGGTTTATTTCATGGAGTTTTGATTTTTAGCACGTTGCGTAACGAGCCCGAGAACCGCGTAGCCGTAATTGGCTGGCCGTGCTCGGGAATCCCAGGGAGTCCTTCGAGGGGGGGGGGGGGTCTGGTCTGGCCTCCAGGACTTTCTTAACGCCTTCATTAGCTGTATGTGTGTGTGCCTTTGTGTGCCAGTAACTACTCAATTTGCCAGCCAACTTAAAGGAAAATCATTTTTTCAGAATCTTTCACCTACACAATTTTGCAATTATTGTAATACGAGGATGGAGGGCATGCACTCATATTTTATGACATTTTTTCACCGGCTTTTGTTCTTTGTTATTGTCGAACCCTGGAGTGGAGTCCTAGAAAGTGTTGGGCCAGCACTCACACACTGGCACACCCACTCACACACTCGCAGGAAACGACGGATACGTGCGAGCGCCATCCATGCTCACTTAATACCTTATAATTTGCCGTGAGTCCTTGCTTTCATAAAATATACTTTATGAACAATAATTCATACGTGTTTGTAACAGCACGAGTGTGCCAGTCTGCGAGTGTGTGTGTCCGTGTGAGCCGGTGCCCCGGTGTGAGTGAAAAGTGCATAAAAATCAATTTTTGCGCATAAAACGGCAACACAACAAGCAGAAAAGTGCGGAGTAGCTAAAGGGATTCGACTGGGTGGTACCTTTGAAATACATTTTCTGGAGAGAACTATACATTTCTAACAAACTAAAAAAATAATCTTTTAAATGGTGTGTATTCTATTATAGTTTAACTGGGGTAAAAAAGATTTTTATAGTTTTTACGGAAAACATAGATACCATTTTTAATGAACTCAACAATTCGTCAATTTATAATACTCGCATTATTTAATAAGTCAGTGCTTTAGTCTAACAAATGGAATCATTAGAGTAGGAACAGATTTTGTTATTGAAACTGGAGGTAATTTATTCAAGGGAAATTGTATCATTTAATGTAACATATTGTACTTATATATATTGTCAGTAAATGTTTTTTAAAATATAGTTTATTATTTTTAAAAAATGTTCTATACAACATTTTTCACTTGTAGACTTAAAATTTAATACCAAACAACCACTGATATGTTTTCTAATAAGTTTGTTAAATATAAATGGAATGTAAAAATATTTAAAGTAGAACTATGATAAATCATCCTATTTATTTATTATTTGCCTATAAATAATTTTTTTAATGCCAAATGTATCACAAACTTGCTACAATTTCTTCGCTGTGCTGGTTCCATAGGTAATTATTTTACTTAGGCCAGTTTGCTGGATTTGCCAGTCAATTCACCTGGATTTTACCTGCCCGAAGCGACCGCTTTCCAAATTTGGATGTGTGGTATGTGATGGCAAGCACGGCAAAGGCGAAATAAAACAACAGCAACAAAGTCGCGTCCACGACGACAACGTTGCATACTTTTCAGATGACAGTGGGGGGGGGAGGGGGTTGGTTGGTGAAAGTGGGGTGGGGAAATTGGGTAGTGGGGCAACGGAATGGCTTTCTCGAATAACCCTCTTGCAGCACACACTTGAAACTGATTACATGCACAATTTTGCCCCGTTCTTTGTTCGCCGATGCCGGAGCAAGGCCCTGGGAGTGAACCAGGATACCAGCTCCTGTCCTTGCCCCCTGCTCCTTTGCCTGCTCCTGCCACGCCCCCTGTCCTTGCCACAGCCCCCCGCCCCCATCCCATGTCCGGCAATTGTGAACTGCTCTGCATGTGTGTATGTATATGGCATTGTTGTGTATTCCTGTGGCCATCGTTCTCGTTCGTCCTGGCTGCCTCCAATTGTTGCCATTTCCATTGCCGTTTCCTCTCGATTCGCCGCCAACCACCATCCACCACCCACATGCCACCAATCCAACCAGCCCACTTCCACCCGCTCAATGCAATTATTTCAACAAATTTAAACCTCAGCGAAATAATAAACAATTCGTTTTCAGATTAAAATGCAATTTTCATAACTTTTTGTGCAAAGACATGGCCAACGGGCAGCGGATAACCACCAACCCATCCTTCATCCCTCATCCTGCACCCGAAACCGTTTCGGAACTTCAGAAACGGCTGAGTGGAACCTCCACTAGCCACAATTACTACTTATTTTATTTATATGCCGGCGCATTAATATTTCACAAGGTTTTTCCCACCGACCAATTTTTCTTTCCTTCCACTCGTCCACTCATTGTTGTTGCACATTGTTGTTGAGATCTGCAGCCCTGTCATTTATCATACATTTCCCAATTTACTTTATGCAGAATTATGGGTAAGCGTTGGGGATATTTTTCTTTTATATTTTTTCTGTTTTATAGTTTATAGCCCGCTTTTATGATTGAATTAACTTTTGTTTCGGCTCTTTCCGTAGCACTCAACCGTCAATTAAGTGGCCATGTTGTTGGCTGTGGAGTAGTAAAAGCAACCGACTGAGCAGCATGCGTGCATAATTAGCTGGCTGATTTTTCCATTAACAGGTGATTCAATAATTAAGCCCATCAGGACCAAGTGACGACAAATTCAAATGCATACATACGTCAATTCAGGGGGCTGGCAGGCGATTACCAATGCCTGGAGATATACCGACAAATATACGGAGATGTCACAGCTGTGTGTCATATTGACAATATTTGATAAGCACTCGGGCATGACCAATTTGGCATTCAGGCATCGGACATTCGGGCAGGATGCACAGGGATATGGGAGGTCGAGAGATGGAAGATGGGGACGAAGACAGGTCCTGACCCTGACACATTGCGTCTTGCATATTTTAGACCGGTCAGGATCCATTTGAATGGCATCTTCACGGCCAGTTGGCCAGTTAATTAGGCACTGGTTGGTCAATGGTAAATAGTGCGTGGCAAATAAGATATATAAGTGTGTATAATTCCCTGGGCAGGACAAAGCCACTCGCCAGCAAGATTGGGAGCCGATTTGGTGTGCCCTCATTAATAATTTTCATCAGGCATTTGCATAATTAACATTCTAAATATTAGTCCAACATTAGGATATTAAGTGATTAAATCAAGCAGCTCTTTTGAACTAGTTCGAAGGTAATTTAAAAGGGTTTTCAACACCCTAAAATTATTATAAGCTGTCTTTCCTAGGCAGAGATTTACAACATATAACTTAATTGCTTCATATATGATTAATTTATTAGACCAGGGATATAAAATCATTGAGTTCGTAAGCATTGATAAAAACTAAGTCATATAAACAGGGCTGTTTAAGTGATTGAGTCAAGGAGCTCTTATGATGGTTCGTTGGTAATTTAAATGGTTTTCAACACCCAAAAATCATTATAAGCTGTCTTTCCTTGTTATCAATATACGGAGTTTTTGTATATATCTAAGCTGATTAAAACTAAGAATATTAAGTTCATTGATTTAAAATCATTGGGGTTTGTAAGCATTGAAATTAACAATAAAAACAAGAACACCTATCTTCCAGTAAATTACTGACTGAATTACTACCCATACGCTTTCTTAAGAATTCCTAAGAATCCTAAGCTAGCCTAAAGCAAAGTCATAAATCTGGCTTGGTCATAATTTTCATCAGCCATCTATTGCAATGAAATCCAGTGCCAGTGCCAGTGCCACGCCCCCTTATTGAAATTCAGTTTAAAGGGCCGCAAATACCTGGAACCGTGTACAATGGCAGCATTTATTGTCATGACTTTACCGCTGCCATGATAATGTGATATACGTCAACGTCAATTGGATCGGATTGGATTGGATGATTCCAAAGCCAATAAGCTGTCATTCGGTTTGGGGCCAGACCTACCAGCCACCCGACTTGATTTATTGCCGGAAAAACAAAGCCACCCCTTGATTTTGTTTCTTTTTTCTGTGCGCCCCAGCTCTCTAAATATTATGCGACTTGTGAATTTTATCCGTAGAAGTGGAAAAGCTTTTGTTTTTCGAGTGTATCAATGGCAGCATTTGAAATGAATTGAAAGTACTTCAGATTGAGATTGTTGAAACGAATGATGTGTGGCTGTGACTCTGCAGTTCGGTTTCCTTTTTTTCGGAAGATTACGGACTCACAAAGGCGAACTCGATTGAGTTATAAGTATCCACGGTCTAGTTACTTGAAAGTAATATATAATAAACATTTATTTAGGTGCCGATATCTAAAGATATCTAACTGGAAACCCATTAAGTTGTTGCCTTATATTTTTTTAGAAATATATTTTCTAAAGAAATACTTAAAGATTATATCTTTATCTGAACTAATATTTCGTTAGCATCAACAAGCAATTATCGCAACTGTTCTTTGTCACTCCAAAGTTCTTTTTTCCCCTTTTTAAGGGATGTCCTCTGATTCCTTATCTGGCAGGAAAACGATTGATTGTTGGCTCTTTGTATCTGTATTATCCTTGTTTTGCTTCCCTTTTTCGCTTGCCTCTTAAATAAACATTTGCTTAAGAATTGAACGATTATTTTCATGTTTTCGGTTACGTCGATACCGATCTGTTTTCTATGGCTGTAAATAATCATTATCATTTATTATTAATCTTCCTTACTTATCAAAGTTGTTAATCCAATTTTATTATTGGTAAAATTGAAATGATTTCAGGTGACAGCCATTTTTGATTTTAATATAATTTATTAATCATACGCACCGATGACCAGCCTATAATTGAGTGGTGAAAATGATTTGCATTGACGTTTTATAATGCGATATTAAGTTAGGGAAAAGCAGTTGACAAGTGATTTCGATAAATAAATATATACCCGGGTCCAGTTTCTCTTTTAATAAGTATCATCTTTTTATTTGGAATGTTTAATCAAATGGGAATCCGTGTTATTATGCCGCCTTGTTAATCATAAAACCGTTGACATTTTATAATTTGTTTTTTTGTAATTTCTTTTGTTTAACCAATCTTTATTTCGAAACATTTACCCAAAGCTTTTACTCCAGCACATATTTATATTTGAATTGTAAATTAATAAATAAGCCCGGATCAGGAAAATTGGTAAAACGTGCACGTAATCAAGACCCAGGGTTAATTTCCCACCCAGTCACAAACAAGCCCACAAAGAAGTGCTCGAATGTGTGTGAGGTCAAAATGCCCGATAAATACTTTCCTGGAAAAGGGTAAAAGTTGTCCAATAAATTGGCTCAGACGGTCATCAGTCGGCTCGTCCGGCCGTGTGAAGTCTGTAATTTGCCGACGAAAAATGTTTAATTTATTCACGTTAATGAGCCGCATCTGCAATGGCACCACAGCCTCGTTTTCTCCACCCCCGCACCCGGGAGTGCCTTTTATCAGATTTATTATTAAGTGCATTTATGTGTATTTTATGCAAATTTAATTTCATATTTCTTTAATTTCAATACATGTAGACGAGGCAGACCATGTGCTGTGCAGTTGTGCAGCCTGCAATGCGGATTGCATAATGATAATTTCGGCGAGGATCACAAAATTTATATGCTTTTAATTGCATTGCAATGGCAGTTTCATTATGCAATATCCCCAGCCAACTAATTATGCGAATAGCCTATTCGCGCGGTGTGTTAATATGAAAACAATTTTAGTTTGTCATTTGCCATTAGCAACTAACCGGATGGCGAGTGTGGCGAAATTATGGCACAAAAATGCGACAAAACCATTTGGCTAATTATCTGGGGGCCATTTAATTAGTTGGTCCTTTTTTTTTTTTGGGGGGCGACCATCAATCGTTTTCAATCCAGATATACCAGATATGCCAGGATAATCGAAGGTAAGCCAGGCAAATTGGCACAATTGATAATTTCATTGAAACACTCAATCAACAACTGGCAAATGGTTATAAATCACCCCTTTGCCCCTCTGTGTTTTTGCTGCCTCGATTTGCGAATGTCTATATTTAAGTTTAAATGGCACTTTTCTCAAAAGGCCCGGCCGGAACAGGCTGACTGACATCCAAAGAGACAAGCTGCCAATTCGTGCAGTCGACGTGCATAAAACTAAAAGAGTCAGCACAACACAGGCCATCGACTGGGAAAAGGGGGGAAAAAACATTGAAAAATCAAAAAACGAGCAAAATTTTTGTTATTGCATTTGAAAATGGCAGGCGTGGCAGGGGCGTGCACAGGGGGCGTGGTCGGGGGCGTTGGATTGCCGAGCCCATGCATGCGATTGCACTCACAGTGCTCCGCTTGTCCTTTTCCTAGTTTTTTGCTTGTTTGGCCCCTGCAACCTTCGTCCTTCGTCCTGTCCAATTTTTTTTTGGTTTTTGTTTTTTGTTTTTTGTTTTTTCCGTTTTTGTTCTGGGAATGGCAATTGAATGGTGAAATTTCGTAAAATGCAGTTTGAGCGCACGCCTGAGACGAGAGATGAGACAGTCGAGGCCGAGGCGACAGCAACAACAAGTGGCACAACAATAGACATAACAACATGCCTTCGAGTCGCTCCTCGACGTCCATCTGTATCTATCTATCTATCTATCTATCTATCTATAGAGATGCCATTCAGTCACGCCGAATCGTGCCGTTGGAACTGCCGAATTCCGCCAACTTGGCAACTTGATGCGGATCCTCTTTTATGATTGCCAGTCATAAAAGGCCAAAGTTTAATTTGGAATCGACGTACGCAAAAGTCATTTTTAAAGACCCCTTGGCCTTCGGGCTTTTGACACTCCACATGAGCCGAAAAGCTTTACAGAGCACGAAATCCGAGAGTTATCAACTTAAAAATCAACTCAATTATGAGTCAGCAAAGTTTTTCAAATCTACCACTTATAGTAATGGCGATTCACTCATTTGGAAATAAACCGTTTTCAAACTTGTTTTGTATTTTTATAATAAACGCTTATCATTTAAAAAGTAATCAGTAGTTGAGATACTCACTCTTAAATGTATTGTCCGCATTTCTTTTAAAAAATATGAATAAATATATTGGTAAAGTAATTTAATAATATTAAATTGTTGTTTTCAGCGCCACACTACGAATATCGCAACATGCCAAAAGTTACTATATTTTTAGATCTATTTATAGTAGTATGATAGGGCTTTATAATATTTTAATCAATTTAATTTTAATTATGTAGCTTATAGGTATAACAAGTAAAGCATAACACTAATTATTTACAGCGTTATTACTAATGGAGACAATAATTCTCCTTTATTTTGCTGCACATCCAAGAAAGCCCTCTGATTTTGTAGAATATCAACAAATTATGTACTTCTTAATAATTTTTCAAATAAAAAAAATTTAACATAAGAAAAGAAGTTTTCCTAAAATTTTAAAAATGTTACCACTAACTCCGGACTGGTAAAATATAGGTCGAATATTTTTTGGGTATACAATATTATTTTAATGAGGTTATTCGTTAATTTAAAATTAAAAGAAATTCCACCAAAACCCGATATTGCGTATTGATAATCCTTTAAGCACAATTTCATTTCAAGTGTATGTAGAGTAAATATATCTCCAGTTTCTTTCTCTGCGTTAATAACTTTTTGAAATTGGCGGGTCAAGGGGGCAGGTCACCATCAGCGTCTATGTTTTTCGGGCCAAGCCGGGTTCCATCTCTGATGCCAATGACCAAGTCTCAATTTGGGGAGCCCTTCATTTCGCTCCATGTGCCCCCTGTGCGCCTGTTTGTTTGTGTGTTTGTACTTTTGGCTTTGTGCTGTGTGATTTTTTGGGCAAAGTGGGCGTCAGCTGTGGGCCGAAAGGGGCGTGGCACGGCGGTCAGGTTGCTGCAGTGCCAAACTGGTTGTTAGGGCCGCCAGCAGAAAACGTGGAGCCAGCAAAGTGAGCAGCCGGAGCGGCAAACTACGACATGCCACACGTATGCACACAATGAACAGCCAGTGCATTGCTCATACGCAACGTTGGCTGGCCAAGTTTTCCGCCCACAGGTGGGAGAGTCTCTATAGAGAGGCACGGAGGCCAGGAAAGTCGCAGTTGTTTGCGAAATGTACTCAGCCAAAAAGGTAGGCCAGACAAGCAATTCACATGCGACTGCAGGCGACCCCAAAGCCAAAGCTTTCCCTTCAGAGTTTTCCCTGGTTTTCCCTGGTTTTCCGAGTTATTCGGTTCTTGCAATTTGCCGCATATCATACCAGATAGCAGACAGACCAGACAGCTGTCTCTCGATGACTTTTTTCGTAAATTGGCGCCAGAATTCGTTAATAGACGCCCTCAATTTGCCGGAGAAAATGCCCCGTATAGCAGTTACTAATTAAAAATTCTGCGCTTAATTTCCCAACCACTCTGGGTTTTTCGATTTTTCCTTTTGCCATGCGGTCCATGTGATGTTTACAGGACCCAGAAGAGTCTGTCAGGTGCAGTTCGTGCGGCTAAGCAAGTTGCCTGCCCTGCCCTGTCCTGCTGTCCATTTTGGGCAGTCAGTTAAAGGCTCGTCATTCGTTTGTTTATTGTGCGCAATGATTGCAAGGAGCCTTAAAACTGCTGTGATTGCCCAAAACCGGGCTTGACTTGCCCTGACTCGCATCTGAATCGGAATCGGTATGGCAATCGGTATGGGAATCTCCCCTAGAATCGGATAGGTATATATGGGTGGTGGTCGCTTGAGTCCCATGGCCTCGTGTGCAAATCGTTGGAAACAAAAATCACATATTGTGCACACGTTCGCCAGCTTAGAGGCCCCCCCCCCCCTCATTTTCCAGTTCCATCGCTCCCGAATTGCACTCGCAATCCAGAGGTCCTGCAGTCGGACGGTATGCCATGGCCATGCCATGCAATTTTTCCCAGGTAACAAAATGAATTGCCTCCTGGCTGGTTGGCTGACTGGCTGAGCTGGCTGGCAACGTCTGCTTTTGCCGCTGCAACTGCCGCCGGTATTGCTGCTGCGGCTGACAGTGTCGCATGCTCAAAGCGGACTATTTGCTGTTATTCCACTGATATTTTGAGAGTGCCACCGGCCACACAGTAAGAAAAATAGAAGATTAAGTCTGACAAAAAATGCAAGTCCTTGGAGTTTTAATAGGGATCTGCTACGGAAAGGTCATGCCTATGGCCATCACTTAAAAATAAATGTGCGTTGGTGTATTATTTGTACTTTGTATTATCCGTTAAATGATATTTGAACCAACTTACTCTATTTCTTTTTAAAAAAATAGTCCAAAGTCACTATGTTTGAAACGGCTCTTAAAAATCACCAAAACTTCTATGTAAACTACTATTTTTTGTCCAATAATATTTTTCAGCGCTAACATAAATCCACTTATCAATTCTATTTAAAAGAACAAATGAAATTTGGCGAGGAGAAAAATAAATATAAGCTTTAAGTGCGCTTAGATGGTTTTAAATTATTTTAGATAACATTATACTTTATTTTTAGCGATACATTTAATTCTAAAATAGATATTAAATGAAAAAAAAACTGAGAGTAGATTTGGGTTGATATTAAAATTAAAATAACGAGCTTCGTGATAGTCGCTTTAAGTACGTTATAAACATACAATATAAAATGCTTTAAGTATTCTAACAGAGCCGAGTAACCAACAGATGGCTCGGATTTAAAATGTAGATTTAAGTTTGACGGAGTTAAAAGTGTTGTTAGGCAGGTCCGCATCATTGACATGCAACGAGAAGTATAATGTTCAGAAGACTTTTCTTAGTATTCCCATAAAAAAGAGTTGATTTTATTGTCCATTTTATATAAAAATAAAGATGTCTAAAACGTTTTTGGAGATGTGGCTTAGGATAAAACAAATATTCAACGATACTACGAGTAATGTCAAAAGACTTAGGGACGCTATTCAATCTCCCAGTCGATAGAAAGATGATTCCTTATATATAGTATGTATAACTCCCAAAATAGCTGACCTATTGCAATATGACTTTCTTCTCAGTGCTGGCCAGACCGTCGAGAGTGGAGTTTTGGGGCCAATAGTACATATAGATGAGTGCAATTTACCGCTAACAATGCCATGCACTGGTAGTTACAACAAATGTTAGGCGCAGCCAACAACCGCAGCCCATTCGAATGGGAAAGTGGGATGGGAAAGCGGGATGGGGAAGAGGACTAACTACTTGGTAGCTACCTAACGACTCGCACACACTACCTACTGTGCCCACTATACCTACTGGCCTCCACTGTACATACTACATATGTTGACCATGGAAATGCATAAATAATGCGCCACAGCGGGTGGGGAGAGGATATGGCCTACAACCGTTAGCCAGGAGTCACTGGGCGGGACTGCAGGACGGCAGGACGGCAGGACAACGGGACTAACGGGACTGCAGGTCCTGCGACTCTCTGTTTGCCATATTCGAACATTCGCATCAGGATTTCCCGCCATTGTACTTTTTGGCTTTTGTTTATTTACAGTCAGCGCAAAAATGTTTGTTATGCTCGGGGTGTCCTGTGTGTTGGTGTGTGGTGTTATCCGTGTGGGTATCTGTGTGTGCCTAGTTGGATTTAGGCTAAGTAAGCCGCATACACCTGGTCACACACACAAACACACACACCATCCAGACCATTCAGACCACCCAGACCATCCAGACCAATTTAATACATGATGGCATGGCTGAGCTTTCAATATTTGACTGCCGTTGTTCTTGGTTTTGTTGCATCCCGCCTAAACAACAAATGTCACGCGTGGACTTGCCTCCAATTATTCATGAGCCGAGCGTTATTAATTTGAAAGCATATTTATCACAAACGAAATCTACGCCACATGCCATAATAAATCAACGAACGTTTTTCGGTCCCACATTAAAATCGCACACTCACACCCGCACAGTGGCGTTCAAAATAATAGCAGTAACTAAGATTAGAATAGGACCTATTCTATTATTTAAAATCTCTGGGGCTTCAGTAACCTATTTTTAAATAATTTGTTTCTTATTTTTGTCAGACATTCTAGCGGCTTTTCTTAGAAAACCAAAAGATTCCCTGAAATAGAGGTATTTCTAAAGAAATTTAAGCTTGTTCGGCTTAAAAATATTGATCATTTTTGGTTTACAACACAATTTATTATCCAGAATATGTTTATATTTTTATTACCTGCAAGGGCACAAATATGCTATTTTTGTTTCCAACACATTTGTATGTTTACATAGCCGCTTACATAGATTGTTGGCTCGATGGGGTGAGTTTGGGGATTATAAGTAAAATCGGTGGAAAGGGCATTTTGGGTTTGTCTGGCCAAATCGGGTGGGCTATGTCATACCCATATTTAAGCACGCCAGCTAACCGTGTGACAGTCAGTCAAAGTCTCAAGATACGAAACACTCAAGGTGATATGAGCCTTTTAGCCAGGACCTCGTCCTTAGCGTCCTCTCGGTGTCCTTGGCGGCTCTTCGCTTGCAACAAAAGCCGCAGCCACACCAACAACACCATTGATGGTGACGATAAATACATAAATTCGCAGCCGCTGCCAGCAAAAGGTTGACAACGCGTCATTATATGTCTGACATTTTGGCTGCGACTTCAAAAGCCAACACAAGAGCAAAGCGATGGCCCAATAGCTGAGTGGGCTTAGATCGAGCACAGGCAGAAAAAATATATATGCCTTTGGGTTCATTTCAGAAGTCTTGGATTTACTTTTTAAAAAATTATTTAATTACATCAAATTTGAAAACTTCACAACTTATTTAAAAACTACCACGCCCACTCTAACGCCCACAAACGACCATAACGATAAAACCTGTCTAGCGCCCACATTTTTTAATAAATGTGTAAATGGGATTTTGCTCTGATTATTAATATGCATCCAAATGTTAAATTTATTTAAAATTGGACCTTTCACTAAAAAGTTACACGTAAATGAAATGTACGATCTCGGAAACAGCCGATTTGCTGTATGCACATCTCCATCTCCCTCGCACTGGCTTCAGCTATGTAACGCGTATCTAAAAGTCGACTAGCAGGCGGGATGTTTCTGGAACTATTGCCTTAAGATCTCCAGTTTCTATAAACTTTAGTTTTTTATTCTTTGATCAATTAAAGTTGCATAACAATAGCTATATCTTTTTAAGTACTTTAGATCTATGATATTATTATTTAGGAACTGATTTATACAGGAGCTTTCAAGTTTATGGCCCTAAAAAGAAGATAATACTTTAGAAATTCTTACTGCCTTGCCCACAAGTGTGTGGAAGCTAGTTCTAAAACGGAGCAAATCTGCCCTCCAATTTCTGATATTGGTTTTTTTCTCTCTGCAGCAGCAAGTGGGTTTCAATGCCAATGTATGAAATTCCAATTGTTGGCTCCCCTTACGGGATCGGCTCTTTGAGCAGAGCTTGATGCTGGTGGTAGACGGTTCGGTGGGTAAAAACCAGGGCTCTTCTCATATTTTTGCGTTCTCGGGGCAGAGCTAACCCAATTGCAATATTAAAAGCATGCCTGCCGCAGAAAGTTTCCCCAGCCGGGCGACAGCGTGTGGCAGGCAGAAAAGCGTGACGCTGCCAGAGGAACGTCGACGTTTTGCGGCTTTGCTGCGGCCGCTAAGCTGGCTGCCAAAAAAGCCGGAGTCGTTGCAGGATGAAAAAGTAGGGAAAAAGGGGGGAAAGTTGGGTAAAAGGGGGGCAGAAGGAGGTGGCAGGGGGCGGAGGGCACGCCCATGGCAGCGACACGTTCAAGGACACCGATGCCGCAGGATTTTACAATGTGTGACGCGTCTCGAATTTGGTGTGAGACTGTTTGGCGTTTCGGTTCGGCTTTTTCTTTTTTTAAATATTTTTTTTCTTATTTTACATTGGCTGGCTTTTTGCTTATTTCACTTTTTTTTTTGGGGTGTTCCCCCCGAAAATGTCAATTTACCGCAAAAAATGTGTACATACAAACACACATGGCTGTGGTGTGCGGAACCCATATATTACCCATACGCCGTGTATGGGAATATTTTCGTCTGTGCACACATATCATGGCGTACTTGTTCTTGGCCGTGTTTGCGCAAATTGGCCAAGGGTGTCGGGCTAAATGTGTAGAGGAATATTAAAATTAAATACGCCACAGGCTGCACAATGGGAATGGCATCCTTTTGATGCCATAATGGGGAAATACACATTGACAAAATTCCAGAGTAATGCCAATTCCATTTGCCAGCTTGTCCTTAAATTTATATTGCTATGTTTTTGTTAATGAATAGAAATTTTAATTCTAGTTCCCAGACAATACAGAACAAAATTGTCCTTCAAATCAATAAAATATTTGTATATACACTAAATTCTTGACATACCTAACCAAATTAACCTATATCTTCAAATTAAACAAGCAATTCTGTGGAAAGAAAATTAAATCCCTTTGAGTTACATTTCCAGCATGGCAGCTTAATAAAAAATTCTTAATAAAAGCTTTACACATAAGCCACGCATTCCGTATGGTTTTGTTTTGTAAACAATTTAATTTAATATTTATGTGCTCATAATAGGCTTAAGCTCTCAAACCAAAAGGCAGAAAAAACAATGAATATCAATCATCGGTGGAAACCAAAAAAAAACATTTGATTTAATAATGACAATAATGTGGGAGATTCGTAAAATAATTCATACCTAAAATTGCAATGGAAATAGAATGCCATTGAAGTCATAATGTGTGAATAAAAAATTTAATGTTTAATGTTTTGCTGTCATTATATTGGAATGTTGAACAGGGCTCTTTAATTCCTTATAATGATAGTTTTTCAGAAAAAAATCTATTATATTCAAATATTTCTCGTAATTATTATAAACATATACAGACATTTTTCAGTTCTTAAAACTAGCCAATAAAAAATTCTTTGCTTAGCTTAATTGATCCATATTTATCTTGTCATCATTTAGCAATTAAATATACGTGCTCGGAAATTGCCTTCAACAAATTTTAATTTATGCAATCCATTAAAGCAGAGCCGTAAAAATATGCAGTCTTCAAATTATATGTCCTGTCATGTAATTTGCAAACACCGCAGGGTTGTGAGCCAAATTGAAGGTGATGGAAATATTTCCAATTTGATTATTATTACCATTGTGCAGCGCGACGACAACGTCGATGAGTCGCCTCCTGAAAGACTGAATGACGGAGTGACGGAATGACTGACTGGCTGACTGTCTGACTGACTGAACGACGGACTGAAGGACCGACTGAAGTTGGCCTGACAACACGCCTATTGCCTCGACGACACTTGGCGATGACACTTCCGTGCAATTGTACGCCGCTTCTGGGTTCCGATGGCTCCGGCTCCGGATCCGGGTTCCATTTTTGGAGGAGCGGGGACGTTTATTGGGTGTATGCCATGTCGTTTATTGGCCCGTGTGCGTGTCGCCAGTCCATATATGAATATTTGTGGCAATTCTTATGAATTTTCAGGGGGATTGGTTGGTAGCTGCGGGTCCGGGCGAAAAGTACGGCATGTCAGGCCGCACGACATGGCCGTACAGGATGCGACAATGAGTGTGGGGTCTACGGGGTGTTCGGCCTTATATGGGGGGTTGGGACTACAAAACGTGAGTGGAGTCATTGTGTGAGCCGTTATTATGGCCATTTTGGTGCGCGATGATGCGCTCGGTTATTTGGTTATTTGGGCAAATCAAGCAATTTATTCGCAATTGTCGTCGACGCTGCAATTGTGCGGAAATCGATATGCGTTGTTATTTTAACCGATCATTTCCTTCAACGCAGTTATTACACAATGCCGGTCGTAGCGAAATATATATATATATATATATACTTTTGGCTGTAAAGCCCTATAGCTCCCGCTGTCGCCTGGGAAATTTGATTTATGCATATTTCCATATGATTTATTTCATTAGCATCATTCGTTTTTCCACCTCTTCGCCCCCTTAAAAAACGGATACTACGGATACCTTCAACTTTTTCGTTTTACCTTTTTTATTCTTGTATTTTTGCCAGTCCTCCGTCGTTGGGGAGCATTTTATTTTTTAATATTTATTTAAACATTTGTTGCAGCTTCCTTTTTCATTTCTCGTCCGTTACGTTTGAGTGATTCAAACTTGACGTTTGCCTTTGTATAAATTTTTTCTGCCTCATTTGATGCAGAGAATGAAAAGTTTTCATGCACCCCATCCGTCCCAATGCGGAACCGTAAAACGGAGGCACAAACTGTACATATATATATATACCCACAAAACTTTTGTTAAGAAAATATGAATTCCAAATGAAAATATGCTAGAAATGAATTGAAACTGTAACGGTTGGAGCGACCAAAAGAGCGCGTGCACGACCGAGCATCATGGCAGAAGAAAAAGAAGCTGGGATGGGTGCTGAATGCCAATCCCTTGGCCGGCATTGAGAACCAGAATCAGACCCAGAATCAGAATCAGACCCAGAACCAGAGCCAGAACCAGGACCAGGACCAGGACCTCCCACCAGCCAACTCCCCCTCCATCGCACAAAGTTGCAAATAAAACAGCGCATAAGAAACAATATACAATAAAAAGCAAAGAGGAGCAGAAGCTGGAGCTGCTGATGCCGGATCCTGAGCACTGCCAGATGGAAATGAAAGGCAAACACGATTCAGTTAACGAGTGACGAACGCTATTGCTAACTGGGGACTGCTTATGCTCGCATGAAGGTACGTCTATGCACTGGGGAAAATAGTTCGGGAACTGTAATTATAAGAATATAATAAGAATAAGATATGAATACTTATATTTGAAGAACTTAGGAGGACATCTGAGTTGAATAAATACATTTCGATGCATTTTACTATTTTAATACGATAATATTTACCAGAATTACCTAACATTCAAACACATTTAAATAAGATTTTACTGATTTGATAGATACATTTATTATAATAACAAAGTCTTTTTATTTATTTTAACCACTTTAAAATATATTCCAAATTTCATTCTATACAAAACCAATTATATACAGTACATGCCAGTGGCGTATCCATAAATAAACAAAATGTGGAATAAAATACATATTACATATACTTTTTAACAAAAGTGAGGGCATCTTTTCCCTATATCCCCCCGCCCTTGGATCCACGCATGGTATATGCACTATTTAATTCCAATAATAAATAAAATATTGAAACTTAAGAAAATGATAAGTGAATACAAATTAGCTAACACAAATCACAATAAGTTACTTCTTTTCAAAAATTACCAAAGGAACTTCGATCATGTTTATGGGAATAGCTTAATATTTGAGAATTCAAATAGACTAAAGATTCTTTTCAGCCAAAAAATATCAAAATGGAATGATGTATTTAGATTAATACAAAATTTTCGCACCACCCCACAAAACTGCCCAATTTGCCTTACACATGCCACAATTAATATGGATCACATCCTTAATTCATGCCCCGCCATAGCCCAAACAAAACTACATAACCGCAAAAACAATAACGCCATACAGTACCTGTAAAGCACCAGTAAACCCATCAATAGAAAACATCAAAACAAGAATTAAATATTTAAAAGAACTCATCACATCCCTTAAACTAAGAATATATGTAGACCTAAGTGTTATGAAAAAAATTGTTAAATTAAGTTAATAAACTAATTGTTAAATTAAGTAAATAAATACGTAGTCGAGGGCCTCATAGCTAGCACTACACGCCCTATGTAAGTATTAGTTTTGTAAACTTTACTATTATCTTAAATAAATAAACAAGTAATACAAAATTTATATTTAATTTTATCTATATATCCACTATAAGATTTTTGTTTCAACACAAAATGGGTAGTACCAAAGATCTTTGGTAGTATCCTAAATGTTGTCCCATTAATTTGTTCTAAATTACCATTGTTAGTTTTTCCAAGTGTGATGCGTATAAAGAACCGTCTATAGAAAACACTGCTCCTCCTGGCCGACAGCAGATAGAGCCGGACTTCGCGTCCGTGGAAGTCGACGTGGATGTGCATGTGGATGTGGATGTGGACGTGGATGTGGACGTGGCCTGGCATTGGCATTGGAAATGGAAATGAAAATTGGTATGGGAAACCCAGGGGCCGAGGGGCCAGGGGGGAGAGCGGGAAAAGCGAATCGCGAAGCTGGCTGAATGATTGCCTTGGCTGCCGAACTGACTGACTAACCAATGAACGGTTCAAAATGAATGACTGAATGAATGAATAAATGAACGGATGAGCGCACCTCTTCAGTTGGTTGCATTCGCAAACTCGTTCAGACTCCTCAGCTCCCCAGCTTCCCCGGCTGTATATCTATATATCTATTGAACTTGGCCCGAAAGGCCACCACACTCCACTCACCGTTTTCCACAAAGTACAATGGAAGTTAGTTTCTCCAAGTCGGCTACTTTATTGAGCGTAAGTTTTTCGGCCAGGCCATATTATTTGATGTGGTTGGTTATGAAGTCAAGCGGTCGGCAATTGAGGGGCGGTGGTGAGTACATTTGCTCGTATATTCCAACTCGGACGGCCGATAAAATTAACTATTTTGCCAACGTGCACGTAATGGGCGCATCATTTGCCATGGGCTGTCTGCCTGTGCTGTCTGCACATCGTCCTCGCCCGGAGTCCTTCGTCCTTCGTCCTTCGAACTGGATTCTCTGTGCCCCATTTCCCGGTTGAAGTGCTTTAAATTGCCATAAAAATGCGCTATCGACTGGCATCTTTTGGCCGACTGTTGTTATTACTGGGCTGTTTTGTGCTCTTCCCTGCCACATTTCTACACTCAATTTGTACAAATTTAATTGTCTGCCGCCCTTGTCGTCTTGCTTCTATTTATTTATTTGTGCAGCCTCCTTCGATTTTTTCCTCGTTCATTTTTTCGGCTAACGCCTGCCAATGCCAGAATGTCCAGTGTCCGGTTTTCCGGGCGGGGAGATGAGGGGTAAAGAACCTTTTATGGCGTTTTATTTATTTACGATGCGCCCTTTAAATCAATGAACCATACGCCTAGCCTTGTCGCTTAAATTTACGCACAACTTTGTGAGGAAGCCAAGGCATCCTTGAAAAAAGTAGAAGTTTGCCGGACTTTGTGGGTACTTTTAGTGATTTAATGATGGCTAGTATTATATTACCTTTCAGCTTTGGTAATAAAAAACATAAAACTTACTAGGGCAACAAGTCAGAGATCATGTTTAGAGGCACTATTAAATAGTTTGAGATATTGAAGCGTTTCATTTGATATATTAATATTACCATTTTATCCTTCGGGATGGTAATCATATTTTTTATGAAAATTACTTTTTTTTAAAAAGGGTATTACTTTATTGATGAGTCATTCAGCAGTCGACTCCTGCAGGATGCCATTTCCCTTTTTGTTTTGTGCGCGCTAACAGCAATCAGCTAGTAAATCGAATTTCTTGCCTAAAACAACAGAAACAACAACGGGGACTTCTGGCAGAGCGGCCAGCTTGAAAAAAAAAAAAAACAAAACAAAAAAGGAAGAAGAGCGGCAAATAAATACAAATACAAATAGGAAAGCACGACGCGACGGATGAAGGGACAAACTAAACACAGCGTTTGTTTTAGCAGCTTCCGTTTCCTGTTAGCGGCAGAGGATGCAGAGGAGCATCGGCTACGCAGTCATCCATCCATCCGTCCATCCATCTATTGGGTCAACTAACCAAAAGACTAGCCCATACGCACGGCCATCCATCTATATCGTCTCCGTCTGTCCGCCCATCGAGCCATCGAGCCGTCGAACCATCCATCCATCCATCCAACCATCCATAGTATCCCATCCACATCCACATCCACATCCTCATGGAGGCATCCACATTGAACCGATGGAGCAAACGTCCAGTTACCGCTCCTTTGACAAGCGGCAAAGCTTCCTGTTTCCCTGTTTTTCTGCCTTCCTGTTGCTGCTCCTCGAAATGGACAGGACTAAACGCATTTGTTCGAAGCTTGTTTAGTTTAACTTTAATTGAATTTTGTGAATTTTGCTTTTCTTGCCTTTGCCAATTCAGTTTCTATGGGTTTTTATACACCATCTTACTCATTGGGCACAAGGGCATATTGACTTGCCGATTGCTGTAAGCCAAAATAAAAAACATGTGTCTCGGTTTCTGGCTAAACTTCTGGGATAACGAGGAAATTGTTTTTCTGGTTACTATTTGCCTTCATTTAGTCAATTTAACTCTTATTCAGAAATTTATGTGTTTCTGCTTCGTTATGCTATATTTTATATTAAATTATGACGAAATCGAGGGGCTTAATTTAATTTGTCATGTTCACGTTTTCTATTGTTTTTAATTTTTTCTTTGCAATTTTTTTGTGTTGTGAATTTTATTGTGTTAACTATAGAAATTCAATATTACATTTATAAAGGCTTGTTTTTTCAATCCTTAAGTTTTTAATGTTAATCCTCCAATTGTTTTGTTTTTCGCAAATATGACGTTTTATTAATAATAATCCAATTAACAGAAAATATTGGTAAGCATCAATTTTTATTTTTGTTTTTTAATTCCTAGCCGTATTAAAAATAAGTATATAAAATTACTTTTCCAATTTTAAGGGAAGTTAACTATTTTTACATAACTTTTTAAATTGTATTGGGTATATTTTTGTTCTCAACATTTACTTACCCATATTGTTCTAGTTGAGTTTTCTTTGTAGCCCTTTTATTTGTTGGCCCGCTGGCCAGCTGGTGCCACCTTTATATGGGCTGAATTTATTATGGACGAGAAAACGGAAAAAAAACTAAAAACAGCCGGTGGCCGGAGTCCCCTGTTCATCCAACAATCGAATGTATATCCCACAGGGAACTGGGCACCGGAGCTGTTCTGGCCAGAACTCCAATGCTCCACCATATGGCCAGTGGCACGAGTTTGGCTCGTAAAAAGGCTTATATAAGTCGGCAGTCAGTGGACTCGGACTTACCTTTTTGCCAGGCAACTGTAAAATTGTCTTGTTGCGTCGGCAACCCTTTTTGCCAAGTGGAGAGACCGAAATGTGAATTCAATTTGTTAGTCTGGACCGGGCGTTTTGAATAATTTGTATGATTTAATTTTTGCGCGTTCCCCGAAACGAGCCAATAAAACGATTTTCATCGAATGCGAAGTCGGTTACGCAGTCAATCGACCCTCTTCTTTTTACACTGGTCCTCGCTGGCGTATACGCAACATTACTCATGGCCTACACCCCATATACTTATAAGCCAAAATCAAAGCAGACATCCATTTCCAGCCACGACGACAGCTTAAGCCAATCGACGCTTTTCTGATTGCCAGAGTCAAATATGGAATTAAATGCGTTGCCGCCCAGGACACTACACTGCCCAATAAAAGCCTGCTGCCTCAACCAGGCTTATTCAATTTTAATAATTGTATGCAAAACCTAAGCTATTTGTTTACCCACTACTTCGTTTTACTTGGGCTCACTATGAGATTTTCCAAGGATTAAGCAAAGAACCTAAATTAATAAAGTATAACTGTGAAACGGACACTTGGAAAATTAAATGAATTGTATGGCTAAGCTGGTGCATAAGCTTTTCCTTTGTTTCCGGCTTTAAATCTTGATAAATAATGGACGGAAATTTATGAAAATCGGAACTGAAAAATACAAAAGTAGCCGAGAATGGATTGCAGCCTTATAAAAGCGATAACTTAAAAGTTATGATACAAATTTAAATATTTCTTATCACATATTTGAACAAGAATTCAAGTTAAGGTATACAAATGTTATCATTTTATTTTAAAAAAAAATTGAAATAATTTTTCTTTTGTATTTGAAATTAGTTGCCGGATGTTTGTAAATTTATCTTCCTATTTTATGGAAAACCACCCATAAACAATTGCCAATAGAAATCCCGATCGAATGCCAATTACAACGCAACTGATTGTCCAATTGTTGCGGCTGGTGCATTGAATAATATTTGCGTCCGCCAACTTTTTGGCGGCACTGTTAATCTGGCCGACAATTATAAGCCATATCTATTATGCTCTTTGTTGAGCTGCATAAATTATGCGCAAAGCCCGACAGCTCTGTCCGCAAAACCAATGCGGTTTGCCCCAGACCTCGCAGTCCGTTGGAGTTTTATCTAAGCCCAAATAAATTTAATCAACCGCAATCGGAAGTGTTAGAATAATGACACAATAAACAATAGCAATTAAAATATCAAATATAAATCATTGTGTAAATTTACAGCACAATTGCCCCATGAAAGCCAAATACCAAAATGCCAGAACAAAACTGCATGCAAATGCACAACAGGAGTTATTACTGGGCCCCAATACAATGCTATACACTATAGATACGTGGCAATTTGCGTATACATTTATTTGTTTGCCTGGCTATTTTTTGCGATGAAAAGTCATAAAAAGCGTGTGCAAATACCAACAGGCAAACAGGCTGTTTGTCTGTTTGTCTGTTTGACCGAGTGTCCGTGTGTCCACGTGTCCTTGTGTGTTTGCGGTGTGTGCGTGCAGCTAAACACACACTGAGGACCCAGGATATTCCCCCTGGACCCCTTGAACCCCTTGCCAAATCCCCCGAAGCGATCGAAGCAGCCGTAAACGCATGCATAAATTTGCACGCATAAAATCAAATCAAAATTCAACGACATGTGACAATTTTATGTCCACAAAATTATGTATTTGTTGAAAACACACAAGCGACAACAACAATAGCAACAACCGAAGCACGACAAAACAACAATAATGCAAAGCAATGAAAATAACCACAATGGCAGATAGAACAACAACAATACCAGCGGCAATGTGAACAACATCGAGAACGGACAGAGAAAGTTCCGGATTGAGGGGCCGAAGGACTGAAGGGACTGCCGCCTGCCAACAAGGACATAAGCAATAACAACAAACAGCTAAAATAGCAACATGAGCAGATTATAATGAACAACATATTCGCACGGCCGCACCCACTGCCACACCCCCACTGCCCACCGCCCAAACACCCCCCTCTTTCGACCGCTTTCATAATCGCACACGCACTCAATTTGGGGGGAAAACGAGGGGGAAAAGCAACAAAGCGCCACGCAACAATTTACGTGTTTTGACACTAATACAAAAGCCATTACAATACATGCACACAAAAAAAATGGTTAAAAAAACACTTCTTAAAAATAAAATAATTTGCAATTTACATATTTTTTCATTTCTGAGAACTAACAAATTTTTTCTTAAAATGGCTTCTAATATATCCTTAAAACGAAAATACATAAAAATTCACAGCTCTTTGTAATATTAAAGCTAAAAAATGTCGCGTTGGTCACACGAAAATAAATAAAAATGTCTTTTAATTTACAGTTACATGTAATATTAAAGCTAAAAAATGTCGCGTTGGTCACACCGGAAATGCACATAAAACATTTTGACAGTTAAACACATTAAATTTGCAAATTATTTGTTTGTTAAAATATTTTGTTAACATGGATACCTAGTTTCATATAAAATGATTTTACATGGTAACAAGTATTTAAAAAATATCTTGTTTTATAATTTTAATGTAATTTCTAACTCTAAAAAAGTCTAAGAAAATTTTATTACAGTCCATTGATTTTTAAAATTTTTAGCTGCAAATACAATTTACAAACGATTTTTGTTATATTTTAGGTATTAATAATATATTTTTAGATTTATTTGAAAATATAAATAGATCCAATATTCGTATTTATATTATTGAAAAAAATTCAGATCTCTCCAGACTCCACAATTTTATTTTCCGTGCTCTAATACACACGTGCGAGCACGCACACTCCCACACACTCCAGGGAAAGGAAGGAAAGTTGAGGGCGAAAAAAGCAAAGTTTCCACATTTCCCTAATGCGCCGAGTGGCTTTCACTCAATTTTTAGGTGGCCCAGCCCAGGACGAGTGTGTGGGTCACCTTTGAAGTCCGAGGAGCCCAGGCGAACGTCTCGAAAATTGCCGTAGGGGCATGTTTAACTAGTTTTACAGGCGATTTTGTCGAGTGGGAGCTACGAGCAGAAATGCAGGGAGGCTTTTGCGTGGCGTGACTTTGGGCATGGATGGACCGCACCTTGACTTTAAGACAATTTTCGATGGCCAACTGGGCCATCTTCGTTGGCTGTTTGGATGTGGTCGCCCTTGAAGATCCTGGGACTCGACCCTGGGGGTACGAAATGGGTCAGGTCGGTCACGTGGGTGGGGTGGGGATTTTAATGATGAATTGCTCGGCCGACGGTGCGTATACGTTACATTTGACATTGACATATTTTGCATTAGCATAAAAGTATGCAACATATTTTCCCTCTCTCGTCCAATCTTCTTTTTTGTGCTTTGTCCTTTCGCCAATGTCCTGTCGAGAGTGCTTGGGGAAATGGACAAGGACCTTTGGACAAAGCGAGAGAGGGTGAAAATGAATCCCAGTTATGATGAAGTATGTCAGGAATTTAAACACAATGCCTGGCAGTTAGGCAATTGCTTTCGCTTTAAGTAAGAGCTCTCGATGCCAAACTATTCATTCACCATTAAGTACTCTCTCTTATCTTTAATCCTCCTTTTCCCTCACCGGAAAATTTTGATAGACTGTGGAGCCTTTGTTCGACGAGCCCCTCGAGTTAATCTTACACACATACGGTACTTGCAGCTGGAAAAGCATTTTCACTGCTCATTTCACCGTTAGCCATGTGAATTCCGATGTGAAAATGCGCACATTTTCGACAATTACACAGAAAACGCAAAGTTTTGCCAAGGCAAATATTTACCGCAAAATTTCTCAAATTCCGGCAAACAAAATCTAGGACCCGAGACTAAAATTTACGTTGAGTAAGTACTCTTGAAAAGTCATATTTGTCTGGGAGGCAAAATGGTGCAAGATTTTAAATCAAATTTGCTGTGCAGTGCAAATAATTCATGCATATTACAATTTAAATTAGGCGTTGCTTCTAAGACCAAAGTCAAATACAGATGCGGGCGCATTAGGAAAAAGGGGTTAAGTGGGTGGGCTGATGGGTTAGTGGGTGGCTTTCAGGCAGGAGAAGATTTGCTGATTCGGCAGTCGATGCATTGTCTTCTCCTGCACACACATGTATGTATTCGAGTGTGTGTTCATTTATTGACAGATTGAAAGATTATGGAATGCCTTTGATAATTTGCTGCGGCTGCAGTGAACTTTAAGCTCATCTGGGCAGGACTTTTGCTGAGCCATATGGAAATCATTTGGGCTAAGCCAGCCGCACACACACACACACACACAATGCAAATATATTTGCAGTTTATTTTGCGGATTTCCGGTTGCAGACAAATCAAAATTTCTGCTCAAATACACAAAATGTCAGTTGGCAAATGAATGGAAATGAAACCACAGTCAGCAATGTCCTGTTCTGTCCTGTCCTCTCATTCCGCCGGTGACAATGTGACAATGAGCGATGAACTGAAGCCACAAAAGACAACACAGCATGTGAAATTAGTTTCATCAGTCCACGCCCATCCGCCAGCCCCGCCCCCAAAAAAGAGCGAGAGAGACAGCTACACACAGTGTAGCAAATTATTGGTTTCCATTTCGATTTTGTAGAACCCCCCACCGCCAGTTCGCAACGCTTTTGCACTTTACAACTTTTATTTAAAATAACAACCAATGCAAATATTACTGTCAACTGTGCTGTTCACAATATTTTCCACCGCCTCAATTAAAGTGTCAGCCAACAAAACCGTAAAAACTCACACACAAGTCGGATTTGGAAAAACCGAAACCAAACCCAAAATTAGGAGAAACAAAACAACAAAAAGTCGAAAACGAAAACGAAAACGAGAAAAAAAACAAGTAAAACACTCGAAATTGTCAAAACTTTTGCAGCTTGCTGTTAGCCATTTGCTGTTTTTATTACTTTGCTTTTAACTTGAAACAAGATTTTTGAAGTTCCGCTCCCGAATCGGTGTTCAGTTTGCGGTGCTTTTCTTGGTAGGGGTAGAGTGGTATATGGCCAAGTGGGTGGTGGTGCGTTTCGAGAGTTGGCCAAAACACAGTTTGCTCATCAGCTTTCGGACATGACAACAGCAGAAATACATTTTTCCGGGGCCTGATGAGTCCTAGAATGGGAATCAAATGGATAGCCGTGGCTATGCAACTGCTCCGGCGATGCCACAATTTGAAATATTAATGTGCGAATCGGCACGGACAGGATGTCGGCAAAGCAGAAAGTTTTCCATCCTTAAATGTGCATTAAACGGAACATGGCCAAGAGCCGAATCCGAATGTTTATTGACCCGCTCTCTCCCAATAGACCAAATCCCAGCGACAAACGAGCTGCTAGGAAACACACGGCGGAAAAATTATGATATAGTTATAATATTTATATATATGAATAGAACCTACAAATAAAACCGCCAAGTTTTAAACCACTTCACTAAATGGTCAATTATTATTATGGTATTAGAAACCTTTTAAGAAAAATCAAAACCTCTATAGATTTCTTAAAAATATTAATTTTTAAAAATGCTTTCATCTAAACAATTTCTTGCACAAATTTAAAAACTTAAATGTGTCCAATATGGAAATCTACTAGGTTTGAAACCACTTTACCAAATGCCCAAAAGTATCCTGCACATTTTTTTTACTGTTTTACCATAAGTCGTAGCATACTTTTAGACACCTTTTTTAGGGAAATCAAAGCCTTTCTAGTTTTCTGATATGTAAAATATTATTTTTTAAGCCCCTGAATCACCAAATTTTTTTCAGTGCAGGGAAACAGGAAGACAGAGACTGCTGTCAAGTTTATTAGCTACGTTTGGCAAGTAGCTACTGAAATGGCAATGCGATACAACGCTGATGATTGGCTGCCTTGATAAGCGGGCGAGCATTAAGCTGACAAAAAGTGTAACGAGCAAAAATAGGACAGAGTCTGTTTTCCCCATAGAGAATTCGCAATGGCGAATGGCGAAGGGCAGCCAAATCCTTTAACACGAAATTAAGACATATAATCCTTGACAAGCAGTAATGGCAATCTAATATGCCAACGCGTGCACTTTCGACTAGTCTAAGTCCGTTGCTGATTGACAAGGCCAGCTGCGTGGGTGGTGATGGGTGTTTTTCCCGGAAAACTTAAGCCGGGAATAACAAAAACGACAAACAAATTATGGCATTGCCTTCGAAAAGCACAGATGAGCAGCTTGCTGAGCCCTTTCATTTTGTTTGGCTTTAAAGCAAAACTGAAGAATGAAGAATGACTTTCAGCTGGGGGTATTAGCCAATTGAATGAAATGCAAATCCCTGAAATCCATCACTCTGTCCAGGCTTATCTATCACTTTAATTAGAGCAACAAAAGGGGAAATAATTTAATAGCCCCGGCCATGTAACCTGGCCAAAGGTCGCTGAAAAGGTTACACACCGAAATGGAATAGAAAATTTTAATTACATTTTCTGCAATGCCTACATTGCAGGCTCGTTTCTGTTTGTTTGCGATGAATTAAATTTCATTTCCCCAGCTGCCTGCGCCTGGCTTCTATTGCTCGCCATTTCTATTGGGCCAGTTTTAGGACTGCTCTAGTTTGGTTGGGAATGGTTAGGAATGGCTTGGAATGGTTTGGGCCATGGGCTTTTGGCTTTGCATGCGCAGCGACGCCATTAAACAGCCGTTTCCGGTTTACGCGCTTTGAGTTTCCGCTTCAAGCGGCAACAACAACGGCACTGGAGTTCCCAGAGCCTGATATTGTTGTTGGCCGAGCTGCAGCAGCTGTTGCCTTGGTTATTGTGCGCGCTTTTGTTGGCATCGCTGTTATTATTTCGACTCCAGCACACACACCCAAAAACACCCAAACACACGCTCACGGATCCTGGGTGCCGCCTTGCACCATCTTTAATATAAGATTCAATTCAGCACAAAAGGATCGGGAACAGGAGCGGATCGGAGGGAACGGGTGCCGGAATGGGAACAGGAACAGCTAAATTTCGCGTTCGTGTGCACCACACTCGAGAGGCGTGGAAAATCACGAATACGCACTGTAGCGCACTCAACAAGAACTGCCATTGCACTGGAAGAAAAATGTGATGAGCACTGGACAATAAACATGTCTTAAAAATTTCTTAGCTTTATAAAGTCATTACTAGATTTGAGACCTCGATTCAAATCAAACTGTAGTTAAAATTAATTTCTGAAAAATTACAAACTTTAATCTATAATATTAATGTTTCTAAGTAAAGAATTTGATTAAACAGTCGGATTTGAAAACGCATGTTTAAAAAACGATTTTAAAAGGTCTAGTTACATTTAAAGGCATATAGAAAATAATCTCTTCCTTTAAAATATTCGCCATTTTTAATTACACTTATATAATTTTTTAATCAGGAATAAGGAAATTATTAGTTTTTGTACGAAAACGCAATAGTTATTGTACACATAACTTCAAAATTATGTTATTTCTTGTTTTAATGTTTGTCAAAACAACTAAGTAATATGGGTCAGAGCCGCAGACAAATAAAGTAAAGAGGAATAAACGGAGGTGTCTAAAAGTATGCAACAATTTATTTTAAACTCAGAAGTACAATTAGGTCACAAAGAAGACAATCCTAAAATGACAGGTAAAAGTGGTTTCAAAACCCTAGGGCTTGCTTTTCACTAGGTGTCCAAAAGAAGTACATACATTTCAAACTCAGAAATAAAATACATTCCTCCCAAAAAGACTATAATTTATTCAGTGCATACTTTTAGGCTACTGAAATGACATTTGAAAATGATTTCCAAACCCTTGGGATTTCTATTATTCTTATTTAACCCGCCAATATTCGCAGATATAGATCTACCATTGTCATTTATCCTCTAAATCGGCGATTTTTTCACAGTACAAGCGAGCAAAAGCAATAAGCAAGCAACATTTCTATTGCATGGCCAGGGCCAAAGACGCCAGCCGCAAAACATACTCGCACTCGTGCATTTCTATATTTTTAATTAAACGCAAAAAGCCCTTTCGGCAACACGCAAAGCGCAGCTGCTGAAGCAGAAACCCCAGCGCCCATGCTTTTCCAGCAGCTAAGGAAAATGCGAGAGGAAAATGGGTTAGGATGATGGTACTGGCAGTGGGGGAAAATGTTCTCGAGCGAGTGCAGAGCAATCGCGACGACAACTTCAAGGTTAAGTCGTCAGCTTTGTTTGCCACGAAACTGGGAAAGGAGGAGTGTGGGGGCCAAGAAGGATTTTCCCCATCGAGGTTACTGACTTGCTGTAAACTAAGTGGAAATGCAAGGCTGATGCCGTTAAGTGTATTAAAATGTTGTTTTAATTTAGCTTAGAAACTATTTCAAGCCGGCGAAAGATGTGACATCTTGCAAATTGAATTGCTAATGAAGTGGTTCACTCACATATCTTATTAGTTTAAGGTCGAGATGGGGATTGAAAAATATTGAAGGAAACATGACTGAATTCAGATTTGGTACTTGAAGAAGTCCTTAATTGTCAAGAATTAAATTGTACCTTAGTTTGTATTAAAAGTTTAACAAGTATTAACATGGTAATAACAGGCATTAAGTAAAATATTAATAATACCCTAACTCTCACAGAAAGAAATATACATTGTTCTTGAATTGAGAACATTCGTTCTTAAAATCAGTGCAAGTTGATTATGTAATCAATGTTCTCAATATCAGAACAATATGGTGAGAAGAGAAGAGTTAAATTTTAGTTTATTTTGATAAGTATAGATTACTGACTAGACTAGGTTTCGATTCCGCTTGCTAACACAACTCTATATAATAATTTGTTACATTTTAAAGTCCCAGTAGTATGTCCTATATCGAAAAGCAGGTTGAAATATTCCTTCTTAAAGTAACTTAATTTGTTTACAATCGAAAAGCCATGAATTATAATGCGATGAAAATTCCCTAATTGAGTATGAGTTCGAAATGGCGAATTTAAATAAACCTGAATAATAATTTCCTGCATTATTACTCGACTTTTTCAGTTATTCCTCGCCTTCCACAGAAAGCAGATTCAATTTGCAGCACCAAATCGTGTTCATGGGGGTCTATCTGTCTTTTTATTGTTTCACCTTATTGTGCGAATCGTGATGCCAACCTCCGGAGCAAATGGCAATGGTATTCGAATTCGTATTGGTATTGGCCTTCCGTTTTGCTGACATTGAGCAGGTTATGGCCCATAGCACGTTTGGGAGCAGAGAGGAAAGGCCCTATGAAAGGCCAATTAATATTTCATAAAGGCGCACGTAGCCAAGACAATACATACACACCAGCATATATATATATATATATATATATATATGAAAGGGAGCCAGGGAAAGGGAGCAGGCAGCATACAAAAATCCCTCAATCACTGCCAATTAATGTCAGACACAGGCACTCATATTTGGCATTCAGCCAGCCATCGAGGCAGCTCGCAACGTCGTACATAAAAACAATAAATGATTTATACATAAAAACAAAGAGCAATGCGCGCAAAAGCCACAAAAATAAAAATCACACACACAGAGGGCCCAGAGACAATGGAAAAGACAGACGGCAGAAGTGAGGAAAATTGGGAAAATGGAGGGAAAAACGACCACAGCAGGAGATGTGAAACGTGAATTTTGTGAATTTTACTGACATATTTCTACTACAATTGTATATTTTATTATTTGCCCGAAATCAAAGCCAAACCGAATAGAAAAAGGACCAAGTAAAAGGAGCAGCCTTACACACGGCATAAAGATAGATATATATATATATATATATAGATATATCTGCGGCTTTACTACTCAATCGAGCGTGGAACGGTCCGCAGGCCTTAGCCATATCTATAGATAAAGCCGTATACAATGGACTAATGAAGTCGCTTTTATGTTATATGTGCAGCATACATTTCGGGGCAGCTAATTGGGCACCTTAAATTACTCCCGTGTACGTGAGTTATCTTTAAAGGTTCGCAGTCCGTACATATATGTATATATCCAGCCACCCTCCCTGTAATTGCTAGTTTTATCAATGGTTTTTGCTATCGGAAAGAGCCAGCAGATTAATTTGCATATCTATTATTTTCATAAATAACAGCGAAGCTCGCTTCCTGCTGCGAATCACGGCAAAAACCATGGCGCAGAGCACAGAAAAAAAAACACAAGCCGAAAAAAAATAAACAATTTAAGTCAATTTAAATTTCTGATGATTTGCAACTGTCAGTCGCGGCCCGGGGAAATTTTTGGGCTGCGAGGCATAAAAAAGAATCAACTAACTCACCACACTATCAGTCACACTTAGTGCACGTTGCACAGTTTCCATTTTGATGAGCACACACACACACAACTTGGCGAACGGAAACGAAACAAAGCAACAACTACAAAAGTGCACAGAACAAAAATTGGGGAAGATTTCCAAAAAATGTTCAGTTTATATCATTGCAATATTTTCACATACCTCATTACTTTTATAATTTAATATATATATCATATATTTCAATAACAATATGTAATCTCTCTATCTACAGCGGTGTCTCACAAATCACTACAGTTCTAAAATCACTTTTAAAGTCATTTTAGGTGTCTACAAGTATGCAACAATATTTGTTTAATTCCCAAGTACAATAAATTCATTCAGAAAGACGTCTACCTTATATTTACTGCATACTTTTGGACACCTAAAATTACATTTAAAATCGAATTTAAGACCCAGTGATTTGTGTGGTCTCCCATATGTAATATATTTGACTAATCAAAAGAACATTATACGTATTAGCAAAAATCAAAGTAATTGCTATTGATTAAAACTTTGTAATTTCAGCTAGTACTAAAAACATTTTGTATTTGTTTGACAGTTTCAAATTAAATATGTGAACATGTGTTTTAAAAGACCACATTTACAGGAATGTACTTATATATCATCCAATATTTTCCAGTGCATCAACGCAATGTAACGGGCAACGCGCAAGGAAATTTTAACAGGCAAAAAATAAATATATACGAGGGAATATATGTATGGAAACTATGGTTTATGCCCAGCCAGAAAAAAACGCGACATAGCCCGAGGGCTTTTCGAGTGCCTCGATGGGTGGAAAAATGTGAAAATACCAGGGAAAATCGGGGAATGGGACATGGCTAGTTGGTGGCTTGTCCAAAGTGCAAAACCGAAAAAGAAAACAAAAGCAAACAAAAACAAAACGCGGGAGTGCAAACATTTGCACGCACGCACAAATCAAAACATCAACAAAACAAAAATCGCTGGCGAAAACCCGCGGCACGTAACCCCCCGCAGCACTTTCCCCATACCTCCCCACCCCTTCCAGTTTTTCATGAAAAGTCTCGGCAACTGTATACGTATTTGACATTTTAAACGGGCCAGTCGCCACTTGTCAATCTTTGTAAAAGTTCGCATTTCACATATTTTCTCGGCCCCCTTTGCTTTCTCTTTGTGTATGTGTGTGTGTGGGGCTACTTTTTTTGACGATTTTTTTAGCCTGCTTTTTCCCTATTTTCCCTTATGTTTTTTTTTTTGTCAACCAACTCGCATTTTTGCTGGCAAATGGCTTTCCAAACGCCAGTGCCGCAACGAGCTCGCAAAGTCAGCCTAAAAGTATGCAAATAAAATACGCGCTCTTATCTGTTTGGCATTGGCTTTTGTGTGTTGGCCAGGCCAACATGGTCGCCAGCTGATGCCATGTGGCAAAAAGCGTAGCCAAAACAATGTTTTAAAATGCATTTGGGCATACTTTGCACGCCGGCACATTGGCAATTGCATTCACATGCCATAAGCCTGGTTCCCAGTCCCGAAAAGCCCACCATCCGAGCCTTTTTGGGTGTTTTTGGGGCCCAGCCCAGACAACCTCGTGCGACTCCAATCAACAAAATTGAAGCCATTGGTTATTGTTCTTGGTAGTGGCAGTGGCAGTGGGGCGGTGACATCCTGCCAGTTGCGGCTCATATGTCGCATGTAGCGCCCGAAAGCAAAAAGTCGAAAGTGAAGTAGTTACTTTTGTTTTGCGCGAGCGATAAAGTTAAGCAAAAAATCACTATTGCCCGGCTTGCACTTGGGCATTCAGCGGGCTTGAGGGTATGCCAAATCGATGGAGAAAAGGGAAGTTATTTGGGTCTCTGTAGATAGCAATCTGAATGAAATATTTTAATTTTTAAAGGACGAAGGGTCTCTCGAGATAGAAATCTGAATTACATCTTTTAATTTTAAAAGGACGAATAAAGAAGGGATACATTAAGGTCTATTAAATAGGAAGACTCACTTTTTATACTAAAAGTATTTATAAAGCTGTCTAAAAGAATGCAACAACATATTTTTTAATCAACAAACCAGATAAATTTATTACAAAAGGCGACATTCTTTATTTTAATGCCTTCTTTTAGACGCCATTATAAATTGATTTAAAAAGAACCGTGAATGATTTGGTGAATCTAAAAAACAATAATTTATTGCCGACACAATATTTCAAAAGCAATGGCAAACTAAAATAAATTAAACGTCATGGATGTTATGCACAAGTGTTGAAAATCAAGTTTTTCTAATAAAAATTATTAAGGTGAGTGATGGAGTTACAAAGTGATTTTAAAAATAACCGTGATTTCTGGGCACCCAATGATTTTTTGAATCATAAATATATCTGGTTATTTTCTTGATAAATAAGTGCCGATATAAAGGAGAAAAATCTTATTTGTATTTATTCCAATTTTTTAAAAGCAATGGCAATGCAAAGTTAATAAAACTTCTTAAATGTTAACCTTAAATAACCTTTACTTTTAACCGCATTAAGCTTAAAATTAATATGAACACTTACTCGATCTTTTACAAAACAGAGCAATAAATTTCCGTCTACTTTTATTGCTTGCTTTTTCATTTGATGAGCTCCTTTAATTAATTAATCCACTTAGTCGAAAACTTTCGAGTGCCATTCAGACGGTGAGGCAAAGTTAAATTTGCATCTGTCTCTGATGTGACACTTTTCCTTGAACTCGATTAACCGGAGATTATCTTTCAATTGGAGCAATCCTCTTTGGGACGCAAAGTTTGTTGTGAAGATCTTTTCAAGGCACGGTATCATTCGTGTCGAGACTTTACTTCTTAACAAACTTCCGCCATCTTCGGCTTTGTCTTCTAACGCTGTCAGTGGCATATATGTCTAAATAATAGAAAAGTTAGTGGCGAAGAAAGCAGAAAGCTCCACGATGCACTGAGCACTGAGCTCATCTCCAAAATTTATATGGAGGAGCTGCTGCAAAAATCAAGTATTCGCTCATATGTTAGCTTTATGGCGCCATTTTGTTAATTTATTTCACTTGCTTGACAGTTTGTTTTCAATTTTTTATTTTCGTTTTCATTTTTTGCGCTCGGTTAGTTTGAGTTCTGGTTTGGTTTTGGTATGGTATGGTACGGTTTGGATTGCTTTTGTCTTTTGTCGCTGGACAGAGGGACCGAAACTTTATAGAAAGGGATGGTTTTCCAGGGAGGAAATAAATATTTTTTCGCATTCCTTTTAGTGGTGCAGCCAGCATTTCTCGCTCGGTGGTTGGTGTTGGTGTTGGTGTCGCTGTGGTTTTGACATAAAGTGCGCTTATAAAAAACCGCCAAGTTAGAAACGCGCCGGAATAAAATTTTTTGATGAATGCAACGCTCGGCAACGAGCTTGGATGAAAAAAATTGCGCAAAAATAGCTGATAAATTTGCGCTCTCCGCAAAACAAATGGTTAAAGTTTTAAATTGAAATTGGGCCAAAAGGCAAGCGCTGGGTTCGAGACTAGGTACAACACACGATAGCTGGGATAGCAGGAGCTAAAAAATGTCCATAATAAATATCTCAATCAAAAAAGACAAGCGGGCAAAAAGTAGCATCAGCATCGGAATACAAATATGGCAGCAAATGGAACACAACAAAATGAATATGAAGCGCTGTTTGCCATTTGCCGATTTTCCAAGCTGATAAAACAAAAGGCAACAAAAAGCACTGCACAGATTAAAAATCTAAACTAAAAGCAGTGTGTATGGAAAAAAAAAGGAAATGTATAAGCTGTTTCCATTTTCCACCATCAAAGATTTCGCTTCCCATTCTTTTTTTTAGACTCTTCTTTTTTCGTTTGTTAGATGTTGATATAAAACAAGCGACTAAATAAAAACCGCACACACACAATCGCACACACCGAAATTCTCGAGGGAGGGGGCGGTGAAAAGGGGGTCCTGTGGATGGATTGAGAGCAGGAGACACACGTACAAGTGCAGGTCCATTTATCTTCTGTCATTGTGCGAGTGTTTCCGTTTTTGTAATGAATGTCCAGCTGTGTGCATTGCCCTGCGGACAAGGAGCCACCTCCCCTTTCTCCTTTCTCCTTACTACTTTCTCCTTTCTCCTCCTCTGGCTCCGAATCCAAATCCGAATCAGGCTCTAGATCTGGCCAACGCAAAGCTAAGGCCAAAGCAAACGAGCCCGGGTACGAAGCTCTCGCTAAAACTGAAACTGAAGCTGAATCGGAATCCGGCATCTGAATCTGAATCTGAAACCGGACCGAATCGGTGTCACTACAATTGTCGCCAGACGCTCGCTGAAAGGCGTCTTTTATGTCGCTTGATAAGATAAGCCTCGCTTAAAATATATATTCGTCGCTATGTATTTATATGTACAATGTACATACAGTGGTCGGCATAAGTATTTTGACAAAATAAAAGTTAAGTATACTCATAACTTGAATTTACTTCTTGTAAACTATAGGCATCAATGGAAAGGTAATTTCAATGCCGTTTGAATGATACAATACATTTCTTTACCCATTCAGTACTTATTGAAAAGGACGAATTTGTGTAAATCAACTTTGAAATTTAAAAAAAAAACTTTTTTCCTCGTCTTGAAAACTTAAATTTTTTGATGCAAAAAGTTTCTTCAAACAAAAATAATAGTAACTGCAAAAAGAATTTTTCAAATATCATTTTGCTTATATTTTTTATGATTTTTTGAAGGTGACAATGTCGGAAAAAATTTGTATGAAAAAGACAAAAATATGGCTCAAATGCCTGTTTTTAAGCATTTTCAAAAAATCATAAAAAATATAAGCAAAATGATATTTGAAAAATTCTTTTTGCAGTTACTATTATTTTTGTTTGAAGAAACTTTTTGCATCAAAAAATTTAAGTTTTCAAGACGAGGAAAAAAGTTTTTTTTTTAAATTTCAAAGTTGATTTACACAAATTCGTCCTTTTCAATAAGTACTGAATGGGTAAAGAAATGTATTGTATCATTCAAACGGCATTGAAATTACCTTTCCATTGATGCCTATAGTTTACAAGAAGTAAATTCAAGTTATGAGTATACTTAACTTTTATTTTGTCAAAATACTTATGCCGACCACTGTAGAGTGGGCATGGAGATGGAGTAAGATGCGATTGAAAAAGGATACTGTTTTTAACTGGGTGGACCGAGGTATTACATTTTCAGCACTCTCCTGTCTGGAAATAAGCTATACAATGTTCTAAATACAAAATATACCCACAAATAAATTCTTTTAAATATAAAAAAATTTAAAAGTTGACAGAATAAATTAAATAAATATATTTCTGTACTTACATTATTATTTCACATATTTAAATTATTATTATTTAATAATAATAATTATTTTTAATTGGGTAAATTCTCAATTAATACACTCTTTTAAAGATTTGCCCTAAGAATTTATTTAAGTTGTACTTTAATTTTTTTTAAATATTATAAGAGTTCCTATAAATTATTAATAAATTATTAATTTACAATACTTAAAGTTTTTATTTTGGTAACTTCTAATATGATGAACATATTCATTTGCAATAATTTTTTTAAGAGTTCCTCTACTAATTTTTAGAGTTCTTACTAAATTACCATACTATACCTTTCCTTATTTATTTATGTAATCATAACTGTATAATATTTATCTAAATAAAAATTGCTCATTATATTAATATCTTTACATTAATTGGGTAGTAAAATAAATTATAATATTAGCATAAACTAAAATTAAATTAACGTCCACTCTAGTGAAAACTCTTATTTCTGTGGAAAAGGAACCGGACATCAAGAAAGGCACAAGTGTGCAACTTGTATGCGGCACATTCTTAATCCGGGTTTTTGTCATTACACTTTCCACTTTATTTCCGTTCGCTCGCAGATTTGCGTTGTAAGCACTGCCCCGCCCCCTTTGATCCCGCCCCCAATCCGCTCTTCACTGTGAATTAGGCAGATTTTCTCCTTTCGTATTTCCCATTTGTTTTTTTTCTGCCATTTTTTTTTCAACACCATATCTATCTTTATTTCCCTCGTTTTCGGCCAGCAAAGAGGAGCAATTGGAAATAATGCAGTGAGGACAGATGAGCACAAAGACAAGGCACTGGGGCAGTGGGAAATTGAGATGCAGGGACTTAAAACTGGCCAAGACCCGAGCAAAAGGGAAAAGGGGCCGAAAGTTTGGACTGAGCCTTAAGCTGCTTGCCGGCAGAGACTGCAGTTCGGGGCTTAAATGCAGCCAACTGCAAACTCAAATGCCATCAGCTGTCGGGTTGAGAACGAGTATCAGGTATGTTAACCTGCGATATCGAAGGGTTTTATTTCGGTGACAAAGCAAGCACAAAACAATGTGCATCAACAGTTAAAATTATGATCCGAAAAATGCATTAGCACTCAGTTCTCACCTTCCGATAGTTTGGAATAGCAAATTTATTCCAACGCTCTTAAAAAATATTGAACTAAAAGCATTTTTAAGCGTAGTATTTTATTAATAAAATAATAATCTATATACATAAAACAAAACGAGAAGGTATTGTTTCATGAATACACAGCTATGCAAATATTTTTATGGCACACTATTTATCATGGGTGAGTACAACGAGTATTGAAGCTATTGTTTTTCATAACGTGTTAAAATTGCATAGATATCGGGAATATTAAATCTATATAGAGGCTTATAAGTTAACTAACGGTTAATAGGATAGCATATGTATACTCATGGTAGGGTTGGGAAAACATCTCTAGGGGGCACCATCGATAGTTTTAGCTATCGATAGTGGCCACAATCAATATTATCGAAACTATCGAAAATCAGAAAGAATAAACAAAAAATTTTGAAAACGAAAGAAAATTAAAAAACGTAAACGTAAAACATTCAATGTCGAGCATTAATGTTTAAGATACCAAGTGTTCCATATAATATAGAGAACCAGACTGCTTTATTCCTCAAAAATACCGAAAATCACATAAAACTTAAAATTTTTTCTGAGCAATACTATCGATAATGGGCCAAAACAACTCATTTGTAAGCCATCGATAGTATTGATAGTGCTATCGATCGTAATAACTCTACAAAATTGAATGAAATTAATGCAAAATGTGCTATGTATCCTAACGTAGGATACATTTAATAATTTACTTGACTCGGTTGAATATGCAACGCCTGCAATTGATTTTTCCAAAAATCAGCTGTCAAATTCCTATCAACTTGTCTAAATTATTTGGCTGTTTACCCCCCCACCAAAATCATACGTGTCCCGCAGGGCAAACGTTAATTCGATTTGAGGGCATATCTCAACTCGCTATATATATTTGTACACATATATGTGTTCCAGCAGATCCTGTTCCCCGAGTGGCAACCTCAATTTACCCATTTCGACAGTCCCGATGGCATAAGCGAATTCATCCATTAAAGCTGCCAGCAGCGTACATAAAGCCAAACAATTCCCCTAACTACCCAAATTGATCAATTTCAATTCACTGCAAATAGCCTGGGCGTGATTTGTTGGGGTGGCTCGGTGGCCCGTAATGTCGCCCCTGGTTGGTAATGTTTGGCAATATAAAAACTTTTTGTACTTTTACGATATAGGAGCTATGGTCTCACTCTCTCTCGCTATAACAAAAAAAAATAAAATATAAAACGAGAACGACACCTTTGCCAAAGTAGCTTACTACAAATTTGTCAAAGCCGGGCAGCAAATCGAAAACAAAAACGTGAAGCCAAGTACAAACTCCAATCGCAGGCAATAGCACGCACAGAAGGCGAAGTTTGCATTTCGAATAGCAAGTTCCCTGCTGCTGAGTGGATTTTTTCTGTGTGTGGTGCCATAAGTTTGAGTTTAGAGAATGGTCAACTATCTGGGCAATGGACTTGTGACCTATGGACTATTTCTGAGCCTTCCTGTGAGAATGTTGATGTATGCGGTCTTCATTTACCTGGCCAATGTGGCGGCCCTGTTGCAATTGATCCAGGAACTTTTGATCCTAATGCTGCAACTGCAACTGGTGGCGATCAGATACATGTACCATCCCCGGCCCTTTGTGGGTACACCATTTCGAGAGAGCCTTCTGGACACCATGCAGTTCCTCATGAGCGGATGGAGCTTGCTGCTGCACTTGCTCGCCCAATCCTTGAGCGTCCCGTGCGCCGTTCTGGGACGACTCAGCCGGGTTTTCCGCATCTGCGCCCGTAGTCGCACCTGGGCGACCATGCTGCAGACCAACTGAAGAACTTTGGAAACCCTGGAAACCCTGGAAAACCCCCAACGCTGAAAAATTATCCTGCGAGAGCAATAAACGTTCCCAAGTGAATGAAATTTAATGCTCATTTTGTGGACTCAAATCCGCATTCTTTAGCGAGGTACTTGATGAACAGGAGGGTATTTGGGTACATGGCAACATTGTCAGAAAATGAAAAAAAAATTTATATTTAAACTAGCTTTGTGCACCTTTTAAAATCAAATATATTCTACTGGAAAATTGGCAGTAGAATATGAAATATATATTTATCTATACATATAAAACTATCGTTTATGAGTTGAGAATCAATATTTAGCCAAAACCAATAAAGATATAGTACTTAAAATTGTCGGTGTATTTTGTGAAGATGGTATCTGTTTATTATTTTGACGTTTTGAAAATTGGTTTATTAGGCTTGATCTTAAAACAATTTTTGACAAATTGACAATAATAACAGACATTAATTTTTTACAATCTGATGCACCTTATGTTTATCAAATCAAAATGTTAATTGTACAATAAAGTATGCCATGTAATCATTTCTTTTAGCAAGAATCCTTATTTTAATCTTTTTTTAGTAGCGAGTATTCTTTAGTCGAATCTATCGTTTCTACATTTTTGGGAGCGGAATGCCGCCAAATGCATCCGCATTCGCATTCGCTTTTAGCGTGCGCAATTACACTTGAAGAAATCCTGGGGATTTCATGCGAAAATCCATTTGTCACAATGCCGAGTACGTGAGGCAGCGCAGCAGCTGCAGCAGTGCGTGTAAATGTGTCGTCCGGGCAGAGCGCGAGTCCTTCGGGTCGTCCTTTGGCCCGTCCCGTCCCGTGCCGTCCCATGCTCTCCGGACCTGTCCCGTCCTGTCCCATGGATCCTTTGCATCCTCCGCAAGCTGCACAGCTGCACAGATGCAGCTGCAGTGCCGTTGCTCTATCACAATGACACTTCATTTCAGTTGGCCTCTGCGGCAAGGAGTCAGTAGTCCTCGATGCTTTGCCCAAAAATATATGTGCACATCTACATGCCCTCGTATCTCCGCATCCACATCCGCATCTGTAGCTGTATCTGTATCCGCTCCTGCATTTGTATCTGTATCTGTGGCTGTTTCTGTATCTGTTTCTGTAAATGTGGTCATTGCCGGGAGCCTTTGGATGAGAAAATAGCTCTGGATTACTTGAAGCCGACCCAGTGCGTTCGCTTAATGGAGCTCCTCCAAAGGCTCCAAAAGCCAGTCAGCCGCCCCGGAGGAGGGCAGCTCGAAGCGTATTGGCAACGTAAACCGATTCTCGGATTCTCGGTTTGTTGGAATCCTGGATTCTTAGATTTCGGCAATCAAGTACAATTCAAACGGCCATGGCATCCAGGATCAAAGGTCAAAGGTTTCAAGGAGTGGGAGTAGCCATAGAAAGCGGAGCTTTAATATAAGCTTTAAGTGGGCGCATAAGTACACTTATTCGAAAATTGGGTACTTGAAAGATTATTATGACTTTTCTTTATGATTGACCAAAGGTGCCCAATTTTTATATGACTTAAAAGATTTATAAAGATTTTTTATTATTGCTGGTATTGTACAAATGCATGTGCTGCTGCTATAAGAAGTACCTTAAATGAAATATAGGGTTTTTTCATATTTTACAACTCTTTTTCTTTATACCAATGTTATGTATCTTTACAGTATAAAGTTTACACTTATAGGATCCTCAGATTTCAACACGTTATTCCTTATAAATCCTTTAAGTAACGACTTTTGTTCAAGTATTATTCATGACCAGGCAGCTTTGTTATTTTAGTCTAAAATATGAACAATTAACCTTCTGACGAGGCCAAGACTCTTCATAAAAAGTATGCCACAATAGAAGCCTGCCATCGCCCCTTGGCCCAGAACAAAGGACGAAGGATTTAAATTAAAAGTACTTTACTCTAGCCCTTGATCTGTGCAATCCGCCCTCGCTTTTCACAGATTTCAAGTGCGAAAGCGAACGCCGCACAAGTTTTCATAATCATGAATATTGTTTATCGCCCTGTGAGCAGCTCAGAACCCCCAGCCTTTGCAAGTGCATTTGAGCATAATGAGATAGACTATGGACTCCGGTCTCCAGACTCCAGACTCCGGCGGAGTTGAGTTGGGCTGAGCCGGAGTTGAGTTGCAGTTTAAGCCGCTCGCTAAGTGCTAAGTGAAAAATAACCGTGGCCATAACAAAAAAGGCTTAAAAAAGAAAAGTGACCTTTAGACACTTGACATCGCAACGGATGGCGAACGGATATGGTCTTTAAGCCCCGCGTAGTGTTAAAAAAAAAGAAGAGGAAAACCCCTTTAATTGGCTGGCCACGGTATTTTCATAATATGTTGTTTCAAGAGTTTACAGCGTATTTACACATAGAATTACATAAATGCTGAGCGCATTAACTTTAATTGAAAAGTATTTTTAATTAATAAATTTCAACACGTTGGCGCCAGCCCAGCACACATAATTGCAAGTAGGCATTAAAAAGTGCCCACTCCTCCGGCCAAAGGGCAATCATCACAACAATAACAATATAATGTCAGCACAAACAACTGCATCCGATAAATATATATGTATATGTACATACATGTACTACATATATACTCCATAGTACATTGTATTGATATGTCAGACAACAACAATGGCAAACGGAACAGCGACCAGCGGAAAAAAGGTTAATTGACCAACAAATAACTTAATTAAATCAAATGAAAATTAAACAATTCAATTTTTAATGAGGTTCGCTGGTTTTGACCTCGTTTCAATTATGAAAAGCAAGCACAATGGGCACAAGTGCCCGGAGTAGGCAGCTCAGCTCCCGGATGACTGATTGGACGGATGGACGACTGGACGGCAGGAAGGCCAGCTGGAGGTCGTTCCGCCCGTTCGGAAAAGCGGAAAATTGGAAAAGTGGCGGTGGCACAGCACTGACAGCTCTATTAAAATTTCGAATACCCTCAATTTTGACCGCCCTCTCAGTTTCACCGGTAACTTTCTCTGCCCAAAAAAATGGTCAGTTCGAAACTATTAATTACAGGTGGTTAACAAAAAAGGTTAAGTTAAGAATGGAATTTCCTGGTGTAGGCCGGAACACTGAAACACGTGTGATCTACTAATTGCTGAACTACTTAATTATAGCTTTGGAATGTCCCAAAATACTCATTAACTGAAATTGGGATTCCTTTTCCGGAAAACTTCAAAAACTATATTACCTGGAATTGAGTAATTTTAAGCTGATGTTTTATTTACAATTAGAGAGCAACTTTAAAATGTTTCTAACACTAAATTAATTTAAAATGAGAATCCTACTTAAATATATTTTAAAAATATTATCTTTAAGTCGGCTTAAATATGTCATTATAAAATGTAACCCTATACATAAAAAACGAGTTAATAAATTTTAGTATTACCTATTTATGATTTTAAGAAATATTATTTAAAGCAAATGCTTCAAATATTTAAATCAGATAACCAAATAATTAAGCCTATAATTTCAGCAATTCGGAGAGCGAAAATTAAACACCATTTACGTTAATTTATGGAAATATTTGTAACTTTCGAGATAAAATCGCCATCGCTGTAAATAAAGCCCTGTTGAATCAATAATTAATTTTTAATGATTTACAACGTGACAACTGCTTGTTCGGGGATAATTCAATAATATAGCAGATCAACTATCAAAACTGAAACACTCCCTTCGCTTTAACAATTCACAAACCGAATACGTTTTGCCATTCAGCAACCGTTGGGAGTGAAGTTCATAAAAAATACATAAATTATGTAAATTGATTAAAAAATCAGCATACCTCGGCAATAAAATGATTATAGAACAGAATGAATAAACAATGGCCACTTGCAAAACTGCAACAACTGCAGGACAGCACTTATAGAAGAACAATTTACAACTGCCGAGTGGCAATTGAAACTAAGACCATCGAGGAATGTATTTTATTTGATTTTACATTTTACTTGCTCCCTTTTTTGTCTGCCCTCGTTGCTGTTGTTATTGGCTGTTATTGTTGGGCGTTTAATGAATTTTATTGATTGCAAATACAAAATAAGAACAGCATCACGCAAATGGAAACCATTTACAGCTTAAAAATATTTAATTACCAACCACCCCGCGAATGGGCTGGGGATTTCGTGGGTTGGATGAAGGGGTCAAATTGTGGAGTTGGGTCGAAATGTTTCAGGTCTTGCCACCAAATTGCAATTAATCTTCTTTTAACAGCAAACTTTTGATCCGCTTTATTTGCATTTCGCGGCGGCCCACCGTGGAGGGAAAATAACGAAAACGCTTGTCATAAAAAATTATCAAGGGTTAAAAATTATGTTACGCGTTTCATTTTGGTCGCTGCGAAAATGATTTATGCAAAATCTGTGTGCCCCTTAAAAATGAATATAAATTGTGCAATTTCATGTTGCTGCTCTGTCCTGCTTCCTCTTCAACTTGCCTCAACTTTTTGTGTCCGGCAAATTAATTTAAAAGCAGCAACAATAAGTGAAATAACAAACTGCGAAAGGGTCGTCGGTGGTGCTTCCTGGGCATTATTTATAATCTCACAAATTGAAAAGGTTTTCTAATCAAAAAATCCACATTAGCCGATAATAATTTTCTGTAAGCCCAGGTAACCGGGATAGTAGCCACTGGCATAGCCGTAATATCCAGGCGATTGTTGGCCATAGTAGCCGTTGTAGGGATAGCCAGGATAGCCAGACCATGGGTAACCATTGGCCCAGTTGAGGAAGGGAAAACCGGTGATGCCGCCGCTAAAGAAGATGCCACGCCTTCTTCGACGCCCCCGCCCCACCGGATGCAGATTCCACACGGAAGCAGATCCGTCCCGCACCGCAGAGCCGCCAATTTCCTGCTCCAATGACAGCAAATCCGTTTTTACATCGCCAACTGGTGCCACATCCTTGTCAACAGCCGACGCGCCACTCAAGTGCGTGCCCAGCAGCAGAATCGTCTGCAGCACCGCCAGCAACAACAGCATATTTAAATATTTAAAATTCAACGCTGAAAATATGATATTTATATTTAATTCAATCGACAAACCGCGTCAGTGCCTCACACACAACTGCCAGTCAAAGAGTCGTCGATGTTTCCTATTTATATGTGGGGTCAATGTGGATTGAATTTAATGGCAACACCATTTTCGTTTGTTTTAAAGCGCGCTTATTGAGGGCAGCGTAAATTGATTTATTGAAAAACAACAATAAAAAATATGTCAAGACAAAAAAGGCTCTAACAATTTAGACGATTTAGATGAAGCAATCAATGTGGTTTGGAGGCAGAAATACAAGTATAATGAATATGGTATACTCTTTTTTCTATTATATTTTTTATGTATATAAATCAAGCTGATTAACCAGCATGCTGATAAAATAATCCCATTAAACCGGCACATTTTTTAATATCTTTATCACACAAAAAATTCTTTAATTTCTGTTCACTATCAGCAGCGTTTAATTTAAAGCGAGCCAATAAAACTCTTTAAAAAAATGGATAATGAAATATCATACAAAAACAAGAACATAAAAATTGAATATGAAAATCAATGTGGAAAGGCAGCACATTCAACCTGTTAAAGCTACTCAAGTCGAGTACAAGTTCGGAAAAAATCGTCTAATCTGGCTTTGTGGCTTGACCAGGAACCCCAAACACTCTCTTGATGCCTAAACCTAAATCGCTTTATGAACCGAATTATGAAGGCTTGACAGCACTTGTCTGACATTCGTCGCAAACACCCGCAAACACCCTTAAACACACCCATTCCGCCATTCATTTGCCAGACCTTGTGTCCCTTTTCACACATTACGCATACGCCACGTTGTTGCGTTCTGTTCGCTTTGCTAGCTCGTTGGTTGCCAATTGACACATTTTATGTTCAGATATGCGTAAATAACAATTATTGTAATTTTTCAAAGCGCTCGTTGCGAGACAAAGCGTAGACTTGTGACAATTCAGCGATAATACATAAAAGCGTAACCTTAACCGACAGCGTGTGAACCTTGAACTTGAGTGACAGAGGGCAAAAAAGGCACCGGATGCCTTTATTTTCTTGTTCTATATGTATAGTACTCACTCCCTATTCATATATGTTTGGTATATATACTATGTTCTACAGGATGTGTCGATGTGCCCCTGTCGGCGGGTATGTGCTTGCCAATGTGTCAACATTTTAGATTGCCTTGCATGATTTGCAAGAAAAATGAAGACAATAGTTGAGTTTTACACTCTCCACTCGACAACCGCAACAAGAAAAACAATAAAAACAAGTAAAACAAAGCCAAGTACCGCTGTCAGCGTGTCACGCGATTTGTTGCCTTTGAACGAGTATGAAATGAATATATTTGTCATAAAGGAAAGTCATGGCCCGCTGTTTGTGGGTGTCGTCGAGTTCTTTTTGCCCGATTAACAAGTGCAGAGGCTAAAGGGTGAAGGGCTGAATGGGGGTTGCACAACTAATTGCTACCCAGTAAGCTGCTTATGTCTGGTTGGTTTACGGGAAACTAAATTCCCCAGGCAGAGGGATTTTGTTTTTTACTGTTAACCCTACCTATTACTATTTTAAAGCAATAATTTTAGGTTGTGGGTTTTATTTTATTGCACGGATATTCTACGAAAAATTGTCATTTTTGTACAGTTTTTTTTGTTGGTATGTCTTACAAGTAATCCTCAAAAAAATATATATGTATATAAAACTTCCCACTTAAAATTAAGAATCAACCCTCAGCAAAATCTACTTTGATGACACTTTTAAATTGTGTTAACATTGCATTTATAGTACTGTATATTTACTTTCTAAGGTACATTTTGGGGTCTCCTAGTTATAATATAAAACAGAAAATTAATGGTTACCTTCATTAATATCGAAAATATTTCTGTAACATTTGGTTTTAATTTGATTCGTTTAATATAACCTTTTCCCAAGGCCAATATCCCCAATCGAAAACCCTCAACAATCACGTCGAACAAAGGACCCCTGCAATGAGAAATCAGAATTGGGTTAGTTCCGTCTCCGTCGCATTTTAATTCTATTTGCACATTCGGGCGAAACTTACAAATACAAAGGCGAACTATAAACAATGGCAGCGGAACGAGAACAAGAAATTGCGTTGCCCAGATAACTTCAACAACTTTTCGCGATTTCCGCGACTAGCGACTTTTGTATTGTGTGCATTTGTCTGCGTGCGTATCTGTGTTCGATGAGTCCTTGTCTCAGTGCCTGTGTCTGTGTGCGGGTGTATCTGTGTGTCAACAAATGACTCGAATGAAATTTATAAGCAAAGTTAGCTGAACGCAGTGGCAGTGGCGAAAGTTGATAAGGGTTCGGTGGTAAATGAAGTTTTTCCCCAAAAAGCCAGGGAGCCAGCTCATCCCAAGATGCCAAGTAATACGAACTGGGTCGAAAATGGGGATGAGAATGAGGCATAGTTGTGGTACCCAGTCTTTTAGTCTCCCAAGTTCAACAGGAGGCCAATAACATGGCCAATGTATTAATTTACGCAAGTCAAATTCAAACTTTGAGTTGAGTTAATTAAATGCCCGGCCACTGGAGTAGAGCTTAACTCAAATAGAAACTAATGATAAAAGGCAACGGTCAAGAAAGGAGCTTGGCAGTTGGATAGATTCTTAGAAGCCGAAGCCCGGAGATAACGGCGACTGGCCAATCGACCGGACCAGGAAATGGTCAAGCTTCCATCTTGTGAATAATAAGCCCAAATCCCTGAATACGCTTTGAAAAGGCTATGTGGCATGCTTCAACTTGGCCGGAACAAGTGCAAATGTTAGCCAGTCAAACCCTGAAGCAGTGAACCTATTGTGTTCATTGAATTCTGAGAAGTTCCCAGCTCTATCTGAACTTATACAATCGAAAGGATGAAAGCTTAGGTATTTTCAGGAAAAGCTGTGAATTTAACCAATAAAAAAATAGGAATTTCATTTTTATCTAAACTCTTTTAAGAAATTCAGTTAGTATAATATACTTTGAAAATATTTTTGTATATTCTAAAGCTTATATTCTAAAGAGATACAATATATTTAAGCACACATAACGTTTGAAGCTTAATAAAAGAATATGTGCTTTTTTTATTTGTTTTTCAAGACTGTATAATTTTGATGGAATTTCGAATTTGTTTCACCGCAAAACGATATTAAAAACCTCTCGATTGAAACAGTTGAACTGCAGTTAATCCTCAACCACCCGCATTCCTTCGTATTTTTCATACTTTTCCGGAATTGGCGAAAAGTTGTGAGAAGGAGAGAGCGGGCTTAAAGAAAATACCACCACGGAGTGCAACACAATACCGATTTAATTAATAATTATAATCATATTTGCAGTCGCTGCCTTGCAACCAATACTTTGTGGACACACGCGCACAAAATTCAATTAACTCTTTCATTAGTGCGGCAATCGCAATCGTTGTATGCAACTCATGCGCTTTATTAAAAACGTATTTGTTTCGGGACTTCTGGCGAGACTTCTCGAGTGCGAAGGGACCCGGGGAAAAGGACCCCGACTCTGAAAGTCATTCTGGCTCGACAAAAAGTTGGTTTTGACATTTGCTCGACCGTATTATGACACTTAATGAGAAAGTTTTGTATTAATATTGGTAAACGAACTAAATGGGCGAGTCAATTACCCCATTTCTCACCCATAGCTCAGCAATTTTTTATTTAATTAGCGTTGATTTACGCTTTGTTAGGCCATAAAACAGGGCTAAGGGCAAAGCCATTGTGAAGGCATAAACGTGAATATGTTTATGTGTAAACGATTGTGCAGAGGGAAAAATTATGTCTAAGAAAGGGATTTTAAAACACCTAATATTTGAATTCTTTTTACTATATACTAAATTATTAATTCTTTAAAAGGAACTTCAGAAATGGCACATGTAAGAAAAAAAATTAAAATATGTAGCATACTTTTAGACATCTAATAAAGTGATTTGTAATTACTAAAACTAGATTTTTCAAACCAGCAACTAAGGCAAATTTTAGAAAATATTTATTAATTTTATTCCAAAATGTCTTAAGAAACAATACAAGTTATAGAAAATAAATTTTAAAAACCTAATCTGTTGGAAATATAACACAAATTTATTTAGCCTACTTTTAGACACCTATTGTATGGACTTAAGACATATTTTTCTAAAACTTTTCCCAAAATTGACCTTTTTTATAAGCAATAAAAAGTAGTTTTCAAAGTATATGCATAATTTTTCCGCGTGCTTATATCTTTGATCTATAATGTTCACATCGAGGCGCATTTTGCTTAATCATCATTTGGCGACCCCTCCCCCGACGACAATCTTTTTTATATCCCCGTGGTAATGACAGGTTGCGAGACAAAAAGTAACTTTTTCAATTTGATATAGCTTAATTGTTATGGTTGTTGCCCTGCGCCGTGTTTGTTGTTGCTATTATTATTATGACAGGGCACTTTGCGATGTCATTGTCGCTGTCTCACAGCCAGAGTGTCGGCTAATGTGTCGCCCGTTATTGGGGCTTCCCCCGAAAAGGTTACTTTGTTTCTTTTTTGGTTTTTTACTTTGTTTTGGTATGACTTTTATGACATCGTAGCCGGCCAATAAATAAAGCATGACGCCCAGCAGCCGTCGTCTCCTTACTCCAAGGACTCGAAGGATACCCGTACGGATTTTCCCTTTCACCCTTCGGGGAGTTTTCCCCACGCTCTCACCGCTGTGGTGGGCCCAAACAAATGCCAAAGTAATCAGCTGGTTAGCTGACTGCTGCCTTTCCTGCTGCCCCCCTGCAAGAAGTCAAAAAGCAGTTTGGCAGAGTGTGTGGCAGCTTTAAATTCGTGCAGTCAGCACACAAAGAACACCGCAGACCCTCAGACCCCTCAGAGCACCTCAGATCCCCATAGAACCCCTTAGACCCTTCAGAGCCCCCTTCGCCCCCTTCAGTCACACTCGACACAACTTAACTCTTGAACACATGCCGCCAGCAGGCACATGGAGGAGAAACTTTTGTGACGAGGACGCCGAGGACGAGGACAGCCAACAATGAAGACGACGACCAAAACTTGCACTCGCAGCCCACACACACACGTGCACGGAAAGAAAATACCTTTCCAAGGACAGACTTTACCACAAAATCAAGATTGAGAAGATTCGGAAGTCACCCAGGGTGGTGGGTTATTCGAAAATAAGGTAACGAAGAGAAGTAAGTTAAGTAAAGTAAGGTTCAGAAACCTATTTTGGTGAGGGTGGCACTTATAGTTGGATTAAATCAATGTTGTTCATCGTTACAATAAAATATTTTAAAGTGTGAACTATTATACCTCTGGCTTTTTTTTATGAATTATTAATTGCATGATAGGTGGCAGAAAATATATTATTCATAACTTTATTGGTTAGCTTAAATAAAAAAATCAAATATTATTTACAATAACCACAACCAAAACCCTCTAAATATTTTTGTATAAGCCTTATTTCACTCAAAAGTATAAACTCATTATAATCATTTACTCTAAGGAGATAGGTAGATTTTTTTTGGTTATAATTTATTAAAAGACTTCTTCTAGACCATTTCCATTTTAATTTTGTAATTTAGTTTCCGTTGTTCATATTTTCTTTTTCAGCAGATAGTTTTTTTCCGTTTTTCCTCTTAGTGCACAAACATATCCACGCAGTCATATAGAATACGGTCCCTAAAGTTAAGGGATCGCACAATGGTCAATAAGTGGAGCAGTTTGTATGAAAATTGGGTCACCAACCGGCATTGAAATTGGCATTTCAAAAAGCTGCTTGTAATTGATATTTGAATTGGAATCGATAACGGTTTGAGTTTTGGGTGGCCCTACTAACTTGAAAACAATGGCAATATCGATCGATAAAAGTTATCAGCCTAATTGAATATTTCACATACCTACAAAGCAGCGACAAAATATCCCCCGTCGAATTCCCAATCGCCAATTAAAGTTATATGAATGATTCCTACCGACATTCATCGACTTAACTGCCCACTGTGCAATGGCCGTTTGAGATGCTGGATGGGTAATTAGCCGTATTGAATTTTTGGCATAGAAATATACAAAGAATACCAAAACTTTGTTTTGTGCGCTCTGTGGCTGCCAGAGAATTTCACAACTTGTCAAATTTTACGTTGCTCCCCCAGACGAACACACACAAACTACTTTTGGGTTTTCCTGGGGTTCTCGCAAGTCGGACGGAATGCTTTCCCAAGTGCCCAACTGTCCGTTGGTCCTTGTGTCCGTCCGTAACTCTGTCCGTTTGTCCGTATGTCCATTTGTCCGTCCGTCTGACCATTCGGTCCATTTCTGTTGCTTTTGCTGTTGGCCCAGCCTCTTGGTCAGTAGTTTACTGTCCGTGTCCAGCCCCCTCGATACATTTGTGCTACGTGACTGGTTACAATGCGTTAGGGGAAAGGGTAGAAAACTACGGCTGAGGGCCAGGGATTCGAGTGCCCCTACCCGCAAAACAACCTATACAATTTGTTGGTCTGAAATTGATTTGGCTTAATTCGTGCACATTTTAAATTTGCCAAACGGACCCAAGCCCTCTCACTCCGAAAACGAATATTGTGTTCAAGCGAAAAATGCTGGATCTAACACTTTTTCGACTACGAAATACCTTCCGTTCAACTTTGTTGCTTCTTAAACAGTTTTATTAGTGAAGGAAAAGTTTTTAATTTAATTTGTATGCGGGTCTGAACTACTTAATGACAGTGGTTAAAAGTTAAATAACCCATTCTCTATTAATGAAGCCTAATGGACTTCCTACAGATTATGACCAATTTAATTGGGTAAAATATATTTGTTAAGTTTGTTAGAACTTACAAACCTCCTAACTGTTTCTGAAATTTTTAAATTGAATTGAATTTTTGGAATGTATTATTGTTGTTTAGAACTTTATTGACATGACTCGTAATAAAAAACAATTTAAGCAACAAACATAAGTGGACAAATTATAAGTTGGCACTCAATAAAAAATATTTCAGTAATAATCATGTTATTTACAAACCATTGTACAGAATTGATAGCCACAAGAAGAAAGATTACTGAAGTATTTCTTTGTATCACTAACTTACTAACTTTGTTAACTTAAGTATTATTTCGCAAAGATTCTATAAAATACATTGTACAAAAACCATATTATATAAATATAGGTTGAGTAGAGAAGATTTTTCTTCGGGCACCATAGTTCAAATAAGTTATCTTCCATGCAGGTACCATTAAACTTCAATTTTATAGACCTGTAAGCTGAATAATTCCAAGTAAATATTACCTCAAATAGTGTTTCAACATTTATCGGTTATAAATTAAATATACCCGATACAAAACAAAACAATACAAACAGAACACAGATACAAATGCAGCCACGTAAATATGTGTATTCACATAATTTGAAGTCATGATGAAAGCGGGTTGGGAAAAATGAGGTGGAAAAGCTGGCGGCTTCCCTGGGGTGCATTTAGGTCTAAAGCGGCATTTAAAATATTTACACAGTTGCCGCAAAACTATGTGCACACACACACACACACGCGTACGCACAAATACTAACATGCATAATACATTTTGCTCATTATAACGGCAAACATTCGCATTTGGGGTTTTTCGGGGGCGTTGAAAACACATAGTTGCTCGCAGCCAAAATTGAGAAGCCCCAAAAACCCATACCCAAACCATACACAAATATTCAGAGTTTAGTTTGTTATTTGTATTAATGATGGCAAAGAAGCGAAAAAGCGCAAGAACTAATACGAAACTTCGTTAATATGAAACGACAAAACTACTTAAAAACTTTCACATGCCATAAGTCGATCCGACGCAGGCACAGAACCCAAAAAACCGAAACCAAATCCCAATCCCAGACCCAAAACTCAAGACTCTAGACTGAGGTAAGCCCGCGCAAATAGTAGTAGCAGGAAAAGCAGCAGGAAAATGGGAAATGGCAGCGGCAACGAAAACTAAAGTAAATACCTAACAACAAGCAAATCCCTTGATGAGTTATTAAATCATTTTAAGCCACTTACAACTAAAAACAAATTGAAATATCACGCAATACCTGTGAGAGTTGAGCGCGAGACCCACGCGACTACCCGCACCACCCAAAAACCACCCGACCCAACCCATCCGCCACCCGCTGAGTTCTGTTGGTGGTGCTAATGTTGCTGTTCTTGCTTGTAGCAGGCCAAACGTAACAACTTAATAACGTACTAAGCCTCAAACACAAATATGAATACCAGGGCCAAGCTGGCAGAGCTGTTACGCCCCCAGCCGCCCCGAAATCCGTATAGCCTGGTGGCATTTTTCGACTGCTCACCTCAACTACCACTTACAAAAATTGGGGAATACACGTTAACCCCCCACACAGAGAAATAATATTTTAAATAATACAATTTTATATATCAGAAATAAATATATATGTAAAGCAATCCTCTTGAAACTAAGAATGAAGTCAAGACCAATTTCACAAAATCGATTCTACGATTAAATGAATGTATATATAAAGAAGGTTTTAAAATAATATAATAATATAAAGTGATTATATGTACCCTAAGATGGTCCAATTTAAATGGTTGTTATGTTCACCGACAAGATCTTAAATCTGATTATTTAAATTTAAAGAATAAAGCACTCTTTTTTTAACCATCTCATCTTTGCGTTTGAACCATCTAAAATAAGCTGAAAATATTTAATATAAATACTTAAATATTTAAAAAAATGTTTTATATTTGAAAAATGAATTTATCCCAAAACATAATATTATAATATTCTGGTCTATAATTACTTTTCCCGCCGTGCACACGCACCACATACCAAACCGAAAGTGCTTTCTGGTTGCCTGCGTAGATGCGCCGGCTTCTGATTCTCATTCAGCTCTTCTTCTGCTCCTGGCCCGCCCCAAAAACGCTAATAACTTTTAAGCTGCGCCCAAACTTTTTTCAGCCAACATCCGCCCAGTCACCTCAACGCACCACCCACCATTCCCCCACTCGCATATTTCCTGCCCCTCTTGAGCGGTTCTCTCGTGCCTGACGATGCGACTTCCGCCGTTACCCCATTCACTTTAGCTGCTTAGCACAGTGGTCTAGATTGTGGTTTTCTAAATTCTAATAAACTCTGCTTTGTTCAACAGCCACCAAATTGCAAAATATAATAACGATGAGGAGTAATAATGGCCTTTAATTATATTTTATTATTTAAGAAGCTTTAGAGGATAGCCAAACCAAAGAGAGCTATTGAAAGTCAAAATGTCATAGTTTAGGAAAAAATATTAAGCTCGAAAATACAAGCCCTTTTGACAGACTTTCTTTTTGTAACATATTTATGACACTACACCAAATTGTAAGTTCTCGTGCGCGACAACTATGCGTGTACGTAATATTTTTGAGGGAGCTATTCGTATACAAGTTATTTCAATTATATTTGTAATTATACATAATCTAAAAAAGAAGTCATTACACAATAGATTTTAATAAATTTACAAAAAAAAAAATTTTAGATACATCCACGCGACGACAACGCTTATATGTAATATTTTTGAAGATTAAAAATTATAAGTTCTTTTAATGTTACTTGTTATAATCTGTACAGAACAAAAGTGATACCATAAAATGGGGCACCCTTTCGATTACTTAAATAAATTTATTTAATATACATATTTATAATATACATATTTAATAGTCTCTGTTTAATTATATCCTAAGCCGCCATAATTATTTTTTATATTGTTCAGTGGTGACTTCAAATGGTTCCCATTTTTTTAGTCTCTAGTTTGTGTCAAATACTTTGGGATCTTGAAATAGTAAAATAGTTAAAGGGAATAAAACCAAGGTGCAAAGGTGCTAGATTGGGCCAGAGTAAAAGTCTGCCTATTCCCGGTGGGGAGGCTTGTTGAAAACTTGCTCGATAGTTGGGTGCGACGTGCACCCACACACTTGCACTGCCCCACACACACACTGTCGTATTTGCCCAGCCAAGCCTACATGTGTATACACACGGAAAACTTGACTCGCAGCCCGAAAGTCAGACGCATCGCGAAAAGCGACTGAGGCTGAGGCTGAGGAAAAGCGACGTGTTTGCAGCGCAAGCAAAACTTTTCATTTAACTTCTTTTTTTTCCTGTGGCACAGAAGGCGGTGAAAATGGAGGTTTTCCTGCGATCCCGCCCCGTGGAACTACCAGCATTAATATTGTTTTGTGTGCGAAAAATCAGCCAAAATTACGACACTTGAGTGTGTAAAAAGTTGCGCGCGCTGCTCATCCTTTAGAACTTCCCTTTCGCTCACACAAATCGAAAAGTAAAAGAAAAGTAACGTCGGGGGTGGGGAAAAAAGTGAAAAGTAGCAGGAAAAGTTTGGCGAACGGAGTCGCAGCGAGAGCCACGCAAAACAGCGAAAGACAGCAGAAAACTTGGCCAAAACCGGCTGGCGACGGTGTCGAAAGGGGCCCTGCCAGCCTTGTCTATCACAGATAGCATCCTGCCGAGGCAGCTGAAAGGACACTGGAGGATCCACTGGGGGAAATGTAATAAGATATTGGGATCAATTGGATGTTGGTAATTGGATATTAGAAACATTTACGTTTCAACAAGAGCTATGCTTCGACTTTCTTAACATAAGAATCAGATCACAATCAGAAAACAGATATATCTAACATATATGTATATGTTAGTTGGGGCAATTTTGAATAGTTCGACTTTGAAATTTATATTAAGTTATAACTGTTCCTCAACGAATAATATACATTGGTTACACATTTATTTTCCTAACACTTACCTTTAATTTATTTCGTTACCTTATGTTACATATGTTTCTTAAAATTGTATTATATTATACCTACTAGTTGTTGTGAGGATGCCCAATATAATTTTTCAACAATTACTAACTAAATCACTATAAAATTTAATTTAACTAAATTTGAAAAGTATAATTGCATACTTAAGATATTGTATCGATTTTTGTCAACCAAAAATATACATTTAATTAGTGGAATAATACTAAGAAAAGAAAATTACCCTTAGGTGTCTAAAAGTATGCAGTGAATTAGGGACAATCGTCTTTCGCAATGAATTAATTTTACTTCTGAGCTAAAAATATATTTTTGCATACTTTTATACACCTAAAATGAAATAAAATACCTTTTTATAGTACAAAAACAATCTATTCGGGGACATTTTTGAATGCTTCGGTATAAATTTTAATGCAATTTTTTCCTCTGCATATGAAAGCAGAATCTTGAGCTGCAGCCTTAAGCAGCTGAAAGTAGGTGGTCTAAATGGATAGGAGTGGGCTGGAAGCCACAGACATCTTTGATGGCTCGCTGTGAGCTTGGTGCTCCGTTCTCCGTTCTCGGGGCTCGTAGTTTGCTTTCCCTACTTTTGCCAGTTTACACGCACCGCTGGGATTTCACAGTGGCAAAGAGGCGAAAAAGTTACCATGATCCATTAACGTTAATTGTTTGGCGGCGGTGGTGGCGTCGATGGCGAAGTCGGCGCAGAAGTCGAGACAACTTGCTTGGGATTTGCTCGACACGGCAGCAACTACAACTACAACTTAACAATGGAAAGCGAAAAGGAAAAGGAGCTGAGGCGCCACCAAACATTCGAGGCTCGGCGAGGTGTGTATTACAATGACAGGGCAGGAAAGTTTTTCGGCACACATACCGCCCCTGGATCCCCGGTGAAAAGCCAAGGAAACAGAAAACAGACAAACCTGAAGACACGGAGCCCCGGAGTTGACTAAATTCAATTAGAGCTGGCCCAAATTGGCATGCGCACACCTGTCATTCGGCTTGATAATGATGCATCTGGTGCGGCCAACAAAAACTACGCCAGTCCTTTGCCAACTTTGTCCTTTGTCAGCGAGAAGTTTAACCCATTTAAAAAGCAAAATTCAATCAATTTTGTACTCATACATGGGTGGAATGGAAGGTAAAGTGGTGGCTAAATAAAAAAGGTGGCTGGTACTCAATTCAGCAAGTAAATAAAGTTTGATTTGAAATAAAATATAAGGGTTTCATTTTCAATTAGCTTTTAAAATGTAAAGCAAAAGTTATTTTGAAATCAATTAAAAAAGTTTCTAAAAGTATGCAATGACATCTAATTCAAAATATATTGTTGCATACTTTTAGGCACCTTGTTAAGTTATTACTTTGGCCCTTAAATATTAATACAGGTTTATATATTCCCAAAAGTATTTATTTCTGGGTACTTCAAAACGGATAAAGCAAAATTCTCGTAATTTTTAAGTAATTGAAAGCCCACCTTTTCGCCCCCGCAAACTCACACTCTGCCAAACTAAATCAATTAAAGTTATTCAAGCAAAATTAAACTCCTCCCAAACTCGCCCAGAAACTTGGAAACAAGACATGCAGAAACGGAAAGAAGAAAAAATGAAGGGAGAACCGGGCGGCTTTTCACACTTGTTAATCACATTTTCGCGTCTTAAGCAAATAGCTGGCATACTCTGGTGCCCCCGACTCGTTGTAATTAAGCGGCTTAGGCGTTTGAAAGCCTCTGCGGCACAAAGGGGCTGCCTGCTTTTAGGCTTTCGGGCGCCACAAAACCAAGGTCGCTGCCATTGCTCCTCAGAGTCTTCCGAGGGCAGTTTATCGAATAAAAAAAAACAATAAGCACGGGGCCAAGGGGGCAGTATGGGGCAGTACGGGGAGTGCTGGCGGTGGGCACAGTCCAGCTCACACTTCATTGTTCCCAACTTGGCGCTGAGGGGAACAATAAAACTGAAGTGGCTGCAGGGATAGGGATGCCCGCCTGTGACCCACGGCCTCTTCAGAGGGGTATGTCCTTGCAGCACTGATCAAAATAAAGCTTGGTGATATGAAGAGCTTATAAAAACATGTTTAATATGCACAGCCTAGGTCCATAATGATACTACAGCTTCCTTTTGGAGTAAAAATCACTCCTGATATTACGATTGGTTCCTATTTTATTTCAAATACTTTTATGAAACATTTTTAACTCCTTATAAATGTACTTTTGCTAACAAACAACAAATGCTATATGTGTATCACATTTTATTTTATTAGTACCTTTTAGCTGGTTTAAAAGGTTATACTTAAACTAAAAATAAAGTATAAATAGGATTATGAAGAACCAAAACAATAATTTTTTAAAGAACAGCTAGCTTATGAATATCTTTTATATAAAAACATCTTCGGCAAGTATTTAAAAGTTATTTTCTTTAAAGAGTTTCTATAAAGTATATCCTGTTACACTGAAAAAAAATCTTAAGATAATTAGTTTTGTACGCATTAGAATACACTTAGAGTTAAGGAAATTGGGCATGTAGTTTTAAAATTCATTATCAATTATTTGTACAACAATTTTGTATCCCGCTTGTCTTTTAACATCTTATTAATCAGTAATCAGTTTCATTATGAATCATATTTTTTCACAGTGTTTGTATACAAAGTGGGGGCGAAATGGGCCATGTGCGGCCAGTGGCTGGACCGGGCAAAGTTGGCATAATTATTTCATTAACACTTAACAAGTGGCCAAGCCGAGTCTGGCGGGATCCGGAATAGAGGTCCGGGTTCGGGCCCGGGATTCTGGGTCCGGGTTCCGGGGGAGAATACGGGTTGCTGTCCGTCGGCGGAGCGCAAAAACTTTCGCATTACGCATTTGTGTGCAATTTTCAAATTAACAATTGTTAATTTCGCTCTTGTTGCCAGCCTCGCTTTCTTTTATGCTTTCCTTTTTCCCATCATGCGGGCGGCTAACAAAACAAAACGTAAAATGAACACAACAAAGTTTAACAAAAAAGAAATTACAAATATATAAATTTGACCGTTTGCCTTTTAAAAATACATTTTTTTCTTGTCCTGTCGTCGGTTTTCTTCCTTAATTTTATATTTTTTTCTCTTACCAACTTTTTATTGCGTGTTTAGCATAATTTTTTAATAATTACATTTCTGTGTGCTTGACCAAAAAAAATACAAAAATTCCAAGACAAGAGGGGGGGTTTTCGAAATAAGAAAGAAACCCAGGAATAATAATAAGCAACAAGCAGAGGAAGAAGGAAACGAAACGAAACGCGCTCGTTGACTGTGGGCTAAAAGTTTAGCAAAGTTTATTTGCATTACTGACAAACTGTTTAATTAGGGATTTTTTCTTAGATTTTTCAGCAGCGAAACTTTGCGGCAGGATGTGCCTACATGCCCATCTGTGTACGAGAGTATCTGTGTTTGCGTTTCAGAGTGAGTGTGTGTGTGTGTTTGTGTTTGTGTTCCATCGCCACAAATACAATTAAACATGGTAGGCGGGAGTGCACACAACGAAACCAAAATAAAATCATCCTTAATCTGGCCAACGTGTGTTGAGGTCGGAGGTTGGGGGCTCCAGAGTGCTTTTCCCCTACGTTGGCTAATTGATATGATATTCCTGTCAGGCTGCGAATTTAAGTTTATTAAAACGCGCTTCGATTTAATGGACCTTTTTGGTAAAAAGTTAATCTATTTTTCGCATTATATACCATAACATATAATCCCTTCCGTACTAATTCGATTATGCAGTTAATGCTTATGCTGATTTAACAAATTATTATTCTTTTTACAACTACTTTTTCGTGTAACAACTAAAATCGCTTGGAAAGTATTTATGTACTGCACTCCAAAGTTAATATAATTGTTTTTCACCTAGAGTTAGAAGTACTCGTACAGAAAACGCAATAAAACAATAAACTACTTCAATTAGGCAGCAAGCCAATCAATGGGTAACCGTCAAAAGTGTACTGAAAAATACAGCTCAAGGGAAGACAATTTTTCGATTTATTCGACCATAAACGTATCAAAAATAGGAGATAAAGTTCTGCAAACCGAAGGTATAATGCACTGAGTTTTTATGATACAAAGCAGTGTAAGCTTAAAAACGTGTATAAAATAACACGGAAAAGTTGATTTATAATCAGGGCGTTGAAAAACCCTAAAATGTACTCCAATAAAAGTATAAATGGGGGGTTTAAAATAATTTAAGCATAAACAAAGAAGTTTTTGTCATTTTAACGGATTAGGTGTTTATTTATTAGGTGTTTATTTATGTTAAAGTTTTATATTTCAAATAATTGTGTATAATAATGAAACCATCCTAACTTTAAAGCTTAAAAAAATAAAAATATTTGAGAGTCTGTCTATCGCCATTTAATATATTAAAAACCGTAAAAGCATATTACTTTTTCTTTATTTTTCTATAAATATCTATATTTATTTGGTGATTTTTCCAGAGCGCTGCAAAGTGCTGACGATAATGTTATTACCCTATTCTATTCGCATTGTTATTTCACACTGGTCGAAATAGCCCGAGCATCTGTGGGATTGTCAGCATGATGGAATAACAGCAAAGAGGGGCCACAACCGCAGACGGACAGATAGCCGGAAGGACAGATGGACGGACAGGCTTCCACATTCTGATAGCAACTGTCAGTCACTCAAGCAGCCCGTTAACCAGGCAGCCAAGCGTTAGGACCTGGTCTAGCTGAGCAGGGCAACGGCGCAGAATTTTCTCGCATCATTGTAATTGTTAATTACCCAGATATTTATTCTGGTTTTTTTCGTCTTCTGTTGTGCCGAAGAATCCCCGCCTTTTAATACGCACGCACGCACAGAGCAATTTGGCCAGCTGCTGTTGCCAGGGGCTCGTGCATATTTATGCTTATGGCCACGTCTTCTGGCCAAGCCACGAAAGGAGCGCTGATTTGGCCGCCACACGCAGCTAACAAGGGCTGACCACCCATTCCGCCCACACAAACACGTCAACACCAAACAACGTCGTCATGCCGTTTGGCAGGGGGTGGAAAATGCTTGTGGAGGGGTAGTGCACTGGAAGAAATATTTATAATTCATGTCTGTAAATTCTGAGGAAGACATCTTTATAACAGAGCCATAATTAATATTTTAAATTATTTATTTTCCATGCACCTTAAAAATATATTTTTGTGTAATCTACAAAATATGGTTAAAAATACTTTTTATATAAATAATCTTCTGTTTTTGTAATAGAAAAAAATAATGTATGGCATATGAAAATATTTAATTTTAATTATTAACATTTTTTCCGAATGACTGTCATTGCAATGATCTTTAATTTAGATGGCATTCTTGAATGATTTTAACCTTGTTCATATAAAGGTTTATACAACTGTATTAAAGCATTAAAAACATCGTTTTTTTATTATTAGGAACACTAAATATGGTTCGTGAAAGTTTAACAAGGCTTTATTTTGTATTCCTGAGTTCTTAATAAATAATTTTAATTTTAAGTTAATAAATAATTTTTAATAATAATATGAAACAGCAATATGAAACTTTTGGCAATCATAATATTTGCCAAACTTTTAAATCGGGATAAATACAATATTTGTGGTTATGTTCCTTCCGTAAGATAACATTTTAATAATTTGTAAATTAGATGTTGGCTTTAGCCTACAACATTACCAGCTAAAGTTTGTCAATTTTTAATACCCTATAATATTTTTTTATAGTGTATAGTACCCGCACAGCCAGAATGAGCCACGTCAAGTGAGTTCACAATTTTTGCGTGCTACCATTTTTCTTCCGCCTCTGTCAGTCGCGAGTTTTGTCTTTGTACCAGCGCTGCACGGATTATCCTTGGCATGCAACGCCTTTATCCTGTTGTATTTGTGTTGTTCTGGGGGCACCAGCTCGGGTTCCTTCTGTTTTATATTTTTTTTACCCGCTGATTTCGCTACTTAATTTTTTTGCCCTTTTTTGCGGGTCTGCTGCGGTTGTCTGTCTCTAGGTCGGGGCGTCCGTCTTTTGCCCCTCTGCGAATCGTCTCGTTTCCGTTCTGGCTGGTCTGATTGGGCGTATTTTGTTATTTTCATGTTCTGCTGCTCTGCTGTCTTTCCGTCTGTCAGTCAAGCCAAACGGAGTCGGCAGAAGAAGTCCTGCCCGTGGTCCTGGCTTTGGGTCCCTGGATGGCACCCGCTCGTTTGTTCATTCGCTTTTTTCCCACGTAATTAAAACTTGAAACGCATATGAATTAGAAAATACAAAAAGAAGTACAAAAAAAACATCGAAAAAAAGAAAGTAGAGAGCGAAATAAAATACGAGTACGCGACCCGGAATGGAGCCATTTGATGGTACAGAATGACATCCTGTTTCCCGCAGCCTGACATCGTTAACATCGCTGATTAAGTTTTCTTGTCCTGTGCTCAGTCTGCATGTCACTCAACGTGATTTGAAATGAAATTTTTATAATTTCAGCATTGCCCTTGGGTAAACTCCCCCTCCCCGCCATCAACTCTTTTATCCAAACGGGTTTATACCTTTTAATGTTTAACTTTATTAAGTCGACATTGACTGCCATTGAGCAAAGAAAAAGTCTAGCGTCCGTAGAAATTTCCAGCGAAGCCTCCTCCGTAGTTGCCTCCAAATCTCCGATCATGGAAATAATGACCATAGGGCTGAACAAAGTAGGGATTGCCAAATTGACCCCCATAGTAGGGATTACCAATAGGTGCCAGGTGTCTTCCTCCGAAAACTCCAACGCCATAACCAAAGGCTCCAATTTGTCGTCGTATCCGTTCTACAGATTCGTCTAAATTTTTTACTTCATCAGGCAGATGATGTTGTTGCTCCTTGTCGTCCTGGGATTTATTATCTTCAGACGCTGCATTTCTTAGGAGCAGGGCTCCAAAAATTAAGAACAACAGGCAACGCAGCACACTCATCTTAATTATATTTATTACAATCATACTATTCGGAACACCAGCAGTTATATTTATGGGAATTATCTACAGAGCTTTAGCAGCGAAAACAAGTTGAGTACTTGTTTACGCAATTACTTCTTTTGATTTATTAAAAGCTCTGCCAGGTTGATACTTATCTTTAATGATCTGATGTCGCATTTTAAAAATGTAACAAAAGTCTATTTTTGCACTTATAAAAATGGAAATAAACTTCAAAAAGAAATTCAGAAGACTTAAAAATAAAACATTTATTATTTTATTAATAAAAATCAAGATGGGAAAACTAGAATACAAATTATTATTATATTGCTGTAGTGTAATAGAACTTATATTTTATAATATTTTTATATTTAAAGAAAATCCCTGCATATACAAATTAAAACTCAAATCCACAAACTGAAGTAAAATTTTAATTGATTTTAAGTTGCATACATCATACCAATTAAATGTAACTAAGCTTATGTTGCTTAACTTTTAAAATACTTAAAATTCATAAGGGATGACCATAACTTAGAAATATTTTTATTTTCACTAAAAATTGAGTTCTTTCCTAAAAGCTGATGACAAACATTAATACTGCAGCCCTGTATTTCGCATTAGCTTCCGCCAAGAGCCCCTATAAAGATGGCTAAGTACTTGTGATGAAAATTTAAAGAGAGTACGGGCCACATAAAAAACTGGTTCAGCACTTGGTCGGGTAATTAGAGCAGCAGCTCGTGTTGATTTATTAGCAGCTAATCCTGCTCTGATCGTATCACATGTATGCACATTAAATTAATAACACCTAGCCGTAGAAGGGGCCTCCGAAGAAGGACGGTGGAGGTGGTGGCGGGAATCCTCCTCCGAAACCCCCGTATCCACCTCTTCCAAATCCACCGGGTCTCCGGAACCCACCGCCGCCGCCGCAGCAAAATCCTCTGCCTCCCCTCCGGCCGAATCCACCGCCGCCTCTGCCAAATCCTCCTCGACCGCCTCCAAATTGCCTGGCCAGGCGAACTGCCGGCATCTCCTGCTGCTCCTCGGCCCGATTTACATCCGCCAGAGTCAGTTGCTGTACATCCACATCCGCCTGGGGGGCCGTGGTCCCCGATTTCGCCAGTAGGACCAAAAGGCCCGCACTTAGCACTAATAGATTCAAGTGGTAAACGCGCATCGCTCCGTTTGTCTCGTTCACCCAAAAGTTCACTATGGTCGAGCCGATCCCCCGCCCAGTCGCTTTATATACCCTTTCGCTCTGACTTGATGACTGCGGGGTTCTAAACGAGTTCTGCCTGCGCCGACGACCTTAAACAATTAAATTTCCTGAGCATAATCAAATGGCGAAGAAAACCCCCGACTCTCAAGAGCCTCGAGCTGAAATTGTAAACAACTAACTGGGAGGGGAAAAAAGAAAATAACAACATCATTTCTGCGCAGCGAAAAACAACCTGTTCTCGGTTTCACCCACTCCACTGTTTACCTCACTCGCTTCTAATTAGGTTCTACAAGAGTGGGAATAATATACTTAACATACCAATCTACAAGTTTTACAAGCCGACTGTGGTATGTCATAGGTTAACTAATAAACAAAAATACCCATCGAAAATTATTTTTGTTTACCTATATGGCAGGGGAGGATCCAGAATTTGTTTGTGGGGGTTGTAGAAAAAATTGGTTGAGTAGATATAAAAAATTTGGAATAAAATTCATATTAAATATACTTTTTAACCCGAGTGGGGATCTATCCCCCATGTCTCCCCGTTTCGCGCATGATATGGGGACTAAAACAGATGATATAATGATCCACATAACAACTTAATAAATTTTCAAACATTTTATACTATTTTATACTGTACTATTTAAAAATATAACTTATTAAAGCATGAATCTTTAAAATTTAGATTTGCTGTTATTATGGATTTTTATTACCAAAAGAAATTGCTTATCTAGAAATGTACAACTTGTATTTGGGTTATTTTAACATTTTAATTGGCAATTCAAAAATGATTAAAATGTCCAAAACTTTTATTCAAAACCCCCCTTTAAATCATTAAAATGTTTTTGAACATACCCCTTGACAGATTTCATCCGATTTTGTTTGTAACTTGTTAAAAAGTAGTTTGTAGCAGAACTTTTTAACTGTTTCTGTTTGCTGGCACGGACAATCCAATTTGAATAAATCTTTAATTTGTCATTTGGTATTCACAATTAATGGTTTTTATACCATCCCTATGACGCTTTTAAATTAGGGAAATTCACGATTTATTTACAATGTTATTTGAAATAAAGAAACCAGATTGTATTTATGAAGTTATGAAAAAAACTAAATTTAACAAAAATGTTCTCCCTAAAAAAACAATACAGAAAGAATCGAACTATCATGCTATTACGTCAATGGTTAAAATTCTACCGAAGTCGTTATAAGATAAATATCTTTTCGGACTAAAAAGCTTAGAAACTGTCAATATCTATTTCTTGTGATTTTTTATTCGGTTCTTTATTATTATTTGAAGTGGGTAGAAAATCCCAACTGCGAATTAAATTAGAACTAATCACATATGTACGTTTGGGATTGCAAAATGTGCCGTCATTTGAATGACGGGACTAGAAAAGGTAAGGCATCTCAAATCCAATTACAGACACAAACGCAAACCTGTACGTATGGGTAATTTAATTTGCCGACATCTAATGCTCATTAAGAGATTTCTTAAGTACGGGCCACATGTGAGTTGTTCGCATCTCAGAAAAGCCGCCCCGGGCGCCTTCCCCCAAAAAAGCGATACGTATTTATAAGCCATAAATAACGTGTAAACAAAAAGCCGCCACAAACAACAAGTAAACGCCCGATGGGCCAACAAACCGGGCTCAGAATCTCTCTTGTGGCGACACCAGCAAGAACAACAACAACTTTAACAACAATGGTAACAGCATCGCGGCCAAATTATAAGGCTATAAAAGGCAATAAAAAAAACTTTGCGATATCAAATTACAACGCCCTCATAAAGTTATAAAAGTTTCAAGCGTATCCAAACGCACAGCACGTTCCACGTCACTCCCCTACTCACATTTCCCACAGATCCCCATCTTTCGGGATCCCCAGTTTCCCCTCTGGGCCAGGCCTAATATTTTCAATAACAAATCAATCAGCTGCGGCTGCTGCCGCGACGGTCAACATGGATAATCAGTTCGAACGGCTTTTCCCTGCCTCGAATTTTCCCCGATTTTCCCACCAGCTGCTGGGGCGGTTCCCTTTTGAGGGCGGTTATCGAAAAGTGGGCGGGTGGGTATTCGAAGGTGCCGTAGATTTATTGAGACACGATTTCGATAAGAACAGCTCCGCCAAAATGGCCAAAAAGCAGAAAAAGCTGGATGATCCATAAGGTCATCGAACCGGTAATACTCTAAGTGGGAATTTTCAAGGAAATTATTTAACATATCTAAACATAACTAAATAAATATTTATTAAATAAATATTATCTTAACAACTTATTATACAAATTGGGAAAATATATTAATGTATTTTTAAAACATACGCTCTAAAATAAATTTAATAATTATATTTATGACTTTGATTAATATAAACGTAAGGGTTTCTGGTAAATTCGAAATTATAAACAATTTACGACAACTTAATTACCAATTAGATATATGTCTACATTTGCATTAAAATTATGTACTTTAATACCAATTAACTGTTTAACTAATGAGTTATCCAAATACATTGCCAACTTTAGCTGGGATTATTTTTAACTTTTTTACTACAGTCCTTAATCTAAAACTGTTAAATTCTTTAAGCCCCAACTATGCAAAGTCATTAAAGCGCGCGAAAAAAGAATGAAAAGTCCTCTTTTAACAAAGTTCCGAAAGTATACCGTGAAAGTGTAGACTAACAAAGCCTTTTACAAGACTGCGTTCTAGTAACAAGAAATTTTTCACGAGCCGGAAAAAATGAAAAGGGGCGATGGGGCAACGGGAAAAAAACGAAAACTTTTATCAATGTTGGCGTATGACCCTTGTATGAGTGGGTGGGTGACTGGGCGGAGCTGTCCTCTGCGCTAAGGTCAAGGGATAACAAAAGGCGTAAATTTAAAGCCAAGTTAATTTTTTAACAATAAAAGGGCGCTTGTCAAAAGAGAAATTTTACAGCAAACGTTTAATCTTAAACGACTTTTGCGAGCCAGCGCGATTGGCAAGTTAGATAGCAGACGCCAGTGGCAGCAGCCGAGGCGAAGTTTCAATGGATTGCTTTGTTATAAATTGGAAAACGCAACCAAACGGCGAGAGAAAGAATTAAAGGCTGATTTACAGGGGAAAAAAAGCGATAGAATTTATCTTCTCTATTTGCCATTCATAGAGTACTCATGGTAAACTAGATACAAATCTGGAGGTTCGATTTCACTTTGAAAATGTGCCTAAGGGTAGGCTGCAAAAAAGATAAAGACACTTTGACTTTATAATATTTTCTAGTATACTCTTAAGCACCTTTTTTAAATTATTTTTAGTCTGTAGAGATTGCTGCTGTTAATTTTAAAACTTTGCCTAAAAGTTTATCAACATTATTATTATAGTGTTCTTTGATTTTTTTACAAGATCTTATAAATACACCTACATTTTTTTTGTGCTCAAGCCAAATCAGAATTCTTTAAGTGCTTTTGCAAACAACATTTAACTCTGAATAGTTGTGCCAATCACTGTGGGCCTTGCAAATGACAAGAAAATTAAGTGAATCATAGAAAAGGAGTTAATTTATTTCAAACTTAATTAGAAGGTGCTTGAATACACTTAATGACACATTCTTTTTCTAGTGTTTTAAGCTTAGTCAGTCACAGATAATTGCTGGTTGGGCCTTAGCGTCCAAAGCCTCCGAAGCCACCGCCGCCTCCTGGTCCTCCGAAGCCACCGCCGCCTCCTGGTCCTCCGAAGCCACCGCCTCCGAAGCCACCGCCTCCTTGACCTCCGAAACCACCTCCTTGACCTCCGAAACCACCTCCGAAGCCTCCTGGACCTCCAAAGCCACCTCCTTGTCCTCCTCCAAAGCCACCTCCTTGTCCTCCTCCAAAACCGCCTCCAGGTCCTCCAAACTGACGAACTTGCCGAGCGGCCGCCGGGGCCTGGACACCTGCATCCACGGCCAGGAGCTGGGCCGCAGGATCATATGTGGCTGCTGAGGAGCCGGCGACCAAAAGGATGGCCGCCACGGCGAGGCAAACAAATGTGCGCATTTCGAGTAAAACTTCTGCCACTAATCACCGCCAAAGTTTCGATGGATTCTATGAAGCCTCTGCTCTGCGGCCTGGCAATTTATATGATTTGGAATTTATCGACTCGCGGCAGAGGAAGCGAAGAAAAGTAGTAGAAGTGGTTCGACGGGGCGGAACATCAAAGTTGCGAATGTTACGCCAAAAGCCGAATACTGAAATGAATACTGCTGGCAGAGCGATTCGTATTAACCGTCTGGCTAAACAACAACCATAATGCTCCCCAATAATAATAACCAAAACCTATTAGGCAACAAAAACGGAGCACAGGCAGAAGAGCCAAAAGTTTTTTGGCAAACACCCCAGAAAATGGAAGGGGGGGTCTGAAGTGGCCAGCCGGTTGATGATGGGCTTTCTCCAGAGTCTCAGTCTCGCCTCAAGTTGAGACTACTATTCAAATGCGCAAAACATTCAAGTTTCTTGGCCAGGCCAGCACAACACAACAGATCGATAGACAAGTGGCCAAGTATTCATGGGAAGCACCATCTCAAGTGGGCCTCTGCCACTCCATTCATCTTTCAGATTTCGTAAGGCTCTCCAGCGGGGATTGGGTGTTTTGTTTTGTTTGTTTGACTTAATTAAAATCTAAGGGTAAACAGTCGACGCAACTGGTTGTTATTTAAATGTCATCAATGTGGTCGTTTTCATTTTGAGTGACGCACTGACTCCTCTCGGCTATTAGCTTGCTCAGTGGCTAGCACATTTTCATATAATTTCTTGTTTTTCGTTTCGGTTACACTGATTCTAAATATTGGGCTATAAATGTTAGTCATTTTGTCTCGAAAAACTGATATATTTACTGAGACTACTTTGATTTTGGGCATGGTAACTACTGTTATTATTATTTAAGAATGCATGAAAACCAAATAATTTATTTTCTAATATAAAGATTATTTTAAGAATAGACTAGTGTCTAAATCAATGGACAGGTATTTATATTTATTTCTTTAGTTATTATACCTAAAAATCGTAGTGCTTTAAAGCTATAATTGAGTTAGCCATTTTGATTTAACTATTTTCTGGTTTAACTTGATTTAACTATTTCCATTTTATTTTTGGCATTACAATCAAAATGAAATTCAATAAAATTTAAAAATACCCTGTCTTTGGTAAATAAGCAGATGTTTATATCATATTAAAAACAAGTTTTCTGCCGATCTCTAAATTATTATTCATCTTATATAACCTGGGAAAAGTAACAAATTATATGAATTAAGTTATCATTTCAAAGTTGTCATGTTGTGTTGACTTTATATAACAGTTGACAATGCCTTTTAAGGGTGTTACCGAAAACAAAAGGTAACATTTTATTTTTAAATATTTATTTATAAGTGGATAATTGTAGGTAATTGTAAACAATTATACAATAAATGTAATCAAGGTTAATCCATGAGATCGCCTCATTTTCACACGATTACAAAACAGAGATACAAGCCAGGACAACAAAACTTTTAATTCAATTATGCACTCAAAGTGACCGTTAAAATAAATCTGCTACGGCTCAAACTTGTATATTAAACTGATTGGCCGTCTGACCTGTCATCCGTCAATTGCCGACCATCTTCACCGGCAGCTGAGTTCAACAGGGGTAAGGAAAATGACACGACAGCCTACGTTTCTCACAACATTATAGTCATCTTTCTGAGAAGAAGCGAAACTTTGTGTTGAACTTTTAAAGAAGTAACAAACAAAATGCAAGCAAGAAAATATTAAAACTTTTTAAGGGGGACTAGCATTAAAAAAGAGAAAAGATTTTCTTGGCTTAAACAGGTAAAAACGTTCTATCATTGCATGTGATTTCATTTTTATTAAGACTTTTCAGTAGTCGCAAAAGTGCAATGTAAACTAGTTATAATGTCTTATTTCAACATGTTTAAAATGACTTCACGTAAAATTTGTTAATTAATTTACTACTACGAGTTTTTTTCAAGATCATTTTGTTCTAGAAGAACCTGTAGGAATTTGGTTACGTAAGGAATAAAATTATAATTCCAGTTTAAAGGTGGTAGAGTCCAATCAAATATGAATTTCCATTTCCAACAAAATATGCTGGAACATAAATAACCACGAACCTGGTCAAAACAACGCTACCCAAAAAGCACGAACACCTGGCCAATGTAAATTAGTAATTTTACTAATCGCCATTCGGTTCTTTGGGGCGCTTAAATACTGTAGGGTAAATGTTTGCGTGGCCCTTTTTAGGGTTCCTGTTCATTTTTTTCTCCAGTTTCTCCACTGATTATGACAATCATAGTCAAAATACTTTTTGGCCAGGTCGGCGGTGGTCGAGTAAAAAGTGTATTTTTAATTTATGCCGTGTCTGAGATTCTTTTTCTCTCATTGAGTTTCCCCGCTGCAGTCTCTTGGTGGAAAATTTATGCGGAAGTTTATGCCATCCAGTGGATTTCGGGGAGCAAGGAGGGGTTTTGGATGTCTGTAAGAGGAGTGGGTCGCAAAATGTGCATCATTTTGACGTTGACATCGTTAATTGACCCAGTTTTCTGGACTGGCTAAAAGCGTTTAAATTTGAATAAGCAAATTTGGGCAGCGAAATGGAGATGGGTAGAGAGATTTCTCGATTTGCATAAATGAATTAAAATGCCGCAGCTTTGCCTTTGGATTAGACTGCGGATTTTAGCCGACATAAACACATGCGCCAAAACCGCAATAAACCAATTGAGAGCTATTCAAGCCGTCTATAGAGCCATCGAGCATTGTTAATGGCCCGGCCCGCGTTCATAAAACAAACAGCGAAGCCAAACAGCAGCAAACAGGCAAACAAGCTGGCCGGCAAACTGGCAAACTCGCAAACTCGCAAACTGGCCGAACTCGGCAAACAACAAGAGCAACAGCTAACAGCAATTCACACTTACGCACCCCGAAGTTGGAGGCGTCTGCCGAAAGTCTGGGAACGGGAATGGAATGATATGGTATGGGATGGGGCATGGGAATGGGTCTGGGCCTGGTCAATGGCATAACTAACCTTCAAATGAAATTAGCACATTTACACAGCTTACCTGACCGCAGGAGCAGTGTGGTCAACTTGGCGATTTCATAGCCAGCGTTTGACTTTTTCAAAAACGAAATAATTGCGGAAGTTACAAAAACCCCGGGAGATTTGAAGCCCACTTATAAAGGTGTCTCAAAGTATGCCACACAATTTTTGGTATTCTTTAAGGCACCCTTTTAAAATTTTTCAATCCTGATTCGAAAATCTGTTTATATCAGTTTCAAATTTTATGATGTGTTTAAACAAAGTTGTTTGGATTCGACTGCTAGTGCTACTAACAATATGGGATTTTTATTATAGAGTTACCAAAATTTATGCTAGAATGTCACTGAAATCTTCGACACATCTTTTACATTATCCATCCATCTGGTGGGTTCATTTGGTGGGTTTTAAGTCATCTAGTTGATTTTAGAACGGTTTCTTTGACATTAAGAGGAACAGTTTATCGGAAGGGATTTCTGTGATTATATACATTTTCTTTACTCAAGATATTATCTTAGGTAACTGAGTTATGTTAATGAGTTGTGTTTTGTTAAATCCAAATCCCATTTTAATCTGGCTACTTGCTGTAGTCTGAAATGGCCAACACTGCTCAGAAGTTGGTTCCGCCGCAAAGTGAAATGTTTTGCTCTTTAAACTGCCACTGGCTGCCATTCGATTTCATGAGCGCCACTTAGCGTGCCACCAAAAGTACCCGCGCAAACCATATGAATTGGCTTTTTGTTCCATTTTTGGGGGACTGGCATTTTGGTACTGGCATATGTTAATAGTTTGTTTTATGGCATTTACATTAGCATCTAATTTTTGCTAACAAGCGGCGGCTGCAAAACAAACAGATGAAGTCCGAGGGAAATCGCGAAACAAAAGTTTCCATTTTATGCCCAAAGTTCTAGGCTATAAAGACACCGGTCGCGAGTTGGCCAGGTCACAGTTAGCCAAAAGCGGAGCAACCATAAAGCCACTGATAAAGTCAAGCGCCGAAACAGTTCAAGGAGCCATAAGGATAATGCGTAGCTGGTTTTTATTTGGATTATATGCGCTGCTAATCGCCGCAACAGTTGGCCAACCGCTGCAGCAAAATGAGTCTGGAAAAAACGAGGATACCGAAAGGGGCGAGCGAGTGAGTCGCCAAATTCCCTATCCCTATTTGGGCGGGGGATATGGAGGTGGCTTTGGAGGAGTCTACGGAGGAGGCTATGGAGGATATGGGGGCTACGGGGGCTATGGAAGCTACGCCGGCATACGCTCCTCAGCTTATCCTTACGGCAATCTGTACGGCTCCAGCGGCTTGGGACTGGTGGGCGGATATTATGGTCGTCCTTATGGTTATGGCGTTGGCTATAATATTGGATATCCGGCCATTGGCGGCTTTGGTGCCACCGCCAGCGGCATCTATGGCGCTAGTCCGTTTTCCCCATTCGCTTAAGTGGCTATACGAAATAAAAAACCAATACGAAAATCGAAAGCCCTGGACACAAATGCTTGACTTAAAAAATTTATTCAAATTTGTGGGGAGGTTTTTGCAGCGGTTAAGTAAGCTGGGATTACCTAATGATCCCTCAGCTGGCTATTTGACATAGTAATGTGATTGTGGTCAAGTGGGCAGAAATGTGTAAAAAATAAATGTGAATAAAAAATACAAGTTTCATACGCTCAAATTTGCTTTACAGATTGGCAGACATAATATTTCGGGTGTGAGCTAATTTGATAATAATTTTAATGTTTATATGACTGTAAAGTGTTTTTAATTCAAAAATTTGTGACTTGTGACACGAAAAAATGTGTTAAACATTTTTAAAAGTATGTTTTTATGGCCGATTTTCCAATGTCATGTTGAGTTTCTCATTTGTTATCTTTAAAAAAAACATGAATTTAAGTTATTTGGAAAATAGCGTATTTTTTCACAATGTGATATTTATTTTCCAAACGACAAATCCGAACAAACTTGGTTACCACACGATTCAGTGGAAAATTTAGTTTTCAGTCGGATTTAACCTAACATGATATTGAGAAACTAAAAAGTACAGAAATAGATCCTTAACCCATTAACAAAAGTTAATATGACATTGAAATATCAGGTTTTGTCACACAAGACAATGACGATGTATTTTTTAAAGATTTAAACAGACCAGCTCATCAATGATTGTGCGCGGACCTCAGTTCTACTGTCCGTGTGGCGGCAGAGAACGGACAGAGCTTTTCCCTATGCTCGCTTAATGGGATACTGTCGACCGCTGCTCCAAGTCCTTTAAAATAAAATTGTAAAGCCTTAATTTCTAAGGTTTGCCCTAACAATTGAATCCTAAAGATCGGTTATAAGTAAAAATGCTCTGTTAAATGGTGTACCAAAACAAATGTTTCGCTTTGATGGCCCCACGATATCGGTGTTTATTTGCCCACTGTCCAGCGCTTCTTTGAGGCGACCCAACTGCTCTGCAATTGAAAGCGATTATCGCTTTCATTCATTAAAATCTAGCGTGGTGCACCGCATTATTTGCCCAGGTCTGCTCAGCGCTAACCGGACCTCAATCATTTACGTTTATAAAGAGGCGAAGCTTAAGCAAATAGCAGGGGGTTTTCGTAGACAGGAAGAGACAGGGCTTCTTTTAGATTTTAATTGCCGATAGTGTAAGCACTATGCCATGGGATGCCATGCGATGCCATACCCATACACTCGCAAGTCAGTGGAGCAAAGTGTCCGAGTGCCGTTTAATTAGTGTGTGACTTTTAAACGACTTGCGTTGCACATACGCCCCGTTGCACTTACATTCCCCCAACCCACTCCCTTTCGCTCAGTGTAGGCAAACACACAGAGAGTTGGTTGGAAAAGCGTACGCAAACAGAAAAACAGGCAACAGGACATCGAAGACAGACACAGACCAAGAAAAAGGGCGAAATGTCCGAATGCCCTAACGAGATACGTGTGCATGAATTATTATTTCAGTTAAACGGCTACGAAAAACGACACCGACTGCAGTGGCCCAATAAAGTCATCAGTATTTGCATGTGTCGTGCGGTGGGCATCCTTAATAATTCAGAATGGCAAGCCGTCAACTAATTGTCCTATTTAGGCTTCTTGGTTGACTTTCTAATTGTTGTAATTGCACGTTAATTAATAATCATTTTCTGCTAATGACTCAATGACTTGCAAATATTAATGTGCTGCTAATGGCAATAAAGTAACTTGTGTTCGGGAATTAAAAATTTCTAGATTTTGTGGTGTTGATATTTCATTAGTAAAATGATTGTTTTTTACAATATCTTATTTTCTCTCGTTATTGAAATTCATTTATTATATATAGAAAATAATAAATCTTTAACAAATAGTAAAAATAAAAAAAAAGGTGTATAAAAGAAAAAACCTAAAAAACAAAAATGATTATCGTATAATATTACAGAACTATACAAAATTTTATTTTCTTTCGTTATTTAAATTCATTTATTATATACGAGTGATTCTTTGTGAAATGTATCGAGATTTTCTTTATGGTCTCAAGACCATTTTAAAGAAATAACAAAATTTGTACATTTGACAGAAGCAAAGATATAGCGATGTATACAGAAAATTAATAAATCTTTAAAAAATAGTAAGCTTAAATGATTTTGACGAGACAACATCCTAACAATATACGCATGACACTAAAATAATGTGTATAAAATCAAAAAACCTAAAAAACAAAAATGATTTTCGTATAATATTGCAGTAATAAGATACAAAAAATATTTAGTGTGTTTAAAACATTGAAAAAGAATAAAATTTGATAAATCGTAAGTTAAAACAAATTCGCATGCCAATTATATTTCTAGTTTAATTTTAAGTTCAAGTAAATGTGCGTTACATAAATTGTACAAAAATCGAAAAGACCTTTAATATACGACTCCAAAATAAGGTCTTTAAGTTCATAATAAATATAAGTTTGCTCTTCGAGCTTTCGTAAAATGGGGCTAAGTATTAGTTTTTTAATACACCAAATATTTTTTAAAATCTCCAAAAAAACATTTATAAGCCAATAAATATCTAAGCATGTTCCTAACTAAATCGGCTGATCTAGCTTACGTACCCCGGCCTTTAAAAATCTCATCGTTTGACAACTTGGCTTTGACAATCCGTTGGCAAATACGGATACGGTCTTTCATCCTCTTCGGGGGACTCTGATTGCGCTTCTACTTGGTGCCGATTATCTTTTAATGTCTCTGTGGGCACTCGCCGGGGGCTCTTTTTCAATGGGGGGTCTGGGGGCACGCCTGAAAACACTGGACCCGCCGAGCCATTCATTGGATCCTTCAGCTTTTATGCGCTCGCCTCGCCTTTCAGCGGGCATCGCTTTTGATTTGGCCAGTGCTTTACCAATTGCACTCGAAATTGCTGCAGCGGGCGCTGTGTTTAAAATGGCAATCAGATAACACCTTCCTTTTTAGCCATATTCCACTCTATACCTCTATTCAACAGCCACATGCTGCGGTTGCCGTGGCTGTTTGAATTGAAAACATCCATATATACCTATATATATTTGGTTTTTATGCGTAGTTTGGTGGGTTGGGAAAAGGGGTATGAGTTTGCTATGCTAAACTGACTGACTAAAGGCAGTCTGCCGAATGGGTTGCCAGTTGGCATAAGCTTTATACATTTTTACGCTTTGTGGCCCCCGCAATGTGTGTGTGTATTTGCATGTGTATCAGCTCAAAGTAGCGTGAAATAAAAAAACGTCGACACTTGAGGCCGAAGCCTTTGAGTGCTGGCAGTGTTTATATAAATATATATGTATATATATGTGGCATATAGTCCGAACGTGTTGAAGCGTATAAAAAACCAGATGAAAATAAAAATAAAACAAGATGATGGCCGGCAAAAAGAACAGCCACAGCCACAGAAGGATAGCTAGTCCAGCGAAAAGGACTTGGTGCGGAAAATGAAATCTCTATGGCTGTGCTCGAAGATCTGTCCATCAAAGTGGCACCCTAAGAAAAGCACACTAAGGTCCTCCACCGATGACCAGATAAGGCAAAGACTGCACTGAGAAAATTACATGTCCAGAAGAAACTATATAAAGATTACTATATAAAGACAATTAAAAAATCTTTATTAAGGGATCTTTTAAAAATAGTAAAAATAAATGTTTAATTTTCTAGATATATGTATAGATATATGTATATTTAGTATAAATAATTATTTCTAAGCTGTAGTTAAATTATAGAAGTCTATAAACTCACCAATATGTTGCTTCTCGCATGGGTTAACATATTAACATTTCAATAAATGTATCTTATTTAGATAGTTTTTAATACGTTTTCAGATTTAAGCTATTGCAAGTTATGGACTGAAATCTAAACCAAATGCTTTTTTTCTGAGTGCTGAACCCATTGGATAGGGATGAGATCCTGAGTCGGCAGGTGAGGCTGCGGTTGGGGTCGAAACCGAAATACCTTCGCACCCTTTCATCAGCAAAGTGGCCGAGCAACAGTTGTGCCTAGTTTTCAAAGGAAGCCTGGCCTAAAGGGGGGATTTCAACCCCATCTCGACACTGGCCGCAAGCCCCTAGCCAAACAGTTTAAAGCGCATTAAACTTATCTGATATTTGAAGGCAGGACGACAAACCGAGCGGCCCACCGACCATTGGCTATGTATACAGCTCGCAGCTCTTGCTGTGATAAGAGCCACTTGGCCTATCAATGCATTTTAAACGAGACGGCTTCGTAAGCCCGAAACTAATGACAAATTAATATTAACAAAGCAATCTGCTGATGCTCCATCCCTGCTCTGCAACAACAGCATAACAAATGCCAGAGGCCGGGTCTCTGATTTGCCTGGAATGTTACTTAATTGGAACTTAATGTGCCTCGAATTGTTTACAAACACGAAGAGGGACCACCAGAGGGACAAAATCGGCTGGTTTTGGGGCAGCAGGACGGATCTGAAAGGACATCGGGGGCGGTACGGTCTTTAGATAAAGCAAAGTGGCGACAGCTTTGAGCAACACTTCAAAATGAGACCCGAGCGGGGTGAAAGTGAAAGAAAAATGCGTTTTAAAGTGACACTTGATGTAGGTAATGTGACAGCGTACAAGCCAACGAAAGAAACGAAATAAAATGGCATAAAACCGAATAAAACGATACAAATAACGCTGGACAAAAAGTTCTGAGGGCGTGGACTTTGTAATGCCCCTTGATTTATTTGCTATTTTTAAAAAGGGAGGAATTCAAATTTTCCAATTTCGTTTTTTATTTGCTTTGTGTACATTTCTGATAAGAACAATTGATTAAATTTATTAAATGTGTTGAAAATAGAATACGAAATTATTTTTCGTATTTGATATTTCACAAATTTAAGCTCGTTAAATTTCATAGTGGTTAAGATATGACATTGCTTTCTAAATATTCTTCAAAGTATATTCAAACCACAAAGGTTTTTATAAATATGCTATTAGCTAGGATTTCTAATACATTTCAAGTATTATACTCCTACGAACTTGAAATATATAAAACAATAATTTAAATTTAAATTATTTTTAAAGAATTTCATTTGATTATTTTCTTTATATTAAGTATAAGTATTTTAAATATTTAATTAGACTTATTTTCTTGTATTCCAAGTTCTATTTTAAGACTATATTGTAAACGTTATATGAACTTGTAATATTTCAAACCATATTTTGACGTGTCTTTCTTTTCTTTCGATTTCGTTGAACATTTTTCCAGAGTCCCATTTATAGTGTATTCCAAGTTTATAATCTAGATGTTATATGAACTTGTAAAGCTGACTCTGGAACCAACATTATTTTAAGGGATTTTCATTTGAAATTCGTTATATTAAGTTGGACCTTTTCTTTCGTAGTCCTACTTCTTTACCAAGTTTCTCGGCGAACGTAGATGCTGAAAGTACAGTACGTGATTATAGGGACCATCAACACACTGCTATGTCCCCTTTTCAGACTGTATCCCCCGAATTGAGACCCCCTTCTGATTTGCGTTTCCAGACCGGGGCTTTAATTTGCCCACTCCATTGAGCCAGACGGCGGGCGGTGTGGCGAGTCCGCTGGCCGGCGGACATTATCTTAAGAGCAGCCACCACCACTTCCCTGGTTCCCCGATATCCTCCCAGATCCCCTCTCCGTTCCCTGCCACAATAAGTCCTGCGTCGCGTCCAGCGTTGACAGCTGTTACAGCTGCAGAAATATGCAAATTGGAAGGCGTTTTAATAGATAAAGAGCGGAGCAGAGGCAGCGTGCCGCGGCAATGGCAATGGCGATGGTGTCCTGCCACGCAGGACACTAGACGAAAAAGGACCGCCCGGCACACAATCTCACAATGGGAAAAGCCGCGGCGAAAATGTTGGAAAAAAAGCGCGGCTAAGTGGAAGGCAGCCATAATAATGGCTTTTGTTGCATATTGTTAAGTTAAATGCGAAAAGCTTATAATCTCATTTTGCTAAAGGGAACCGGAGGATTTTGGAATCATTTAGGATGCTTCTAAAAAGACTGCAGTCTAAATGGAAAACAGTCATTAATCAATATTACATAAATAATCAATTAAATTTAGGTTTGTAATAATATGTTAGAAATATCACAACAAATATAATATGACAGAATATTTTAAATTGCAATACATTAAAACGGATTACGGGTTATTCATCCGCAATTGTATATCATTTATTTTACAACCCCAACTGATATAGTAAACATAAATTGGTTCCATGTAAATGTTTTGAGTTTAATTACAGCATTTTTTTTCATTTATATCAGTTCATTATTATTTTTTATCCCATTATAATTAATTAATTAGTGAAAAGAAAATAAATACCCGTAAGTAACTGTAGTATTTATAGAGTTAATTTCTAATATGTTCGTTAGCCCAAATTGATTGAATTTATTAACAAATAGAAAATAACTGTCTCTAAGAAGTTAAAATATTTATAGAGCATACTTTTGCAACTCTTTTACACTAAAGAAATAAACTTTATTGACTAAAATACCAATATATTTGTTTTAATTTATTTCGCACTTTCCCAAGGCTACAAGGCTATTATTAATTTTTATATTACATTACATCAAGGTTAAATTCTCAGGTTTTTTCAATGGAAAATTTTAATATTTTCCTCTGGAAATGCCGATGAAGATGAAGAATGAGGCAGCAACCGGCGAGGAATGTGTGAAGGATTTGGCCCGTGTCCTTTTGCGCGGGGCCAACTTAAAATGCAAAGTAGAAACTGGAGGGTTCGAGGGCTCCAAGGTGCGTTGTCATGCCCACGCCGAAGGACGAATGACCTGGCTGGCTGCTCCGTTGTCCATCCAATTGGCAGGACCCAATCCTGTTGCGCGCTTCACGGTCTACAGCTCTTTTTTTGCGTTCGCTCCCCGGCATTTGTTTTTTCGGGATGCCCTTTTTGTGTGCTCTGTATTTTTTCCCTGCCCGGGACCTTAACACTAAATTGACTTTTAATGCAAAATAAACCAAAATAATGTATTGCGTAATTTTCTTTAAAGAATTTTTACATTAGCATTTCAAAAGAGATTTTTCTTTGTTGCCCTGTGAAGCGCTCCGCAGCTCCTTGGGCTTTTCCTCATCCACCCCATTTTCCCCGCCCACGCTGTCGCATTTTCACGCCCTTGACTTTGCTATCCGTTCACCTTTTTCGCTGTGTTGGCCATTTGCTAAGTGCGACATTAAATGTTGCGTGAGGATAATCCAATCTGCTTGACATGAATTTTAATTTGCATTGAGTAATTAGCCCAAGTTCATTTCGCTGGCCAGAGTCCTTGCAAATGCTAAATAGAATTTGGTCTGAAGACAGTTTTGGCCATTCCTCCATTCTCTCCGTCATTTCAGGCTTCAGCTTTGCCTTTCTCTTTCCCTTTTGGCTTTCTTTGCTTCTCATACGTTTGCTTGATTTCGTACAAATTAAACTAATTTGGTTTTCCCTACCTTTTTTGGTCGGCGAAGCTGGAGGACGTTTGGCACATTTGCTGATTACGCTCGTCCTGCACAATCTACACGAAGGAAAATCTACAACGTTTTAGTTATAAAAGAAATTAAACAAAGAAACGAAAGTGCCTAGAAGTATGCTATAAATATTTAGAATTTCAAAGAGCGTTGGGTTGCATACTTCTAAACATCTCTGTAAAACACTTAAAAACCCAGTCAAAGTAAACGATGCTGAATGTTTAAAAAACTTTAATCCAAGTACTATCATCCTAAAATATTATAAACTGGGGATATTCAGGCATGCCACACAAATCCTCAGGGGCTTGAAATCACTTTTAGATCTCAACTTAGGCGTGTAAAAGTATGCAACAATATATTTTAAGCTCACAAGTACAAGGAATTCAGCGACGATTATTCCATTACAGCATACTTATAGATATCTAAAAGGAAATTTTAAAGATATTTGATTTTGATTTGTATAGCATTTTAATGGCTATATTATATTTTTTTCAGAAATACCACACCTTGTTATTATGATACTTAAAAAAATAGAAAGCAACGGAAATAATTTGGGTTCAGATATTCAAGAATGAAAGTAAATTCCTTTTCAGAAATAGCACACGTGTTTTTGACAGATTAAAAAAGTTTAAAAGGTTGTTTTTAATAATTTTTTCAAATGTAAAACAAAGGAATAAGTATTTGTGTTGAAAAGAAATATATTGAATGAGCATTTTTTCCAAGTGGTTCTTTGGCTATATCTCTGAATCCATGGCTCGTCAGCAGGCAATTGAAACAAACAATAAAACGTGCGCTTTTCGTAATTTAAATCAGACAGAGAGACGGCTAAAAAAGGGACTTTTGCCGCATTTAAAGTTGGCACAAAGAGCGAGATGGCGAGTTCTAGAGTGCCAGAGTGGGACAGGGAGAATCAAACGAGAGATTGAATTTCTGCTTGCCTGCACTTTAATTTGCCAGATGCTAACGCAAAATGCTAAAAACACACGTACGCCGAAAACGAATTGAAAATCACACGAAAACCCACACATACAGAGAGCAAAAAAGGGGGGTAAACGGTGGGGAAATAAACGCAATCAACAGCTCACAGAGCATTCGGCAAAATAATAAATAAATTCATAATGGCTTTCGAAAATGACAAAATATTGCCATCGCCAATCGACAAAATATTAACACTCACTCAAACACACGCATTTGGGCATTCCATCAGAGGCTGACGTCACATAAGCCACGAGAAATTATTGCATAGCGCACCACAAATTTCATAAACCGGAAACGCAATCAAGCATCGCTTATACGCAGCGTTGTTTGCCAGTCGTGCATTTTTATACACCACCCTACCACCCTACCACCCAAAAACACCACCACCACCACTGAAAGCCTCCCCCTTTTTGGGCCATTCAGTGACAAAATGCATTTATATTTTGCGTTAGACAAAATGCCGAAAAACCGCATTGAAATGCGTATTTCGAGTGCATAAGCTCTCTAGCCCCGTCTCTTTCGGTTGGTAGTCGCCCCGTCTCTTTCGCACACACAGCTAGCCGTCTCCCTCTCATTTGTTAGAGCGCAATGAACTGTGGAGATGAATTAACTCGATTTTGGCATGATTTGATGATGATTTGATTTGTTCCGAGACAGGCGGCACGGGCCAGAGGACCAGCACCCACACAATCGCATAATCGAGCACTCACACAAACATCAAACACACACTCGAGCACTGAGAAAAACTATTTTGTAAAATCGAAAAGAGTTGATTGGTATTTTGAAAAATAAAAGATGTCAGACTAAATTAATCAAAATATTATGATGACTGCTTGGGGGATGATTAGACTAATACTAATATTATTTGGGATAGAGTTAAATATACAATTTTATCTCAATGAGAAAGTATCCAATATTTCTTAATTTAATATACACAGAGAAAATAAAGCCTTAGTACTTATAAGACTTTTTATTTATTTATAAAGTAGTATTTACCTCTTAAAAGTTTTCCACTCTTTTTGTGTGCCATATAATATTAACACACCTCTCAATAAAATAAAAAAAAACCTAGTTTAACAAATGGAAACCCCAAACTATTAAATTAGTAGGTTACATTTTAAAGAACATTATCTCAAACTTTTGGTTAAAAATGAAGTAAAAATGAAATGAAAGTGTAATTGTTACCTAAGTCGATATACAATACAAATAAATCATAATTTCATTAACAAACAAAAATAATATTTTTCCCCGTGCACTAATCCGCGCAAGTGCTGAATACCGGACAATTTGCTTGAGAATCTCCGGATGAAAATGTAGCATACATTTGGGCGCCGCTAATAGGAAAAACCAGAGCGCGTCTATGGTTGCGAATGTCATTACCACAAACGCGAAAATTGCATTCGAATAGATGCAAATAGCGAAAATGCTAATGAACACTTACAGCCAGCACGACCGCTTAATGCGCATAAATGAATTAATTAACCAACAACCTGTCGCCAACATGCAGAAGACTTGCCAAACAGGCAAAATGCGGAGATGAGCTTAAATCCTCGGAGCAAAACAGGCAGCACGGCAAGCGAAAAGTCATAAAAACTACTGTTTTAATTAATGTAACTCAAACAAATAAAAGTCACATTACCCACTCCCAGATGGTGGCTTTATATTTAATTAACAAACATGTGTTTATTTAAATCAATTACTAATTTCGAAATAACAGCGAAGAGAAAAAGTTAATTACTATATTTGTTTAAAACGTCAGTTGCATGTTATGCTATTCTATTGCATTTTTGTTATTTAATTAGAAATCTGATGGACATATAATTTAAATAACATAACATTAGAAATTTACATAGTGTCAAAATATACAATTACAAGCATTTTTAATTATATGTATCTTCATTATTTATTACATCCTAAATTCAGCTAACTTCATTTTATTTAAAATGGTAAGATTGCACAATTTAAAATTAAATATAAATATGCCTTTACTGCAAATTACCCAACTTTTAATTACAAATTTCTTGCTAGCCATGCTTATTCGTAGGATTAATTTTATTAATTGCCGCCGTTAATAATCTGCAAAAGGCTTTAAAAATAAATTGCCTTTTGACACTAATAAATTCCAATTTTCCTTACAACCTTTACAACGGTAAATATTATATTTTAACTTATTTACATAAATCCGATAGGATACACAACATTGCCACAACAACAAACAAACACCTTGTAAAAACCTGCATAAAACGTAAAAGGTCAACAAACTAAATCGATTTTTCAGCCAGCTGCGCTGACTTTGATCCTTGATCCAAACTGCGGCTGGACATTGTCCTGGCAAAAAGTAATTCAATTACCGTGTAACAAAAAATAACGCCTGAATGCAAACAATTTGTAAGCAATTTAAAACAAATGTATTTTAATTGAATTGAGAGTCGGGCTTAATGTTATTAATGGAGTTTTTGGCCCTGATTGGCCGCATAAACTCGTGACAAGCCCTTCAGGTTTTCCCCTTACCCTTTCTCCTTACCCAAAAATCATGTTGCACTACAACTGCCAGCTTATGTTTACAAATTTCGTAATTAAATTTTAAGTAAATATCAATTCAAAACGGCAAATGACATTTTGTGCGCCAAAAACTTGGAAATGCGGGCCAAAGGGCAGGGGGCACTGAGAATTGCGCAGGGCGAAAGGATGGAGCTGAGCAGCGTTGATGATGATGACACTAAATAAAAGATTTTATACTGTTGATTTTTGCGCTTTTTGCAACTTAGCACGTTGCATTGCACTTGATCTGTGTGCCAAACGTTACAACGACACTTCAGCAGGAGTGCGGACTGAAGATGGAGGCTGGCTGGTGGATCGCTGGAGTCCTGGAGTCCTGGATGTCCTGGAGTCCTGGCAGCAGCTGCACCAGTTGTTTGTAGCATACAATCAGCTCGTTTCGTTTTATTGCCAACGTCGTCATAGAGCATCCACCTCGCCCCCATCCTGGTCTCCATCCCCATAGACAACGTAGTCATCGTCTTCATCGTCAGCGTTGCGACGTCGCCTAGACACAAGACTTGACAGCAAAGCAAAATTGTATTTACATTCAATTAGTGCCAACAAAATTGTCTTTGGCTGCTTGCCGTAGACTGCGCCTAGTTGCCAGAACCAGAACCAGAGCCAGTTTCACAGGCCAGCCTCAGACACACACGGCCAAAAAATATCACCAAAGTTGTGGCAGCCATTCGCATTTCTCATTAGTTGGAAGTGTATTTTTAGGGTTCTTAAATAGATCCTTAAACATTTTAGAAACTACAATAGCTGAAGCTTGAAAAATACCATTTCTCATTTATTTTATAAGTAATGACCAACAATTTATTTGACAATTTTATAAACTTCAAAGAGAGTTTTTGTTATTGCCTGAGGGCCAGCAAACAATTACTGGCACAGAAAAAAAACCTTAGTGGGCCAAAAGTACCACCAAAATTTGAATCTAAATGTGACAACTGTTGGATATATTAAAAATTGAAAAAAAATAGTTCAAAATAAATAATATACAAATAAATGATAATAATTTATTTCGGTTTTATTTTGAAATAATTAAATTCCTTAAATAATATTCTTAAATAATAAAAAAAATAATTACATTTTTGCATAAAATTACATACTGAATTAAATTAAAAGAAACTATTTATTAAATACAGAAATCACCAGGCCTTTACACCATTTTCAAATGCTCCTAAAAGCTTGCAATACGGCAATGAAATTTCTTAGGCCTTAATAAATCGAATTAAAGCTCCTCGTTTAATAAAAGTCAATAAAATAAAAAAAATAAGTTATCTTATATTGGAATCATATTTGCTATTTTCTTGTAAGCATATTTTCTTAAGACATAAAATTCTAAATAGCCTCCAGGCATTTATTTGAATTTGCTTTATAAATAGCTCCTGGGTAATGACTTTTATTAAACCCTCTAGCTGTCAATAAATTTCAATATTAAACTCCCAAATTGACTGGCCAATTATTTCTTATGATACAAACAAGCAATATTGGAATATTAATGATATTTCTTACGGTGCACAACTTTTTTGCAAGTTGGCTGAGCGTAAATTACTTTTCGCATTGGTGCGGGCGAGGGGGCGGCGGTAGGCGTGTGCCTCGGCATCATGACCCATGTTTGCAGCTTTTTAGTTGGGAGCTAAGTAATGTAAAATTTATTTTAAATAAACTGAAAATATGTTTTGGCTTGCACTAGTTGCTTTTATTTTAGTTCGTTTTTTCCCCCGCGCTGCCAGCCAGTCAGCCGGCCTGCTTATTTCTTGCCAAGCATTTTATTTATGCATAACAAAGCACCACTTAAATCTGCTCAGCATTTTACTTTTTTCCTTTCTTGGTTTGCGCTGGTGCCTCAGCCGCTGATGCTATTCGAAAGTTTGCAATCTGCATGCCAAGTTGTCGACGTTTTCACACAAACAGGCCGGGAAAATGGGGAAAACTGGGCGGGGCTAGGGAAAAGGAATGGAAAAAGGAGCAGGCAGTGCAGCCGGTATGGGGGGGGGGGGGGTTTGGGATCTAGGATCCTGGATCCTGAATCCTAGCCGTGTGCCGAGTGCAAGTGCCTGCGCGTTTATAACTTTTCAACTGTTGTATGAAATTTTACAAATTAGATTCATTTCTATGCATTGAAATACATTTTCAAACTTTGCAACAGAAAGTTGCCAGGATATTTGCACACACACACATGCAGACCTTGCCATAGAAGACCAGGTCTTCGAAAAAGGACCAAAGGGAGACTCATGGTGGCAGGACAACTACTCCGACCCAGTGACACAACATGCCAAAACTCAGTCTATTAGTTTGTCAGTTTATAAAGAAACATGTATAAAAGTTTTACATATTTGCAATTTCATTAATACAAAACTTATTTGCAGGCCCAGTTCTCTCCCCACAATTTTCTGTTAATTTTAACTTGAGCACTCGCCCAACACACACACACACACGTGCAGAGATTCATCTAAAGTTGCTGGGGAAAATTCCAGAAATTGAAATGTGAAAACTCAAACATTCCGATGATACAAAAAAAATGTAATGAAAGGCGGTACGGGCAAAAGAAATACTCAACTCGAACATCATTTGCAGCAATAAAAGAAGTCAGAAATACTCGACAGACGCAGCGGGGCAACAGCAATGCGTCAAATGTATTTGGGGCGTGTTCGGGATGACGGGGGCGTGGCAGTCAACGCCCCCCTCCCCCACGCCTTGCCAAACTCTCTCACTACGACATTATCATAATTAATTAAAAAAGTTTTTTAAATCAATTTCCAAATGCCAAGAAGTGTCTGCAGAGATGTTTGATGAACCGTGGCCAACGAGAGCAGCTGAAAAAATTGATAACTTTGGCTTGTCATGGACAAGGACGGCAACGAGAACGAAAATGAGAACCGAAGTCTTTGCGGAAATTCCAAAGCATGAAATGACTGCCAGCTTGATCCACTCAGAAATATTCTGGTAATTCCTTGATTAGTATTTGCAACGAGTCGCAATGTCGGAACGGCCCGAACTTTTATCGAAATGAAATCAAATGCATTTTGCCAGATGCATTTCGAGTTTATTTTTGCATTCCGATTTCATTAGAAAGATTGCTTTGGGGCACAAATTCAGTGCCTTGTTTCATGGCTAAATTCCTTTAAATGTGATAATTTGGTTAATTAATAGCGTGCTGCAAAAACACTTTTCACTGATAAACTTTTTACCAAAATGGATATTAACTTTCGAAAAAAGTTATATAATAAAATAATCAAGACCGTAGGAATTTCCATAACAATTAAAGCCTACACAATTAAAATGTACCACAGAAATAGGCCTTTCTTTGGGTAAAAATAAATTGAGACCTTAAGTAAACCTCTCAAAGGTCTACCCAAATTAAATTTAAATTATATATACAAGTATATTTCTAAATCTTGCAGGGGATATTTCAGCAATAAAAACCAGTAGAGATTTAAAATATTTTTGAAAAACGCCCCAAAAGCAATTAATGGGACTTCGGACTTAAGATAATTGTTGCATACTTTTCGACACTTTATAGCATTAAGATAAATTAATCTTCTTAATAATTCAAATAAAAATTGTTGCATACTCTTAAACACTTTCATTAGTGTTTTTAATGCTCCAATGATTATGGAAGGTGATTAAAATTAATACATTTTTAAATTTTAAATAAAAATTGGCAATGCTGATTTGCATGAAGTGTGTATAAAGTTTTTCCCGCAAACCGATTATCCGCATGCAGAAATCAATGGCAGCAAATAATTCCCCATAAGCAGCGGGTTGGAGTCTGGTTTGCCATTAAAGAAATTGAAAGTACGCCCTCCAACTGGATGGTACTATACTATACCATACTATATAGTTGGCGAGCGCTGGCAAATCAAAAAGCCAGCTATAGTGCAATGCATTTTAATTTAGCCCGCAACTCACACAAAACCAAAGGGAAGTACATCCAAACAGGCAAACACACATACAAATATGCAGGTGAAACACGCGCGGAGGCAGTACATAAATAAATACTTGAACAAATATTTACAACTCTGGCGCGGAATTATAAGCAGCGCCCGAAAGTATGCACTACAAAAATGAAGCCAGGCTCGTGTGCCAGTGTGTGTGTGTGAGCCAGCTCACACCTGTTTGCACTTGTGCGTGTGTGTGAGTGAGTGCAAGTGCGCATAAAACGCGCCGCAGCAGAAGTGAGCAGCATTTTTATTTATTTGCCGCGGTGTAGTTTTTATTTTTCTTTGCCCCTTCCCCACTTTTTTTGTTCTGCTGCCAAATATGTGGGTCTTGAATTCTGGCACGGAAAAAAAATTGGCATTAGGTGGTTGAAGTATATCAAAATGAATAATTTAGGTGCCTGCAAGAATGCAATAAAATAAAATGGTTTCTTGGCTTTTGTCATATATGTACTATAAAAAAATATTTTTAAACAAACAGGCCACGTTGGTGACTCAATATATTTAACTTTTTAAAATGCTTAAACTTATTCACTCATGGTAATTTCTATTTTAAATTTTAATGTAATCATTTTTTTACTGTTCAACTTTCCCAAAAATGTATAAAAATGGTTCTGAAATCATTTCTTAAATATAAATTTACGTGTCTAAAAGAATGCAACATTATTTTTTATACTTAGAAGTACAATGAAGACAACTATCCTTTATTTATTGCATATTTTTAGACACCTGAAATTAGTTTTACTATTTTAGATCATTATGTATGTATAGTGAAGAAAAAAATTGCAAAGTGATGTTAAGGTCATTTTAGTCTAATACGAGTACGAGAGTAAAGGTGACAAAGATTTATTTTTTGTTGCGTATTTTGATGCCTAAAATATATGTGAAATCAATGGATTATTTACCTTATTTTATTTTTATTTAATATATTTTTTATTATTTTAAACTACTTTATTTAACTTGAAACTAATCAAAACTAAGGTTTTATGTATTCATTTTGGTTAATAAATTTATTAAAGCATAATTTTAGACACCACCATAAGTGCTTTTACAACCCTTGCAATTTCTTTAGCATCCTATTGTAAAAACTCCAAAATTATAGAAATATTCATGTTTGTTTTCTGTGTAATGTTTACACCAGCAGCTGCATAAGAAGGGCGGTGGGCGTGGCCCACACTCACATATATTGCAGATAAGGTTTGCAGAGTGCAGGCTTGTTTGGCAAAGCGCCTGTTTAACACTTAAGATATCGTATTTCTTGGACTAGCATGTCTGTGGATGTGTTTGTGAGCCACAAAGGAGCAGGAGGTGGCAAAAGATAAATATGCATGCGGTTGGCTTATAAGATGAGTGTGTGTGTGTGTGTTAGCCATTTCAACAGACGCGCCTCCTTTTTGCGCCGCCTTTCGCGCATTTGCATGCAATAAAGATGGCGGGGCGATAACTAGGTTGCCTGCCATTGTTTGCCTTTTCCCCATATTTCTTCTTGCTTATGTGTGTATCTGTGTGTGTTAGCCGCACTAGTTGGCCGCCAAAAGCAGCAGCAGACAGCCCAAGCAGCGGCTAAAATAAAAGGCAAAGTCCGCCAACTGGCGTATCCTGCCACTGCCACCGATTCTTCTTCTTCTGCTGGTGCCGCCGCTGCCATGCATTATGCAGATGTACACCAGGTTCATGAATATATATGCGAGTACTTTGTCTGCCTACACTCGCAGACAGCGGCAGACGAAATAGTTTATTTAAATAAGTGTCCACTCAGGTAATATACAAATATTATAAATTATAATTATTCTTAGGCACATATATAATACATATTTCATCACCACAGACTTGGACTTTAATAAAAATAAAACATTAGTTTAAAAATTTCAATAATTCAAGGAGTCCACAGAAATCACAAGGTTTCTTAAATCATTTTTTAGAGGTGTCTAAAAGTATGCAATAATAATCGAGTTCATATCGGAAGACCAAAAGATTCATGGAATGTGACTTAAAAAGCCTTTAAACATTTGTTGTTCTAAATTTTAGACAAGAAATAAATTATATATATATTTTTTAAATGTGTTTTAACAAATTAGAGCTAGTAAAATCCTTAGGCTATAAATTAATTAAACAAATTCGGGTTGCTTACAATTTACTTTTCTTTAGAACAATAAATATTTTACTAACCTTTTTAAGTTCTAGAATTTTGAAAATTGTATGAGTAGAAGCTCAATTTGGTAAAATAATTATACATTTTATTTATTTTAGGAATCAAATAATCTTATTCTTAGTTCTAATTGGCAATGGTTTTTTCCTCAGTGTCTAGAGTACTATGCATTCGCTATTGTGCGAAAAAAAACGAAGGCACACAAAACTAACTGACAAAATGCCATATGTTTGTGCGCGATAAGCTGCACGGCCCCTCCATCCTCCGTCGGCCAAATCCGCTTTACGACGACCCCATTTCAACGGCTCAGACCTGTAATTATAATTTAACACCGCATCAAATCAAACGGGCTAGGCAATAAGAACAAAACACCAGCAAATCGATGTCCTGGCCATCTTACACGCACATTTCGCCCCGGCTAAAAGCCAAATGCCCCAAGCTGAATCGCTCAACCAGCTCAAAAGCCCCTGGATGGCTGAGTAAATCAAAAATGTGCAATAAAAATTGCAATAAAGCACACTTCAAAGGTACCTGCCATCGGACGATGGGGTGGATTGCAGGAGGATCGGGGAATTGGATGGCTGCAAAGCTCATCTAAGCAACGATAATGATTGCAATTCATTTTTATGACCCCAACTAACCGTTTCCGGGTATTACGATTCTCGAACCCAATTTGCCGGCACGCATATAACCGAATTCAATTAAAGCCAGAGATTTACAGCTGACGGGAGCGTAATGAAAGCTTTTTATGCTAAACGGGTCATTTTAAATCAGAACTAATGTTCCGTTTTAGATTTATGGAATTTGCATTCAATGTGTGCTTAATTAAACATATTTAAAGTGCCGTAGCCGAACGAATTTCAAGTTTGCTCGAACATTCGGATTTAATTTTGGCATCAATTTAAAAAGTATTTTTGGGTTACAAATGTATTTATACCGAATTGGTTTTTTTTAAGCTGATGAAAGTTTTTTTTATTTAACTACAGTTTAGAGTAACAAGCTTAAATCCAATGTGTTGCTTTAAGGTTTATAAATCTGAATGAAAATATGAGCCAAACAAATCACAAGGGTCTGGAAATTAATTTAAGATGTGATTTTTATGTGCCTAATAGTATGCAAGAATATATGTTAAACTCAGAAGTACAGTGAATTCATTCAGAAAGACGACTATTCTAATTTGTTGCACACTTATAGGCACCAAAGTTGACATTTTAAAATGATTTTAAAATCATAGTGTATGTAACATTGTATTTTAAAACTAAAGAAAAATACAAAAGTATAAAAAATAATTGTGGTGTGTAACCTAATACAAATACTAAGTAATTGTTTTATTTCTTATTGTTATGACTCTAATATATTCTATAAATTGAATGTTAATTATTAACCTAAATACATTTTATTAAGACCCTTGAATTAGAGTTATTTTTTATCAAAAATGATTTCAGATACTTTGATTTATATATAAATAGAGCTTATATTTTACCTTTGTTCAATGCAATCATTGAGAATTAATATCACTGCAGGCATCTATCTAGGCATTTTCCGCATTGACTTTATAACTGAGTGCGACACTCGTGACTCTACGACAGAAAAGGGCATCTAAACAAACACTAGAAATGCCAGCGAGGACCGCCCTTTAGCTTATTTTTAGTCGCGTGGCCAGAAGTGGCCAGAGTAACCAGAGTGGCCAGGTTGAAGTGGGCAGGTGTAGGGGGCACCTGTCGTCGCCAATCAACCTTGACTAGAACTGGGCGTTGCAAGGTGGGAGGGTCACTGCCACTACCATAAGAGTCAGCTCTGCACAAGGTTGCCTTTTGCTGCTGCAGCACTGGGGAATACATCTAGGAAGAACATCAGATATTGGAAGAAACCACGGGGGTCTAAAATTACTTATAAAGGTGTCTACAAGTATGCCACAATATGCAATAAATTCATTTTGAAAGAAGGTTCGCCTTTTCACTGCATACTTCCTGACACTTTTACAAGAATTTACAAACCGCTAATCATTTTAGCGGTTTTAATAATAAAGGAAAATATTACAATTAAAATGATTACTAATAAAATTATTAACATTTAAGTTACTAACTTTGATTTAAGGTTATGAGTTATGATTAAACATACATATGTAAAACATGATTTATATATAGCTGTAAAGTCCAAAAGATTATTCTAAATAAAAGCAAGCTCCATCGATTTTTGTTCAGTGATTTGTTACTGTTGGGTGGCTTTGGATGCGGTTTGCTTGGTTGGTTGGCCAGCGATTTTCCAATAAAGTGAAATTGCATTTGATGATGCCAGGATATGTTTTTTTCCAATCATTCTGATATTTTTCGCCCTTACCCGTTTTGTTTTCCCATGCTGTTTTCCTTTTACCCGCGCCATTTATAGAAAATTGAATAAAAGTGTTGGTGGCATTGCGACAAACTGGTCGACGAATGAGCGCGTGATTGGAGGCGATTTGTAGAAAGGTGGCAGGCATTGCTGCTGACCACCAGGACCTCCTGGTCCTGCCGGCGAAGGAAGTGATTAGTGTTGGGCTCCTCGACGGCTTCCTTGCGTGAGTCGGGATCCCGACAGGAGCGACAGCGGCGACAGGAACAAAGCAAACAAGCCGCAGTGGAGAAATCCAATTTGTAATGGGTAGCTGGTTGCCAAGTTGCCTTTGATTTCATTGTTTCACCAGGTCCGCCCACACACAGAAACACTCACTCAGTACAAACGACTTTTGTACACCCATTTTACACACATTATATTGTGCAAAAGAAAAATCGGAAAAAAGTTTTAACCCAGCAAGATGCATTCGACCAAGATTAAAGAGGGCGATGACAGGGTGAGTTCGGAATTCAATTGGTAGTCCAATGTCCTGTGTGCATATGTGCTGGCCATTAAACGTGGCCAACTAATTTGAATGCCTTGTTTAGGAGGACATGGAGCTAAACCAAATCTGGCGAGGATGTCGTAAAATTCAGGGAGCCATTTTTCGTTATAACTTTGACATCTGTGCCGAGTTAAAGCAGCACGATCCTTGCTGCAGCGGCTTTGTGTCCGGTGAGCACATCCTTCGGCTATATTCCCCCATTTTATGACATTTTTATGACCTACCCACCTTTCACAGAACCCATTTTCACGGCCGTATTGGGCAAATATCGCAAGGTGGCCGGAATGTCCGAGTCCGAACTCCGGGATGTCACCGACTATTTCCAAATTCGAGATGGACGAGTAGCATATCGTCAGTTCTGCAAGGTCGTCTGCAGTGAAAGTGAGTTTGCACTTGGCTAGAAATGTTTTCTTAACTTAAGCTTTGACTTTTAACTTTAGCCCTCCATAAGACTGCCAAAACGGATTTGGCAACAGGTCTGGAATGGAATGATCCCTGGCATGTGAATGTTATCCCCCAGCCGGAGGATCGCAGACGGCTCTGCTTGATCCTGGTCAAGATTGCCCAGCTGTCCCACATTCCTCTCATGCCATACTTTCAGGACTATGAACTGGTAAGATATATTATGTTTTAATATTTTTTCTAATTTTTTAAATGTCATTTATCGGTTTCGTTTAGATTGCCCAAAATGTAGGAGTCGTGACCGTTGCGCACTTTTCGCGAGTGCTGCACTTTATGAAGATCCCCCTTTCCGAATCGGACTTCCTACTCCTACTAAGGCGCTATATGAAGGATGGATACCTGGTCAACTACGTGGCTTTTCTTAAGCACATTGATAATATTATAGCATACCTGGGCGAGCATCATCTGCTAGATAACTCCCATGTAAGTATAAAGCAAAAAATCTATAGAATTCGCGGTTTCATAAAATTCTACTTAACATGTTTTCGACAAAATGAACATATAGGACATAATCAAAGACTTTCCGGGACGCCTAGTAGACCTAGAGCTATCACAACTGCCGGCAATTGATGGCTGCAAGGCAGTACACCCGATTTTCCCAGATGCCTGTCATACGCCCAAAAAGAACCGAAACCAGTGCGACATTCTCTTCTGCATCCAGAACTACATCTACAAGAACCAAGTGCGCACCTCCGAGTTCCTCGAGAGCTATGACTCTCTGAACGTGGGCAGCATCACCAAGAATCAGTTCGAGCGGGGCCTGTCCAATATGGGAGTGGGCAAGTATCTGACCCAGAGGGAGATGTCCATCCTGTTGGAACGCTACACAGACCCTGTGGACACTAATCGGGTGCGCTGGCGAAATTTCGCCGACGAGATTGATACAGGTAGGCAGATATGAAGGTTTCAGATTGCTTACTTGTCTAACACTCGGTTGTATTTAGTTTTTACCATCAAGAACCTGGAGAAGATGCCACAGTGTGTCGTGGAATCGCCACTTCGTCATATACAAGAGCTGCCCAGACCAGGAGCCGTGCCCTGGGAGACGGTGCCGGCGAATATCCGGGATCTGTGCGAGGATGCCATGGCCAAGATACGTATACGCATCCGCAATCGTCGCCTCTATCTACATCCTTTCTTCCGGAGTTACGACAAGTGAGTTCTCTCTGATGTATTATATACACAGAATAATAAATTATAATTGAAAACCCATTATAAAATGTTTAATTCTTAAATATACAAAACAGAATTACTAAATTAATCTTAAAATCAAATCTACAAGTGAGTTTACTCAGAGAATAATAATTTTGATGTATAATATACACAAAGAATATTAAATTAAAATTGCAAGCAACCTTTTAAAAGATTACAAGCAAGTGTTACAAAAAATATTTAAAATTGGAATCAGAATCACAATAAAATAATCTAAAATAATCTAAAATAAATATTTGTTCAATTTGGAGTTATTAGAAATTTCCAAATCTACTTTAATGTAATATTATTTTTAATACTTCTAATTAGACTTAGATCTAGCTATAAAGCCATTTTATTTTTGTAATAACAAATCCTCTCCAGACTCAACAGTGGCCATGTGCGCTGCAACATAGCCAAGCAGATCTTCCGCACCAACGGCATCCTTTTATCCGATCCGGAACAGGACTCTGTGCTGAGTCGCTATGGCAACGAGCTGGGCTTCTGCTATACCAAGTTTTTGGACGACGTCGATCCCGCAGAGTACGCCATGCCGGCGATGGTCACCAAGCAGCAACTGGTGGAGTGCCCGCCGTTCGCGAGGGACAATCTGGAGCCGGAGGACGTCAGCGAGGAGGTCATTGTGCGCATCCTGACTAACTGCAAGCGACAGGCTGTTATCAAGAGCGTAGCCGTCATAGAGTTCATGAAGGACTACGACCGCCACCGCGAGGGCGAGATCCTCGAATCGGACTTTAAGCGCGCCCTGGACAATTCGAGTGTAATTATCAAGGAAGAAGAGGCCACCATCTTGTGCAACATGTGAGTAGTCTTACAAATCTTTAATTTGCCTATTTTAAATACATTTCAAATAACAAATAGAAAACAAATACAACTTTAAAATATTTTTTAAAGTATTTTAGAACATCTTCTTGGTTTTTGTTATTTTAAGGGCCGGTTTCTCGAGTCGCTGTCCAAATCCCTGATAGCTATCTGTCCGAAAAAATTAAGGACCAGATTAAGGAGTCGTAAAAGCAAATCGGTTTTTTCGACGCCTTAAATTTATCTGATCGAGAAACAATTACAGAGTGCTGTTTATCACAAATTTAAGATGTTAAGCGAAAACACAGGGCTTGCTTTGATTATTGCAATTAAAACAATATATTTTTGGCTATTTACTTTACCCATTCCTATCCTTTTCCAGCTTCCGTTCACCCCAACGCGTATCCTGCGTCCGCTACCGCGACTTCTGCAAGGCCCTCGACGAGATCTTCATCCAACTGGACACGAGCATGGGTGACCAGGTGGTGACCGCAGTGCCGCTGCTCCACCTGCCCAACCTGGACTGCGTCGACTGCTTCCTGAGCTTCGACGAGCGAACCATCTGCTCGCAGGCCCTGATGAATCTGGCCCGCAAACCGGACGAGATCTCCAACCTGAGCCAGGTGTTCAAGGACTTTGATCGCGAACAGTGCGGCTCCATCACGCAGAACCAGTTCCTGCGTGGCATCACAGTGCGCGACATGCACGTAATGCTGAGCAGCCGCGAGTTCCAGGCCATCTGCAAGTGCTTCGGCGTCAAGAAGGGCATGTGCATGGAGTTCAACTACCGCGAGTTCCTCAAAATCCTCGACGTGCTCTTCTCCACCGGCCAGATGAAGCGCAACTATTAAGCATGTGATAAGTAACCCCCTCTCAAAATTCTAAGTGTTCCCCGTCAGTTCGGTCCCCCAAAATTGTTTGTGATATTTGGCAATAAACAACAACTTGTGGACTTTTACTTTAGGTTTTCTTTAATGTAATTCGCTTTAAAACTGCCTGATCTCTTATCGTTCAGTTAAGATAGGTTGTAATTTCGCTTGAGAATGTTTAATTTTTTAAGGGGGAGAAACTACGCTTACACATGCGCATCGTTTTCAATGTGTTGATTTTGTTGAAATGCTACCTAAACTCTGCCCATCCAGCCATCAATAATCTGCTTTTTTCGGACGATTTCATAAAGATTTTCATATAGCTATAGTAATGTATACATAGATAGATTTGATTTAACAATTATCAATTCTTATTTTTGCAGTGGTCTATACAATTGTGGCGGTAAGTAGATAATTTTCTCGCTGTGTGGCTTTAGATTTTTATTAAAATATAAATCTCTTCCCTTTCAGAAGGTGTACATAAATATAGATATATGTATTATGTATGTATAAATGTAGTCTATGAGCGTAATACATATTCCGAAAACAAAAACTAATTCCGTTTCCGCTTTCTGCTCTGTATTATGGTGGATTTGTTTGTTGTAGGTTGTTTCTGCTTTGTTGTCTTGTCGTATAGTTTTTTTTTTAAATCGAACGGGAAGAAGGCAACCCGATGTGCCAACCAGTCAACGCTTGCTTTCTTGGTTTGTTTGTTTGATTTATAATTATTATTACATATTACAGTTAATTCATAATTAAAGTTAAACAAATACTTATCGTCTATTGTATTGTGTAATGTATGAAACATTTTAGCTGTATGTACTTTGTTTTGTTTCGTAAGTATGCTTGTTTTGCTTTCTTTTCTTTCCTTTCCTTTCCTTTCTAATGTCTCCGATTCCCTGTGCTACTGACGCGTTAAACAATTACCTCGCATTATGTATGGTACTACATTGGAAAAACAAATTAGTTTCGACACACAGACAACGTGAGCGTTGTTGCACGGCATTTAGTTTGGCAAATGTTGTGTGCCACGTTCTCTGCAAGGTTGTCTTGTGGTTTTTCAGGGGTTGAAGGGTTGTTTGGTGGGCGGTTGGTTGGTTGGTTTGTCGGCTTAATGAGCGTGTGGCTATGAAAAATTAGCCACTTGCTGAAAAATTACATGTGTCTCTATGCCTAACTATATGTGTATGCATTTGTGTTTCGTGTGGTTTGGTTTGTATGGTATAAATGATGTTTTTTCTTTCCTCCTGATGTTCTGCTGCGGGGTAGTTGCTGCTGCTTCTGATGTTTTTTGTTGGAATGGTGCTACACAACAAGTGTGTAAAGGTTTGTAAAGGTAGCTGATGTTGATATTATTGCTCCCAGCCAGCCAGTCTATTCATTTTCCTTTTCTTTCTTCTTCTATATGTATATACAATTGCGTATATATGCGGTTACTCAGTTGGTGTTTTTTTTTTGCGTGTGTTGTTTTTTGTAGTAATGCTGCAATGGGGAAACTATGCTTATTAACTGGCATTGGAGGATAAAGGTTTTGAACTTACCATAACAAACTAAACTAGGTAAAATTCAAATAGTTTGCAGTTATCTGGAGAATGCGAGATACCCAATGCCCACGCCCCCTGCCCCTTTTTAGTAGGGCTGATGCCGCTGCTGGCGTCCACCGCCTCCGCGCTGTTTGCCACCGTTAAAACCGCCGCCGCCACCGCCGCCGCCGCCTGTTTCAGAAACGTTGGAAAGATTTGCAAGGCATTAGTGAATTAAATTCGAATGAAATCAGGCAAAAAGAAAGACATGCTCAACATCTGCGGGAAGGGAGGGAAGGGCATCTAAAGATTTCTTTAACTACGCCAAACGTCTTCATTTTTCTTGGGAAAATTTTGACCAATACTAAGGGGGGCATAGCAAAATTAAATGAACACAAGTCATGAAAAGCCAATGGAGAGGATAACCAAAAACGATGAAACTGTGCTTTACGGAAAATACAAATTATTTCGAATAGTCTATGCATAGTATAGGAGGGATGAGGGCCCAACAATTCGTTGGTTAGAGATAGTTTTTGCTAGGCGCTTTTACTGTGTTAATACCTTTGGGGCCGCCGCCGCCGCGGGGTCCACCGCGACCACCGCCCATATTGCCACCACCGCCGCCGCCGTAGCCGTTACCCTCAAAGCCGCCGCCGTAGCCGTAGCCGTCTTTTGGTTGCAATGGCATTTCGTGGATCAATCACACAATCACAAAAGTGTCGTTGATTTCGTGGATTGGGTCGTATAGAAAATTGATGAGAACACAAACAAAGCTTATCTTATAAAATGGTGTAAAACGACACGAACAAAAATAAGGTGGGGAGTGCTACAGGGTGTTGCCAACTGCCATTAGTACAAGTTCCGTTTTCAATATTAAGATTTTATAAAAACTTTAATATTAATTTTAAAATATTATATTTCAAATATATATTTCAATACTATGCATAGATAAAATGTCTTGTAAAAAAAATTAAATTTTAAAATTTTTAAATATTAGTTTAAGTATTAAATTTTTTTTTAATTTCATATTAGTTTTCTAGAATTTGAATTATCACGCCTAAAAAATCATAGATCTTTAATTTTTTATCAAATATTTATCAATTACGATGGATATTATTACTATTCGTTATAAGAGTTAGGAACCATTAATGACACTGATATTTTAGGTACTTGATAAGGATATTTTCTTTATGGACTAGTTGTTGGCAACACTTTTGGAGGATTGGAACCTACTATTACTTATTTGGATCGAGGGGTTTGCATTCTGTTACGCTTGGTTTGGTCAAAATTTATACTGCTTAACTGGGACGACGCCGCGCCGAGGGGAGACAATTCAAATGGCACATACCGCGAGAGCTGGAAAGGAATCACCTACTCCGGATCCGGAGGAGATTGTGGTTGGTGTGGGAAGAGATCAGGGGTAGGTTGTGGGCGGAAACTGAAATACACACAAAATTGTTGTCTGGTTTTTGTTTTTTTTCGTTTTTCTTTTATTTGCTCATTTCTCGTTTGTGGATTTTGATTATAAGATTGATGATGGTTAAAATGTTTCTCCGTTATTTGCTGTAGCTCAAAAGTACAATAGGTTTTTGTTGCTCTAACATTTGGTTGTTGGTTGTTGTTGTAGTTGTTGGATGCTGGTACACAATAAAAATTTAAAAAACAATTTTCGCTCGCTCTCCTCTTGCAAAAAATGGCGAGGATAATGGCGCAAGGCGGCGCTCACACATACATGCGGTTCGATTGGTTGTTGTTGTTGTTGGTTGCTCGGTTATATATAATTAATATAACTCTGGATGTTGTCTCAGATTTTGGTTAGTTGTCGACTTGACGCGACTCGACTCGACTCGACTTATTAACATGTTTCACAATGTATTGCAATGGATTTCTCAATTCATTTCATTTGATTTCTCATTTTTACAGCACTCGTTATGCATTTATGTTTTTTAATTTTTACCTCATTTTCCACACAACAATTTCAGCATTTCAATTTCAAATTAGTGAATTTTTTTTAAATGTTTTAAAATTTTCGGAATAAAATTTTGTAAGGATTGCCAAAAAATTTGTGAATTCATTTGCTGCTCTTGTGTGTGTGTATTTTGAATGTCTCACCTCAGCAAAAAGTAATAAAATTGTTTCTTTTTTCGTATCATTTTGGTTTTAAAAAATTCCTTTCGAAGGATCTTCGGGAATTACTAGGGTCTCGGGGTGGGGGGAAGGGGGAGGATGAGGATGCGGAGTTTGTCGCGAATATTATATTCTTGTGTGTCATAGAAAACGTTTTGCGAAAAACAAAAACAAATGCAAATAGTCAACAAATTTTACTTTATACTCGAGTTAATATAATCATTGTAATAATTACTCTTCGTGTTCATTGTTGTTGTTGTTGTAGCTGTTGTTAAAAACAAGAAAACTGGTTTTGTAGCTTAAGAATTGTCTCAGAAATGGTTTTGACAATATATATATTAATTGATTTCATTGTAGAATTACTTTAGTGGATTCATAATCATTATCATTATCATTATCTTTTTTTTTGTAGAGTTTTTCAATGCATTTTACTAAAAACAAATATTAATTACGCTAAGTTACTTGTAAATATATACGTTTTAAATGTAATAGAAAAAGGAAGATTTAAGTAAAAAATGAAAAACGTTACAGTTAAGTGAAAAGTTAACACTGTTGGTGCGGTTTTGCTTGGCGGATCGCTTGATTGCTCGATTTCTGGTCGCTTGGTTGCTTGATTGCTTGATTGCTTGCTTGGTTTAGATGTCGGTGGATAGTAGATGGATATAGAGTGGCTCTACTGGTGTTGTTCTCACCAAAGACCCTCGGGAACCGGTGGTATCGGTTACCGGGCTAGCCGGGCAATCGGTTAACCGCTTGCGAGAAGCTTGAACAAGACAAAGGCGCAGCTTGCGATCGTTTTTGGATATTCGCTTTTGGGTGGTTGGTGGCTGTGTGTTTTGAGTTGAACTCTCATTGGGGTTTCTTTTTCTTATATGTTTTGGGTTCGTTTAGTTTGCTTTCTTTTTTTTTCGTTTTTGTGAGGCGAAACATCGGAAAATTCGGTATTACAATCATATAATCGTATATAAATATGTTCAAAAATCATAGTTACGAAAGTAATATTACATAATTAAGTGGTAAAAGTGTGGGGAGGGGGAATCGAAACACCCGTCCTGTTTACCAGCAATTTGGCTGCTCATCATATTGGATCAGATCTAACTCGGTGTTAAAGCTCCCGCTACCCGCACTTTTCTAGGTTTTGATGGTTAGTTTTAAAGTTTCAAGTTGTAGAGTAACGGAATAGGAAATTATAAAGAAACTAAAAATATATTGTTGTTAAGGTTTTTATATAAAGTGGGCACAAAATTATTGCTATATAATTGTATTGTAAGTATATGTAAAGGTATACAAAAATTTTGTTTATATCAAAAAAATTTGTTTACACATTTAAACAGCATAATAATCAGTATAATAATTAATAAAAATTATAGCATAAAATGTATAAAAACGTTTCTTGCTTGGATAATTTAAAGGTATATGTCAATTTTTTTTCTTATTTTGCTTAATTTTTTTTTAATTTGTTTTGTATACAGACAACTTGCTAAAAACATTGAGAAACATGCAATTTCTTTGTAAAATAATTTACTCAAAGTTTATGAATAAAGGTGTATGTAAATGTACAAATGTATATATAATTGGTATAATTTGACTGTAAAATTGTCGACGCACATTGACAACATTTGAAATGGTTATATCAGCAAAAGTTGATTTCAGGTTCTGCTCAATTTCAAATTCAAAGATATACGAATTGTAAAAGTTATTAATATATATATATACATTTGCAAATAGCAATGCTTGTGTATGTGTGATTTGCTGGTGTTGATCGACTTAACATTTAAAAACCATAAGAAAAAATTATATATGTATATATGCTTGAATTAAAATTACTAAAATTGACGAAGTGTGTTTTTTTCATTTGTTTTGTTGGAAAAGTTTCATTTTTGTGGCTACAATTAAGATGTTGTTGATGTTGCTATTGTAGTTGTAATTACTTGTCGTTGTTCAGTTAAGTAAGTTAGTTAGTTGTTTTTTTTGGTTCTTTATCCTGGAATCAACGTATGAACATGCAGAATGCCGCAATGCGCTCGCGGTGCAACTAAAACAAGCCTCGAAAATGGGATTGTTTCGACATTACGTTACGTTTTTGTCAAGAAAGTGCAGCGGAAATGCAAATAAAGCAAATAAAAGAACATTCTAACGAATGGGGCCGGGGGTGCTGCAGAGTTCAGCCGGGATAAAAGTATTGTACCCCGGATCCGCTGCGCTGACTTTTTGGACCCCGGCCCTCAGATCTTAAGAGCCCTTGGTTGGTTGTACTCTTTTCTCGTATTGTAGTTGTTTTTTACAAGGATTTGCCTTAAAATAATACTATCAAAAATAGTACCATAGTTAAATGTTACGTTTTATGTATAAATATATAACATTTGTATATATTTGATATAAATATATATGGTAGGTATATTGACGTATGGTGCATACGAAAACATATGCATTGCAAAGAACGTGAATATTATCCCGTTGCCGGAATAATAATATGTATCTAAAAATATATTTATATGCTATATATAAGGTATATATATTTAAATAGACATTGAATCAAAGCTTTGATTACGCGTTTCGTTTGTTTTGTTTTTTGTTTAGTTGTTTGTTGTTTCTTGTCGTTTCTGTTCGGGTTTGTTGTTGTTGTTTAGTGTTTTGTTTAACAAAACAAAAGGAGAAACTATTTAAATAACTATTTTATGGGAGTGCTGAGGGGTGCTGAGGGGGTTGTGTGTGTGTATGTGTGTGTGTGTTTCAACAGATTTTGGTTTCAGTTGGTTCAAACAATAACAGTTTAGTTAACAATTAAAAAAGGCACAAGTTGCAATTGCGCAAAAGGCCAAAAACGCTGGCATTTCACACAGTTTCACATAATTGGCACATGCTCCTCGTGTATTTTGTGTTTCTTTGTTTGTTGTTATATCTGGGGTTGCTGTTTGCTGTTGTTCTTGTTGTTGTTTGCTTGCTGCCCTTGCGTTTGAGGTATTTGTCATCTTTGGAAAGTCTGTTGAAGGCAACCTCTAGTTGTTGATGTTGTTGTTGGTAGGTCCGGTCTGGTGGTCGCATATAAGTAAGGCAGGATTCCACCTCTATATATGCCTCAACTTGAACGTCACGTCTACTTTTCTCTTCGCTCCTTCTCACTCTTTAAACAACACAATCTTTTTTACACACGCTTCGTCAGTTTTATGTTTAAATGCTACTCAACTAATAATTGGTAATTAAATGTTTTGTTTAAATGAATTCTCGTTTAAAAAGTACGCTTTAAAATTTAAAACATCAAATATATGCCTTTAAAATTATACGTAGTTATATATAAGATAGATATAAATGTGTATATAAAAATTGCGAATTTGCTTGTTATATTAAATGAAGAAAAATGTCTGTCAACATACACATTTTGTTTTTTTTTTCAATATAAAATGTTTAAAATTTATGTTAAATTTCTTGTTTTTTTTGTCTACAATATTTTAAAGTTTTCTTGTTTTTAGCGACGTTGCTTTCGTAGTTGTTGTTCTTGTTGTTGTTGTTGATGTTGTTCTTTGACATCTGTATGTCATATACCAACATGGGCTTATATGACAATATGCATATAGATAATACATGCGGTATATAAGCATATATATGGTCAATATATATATTTACAATATATATTGAAATGCAGCAAAACTTTTTGTTTTTGTTTTTCTCTCAGTTTTGTTTGAATGGGAAACACAACAACGTGGAAATTTGGTTCAGATCAGGTCTATGGCAAAAATTAAAAAGTTTATATGGTGTTTTGCGGTTGTTGTTGCTTTGTTTGCTTGATTTTTTGTTTCTGATTTTTTTGCTGGCCTGCTGATTGCGGCTAGGCTCTACTTAGAACTGCTGATAGTTGTTGCTATTGTTCTTGTTTTGATGGTAATTACTCGACGTGTTGTTATTGTAATAATTGTTCTGAGCACTACTTTGTTGTTTGTTGTATTTACCATAACCGTAGTCATATCCATTATAGTAGCCGCCGGTATAGTAGTCGCCATAGCCAGTGGCACCATATCCGCCGTAGCCGCCATATCCCGAGTAGGAACCCTGTCCGTCCCACTGGTTGTTGTAGCCTGCAAGAAGATGGCGAGTGGTGTTATAGGTGTTTCATTAGGGGATCCCCCTAGCTTATCTGCTAGCTGTACTAACCACCACGTCCTCCGTAGCCACCACGTCCGCCACGCATACCGCCGCGTGGTCCTCCTCGCATACCGCCCATCATCTGGTTCTCCGGCTTGGGAGTTGCCCGCTTAACATCGACCTCCTTGCCGGCGATCTTCTGCTTGGGCGTCTTCAGCAGGTCCGTCACCACCTGCTCCGAATCGAAGGTGATGAAGCAGAAGCCCTTGCGCTGCGACTTTTGCTTGTCGAATGGCATCTCAACCTCAACGATCTTTGAGAAAGAAATATGCAGGTTAGCACTTGATCATAAGTAAAAGCATTAATAAAACAGATCTTGGTTACTTACGTTGCCAAACTGTCCAAAGTAGGTCTTAATCTCCTCATCGCTGATCTCTGTGGTCAGACCGCCGACAAAGATCTTGCCATGCCGGGCCTTGGCCTTCTTGGGGTCGACCTTCTTGCTGTTGATTATGTGCTCATCGGCGGCGCTGACCTTGTCAATGGCCTCGGTGTTTGTGAACACGATGAAGGCGAATCCTCGGGACCGTCCGGTCTGGGGATCTGTCTTGACATTGATGCTCTCGATCTCACCATATTTGCCAAAGTGATCGCGCAGTTCCTCTGGAAAAATAACAAACCAAGTGTAAGTAAGTATTCTAATAATTTTCATATTTCTTTACTTACTCTCGGTAGTTTCCCAGCTCAGACCGCCCACAAACAGTTTTCTGCGAAAGGTCAAAATTCAATTGGTTAGTTTTATGGGATTACAAATAATTTTAATATCTACGGAGGGGACATTTTTGGGAAATGGGTGGGATATAAGGTAGGTCTGGGATATCAGGCACGAAAATAGGTTGTGTTTAATGCGCGAGGCAAATACTTTCTTAATTTACTTTAAATTTCTCTTCTCTTACTGTTTTAGGTATTGGCTGCAAAAGAATTGATGACAGAGCAAGAATACAAAACGAATAAAAAAAACTCACCAAATTTGAAGTGAAAATTTGCTTTAGTTACTGTATTGCAATCAAACAATTGATCGGATAGTGTCAAAAAACTTGCAAACTCGGAAATGAGCGAAAGAGTTCGAGGAGCGAGCGAGCGATCGATCGAGACACAAAACGAGCGAAAGATAATAGATATATAATATATATAAGATATGCAAGAGTGAATTATTTAGTTTTTGTTTTTGGGTATACTTATAGTTTTTGTTTGTACAATTAACAAATAACAATTAGGCTTTATTCAATAGGATGAGAAAAATGCAAAGGTTTTTATGCTGGATTGTGGTTGGTTTTACTTGCTTTATTTATTTGGCTGTTTATTTTATTTTCTTTATTTTTTGTATAAAAAAGAATGTTGAAAAAAATATGCATAGACACTTATAGTTTACTGTGATGTACGTTACTCTCATAGATTTCTGGATTTTTGGAAATATATCTCAGCGTTCTCGGCAGATTCCCGGCAAATTTGGAACAGTCTCGTCACACGGCGGCGGAATTTCGATTGCAATTTAGTGATTGTGCGTCATTTTTGCGGCAATTCGTTACGTTACATTCGTTTTCTTTGTGTTTCTTTCATCGGGCGATATATAATATATATTTTAGGAGCTTCATAAAAACAAACGAAAAAACTGCGAGTCTCTTTTTTCACTCGGTCTCTCTCTGTCTCCGATTACTTGGTACTTTTTTTGTTATTTTTTTTTTGTCTGGGTAATTTACAAGTTATACGTTAAGATACAATACAATATATACTCGTATACAGTTTACATATGGATCCAATTTAAATCGAGATAATTTGTTGATAATTTTGTGTGTCGATAGTTCTATATATTGGCTGACTGATTGATTGTTTTAGTTTTGGATAGATAAATACCATCAGCATCAGTATCGGCGGAGCGGAGACTTTTGGAGACTGGAAAGTAGAGAGGGTTGGATATCCACCAAGTCCGCCGAATCCGAATCCGTAACCGTTTGCCGGGGGCAGGAATACGAATCCAAATCCAATTCCGAATCCGAATCCATATCCGACTTGAGCATAGCTTATAACCCTGACCCTGGGCATTTCACTTCTCTCAAAACCTGCCGGAGAGGAACAAGGTTAGTTCGCTCACAAGACAACAGGATAAGCTATGATTTTGGATTTAATTTCTCCATTCCGTCCTTCAATTATCGGGGCACTCTCCTCATCTTCAGCGCTGGTTTCGTATTTTCGTTTTAATGTACAGCATCGTGTGACTTAAGATTAAACTTAGATATTAAATGATCAGTAGGATGGATGGGCAAATGAAGTGTATGCTAGACCTAAAAACAAAACCATGGGGGCAAAAACAAAGGGCCGTTCTACGTTATCGTCTCCAGATTTGTAGCCTATCACAATTTTATTGCTTATCAAAGTACATTTTTGATTAAATTACTTTTCCATTTGGCGCCTTGGCAACTCTGAAACAACGCCGGCTGTCGCTCTCCGAGAGAAGGGGGGAAAAGAGATGGCGAGAGCGAACGAAGCCGGCAAGCAAAAGAGAATAAGTGAAAACTGCAAAACACGCACACACATACGAAACATCGGGCGTTAGTATGTATGCATGTGTGCGGCCGCCATTTTGGGTACAGAACTGGAAGAGCACAAAATAACAACGAATAGCCGAACCAAAGAGTAATGCGAATAAAAAAGAATACACTGGCAAATACAAACATAACTTTTTTCCAACTTTTTTTTCTCGTTTTTATTTTGCAAGTGAAAGGCAGCCGTATGTTTCTGGGCGCGTGTGTGTGTGTGGGGCAACGTGGGTATCCAACATAACCTCACAAAGGGGGGAAAATGTGCTCCAAGCTGAAGAAAACTGGGCTTTTCGTTGCAGGCCGTGTGCATGTGTGTGTAGAGGAAGACGGTGAAAATTTTCCATTTCTCCCAAGGCTATGATGATGCATTTTTCCGAAGATTCTATTAATATGACTGAAGTACAGTCGCACCGACACCACACACACACACACATACAACGCACACACAGACACACCGAGCCCAAGCGAGAGAGAACACAAAAGGGGTCAGACTTCCCCCGCAAAACCCCTTATAAACCATACAACTCGACCAACGACGTTAGCTTCGCATTTACGTAACATTATACATTATATGCAAGGAGAAAATCTAAGCGGGGCACATGATCATCAGCTGCCCGTTGCAAGAGAACAAAGAGAAAAGAAGATATATCCGCCGGATAATCGACATACCTGTCGTCGTCCCGCTGGCCAGACGCTCCCGACTGGTTGTCCGAGCTGCCGTTGGTCGAGCCGGCGGCGGCCCCATCCCCGTTTTCGGATCCAGGACCGTCGGCGGTCACGTCCTTGGTGAAGTCCTCGCCGTTCATCTCGCTGTCCACTTGCTGCTTGTCGGCCATATTGTGTGTGTTGCGTTCGATTTACTAATTTCGGGGGCTAAACAGCACGATTTTCGGTTGATTTACGCAGAGCCGGAGATTTTTACACACTCGCCAACCAAAAAGTCGCGCGTACGAATGAAAATGACGAACCGGAAAATGACAAATGCAAGCGACAGCGTGTGTATATGGGTGCGGCGTTGCCAGCTCGTCGCGCTGCCAGTTGGGGCGATTTGGTATTATTTGGACTGGTTCTGTGTCTATCGGCCTGCTCTGCTGGGGTTTGTTATCTTTACATTTACAAGGTTTTACATTGGTAGTTTTGGTATTTTTCAACCCCTAAATGGGCATTACAGGGGACTTATGGGGCGCGTGACTGTCCGTTTGCACTACGGCAACCCTGTTTCGAGGAGTGTGCACACACCCAAAACGGGAAATATATTATAAAATACCAAAATTAAAAATCACACTACTAAAAATACTAAGCCAAATAACAACTTTAAATTGACAATGAAAAATTGCATAAGTTGGCTCTTTGAAAAATCAAAATATATAAACCTAAAACTTAAGTCAATACTTCTAATTTGCTTAAGCACAATTTTAACTGATAAATAATTCTGGCCAATCAATTAAGTTGTTAATTTGTTTAAAATAAATTTTATTTAAAATATATTGCAATGGAAACAATTCCTATTTGTCATCTTCTTTTGTTTTTAAATTTAATATGACAATTCATTTCTTAATTTAAAGAGGGCAGATAACTTTTATTTTGTAATCGTTATATATAAGCAAAGTATCTGTTTTTTTAAGTTTAATTTATTTAAAAATACATATTTCGAATAAGAACCACACAAAAAAAAATTATAGTCAAAGAACAACTAAAGATATAAAAATCATAGAACTCAATTGAAAATAAATAAATAAACCAAGCCAAAATTAGAAAATATGTTTAAACAAAATATTTGACAGAAAATACCAACTTCCCCACCCCTCGAAACAGTGTGTACACACCGCCGCAAAGCCGCCATCATTCACTGCACACACCAGCGCACACCAACACAAGCGAAAAGAAACCGAGAATAAAACGCTGCAGAGGCAAAAAGAGGAAAAGAGGAACGAACGTCGGTTCTCTTCTCGATTCAACACACTTGTCCAATTTCATTGCGTTTGCGATTATTTTCTACTCAAAAGCCACAACCTATGCATCGTAACTTAATTCAACAACAACTGTGATCGCCAAACATCGGAAAACAACAAAAAAAAGCACGTCAAGAATTGCCAAGTTAGTTATTCTAAAAAAAAAGCCAAGAAAATTGCAACAAAGTAGAGTAGTGTGTGTGTGTACGTGCAAGAGTGTGCCTGTGTGTGTTCTGTGTGCAGTTTGCAATTTTGTATTGTATTTTACAAGTTTTGCCCACTGATTTTTAAACCGAAAATCCCGCATAATTTCAGCGCTCCATTGAAAAGTCCACCACCCCCCGCCCCCGCAGGAAGAAAACAAAGAAAAGTGCTACAAAAAGTGCCGATTTTTCGGCAAAATTCAACCCAAAAGCAATACACATTGTGCATTAAAACTAAAAAGAAGGAGGAGAAAAATCGCATAAAAAAGGTGAGCCGGCGGCGGCCTCGTGTGCGCGGTCTAGAAAAACTGGCATTTTCCATTTTCATTGGGGTGGCGCATACTAAAAAAGAAACGGCCAACTTAAAAACGAACAAATCCAATGGGCGTGTTTTTCCTTTTTGCGGGACCCCTAACATTTTTGCCATTTTAGCGGCTTTTTTTATTATCGCTTGCGCATAACCTAAAAATTTACGAAAACCTAAATTGTTTTTGTAAATTTTTGTTTAAATGCTGCTCTTTAACTATCGCTTTCTTTGTTCTTCCTACACACGCGGTTCGCCAGCAGAAAGAGAGAGGAAAAGAGAGAGAGAGTAGCGCGTTCATAACCGTATAAGTGTACATGTATGTGTGCCGCAACTCTTTGTGCATTATTTGTTTTATAGGCAAATATTTATGGCTAAAAAGGGGCTAAGAGCACATACAATCTAGTTTATTTTCAACTTTTAATGGTTTACGTTGGTTAAGCTTGATTTAGCAACAAATTAATCTTTTGGCCAAGCCGGAGTTCAATGAAAGCGGCGCCCCAACCTTGAAGCCCGAACATAACCTCAATTTAATTCATGCTCCCCGCTTGGCGGCTTCTTTTTTTTTTTTGCCCATATATGAGGTCATTTACTTACACACACATGTGCAAAGTCCTTTGAGTCAGGATCGCAGGTATAAAAACGGAGAGCACGTGCAGGGTTAAATATCCTGCAACAACAAGGCAAAGTGGAACTTTGGGTGACAGCTGCACTATACATTTTCCCCTTTTCCGCATGTGCAAATGTGTGTGGGGCCAAAAAGTGGGTCAAACCGCATCGCGCTGCGTCTTTTTATATATGCACTGCAGTAAAATTGGCTCCTTTTTGGTTGGACCCCTTTCCCTAGCCAGTGAAACTCTAGATCCTTCTCGAGAAAACAGTAGTGGCCATAATAATGTTGGCAAAAAGTCCGTGATAATCCTATGATAACTTGGATATCGGTACTTTCTGGAATATTTAAAAGATTTCTTATCACTAAGGACCCAAGACTTACAAGAAATCTTTAAAATTCGTTTAAATATATCTGGAGAAATTGTAGATATTAAATATTTTTAAAATGAGCTAAATTCCAAAAGAAAAAAAAAATGTATAATTTTCTTTAAATAACGAAGGGTATTAAACTTTCGGATGACCGAAATCTTTTTACTTTTCGTTATCAAAACTAAACATTTAAAAAAGTTCACGTGATAAAAAAATACAATTTCAATAAGTGAATCGTTTATAGAACTCGAATTCTTTGATCTCTTCCGAACTTCCGATTTAATGACTGTTAACTTAACCGTGGTCGTTAGGAATGTGGAAAAGTAAACTGATACTCCTGCAAAAGATTAGACCCCCCTTCAATGCCCAGTTTAAACAGCTTTTTCGCATTCTAGCTAACAAAGTAACCCCATGCTTTGATTTCAAAGTGTCAGTTCGAGAAATCAACACCCAGTCCCATCTTTTAGGACTTTTGCTAATTTTTATAATCCAAAAACCAGACTGATTTCCTGTATATTATTACTTTATAATTAAAAGTGCCCTTATATTTTTTGCACTGTTTCGCAGACGTTCGAATTCCACACTCTTGAGGTAAAAAAAACAATATCGACACCGATCAGCCACCGTGTCGATAAGTCCAAAAACCAGATAGAAAGCGGAACAGGAATTGGAAGAGGAGACTAGGAACCAGAGTCGAGGAGCCCTTAGTTCAGAGAAGGAAGAATCAATCGACAGCTATGGTCATGGATGCGACCCAATCGCAGCAGCCTTCGCCGCAGTCGGTGGGACGCGAGTTTGTCCGCCAGTACTACACGCTGCTGAACAAGGCGCCCAATCACTTGCACCGCTTCTACAACAACAACTCGTCGTACATCCATGGGGAGTCCAAGCTGGTGGTGGGTCAGCGGGAGATCCACAACCGGATCCAGCAGCTGAACTTCAACGATTGCCATGCCAAGATCAGCCAGGTAGATGCGCAGGCCACGTTGGGCAACGGAGTGGTGGTCCAGGTCACCGGGGAGCTGTCCAACGATGGTCAGCCCATGCGTCGGTTTACCCAGACGTTCGTCTTGGCCGCTCAATCGCCGAAGAAGTACTACGTGCACAACGACATCTTCCGCTACCAGGATCTGTACATTGAGGACGAGCAGGACGGCGAGTCGCGGTCGGAGAACGATGAGGAGCACGACGTGCAGGTGGTTGGCAGCGTTGGCGGCACCGTGGACCAAGCTGTTCAGGTGGCAGGCGATGTGGTTGCCCAGCAGCCGCAGCAGCAGCAGGCTCCTCCGCAGCCGCAGGCTCAGGTCGTGGTGCCCCAGCAGGTGGCTCCTGTAGCAGCCGGCGGTGCTGCCCCGCAGCCGATCTTCTACCCGTTGCCAGCGGGAGCTGCTGCCGGACGTCCAGTGGCCGTTTTGCCGCCAGCTCCACAAGCAGCGGCAGTGCCCCTGCCCGCGCAGTTCACCGTGCCGCCGCCACAGCCCATCCAGAATGGAGTGGTGTCGCACGAGGAGCTGCAGCAGCAACAGCAGGTGCTGGTGCCGCCCAGCGTGTCTCCGTTGGTGCAGCAGCAGCAGCCGAGCGCCACCCCGGTATTGCCCATTGTTCCAGTGCCAAGTGCGGGCTTCCAGCAATCACCACTGGTGGCACCACAGCTCATCCAGCAGCAGCCACCTCAACAGCTGCCCCCGCAGCAACAGCAGCAGCAGCCGCAACCCATCCAGCAGCAACCTTTGCAGCAGCAGCAGCAACAACCGCTGTCGGAGCCCGAGGAGGTCGAGGTGCCACCGCGCCAACTGCAGAAGCCATCCACGCCCGTCGAGGACTTCAAGACCATCCACGAGCAGCAGCAGCAGGAGAAGTACGAGGCGGCCAAGCAGCAGCAGAACGAGCCAAAGACCTACGCGAATCTGTTCAAGTCCACATCCTCCTCGCCCAGCGGCTTTGTCAATGCCGCCCTTCAGCAGCAGCAGCAACTCCAGCAGCAGCAGCAACAGCAGCAGCAGTCGATCAGCAGCAACACTTACAACTCGTCCTCGGCATCAGCGGCCGGCGGCAATGGCGGTCAGGTTAGCTACTCCACCACCGCTTCGTCCTACAACAACAGCAACGGCAACTCGCGGCTGGACAACGGTGGTCCGCTGCCGCAGCGCAACAACTCGATCCGGAACAACAAGGGTGGTAAGTTGTCAAACCTCCCCTAACTTTAATGGGGTCAATCCCCTTTATAAGACTTGAGAGAAATTCTTCTAGAACTTGTGTTGCATAGCCTTGGATTTTAAACCAGTTTCGAACGCTAAAATGAAAATATCACTAGAGGTTTTAATAGTATACATATCAGCAGACCAACTTTCAAACATGCATAAAATCCAAGAAATAAGTAGACATGTTACATTATGATATATGAATATTTATGTAATGACTAGATATAGTTTGTGAGCGTATAATTATAATGTTCTTAATACCTAAAGGCCGACTTATCATATAAGAGCGCGTCATAAATATAGATAATGAATTATACATAAGTTCAAAAACCTCGACGAGATTTTTTTCTGTATATATTTACTTTATAAATTTAAGCTTTTCTAATTTGCTATTTATATATTTTTTAATCGTTTCAGACTTCGAGCAGCGTCGTCCGAGCAACACGCAGCAGTTCGGTGATAATCAGCAGCTGTTCTTGGGCAACATCCCGCACCACGCAAGCGAGGATGATCTGCGCGATATCTTCTCGCGCTTTGGAAATGTTCTGGAGCTGCGTATCCTGTCCAAGGCTGGCAACAAGGTCATGCCGGGCATGCGTAGTCCGCTTAACTACGGCTTCATTACCTACGACGATCCCGAGGCGGTGCAAAAATGTCTAGCCAACTGCGTGAGTAGATCAGAAAATCCATATATCCAAAGAAATTAATGATATAAATAATGTTTTCATACATGTTATTTAAAAACCACTTCTCAAGTAATTTCAAAAAAGTAATCGGGATTACTAAAACGAATTCTTTCCCTTCCCATAGCCCCTGTACTTCCCGGAGAACTCTCCCGATGGCCAGAAGTTGAATGTGGAGGAGAAGAAGCCGCGCGTGCGCAGCGACATGGTGCCCCGCCAGCCGATCGGAGGCAACAACCTCAACAACAACATGGGCCGTCTGGGCGGTAACAACGGTCCGCAGTCGCGTCCGATGGGAAACAACAACGGCAGCGGTGGCGGCATGATGCGTAACAATGCCGGGGGCAACAATCTGCGTCAGGGAGGCGGCGGCGGAGGCGGAAACGGAGCTCCCCGCCTGGGCGGCGGCGGCGGATTCGGACAGCGCCAGGATAACCGCACCGGCGGCGGCAACAACCAGTCCAACGGACCGCTGCGCGGAGCCGGAAATGGACAGACGGGTGGTGGCAACTACGGACGTCGCTAAAGGAATTCCTCAGCACATCAGCAAATGCAAAAGCATCGGCAAGAGCAGAAGCAGCAGTAGCCACAACAATAACAGCAGCAACAACCCAACGTTAAAAACATCGACTTCTTCCACAATGCAATCAATCAATTACATTCAAGAACATCTCATGCAATTAAACACACAAACCCACGCAAATCACACTAACATAAAAGTAGTTGGAGCAACAAAAACATTCAACAGTCCTTTAAATGTTCCTGAGCACAACTCGGGGCGTCGAGCTAAAAAAAAGGATAACATCAAGATCTTGAGTCTCTCCTTAGTTTAATTGCGTTAGGCTCGCTTTTTCCAGCCAGTTCGTGCCAAAATATACCGAAATTCTGTGCAAATCTCTGTTGTGAATCCAAAAAAGAAAGCTTCAGCTCAACTCCTACTCTCTACCACCCTCCTCCCACCACAAACCGCTCACTAAATCACCTTCACCATGAAACACGTGTATTAAGTTTAAGTCGCAATCAAGCACATCCATGAACATTCATCGAAGCACACAATCAGACAGAAGACACACCACCCACACACCACCCATCTTAGCATAAATGTAAACTTTAATTTCAGCTATCGTTTGGCAAAACACTTTTAACAAAAATCTAACCTAAGTTCGCGAGATGAGAGAAATTGGTTTTTGAAAAGAAGGAAAGGAGCAATGCAACACATTTTCGTTTGTTTTTTCACTGAATAACCACATTACTTAAGCTAAATAAAAGAAGAAATTAAAAGGAAAAACTTAAAAAACTTAGCTAAAAGATATAAACAGAAAAAAAAACAAACAAAAAAATGAAAAACCTTTGTAAAATGCAATAAAAAAGAGCAAAAGAAAGACTTGAAAAAATTAATCTAAAAACTAAAAAAAAAGGAATGTAAACACGAGAAAAATGTAAGGCGCGGTTAGAAAACAAGCAAAAATAAGATCAAGCTAGAACACACAAGAACAAGAACTCAAACCTCTTATAAAACATTGAAATCGAAACGAAAATCAATTCAGCACCAGAAAACAAAACGCATCAACGTCGTCGTTTAGCGCCCCAAGAAGTCCGCCGCATCTTAGAGCCTGTAAACCTTTTGCTACTTAAATCTAATTTGCAGACACTGACACATTTAACTAGCTAGTCTATATAGGGAATCGAATCGGATCGAATGATTGTTGAAATGAGAGCGTGTGATGGCAAAAGCGGTGCCGGCGCCGCAGCGGGGGCGTGGTCGATGCAATCGATGATGATGAGGGACGGACGGATGGACGGACTGTGTTTTCGCTTCTTTTTTCGTTCTGTGTAATGAGTTCAAGGTCGTAAACCAAACTAAGTCAAGCAACTTAAACGATTTGGTGTTTCCAACGCAGTTGTGAACTAAAATTTAGTACATATTTTTAAAATAAAATCAAGAAAAGCCCAAAAAAATAAGATGAGAACCATATAAAACACACACAAAAACTTATTATAATAGTCGGAGGACGAGACAACACAAGCTACTAACATTTTTCTCAAGGTAAAACAAGCAAAACATGTAACAAAAAATATATACAAATATATATATAATTAAAACAAAAACTCATATAATTTAATGTTAACTTTTAGACTTACCAGAAATCTAAATATACATATATATATATATTTATATAACTGCTGCAGCAAAGGAAAAGAAGGCAGGAAAGCGAAGAGGGGAACTAAAATATTTAAAATCGTGTGAGAACTTTTTGAATTTTATCGCAGGCGTCCGAATATGTTTGCCTAAGTTATTCTTATTTTGTTAAAACTTAAAAACTTTTAATTCGTTGGAAACATATCATTTGTTTTTGTTGGTAGACGCCTGCTCTAGAGAATCAATTGCTAAATCAATTACTTTCTACAACTATTTCTAGTACAGACACATAAACACACACACACCACTCTCGTTTGCCAGCCAAACATTTTTAGCACTGTGAACAGGGTCTAAAGCAATTTTAGTACATTTTTTGTAAAACGAAAATGTTAGTGTTCAAATCTTAGCTCAACGATCAGTGCTGGAAGTGCTTCGTAAACACCCTCAACAAACAAAAAACAGCATCAACAATACAATACAAATCAGAGGTACTAACTAAATCTATGTAAGAGTAATGAAAAACAAACAACTACGAGTTCATGCTCATTTCTAAGTAAACCGATGAAATCACAATACTGCAGTTTGTAAAGAGTAAAAAAAGGAAACACTTAATTATAATTTAATTTATATGTATACAACTACAAATAATTATAATAATAAAAACAACCACAAAGATTCAGCGTGTTTACCAGAAAACTTATGATTTGTTTTATTTCTACTTCTGTACTTATCAAAATATATACAAAGTTTATATTGGATCGGACCGATTGTTTTTCGATTCTGGTAAATGCGATAACTCCTGAAAAACACCAATAACTCGTAGATTAGATATCTGGAAAACACCACAGAGACGAGGTTGCATATAACGTTTATTTTTACTTATCAAGGCGATTCCTGCGACTGAATCTGATTTCCATTGCCTTTGTGTTAAGACAACTGAGCATTCAGCATTTCATTGAAATTGATGCGCACAAAGCTAAGCAATTGAAAGTAATTTGCATAACTTTAATCAATCACAGCCAGTCGATAAAATTCCCACTCTCCAATCCCCAATCCCCGATTCCCAGACATAATTCAGTGGTGCGTTTTATAGCGTTTCAGATATAAAACATTTACGCAAAATCAATTCACTCATGCAATACTTTAAATGAAAAAAAAACCAACAGAAATAGTATAAATAAAGAACAAGAGTTTACGATTTTAAGTCTTAAAACCTCGGTGTATTGTTCTGTTTATTATTCTTCCTCTTAAAGGTATGGCATACATCGTACAAATTCGGAAAATGCCATTAGCTATGTAATTGGGGCAAACGTCGATCCAGTAACCGCCAAATTAGACGCCTGCAACAATAAAAGGGATTCGATAAAAATAAATGGTAATAACAAAATCGGTAAATTATTTAAAATACTAAGCAAGAAGTGTCAATTTCCTTTTAATGTTTGAAGTCAATGGCAATATCGGAAGATACATTTTTTTTAAATGAAGTGAATTTAAAAAAAAAATTCCATTGACTCCAAATACTTCTAATTCACTTTTCAGTGCATAAAACTCTTAAAAGAGTTTAAAGTAGAAGGCGATATTTCCTAGAAATCTGAAAATAAAGTGAAATTTAAAAAAATTCGACTTCACTCAAAATGTTCTTAATTCACTTTGAGTGCTTATATGTATGTACATAACTCTTAGAAGAGTTTGAAGTCAAAAGCGATATTTCCTAGAGATTTGAAACAATATCTTCTGAAGATCCATTTTTCAATTAAAGTGAATTTGAAAAAAAATTGCGATTGACTTCAAATATCTCAAATTCACTTTTGAGTGCATGTAACTCTTAGAAGAGTCTGAAGACAAAGGCGATATTTCCTACAAATTTGAATAATGTCTTCTGAAGATCCATTTTTCAATTAAAGTAAATTAAAAAAAACAAGAAAGAAAGTTAGCTTCGGCAAGCCGAAGCTTATATACCCTTGCAGCTTTAATTATTAAATTAAAAAACACAAAAAATGATATTCCCAGTAGTATAAGATAATATGTCAAAAAACACCGAAGCTATAATTTGTTTCATATTATTTTCCTACCAATTTTCCGATCGTTCCTATGGCAGCTATATGATATAGTCGTCCGATTTCGATAAAATTTAATTCAAAATTCAAAACTAATTAAAAAATGTTACTTTCAAGCGTTGGAGGTTATATGCCAAAAAACACCAAAGATATAATTTTTTTAAAATTTTTTTTTCCGATTATTCCTATGGGAGCTATAAGATATAGTTGTTCGATCCGGCTGGTTCCGACTTATATACTACCGGCAAAAGATATAAGACTTTTGGGAGAGTTTCAGCCCGATAGCTTTAAAAGTGAGAGACTAGCTTGCGTAGAAACGGACGGACAGACGGACATGGCTAGATCGACTCGTCTAGTCATGCTGATCAAGAATATATATACTTTATGGGGTCCGAAACGTCTCCTTCACTGCGTTGCAAACTTCTGACTGAAATCAATATACCCTCTGCAAGGGTTTAAAAATTGCTATTGAATTCAAATATCTCAAATTTACTTTTGAGTGAAGAGTTTGAAGTCAGAGGCGATACATCCAAGAAATTTGAAAAAAGATGCATTTTTCAAATAAAGTAAATTTAAAAAATTGCTATTGAGTTCAAATACCACTAATTCACTTTTGAGTGTATATAACTCTTAGAAGAGTTTAAGGCCAAAGGCGATATTTCCTAGAAATTTGAAAAAATATCTTCTGAAGATACATTTTTCAAATAAAGAGCTTTTAAAAAAAATTCCTATTGACTCCAAATATCTCAAATTCACTTTTGAGTGCATATAACTCCTAGAAGAGCTGAATATTTTTCCGTAGTAAAAAACTGATATATGATATATTTAATATATATATTTGTTAAATAACGTACCATAGGCTGGTGGTGAGCCCCCGTTGCCCATTTTTGGATTGAGGCCATGGGCTGGAGTTTGAGCGGGCTTGAAGACCTTGTAGTCGCCGGTGGGCCACTTCTTAATGGCCCCGATTCCAACCGATGCTCCTGCCTTCAATCCCGGTCCCAGCTTAACTCCCGAACCGCCATCCGCATCGCCCCTGGCACCTAGATCCACTTTGGCGGCCGAAGGAGTCACCTGGACGCTCTTAGAATCGTTCTTGGGACGATCGCTGGTCGAGGTCTGGGCATGCTTGTGCCCAGCCTTTGGTGGCCATTCGCCCAGCTTGCTGGGTGTCCACTCCTGAGCAGCATATTTCCCGGGCTTCGGGTAAGAGGACCAGGCATTCGGACCGTAGCCGGTGAATGGATGCCCCGGATGTTGTTTGGGATGGGCTGTGTACTGCCCGGGAGGAGTTGGTGGCGCCACAGGGGTCACATAGGCAGCCCAACCGTTGATGAAGGCCGATGGTGGCAGGACGGACTGCACCAGGTACGGATTGTAGTTGCTGTTGCGGCTATAGTTGTCCAAAGAGGCCGGCTGCGGCGGAATGTACCCGGCACGAACGGATCCGGAAACGGGGAACCGAAGGCGCTTGCCAGGATCAGGCTTCTGGGTGGACTTCTTCACCTCCACCGTGTTCAGGTTGATCGAGTGCTTGCCCTGGGCTGGAAATCAAAGCAAATATTAAGTGGGATCGAATTAATTCCTTTTGTTCTTAATACAAATTGTTATAACTATACAAAAAAAAAAAGAAAGTTAAGATTTAGAGGAATGAATAAAATTAAATTAATATATATTTAAGACTAAATAATATAGAGTCTATACTTTACATTTTCATGTCTATAATAGAGTCTATATTTTTGGACTTGTGGTATTATTTTTTTGTATTACATACAATTTTTTATTATAAAATGAACACTTGTGGTTTCAAAGTTTCAAATTGGTACTCGTAATCGTATCTTATCGACGCCATATAGACACCTAATATTGTAGAATTAATGTAAAAATAGTTGCTTTTCTATGACTATTTGTTTCGGTGTATCCTTTATAATGGCCCTAAATACTATATAAAATTTTTTTGTAATTTATTTAACATATAGAAAACTTACCCAAAGCCCGCTCGGCACTTAATAGATCTCCAAACTCCAGGAATCCAAATCCTCGCTTACGCCCAGTATCCTTGTCCATCAGCAATTTCACGCTTACGACTGCGCCAAACTGCGAAAAGTATTCGCGAATGGTTTTCTCATCGTGACAGTCCTTCAGACCGCCCAAAAAGATCTTGGTTGTTTTAACGCCCCCGGGTCCACCACTTCCAAGACCTGAACCTCCACCTCCTCCTGGCTTGGTAAACTCGTGACGTGGCAGAGCTGGCTTGGTCTCCACAGCCCTAAATCAGAAAAGGATTAGATTAAAATTTATGATTTTTAATTATATTTAACTTATAGTCTCATCAAACAAATTGTACAAAATTAAGAGATTCTTATATAAATGTATAATATATTTAAATTAAAAAATAATGCCTATTAGATTACATGTAAAAATCTTTCTTCAAAATATTTAAATATTTCTCAATCAAAACAACTGTGACATGTTTGTTATCCTGCCTTAATCTTAGTTCCAAATAATAAATTATTTACGGTGTATAACTTTATGCTTTTAAAATATTTTTTTAATTTATTCACTTTTTTAAGCTATGTAAAATTAAATCTTGAACGCATATGGTTATATCCATTATTAAAATGGAATCTGCTACAAACAAAAATTTACTAGCCTATGTCACCTAGGTATAAGTTACGGTACTCACTTGTTATCAATGGTATGGGGTCTGGCCTTCTGAACCTTATCGACGGATGTGGGATCCACGTAGGTGACGAACCCAAAGCCCCTGGAGTGGTTGCTCACCGGGTCGCGCATGACCACCGCATCGGCCACGGCTCCGAACTGCCTGAAGAATTCGAGCAAGGTTTCCACAGTCGTCTGGATGGATAGGCCTCCGATGAAGATCTTGCGCAAATGCTCGTCGGCTTCATTTCCCCCGTTGGCGCTCGGCAAAGGATTATTGCCCGCAGCGGCCACAGGATTGGAGGAGCCGCTGTTCCGGGCAATTTTGCACTGCCAAGAAGAGTGGTTTCTTAGACCAGAGCCTGCGGAAACAATTGAAGATCTTACCTCTGGCAGGCAGGACGTTGTGGCACAGTTCTCTGTATCCATTTTTTGCAAGAATATCAAATTGAAAAAGTCCAAGTTACGGCTAAGAATTTAACCCGACCAAAGTTTGAATGATAGGCACAAAATTTAAATGTCAATTACTTAGATATGGACTATCGGAAAGATCTAGAAGCTTCTGTTGCCACATAGGGACGAGAAAAAGGATAGTTCGACAATATTATGTGATTCAACACTAGGCTGCAAATCGATTATCAATCTAGTCGGCCCGACTTTTTTAACTTTATAACCTATAACCCCTTTAATTTGTAGGACCATTTCTCTTTCTACTTGCTCTCCCAGCAGATCTAATCACCATAGTTGTCCCAAACATACCTTCGAGCCCCATGGGAACTTCAAGAACGATTTTTAAACAAATAGTCTTATAGATACGCCAAAAATAAGGTTGAAAAGGTATCTTTAAATATAAAATATTTGTCGAAAAACAATAGTTTCGAAGAGATGCGACTATCAATGGTCACTTTAAATTTACACTATTTTCTCATCCATTTCTTTGAGTAATTTAAAGGGAACAGCTTATTGTCTGTACCGACCGCTGTCCCACACTGTTTGTGTGGCGGCAGAGCAATTCTCCTATGTCCTCTTAATGGGAACCGCTGCTTTAACGTAATGAAGTCTTCCTTCACCCATGTGATATTTTTCTGAAGTCCCATTCCTTAATCGTCCCAAATCTCTTACCTCGTTTTTCAAGGTTCTTTATTTGATTCTATATTATAACCCTTATTTTTTCAGTGCAGTGGGTTCTGAAGAATTTATCAAACCCTGGAAAACTATGAATCGCCCCATTCCAAGGAAAAACAGGTTGCATTTTTGATAAAATAATTAGTTCTTTATTGAAAAAATCAGAAATATAGGAACTGTTAGTAAAATACCGACTAGTTACCTTCACTTACCTCCGAGTACCAAGTGCCAACCAAGTCAGCCGGAACAGCCTCCAACCAAAGTCCAAAGTGAGTCCAAAGAGGCTCCGCTCTGCCGGCTACAACTTAGAACTTATATTTGGTGGGAAACGAACCGGTGCGAAGCGCAGCGCAGCTTTCGTATCCGGCTCGGGAGCATCCGTCCGTAGCCCGGCCAGTCTTGCAAAGAAATAGGCAGTGCATTAGTACGCGGTTGGCCCGGGGGTTAATTGGGGGTCTCTAATGACGGTAACTAGCCCTGCTCGCTACCCTGCCGACCTGGGATGGATCGGGACCCCGGATTGTGCTGCTGCTCCTGCTCCCTTTCGCAAGGACTCTGCTCCTGTGACCGTTTCGGGTGGGTAACATTGTTTAGGACTTTATTTTGCTTGTGTCTCGTCGCTTTCGTTCCTCTCGAAACGAACTAATTACAGAACATTTGTAAGTTGTTTGTTTTTAGTGGTTTTTTTTCTGGCTTAGCGTAGCATCTACTTCTTAGGGGCTAACAGAGTGGTATGTTTCGTATATATGGATTTCGCTTGCTAGGACACAGCGTGGCGATCGCTTTTCAGGAATAAATCATATAGTATGTGTAAAAGTTCTTAGTTGTACAAAAAAGAGATTACAAAATATGGTACTATTTGATTTCTTACATTTCGCTGGATCGCTACAAAATAAAATCAATTGCAAATACATCTAGCTGTGGGCCATCCATCCCGACATGAATAAAGTTCAAGGTACTCTACCTCATAAACACCCTTATAACACAACTGGTTCTCAATGAGAATTCGTCGCTCAATCGGTTTCTGTTGATAGTCAATTTTATAAAATAAAATTATTGTTTAATTTATATTTTGTTGGTTGGTTTCTTTCTTTTCGTTTCGTTTCTTTTAGTTTGTTTGTTTTGTTAATATAGTTAAAACTAAGCGTTCAGGGTTCTTAACATCCTAAACATGAATTGATCAGCGAAATAATGGTTACAAAAGAGAGATAGCAGCATTCAAACTGTGGACAAGTGGCGTTGATTCGCTTCGCTTTTGGCTGTTTGTTACTGTTTGCTTGCTTGTTGCTTTTAGGCAAGTAGATTTGGGTTTTGGCCAGCTTGGGTTTTGGGCTGGCCTAAAAACTTATTGCTTGCACTTGTACTCGGCATGGTTCTGGTTCTGGATCTGGATTTCTTGGGCCTGATCTTGTCTGCCTGGTCTGACACACACCTGCTACTGATTGCCTGCCTGTGCCTGAGTTTGTGATTGTGCTTGTGCCTCTGCATCTGCCTGCCTAGACTGCCTGTTTGTCGTCTAGCTTGAACTGACACACTCTCTCTCTCTATGTGTGTTTACCTAGTTGCGAAAAAGGAGAAAATTTTGCATTAGCTTCGATTCGTTCTGATTGAGATTGATTGTTTGGCTTCCAACTAGCTGCCAACAACGAGCAAAGATCCGAGCGTTTTCAAATATACGGTGGGTAAGGAGGACCTGTCCTGCCCAGTCTATATATATTTACCTTGTCTAGTAACGTCTATTGCCGCCGCCCATGTTTCCACCCTGGCCGCCTCCTGTGTTGTAGCTGTTGCCACCAAATCCTTGTCCTCCACCCTGGTTACCTGGGAAGGACAGATGTGAAAAGGGGGAGGTTATAATTGTATATCATTAAGGTTCAACGGTGATCCTTATGATGGCTTAAGGAATGATTTCAAATTGGACTACCAACTGGGGAAAATGTCCCAGTTTATATACACATTTCCATATCGATTCATAAATTTGAAGCTTATTGACTAAATATGGTCTTAAACTTACCCTTGTTGAAACCTCCACCGCCACCTCCACTGCCTCCTTGGCTGTACGGAGCCGGGCGGTTGCTGCCAAAGTTGTTGTTGCGCTGCGGACCACCGCCGTAGCTCTGCTGGTAGTCGTTGCCGAAGCCACCGCCCCCGCCGTTGCCGCCCCAGCTTCCGTTGCTGCTGCCGCCGCCGTAGCCGCCTCCAGCGCCACCACCATTGTTCCAGCCGCTGTTGCCGCCACCCTGGTTGTTCCACGGACCGCCACCGCCTGCGCCGCCCTGCTGGTTCCAACCGCCCGCGCCGCCGCCCTGTCCGCCGCCTCCGAAGTTGCCGCTGCTGTTGCCGAAACCACCGCCGCCGGCACCGCCCCAGTTGCCGCCACCGTTCTGCCTGCTCTGGCCTCCCCAGCCACCGCCGCCGCCCTGGCCGCGATCGCCCTGACCACCTCGTCCGCCAATTCGAGGACCGCCCCGTCCGCCGCCCGGAGCACCACCTCCTCCGCCGCCGCCAACACCACCGCCCTGGCGTTCCATGTCCTGCTTGGCAATCGCCTTCTTCACGTCCAGGCTCTTGTTCTTGATGGTGTGGTTCTTCTGGAGGATGATCTTGTCCACGGGATCGTAGTCATCGAACTCGATGAAGGCGAAGCCGCGCTTCTTGCCCGTATCCTTGTCGGACACGATGTTCACGCTGACGATCTGTCCAAAGTCCTTGAAGTACTCGCGCAGGCACTCATCATCGTGATCGTCGCGGAGTCCGCCCACAAAGAGCTTCTTCACCGTGGCCCCGGCATTCGGGGCATCGATCTCCTGGCGCGGCACAGCCCTCTTGGGCTCCACGGTGCGTCCATCGATCTTGTGGGGGCGCGCATTCTGGGCATTGTCGATCATGTATGACTGGGAGTACGTGATGAACCCAAATCCGCGCGAGCGCTTCGTCTTGGGGTCCTTCATCACCACCACGTCCACGATATTGCCCCACTTCTCGAAGTGGGCTTTAAGGCCATCGTCCGTGGTGCGGTAGTCCAGACCGCCGATAAACAGTTTGCGCAGCTGCTCTGGCTCGGTGATCTGTGGGCGAAATTCAAGTGTTTTTGGGGTGAGTAAAGGAGTTTTAAATAACTAATTTGCATAGACCAGAATGCTCAAGTAGTGGACTGACCGTTTAAAATCTGAATTGCCGGAGACTTTGTATTGTTTGGTATAAATTACCTTTAAAAAATACATTTTGAGAAAAAATTCAAGAACCATGGGATTCGAAACCACGTGTATATTGACTACCTTTTACTATTTCATAAAGATTTAGAGGGTTTGGTAAGCGTCTTAAGTTTCATAGATTTTAGGATTACCTTATATCGAATGATTTTCTGAAATCTTTCGTTTTTGTTTAGAATTTTTTTACATTTTCAATTATCTTTGTTAAAATACAAACAAAATTTAATAATTTTAAAATAATTTTAATATTATAGGGTTTTAACACAAGTTTCCGGTTGGATTAGAAAAAGTGGTTTTAAAGCTGAACTCGAAAAAAATTTATTTTTGTAAACTAGTGTTATACACTCATGGACAATATAATAGGTGTGAAGATTTTTTTTTTTTAATATCGATTTAAATCAATATAAACATAACATTTAATATGGAAGCGATACTTTTTAATATGGTCGCAATGTTTCGGTACGAATTTGGTGAATTCCCGAAATTAATAAGCTTCTGGGAAAAATTGTGGAATGTTTTATTGCTGAGACTGCAATCTCGGCTGGTCAATGAAATAGGTGTATTAACCAAATCATTAACCTGTTACTTATTAGTACAATTATTTGGTTGCACAAGGTAAGGTATTAGGAAAATATACCTAAATAAGGACTTAATTGACCATTAAAATTGTATTAGATGGGCCGCGTCACTGCAGTGCGGAGGAGAGAAGGCTCATTCGTCAACTCCGAGATGAAGGAAAAACGTATAAATCCATTGCCATGCTAATGAAACGTTCTCAAAACTTCGTAACCGGAATAAATAGGTGAAAGTCGGAGAGCACCTAGAAAATCATCATCTAAGACCGACGATCGCATTGTTCAATTGATTGCCAATGAAATTGGGAATATTGTGTCATCACGGACCGTTAGGCGACGATTGGCAATAGCAAACCTACCAGGTAGGATTGCTCGCAGGGTTCCTTTGCTTCGGTCGGCAAATTTACAGATGAGGAAAAAATTTTCATTAGATCGTAGAACCTGGTGCGGACCAGAGGGTGAGAAAAAATGGCGTAATATCCTCTGGAGTGATGAAACCAAAATAAATTTATTTGGAAATGATGCCAAAAGGAATGTTCGTCGTCCGAAAGGCAAAGAATTTGATCCAAAATACACATATAAGACTGTGAAACATGGAGGTGGTAGCCTAATGGTATGGGGCTGCTTTTCATGGTATGGTGTTGGTCCGATTCATCGCATTGACGGAATAATGGACAGATTTGTTTAGAAAGATATATTGGAGACGGTGATGCTACCATATGCCGAGGATGATATGCCACTTTTATGGAATTTCCAGCAGGATAATGACCCGAAGCACGCCTCTCGAGTAGTAAAGGATTGGTTCCGAGAGCAAAATGTGGATGTTCTTGAGTGGTCAAGTCAATCCCCGGACCTCAATCCCATCGAGAATCTCTGGGGTGAACTCAAAAGAGAGGTGGGAAAGACTTTATGTCAAAATAAAAGTCAACTTTGGGATATTGTCCAAAGAGCATGGTACAATATTCCAATTGGAACATGTCGCAAGCTAATATCCTCCATGCCAAGACGAATGGAGGAAGTCCTGCAAAATAATGGCCGATATACCGGCTATTAGCTGCCAGATACTTAGTTTAATATAAAAAAAGACCAAACATAGTGAAATATTGATTTAATTTAAACATTTATCTTTGTACACCTATTATTGTGTCCAGCCAAAATTGGAGGATTTAAGGAAATATTTAATTTAGTTGTTTATGAAAGGGTTTGTGAAACCTTTGTTACTTTTTGTTTAAAGACAAATAATATAAGTTTTAAAAAAAAGTTTGTTTTGTTGAGATTAGAGATGATAAGAATTATAAATAAAAAGTTAAAAATGAAAAAAAAAACACACCTATTATATTGTCCATGAGTGTATATCCCTATAGAATCATAACTATTTACGAAGAAACCTAAATTTTATTTAGTTTACTATTATCGACAAATATTTTTAATACTTTTCAAAGATTGATTGGTTACAAAAGTGTACCCACTTACATTTTGTTTTCCAAGGACATAGGGCAGAAAAAGATTAAAAATAAATCCATTGAGTCATCCGAAGATAAACATGGTTTATAGATAGAAAGTGACATTCAATCGCAATTGTTTATGATTGTAATTACGGTACCTGGCCGAGAAAAACGCCGCCCGCCATTTTCTTTTTACTATTTGCACCGCCATGACAGCTCTCCCGTGTATGTGTGTATGTGTTTTCGTTCTCTTTTTTTCGGCAGCCGGTAACGCGTTTTCCTCAACAATTATGTATATATTTTCCCCAAAAAAGGGGGCCATTAAACTGCTACCGTGTCAATAACCGGTTGAATTCGGACAAAGATCAAAGACCTGTGCAATTCTACAGCCAGCGAAAAAGCCGCGTGCTGCATTACCTGCAAATTTGTCGGCGTCGACAGTTTGCACTTTCCCACGCGCTGTTACACAAAAATAAGCGCAGTTTGATAACTCACCTCGTCGCCATCGTCGTAGTTTCCGTTGGAGTCGTTCAGATCCGCCATTATTGTACTGTTTGTGTGTAAAACTCAAGCAACTTGAAGTCGAGCACAGTTTGTCAGTTTTTCACACTTTTTTCCAGCAGACGCCCGAAAATTGTACAGCACCCAACAAAGGAATTAGCCAGCAGTGTGGCCAGGTGTCGAATGCGCCGAAAGGCCAAGCGATAAGATAAGATTGGAGGTGCCCCGCGGAACGTGGAATTGAAACGATAGTTCAAGGGAAATGCAGTACTCACTGCACTAAGGTGTTTTTGAAATGCATTATCCCTGCAAGCATTTTCTATCGCGGAAGGCACTATTAAGTGACTTCTAGAAGATGAAAACGATCGTCCGCGATATCGCATTCGGATCGCGGAAGTGACTCCCGTCGGGAAGAAATGTGCCACTTTCTACAAGTGTCGCCGAAGTCACTTCTGGAAGTGTCGCCGAAGTGACTCCGAGAAGTGTCGCCGAAGCGGCACATTTCTTCCCGACGGGAGTCACTTCCGCGATCCGAATGCGATATCGCGGACGATCGTTTTCATCTTCTAGAAATCACTTAATAGTGCCTTCCGCGATAGAAAATGCTTGCAGGGGAAATGACGCTCGGGCGAAAAATAACGGCGTGGGTCAAAAGGAAGACCCAAAAAATTTTTAGAAAAAAAGGGGTAACGGAATATTACCGCGACCTCTTTTTATCGCGTGCTTTACCCACTACTATCGTCTTTCTATCGCGCAGAAGTGTCTTAGAAGTTACTTCTTCGTGATCCCGACCCTTTTTGTTTTTGTAAAATCTGTACTATCGCCTTTCTATCGTCCAGAAGTGACTCAGAAGTTACTTCTTCGCGATACATGTATATTTTGTTTTTGTAAAATCTGTACTATCGCCTTTCTATCGCGCAGAAGTGTCTCAGAAGTTACTTCTTCGCGAGCCCGACCCTTTTTGTTTTTGTAAAATCTGTACTATCGCCTTTCTAGCGTCCAGAAGTGACTTCTACGCGATATAAGTATATTTTGTTTTTGTAATATTTGTTCTATCGCCTTTCTATCGCGCAGAAGTTACTAAAAAGTGACTTCTGGACGGCAGGCGATAGAAATATCGCCCTTTTGCTTGCAGGGTCCGACTATGCAAATCGTTACAAAAAATATATTTTTGAAACTTCACATATTAATAAATAATATTAATAAACATATAAATTTTGTTAAGAAATAAAAATAATTTAAAACGCAAACATAATATTTTAATTGGTTGTTTTAACATTTACTAAAAAATTTCGCATTATTCAAAAGGCAAGGGTGCACAACAGTCTAGCTATTTTAATTGATGGGCCTCCTTGCCCTCACACGCATTTCTCCAGCTGAGACATGGCGAGAGAGGGAGAGCCCAAAAGTACTTTTTGTGCGTTCTCTTTGCCGCCGTTGCGCTCAGCTCTGCCGGCGTCGCTGGCTGCTCTGCCGACGTCGCAGTCGGCTTCGTGATGATTGGGCGCTTAACTCAATTGTGGAACTGCAGGGATTTGACAGTATGGCTATACACTTTATTTTTAAACGTTTATATTTGCTAGTTTTAAAACAACTCTTAATATTATTTATTTTTTACTTTGTCGTTGCTTTATTAGACCGGAAAAATAGGTTGTTGCTCCATCAGACCTTACGTTAAAATATTTTTAAATTCGTTCTATCAATTGCAAACGTGTATTTAATCTCATTAAATGGTTCCATAAATAAAAAATATAAATATTTTATTCAAGTTTTAATGGCTTAATAGTAAATTAATCTGAAAAATAAGCCGTTTTTAACGTGGGCTACCTAGAAAACAAAAAATGAATACCCTCAACGTGGCAAAACGCATTGCCCGCCCAAAACATCGATAGGCAGCAAACTATCGTTCCATTCCACCTTAGCAACGACTGTCAAAAATCGTTTTCTGCTGTCACTTTCACTTCCGTTTGTGTCGAGTCGCTTGCGTTTTTTTCGTGAAAAAAAAGAAGCCAGAGAAAAGAGAGTGTGTGGCGAGCGTGTAAATTGTAATTTTGCCATAAATATTCTTTAGTAAACGGTACGTGCTAGTGAATACGATTAAGTAAAGCGCAAGGTGGACTTCGACCACCAAGCGTATTGATTATTTTCGCCAATGTTCTGTACACCCGGTACATTGCGTGCGAGTGTGTGTGACGTCTGTATGTGGTGGCCGCCATCTTGGCAAATACACGCACACTCGCATGCATGTGTTATTTTCTTTTTTCACTCGGAAAGGACAGTCGAGCAAAATAGAAGCTGAAAAATAAAATTCTCTTCCTTTAAAATCTACTTTTTATTAACTTTTAGCATCTGCTTGAGATACGCAAAGACCCCTTATCATGGTGGGATCTCGAGTGTACGTGGGCGGTCTGCCGTACGGAGTGCGCGAGCGCGATTTGGAGCGCTTCTTCAAAGGCTACGGCCGCACTCGCGACATTCTTATCAAGAATGGCTACGGCTTCGTGGTGAGTACAAAAAGTTTTATAGCAAATTTATAAAATACGAAAAGTAGAAAATTAAAATTTATATATTTCCGGGTTGCCAAGTTTTACGCCTTTTCGATTGAAAAAGTTTTCTGTAGCACCTCGGAATGTGTAAGAATTCCACGTACCCTTACAATATCATATCATAGAGTTTTCCACCTCTATCCAAATGGAAAAATTCCCTTTTAAAGTTACCATATTGTTTTTTAACCTGAAACGGTATTGTAAAATCATTTTTATAACCAAATGTTACAGGAAGTTAGGAAGATAATCCCTATACTATATTGTTATCCAATTTAGGGAAAATCAAAAATTTTAATCCAAAACCTTCTATCGATAAACACATTTTTAATTACATTGGGTATATAAAAATTAGGCCATATTGGACACATTGTTGTCGTGGCAGCCTTTATAAAACTAAATTTATACATCAGGGAAAACCTTTTTTTCTTATTTTAATATTTGGCTTATCCTCTGTAGGCCTTTCTGATTTCAAATTTAAATTATTTCCTAAATATTTAGCATACCCTCTGTAAGGTTATATAAAAGGCAGGGAACCTTTACCAATTCCATAATCAGTACTAAACTCTAATTGAATTTTCAGGAATTCGAAGACTATCGCGATGCTGACGATGCTGTTTATGAACTGAATGGCAAAGAGCTGTTGGGCGAGCGGTAAGTTTCTACAAGTTGAAAAAAGCCCGCGAAACCGAGTGACTCACGCTTGTCTGTTCTATTTTTGCAGCGTGGTTGTTGAACCCGCCAGAGGTACCGCTCGTGGCAGCAACCGCGACCGCTACGACGATCGATACAGTGGTCGGCGGGGCGGCGGCGGCGGTCGCTACAACGACAAGTAAGTACAGGCCCTAAAACCCGACCAAAGTAGCGACGATTCCGTCCTCTAACTTCGTTTGCGTTGAAGTTTGCCCCAAAATTAGCATTGCCAAATTATTTTCATTTGAAAGTCCCATTCACACAGATGCGAGCAGTTTGAATTGTTTGCCACAATAATAACAATATGTTTGACTATCAGTTCAGAACTAGTTAATATATGTCATTTTTGATAATATTCATTGCGATTCCCAAGTCTAGTTTTTCCCAAAACGATATTGCTTTAATAATATTCATACATTTTTGAGTAGAACTCTTAGAGCGAATATTAGTTTATTTAAATTTCAACTTTATGATCTTAAGAAACAGTTCCACTTGGAAGTATACTCTGAAAAACAATTCCCTTTTTTCAAATCCTAAGAGTTTCCCAGGCATCCAATCAAACCAATGTCCTCTGTGTGGATGGGACCCAAACGACACTGACTTGCTGTTAATCTCTTTATTTCCAAGACGCTCCGTTTTCCTATGCATATTATTATTTTCCTACGTTTGCACGTTTCCTATCCGCATATTATGTTAAATGTTTGCTTTTGTTTTGTTGCGCATAACCCGAGTGTAAATATGCACATGTTCGAACATTCAGCATCACCGTTGATTTTTGTGATGGAGCAGCGGAAGCAGCAGCGCAGTGTCAATACTAATTAGCAAATCCATTCAATTATTCACCAGAAACAAAAATTCCAGATCATCCTCTCGCTATGGGCCACCGTTGCGCACTGAGTACCGCCTGATTGTGGAGAATTTGTCCAGTCGCGTTAGCTGGCAGGTAAGTGATCGGCATGAATCGATTTATCGGGCCCTGGGCCCGTTGATCACTGTAGCTTAGATTCGAGGAGAGTAGTGATAGCATTAATAACGGCTAACCGATTGAAATGGAACTCTTTTACTATCGCCCACTAATCAACTTACCCATCCCCCAACCAAGAACCCCTCCCCCACACTTTTGAGAACCCCTCTTGATTTCGACTTACTACCCGGTGTCTTTCTCCCGTTTTTCGTTTAACTCCTCCACTCTCCAGCCATCTTTAATCTGTAAATTAGCCCTAAGCTGTACAGTTGACCTAGGCTTAAGTGAAACGAAAACATAAGTAATACTGCTAAAACCCTGGTACTGATCGGGGTAATCTACCCACCATTACTTTCTCTCGCACACACCAACCGAAACCGATAAAAAAAGAGTTTGATGTGCTTTGACTGAGAGATTCCCTCCTCGGCCTGGGCCAAAACTATAACCGAACCGGGACCAAAACCCCGATAGAGAATCGAATCGAATCTAATTGAATCGCCGTGAGAAAGACAATCTGTTGACCGGTTCAGAGTGTTTCCCAAAAAACCAAATGAAGTGGTGGAAGGCAGAAAGACAGTCCCCAGAGCAGCCCCAGATTGGTTTCGATCTGCGATCTACGATCTGCGACCTACGACCTCCACGATGCGCCATCGCCGCCGCCTCATCCATCCGTCCATTCCAAACAAAATAAAAAAGTATATACACATAAGTCGATCAGAATCGAACCCAATCCAAAAAACACGAAACCAAAATCAGAAAGCAAACGATGACGATGACGATGGACGATGATGAGCTGCCCGGGTCAAAAGGCCAGCCCACGTAAGAAGATTCAAGACGTAGGCTGGCCTCTTGCGTGTTAGGTATTTAACTCTCTGCTAAAAATATTCACAATATTAACTACCAACAATATTATATAAAGAATTGTCAAATTCCTTATAGCCATTGTGAGTGTGAGAGGGCGTAAATCGATACAATCGAGTGTGGTTAGAGATGAGAAGCTTGCGTTCGCTAATTCTGAGATGATGTGATGATGGTCGTGGCGACGATGAGATGAGAGATGAGCATGTGACGATGATCGATCGAAGACGATGACGCTACGATGCTGGTCGCGCGTTCAGTTGCCATCTTCGGCTAGTGCCTCCGAACTTAGTCCTTCCCCCAATTCCCGGTTCTTCTGGCTTACGGCTCCCGGCTTCCGTCTCCGGCTGAGACTACCGACTAGACAACCAACCCGTTGGAGCAGCGAGAGCAGCGTCCCGAAACGTATTTCTTATTTTTACAGTTCGTTTGTGCGTGAGGCGCCGAAGCCGCTGGTTGTTGTCCGCCCGCTGCCCGGCAAACTGCTCCAAATGCTCCACTCTCTGGCTCTCTGGTGCGGTGGTTCTGGCCAGCGATGTCTGCTCTGATCTGATCTGACCTCCTGACTGTATCCGGTGGTGTGGCTCCCTCTGAAACGAATCGAATACCGCATACCGCTATCGCTACCGCTACCGCAACACTTGAATACCTTTTTTGCCATTTATAATATGATTCTGTTGTACATGAAAACCAAGAGAAAAAAAAGCATAACAAACCAAACAAAACAATACAAAAACCTAAGTAACGAAACGTAACGAGGTCTGGCCGGCCATCCATCTGCTCATCCGCCCGCCTGGCCACTGGTTCACTACTGGCTGCCTGGTCGAGTTAACGATGTTCGATCGGACTTTCGATGAGGTCATGAGGTGTCCTTGGTGTCCTTGGCCCACAGTTACTAGGCAGACAATCTAAACTCTCGGTGTAGAAACGATGTGTGTGTCCTCCTCTCTCTGAAAGCGCATTAAGTAAGAATTCAATTACAAATATTTTGTTAACTTTAATTTATTTCCAAAACCAAATCAACTATATAAACTATCTATCAATTGCCAACCACTGTTAACTATATTGTTTACGCTTAAGTTCTGTGCCGCGTGCAGCGTGGAGCGTTTGAATGTTTCGTCCGGTACGCTTCTCTGGGCACCAGCTCCTCCCATCTCGATCGATCGATCGAGTCCTTCGTCCGGCGTGAGGTTCTCGGTTTCCACCCGTAGGCAGGCGCGACAAGAGCACAGGATAGATGAACACAGGGCACTCAGTGAGAGGGAGAGAAAGAGGGACTCTAAGATCGGACTTGGTTAGGAGCCAGCCCCAATATCACCGGAATCATTCGAAACGCTCCACCTGCTGCACGGGCTGTCCTTTGAGTTGCACCACTGTCGTTGGATGCGAATTGTGCGAGATCCCTGCCAAAGCTAAATTCACTAATGCCTATCCTTCTCTTCCAACTTTGTGCGTCCCCTGCAGGATCTGAAGGATTACATGCGCCAGGCTGGCGAGGTCACCTATGCCGATGCCCACAAGCAGCGCCGCAATGAAGGGTAAGTAAAATACTCCCAAATAATCCGATTTGTTCATTAATCAGTACTCTTTCACTCCAGCGTGGTTGAGTTTGCCTCGTTGTCGGACATGAAGACAGCCATCGAGAAGTTGGATGACACCGAGCTGAATGGCCGGCGCGTCCATCTGGTCGAAGATCGCCGTGGAGGACGCAGCGGTGGTGGTGGCGGCGGCGGACGTGGACGCTCCCGTTCGTCCAGCTCTCGTTCGCGCTCTCGCTCTCGCAGGCGTTCCCGCTCCCGCCGCTCGTCGCACTCGCGCTCCAAGTCTCGCAGCCGCTCCAAGTCCCGTGGCGGACGTTCCAAGTCGAAGTCGCCGGTTAAGTCTCGTTCTCGCTCCCGCTCGCGCTCCAAGTAAGTTTTACTTTCGATACTTCCTATAGGGATCGTACTTAATATACATTGATCTTAATGAATCATATAATAGAGGCTAGCATATGGAATATAAATAGAATAGCTGCCTGATTATAATCTATACTTTATCTACAGAGTTAATACTATTAGATCTAAAAATAGAACTATTATAAAAACAATCCTTAAATTGGTATATTTAGAAATACTTTATTTGGAATGAACATGTTAATTACGATCCCTTGCTTGATATAGTTTCATAGTTTCTTATGCTTACCCATTTAATTTATTTCTCCTCTTGTGCTGCAGCAAATCGCGTGATGTGTCCAAGTCCAAGTCGAAGTCCCACTCCCGCACCCGCTCCCGTTCTCCCAAGCGCGAGCGCGACTCCCGTTCCCGCTCCCGTTCCGTCTCCAAGCGCGAGTCCCGCTCCCGGTCACGTTCCAAGTCCAACCGCCGCGACTCCCGCTCACGGTAAGTTTAGCTAGACCCGCTGATCTCGGCTCTATATAGATAGTTCACGGTTCTTTCTTTCGTGCTTTCTTTGGTTTTGTTTGGATGCACCTGTTTGTAGACCTCCAACTGTGGTCGCTCAAAAGCTCGTTCTATAATGCATTATAATGCCTTTTCCTTACAGCGATCGATCCGCATCGGCTGACAACAAGTCGCGTTCCCGCTCGCGCTCCCGCTCGGCCTCGCCCAAAAATGGAAACGCCTCGCCGGACCGCAATAACGAGAGCATGGACGATTAGATTAGTTAGCTGTCCCATTAATTTTAAAACACTTGATTTTAGACTTCTACTATAACTATTCTACGAACATCAACACTCAGACACCCCCTATTAACCCTGCGTCACTAAAACCAAAACAAATGAAAATGAAATCATATACAAATCCACATCAATCGGGCCTCGTCATTTTTTAGTATCCTGGAGAATCCCACTTGCAGGTGGGCCATAGGCTGGAAAATGACTGGGACCTGTTTGAATAATTGGATTCCAGGGAGTACACTTTGGACACGGATCATGTGACATGTACACCACACAAGAACACTTAAAATTGTCTATACGATGAGTAATTTCAATAAATACGGATACATTTAAACTAAACAAATTCTTTGCTTGGGTGGTTTTACTGGAAAATAGTAGTCTGGAGTGTTACAGAAATATCTTCGTGGGTAATGTATCTAATCCTCAATACAAGTATCCTCCCGAGTCCCTCACAAAGAGGTTTCTATGACTCCCCAGAATAAAAATTCGATATCGGATTTAATCATATATAAATTTAGTTTATTGTTTTTGTTGTAATTTCGGAATATAAGTATATTACAAAGTCTTAGTTTCACTATTTCGCATTATTTGCCTGAATTAAAATTACAATTTCATTTGATTTTATTTATATTGAATTTAAAGAATTCCACTGGTAATTAAAACCCCATTGGCTGAAATATGGTATAGTTAAATATTTAAAATTTGGAAACGAATTAGCATTCTAAAAATCGTTCAGTTAAATCAAATGCATAACTAAGTTTTTCAAACTGACAAAGTTTTGGTTCTAACAATATATCGTTTTTAAAGTAATTACTTTTTTAATTAAGTATACTATTATATACAAAGCACATAAGGATAAAAGAGATTTCTTTTGAAGCGTTTGACGTCTCGAGTGAGCAATGTGGGCCTTGAAAAATGCATCGACTAACTAGAACAGATTATCGAAAATCCTATTTTAAATGCGAATGCCGTAAAACATATCCATGGGAATGCTTAAATTAAGTGTGGGGAATTCGGTTCGACATTATCTACAACTATAGCTAAATGCATTCTTTGCATAAATGCGATAGGGGGAGGTCTTGGGGTCTGAGACGGTATATATGTCTGTCTGGCACACGTACGATACGAACCCTTCGATGCCACTCGCATGGCATTGGTTCGCACGTACGAGTGAGTATTTGGCACATCGTGGAGTCACTTGAGCACTGGAGTTGCCTGAAATGTTCTTCGTGGGCTTCTAGCTAAGTATTTGACACTCGGTTAGATAGAGGACGTCGCCTTAGTTGCGGCTACTAACTACTGCGCACCGTAATCGTAAACTAATATCGAGTTCGTCTTCAAACATTACGTAATCATAATAAGTCTGAATAAAATGGATTTTTAAACGTTAGCTAACATTAATCGGCTAAGTAGTATTTACAGCATTAATTTGACACTTTCATTGCGTTACTTTGGCTCCTGGAATATATTCTACGTTTATATGCACGATTAGTTGGAAACTAAGTTAATAAAACGAAGCATAAGCGTGTCTGTTATGCTTGAAGTTTTGAAACCGTTTCGGTTTTAAGTTTCGAACATTTAGAAAGACTTAAGGCAGTTTAATAGTCAATGATGTTGGTAATCCTGATCCTAAAACTTTTAAGGCTTTGATGGTTTAAGGACCATCAAATTCTCTAAACTGACTATTACGAAATCCGCGACCCCTTCTATGATATATGTAATATAGGTCTACAATTTAAAGGAAATACATTATTTTACAAATAGCTGGCCTATAAACGTAGTAATACACAGGTTGATTTTAGCTCGAGGTTACCATCGGAATCGGTCTATTTACTGCTACGGATGAATGGATGTTAGTGTTAAAATAGAAAGACTACGAGTGAGTGTTGCCGTTCCATAATCTTTCGCATCGCTTCTAGGTTCTATCGCTCGGAAATGGCAGTGGTTTACATTCAATTGTATAGTGCCCTAGTTGTAAGTGTTGTATATATAGGTTTAGTCTCTATCATGCCGACTACATGTTGTATAGATTTATGCACTAGTTCACATTGTAAATGCACACACATGGCATATCGCGGGGGAGCCTGATCCTGAGCCAGAGCCTACATAAATTGCTCGATACCATTATGCAAACGAATCCAGGTCGGATCAATCGTGTCGTGTCCTACATTCAATTGCGAATCTATATAAGTATTTAAGTACTATTAGAGCCTTGTTATCACTTTCGATTTGTAAGTCGTTTTTGGCAAGGGCTGGGGCCGCCACTTCGTTGTTCCAGCAACCCGCTAATCCTCCACCAACGCACCTAGAAATCCTAGATGCGAATGGACAGGAGTGAGACATTGCGCTTCAGCAGGGTGTGCGGTCGCAGCTCCATGCTCGCCGTATCCCCCATGTCCACCATATCCACGCCCATGTAGCTGCTGTCCATGGTCCCACGATCGGCCAGGGTGTGCAGGCTCTGGGTGTCGTAGTCGTAGTTCAGGTCCTGCATGGGCACCACCTCGGGCAGAAGGTGTCGGATGTGTGTGGGCGATCGCCTCAACTTGTATTGATTCCTGTGGGTGAAGGTGTCGGGACTTTAATTAAGTAGTCAAGGTTATGATGGGTCGGTACAGAACGCATGCTTGATGGATGGAATAACCTGATTTTACTATATGGTCTTTCTTTCTAATAATAAGGATACCAATATCTTATTCTTAAATATATTTCAGTAGAATCAGGATATTAACTTAATCGGATGAAATGGAAAGCTTACTCTGCATCGTTGTTCTTTCCCAAGTTGTTACTTCTGCAGATGTGCAAACCATAAAGTGTTGTAAAAACCAAAATAAGTACACACAGAACATTCACAAAGAATTTTTAAAGAGGCTGAGGAGTAGGAGTATTTGCCTAAATATATTTATTTATATATAATAAACATGGTTTGCCCAAAAAAGTTCCCCTTTGTTAAAATATACACAGAGAAAACTATCTAAGAACATTGTTCATGAACTGAGAACATTGTTCTTGAATTGAGAACATTCGTTCTTAAAAACCGTGTAAGTACATTTTGGTATCAATATAACAACGAAATGGTGAGAAGAGAAAAGTTTAATTGAGTTTACTTAACAACTTTTTGATAAGTATACACTAAGGACTGAACTAATATTTTATTTGTACATACAATGTACTTAAATACCACCAATTCAACTTGATTCGAGCAAAATAAAAACATTTTCAACTTAAAAATGTCGTTCTATTTTTAAGAACAATTTCAACTCAGATGAAACGTCAGAATTTTCTCTGTGTACTGTTAAAAAACATCAATACTTATTAAAAAAAAAAGTGGGGATATAAACTACCCTTCTAGATTTTAGTGAGATATTTCGTAGGACAGTTATATAAGGTAGTCCTAAGGTTTTTAAAGAACTTTAAATGTTCCTAGTATCTTTTTTTGTGTTCAACATTTTCATTATATTTAAGAAATCCACTGAATATATAAGCATAACCCAAGTTTCAGGTATCTACGGATAACCTATGACATTTTGTTCCTGAAAAGTTTATACCCAATTATTTTGTGTTTACCTAACTAATTATAAACTCGGCTAATACGAACCCACTTTCAGAGCATGCCATATTGTGCCAACTGGCTGGACAAAGAAAGGGAAATACTAAAGGTCAATCCTGTCGGCAGTGGAAGGATGAAAAGCTTTCGAAAGCCCTCAGACACTTGCGAGCCCGAGTCCTATCTCTAGATAATAGAGCGGGAAAACCCCGGCAAGTGCCCAGTGAATTGGCCTACCCCCCGAGCCTCTTCCTAATCGCGCGATTACGTACTTTTTATGTCGGTTCCCATTGAGACACATGCAGTGGCACGAGCACATGGACGAGGCGTTGCTTCCGCTCAGAGATTGGCCATCGTGTCCCTCGTAGCCGCTCAGAATGGATCCGTTGGATGTTATCACATCGCCCTCCAGCTTCACAGCCACTTGCAGCGCCTGCAAGGGGTTAATACAGGTGTTAGATACAAATCGTCTATGGATCCAGGGGGTGTTTGAATGCCGAGTGGGTGGAGTATAGCGTTGAAGACTGAGGAACGGTATTTTCGTGTGGTTTTGTGGATTGGAACTGGGTTGGTGGTGGTGCTTCTTTGTTCAGTGTCGTACAGAAAGCCAGGTGGTTAAGTAGTATAGTAGTTTGTTGGGGGGTGTTTGTTAGTTAGTCAAGAGTATTGGAATCTGAAAAACCGCAATCACCTCGTTGGTCCATAAACTGGACTTGGACATAAACTAAGCTCGCGTTTTGCATTTGATGCGTTTCATTATCGTTTCGTTAAGTGAAAAGCAACCGAAAATATGCGAAAAAAGAAAGTATTTATTCGATTTTTATTGGGTAGCTCTCGCATTTTGGGCCTGCATTGAATAGATTGTATAAATTAATTTGTTCAAAACATTTGGTATTAAAATTGGTATGTAAATATCGAAAAAGAAGCCGAAGGTGCAAGATCAAGAGTTAGCCAAGTGTGCAGCAAAGTGGCAAGCAGATATATGTATGATATATAAAAAACTAGAGTTAATTTAACAAGTTCGGTCAAAAGGTACGAGAGTATGAGACAGATGGAAGTTGTACGAAAAGAGGTTACAAAATTTGTAATATTATGGAATCTAGGGTACAGTGAAGCGTTGGTATAGGGATAAAACTGTAGAGCAAAGCGGTTGACTACCAAAACGGGGGAAAAGCCTCGAGTTTGGAAACACTCGCTGTGGCGAGTGGCATAATACGATAGTAATAAAATCCAAAAACAGTCCTCAAGTCTACGGTAATAAATGGCATGAGTTGCTCGACTTACTCCCGCACGGAGGACCCCGATCTCACCTGCATGGCCTGGGCCTCGTCGCGTCGCTCATCCTCGGTATTCATTGTAACAAACCTAAGTACTAACAAGTTCAGCGAGGCGGCCACGATGGCCAGGCCAAATAGTATAAATATCAGTGCGAACATCACGTATTCGGGCTTCCTGTTCAGTGCATTGTCCCGCTGCAGGGCTACCATGTCGCCAAAGCCTTGAAAAAGGGTATGCAAATTATATTCTTTGTTGGAAAAGTTGTATATCATCCCCTACCTATTGTGGTTAAAGTAATAAAACAGTAATATACTGAATCGAAGTAGCTCCAGCCCTCGAATTTCGAGAAGGCCGCAGCACCGCCTGCTATCGTCAGCGAACTGAGAGTGGTCACAACACATATGAGGTCCACCTCCGAGGCGACGGTCCTTTTGCAGCGCAGCGAGGAGCGGACCGCTTTGATAACATAGCTGTCGATGGAGATATAAGGATATATGAGATTAAAGAAATTTCAAAAGAGTTGGGTTTGACTTAAAGTAATCAAGTAATAGAAGTATTTAAAAAAACTATAGTTATACCCGTAACTCGTAAAGTAAAAGAAAAGTATGTAACAGGTACAAGGAATCGTTTCCGACCCTATAAAGTATATATGTTTATGATCAGGATCAGTAGCCGAGCTAGCCGTGTCAGTTTGTCCGTATGTCTGTCCGTCCGCATGAACCCTGAGATATCGGAAGCTATAAAAGCTAGAAGGTTCGAATTTGGCATGCAGATTCTTGAGGTTCAAACACCCATAACGCTAAAACTTGTCTAGTAAGTTTATAATATTTTGTATCAATACCCATCAGCATTCCAAAAATGTTCCAAATCTGACCATTCATTAAAAAGTTATAAGCGAATAAAATCTCGTAAAACAGCCGATTTGCTGCATGCATATCTCCATCTCCCTCGCACTCCCTTTAGCTGAGTAACGGATATCAAATAGTCGAGGACGTCGAATATAAAAAAGTCATTTAAGAATCAGACTAAAATGCATTTGGAACATATACTGTTGATATGAATAAATCCTTAAAAAAATAGAGGAAAGAAATGTCTCAAAATTAGATGGAAAACGTAGAAAGTCTTAAAGTTACGGTTAAGTTAAAATCCCTTATAAGGAAAAAAACATATAACTAGCAAACACACCTGCTCAGTCTATTCACTCTTTCTCCGATGCTCTGGAACATAACGAGGCCCAGGGGAATCCCCACGATGGCATAGCACATCGTGAAGAGCTTCCCGCCCACCGTGCTGGGCGTCGAGTGTCCGTAGCCTGAAATGGCGGGTCATCATGAGTGGTTTATAGATGTGTACGTATATTATAGCCATATCACAGTCGGTTAGATAACTCACCTATGGTGGTTAGCACCGTGGTTGCATAATAAAATGCACCGGTGAATTTCCACTGCTGGCCGGCCTTGTGTGATTCCGATTTGAGCACCACAGTCTCCATGACTTTGAAGTCCTCCTGTGAGATATTGTATTTGCGTATTATCATGTCCTCGGCATCTGCAATTAGTCGCAAGAAAGGCAAGAGTGTTTATGACGCAACCCACACGAATCTCGACGGCAGGTAATGGTCGTCATGTTCTTCAGTGAAAAGCAATTGAGCACTCGAAGAAATAAGGGGTCTCATGAAATCCGCACTAATGACAGGTATGCATATGTATAGTAATACATACCATAGATTCTAACCTTAAAGGTCCAACAGAATTTTAATGAATAGCCGTATTGAGTATCGGGTATATAATAACCAAAACAAAAATGTAGTTGAATTTTTTTTTTACATAACTGAATAGATTGTTAGTAATTTACTATATGAATTTTAAACAGGCCCTTGAATCTAAAAATTCTAAATCTGAGACTTGGCTAAACTTAGTTTTATAAAGACATTTGATAAAAACATTTCCTGCCTAGACTTGAACTCGGAACCTCCATTCAAAAAATATGAAATCTCCGAGTAGACTACAAAATTATTCAAAACTATCAAAAAAAGGTAATGCATTATTAAAACCAAAAATATTGTTTTAAGAATAATACACTTGACTCGCTTAATTATCGATATAAAGGCTTAATCCGAAAAAAATAAATTTTTTTTTAGTAGGGACCTAAATATTTTTTTGTTCAAAGACTTTTCCATGAATGCCTTGAGAAATAAAGTGCCAGACATTTCTCAACTAAATACAACTTTTTTTTGATTATTTTTTTTCCGAAACCATTTAAAATGAATTATTTTTTTCTAGTGTATGGTGTGACTGCACTGCCACTTGTGCTCGCACTCACCTTGCAGCGCCTCCCAACGACGCTTTTCCGTTTCCGATTCGAGGGCGTCAAAGACGGCGGCGCCGACAAGCAAGTAGGTAAATGTACACACGATCAAGGATATCGTGCGCACATTTTGTTTCTTCATTCTTCATTTAGGCGAGTATTGGGTGGTGGATCGTTGGTTCAGTGGCGTCGCCTCCGCTTGCGGTACAGTTTGCAGGGCCTTTCCTGGCTGCTCACCTGGCTAACCGAGCCGCGCCTGCCGTCGTCCATATGAATCCTGCTCGTCCTTGCCGGGCCTGCGACGCGCTCTCAAAGGACAAACTTCCCAAATTGGGTTAGGACCTGTGACTCGACGCGGACTTTCACTCGGCACTTCTGTTCTAGTTTTATGCAGTCTCTTCGGCTGCTTTCTATTTTCTGTTTTTGGCAAACTCACTTAGCACTTTGATTGCATTAAAAATAATATCACTCGGGGAGGGGGCTTTTGCTGGTGCTGGGTTCACGTTTAGTCGGTTAGCTCTCGGCGAGGAGGTGGTGGTGGTGGCGTTTATTTCTGTCACAGGCCGTGGGCCTTTGTCCTCGTCGCGTTCGTTGCGCCGTCCATGTCCTTGCGTTATTTATGCTGCCAGTGAGCTTGGATGTGGATGTGCATGTGCCAGTGCCTGTGCATGTGCGTTCCATGCTGCAATCCTTCATCGGGCGGCGCTGCTCTCAAGGATTACTCTGCCACGGCTGCTGCTCCGGCTGCGGGTGACGGGCGCCATCTCGCGCAGTGGTTGTAGTTGTGCAGTCCCGAGTTCGTGTCCGTGTCCTTCCTGCGTGGAATGGCTTGAATTAGGTTTTACGGCCGGGCTAAAAATAACGCCTGCAACTAATCTGTCATCATCAATACCAGGTCCCCCCTACAAACGAAGTTTTAAGAGCAGTTGGGGTCAAGCTAATAGCACTTTTGAAGTGTTTTATCAAAATATATTAAGGAACTTTAGGTACTTGAACTAATTAGCCAATAAAATGTGTACTAAGAATAGTAGATGGATCAATCTTTATTATGATTACTCTGATTGTTATGATTATATCATTATTAGAGAAATCTCAACAGGTTTAAAATCTGATTTTAAGAAAAGGCGTCTAAAAGTATGCTGTAAAAATAAAAATTTAATTTTCACTTTATATGTTCGACTGTGAAATAAATCGTAGCATACTTTTAAGCACATTTTTCACCAATGAGCTTATCACAGAACATTAGGAGAAATAAAACCACTTAAATAGTGGTGCTAGATAAATCTTTTTCAACTGAATTCCAAACGAATTTCTATGGACTTTTAAAAATGTTTGAAAAGAAACTTAGTGCATGTATCTATAAGATCACAGGATCTCAAAAGATCTAAACTCCTGGAGACTTCTGTTAATTATCGGCTTTTGAAACTTCTCCCCCAACTGCATTTTTGAGCTATAATTTTGACCGCCGCTGTGTGAACGGTGTACTCTTCAGCTCACCTTACTCACACACTCGCCCACCACACAAACATGCAAATGAAAAATTCATTTGCATGTGTCCTTCGCCCAATGAGCGTAAGGATTTGTGGACACACTGGCGAACTGGCATTCTGGCCTTTTGGCATTTTGGCAACGTGTGAAGCTGCGAAATCTCAGCTGTAATTGTTGAATAATTCAGTTAACAGGCGGGCTAATGAGACGCCGAAAATGAAAGCTCTCCTTGAGTTTTAGAGTGTGTGTGTGTTTTGGCCATCTAACGGCAATTTATTGATGAACAATGAGGCAGCATTGCAGTGTCTCTGAATTATTCAAGTGTGTGTGAGTAGATGAGAGAGGTTCAAAGCGCGTTCAAGTGTACCCACACACACACACATAGCGACGCACACAGACAGGCTTTTTTTAATTCATCGAGTATAGTAGCCGAAATGTTGGTCCTTCGGTGCGGATTGTGGGGGTTGGTTTTCCTGCCCCCCCCCCACACACACACGAAAGCCAAAAGGATGCCCGCCCTTAGTTAACTTTTTTGTTAGTTTCCTTGCTTCTTGTTTGTTGTGCTATTTCGCGCAGCTTTCTATGCCCCCCCCCAAATCTCTCCCAGATTCCCATGCACTGGCAATGACAGTGACACTATCAAGAGAGTCCCCCCCCCCCTACAACAGGCACTTCGCGAAAAAGGACGAGCAGAAGAGTCCTCACATCTGAATTCTTCCATTATGTAAAGCCCGCACACATACACATGCTTTCCTCTAACAAAAAACAGGTTCAGAATCTGGAACAGCTCGCAATTTTAGCCATCAGTCGCAGGACACAGCACAGATCCTTTGGCTTGGTTAACTAGAATAATTGCACAGAAATCCAGCGGCGCCCCACAATTTTTCACTACCGTAATTTAGCCGCACTTTCGTCCTGTCGCCACTTGGATTCGCATCCGTAATGCTCTCGAATCGACGGCTGCGGAAGCTTTGCTCCGGCGCACAAAATCGTCGGCTGCTGTTGGGGTTGTGAGTTGTATTATTCTATAAACTATATTGTAATTGTTTCTCCGCCACAGAGCATTATTTCTAACTAGTCTTATTTTAATTTAATTTCTTTTATGGCACTCGGATGCTGCGGCGCGGGTGAAAAAATTTTAAAACTTTTACGCTGCGTGTTGCTTAAATAGATTTTCGGACGAAAGCTCGACCTGCTAGTTGCGCTCTCCTCGCGGGGTTTTTCTCTCTTGCTGTTAGGACTCTCGGGATGTTACATTTCCCCACCGGTTTTGGTCCTTGGTTTGAGTCTAAGCTAGAGTCAGGCTTATTTTCGCTTACCCTTTTAAAAACGCCTAAATACATATAAACAAGTTTTAAAATGTTCAAATTAATTTAATAAATTAAACGTTTGCTTAATTTTCCATTTTTTAGGTTTTAATATTTCTATTTTCTGGTTGTTAAGAAAATCACAGTTTTGAAAGCATTGTGCGCAGACTAAAAGTCAGGTTCAAAACTCTGCTAGCTAAGTTGATTGTTCAAAAACATTGAAGGAAATTTTCAAAATGTGACCAAAAAATGTTTTTTTACCGCTTCACTTCAATTTTTAAATTTATTACAATAAAATATTTAAAATAAAATGTCAAAAATGTTTTAAAAAAAAATCAATTTTTGTACATTTATAGGTTTAAAGCAAAGGATGATGCCATCTTTCGAAAAACTGCCTCACCTTTGGTTTTTAAAGGAAATTTTCAAAATATTCCGAAAAAATGTTTATTTACCGCTTCACTTCAGTTCTTAAGTTTATTGCAAAAAAATATTTATAACATAACGTCAAAAATGTTTAAAAAAGAAAACTTTTTTTACATTATTAGGTTTAAAGCATAGAATGATTCCATCCTTCAAAAAATACGTTTCATTTTCATTTTTAAGGAAAATTTTCAAAATGTTCCGAAAATATATTTATTTACTGCATCAATTTAAATCTTACATTTATCGCAATAAAGGTATTTAAAATATAAACATTATATTAAAAAGAAAAAAAAAATTTCAAAAATCAGTTTTAAAACATAGTATGATGCCATCCTTTGGAAAACTGCCTAAAGTGATCATTATTTAGATTGTGATTCAAAAAGATTTATTAACTTGATCAAGAATAAATGCCCCTATTTAAGCAGCAAATACTCATCATACCCTGAATCACTACTATTACCCTTTATCTGTTACCCACCTTGGTCAACTTTTCTTCTACCCCTTGGCACACTGACCCTGCTGTCAATCACCAAGATGACTCCGGCTAAATTGGCCTGAAAACCCTTCTGAAATCAGGCTTCCAATCCAAAAATCAATTTTCACAATTTAGAGCAAACGCGTCCAGTGGTGACCTGGCCATGAGCTGTTAATTAAAAGGCAGGGTAAAATGTACATTGTACACTGACGATTCCGTAAAAACTTAAAAGGCTAACTACATTAGTGCTCCATGGCCTCGGGCGGCAGGACGATGTTGCAGCCGAGGAGGCCGCGTCCGCTCCAGGTCTTTGGCACCAATATCAAGTCCAGCTGCTGCTCGGCACGCTTCACCTTCAGTTGGACATTCTGGTTCTGCATGTTGCGCACGACCTCGCCAATCTGGGCGAGATCTCCTTTGAAGTTACTGCTATTGATGGAGCCGAAACGGAGGATGGCATCGCCCACACAAAGTCCCTGAAATGGGTATTCAAACGGGGTTAACAAGTGCTGTAATAATGATTATCTATATTGCCACTCACAGCTTTCTCGGCGGGGGAATCGGGACTGACTAGGTTGACCACCACGATGGCGCGAGCTGGTGCAAGGTCAGCCAAATTGGCTCCTCCTGGCGATCGGTCGCTGTCCAGGTCCAAAGCGGAGGCACGGTTCACCAGCTCCGGATCAGTGGTGGCTATCTCGCTGTGGTACTGGTTGAGCAGGGTCTGGATCTGGTTCATCAGCTCCTTGTGGTCGTTCTGCAGGCAGATGATGGTCTGGCGCGCCTGACGCACCTGGTAAATGTCGATGTCGTTGCGCGGGAAGCCCTCGGAATCCACCAGCGGTCCGGTCATGCCCACATTGTCGTTCTGGAATGAAAGGTTAAGGTAAATATCATAAAGTTTTAGTTAAATAATAAAATAGGGAGACTTGAAGGGTAAGGTTCTTTGATCAGGGAGATTTTAAAAATTTATGTTAAGAATAATGCAGACTAATCGATCTTCCTTATCATGGCGGTCATTAATATAAATTGGAAACCTGTAATAGGATCATATTTATCAATGCATAACATAATTTCTATTAAATGGATGTCATAGGAGCAAATTTTTGCAATTGGTTGACAAGCTTTTTAGTTGTTTTAAATGTTTTGCATTCTTTTCATAAATTATTATGGAATTACTCCGTTGAAATTTAAAAAATGATTGAAAAGTCTTACAAAGCTATGGTCATGTACATATATCCATAAGATAGTAGTCTCTCATTTTTGTTTAAATTAAGGTAGTGTCCCAAAATGTTTTACATTTATTTTCGCTCAGGAGTAATGACTACTTTTATATACAAAAAATAAAACTCAGATATAAATATTATTTTGAGAAATAACATAAAAATCACAGATCTAACAAACATGATGAATATGGATAGACTAACCAAAGAGAATCACTATGGTATTTCCATTTCTGCGTATGTCGATTTCAAGTGGGTCCCTTTCAAAAACCATCTATTGACTAGTTTTATTTGGAACCCAAAACGTAAATATAACATAACACATATACCCTATTCATAAGTAAAGGGTATTTCCCGAGGTCCTATAAGAACAGCTGATCAAGGGTGTTTACGAACCAGCGGCTTGCTAAAGTGGATGTACCCCAACCAAAAGAAGGGGTATCAAAGTGCCAAATTTCTTCTGATACTATAGAACAGTAGATACAGGGTATGTACCACTGCCACTTGGTTGCCAAAGCAGATATACCTCATCCCAAGAACAGGGTACCAAGATGAGTGCGCCACTTTACTTACGGCGGCCAGGATCTGTCCGTTCTTGCTGATCTGCGCCTCCAGCTGCTTCTTGGCGTTGATCAGCCGCTCCAGTCGCTCCTTGGTGGTGGCCATGACTTCCCCTTCGATTCGAGTTGTTCGTTTGTTTTCTTTAAAAATCACAAATTTCTTATTTTATTCAGTTTTTTAGCCTCGCCAGCAACAACAAGACTTTCGCTGTGCAGCCCTGGTCAGTGTGACCGTACGGCGAAACACCAAATTTGACCAAAAAATAATTGTTAAACAATTTTCGGAAAAAAAGAACAAATTGAACGGAAAATAAACACAGAAATTAACAAATTTATATGAAAAACAGATCGAGCAGTTGTGGACCGGAGAAGGGGTGAAGGAAATCCAGGGGAAAAGCCACGCGAGAAACAACGGACGACGAGAGACCTCGAGAAAATCACAGGCCAACAATCAATTCAAGTGTGTTTGTGCGAATTGATTACAAAAATAAAGGTATTTCGAGAGGTGAGCGATAAAAGAGGGAGAAAAACACGCGTGTGCTTGGAGAGGATTGGGTTGGCCAGCCAGTAAGCACCCACAGCACCATCCAAGCCTGCTCCCCGCAACTCCAAATCCGCCGGAGTGGGGCCACCCCACCTGCGATATGTGATCAGTGGGGCTCTCCGGAGGTTTATGCAATGTTCTAGCTCTCGGCAAGGCGGAGGAGAAGCAGCCGGAGCAGCCTGTCCAGATGACTGTGACCACCATGGAGGCACAGGTCAAGGCAGCACACCATCACCATCCACACCATCCAACGGGCGGCGGGGCCCAGCACAAGGAGGAGGAGGATCCGGGTCCCGTCGAGGACGAGATGACCGTTCTGCTGGCCAACAAGAACTTTCACTATGACGTCGCCTCCGACCTGGACGACGAGCCCTTTGTGGAGCTCAAGGAGGACACCACTGCCGCCGTGTCGGAACCGGCGGGAGCAGCGGGCTTCTACAATCCCGATGAGCTGCTCCTCGAGGAGCAGCCACATCCTCAGGTCACCTGGCTGGACGACGACGAGATCGAGACGCTGGATCGCGTCACCCTGGACATGGGCAACATGTTCTTCAATCGCGTCGACAGCCAGGACATCATCTATCAGCAGAAAAAGAAGAACATCAAGATGGTGGGCAAGTACATCATGGGCGATGTCCTTGGCGAGGGCTCCTACGGCAAGGTGAAGGAGGCCATGAACTCGGAGGATCTCTGCCGGCTGGCAGTCAAGATCCTGACCAAGCGCAAGCTGCGCAGGATACCCAATGGCGAGCAGAACGTCACGCGAGAGATCGCCCTGCTGAAGCAGCTGAAGCACCCGAATGTCGTGCAGCTGGTGGACGTTCTGTACAACGATGAGAAGCAGAAGATGTACCTGGTGATGGAGTACTGCGTCGGGGGGCTGCAGGAGATGGTGGACTACCAGCCGGACAAGCGGATGCCGCTCTTCCAGGCGCACGGCTACTTTCGCCAGCTGGTCGACGGCCTGGAGTACCTGCACAGCTGCCGGGTGATCCACAAGGACATCAAGCCGGGCAACCTGCTGCTCTCCCTCGACCAGACGCTCAAAATATCCGACTTCGGCGTGGCCGAGCAACTGGATCTGTTCTCGCCCGACGACACGTGCACGACGGGCCAGGGATCGCCGGCCTTCCAGCCGCCGGAAATCGCCAACGGACACGAGACCTTCGCCGGCTTCAAGGTGGACATCTGGAGCAGCGGAGTGACACTGTAAGCCTAGGATAATACACTGTTTTAAGAAGTCATTTGTGGTGTACATAGATCATCTTTATTTTCACGAAAAATATCATATTCTATAAGGCTAATCAATAATGTCTATTGAAGCTTCATTTTTCCTCTTGTAAAATGCATTAATTTTATTCACAATCCAAAAAAGGTCGCAATAAGATAAAAATTCTTTCCTTTGTTCTCTATGGATATCATAAATCTTAACCAAAGAATTGCATCATTAATTTAAATTAGAATATCAAGTGTTTATTGGTTTCTAAAAATATAAAATTACATCAGCTTACATCAACCACTGTTTGTTATTGTAAAATGTGTAAACATTGAATCACCATCAAGGATTTTTTCGCTTTCGAGAACTTATTGGTATGCCATTTTAGTTTTCTGCGTGTTATACAAATGTACCAAATATTTTTTTTATAAAGAAAATAATGTAGCTTTATTGAAATCACAGGTTTTATAAAATATACATTATTGAAATTTAACTTCCTTTCCAATAATATGACTTATCTTCTCAACTTGCAGCTACAATTTGGCCACTGGACAATATCCCTTCGAGGGTGACAATATCTACCGACTGCTGGAGAACATTGGGCGGGGGCAGTGGGAGGCGCCTGAGTGGCTCTACCAGATGGACGCAGACTTCGCCACGCTGATCCTGGGCATGCTGCAGGCTGATCCTAGCAAGCGCCTCTCCCTCCAGGAAATTCGCCACGACACGTGAGTTGGAATGCCTTTCTTGACTTTTTGATTAATTAAATTTGAACTTCCTCCATTTAGTTGGTTCAGATCCGCCCCGGTGAAAACCGGCCCACCGATACCCATTCCCCCGCTGAATGGCGACAAATACCGCAGCTCGACGGTGATACCTTACCTGGAAGCCTACCACTACGGCGATCAGCACCAGGAGGATGTCTACTTCACCGAGCACGACGTCAATCGTGAGTAGTGGGTTCCTTGTGTCCCTCATGTGTTTTGGTTGTATTCAGAAGTAGTATTCAAATTGAAAATATTTAAAGTACATTTAGCATTGCAAAGAACAGAAGTATCAAACTGCTTTGTTAAAACAGAATAAAATTTCCTCATTAAACGAGATTTTTTAAATATTTATAGAATGCTTTATCAGAAAAAAGATTTTTTTTATTATAGTCTACTGAAAAGCGCCTTTTAATAACGATTGATTCTTGCTTTAAGAAATTTAACCCATTTTAAATTCTTCTTTTATACATGAGATTCGATAAGCCTCAAGTGTTTTGGTTAAATTCTGAAAAGGTAGTAAATAATTCGGCAACAAACTTTTTTTATCCTAGTTAAAAGAGGATAGAATTCCCTCTACAAACAAGATTTCCTAAATAGTTCTGGCCTTTGGTGATATAAGATTTTAAATGCTCTGCCAGAATTCGATTTATTTTATTATAGTCTACTAAAAAGCGACTTTTAATAAGGATTGATTCTCGCTTTTAGAAATTCTAACCATTTTAGATTCTTTTCCATAAGCCTTGATTAACCTTTAAATGCTTTTCCTTACAGAGGAGCTCGCCCGCCAAGCGGCTGCGGCTGCCTCCGAGTATCGAGCCAACAAGGCTGCCCAGGCAGCCTGCCACGCCTACGAGCCGCCTTCCACGAGTGCTGCGGCCGCCGCAGCCGCATCCGCCTCCGGCAATTCCCTGGGCAACGGGAGCAGGGAAGAGCCGCCCCCGGTCAAGAAGAAGGGATCGGCCCTGAAGCGGCGCGCCAAGAAGCTGACGTCCTGCATCTCCGTACGCAAACTGAGCCACTGCCGGACTTCGTAGGCGCACACGGTTGCCGCCACCACACTTAGATGCTAAGCGTAATCGAAAGGAATAACTTTGTTAACAAATTGTGAGGAACTTTTTGGTTTTGTTTTCCCGTTTTTGTTGTCCTACATTCGCCAAGTATTTGTAAACATAGAACCATGTAGGAACCATAAACCAGGAGCACCTGGACGCCCCAGCAGCAGAGGCAGAAGCATCAGCCGCGACTCTAAGTTAGCTGATGGCCAGGACGCTTTTGGGACGAGGCAGCGATTGGGGCCACACGAAAGCTATATATATCCATGTGACAATACTGTGTATTATTATGAAACAAATGAAAGCGTAAATTAGTCGTTAATATATGATGTACTGAAGGCAGCGGACGATTGCTGGAGGAGACGGTGCGCGTTCGGTTCGCACACATAAAGAGACATGTTCAAGTGAAATTGTTGTTGGCTTCGTTATATTCTAAAACCACTACCCACAAACGATGCGATTTTCAGGCGCCGTCGGTACAATAACTGCTGGACAGTATTTGCAAAGGCCTAGGTTGAGATTTTAATTTTTACAAACCAATGAAACGAAAATAAAAGAACCCATTGAAGATCAAAATACAAACACTGCATTTAGTTCGCACACTCCATACTCCACACTTCACACTCAACATTTCATTCCACACACACGCACAGGCTCACACAACATTAGGCTAGCTAACTACGGATGCTTAATCTAGTTCCACGATCTGCAGCCGGTCCGTGGGATCCGGCTCCGAGTGGCCTTCCATCAGCTCGCCCATGATGAACATCTGATGGTAGTGCGGCCCCAACGTGGACAGCTTGCGCTGCATCAGGTGGCGCAGGGTGTCCACATACTGGGGCGGCACCTTGGCCAGCGGCGTGTTCGTATTCCGCCAGTGCAGGCCGTTGTTGTCCACGTGAAAGAGCGCCGGCGAGGGCACGTGATCCTTAAGGTAGTTCCAGATGCACTCGCGCAGCAGAAGAGCGATCTGGAAGTGGGTTTCAGTGGTTTATAGTACAAAGTTCTTACAAATCTAAAGGTATCCTACCTCTGCCGACTCAAAGTGCTCGATAATGAGATGCAAATTGGTAAGTGGCGGCGGTATCAGTTGGCTCATAGCCAGCAGCTGCAGCATCTTCTTGGTGCACAGCATCAGCTCATCGTTGGCAGCCGTGGGCTGGAATCTATTGACTGAAAAAGTAACAATTTTGTTAGAAAAGGTTTTTAATAAACTTAAGTAAGTGTAAAGCCCACCATTCTTTCCCCGCCAGTGATGCAAGCAGGTGGCGCAAAGTGCCCGCAGTAGCACGGAGGAATAGCAAAGGGCCGGCCTATGACCGGCAATCAGTCCCAAAACAGCCCAGAGCACCGGCGAGGTGATAAACGCCCTTCTGATCTGCATGTCCCGCTCCATGGTGACCCGGGTGAACTCCTCATCCGGAAATGGCAGGCCGTTGTACATGACGTCCGTGGAGACCAGCTCGACCAGCAGCAGCGAGACCAGCGAGTAGCCCTCCACGTTATTCGGCTTCTCCAGATCGGCGCAGCAGGCATTCAATGCCTTTAGATACAGCGCCTGCTTTTCCGCATCGCAGCTTCGCTCGTTGGTGGGCAGCACGGGTCGCAGACCACGTCCTATAATCCCGGAATGCAGCACGGACCGATTCGAGTTTGCGCCAGAGCTGGTGTGCAGGTTCTGCAGAATGAGCAGCTCGTGCTCGGGGATTTGCAGCTCATCCAGTTCGTACTCCTCCAGCTGGCCAAGCAGATGGCCATGGTAGAAGAGGGCGCCCTCCACCAGCTCGCGTAGGCAGACTGTTCTCGCAATCTTCCTCGCGGAACACTGGCGCTGCAGCAGGGCGTATGAGCGATGCGAAGCCGCCGCACGACGGATCACAGCTGTAACACAGAAGATTTGTTATTACATATATGTATAAGCCAATAAAGTGATCCTTACTCTGCTCAGTTAGGCCCACAAAGAAGTACTTCACGCTAAGCACGGCCAACTTAAGGACAAGGGGAGTTCGCAGGACATTGGTGCGGCTGCCGGCTTCAATGTTGTTCAGCAAATCCACAATGAGGTGGGCCAAGCGCATTCGGGTCACGTCTTCCTCCTCCGCCTTATCCTCGCCTGGCTCCAATTTTGGGCGCTTTCCGTAGTCTTTTCCATTGCACATGTCATTATTGTTGTTGTTATTGCTCTGCTGCGCCCTAAACTTCTCCGCACTGCGCTCAGCAGCATCTCTGTCCATCTTCAGAACCAATTTGTTGACGGTGCAGTCAAAGATTTGGATGATTTTGGGAAGACACTCGTTGAGGGCTTGGTTTAAATGCTGCGCTTTGATATAGGGAGCCACATTCTTGCTCTTGTGCATCCTGGGGGTGATTATCAAGCGGAAATGTTACTGGTATTCAAGTAGAAATATTATTTCTCTCACCTGGCCAGTATGTTGAGGTTGGAGAAAGTGTTGAATGCCTCTGTGGGCGTGCCAGGGGGCACTGGCAACCGATTGTTGACCTGAACATGCAGCGTTATATCCTCCAAAACCATCTTGAAGCCTGGCGTGAAACCGGGAAAGTTCACCATGCCGCTTTGGCCGCCTAGTAAACGGATTAGGGCGCCAATACCATTGGGGTTCTGGGCATATGACTTCTTTAGAAGCTGGGATATCGTCTGGTAGTAAATGTGTGGGTGCTGGGATGCTAAGAAAAGATAATACGCATTGTTTAGTTGCTTTAAAATGTAAGTAATTGATATTTTTACTTACAGACCACCAGCAGCAGCCGCACGGCCGTTTGCTGCTCAAAGAGATTGGTGCTGAGGCAGCTCTTCCACAGCATGTACTTGGTTTCCTCATAGGCCAGATCTGCCAGCAGCGGAAAGTTGCGCTGATTGAGCACCCACTGCTCCAGCTCTTGCATTGAGTTGTCCAGGAAGTCCTGGCACCAAACGTACTTCTCGGCCATCTTGGCTGCCGTGAGTAGCAACGTGGCTCCATGCTCGTTCAACCGGAGCACGGCGTTATTTAGCGTGGGCTGCATTCCGGCAAACATCTTGTTGCTCAGCCAGAGCGGCGACTTTTGCACAATCACCTCGCACATTTCCTCGGAATCTAAAATAAAGAATACTTGTTATAAATCGTCTTACATAGCAGATCAGTCATATGAAAGAGGAACTTTCAAAACAGATTATGAACTTAATTTTAGGTTAAAAGAAGTAGTATACAGTAATTAACTTAAATTGAATTAAAAAGGTTAAAAAACAGTAATTGTAATCGAAGAAGTTGTTAAAGTATTCTTTATACTTAACAATTTCCTTCATCTAACTGCCACTCACATATTTCCACCAGCACATTGACCAAGCTCTGCAGGATCGTGTCCGAGTAGTTGGTGGTGATCAGCAGGAAGGGCACCACGGCCACGTCCAGCGGCTTCTTGGGCGCAAAGCCCTCCCTGAGCATCTCGCGGAAGGCGGCCCTTAACTGCTGCTCGTGGCAAGAGGTCATGTAGTCGAGGATGCCCGCCTCCGAGTCCAGGTGGCAGCGGTAGTCCTCGACGAACCGCTTGATGCCGCACTGCAGGATCTGCATGATGATCTTGTAGGGAAAGCAGCCACCCAACCTGGCCACAATCCAGTCGAAGGTCATGGGAAAGCGGTGGAAGGCATTCAGCATGATCTCGACGCAGGCCTCCTCCTCCGGCTGGGTGAGCTTCCGGAAGCAGCTGTTGATGAGGGTCATCAGGCCGTGCATGGCGCTGCACTCCAGCCAGTAGTTGCAGCTGGCCGTGATGGTCATCCGCCGCTGGGTGTACTTGTCGCTTAGCTTGGCCACCAGCTCCAGACTCCAGTTGGCTATGAGGGGCGACCAGGCGGGCGGACCCTTCCACACCAGGCTCTGCAGCGCCGTCTTGACCAGGTTGAAGCTCTCGTACTCCGGCGCGCGGAGTTGCTGCTGCCGATTCCCGGCCTGCTTCACCTGGGACACCGGCATCCCGGTCTTCGAGTCGGCCATCTCGGGAGACACATACAGCTGGACGCTGATCTCGGCCAGCAGGGCGAAGTACTCGAAGACTATGTCCCGCGTGGCGGGCAGCTCCTCCAGGAATCCCAGCCTGCGTGGATCAAAGCGATTTGTTGTTTACCACGGACTCAGAGGAAGTTTAGCGGTCTACTTACGCGAGCTTGATGAGATTGGGGCTGGTCAGCAGCTGGGGGCAGCTGTGGCCATTGCTCACCGTCTCTATGAAGTGCTTGAGCTGATCCAACAGGTTCTGGCGCAGCATTTTGTGGTTTTAGGCATCGGATCGGGAAAGTAAAAGTTAAAAAAGTAAAGCAAAAGAGCAAAGCAAATGCCTTGCGTTGTCAGCCGGTATTTCGAAGCCGCAAGCCGTTGGGCACACCAAGCCAACGGTCACACCGTACCGTACCGCATTGCGTTGTTCAACACTCTTGCGGGACCGTTTACTTCGCATTTTTGGCCCTTATAGCCTATTCACACAAGGGGCTTTCTCTTCAGCGACCATATTTAGCGAACTTTTCCTTAAGCCTAGTACTCACATCGACGAAAACCGCGAGCTAACCATAGGAGTGAGGGAGAGGCAAGTACGCGGCCAACGCTTTTTGTCGGGTCTGTTTTTTTGCGCGGTACTCAGATGAGCTAAGGAAATACTAGAAAAAATACCAGATTTATCGAGTGAATTTCGATGAACGCCGTTAGCCGCGGCCCAAAGAATAAGAAATTTAATCTTTGGCGGTGTTCATGCAGAAGCAGTGGGGAATTTTAAAATTCGAAATGAAAGAAAACCCCAAAAACGCCTAAAGGAGGTCAGTGCAGATGAAAAAGGATACCTAATTCAAGCTGTTACCCATTATTGTGGGACTTGACCGACAGGAAGCAATACCACAACGGGGCAAATTCGCAGAATAGTTGAATTTTTATTTCTTTCGGCACCAGCAGACTTTTCTTTTTTAAATTGCTCCAATTGATTTGTTTGGGAACAAGCCCAGCTGCTTCACAGTAGGACCATGCCACATGCATTGCGGGTGAACTTTGAAAACTTCGGTCACACTACAAAGAATAAGATTTTTCGACTAGTGAAACTCTTAGCCGATCTGAGTACTGGGCTTTAACAAGGAGTACACGTGTTAGAAGGAGAACTGGTGAAGTCGATACAACTCGCTGCAGCAGAAAATGGGACCGCACACGAAAAATCGATTTAGTATTTAATTGTTTTCAGTATTTTATACGACGTTAGGTGATTTTTGTACTGGGCGTTTCGGGAGTTTTCTGAGATGGAAATGCATTTGGACTGCAATGGGACCGTTATAAGGAAATTGTTGTTGGTGCAGGACCATGGATCCTCCCAACGACTCAAAATTCAGCCATTAATCTCATCGCGAAAAGAGATATTGCTAAGTTCTTTTTTAAAAAAATGATCAATCTCCAGTTTATGTCCTTCTTGACAAGACCTGGCACTTGTTGCACTGAAACATACATTATTTATTTAAAGATGAATCCATTTGAAGGTGCATTCACCTCCCAAAATTGTTGCTTACAAATTGGATATAGTCATATATAGATGTCCGTCAAATAAGCGTCGGTGACTTAGCGGCGCTGGCGGAATCTGGAACACGGGGCCAATTTTTATTTATTTATTTTCTCGGCTTCTTGGGGCCGATTCGAAAAATATTATATGCAAAATTGATTAGAATAAAAATATCTATCGATCTAGATAGTTTGCAAACATATCCGACTTCTAGAAATGTATTAAAAATCTATTTAAAAAATCGGGTCCCCACAATTTTGTTTATTGCTCCCCTCACAGAGGTTGTACCAATATGCACGGTAAACCTGGTTATTGGGCGTTAATTCGAGTTTCTTGTCAGAAAGTATCATTGAGCTAAAGCCGTCAGTTTTTGAGAAAATAGCTTAACAGTGAAGGCACCTCGGGTTTTCCCCATACAAAAAAGGGGGGCAAATATTAAATTGCACAGGGCTCCACTCTCAGACGTTGTACCAACATGCACGGTATATTGGCAGATTGGGGATCGCCTTAAGCAAGTTCAGTGCAAAAATCATAACGATAAAGCCGTCAGTTTTTGAGAAAATCGCTTTACAGTGGGGGAAGATAAATAATTAAAAGAAGTGGCGCCAGATTAAAATTTGAACCAGTAAGTTCCAAGACATGAACCACTATGTAAAAAATGTATTCAGGACACTAACCATATGGGAAAAAAATTATGTTTCGACGCTATCCCTATTTTTAATTAATTTGACTTTCACAGACGTTGTACCAACATGCACGGTACCTCGTTGGAAAGGAAATTCATTTTACTAATTAACAAATGTTTTTATTGGGGCCAAAAGTAACTATTGTTTGTAAGTTTAATTTTTAAAAGATTTCTGGTATTTTTACATTGAATGCCAAAGATAACACATCTTTTATTATAAATAAAACTTACAAATAACGATTACTTTCGGTCACTCGTTTTTATTTTCGTCTCGTTCTATTTTCAAAACTAATTTTTCTTCTAATACTAGATGCAATCGCTCTGGTGGAGCCCTCGGAGCCTCCCGAAAAGGCACTGCAAAAAGCAATGAGGTGCGTCAAAAACTTAAGTTGGGCAAAAAAAGTCAACGCCGGCCCCAGATGCTGACGAACCGACGACTCCGATAACACCTGGAACCCCCGAGCTGAAATTTTAAAACAAATAAATAAAAATAAAAATTAGAACCGAAATTATATTTGCTGCTAAGCGCTCAACATGTGCTGAATGTGTGCCTTTTCTACTGCCCAATCCAGCGCTCAACGTGTGCCGAATGTGTGCCTTTTCTACTGCCCAATTCAGCGCTCAACGTGTGCCGAATGTGTGCCTTTTCTACTGCCCAATCCAGCGCTCAACGTGTGCCGAATGTGTGCCTTTTCTACTGCCTAATCGAGCGCTCAAAGGGGTGCTCAAAAAAGCACCCAATGAGTGCCAGTTTTTGTGCACTGATGAACCCTAGGACATGCCCATGTTAATTTGAGCACTCAACCCCATATTAATTAGGCGCCTATTGAGCGCTGAGTGATGAACTTTTTGCAGTGATTGAGTGCCTAATCGGCGCCGAATGGTACTGCAGGGTAGCTTTCAAATATATTTGAGTATATACCGAAATAATAATTTAAAATACCAGGAGGTTGTCACCGCTAAGCAAGCATAGACACTCACCTCACACTTAAGTGTGACCACCTAGGGTATTTTTGGTAAATCCGAACAAATAAAGATGGAGTATATAATATTCAATCATCGAGGTCAGGCCCAACATCAGCGTCGGTCCGCGGAAAATAGAAGAATCACAATTATCCGGGGAGATATTAGTCGAAAACTAACGCGGTTCCCCAGTAAATATGCGCAAGCGTAAATTGTACATACAGTGAAACGAATGCAGCCAGCGTGCGAAGCACTAAAAGCGAAAAACGCCAGAAACAGAAACAAGAAGGAATTGCAGCGTGAGTGTATAACTTTTTGGTTTTTGCCCCCGCGCTCTCTCTCTTGCTGCTCCTGCTCTTGCTCTCTCTCACTCCTCTCTTTTGCCCTCTTGCGGCTTCTGTGTTGTCTGCGTGCGAGTGTGTGTGTGTTTGAGTTTTAACAGTGACGGTGTGTTCTCACGTACTCCCTGGATGATTTACGGCCTTGCCAAGGAAATCGGACTATATATCCCGGCTATAGCCCATATTGGATCCCGATCTGGATGCGAGGCTGTTGCCGCTGACACCGACCCCCCCCCCCTATTTATCGCACTTTATGCAACAACGAAAGGCAAACCGTCATGTGTTGAGTTTCTGCGCTCTCCGCTGTGTGTAGTGTGTTGGGTTTCGCGCAGCGTGGTGAGTTGCCGTCGTCTGTTTTTCTTTTCCCTGCGTCTTGTGTGCGTTTCAATTAAATGCAAAATCGGCTGCGAATATCGCGGAAATGCGGAATCGCTCATGCTTTATATACAGACATAAATAAAGTATCGAATCAAAACAAAAATCTGCTGCAACAACAACAAAAACGTGCGTGGGTGTGCGCGTGTAGTGCGCTTGTGTGAGTGTGTGTGTATGGTGGGGAGACGGCATTTTTCTTTACCACACGCCTCTTCTTCCCCACAATACGCTGCAATTTTTGCGATTCTGTTTTGCGCCTGCCATTCGCAATAATTTTATTGAATGAACCGCAAAAGAGACGGCCCAAAAAGCGATGTACTTGCCAGACGTTGTGTCTGTGTTGGTGCGTGTGTGTGTCTGTATCGCGTTGTGTGTGTATCGCGCATGAAAATACATCAACTGTCGAGTAAAAAAAAAAAATTTCTAAAATATAGGAAATTGGCTGACATTGCAATCGCACCGGAGAGTGTTTATAATTGTGAAATTTTCGAGTTCTCCACCAGTCTCTTTCCCCAACTTCCTTCCGTCCTTCCCTGCCCAATACCACCCCAAAAAATTGCATACATGCACACGTGCCTTCGGTTGTGCGAGTGTGTTGGTGTGAGCGCGCGTATTCTGCACACATTGTCATGCATGCAAAAACAAGATACGACGCGTTCGTAATCGTCAGACTCCTTATCCCCCTTGGCTCAGTCTCTCTCTTTCTGGCCCTGCATTATTCATTGCAGGATGAAGAAGGCAAAAAGTTAACGAAAGGGAACAGGCGCGAGTCGAATTTGGACCGCTTTTTTTTCCTATGGAGTCCTGCATCCGCATCCTTTGCTCTTCTCATCCCTGCCCACCTTTCGCTCTCTCCTTTTCCACGCCTTCGCGGACACTTGCAGCTTTCGCGCGCGTGTGTGTGTGAAGAACAGGAAGAGAGAAGCGAGACTCCAACTTAACATTTACAGTTGCGGTTCAAATAGTGCATAGCTTTAGTTTTATTAACCCGAAAAGGATCATTAGGGGTCATTTTTGGACCCGGTACCAGAGGTCAATATATATGAGGTAGTTTGACTTTTTTAATTCATGAAATCCTGATTTCCAGTAAGTTTTCTTAAATTAGTTCTAACTTCCTTGAAACTAGTCCGATTCTAAAAGTTTGGCGGATATTGGACCTCCATTATAAAGGTTTTAACCAGTGTAGCTATCAAGATTTTAATGAGCGCTATACAGCCAGACGACAATTTATGATAATGAAATTATGATCATGTGCACGTTTTTGTCAAAATATGCTATCCCTAGCCCATTGGATCCTTAGGGGTTTTTTTAAATTTCTTTTTTTGTATAATATCCGAGCTTTGAATAAGATTATGCATTATACGCTTAAACTACAAATACAAATACTTGATTTACACAATCTAAAGAAAACAACCAGGACAAAAAAGATCTTGAGATTTATAAACTGACACGTGTAATTTTCAGGAGGGAAACAGAATCAAAATGACAAGCATCTTTTTCGTAGCTGTATCTTTTTCTTTTACTAACCAATAAAAACTAATTGTTGCTGGGGCGAAAAATACTGCCAACTTGTCATATTTGTCGGACTTTATCGATGACTCGACTCCAGGGCAATTTTTCGCACACAGATTTTCTCTCGGCACTTTGGCAGCCTTCTGCTGGTTATTAATAAAAATTAATAATAACCAAATCTCTGGCGCTGTGGCACTTGGACATGGGCATTCTCATGTATTTCGCAGCTGATTGCGTAAATCGCTCGCGACGTTTGTTTTGAATTGCTGCTTTTGTTTTGGTACCGATTTGAGGGTCTACGAGTGTGAAATCTCTGGCTCTCTCGGTTCTCGATTCTCCATTCTACATTCTCCGTGTGTTATCAGTGCGGAATTGGCCTATGGCGCTTTATGGGAACTGGTATGGGGTAGTATTAGTATATGTAGGTGTAGTATAGTATTTCGGTTCGTATCTGGGATCTTAATCGCTGTGCAAATCGTGTTGAAACTGCGGAGCACGCGTTTTCCCAACTTCTTGCAACCTTGGTTGGGCAGGGCGGTGGGTGGTGGGGGTGATGAGTGTGACGGGGTTCTCGCTGTCGATCTGAGGTGACGTAAATGTTTGCGGTGGATAGCGCCAACTTTGAGGTGGCGCTCTTCAACGATGACGTAGCTAGCGCTTCTTCTGTTTACTCGCACATTATTTTGCACTTGCCCATTGATTTTCGCCTTGCACAGAAAGAAATGATGGATGTGATACAAATTTAATTGGATGGAATTTAGTTGGCTCAAAAATCGAGGTGATGATGTCGTAATATATTGAAATCCCCTTATATGTTATTATGTTCATACTATCAATTCATTTATTAAAATACATAATAACCCTTAACTATGATATGAAATCTCAAAATATTTATTTAGCCCCCTAGCTTTGAGTAAATATAGAGCTCAGTTTTTTGGCGTGTATGAGAATGGATAGTTTACTGCTGGCTCCCCACTCTCTAAATCTCCCGCTCTCGCCGCTGTTTGTTTTCTTCGCGCGCGTGTTTGCACTCGCCGTGGGGCGAAAGCGCAGCGATAATAGTTCCTCGGATATAGTATACGCCATATAGTAACCCCACTCATACCGAAAACCCCATCGCACAGATACAGACGCGCACACTGCGAAAGGCCTAGATCTAATGGAAAACGCTTAATGTTTGTAAACAGACCGGGCAAAGCACATTTATTTTCCTTTATTTTTTGGCATATCGCATCTCAGTCGGAATGGTCTTCTCTCGGCTTCTCTCCACACATCTTTCTCCCCCAAACACACACACTACGAACGTTGCTTTCACATTTTCATTCATCGCGAAACTTCCCATGAAATGTTGCAGAAACCTTAAGATAAGATATACGAGCTCAATAGTAATTTTATAACCATAAATTACCTAGAACTTGTATAATAATGTGTAGCTAAACCATTTCATAGGATAGTGAAACAAATTCAACGTGGTATTAATTTGTGTCGCGAATAATTGCTGTTATTGATGCAAAATAATAAAATACTGCTTACTACTTCAGCAGGAAATAATTATATTGAACTACTAAACTAATGAATAATTATAGAGAACCAGAAATACTTACTTGTATTTAGTTAAACAATCTCAGCTGCACTGAAAATTAAATTTATGTAGCACAATATAAAAATATCAAAATAATTATCAAAGTTTTTCTCAGGACTTACACTCAAAAAATATTTGTTTGATATATTTGAGAGATTTTACGTTTAAAAATATTCTATAATATAAAAATATCTGTGTTATTATCTTGCAGTGCAGTCACGTCGTGGGCCCATCCCAATCCCATTAGTCCCCACCCGGAGCTGGAGTGGTAGCCTAACATGGATATAGAAGTCAAGCATAAAGATTAGCCGAATCCTTTGAATTTTAAATTCGAGATCCTAATTTAATATAGCCAAGTAGCATAGCGTAGCCTATAGCCCCTAGCCAGCGGAACGGTTCCAAGCCGCAAGCAACTCGCGTTCGTAGTGCAGATCGTAACTTAACCGAATCCCCCGGACACCAGCGAGAAAAACCAGAGAGGCACTTCGAGGAGCAACATCATCATGACGACCGACACCCGCCGACGCGTCAAGTTGTACGCGCTGAATGCGGAGCGCCAATGGGATGACCGTGGCACCGGTCACGTGTCCTCCACCTACGTGGAGAGGTTAAAAGGTGGGTGTACAAAGTCAACCAACCCCCCGAACTGTGGTCTAAGTTTCTGCATCCCTTAACTACTTCCAGGCATCTCGCTTCTGGTTCGCGCCGAATCCGATGGATCGCTGCTTTTGGAGAGCAAGATACAACCGGACACCGCCTACCAGAAGCAACAGGACACCCTGATTGTGTGGTCCGAGGGCGACAACTTTGACTTGGCCCTTAGTTTCCAGGAAAAGGCGGGCTGTGACGAGATATGGGAGAAGATATGTCAGGTAAGAGTTGTTTAAGCTGCAGCTTTTTGAAAAATAGCTACAGTTCATTTATATGTCAGTTTATTTAAGACGTGTGTCAAACGACATCTCTATATTCGGGCATTTTGGTATTAACGACAACCGTAAACTAATGATTTTCCAGGTGCAAGGCAAGGATCCCTCTGTGGAGATAACACAGGACATTGTCGAAGAGTCTGAGGACGAGCGTTTTGAGGATATGTCGGACACCGCGCCACCCATTGAGCTGCCACCCTGCGAGCTTTCCCGGCTGGAGGATATTTCGGAGACGATACAGAGCTGCCTCTCTACGCCGCTGCGCAAGGAGAAGCTATCAATGGCCCTGGAGTCGGAGAGTTATATCAAGAAGCTGCTGAACTTGTTCCACGTGTGCGAGGACCTGGACAACACCGAGGGTCTGCACCACCTCTTCGAGATCTTCAAGAACATCTTCTTGCTGAATAAGAATGCGCTCTTCGAGATCATGTTTGCGGATGACACTATCTTCGATGTGGTCGGGTGCCTTGAGTACGATCCGAGCGTTGCTCAGCCCAAGAAGCATCGCCAGTATCTGAAGCAGTTGGCCAAGTTCCGCGAGGCGGTGCCGATTAAGAACCAGGACCTGCTGGCCAAGATCCACCAGACGTTCCGGGTGCAGTACATCCAGGACATTATCCTGCCTACACCGTCGGTCTTTGTCGAGGACAATATGCTGAACACTCTGTCCAGCTTCATCTTCTTCAACAAGGTGGAGATTGTCACAATGATCCAGGACGATGAGCGCTTCCTGCTCGATGTGTTTGCGGTGCTGACGGATCCCGCCACCGGCGATGCGAAACGCCGCGACACAGTCCTCTTCCTGAAGGAGTTCTGCAACTTCGCCCAGAACCTGCAGCCGCAGGGCAAGGACTCGTTCTACAAAACTCTCACCTGCCTGGGCATCCTGCAGGCGCTAGAACTGACACTCGTGATGAACGACAAGAAGACAAAATCGGCTTCCATCGATATCCTCACGGCCATCGTTGAGTTCTCGCCGCTGGTGGTGCGCAACTACACGCTCAACCAAGCCAACAGGCCGGAGGGGGTAAGTTAATCTGCGGAACCTAATAGTTCTTGCCTACTAATTATGGTAGAGCTTTAATATAATATCAACCTTCGTTCGTTCTAATACATGATTACTTTTCTTTACCCTTGCCTGCACGTAGGAGCGTATGCTACTGAACATTGCCATCGAACAAATGCTGAACGACTCGGAGCCGGAGCTTGGTATTGCGGTGCAGCTGATGGGAATCGTTAAGATCCTGTTGGAGCCGGAGAACATGCTCACCGAGAAGGGTGATTTTCTCAACTTCTTTTACAAATACAGTGTCCAGACGTTAGTGGGTAAGTACGACTCCAACACAATCACACTTTCAGCGACTAACTACTCGATGCTTACAGCCCCATTGATGCTTAACACCATGGGCGACCGTCCGCAGAACGAGGACTATCAAACGGCCCAGCTGCTGGGCATCGTCCTGGACATTCTGTCGTTCTGCGTGGAACACCATAGTTATCACATCAAAAACTTTTTGCTGCAAAAGGATCTCCTCAAGCGAATTCTGGTGCTGATGAAGAGCACACACACGTTCCTTGTCCTCGGCGCCCTGCGACTGCTACGCAAGATAATTGCACTTAAAGATGAGTTTTACAACAGGTGAGTGTGACGTGATTGACTAAAATATGGCAATGCTAATTGGCTAATCCCTATCCCCAGACACATTGTGAAGTGCAATCTGTTTGCGCCGGTGGTGGATGCCTTCATCCGCAACAACGGCCGCTACAATCTGCTGGAGTCTGCCATCCTGGAGCTGTTTGAGTTTATAAAACTCGAGGACATCCGTACTCTGTGCGTTTACTTCGTGGAGAACTTTAGCAAGATATTTGATGAAATCGAATATGTGCAGACATTCAAGTACTTGAAGAATCGCTACGATCAGTACCAGGATCGGCTTAAGGACCGCGACAAGATGGAGAACCGCACGGACGGGTAAGTTTTGCTTTAGCGCCTTGTGCTCCAACACAAAGTGAAAATATTTGGGTGTATCATCTTAAAGTGGCCTGCCCATCATCCGTAGCGGTGGCCGGTTTCGTCGGGATCAGCGGCAGATGGAGGAAGAGGAGGAGATGTGGTTCAATGAGGAGGACGATTTCACTGAGGAAATCGACACCTACAGCAATGTCATGAAATGTAAGTATAATTAATAATTGAATACTTAAATTTACTTGGAATAACGATGTTAACAAATATGTGTCATGATTCATTTGGGACTTGGAGAATAATTAAATTAATGTTTAAATTATTTATTCAACCAAGTTATATCCTCTATTTTACCTCTGTATTTAAACGTATTTTCCGTTCTTGCCTTGCAGCCGTCAGCGAAAAGAATGGCCCGCAAACGCAAAACCAGCAGAAATCCTCTCCGCCGCACAGTACGTCGCCGCACAGTGGTTTGCTGGGTAACCTGAGCACCACCGCGTCATCCACTGCCACATCCGCCTCGTCAGGCGCTCCGGTGGCCAGTGGCAGCAGTAGCCCGGAGGCGATCTCAGCCGACGAGCAGACGCAGACGGCAGTGCATTTAGTCGCCGCTGCCAACATCGCACTTCAGCACCACCAGCAGCAGCAGCAACAGCAGCAGAACCCATTCCAGCAACAGACCCAGCCCGAGATCGCGGAGCTGCAACAGCAGCTGCGCGGCGTAGAGGCGCCACAAAGCCAGGACCTGGAGCTGTCGCAATCGGCTGTAGCCAGCGTTTCGCCCTCTTCGTCATCCTCGTCTCTGGAGGCATCCACGTCCTCTTCATCGGCGTCCTCGTCTTCATCCTCGTCGTCATCGTCCTCGCCGCCCGGCTCGTCGACGGCCGCATCTCTTTCCGATTCGGCGACAGTGGCGGCCGTGGCCGCTTCTCAGTTTCTCACAACGATCGCCACCGCAATGGCGGCGTCTGTTACGGCGGCGGCGGCGGCCACAAGCGGCTCCCCCAACCTGTCGCCAGCTCCGGCTGTCTCCAGTCCGGATATCGAGAGCGCCGACGCCCAGTTGCCGCCCAGCGATGACGCCAGCAGCCCGGTGAGCGGGGATCAAGATGCGAACAGCACGGAAGCTGCCAGCAGTGAGGCAGACAAGGCGACGGGCAAAAAGGTGTGTTGCTGAACCCAGTAATTTTAATTATAGGCAAAGAAAACCACAGACCATGTTTAATGTTTTTTAATGTAATTTGATATGTACCATTACAAATTGTGAACATAAGTTTAAAATATTAAAAATGGTTTTCTGTGAAATGCTCTTTAGGAATTTTAGTTACTTTATATATTTATATTTATACCTCGAATAAGAAGCATGTAGTTTTTCTATTCATACGATTATATTTACCATTCACAGGGTCTGGTGGACTACGAGAGTGATTCTGGCGAAGATGACTACGAGGAGGACGAGGACTCCGAGGGGCCACAAGCACAAAAGCGCGCGCGTCTGGCATAGTTGGCAGATGATGAGTACAGCGGCATCAATTATAAATTAGTACACACATAACAGAACACAACCAACCACGGCATACAACAAACAACACACAAACCCCCAACACACACACCAACGAATGTTAGGATCGCATTGGCGGCGACGACAGGACAGCACAGCAGACAGCCGTACGATGTAAGATCGAACAAGAAAGCATACAATTAAATTTTAGCATAAAATTTATTTAAAAGGAGGAGCAAACAACACCTAAAGTAAACGAGAAATTATAAATCTTACTTTACTAAATTAAATAACTACATATAAATATATATATTCAAATATATATGCATATGAAAACACAGCTAACTATAACTGATCGGCATCCACAGGCAGAGATGCAGAGATGCAAACGAGTGCGTGTTGTTCGCGAGTTGGCAAAGCATTAACGAAACAAACCAAAATAAAATGTATTTAGTAGTTAAATCCCACACAAGAGAAACGCAGCAAAAAGGAGGAGGAGGAGGTGCCGTCAGGTGGTGGAGGACATTTGTACACAGGCAACATCCATTCGCAATGTCCCTAGTATATCAGCAGTTAACAGATCCTGTGAAGTTGGCTGCCGGCTTAGAATGTCGGCATTTGAAGGACAATTAATATAATTGTGTCTTTCCTAGCTTAGTTGTAATGCTTAGAGTTAATCACTTTTACTATCATTACCTATGAGAACGATTTCCTGCCAATTGCACCACTATCACTCGTAGCGCTGTTTTCAACTGACAATTTGAGTAAACACTTCTTATCGCAAAAGCCTTTATAAAAGTTTCTATTGCAAACAGCGCTGTAACATCGTAAGCAACGTACATCTGTGTTATGTTATTAAATTTTAAATTTTGAACTATTCCGAAAGCAGTAAATTTTGTATTCATTGTATTTTTTTTGTTTAATTGTTTTTTGAATATCAACCAGAAGCCATGGTCGCCAACTTGACAAAAACTGTTAATCCCTTGAGTTAGACGCAGATAACACTTGAACCCAATGAACCTTGTATATAATTTAGTCAGTCTCAATACGCGATTAGTTGATAACTGCCCTAGCACCACTGACGCCCATATTAAGCCCAAACAATTGATCTTGGAGGAATCGAAGGTTTTGCACATTATGGAGCAGATTGAAATTCAAACTCTTGTGGGTGATAACTTGAGAAGCGTTATCTGACTGTGTAATTTAAAACAATTGTTGCGCTATCCTTACATTATTGAAACACACTCACCACAAACACATCAATAAATAACTAATTATAATGATAACAAATAGATCGTAATATAAAACTAAAGTGGGGTAAACAAACATCAGCAAACAAATAACAAAAACGTAAATTAAAATAGTCTCTTGAGTTCTCGTGTAAGTTTTTTTTTTTTTCATATTTAACGTTTAATTTGTATTAAACGACTGTAGATGGGCTCACTTGGAACCACTCCACTCCACCCACAAACGCATAAATACGTTCGCCCACGCTATAACCTATCGACATCCCACAACCACAATGACAGAAAGTAATAAAGTTATTTGTTAATAATCGTATTTGCCATGTGCGTTGCGTACTGTACTACATTTATTTATTTTAGTGTTTAAAAGAACTTGTCACTGCAAACGGTTTCCCTTGAGCAACCGATCGTTTGTTCCTCTCCCGAAGCCCACGATCTTAAGAATACACCCATGATAAAGCCGCGGAGAACGTATCCATACATATATCCTTCCAAGTTGATGTTTTGTTTGATTGATTGAGCAACATTAACAAGACGCATTCGCAAAGTGCATGAACAAGAATGAAGAATAAAAATAAAGAAAATGATAATGAAAACTAAACGTAAACGTAAAGCGACAACACTATAGTTTATACATAGTATTTATATGAATCGTGTATTGTATATGATATGCTGTCTAATCCCTAATCCTAACACATACCCATTACGTCTATAATTTGAATACTTTATTTAGTTGTTTAAACATCCGTGCGTAAAATGCGATATATATAACTCTATATTATTATTATGAGTAAATTAAATAATAGTTTTTAATAGTTTTTAAACAGAATCAAATGGCTAAGCTCTCAAAGTGTTCTTTTATTTACTATATATTAAACACCTGATTGTCAGGTGTCGGGTGGTTTTTCATTGTCATGGCAACCGATTCAAGGACCAAACAAATGTTTCCAGCAAATGTTGACTAAACTTTTCGGTTTAGTCACTTCTTTGAACTGTAACCAAAATGTCGGTGGAAGACTCCTGGGTTTTTGATTCACTGGTGTGCTTTCTGCACGGCCCCATCTGGAATGCTCCGCTCCAGACTTTTATCGAGCAAAAGTCCTTAGGTGAGCACCCATTCTGACAATGGAATCCGTAATAACCCAAGGATTTGGTGCAGTCTTCGATCCCAATCTGCCGATGGATGAGAACAATCCAGATATACTCCAGATCCACGAGGAATACAAGAACCTGGTGGATTACATGCTGGGCAGCTTTATGGAGGAGATGCAGATATCGCCGGAGCAGTTCGAAATGGCCTGTCTCGAGGGTCGTCAGCAGGGACAGGGCGAAAATCCCTTCCAGTTCCACCAAGTGCTATTCCAGCAGGTACGTCCGGTCGCAGTTTTGAACGCAATAGTGTTCTCGAGGTGTCATCTTTCAGATATGGGCCGCCAACGACATCAAGATATTCATACGCATGATGACGCAACGTAACGTGGAGCTTCAGCTGCAGGCCCTGGATCTCATCGAGAAAAATCAATTAGCTCAAAGTACCGCCGATGAGGGGGATGACCGCAGTGCGGACGCGAGCTCGGATCCAGGGTGGGTTACAGTGGTTCCCCGTCAGTAAACTTGTCTTATGCAATTGCGGGGAAAATTCTATTTGGTTTTCGCACAGTGCCAAAACGTTTTAGATTTATACTAGTTCAGCTAGGTGGTCCCTTTATGGGTCCGATTCCAGTGTCGATTTTTGATCAAATTCAAAAAAATTTTGAAAAATGATATATCAGTTTGTATATCAGTAAAGTATAGCTGGATTTTTTCATAATATATTGTCCGATATAGTTTAGTAGCAATTAGCATCTAAAAAATTGAAAAACAACATATTTAACAGTTCCATAAAGTAGGTAACATAATATTTTTAAAATTTTAATGTATCAGTCATATTTATAATAATAGTCACGTTCTTACTTGAGGTTCGGATATAATACTTTTGTCAAAATCGAAGCATATATTTATAAGAAGATATATTATTTAATAATTATACGTACATGTTAAATTTGAACATTCTTTACAACCCTAATATGTAATACTTTCCACAGTGATACCGCCTCCGAGGTGGAACAATTGATAGCCAAGACAGTGGCCGACGAACTGGAGAGTCCGGAAGCGGCTCTTACTCCAGAGCAGGATCCCAATATGGAACTAGTTAATGACAAGTTTCAGCGGCTAAATCTGTTCTTCGAGCAGGAGGATCATGTGGACCCCAGCGACGTGGTATCGCGACAGGAGTACTTGCGCCAGCAACGCGACAAGATCGTGGAGATTAAGAAGCAGACGCGGGCCAAGCAACTGCAGGAGACCATGTCCCGCGGTACTCCACATGCCCCGGAGGGAGCACGTCCCAGCTCCGCATTAGTGGCCCAACAGCTGCTGGAGAATGGTGGCCAGACCAAGGAGCTCTCGATGCCAGCTCCCCTAGAGGCCGAGGAGAACGCTGCCCTCCAACTCAGACGCAATCTGGCCAAGCGCTTGCGGAGCGAAGTGGTGGAACAGAAGTGAAAGGCAGGACACACCACTATTCTCAACTATTCCCATTTATTGCAGATGCTCAGCCAGAATTAACAACGTGCATAAGGTATTGCGACATGCAGACTAGTTCGTTTGGTGGATGCACAGGGTGTGTCATATGTTGTACTTGTCTCGTCTCCACTCGTCCATGTCCACATACAACCCAGATTCGATGGTAGTGGATTGTGTGTGGACATGGTCAAGGGAATCTCTACTAATTTTCATTAAGCTTTTCTCAAAATAAACATATTGCTAGTGAAGTGTTTCCCAAAAACATTGTGTTGATTGCGCTTCTATGTTGGTATGCGATCCCGCAAGTAGGACATGATGGCATCGGTGCCCTTCATCAGAATCTGATGGCGGGGCTGACGAAAAGGATTGCCCACCAGTTCCAAGTGTCTGGAATTTAAAACGGAAATATATTTGGTCTTACGAGTATTAATTTTCAATCTGGTTCTTACGTTATGTTGGTCAGATTCCCCAATGTGGGCGGCACTGCATCAATATCATTATTGCGCAAATCCAATGTACTCAAACGTGGCATGCTCTGCAGACCCGATACATTTAACGTTTTTATGTGATTCTCACTGGCAATGAGGATCTCCAGACCTTGCAACTCGTACACACAGTTGGGAATAAACTGGAAACTGAGAATTCAAAGAAAGATAATCAAATGACGCTAGAGGATATTTTCATATGATCAACTTGCACTCACCGATTGTTGGCAATGTTGAGTTCCCGCAGAGTGTTCAAAACACCAAACTCCTTGGGCAGGTCGTTCAACAGATTGTTGGACAAATTCAGGAAAGAAATACGTGTAAACTGGGAGATAAACTGAGGCACATAGCCGATGACATTGTTGGATAGAACCAGCTCCGTGACCAGATCATGCATGTGCTGCAGTCTGAAAGTAATTGATTACTACATGATTAAACCATGGGATCCAGTGTATTCCTTATAGCCTACCCATTGGGCAAGGTGCTCAGCTGGTTGCGGGCAAAGTCCACCACATGCACTCCTTCATCTCTGGCAATCTGGAACACCTGGTCGGGCACTTGAGTCAGTTCCTCCAGGTTGACAGCTAATGTACGTGTATGACGTAATTTGTATCTACAGGATGGAGGAAAGATTGAAGTAAGCATTAAGATTGCCAGAATCTACAAGATGTGATTAATGGGAATTGTGTAAACTTTGGAACTTGGTGATACACTACACCCAACGTGGATGGACAGCTAAGTGAGAGGAATCATGCTGCCTATAGGAAAACTGCGTATGTTGCTGCTGCTGGCACATAAAGTAATTTGGATGGGGATATTCTAGTCGCTTATGTTGCTGGTGATTCATGAAAAGGGATCTTATGTTGCCAATTGGATGCTGCTGCTGATAGCTCTCAGGCTCATAAATGTGGCCCTGGGTCTGGCAATCATATTCCTGGCAATTCCTGAGCGGTTCATACACACAACAGTGCTGCTGCATTTGCTGCTGACATGGATATGGACACTGATATTGGAACCCATCCTGCTGCTGTTGTTGATGATAGCTACTGCTGGGAAGATCAATCTGCTGTCCCGTCTGAAAGAAAAGTTCTATATGCATACCTATCCGGAAAGTTGCTGGGCATATCCCCAGAGTCCGATTGGCCACCACGCAAACGGGTAACACTGATGCCGGGTAACTCTGATGTGGAGGCGCCATCGGAGCCACCTCCCTCCTCCTTGGCCTTGGCCAGAGCTCTCTCGTGCAGCGTCTTCAAAATCCGCGCAGTTCCACACTGCAGGATGTCGCGTCGGATCATCTTTATGGGATTTCCCTCCACCTGCAGGCTGATCAGATGGGCCAAAGAGGACAATGTGACTGGCAGCACACTGATCGTGTTGTTTGACACATCCAGGCGGTTCAGATTGCGCAGCAGGCACAGCTCGTCGGGCAGCTCTGTGATCTTGTTGTCCCTCAAATCGAGTATCTTCAAATGTGGCAAGTTGCCGCACATGGCTTTTGGTATGGTCTGAAATGAGTGTTAATAAATATAAGTATCGCAAAAGTCTTTGAATAATTTATGTATGATATTAGTACTATAACTTACCTTTATAAAATTATTGCTGGCATGCAGTTCGCTTAGGTTCTCATTTCCCTCGAACTCTGGCAGCTCCAAAATATCGTTGTGCTGCAGATAAAGGCATTCCAGCTTCCTCAGTAGACCCATGTCTTCCGGCAAGCTGGTCAGGTCATTTTGCATCAGATCAATCTTTTGCAGAGCTAAACACACGCAATTGTTAAACTTAGATTAGCAAGTATTTGAGGACGACCAGCACTTACAGCGCATGTTAACAAGATCGGGGGGCAGTTCCTTGATGTGATTGTAGGGCAACAGGAGCGCAGTTAGACGCACCAGGAACCCAATGCCACCGGGCAGGGATTGAATGTTGTTATGCCCGCCGTCCTTTCGTTATAATTGGGTTAGCAAGCGGTTGGTTACGGGAGAATATATAGGATGGTATTAGTCAGATAAGACGCCACAACCAGAATTATGTTTATAAAATATCTAAAACTATTAAGGAAAATTATGCTTAATATTGCAATAGGATGTAAACGAAAAACTATCCATTCGACGAATTAAAACTATTTCTTTTATAGTTCCATATCCTGATTAATGTAAGATTTTAGTGTTATTGGCAGTCTATACATATTTATTTTTTTTTGGATTTAGAATTTCTTTCACCTAACTCACCAGAAACTCGAGCATATGAAGGTCACTGATGTCCGGATCGACTTCGTTGAACTCATTGTACGAAATGTTGAGGTGTCGCAGCTCAGGTAGACTATAGATCGAACGGGGCAGCTGGCTCAGCTTGTTATGGCTCACATTGAGGCGCATTAGCTTTTCCAACTTCCCGATTTCCGACGGAAGCTCCACCAGAGCATTATCGTGCAACTAAAAAATATTGTTAATAAATCCTCATAACTTCTAATAAATAATAATATCATACAGTAAGAACGGTCAAGGACTGCAAATTCTCGATCTTTGGGGATATGTGCGTTAGCGTATTGGAGCTCAGGTCCAGGTTGTTTAATGGCACTTGGTTCCACCAGGCGTCCTCCTCCTTGATTGTCAGTTGTTCCAGATTCGCGGTCTTGCTCTCCGTATCCGCCTCGTTGATGTCGTAGAGTCGTTCGGGCACTGAAATGATAAGATGTGGAATCAATTAGAGAACGCTGTTCCGGGGAAGTCACTACACTACAGTCTTCAACGCGGGACGGAGGCTCAGGATCATCATCCAGCTCAAGCTCATCGTCCGGATCCTCGCTCTCCAGCTCGTCCGTCGAGGAGGCCATCTGGAATTCGCGGATCTGGTAGTAGCGTCGCCTCCGCGGATAAGGACCGCACATGCAGAACGAGGTGAGCTGTTTCCTGGAGGACGCAATCTTGGGAGATTGGATAGTTGGATGCAGTCACACAACCGATGTCGTTCAGCTCCCTGAGCTGATTGAACCGAGCGATGACTGGTTCGTGGACGCACCCCTGGAGCACCTTTATGGATCGCCTCGAGGCGCGGATGCTGTTCAGTGAAGCGGCAAATATGTTCTTTGCCTTTTTCAGTTACCTCCAAGGTCAAGTTCGCGATCACTATCGCTATTGTCTCACATGAACTGGAACCACAAGGCGCTGCTGTCGATGAGGCCGGGGCTCCATTGATGATGACACCCCTCCTGAGTCATGCCGGGTCTGACCTTGGACTTCCAGCGACGCAGTTGCTCCTGGGTCACCACTGCTTACAAGCCCCGCAATGTATGTAGCTAGCTACTTTTTAGTGGATAAAGATATTCGAAACTCTGTGACTCCCATCTTTTGAGATGTTATACTTTTGAAGGATTTTTATAGTTAATCCTCTGCAAATTAGATTACGTTTTATAGCAAAAACAACTTAAATCCTAATATAAGGGACGAATTTCCTTTAACTAGGTCAAACAAAATGAAATTTCAATATATTGAAAGGTAAATGTAATTATAAATCCTTTATTATGTTGATATTACACTTTCCTATTTAATTTTTTTAAGGATAAAGGTATCTTTGAAACAAAAACTAGTTAGAAATCGTTCAAATGCCGCCTATTATACATACATATTTATATAATAATGTTGAATTCTTAGTATAAATATTTCCTATAAAGAGAACCTTAAAGTAGGGTTCCATAAAAAAAACGTTCGAATTTGAATAATTAATTTAACGGATTTATGAAGTTTGAGTTACAGAGTTTCGACTACATCAATAATTCTTCCCCGTGGACTCACCTCTGGCCAAAGCCTTGTTGGATAGATTCAGGGTGCCCGACTTGCGGGCCAGCTTCCACAACTGCTGGGTGAGCACCTGGTCGTCCTCGTGGTTGCTCCTCTCGTGGAAGATCGGGCGAAAGGAGTAGTTTGGCCTGGGCGAGTGCGCCGCGGGGGGCGTTTGGCGCGGACTCTGGGCGCAGCGGGGGATCCTGCTGGCGGAGGAGTTGACCCTGGCGGAGGGCCGACCTCGTCCACGGCCTGTCCCGTCGCTCATTTCGCTGGGGCAGCCGTAGTGGGTGAAGCAGGAGTGGCCAAAGTCGAAGTCGCCGACGAACGCGGATGCCTGGTCACATTCCTGGGCTCCGTGGAACGAACTGAACTCCACGCCCTGCGAGTCGCTGAAGCTGGCGGGGATCACGGGTTAAATGGGGTCAGTGGGACGCTTAATAGCCACCGAATCACAGGTGAATTCGGTTTTTTGTTAGTTTTTGCGTCGTTTTATTTTGGTCACTGTCAGCCGTCAGCTGTTCGCTGTGCGTTTTCCAACACTGAACGGTGTGTGCAATTGGTTGTCAACGGTAACTATTTTTAAATCACCAACGGGCGTTACTTAATTCGTTTTAGTTCTAATAATGAGTTTGGTTCTTCTTAAAAAATATAATCCAAATACTTTATATTACATTCACAAATGTACATAAGAAACATTTAAATACATTCCTTACTTGGAAGATTGCAAATTAAAAGCATTTGGTAAACCTATAAAATGAAACAAATTGATTCAATCTTATATATTCAGAAATAAATTATTAATTTCTATTAAACAAATTATTATCAAAAAATAAAACAATTATAACTATGTTAAATTGTTTTACTAGAATTGGATTGGATTTTAAATTCACAACATCTTAAACACAATAAATGGAAAACAAAAATTTAAATTTGTTTTTGTCGTTTGCAGCATTTTTTTTTACGAGTATGTACCCACTTTGTATCAGGAAAAATAAACAAACCCTTAAATATTTTCTTTACGATTTTGAAGACACCAATTAAAATTTCTAGACAGCTGCTTTGAATTAAAAATTGAAATCAATTTGTTACCCCAAGAAGCGGCAGCGTTTGATAACAGTGCACCTGCTCAGCCGCATATGTATTTCCTATGCATCTGAATAAATAGCAATAGAGCCATACGTCCCCCAGAACCGTAATTGATTTGATCGTGAACTTAAGTCTATGCTGTGGGTGTGCAATCCACAATCTACAAGCAGATTAAAAGCTTAGGTTAAGTCGGTACTTACTTCATCATCTTGTTGGGGACCCGTTTTCCTATCTGTTTGGCTTCTGCTTCTGCGGGAGATACAAGATACCCAGTTACTTTGGCGCAAGGTCAGTCGCAAAAGTCAGTCAGTGGGGTGTATTAGATTTCCCTGTTCGACGTGGTTGCCCACCACAAAATGTTGGTTAGTTGTGGGTACATATATAGTACACCCTCTAGAGCACTCAAACCCCCCTGAAAATAAGGTGGCTCGCCGAAGCGGCAAAAATGCTGAGCCACTTGTCTTTGCGCCATGGGCCATGCCCATTGCAATGGGCCGCAGTCTGTCGTCAATGGGCATATTCCAGCGGCGTGGCCACGTCGACTGTCAATCAAAATTATGAATAATGCCGGGTCGGTTGCCTCCAATTGGTCGCCTTCGCCGTCCACATGGGCCATCCACGTCCATCCATCCCCTACCCAAAGTGACTAGGTGCCAGACCCGTGGAGCACTTGCCAGTCGTCATTCGGTTCTCATTGCAAGCGGACCGACCGAGTGAACTCGGTTTTGGTTTCGGTTCTGGTCTACTACTATTGCATCACTCACAGTTTGGACTAACTAGCCTAGGAGATCCCCGACTCACACTTGGAGTATCCACGCAATGGCAGCCGGCGTCTTCAAGAGCTTTATGCGCGACTTCTTTGCGGTCGGTTGATGGAAAAGTCATCCACGTGGGGACCCAATTTCAAACTAAAGAATTTTTCAAAATTTTACCAAGGCTTCCAAAAATTACCGAAAGCTTGCTGACAGAATTTCAAATGAAACCTAGGGGTTATTATGCGGACATTGAAATGATTTAATCAAAAACTTAGCAATCATAAAACATATTAGTCTTAAAGTTTTTAAGGCCAATTTGATTTAATATTATTATTAGATTATCCATTTGAAAATACCTTTAAAAAATAAGGGGAATAAAACCAGGAACATTTAATTAATACATACTGTAGTCGAGACCCCAAGTCGAGGTCCTTGAGAACGGTTCCAGCTGATGAAATGTTTGGAATGTGGGAAATCGGCCCACATGCCGACTGGATAATCCCTGCTAATCCACTGCAAAAGTGCAGCTGGCTTAGGGGTCTCAATCAAGGCACAGAAAAGCGTTAAGACCAGTCTGCCTTTTCTTGCAGGTGAAATACGACGACCAGTTAAATGATCCCCAATCGGAGCGACTAGATGCCAATGGACGCCACTATCCCAATTGCTCATCGGATGTTTGGTTGCGATCCTGCGAGCGGGAGATAGTGGATCCCATCGAGGGTCACCACAGTGGACACATCCCGCGATGGATTAGCGGCAGTCTGCTGAGGAATGGACCCGGCAGCTGGAAGGTGGGCGACATGACCTTTGGCCATCTCTTCGACTGCTCAGCCCTGCTCCATCGATTTGCCATTAAGAATGGACGTGTTACCTACCAGAATCGATTTGTGGACACTGAAACCCTGCGAAAGAATCGTTCGGCCCAACGGATTGTGGTCACTGAGTTCGGAACGGCAGCTGTTCCGGATCCCTGTCACTCAATCTTCGATCGATTTGCGGCCATATTTCGACCCGACAGTGGGACGGACAACTCAATGATTTCCATCTACCCCTTTGGGGATCAGTATTACACATTCACCGAGACGCCCTTTATGCATCGGTAAGTTAAACTTTGTTTTAAGCGAAATGAAAAGGGAAAAAAATGTTTAAAAAGAAAGGTGGGGCTTAACCGACCACTAGTCCACAAGAGACCATCGATCTTATAGAGCGTGCTGTTAACAGATTCGCAATATTATCAATAAAAAACCTTTCATAAAAAGTTTTCTATTGTTTTTATGATCTTCTAGTTTATTATTTATTAAGGTTACGATTTATGTTCATACTTATATCAGAAAAAGTAATGTCATTATTAATTCGCAAAAAGGAGTTTATTTATTTTTAAAACATAGAAATGTGGCCAAAACAATTTTAAACATATCTCTGATTATTATAATAATATTTTAGAATAAATCCCTGTACCTTGGCCACCGAGGCGCGTATCTGCACCACGGACTTTGTGGGCGTGGTAAATCACACCTCGCATCCGCACATCATGCCCAGCGGCACCGTCTATAACCTGGGCACCACAATGACCAGATCTGGACCGGCTTACACCATCCTCTGTTTTCCGCATGGTCGTCAGATGTTCGAGGACGCTCATGTGGTGGCCACACTGCCCTGTCGATGGAAGCTGCATCCTGGTTATATGCACACCTTCGGCTTGACGGATCACTTCTTTGTGATTGTGGAACAGCCGTTGTCCGTTTCCCTGCCGGAGTACATAAAATCCCAGCTAAATGGCCACAATATGTCGGCATGCCTCAAGTGGTTTGAGGATCGGCCCACGCTCTTTCACCTTATAGACAGGGTGTCAGGGAAACTGGTGCAGACCTATGAATCTGAGGCCTTCTTCTACCTGCACATCATCAACTGCTTCGAGCAGGATGGTCACGTGGTGGTGGATATTTGCAGCTACAGGAACCCCGAGATGATCAACTGTATGTACTTGGAGGCCATTGCCAATATGCAAACTAATCCCAATTATGCTACCCTCTTCCGGGGACGTCCTTTGAGATTTGTTCTGCCCTTGGGCACGATTCCCAAGCCTCAGAGTTCCGGAAAAAGGGGTTTGGTCAAGTCTTTCTCCCTGGCTGGTCTGAGTTCTCCTCCGATTTCCCGAACCATGAAGCACTCGGTTTCGCAGTACGCGGATATTACCTACATGCCCACTAATGGCAAGCAGGATAGTTCAGGGGAAGAAAGCCCTAAGAGAGATGCCAAGAAGGGTCGCTACGATGAGGAGAATGTGATTAACCTGGTGACCTTGGAGGGCAGCCAGGCGGAGGCTTTCCAGGGTACTGATGCAATCTCCCTGCGCCCGGAAATGCTCTGCGATTGGGGCTGCGAGACACCCAGGATCTTTTACGAACAGTATATGGGCAAAAACTATCGATACTTTTACGCCATCAGTTCGGATGTGGATGCAGAGAACCCGGGAACTGTAAGTATTTTGGAGATTTCTTAGTTATATCCCAGAAAGAAAACACCTTTCTTAAAAGCGTTCTCTTTACATAAAAAGTGAGCCAAGATCAATTCAATTTCAAATCCTCTCCATTAAGATGAAGGAAAACAATATCGACAATATTTTCATCTCTATTTTAAGATTCTCGAAAAACAAACTCAAGATCACTTTCGTCTTTAAACAACGTTTCTCATTAAGTAACTGAGAAGATGAGTTCTCAAATTGAGAGAATTTGATCTTGGCTCGTTTCCATTTTCAATTTTGCGTTCGTATTATGAATCTTAAGACATTATAAGCATGTATTTATGCTTTTACAGCTCATCAAAGTGGATGTATGGAACAAAACGTCTCTCACCTGGTGCGAAGACAATGTGTATCCCAGTGAGCCGATCTTTGTGCCCTCACCAGATCCCCAATCCGAGGACGATGGTGTCATTCTGGCCTCTATGGTTATAGGCGGTGGCCTCAACGATTGCTATGTGGGCCTGATTGTTCTGTGTGCCAAAACCATGACCGAGTTGGGTCGATGTGACTTCCACACCAACGGACCCGTTCCCAAGTGCCTCCACGGATGGTTTGCCCCTAATGCCATTTAGATTCTTAGACTACTGTTTTTATGGGAAGAACCCCGACAAAGATCATATGACTTAAGAGATAGGTCCCAGTATTACTCTTAGAACTAGACTAGTGACTTTTGTATTGACTCAAAACTTTGGATTCAAGACATTTGCAATAAACTCCTGCCACTTGCGCTGGAACACCCGATTGATCTTGCGCCTTTCGTCAGAGGTCAGCACTGCGTATTTGATAGAGTTTAGGGCCAGCTGCTTGAGGAATCGCAAATCCGCTTCCGCCGGAGCCAAGGCCATGAAGGCGTAGTAGAAATCGTAGCTCAGACCCTTGGCACCCCAGACACCCGGATCATCGGAGGATATTACGATGGGGAAGTTCTCCGCTATTAGAAAGCTGGCCGGATGATTCCGCAGATCCCAAACGAAGCCCAGAACTTGGTTGGAAATGGGATTCACCTCGATGGCGATGTTACGCTTCTTGATGGTGGACCACAATTGTGGGTGCTTGGGCAGGGCAAAGGCGTGCCCGATGCGCTTCGTATTCAGCAGAATGGCGTCCATCATGTTCCAGTCCGTCCGCCCATTCCAATCTGAGGGTTAGGTTTTCTTATTAACGGAGGATAATATTGTCTATATAACTAACTTGTCTCGCCGGCGTGAAAGAAGTAGTTGGCCGTGCTGGGAAGATCGGACAGTTGATTCATATATTTCTTCAACGGATCCCCTGTGTCCTCCTGACCAATCAGATCGAATCCAATCACAAAGTTTGGCTTAGCATGACTATGATAGTATATTAATAAAACAAAAAAATTAATTCATGAGAAGAAAAGGTAAAAATGTTGATTGTATGAACTATCAAAAGATATTTATCTTTTCAAGGGATGGTTAATACATACTAAAGGATGGTAATAAATACTAAACGACATTCGTGAAAAACATATATATATTTGTCATATTTTGCTATTATTTAATAAATAAATTTAATTATCAAGATAAAAACAATTATCACGTTAAATTTTAAAACTGTACTTACTGTAGTTGCTTAAAAGTGGTTATGCGCCTCAACATTTCTTCCTCGGAGGCCTTATTGCGCTTGGCATATATCACTTTGACACCCACAAAGTCGTGGTGCTTGGCCTTGAACTCCTCCACAATCCGTTCCAGTTCGTTAGCCACCTCCAAAGTACTAAGAGTGCGATTATTTTCGTCGTAGAGCTGAAAGAAGATTAACATCAAAGTGATCGAAGGATTAAATGTTATATAAGATGGCATGAAGGGTTGGTAATTTGTTCCTTTATAATGATTACTTACAGGCGACAGGGAGGCTCTGATCTCAGCATAGATGATGTTATCCTCACACAGCTCCTCCAGCAGGCGTTTGTGATAGGCGCAATAGGTCGGACGGTGTTTGTAGAGCCGATCCACGGTGGTGAAGATATTCTCAAAGCGCTCCCATATCTTTTTGCGGTTCGGCAAGAGGGCTGGGTAATGAAAATGTTAAGATAAGAGAAATTTAAATATAATATCCCTACCCTCCGGCCTGGGACCGTGCATATTGATGTGCTTCTCCAGCTGGCGCTCGTATTTTCCCCGATCCTCGGCATTTATCCGCTCGGTGCACACATTCTGAACCTCGCTGTGGCAACCAGACTTATCGTAGGTGAACACCAGGAGTCCATCCGGATTCCGGCAGGTGTACAGGTTGTTGGTGGTGGTCAGGTTCTGGATGATCCACCGGGAGGTCACCATTCCCGTGTTATGTCCGTGCAGGAAGGCACCCTTCGGCATCTTCTGGATCATCCGGAAGACCTCGCTCTGGCGGACGTATTGCCTGCCCTGGAAGAAGTGCATTGCCGGGGCGTACTTCTCTGGGGTCTTGAAGCCCTCGGCGATCTCCGCCCGCTTGGCGTTCATCAGGATGCTGTTGGCCTTATCCTCGTCGGAAGTCAACCAGATGCTGCCCCCCAGAGAGGCCGCCCGCTCCGCTTCCATAATCTGCTCCCGTAGAGTCTCATAGGCTGTGGGACATTAAAATGTTTTTAACTTACACTCGTGGTTTTAAATCTTAAAAATAAATTCATATTCCAAAAAAAACCTGGTTTCAAATATTATTGTCGAGACGTTGTCTATAGTATAACATATATAAGCTTTGATTATTCTCTTATTTCGTTTTTAGACTCACATACATGGATGCTGCTTTTACATTTCGCATGTATGTTGTTTGTTTACACATTTGATTTAGTGATAAGTTTTTCATACAATAAAATTAATAGACTAAAGTCTAAACAGAAGTAATATGGTTTCGTTAGGTATCTATATAAATTACTCTACCAATTTGGTATTGGACGTTATTTTAAGGTAGTTTACTTACGCCTTTAAAGAACACATAGGTAGTCCAATACTATTACTATTATATGTAATATATGTGTACTATTTTACTAATATATGTATACTATTATATGTAAAAGGTTTCTTATTACAAAAATACACTTATATCTTTGAAGTGCACAAAATCGTATAATAAGAGAATAGGATGTTACAAATTCGGTTTATAAAAATATTATATATCCCTCCGAGACTTACGTTGGTCGGCGGCCTGGAGTCCGCCCAGGAAAACAAAGGCGACCAAAACTTCCAGTAGCAGCATTGCCTTCCAGTAATCTCAGTTCCGCTTTCAGAATATACGCCGCACTTTTTCGATCCACGTCTCTTGGCGATCGTAATCCAACTGATAGGGGCCTCCGGCTTAAAAAGCTGACCCGTATACGGCTTGTGCAATTTCCACTCTGATCATGATCTTGGTCGCTGTGGGAGCAGCGGCATCTGGTGCAGTGGTTCAATGACGGGGATTAGTCCGCTCTGGAATGGGGCGCGAAATGTTTGAATGCCCCCGGGTTGGCACTTTCGTTGACACTGGCCCCTCGGCCAATTTGCAAATAAATTTCGTGACGTAGCATGGTCAGTGCCAAAATGCCCTACGCAAACACGATCCTACCTAAAAATAAATGTCCAGTCAGAAATATTATATATTTTACTTAAAAGCATTACTACCACATATAGCGCATCATCAGAAACGCTACAGCCGGACATTTATGCTGCTATCAGCTATATTTGTATACATATGATGTAAATACATTGGGTTCGTGGGTATATTTTTGCATATTGTTGACTAACCCAATTTGCTCTGTTTACCCACCGAAATTATACTTGACATTGAACGTGAAATGGGGGCATCAGGCCATCGATCATAAAAGAGAAATCTTCTGGGAATGTAATCCCACTCATGAGAATTTTAAAAAAACTATGTTTGCATATATTATGTATATGGGGTCTGTCTGTATATGCATGTTGTTTACTAAATAAAATGGGCTTCATAAAAAAGCCTCTACAAATTTGACCTTTTTTTACTTAAAAGTAGTTGGCATACCTATCAAAGTATCTCCGAGCTTTACAAATAAATATACATATTTTAGCTAATGTTCAATTGTATAACTCATTAAAACGATGTGGTTTTCGAGGAAAATATATATTTGTGTACAAGATTATATTCTTATCAAGCCAAAACATGTTTTTATAATTGTAATCGAATTTTACTTAGCAATGACAAAGAGAGCCTAATGACAATACCCTGGTTTAAAGCTTCTAAGTACAATTTAGAACGAAACAAACAAAATAAACATTACAATACAAAATGTATAACACAAATGGCATTTGTCAACAAACTTTTTGGTGTGTAAGCGAGGATAATTGACACATCTGTAATTACCGTAATTGTCATGAGCATCCAGACCACTTTATAGGGCTGGGGGGCTCTAGGAACTTGTAATTCCGTCGTCGTATGCTGTTAGAAACCAACAACCGCGTCCGTCAACGTCAGTGAAAATTTGCCAAAATAGAAAAATTCAAATAGTTAAAAGTCAGCGAGCGGCCAGCGCGCGCGCCTTCGTCATTTTAAATCACTTAATATGCGCGGGAGGCATTTAATCAGACAGATATATAAAAAAGATACCCAAACAATCCAGCTACTAGAATGAAATTGTTTCGGCAATTCCGAGCCCGGGAGCGTTGTCAACCGTTAAGAGTCGCGGAGGGTGCTGGCCCCGGCTCCACCTCTGGCATAATCTTTTAATGAGCAAGCTTCGCGAAATGATTTTATCAAAATTATAGTTTGTTTTTGCTTTTCTTGGTTCGCACAGCCATAGTTTGAACACCCGCTTTCGGCGGTGGTATCCACAGTTCTATCCGGACACTTCGGGCGAGCGGTCGCAAAAAGAGAAAACGATTCCCCACCCAAAATCCCCGAGTCAATAATAATAAGTCAACGTGACGCGGAGTCGAGTCAATATTTGGATAGTAAACTCATTAGCAGCTAAACAGGACTAACAAATTTATTAGACAAGCAGTAGAAGGACTTCAACATGATGAGAATATGGCTGTTTTTGCTAGTGCTACTTATTTCACACGTTCAGATCCAGGCGCAAACCGCCCTAAGTATGATATATCGAATTAAACATTCAGTTTTAGAATCTTTAAATGGTGTAATATTAATTTATTAATCGATCTTTTGTGTTTTAAAACTTAAAACTTGATCCCTTCACAAACCAGCCAATAATATTTTGGGAGATGGATTAACTAAAGATTGAAAATGATAAATTTTGTAATATTCTTAGGCTACGAACAAGCTCGTCAGGCTGTTCTCACAGCGGAGGAGGAACTCATGACGGGTGGACATACATATCTGAACACCCAGGAGGCCAAGGTGGACGACATATTCATGGAATACAAGCTCGGAGAGTTGTCCCAAGGATTCAGAAATGCGGAGCAGAATGCAGCAGCTCTGCATTTCTTTAAGGCCAAGCCGCTGATCGATCGGAGTGCTGTCTTCCGGTTCCTTCAGAAGATGCCAAAGGGATCTGTGCTCCATCTGCATAACACCGCCTCCGTGAGTTCCAAGTGGGTGGTGGACGATTTGTCGTATATGCCTGGATTACTGCGTTGCACCACAGCCAAAGGACGAAGTGTCCTGACATTCCGAAGGACACCAAAGGAGCACAAGTGTCAATCGCAGTACGTTCGAGTTTCCGACGAGCGGCGGAACTCCCTGGATCCCAGGGTCTACGACAAGAATTTCGAACGCCTGATTAACTTATATACTCCAGTTCCAGAGCGTAAGTGGTGAAAAAAAGATTAGTGATAATATATCATGATATCCAATGTCTTTATGTTACAGTGGAGTACCCTACAATTACCCAGGTTTGGGATCGTTTTCAGGACATGTTCGACGTGCTCGGCGATGCCATAACTTACTTGCCAGCCTTTCGAGCATATCACTGGCAGATGCTCGAGGAACTTTACAACGATAACGTGATGTACGCGGAGATTCGCACTAGTTGCAAAACGGTTAGTAACGTTTTTTTTTTTGGTATTTTCATATGACTATATATATAAAATGATTTAATGGAAAAATATTAAATATGGCCATAGCCGCATTTGGTATAGTCGATCCATATTTCACGATACAGTTTTATATAGCTTCATTTTATTTTTTTTTTACCGTTTCCTGCTTATAGTTTATGAAATGACAATTACCCTCGTACAAATATGGGAATTTCTTAAAAAAGGGTACCATTTATTCAGATTTTTTCTATAATTTACTTGTAACTTTCCTTTCATTAGCTTTATGACGCCAGTGGACGCACTTTTCCCCGAGAGCGTACGATTCGCGAGTTGTACAATATAAATGACAAGTTCGTAAAGCTGCATCCCGACTTTTTGGGCTTTAAAGTCATTATGGCTGTTTATCGGGGCTATGAAATGGATCAGCTCAAGGAATCCGTCGAGGAATTTAAGCAGCTGCAGTGAGTAAAAATTACCATATAAAGAATATCAACATTTACAGACTTTATACAGCCAAGACTTGCCCCACTTTGTGGTTGGATTCGATTTGGTGGGTCAGGAAGACAAGGGAAAACCACTTTATTCTCTGCTGCCTGCCCTGAGGGAATTGCCGCCAACATCTCGACTTTTTCTGCACGGAGGAGAGACCAGTAAGTAATACTCCTTTCAGAGGTTTTCTATTGCTTATATATTTCTTCTAGATTGGTTTGGTGCCTCCACCGACATCAATCTGCTGGATGCCCTGTTGCTCAACACCACTCGCATTGGTCATGGTTATGCTCTGGCCAAGCATCCGATCCTTCTAAATGCCGTCAAATCTCGACAGATCGCCGTGGAGGTCAGCCCTATTTCAAATCAAGTGCTTCACCTGGTCTGGGATCTGCGTAATCATCCAGGTGCTCAGTATCTAGCCCTCGATGTGCCCGTGGTGATTTGCAACGATGATCCTGGATTCTGGAATGCGAAGGGCCTGAGCTACGACTTCTACTATGCCATCATGAGTCTGGCGCCAAACAATGCCGGGTTAAGGATTCTAAAGACTCTGGTGTGGAACTCGGTGAGGTACTCCACGCTGATGGAGGAGGAAAAGACCCGTGCCTTCAAAATCCTGGAGCTCAGTTGGTCGCGGTTCATAGATAAAGTACTCCAAGGCAGCGTATTCTAAGAAAACTTACTAATAAGCACAAACAACCAAATTAAAGTGTTTTTGAGTGATAACAAAATTAACCATTTTTAATCTGGATCAGGAACACTTAAAATTCTAGGTTTCTAGGACTAAGCTTTCTTATTATCCACAGGTAACAGCTATTGGGATATAAAAATACATACATAGGTGAGGTAATAGCACATAATTTTCCCAGAACCAAGGTAGGGGTTATCATTTTCCAGTTCTAGGTTTTATTTTCTATTATTAAATTTATCTACTTTACTGTTTGTGTCGTGTCAATGGTCCAATACTGAGATTTGCGCTTTGTTCATTTGTAAATTTGTATAAATTGCAATGTTAAAGTTGCTTCACTAAGCAGTCATTAAAATAAATTAAGGCAAACGTGATCATAACGTGGTAGTTATCAATGTGGCAGTAAGATTTTGAACACCCGTTTTCGGCGATGATATCCGCACTACTCAGTCTTTTTGGGCGAGCGGTTGCATAAAATTTTATTTCACGTTTTAAATTGTTAAATGTGCAACCAATTTACCGAACATAAAACGTATAGATTTTAAAGTTGATCATCTGATGATATAATTGAGGGAATTTTTAATGTATCCAATTATATCTTTAGGATACGAAAGAGATCGCCAGGCTTTTCTCAAAGCGGATGATGAGCTCATGATTGGAGGACACACACATCTGAACACTCAAGAGGTCAAGGCAGATGAGATATTTATGGAGTACAAGCTCAAAGAGTTGGCCCAAGGGCTTAAAAATCCGGAGCAGAATGCAGCTGGTCTGCATTTCTTTAAGGCCAAGCCGCTGATCGATCGGAGTGCTCCATGCGCACAATACCGCCTACGTGAGTTCCCAGTGGGTGGTGGCCAACTTGACGTACATGCCCGGATTGCTGCGTTGCACCACAGCCGAAGGCCGAAGTGTCCTGACTTTCCGAAGGACACCAAAGAAGCACAGGTGCAGTACGCAGTACGTCCGAGTTTCCGATGAGCGGCGCGACGCCCAGGATCCACAGGTTTACGATAAGAATCTCGAAGGCCTGATCAAATTATATACTCCACTTCCAGAGCGTATGTCAGGGATGCTCTTTTGGGACTATACTCATTATATCTAATGTTTTAACCTTACAGTTGAGTACCCTTCAAGTAACCGGGCTTCGGAACGGTTTCAGGGCATGTTTGATTATGTCACTGGCAGATGCTCGAGGAACTTTACGACGATAATGAGTATGTACGCGGAGATTCGCGCTGATATCCAAATGTTTAGTAAGGGTTTATTTAGATAGATAGTTCCATATGGCTAATTTGTCAATATCTATCGGCCAAAAATGGTTTAAATCAGACCATTGGTCCAAATTGGTTTGCTGAGTAACGGGTATATTATAGTCGAGGCACTTGACTACAGCGTTTTCTCTTCTTTTTATAATATATTCAATTTTCTGTTATCTTTATGACGACAGTGGACGTACTTTTTCCAAAGAGCGTTATGTGCGAGAGTTGTACGATATAAATGAGAAGTTCGTGAATCTGCATCCTGATTTCTTGGGTTTTAAAGTCATTATGGATGCTTATCGGGGTTATACAACTGTTGAGTTTTTGGCAATCGTCGATGAGTTCAAAAAGTTGCAGTAAGTAAGGTAGAATATTTGAAGAGAGTCAACACTTACAGATTTTATTAGCCATGCCCTGCCCAATTTTGTGATAGGATTCGATTTGGTGGATCAGGAGGACAAGGGAAAACCAATTTATGCTTATGATGCATTTGCCGCCAACATCTCGCCTTTTTCTGCACGCCGGAGAGACCAGTAAGTGGTTTTCATAAAAAAACTAAGTTATATCCTGATCATGTGTTCCTTTCAGATTGGTTTGGTAACTCCATCGCTTTTTCGCTCTTTTCAAGCATCCGATCCTACTAAATACCTTCAAGTCGCGCCAGATACCCATCGAGGTATGCCCCATTTCGGATCAAGTGCTTCACCTGGTCTGGGACCTGCGTAATCATCCAGGTGCTCAGAATATGGCCCTCGATATGACAATCGTGATAGGCAACGTTTTCTAAGATTAAACAACTTAAGTAATGCTGTTTTAAATAGGCTGCGTCGAGAACGCTTACAATGAAAGGATTTATATAAAAGTTATATATCTAAATTAAAATTTTTTTTTTTAATTTCTTTCCCGAGGATTTCTTCATATCTTATTTTCCATCTGATAAATAATTTTCCACAAAACGCTCGCAGCTTTCCCGAATTTGCAGATATGCAGTATTAAAACCTCCCATGCCTTGACTCTGTGGAAGCAAAGATAATTATTGCAATGAGTTACAAAATCCACGTCATTTAAATTACAAAATATGGATCCTGGATGATCTCATCCTCCTTGCGTCCAATATAGCTACCCAACAGTTCAATCTTGCACTTTGGACTGGGATGAAGTGCATTTGCCATTTGCTGAAGCTCAATCAGGTTGCTGTTGTCCATGGCGAATATGTAATCAAAGTCGTAAAAGTCTTGGGCAACTATCTAAAAATAATGACCTTAATATAACAAGATGAGGGCTTTTAAAGTAATTTGTGGGTACCATGCGACCCAAGTGGTTCGTTTTAAGACCATGTTGTTTCAGCAATTGTTGGCCACGGGCTTGGGGCTCCTCGCCCACATTCCAATCTCTCAGGCCAGCGCTGTCCACATACCAATCCTGAAGATTACTTTTGAGTACTAAATGCTTCAGTATGGCCTCGGCCATTGGAGAGCGGCAGGTGTTTCCTTAAAGAGAGGTAAAACTTTTAATAAGTAGGTTGTTTTTAATTGTTGACACTTACCAATGCATACGAACAGAACCTTCATGCTTACAGAAATGCTGGGAACTGCAAGTTCCGATAACTAATGCAGCTGATTCATTTTATAATATATAAACCGGTTCACTTTTTCATTCAGCTTTATTAGTTTACCTATATCACAAAACGTTTACAAATCATTTACTTTTGGAGGCGTTCCTTCATGAAGGCGGCACAGGCCACAACACACTGCTGGTAGGCAGTCTCAAAGCCCTCTGCTCCACGCTCCTTAAATATAAAAATATAGGTCATAGGGTCAAATATAGAAATATAACGTTTTTTGCTTAGTTTTAAAACCAATATAATACCTAATTTTCCTTTTAGTCTATATATGTTATTTATAAATAGGTAAGAATTCTTAAAAATCCGTTACTTCGGAATTTTAAATTTTTTCATACAATATCTCTAGGTTGAAAAATCGCCCTATGGGTTATCTTTTTATCTTTACATCGCTTGTTGTATTTTTTCCAGAGATACCTTGAATTATTCATTTAAAACCTATTACAATCTTTTATCTTTGTATGGCTTGTTGTATTTTTCCCAGAGATACCTTGAAGTATAAATCAAAAACCTATTACTCTGTAATAAAAACCCTTAATCCCTTTTAATATCTAAAATATGTCTATCTCTTATGTATGTATTCATTTGTAAGGTCTCTAGTAAAAACATTTATAGACCTCATTAACATTACGGTCGGATCCCTCTCTACTATCAAAGCATTGAAGATGTCCATGAACATTAAAGATAAACGAAGAAATCATGATGGCATGATGGTAGACTAATTTTTCAAAGTTATCTTACATAGTATGGATCCTCTATGATGCGGTTCTTTTTGTCCAGCCCAAAATCGCCGAGCATCAGGAGCTCGGCCTTTGAGCCCTTGGGTGCCTGGCGCCTCAGGTCGCTCATGTTTTCCTCGTCCATGCCGAAGATGTAGTCAAAGTCCGAAAAGTCCTGCTTTCGGATCTGGCGAACGATGTGGGTGCACTTGAGGCCGTGCTTTTCCAGAGTGCTGATGGCCCTCGGATCCGCCCGGTTGCCCACGTGCCAGCCTCCAATGGCCGCACTATCGACCTCCACGTCCTTGACCTTGGCTTTCTCTAGTGTGTCCACCATCACCACCTCCGCAATGGGTGATCGGCAGATGTTGCCTACAAGGTCAAAGGTTAAACTCCATAACTTAATGTACCATTTAAAGGACCTGTCATTTATTACCCAAACAAATCATAAGCACTTTCTTCACCATCTTAAGACAATTTACACGGGCTTACAAACAATTTTGTGTGTTGATTTTTCCGGCTGGTGAGCGAGGGTTCCGAATTTTGCAGCCCTGGTAGTCGCCGGTAGTTGGCAACGCGGGCAACCAGCTGTTGCTGGACGGAAGGCTTAACCCTCAAGCGGTCGCCGGGGCTGCTTTACATTATCTGATTCTTGCGCGCCTGTTTCAGGAAATTCTGGCACGCAATTTTGCATTGCTGGTATATTTTCTCGAATGAAGCTTCGCCAATATCCTAACGTAGAAAAAAGTTTTATTTTTATATGCTATAGTAAAAATAACAATTATTTCTTTTTTTAAAAATAAATATCATCCATACTTGAAGAACTACTGTCAAATTTAATTGTCGTTGAGCTATTACTTAATTAATTATCTATATTAAACATTTTTCCAAAAGCATTCAATTTTTACAAAACTATTCCTATAACTAAAAATAAATATTTTTAAAGGAACACACATTTAAAGAATGTTCTGGAAGTCGGCGACGTAAATGTAATATTGTAAAGCAAACTTTTTTTTGCTATGTCTCTTGTATTTATCTAGTTTTTTATAATATTTAAATATACAAGTACTACTTTTAAAGTGCGTTCTTAATCTTAAGCAAAAAATCCTAGGCCTTACTTTGAAAAATCCATATTTTAAAACTTATCGCTCAAGAAAACCCAGTTTTTCCATTTTTAAAGGCTTACATAATAGGGATCTTCAATGATGCGATCATCCGGCTTTAGTCCAAAATCCCCCAGAAGAAGCACCTTGGCTGTGGCATAATCCGGAGCCATTCGCTTCAGGGCGGCCAAGTTACTCCGATCCATGCCGAAGATATAGTCGAACTTTAGGAAATCCGCGGGGGCCAGAACTCTGGCATGGCTATAATAGTCGATGTTGTTTCTGGCCAGGACATTCAGAGCCCGCTCATCCGGCCTGCAGCCGCAGTGCCATCCTTCGATGCCGGCACTCTCCACGTGCCACTCCCCCTGCAGGCCCGCCCTCTCGACTACGTCACGCATCACAGCCTCGGCAATTGGGGAGCGGCAAAGGTTGCCTGTGTGTGCAGTCCATTTGCATATTAATTACGAAAATTTCAGGGATATATTATAAGGAGGTTACGCACCCACGCAGACCATCAGTACGCTTCTCCTCTGCGATCTCTTTCCCATGGCTCACAGTTGGATATTTTGGGATTGGCCCTTTGATTCACGAACTCAATTCACTGAGAAATTTGAGAGGACTTGGTAACTCAGGAGTATTTAGGTGCGGCTTAGTACAAAAGTGTTCAAAAAATGTGTGAAGAAACAGTAAGTAGATTGATATGTAAACTTAACTGACATTAAAAGCAAAGTGTTTAAAATTCCTCTTTGATTTCTTATTAAATTTCTATAAGTTTTTGGTATCCCTTGGTTATATGATACTATGAATTTCCTAATTTTAGTAAACACATTTCAATTTTCTACTAAGGCTATAAAGATGTAACTTTATTAAACAGACTTTAGGACCCAAAAAAATCATATTATAAAGTCAATATATTTTATAAGGCATTACATGTTATGAGAAGCCCTTTCCCCCATTGCTGATTACGGCTTATTGAAATAAATCATAGCAATAGTGAATTTCTTTTGATATTAAAGACCAATCTATTGAGTTATTTTAAAAGACGAGTTTACCAAAATTACCCAAATGGATATGGAGTTTGACAAGGTGCTGAATTACAGAAGAGCCATTACCGAACTACAGTAAACACCTCTGAGGTATAAACAACCTCGGGATTAGCCTGCATTGCATTGTGAGCATTTAGTTTAGGAGCAGACTTTGGCCGTTACACTTTGTCAAGTGGTGCCTGGCTGGAGATCACACCTCTGGCACTTCCTCTTCCGGCTGCCTGGTGCATGCACCACATCCTGTTTACCCACCATCCGCATTTACTCCGAACCTCTGACTAAAAACTGCGCTCAAAGCAACTTTAACTATTACCATTTAATTAAAGTTCATTTGCCGGGCGACGGACGAGGTCCTTACCACCCACTTCGTCTGGGGGAAAACTTTTGCCCAGAGGAATGCAGAGGTGTTGAGCTCTGCCCTCGGTTTCCAACTGGGTTTCGGACCTAGGTTTGGGCTGACCCCATGAATATGCAAGCTGCACCTGCTGCTCAAAGGACAGGCTGGTCGTAAAATGCGTAATGACTGTCAGGGAGATGAGTTCTCCGGTTCGGGTGTGAAACTTAAAGCGGATGAGGATGACCAGGTCTCTGGCAGAGAAATAAAGTTGCTTTTTAAATAAATTCGTTTAGAGTTTTATGCAAATTGTACACACGCACACACAACCGTCGGGGGCAAACAAAAGCCAGACGAAATGGATGTACACAAACTTTGCCAAGTTTCTGGTAGTTGTTGTTGATGTTGATGTTGCTTTTCCTGGTAGTCAGGGGGCGGCTTTGATGGCATCAAAGTGAGCTTGTCGTTGTGCAGACAAATGTTACGTACTCTCGTCACACTCTTACATATGCAAATGTCCCTTGCCGGCGCAGTGCTGCAGTGCGTCCTCCACAATTGACAATTGTTGAAAATGCAAATGGAAATGGAAATGCCAAGACATGTGCCCAACAGCCACACCAGCAATTCATACATATGCCATGGATAATGGAGGTTTCTCGGGGGAGGAGGCCGTGCAGGTAAAGAGGTGAAGACAAATGCAAAGGCGATGTCTCTACTATCATCATCCGGCGACGACATCTCCTCAGATAAGATAAACGTTGGCAAAGTCAACAGCAAGAACTGCATGTACTGGAAAAAATTAATTAAGAAAGTTCGGAATGTACGATTTTCAAATATTTTCTAATAATCCAGAAATATGCCTGAAAGTATGCAGGAAAACTCTATACTTTGGGTTATATATTTATCAGTGATTTTGAATCATTTGTGATATTTATGGTAATCATTGTATGTTTATCATTTCCTGATTATATCTTTTATTTAATCAGAACTCTATATTCATCGAAAACGAACTATTAAGATAGATACCCCAGAAGAAATATATACAAGGGCTTTATAGACAAATACACTTATTAAAATACAAATACATTTATGTAGAGTCTCAATATACCTTCCATTCTCAATATTATAAAAAAGTTTTGTTATTATGACGCTTAATAAATAAAAATTTAAAATAATTGTTTTGTTTAAAAGAATATTTTAAAAAAACTATCTTGAGAAAAAATAATTTTTTAAGGGGTATTACATTTTTCTAAGCTGTACAAAATAATATCTCTACAAATCCGACACATTTTTTCAAGTGCCCTAGGGAAAGGTCAGTGTAAATAAAAGAAAACGGATTCGTAGCCCACCGCAGGCCGAAATAAATTCTCAAGTGCAAATGAGGTAAATGACAAGGGGTACAAAACCATCATAACCTCTGACCTGCCTCCCTGCGACCCAAAACTCCCACTTCGTCGAGCAGTTGACAGTCGAGAGCAAACATGTCCGAGATGAACATCCATTTTGCATTTGGCAAATGAAAAGCGGGAAAGCTACAACTGACGTAGTGGCTGGCAGACAGCTTGTCTATGCATCAAGCCATCTCTATCTGGGCCTGTATCTGTATCTGGAAGTCCGTATCTGGTAACCGTATCTTTTCCTCTCTCTGTCTGCCTTTTGCAGCTTCATCAAATATTTAGCGCCAGGCAGGCGGCTTCATCTCGAGGGGCGGAGAAGAGGGACAAATAAGCGCATTCATTGTGTTCGTTCAGTGTAAATACGAAACGGATGTAGCACTGCTTGGAAAATAACAACTTTGAAATCTTAAGAGCTGACATCGACTGCTGTGATACTGTAAAATGTATCTAGAATCTAAAGATTACTAAAAAAACATTTAATTTATCGAATGAGTATGTATTTTGTTAAGCTTTATATAAAATGAAATTTTAAATAAGTTTGGAATATTATATATAATGTACATATATAAGTAAGTACATAAAATCGTTCAAACATGTTTACTTAGCAGTTTTGAAAATGTGAAAATCTTTAAGTATTTCTTGCTATTTAAAAATAATATTTTATACTTAAAGCTTCTTAAAAATGATTTAGTTTCCAGAAATTAATAGATCATATATATTTTTAAACTTTTTTTTTCGATATGAAATCATTTTGATCTAGTCCTATAAAGATACCAATAAGTTAAACAAAGGAACACTAGAATTCGGGGTTTGTTACATAAATACTATCTTTGTTGCTTTATCGATATACCATTTTACCAGTTCCTAGACGTTAATAGTTAGCTGTGGAAGTTTTTACTACATCAATCACTGTATTTAATAGCTTTGTGTGAGGATACATAAAAGTCTAGAAACTGTTAAAGCAATGCCGTCAGAACTAATGAATAAAACAAACTTTGAGGGAATCGATTTTAGTCCTTGTTTATACGTAAATTTAATAATCCTCCCCCGCCCCGGACACCGAACTCAGTATACCCCTGCAGCAGATGCTTTGTAGAGAGCAGGCGAACTACCCTGCAACAAAATAGAGGGTGTGGGCAGTGCCAACGACCAGCAAGAACAGCCAAAAAGCCGGCAACAACAAACGCCCGCGCAGTGCCGGCAAAATGTTGCATGTTGCTGCCGTGCCGCACTAGCAACATGTCGCTTGTTGCTGCCGTATGCGCACCAGCAACATCAGCAGCAAACATTGCATTTGTGTGGGTCGCCTCAGCAACATGAGCAGCGTTTCGAAAACTTGTTTTCAACGTAGTTGGATTTAGTTTACTTTGAGACGGCGACGCAGGTGGACGTGTCCGAGTGCGAGTGAAAGAGATCGAAGAACGCGAGCGGAACGTAAGCGGACCGCGTTGTAGAAACAACAACAACAGCAGCAGCAGCATTTCAGTGTTTGTCTTTAGTTTTATGGCGCACGCTTCGCGTCAGGTAGTTTTTTCCGAGATATATATATATACATATACCTGTATAATGTTTTTGTGATTCGTCTGGCGGCAATGTTTTATGGCTGACAAAACCATCCAGCGTGTAAAGGTTGTACTACCCCGTGCGAGAATAAAATCAGAGGGTTACATTCTGCGTGAAAAGTGCCAGTGTTTACCCTTTTGCCGGGATTACTCATCAGCGCATCATCATCATCATCGACTACAACTCCGCTGCCACAACTTTACGAAATCCCAAAAACCAGTATCTCCTCTGAGCCCAAGTATCTGCAAGATACGTGAGGCAGTCCAGACCACATATTGGAATTTACTTAACACGTATGCAACGAGGCACCAATACCACTAGGCCACACAGTTCGAGCGGGACCCATTGGATTTTGCAACCGAAAAAACTACAGGGTAGGTACAAATCGTGGCTAATCGCGGTCTCTTCCCGGGAAAAAAGGCAGAGAAACATACTCACACTTGTCCAGCTGCGTTTTTCCACCCTCAATAAATTCGGGCTACCTGTCTCGGGATTGACCCTCTGGTTTTCCCATTAGCCGCTAGAAGATTTCACTGCTGCCGCTGCTGCTATATGGTATATCGGAAAGCTATGGCTATTTATAAATATAGGTACCCTGCGCTTTGGGGCCCAGGCTCAAATCCGGTTTTCATATATCCCAGCCCATGTCTGCTGGCGGGGCCAACATCAATTCAATTTCTACTGGCTGAGTGAGTTTTTAACTCTCGACGAGAAGAATCTCCATCTCCAGGTCGAGCAGCATCTTCGCTGTGATCTCTGGAGAGCTGGTTTCTTCAAGACGTTTTCTTTTCTTTTCTTCGCTCGCTTTGTTTTCTTTCGTTTCGTTTTCGTTTTTTACCATTTGCCGATCGTCGTGTTGATGTTGATCATGATGCTGTGGCTTATTGCCGCCAAGATTTTGTATTTTTGCCGATTGAAGGTGCATGGCCTTATTTACCCAGTTTCCAAATCGCTCACCGATTTCTGCTTATTCCGTTTTGGGGTTTGTTTTGAGGTATTTGCTGAATCACACGGGGATCATTTGAATGTTTTAGCCAGACAGTCGCTGGAATGGGGTTGTATTCTGTTTTTTGTTTTATTTTTTAAGAGTCACACCCATGGCGAGTAAGTATCCCGCTCCGGAATTGACTCACGGCCAAACAATGCGACATGCGGCGAATTGCTGTGGGGCCACTGGCATGGGCAAAAGAGAAAAAATCAAAATGCAAAACTTGTTGCTAATAAACAACAATTACAACAACAAAAACAAGTTCAGCTAACCACAAAAATGCTGGCAGCTAAACTCCAGAGTCGCTCGTCGTTGCCCAGGAGCTCTACTCCGAACACCACACCGAAAACAAGTCGGAGCACAGAGCCATTGGCTGTTGTTGCTGCTGCTGTTGTCACACTAGCCACCAGCAACACCAACAGCAACATAAGCAATTTGTTGCTGCTGCACAGAGAAAAACAACACACCCAAAACAGTTTTTCATTTGCATAACACATAGACCTTTATCTGCGATCAAAAACGTTTCTTTATTCATCCAAAACAGTTACATTTTGAATACTTTTGTATTTAAAACTATATAATTTCTTTAAACCTCTTAGAATTTTTTTATTTCATTAAGCCGATTTTAAGTGTTTGGGTGTCACAAAAATATCAAGAGAGTTTATCTTTTCTATCTCCTTTTAATATCTGTGGGAGCCGAAGAATATCTGATGGGAAAAAAATTATTAAAAATCTTTCTAAACAATCAATAATCACTTTAGCTCCCCTTATTTTACAAATATTAATTTTAGTATTATATAATAGCTTTAAATTATTAAATAAATAAAATATTTGGGGATTTATAATGCTGATAACGATTTTAATCAGTATCATTCAAAGCACATTTACTAATTAGGACCATGCAAAAGTTATTATAGGGTAATAGACTTTATTAAGGTGTTATTGATATCAGGCCTTGTAATTGGTATTAATATTATATATTTTAGTAAAAGTGAAATTTAAAAAAAAAACGAGTTGTGTGTAATTTGAAATTAAATTGGAACTAAAGAATATTCTGGAAAATGCCTGTTATTTCATGGTAACCAAAACAAAGTCACATAAAACCAACTACAATCTAGTTCTAGTGATCGGTCTTATCAGTCATAAAAAATCTATTTTTCTCCGTGCATGTGTAAATCGGTGTCCCCATGTGAAGACCATAAAAAGCGGCCAAGTGGCCAGCTGCCTCGACTTTCCTCTGACCACCAGAGACCAAACCAAAGAACGGCCATAACTGTGTCAGTGTGCAACTAGAAGAGGTCTAAGCCTATTAAGCACACTGGCTTAAGATCGGCCGATGCCGAGAGATAATACCCGTAGCTCCCCAGCCGATTAAGTGTAATTAATGCCGACAGGTGTCACTGAATTGGCGCAAGCTCAAAGAGATTGCAACGCCCTAATTGGCTCCTCCAATTAGGAGATGTGTTTGTATGCCGGCACTTTCGCCACATCAAAAAAGGGGGGAAGACTTCTACTAGATGCTCTCTTTATTCACGTGATTAGCATGCGGATCGCTACGGATCATATTCATTGCCCAGGATTGTGATCTTCCGGAGGGCTTTACTCCACCTCCTCTTGACTCCGGCGGACGCACCGGGTGACCTTTCGCTTGAACTCCGCATAATTCTCACGATACTCCTTGGCCGCGTCCACATTGGCGGCCGATTCGTCATTGGGATCGGTGAGCATGGAGATCACCGAGAGGAGGATCGTCTCCACGGTGTGGACCGGTAGCCAGCGCTCCTCGGCCTTCTCGTAGCCCCACTTGTCGTCACCCGGCTCGTGGAGGATCGAGATGCACACGTCGCCGGCCTTGTCGATATTCGGATGCCAGATCTCGGTGATGAACTTCATGCGCGGCGGTCGCAGCGGGTACTCCTTGGGGAAGACCAGGTGCGCCCTGAAGCATCCGCCCTCGTAGAGGGTGTCGGGCGGACCGATGATCACCACCTCCCATTTAAAGATATCCGAGTCGCTGACCAGGCCGGCGGAGAAGCCCTCGACGGGATTGCGCTGCAGCTCGGAGAGCTGGCGATTGAGCAGTAGCGATGCTTGCAGTTCTGACATGTCACTGGACTGGGGATGGTATTGCGATCGCCACTAGTAGGATATATGTATCTCCAGGGGGGAAGAACTATACTTACTGGAATTTTGTTCTATTGTTTCGAGTCACTTTCTGGTTTACTTCTACGGCTGCTGAACTACGCTCAACGGCAGCCAGCCGAGAAAGATCTTCCAACGACTACTCTGTTTTCTAACTGATCGGGGATTATGTAAAAGTGGTTAAAAGAATCAGAAAATACAAGAACTTATTCATCAAAGTAAAACGATTATAATCAGAAACATACTGAAAACGTAAGAGGTACTTTTACTCTACTGCTCCTTAAGAATTCTATCCCATAAACTTCTTGTGGGTTCTGTATTACAAATTATATGTACCTACTTTTTGAAGGTGCGGAACTGAAGACTTTAATATGATATCATTCTGAGTTTTAAATGGTCTCATTTAAAATCTGAGTACTATAAATATAACATACCGTACTTTAATAATTGAATATTTTGTAGTTAATTGGAATGTGTCTATTTGGACATAATCAATTATTGAAATGATATAAAAAGATTTTACAGCAAATAGTTACAATCAAGACTGTTAGCTTTAACAACCTATACGTAAAATGCGCAAAGAAACTAAAAGATCAATTCCCTTTGTCTGATAAAGGAATGTCTAGTTCCACTATCTTTACAATTGTAGCCCTTTGAATGCCTACGTAAGGAAACTATCTCCATGGAAATCCTCTTGAAAGCGACTCGAAAGTTGCCATTACAAGCTCTTTGCTCTTGGCCTGGAATGGGTCCAAGGAAAGTCCCTCTTTCCTTTCATTTCCCTCCATTTTCAGCAATTACTTGGCCGTCGCTAATGCTACTGGTGCCACTCTTTTCCTCCTTTTTATTTTTCCTTTTTTCCGAACTGGCTGAATGGAAATTATGATGGCCGCCACATTGTTGCCGTTGGTTTTGGCCTTTCGTAATTGCGCACAAATGTTGGCCCAGAGTTTCTTGCTGGCCTGCAACTTCGACCACGACATGTGGCGGCTGCCCCATCGACTTTTCCGCAGCTTTGAGGTTTTTCTTCTCTTTCCCCTTTTTTTTTTTTTTTTTTGCAAAATTGCATTTGGCTGGCATTTGGAAATCCGCAACTTTAGCTGACTATCTGAGTATCGCTAACTGAAATTATGTTGCCGCAAATGTGTGAATCGTTAATGTCTTGTTGCCAGCTGGGGAACATTGCGCTTGGTCTTTCGGCACTGCCGGTTTTTCAAGTTTTCCGTGCTGCGAGTTTTCTCAAAAAATTCCTTCGCTTTTTTTGTATGCATTATTATTTTTGTAATAATATTTACCTACCTGCAACAACATGTGGAGTTCTTCTACTAACCAAGAACCAAGTCGGATTCGAAATTTGCTAAATTATCCAGCACATGCCAAAGGGGGCGGAGGAGTAGGGTTCATATGAAACATGTTTGGCCAGAACACATAAGACCGACAGCTGCTGCTCGGCCGGTTCCTCCAGCTCTTGCTGCCTCTACTTCAACTTCTACTTATATCTCCGCATCCATCCGACTCTGCCCATTTAAGTGCCACATGTCGGAGACGTTCCTCCAGATCCCGCAGGGAAAGCGATATGACAGCGAGAGCCGGGAAACTCACACGTGCCACAGCGCACCTCCAAGTAAAACTCGAATTTTCATTCCCTACACTCGGGGGAAAAACGCCCACTACTATTTAGATAAGAAATCTCGAAATTGAGAGCTAAGCACATTTCATCAGATAATTAATTTAGTCATTTTCATAACACAAATTAATGTCAGGCTAGGCTTGCATAAATTTAAGATCAACAAGGTTTAAAGCTCTTTTATTGCTTAATAAATAAAGGTTTGAATTATAAATGGTAATTGTATTGTCATCAGTCTGGCAACATTCTTGTTGATATTCATATGCTTAATTTATTTATTGTTTATTTGTTGAACAATAAATTTGTGTTTAAATTAGTTCATCTATGGAGATGGCATACAATTTTATTTGAGATGAAAAGAGGTATGAAAAGGTTAAAATGTTACCCACTTAGGAACACATATGATCAATGATTTTAAAATATAGAACATTTCCTTATGTGATTCAATGGTAAAGGCCTATTAAAAATTTGGTAAATTACTCGATATAAGTAAATGTTTTTTTGTAACAAATATTTTCTTAGTGTATAAGATGTAGGATATAATATTTTATTATCACACAAGTTCTCTAGGCACAGGATATTAAAAAAGGGTATTCACATATTCCACACTATAGAGACAGAATTATCCCTAATTTTGCGCTTTAGATACGCCTTTCTTTTTCAGATCCTTTTATTTTTTCTGTGTAGGAAAGTGTCGCGAGCACGAGCATTGGTAAAGTGATAGAGTGACATTGCTTCGGCGGCCTTTCAACCGATTTCGGCTCACTTTGTGGAATTGATTTTCAATTTTCATTAAGACGCCCACACGTAAATGCAGACACTGCCCCAGGTTCGTTGCCATGGCATTTGATTGGAGAGCGGGGAGGGGTGCCATTTAAATGAGGGTGTCTGAAGTTCATCTGCACGTCGGTATTCCCTTACTTGCTTTTCATTTTTTTTGGTGGGCGTGGTGGTTGCATGCGACAATTGCATTTCCGGCAATACCAGCATGTTCCACTCCTCAATATTCCCTTTGGCTATCTGACAATTTCTCCCTTCTAGGTTTTTTTTTGGGTTTGGCCCCTGTTTCCTAAACGGAGCACCTGCTCTCCTGGCTGCGTGCCTCAAATTGTTGGCTCATGTTGCGTCCATCAAACAGCTGACGGCGTCGATCAATTGAAATGGCTTTTTCCTTCGTTTTTTCCATCGCCCTATAATGCTGCATCGCCACCGAGTTGCTGCGGTTCGTTCTTCTCGTTGATGACTTCCTGGATCTAATGACTGGGCAACCTGCTGATGAATTGTCTTTCAAGTTGATCGTAAAGTATATTAATAGTTTCTCTAGCAGGCATGTAATGCTGTAAGGATGAGAGGCAGCCAGAAAAAAGTTTTATGATCTCAGTTTATAGTAATAAAACTTGCAATCTTTGCCTTCAAAATAAAATCAATAATTTATCCTAAAGTAATATATAACAATAATTCCTTAAGCGATGTTTTTAGGTAATACTTCTTTGTAATTAAACGTAAGACTTTATTTAAAATTTTTTATAAAAGTGTGTGGCAGCATAAACTTGCAAAGCAGTGCAAAAACACCACCTCTCTCTGCACTTCTCATAAATCCAACTTAAGTGAGTGACCAACTGGATTTTAGTGCTTTATTGGCGCTCTGAGTTATGCACTCCCATTTTTGTTGCCCCCGGCACACAATTTCCAATTGCATGCAGAAATATGAGGAGGAATTGCTCTGCTCGGGAAAACTGGCCATTATATCGTTCCGCATAGAGGGAGGAAAACAATGCTAAAGAGAGAACTCAATAAATTGCAGAAAAGCGAAAAGTGGAAGGAATGAAAAATAAACAAGAACGAAACTGCAAAAATATAAAAAAGGAAAACACGCTTTCCACTTGCAGTTTTAATGTGTTTTGTGCGTTGTTCCTCGTTTTATAATTGAGTTGGCAGTTGCAGCTAAAGTTGGAGTTGCAGTCGTGCACTCATCGCTACCCGAAACCCATCCACATTTCCCTGTCCAGCCAAAAGATGCCCCCTTTTTCCTGGTTTTCCCTGCTTTTCCCCATGGAAGTGGGTGGGTTGCCATCGGGATTCGGCCACGTTGCTGTTCACTCGTGTGCACTGAATGCGAAAAACTTCTGCACACTTTTCAACTGCAACGCGATATTATTTTATGTACATATTCCTCATATTTTTATTATTATTATTATTTCATAATACCCTCGGCCCAGTGCGGACTTACCTTTGTGCGCTGCATTGAAATGGAGGCGCAGACTCAAACGCTCGGGGATCTGGTGCACCGATGCCAGACAAAAACCGCCATCCTTGCGGTGGGTTCCGTAATGAGCGTTTCCGTCAAAGCCATTTTCTCGTTCAAACACTTGGCAAAAAGTGTGTCTTAAAAGTGCTTGGACGAGATTTATTTGTGGCACAATTTTTATATTTTTTATTCACCCTTGTTTCAAGCTGTCACACATTTCGGTCCCCATATCATACCATACTACCAATAATAATATATCGTCCCTAATATATTTTCATTTTTTTAATTCTGTTTTTTTTTCTTTTCAGAATTAAGCTGAATCTTACGGTGAGTTCTAAAAGATCAATATATTATATTTAATTAAATTTGAATTATGTTTTTGTTAATTTTTTTGTTAGTGCACTGGCACTTAGGTTAACGTGCCGCATTTAAAAGGGCATTTTCTTTATATCACCACACGGCTGACTTTAAAATTGGATCTACACTACATAATTGCTCAATTTCTTGCTTCATTAGCGGGTTTTCCTTTGCATTCGGTTAGTAATTTGTCGGACCCAATGAAAGATCACCCAGGAAGTGAGAAACTTTTAATTTGTCCGACCATTTAGGCCCTTTTCTATGCTTTTCTAAACCCACTCGTAGACCCAGTAAAGTGTGAAGTGTAAAGCGTTATGCGTACGAGTGTTTCATAACTCACTCATAAGGCCGGCAAACAAATGAGCAAAAGTGTGCTACTGGGGTCTGAAAATCGAGGGATCTGGGGAGCCAGATGAGCCGTTAGACAGTGCCCATGGCGCCCCAGAGTTCATTTACTCCGCTCCGCCACCAAAGAAAATTCTATGGAAAGAAAAGGCAGGCGGAAAAAAATTCGACAAAAAACCGTCAAGCAACGTTATTTGTAGTTTTTATTTCTTTTATTTTTTTATTTACCCATCTCTTTTTGCTAGACCATTTCGTTTTTAAAAGCTTTGCTGGCCGGCTGTTCTTTGTTCCGGGTGAAGAGCGGGGGTCTGAGGTCTGGGGCTTGAAAAAAAAATCCAAGCTTGGCCTGAAAAAGTGCTTATTAAATTTAATGACAGCACGTTTGCTTGCGAAAAGCGATTCGACAATTTTCGTTATTTTTTTGTAAAGCTTTTTTCCAACCTTTTGGTTATACTGCTTTTTTGAGTAGTTTTTTTATTAGTATTTGGTTTATTGGGGACTGTGGCTCATTGAGAGCACTGAGGCCATAACAGCACAGTCTTTAAGTTTAATTATGTGGCAGGGCTTCTTGGCCCGGTCTTCATAAAGGGGTCGTAATGGTCATAATAGCTATATATGTAGTTTCAATTGAAATGGTAACTAATTTCATTGTTGGTGAGCTTAAGTGGGGGAAAACGAAAGTTATCTTTGATTAATTTATTATTTCCTGTTTTATTAAAAAATATTATTGCATCTTTAAGGGAAAATTAAAAAATATTATATAAAAAGAAAAGGGAGAAATTAGCGATTTTGAAATTTAGTAATCGCATTATTTTCTAAACATGTATTATAAATTAATGTTTTATTGTGATATGAACTTGTATAACAATGTAGGATTACAAATAGTACATAGTTTCCTACAATATTAATCATATAAGATATCAAACTTTCTTTAGTTATTATTTGATGTCTTTGTAATGATATGATCTTCAATTTCTATGCTGCGTTATGCATGATCTCAAGTTAAGCTATCCAATTAGCCCTGATTAATTCCCAGCAATAAGTTTCTCCACAACCTAGTGGATTTTCCATTTCAACCGCTATTTCTCAGCTCCTTTTCGACCTGTCACAATTTTATCCTATCCTGTCGTGATTTTCACCGACCCCTTTCGCCAACTGTCGCCTAAGATTTCTCACAATTATGAACGACAAACTGGCATAAATTTATGACTGACAGTCGTTTTGGCATTTTCAGTAAACAGGCAGTGAAAGTATTTTAATTAAATGCCCCAAAGGAAGGGGACTTCAATGAGCGCTTTAGACCTGCGGGTTATGAGGCGGTAATTGCAATTTCGCCGAGAAAAAGACATGGCTTATTATTCAACTGGTTTCTTGGTATGTTGTCTGTGGAGTGCTCGTTGAACTTCAAATTGTGCGGGAAAAAGTGAAATTTTTCTTATGGCCTCCACACTCTCCACACTTTTGTTTCTGCCAAAGTTAATGAACTGAGCAAAAATCTGGAAGCAGGGCCAAAACAGGAAGCAACTTTGTAACATTAGCACAGTTCCCCTCTTTTTGGTCTAGGAAAACTATGTTAATTTCTTGGGGGTGTCCTATGAAATGAATTCATTTTCCTTTGGCAAAACAATCGCGAAAATGCGGAAGGGCAAATTTTGGTTGCGTGTCGCGGCGTTGGCCACAACTGTTGACTTTTATTCACACAATTACAGCCGGCGAATTTGCATTCGCTTCCTCCGCCATTCACCTGTTCAGTTTTACCTGTCACGCTCGACTGATTTTTTCGAGGGAGCCGCATCACTTGCCGGCATTTAAAAGACAAACCCTTGACTTTGGTCTAGAGTCTAGACTCACCGGTCTTCGAAATTCGCCCACTGACCTGGGCATCATCTAATTAGCTTTCTTTTGACACAGCCTTTGAATTAGCATTTTCGCAGCAGAAGTTCACTCCGAAATGTTCAATTCAAAGCTGTCTTCTGTATAAATAATTCAAAACTGACCCGTGGCTTTCATTTCTTTGGGTTTCGTTTTGTTTTTCTCCATTTGTTTTCCATGTGACGCAGCAACAGTTGTCTCTGGGCCCTGTGGGAACGTCTCGAACATCTCGAAGAAGTCATAAAACTAACAGTTGAGCGGAAATTAACACAGATACTCCAAAGGCCAACTGCCAAGAGCGCTCCAGCTTGGTTCGGCCCAAAAAGAAAAACAAACAACAATCGAGGCTCTCTATGTGATGGCATTACCTTCCGATTGAGATGTAGATGGCTGATTCGAGATAGCCCAGATAGACAGGTGAACCACACTGAGAGGGGATTATGTCGGTGGTCTAAATAGCCCTCGGATGACGTTGCACAACCCGGGTAATATGTGGCTATCATTAGTCTACAGTTAGTCGTCTCTGATTCGATGTGGGTATTTGGAATTCTTGGTGGCAGTTAAGTTGCGGATTGGGCACACGGTTCATTGTCAAGGCACTAGCAAGTGCTTTCTACTCTGGAGAGATCTTTAAGAAGGGATAAAAGACCTTTTCAATAACAAATTGATACGCTCGAGGGGACTTCCTCTGTGGATCTGGGCTGCCCAACTACACTTGCGCTAATTAATATAAAGGAAATCCAAAAGATCTTATCATAGTAACCTGCATTTCCTGTCGATCACTGGGAAAAACTAGATTGTTCTTAGTTAGTTAGGGATATATATTTCTAAAATACAATTAAGATATCCTTGGAAAATATATTAACAAATATTATAATCCATATAAAACAAAATAATAGGTTTTCTTTTCTACACTCAGAAAAAAAATCAAGTATTTCGTGCTTGAACCTAGTATTTTCGGTGTCAAAACTTCGCCAAGCATGGAAAATACAGAACGCGAGAACAAAATACTACTTTTGAGCACGAATTTTCAAGACCGAAAATACTAGATTTAAGAACCTTTCGGTCTTAAATCAAGTATGAATAATTCTTAAATCAAGTCATATTTGGACTAAAAACAAGAACGATTTAATAATAAAGTAAGAAATTTGCAGGCATGATTTAAGGACGAATAATTCTTAAATCAATATATAAATATTATGAAACTAAAATGAGTTTTTATTTTATGCTAGTAAGAGAAATAAGTATTGGAAACTGAAACGAAATAAACGAGATATATATAAATAATATTAATATTTTAAGTTTACTTACGACTTGCCGCTCACGGGCATTAACACTACCTAATTTATGCGCCTTATATACTGAGTACTTTCAGAATAAACAGTTGGGAATTATTAAGGTTGGCAGACATAAAAACTCCAAAATGTGCTCAATATGAGAATTTTTTGAGCACGAACGTTCTTAAATGTTAAGCATGCAATTTTTCTTAAATCAAGGCTGTTTGTACTTGTTTTTAGCACGGTGTTTTTCCCTGAGTGTATAAATAATAAAAGGAAATGTAATATTTTGGGTAAATTTGTTCAATGTTTAATGTTTAGAGGTACTATATAAAGTGCTCGATTTTTACCATCATATATGGGTAGTTCCGAAACTTGATTCCCTGTTCTCTTAAGATTTTTTCCGTGTGTGGTCTTGTCTTGTTGGTTGCTTGGCATTGTTGCCTGTTGTGCGTTCCATTTCGCTTCTCTGAACTTGTTGAAAAGCGAGTAAAATGTGCCAATTTTCTATATATATAGTATATATACCATATCTTTATGTACTTGTAATGCAAGAATCGTAGAGTAGGAGAGTGGGAGCCACAGGCTCGTCCATACATGGCCACTTCATCACGCAGCGTTGGCCAAGCGTGCTGTTGTTGCTCCTCCGGCCAAATGCAACTGAGCGTCGCCGTCACCAGCCGGCGGCCTCATCTGCAGACCCCCCTAAGAACCCCCATTTCGTACACCCCCTTCACTTACCAACGGCTCTGCCCTTCGGCAGTTTGCAGCTTCTATTGTTCTGGCCGCTCGTGCTTGTGCTAGATTTATGCACTTTACTGGATCCCCATTTCCATTCCCTCATGCAGTTTCGATTTCAATTTAAAGCGGATGTTGGCTTTAATTGCAGGCCTGGCGAATTATAATTCATGCATATGTGCCCTGCTGCACTGGGACGTTTCGGGTTGCAACAATTGGTCCTGGGTGGCAGTGAACTTGCCGATCAAGTGGGTGTAATCCATACATTCCGGGAATCGAATATTGAAGGGGGCAATCAATTTGCCAATTGCTTTGTGCTAAGGTTTCCTTGCCAAATATGTAATATTGTTTATTTATTGAGCGATAAAAATGAAGCCGTAAAAATGTATATCTGCATATTGAATTTGAATTTTCGTATTAAATATTTAAATGAAATTAAAACATATTGAATGGCATAATATTATTTTAAAATAATGCATTGCCTGTTGAAAATACTAAATGCGATGTTAGTCATATTAACATTGGACACTTTACGATTTTATAATAATAGCAAAGCTTAAATTCTTTAAGATAACTATAAATGTTAAGCTTAATATATTCATAGTTTAAATTATTAAAATCAGGAATGGATTAAACAAACAAAAAAATGTTAATATAATATTAAATCTTTGGATTTACTACTACTATTTTTGGTTTAGTAAAGCTGTTTCCTTTATATGCATTTTATAAGTGGAAAGTCTTATTCTCAGTTTTAATTAAATTGATTCTATGTGAATTATTGTGTTTTTCTAGATAGACTTGTGCTCTTTTGGTTTAAAGATCATAGGGAAACAAACATTTGATTTAATTTTGAATATCCAAATCCAGATTAAAAGTCATAACATTATTGTTCATTTAATGTTAATAATGCTAAAGTCACTTAAGTCTAATGAAGTATCAACTAATGATATTATCAACTAACAGGATACTTCCCTAGATTTAACTTCACTGGATCAACTTGATACATCTATTGAACAAATTTCCTTTTCATTCTTGACCTTTAAAACTAGAAAATGTCAAGATGGAAATCCATCTCACTTTTCTCCCCAGTTCAGTGGCCTCTGCCAGCCGATGCACTTGACTTATGGCCACTGTCAATGCGGCTAAAACTGCCACTGGAATGGTCATTGGAAATGCAATTGCAATTGCGATTGGCAGTGCAATTGATTGTGGCTGCTGGTCAATCGATGGGGGATGGATGGCTGGACGACATTCAATGGCGACTCACTCACTTTCACTGATCGAAAGCGTGAAGCCAAAGTTTAATTGAATCTGCAGCTGCTGCTCCGCTGACGGCGAACAATGATTGGTGGCATTCAATGATTGTGGCTCCGTGGCTCCTACCAACTTTCAAACTTGGCCATTTGAAAGTTATTGGCCACAAGTGCGCACACACATGGCGCCCATTGCACGTATATAAGTATATAGTGCTCCTAACTCAAAGAAACTCCAAGTAAACTGAACGTGTCAGCAAGTCGGGCCGAGGTTTCGGGCTGCAGAAAAACTTTAGGACCGGCTCTTGGAGTTAAGTTGCGACAAAATCAATAGGAAAACTTGGTAGTTCAGGAGGGGAAAGGGGGAAAATGCGGGTACGGGCAGCAAATGGAAAATGGGGGGTGTGGCCCAATGCAGCAATTTGTTATATTCAGGCGTCGCCTTAAATTGGGTCACCGAAAATGTTCAATTATTCGAGTGAAATGCAGTCTTAAGGGGCCGGACGAACTGAGGTTTTGGGCCAACCAGCCTGATTTTGGGCTCACGCAAAACTCGTTTTCAAAGTTGATGCAGCATGAATTTGCTGGCTCACATCCACAATGCGGTCTCGTTTTATACACTTTATGAGTAAAGTTTATTTTAGAGAATTTGTCACGCACTCAAAAGGGAAGAAGAACCAAATAAATTGCTACATCTGCAGAAGCTATTTTTAATCGGGTAGATAAAAGTCTTGAAGATGTCCTAAGTTTTTCATTTTCTGTTGATAAGTAAAGGAATAAATCTAAACTGAAGATTATATTATAAGCAAGCAATTATGTTTCTGTCCAAGAAAATCTTTTACTTAATCTTACTAATTTCCATAAAAGTAGTAAGCAACTGTTTATTTTGACAATTTGGCTTTTATTGACCATAATAACTTAATGACACTTCCATAAAAGAATACCAACAAATATTACATAATTTAATCTGTTTTGCATTCAACCAAAGAAAGCTTTTCTATGTTCAAAAGGGAATTTGGTATTCGTTAACACCATGGGTGATACATTTTCAATCTTTTTTCTCTTCATATTTTATGAGTTTTTACAACAAGTTTATAAGCTCAAACCCTTCAGCACACATGGGAATGTGCGTGTGTTTGCTCCGCGACTTTCCATTTGCAGAGATTTCCACATTTCACATTTTCGGATTTGAGATTTCAATATGTAAACGCCGTTTATACCAAATGCGCCATGAATAAAATTCGTCTCGTCTCGTTTCGATTCGATGGTCGTTTGCAGGGGGCGAAAGTCCGAATGGGATTTCATTTTTGAGCGGGGGGCGGAGGAAAGTTTCGGGTGAGAGGGACCCCCATTCACATTTACTCGGAAATTCCAGCCGCGGGCCGTGGTAAATCAGTTGCCGTTGCGTTGGCCAAACATTGCACAAAATCTATGCAGTTGCACGAACGCGGCTCAGAAGTTTGATCGATTTCGCTCCCACTTTTTGTTACACTCCGAAAAATAATACATTTCTTACTACTACTTTTTACTGCTACTACTTTTTGTTTAAATAACTATTTCTTTTATACCATAAAATTCTTTTAGTAAACTATTTATTGGCCTAAACTGACAAGACTAATCATGAATTTGGAAACGAAATCTCTCTCGAAAACATTATTAAAAACGTAAAAAAATGTTTCTTTTGGGTAACAATATCAGGCCCTGAAAAAACATTGATAACCTTTCAAAATCTTGAAATATGCCGTGGCATTTATCGGTTTTTTTTGACAATTAAGTAACTTTTAATAGGGGGTTTTAAAAAGCACTAAGGATTAGGTCATTAAAAGAATACTCGTTTTATATTTAAAAAATGTAGATAAAAACCATTCAAAGTATTTAGAAATTTGGTTTCTCAATGGGTTTCAATGGATTTTAAATGATTACTTTAATAGTTCAATTTTATTTAGGGGTGCCTAAAAAATGTTTCACAATAGGAACATTATACGGATTATTTAGAAATCAATTCTAGAGATCAGTTCAGGAACATATAGTAGGAAATATGATTATTAAGAATTGTTTTAGTAACTGTAATTTTATGGATAGCTCTAAACTATTTTCCAAGTGTACGACCACACCTCTCCCTGCGGCAATAAATGCGGGATTTGGGGGCGTGGCACTGCTAAGCAAACTGTAACATTTGTGGCTGGCCTCGGGACTGACCGGCCGCACATAAAGTGGCAAAGGGCGCGTTTTCCGTGGCACTGGGGAATGGGGCTGGGATTGCGTGGCTTGGCTAAATGTTTGGAACACTCTGCGGTCGACGACTGTCAGTGGACCGGGGGATATTTATGGGCAAACTAGTGCAGCTCATTATTAAGTTGCTCGGTCGACATCATTTGGTTGATTTATTCAGCTAAATGCAATCAATTTACTGTCGCATTTCAAATATTTGGCTTCGGTTATCGCTACTCGTGCCCCACATTTCGAATCGACTGCCTGCTGCTGATAAGCGCATCGCGATGTTGCAACTTAAAGTCTGGAAACTTTGACACAAATGCTTTGTTCAGCCACTCTAAGCAGACACTCCCGCAGATGTTGCAGTTGCATCTCGCAGATGCAGTTGCAGTTGCAGTTTGTTGCTGGCTGCCCTGGCAATTTGCTGTCAAATTGTCGCAAATTCTTACAAGCGCCGCTCATTAAAATTACCCAAATGCCAGCGCCAATTTCCCGGAGCAGTGCAAAATGGGAGACGGAGCGAAAACGGCATCGCATGACAAATGGCAGCGACGAACTTCAGACAAGTGTCTTCCACAGATGCACTGCCAGAAATTGGACCTGTGATAAAAATAAATTTTATTTTCAACCTAAGATAAATTGGAAATATACAAATATTAAATATAAATTGCTTGTACACGAAAATTCATAAAAATAGTTTAGTAGTTAACCATTTTAAACAAACAAGCAAGGGCTTATCCTAAGAATTATCATGTCTTGAAGAACAATTATAACTTGAAGTGTTTGTTTTCAGTTTTCAGCTTTGCTTATAAAGAGTTTCTGTTAAGTTATATTGAAAACAGATCTCAAATATTTATTTTGTTCTCGAATATTATATTTTATTTAGGTTCCATCTTGAAACACTCCATAAATTCCCAAGTATTTATTAAAAATATTAAATATTGAAAACAGAAATCCTAGGAAATGTGATTTATATTATGTCGTTAAGTAAAAAACAAAGCGTTGTCCTATAAAAATTACTAAATTTTTTAAGATCGACCTGAAGAATAATTTTTTAAATTGAATGTAAAAATCTTTAATAAATGTGGTATTAATTATAGAGAATACAAACAGGACATAAACAGATGATATTAATTTAATGGTTAACCTCCATTTTTAAGTTTAACCAAGTGCTGGGGACAAACACGTAAAAAGTATTACTTTAAAATAATTAAAAATTGAAAAGCATAACGTTTTTTTGTCAAGTGCCCAAGCCGTCGCATCCCTGAGAAAAAGAGAGACGATTTGGCAATGCAATTTTCGCCGGCCAGCTGCAAAGGCCGTAGAATTGGCTTCCTCGACTTGGCCCCTCAACAAATTTGTCGCTGCCATTTTGCAACGTGATTTTGGTGACTTGAAAGCAGCTGATAAGCGAGCTACTTGTCCGCCAATTTCCGACTGACTGACTGGGTACGAAACTGAAAATGAGACTGAGACTGAGACAGTGACTCCCACTTTTTACCACCCGGATAAAAAGTGCAGAAAGTGCTGATTGCGGGTATTACATTACCATTATTGGGTGCTCCCTCGTGGAGCAACTTTAATGTAATACAAAGCGCAGACAAAATGTGCTGATCGAGCGGGAAATTAACTGATGAAGCGTGGCACATAGTGTATATAAAGTAACGGAACTGCCGGCATTAGCAGTCAGGTGAGCTGAAAATCCGATGATCGAACCATGGCCAAATGCTGCGACAGCAAAATTACCCAGCTAAAAAATACCGGCACGATCACCTCGATTCGTTGAGCTCAGTTCTTCGATACTTCGATCCACTCAAACTTGTGCAGGTGCAGAGCCAATAAATTGCGCAAGAGCTGAAAAAACTCTGCTTTACTACTTCCCACTCCAATCTTTAACCAGATATTACAGATAGATAGATCGTGGCCAGGCTGTCAACGGCTCGGTTCAATCTGGTCTGGTTTAGTTTTGCCATTGCCTTGCACAAAATGTCATTCAGCTCATTGAAATGGAAAGCTGAAAAATTAACATTGCAAACGGTCACTGGAAAACAGAAAAATAAAACGTTCTAAATACGAAACCCCAATTGAGAATGGAAAACAACTGAAGCAGAGAGGAAGCTGAAATAAATGGTTGGGCAGAGTGGGACACCCTATAAAATGAACTTTATATTTACTACTGTGGGCAAGAACTAAGTTGAAATTGTTTGTAAAATAAAAAATCTTTGTTTTTTCTTCTAAATCAATTTCATCCCCTTTAAAGTAATCCCCACTTGATTAAATTCACTTATAACAAAGTATTTTCAATCCTCGAAAAATGCAAAATAATCCCTTACCTTGTGCCTTTTATATTCATATATTGATACGTTAATACATTTTTGTATGAACCATGTTTGTAACCCAAAATATATTACTGGGTATGAAAATTGAAATTGCATATAGTCTGATGAGTGGTTATAATAAATATTATTTTTCAAAGGTAAATATATTGTCTATTTTAAAGTAAAGCTAAAATTCTTAGGCTAATGATGTGTGTCTCTTGATTGTAATGCTTTAATCTATGATGTCCTTGAGGAAAATTCTAATAATTCTAGTTCCTAGAATATACCCCTGATACCCTTAGGTGCATCTGAGCGATACATATATCTAGCAGATCCGTACTAAACGGCAGCTCATTTGGCATTCTACGTACTCGCCAAGTTGCCGGCATTTGGCGAGTGTTACGCGACTTTGAGCGCTCTAATTGTGCGCTTGTTCGTTTGTCCATTCGCTCGGCCAACACACATAGTTGTAGGCACACAAAAAACGGCTAGGTAAAATAAACAGCAAAAGTAGCAACTAAAACAAAAAATATAAAAAAACACACTGCGACATGCAACACTGCACAGCCGGGGAACATTTAGCTGTGCTGAAAAGCCAAACAAAAGTAGCAAAAAAGATATACACACAAAAAAACACAACAAAACAATCGAAATGTACAGACAAAACACGCGACTGCCACTGCAGATAATTTGGCATTAAGTGGAGTGGAAATGCGTAGGAAAATATGATATAATCGGGGGGAGAATACATATGGGCGTGTGCATGCATGGTCGGGCATATGGAACCGTTTTGCATTCAAGATCAAGTTCAAGTTTGGAGCGATTATCTTGCCTCGTTGAAGTGCGGAGATTTTCCGGTAGCCAGCGGTTTGATGGGAAACTGGCAATTGGCATTTTCACAAACCGAACACCAACCGCAAAAGCCTTGGAAATTAGCCAAATGGCACAGAAAAAAAAAAGAGTGTCTTGGTTGAAGAGGGAAAAATCACCTTTTGACCCACTTTAAAGAGCCATCAATGAGGCAAATTATGTTGCAGCCAGTGATTGATGGGCAACCAAACCAATCCCAAGGCACTGTGTAATGAGGATGTACTTGCAGATACAATCTACTATCTATCCGTCAGATACCGACACTAAAGCCCAGCGGCTGTCTTTGGGTGAAAATCAACGGATTGAACGGAAGTTGTCGGCAATTTGTGAGCGCAAATCATGTTGTTACCATACAAAGTTAGCTGCCGATGGCTGGGCAAAATGTCAAATGCGAAAAGCAGATGCTAGCGGTAAGGTTTTATTTTTTTTCAGTCAGTCAGTTTTTTTGCGGCCAGTTTAACAGCATGAACGTGACTTTTGCATTAACGGGCTTTAAATCGAGGCTCTGAGATTGCAACTTTAAGTTGCAGTCTTTTAAGTGTGTCAGCCTGGAAAAATAAAAATAAGAAAAATGCACCAACAAGGTGCAGCGTTTTACGCACACTTGAACACCGCTCACAGAGACACAGATACGAACTCACACAGGCGCACTTAATTATGCATTAGGCTGCTGCATTGACAGCAACACTTTGCCAGAAAGAAGAGGACGGGTTCAACGACCCCTGGGCGGCTGACAAGGGTTAATGAATTCCTCCGGGCTAAACGAGATTATGACAGAAGGGAAAACTATTGAATATTTAATGACGGTCCTTAGAGAACCAGTTTCTAACCTAATTGCAGTTTAAAAAGAACGGTTTCCGTGATTTGAGCATTTAATCTTGTTAAGAAATCCTGCCTCATCAGTTCTAGAAAACTATATATAATTTATTAATTTCCCAGGCTAATACACACCGTAGCCATTGCTATTAAAATTGCTGTATAATAAATTGCAATCAATTTTGATTGCTATTGCAGTTAACAGTTCACAATAATGGGTCAATTGCCCTACGGAATGTTTTCAATTATTCCTCTAATATATTAAACTTTTGTGATTATAATTAGACCGACAATATACCAATATGTATTGGTTTACTAGGATACAAAGCAGCTGGCATAGGCCAAAATAAATAGCCTTGCTGAGAATACTCTCATTCGATGATAAAATTCACTAAGCCAAGACATTTTCGATAATTTGTATGGGGAATTATCTGCATGAGATATCGTTATAAATTACTGAAAGCCAACCCATAAACTGCCCACAGGAGGGATCCCGATTGTTGGCCAGGTGTTTTGGCCAAAATAGAACTATGTATGGGCCAGAATAGCGCACAAGTGCGATAATTTAAATCAGCTTACCGCCTGTCCGAGCGGAGCGCTCTCCATTAAATCAGACTCCATTGTTTACGACAATCAATTGCCACCTTAAGATGCCCCGATGTGGTTTCCGATGGTTTCCAGTTCTGGCTGGGCTCTCCTTTTGGCCAACTGTCAAAGGTGGTTGCCGTAATTGGCGAAATACGTTGCCCGCTGGCCGTTCAATGGAGCGTGCAGTTTACTCCGCTGCACACTCACTTCAATGGGTTTCGATTCGGTGGCGAGAAGGGGTGTGGAAGGGGTTTGGAAGGGGTATGGAAGGGGTGCGGAAGGGGTATGGAAGGGGTTTGGAAGGGGTATGGACCATGGGGGCTAAGGGAATATAGCCATTTTCATGGCTTAACCCACGCATGTGTGGCCATTGTGTAGATTTCAATTGAAAGTGCTGCACGCAGAAACGCGACCAAATCGATGTTGCCTCCATGTTGCCGTCGTTTTCTGACCACTGACTAATGGCTTAATGTGTGCATGTGAGTGTGCCTCTGTTTCCCTCCCTGTGTGTATGTGTGTGCGTGTGGGTGGGTGACGCATGGCAGCTGTGTGCAAATTTATATTGCCTACTTTTCGGCCAGCGAGTGTTTGGCAAGTGCAATTGATTTCGTTTTTGCTTCCAAGCCACCCGCACATGACCAACATTGTCTCCAACTCTGGAATCTAACAGCTGCAGAGCACGTAAAAAAATATTAGTTCCACCTTGCCGAGATATCTTCCTTAACAATCATTAAAATTGATTAAATTTTCATGTTTGGAAAACAGTTGGTTTCTTGGGCAGTTAGGGACTTTTGATAGATGATCACATATTTTTTTAGGTGAATAGATAATTAGTAGATTACAAAGTAAGTGGCTAACTCCTTACTTAGCCTTTATAAGGTATTGGTATAAGGTGTTAATATAACCTTAATTTCTATATAATTAGGACTAAGTGCCTCCTCATTTATGATATGTTATTTCTAGAATAATATTTTAAAAAAGCCAGGGTTTCATCGATTAGGTAATATCCCGTATCATAAAAAAGCTTATTCATTTTGTTAAAAAAAAGTTTGAGATACAGTTTTTAAGGGGCTTAAAATATAAAGGTACCTTGAAAATAAAGTATTTCGATTTATGTTTCTATAAAGAATTACACGATTAAAAAATTGTAGAAGACAGATACTAACAATTTTTACAGTGTGCAGAAACCTCACGGTTCGTTGGCCAGAAAGAGAGAGAAAGAGAAGAAGGGATTCCAGGGAGTGAGACGGAAGACATAGTATCCTGGCCGCACGAGCGCCTTGTTTATTGAATTTGGGCGCTTTTGTGTGAGAGTGACAACGACGATGGTCGTCGCCTCCTGCAATTGAGGATGTAATTTTTGCATGTCTCCGGCATTAAATTCGTGCCTTCTCCCTCTGCTTGTGTGGGCTCCTGGGCAATTAGGGCTATGACATTCCGCTCTAAATCTCCTGCACACTTTGCTAATTGTTTCCAATTCCACAAGCACACTCGCACAGTGGACCCACACACAGACAGACAGACAGACGGACAAGTAATTGCAGCTGTAGTCTGACCTCCGGCAAATTGGCTGTGAAAGTTCAGAGGGAAACGCTTCAATTATGATTGTTAAATGGCATATGCCATTCCCGCCCAACGACCTTTAATTCCTGCCTTTCATTAATTTGACTTTGACCCAATTCCTTTGATTAAATGCAAATTCAATTGGCAAAACTCATTTCCTAACACACATTTGATTTACATTCGTTTTGAATAAAAGCTGCCCCCGACTACAATTTTCCATTCAATTTGGCTATTCAGTGCAGTGTCCGAACTTCTCTGAAAGGTAAATGCATTTTTATAGCCATCGACATCATTCACCATTTTTTTCTGGCTAAGCCAATTTGAATTTTTACACCAAAGAAAAAGGATATTTGTATTGATGAATTCCGCGTTTTTTATTGACTACAGGATGTTTGTTGATTGATCGGTAATAAATTGAAATTAAGTGACATATGAAATGGATGTTTCAAAGCAAAGCAACACATCTCATTGTTACATTTTGTTTATCAAAATACATCATTATAATTTTTTTTAATTGTTATGTAAACGGTAATCTTTTGTTGGCTTTATATTAATTGTTGCAATATTTTTTTGAAACGTTTATGTGCTTGCCAAACTTAAGATTAATTCTTGCTCTTTTAATCAATTACGATATAAGTGATAGGAAGCGCTTTGAAGTTTTTTTGGGTGCATGTAAAACATATCGAACCGAACTCAAAATACGGCTGACTGGAAAGCGCGTGTTTTGTCGTTTTGGCCGCACGTGACCTGTGTGAGCAAAAGTGCCACCAGTACCCTTCCCCTGAGGGACTTTCCCCATACCATCCCATCCAATCCGAGCCCATCCTATACAGCACTTTCCACTCTTTCACCCTCACGCATCACTTTGCATTTGCGTGCTGCGATTGCTGTGTGTTGTGTCAGTGGGAATCGAAGCTGACTTCTGTTGCCTCTTGTTTGTCGCTTGCCTTTTGTTATAGGCTTTTAATTGACATATGCGTTTTTTACACGATTTCCCAGTAGTTTGCTATGCCATCTCCCCTGCAAACCAAATCCATCGTCTGCATACTAATGTCTAACTTCTGCTTTCGAATTCTCTTTGCAGCCGCAACCCGATGTCGATGATGACCGGCTATTGAGTCTATTGGCCAACACATCGGCTAAAACCCAGAGGTGAGTTATTGGCCAGAGTCTGACTATGGCTAGGTTCACTTAATTGGCCTCGCATGCGCTTCAATGATAATTAAAGCCGACAGCCCCAGACGTCTTGGATTATTGGCATTAGCACCGATTTTATGACCTCGCACGCGCTCCCATCTGAAAAATGGTCCCGTGACTCCGGCTTCACCAGCCAACGGATATACTTTGTATCTGTCCATAACTCATTTTCATGCTGTCGGGGCTTCTTCACTGTATTTTCGGGCTAAATTAGAAATAAAAGCTTCACCTTTGCTGATGCTTTTTGCATAAACACAAGAAAACCATAAGTGGTTGGGGGTTCCAGGAGGTTTTAGGTTTGTGTGGCATGTGGGTGCCATGTGAGCTGCCCGGAGCTTTCACTCGGAGAGGTTTTGAGTGGTTTCACGATTTCTGATACGAGCGTAATGCAATCGTGGGTAAGATAAAAAAAAAACACGGGATATGTAATCAGAAGTGAGGGAAAGCTCAGCCTAAATGATAATCGGTTACTCAGAGATGCTCTCTATTAAAAAATAGATGCTTCGAATTTTAAGGAATTAACTTATTTAATTTAAAACTATACTATTTCATTTTTAAATATAGAACAAATGTTGTTTTTTTTTTCAAAACTTATCAAAATAATTCCATTAAAATTTTTTTTAAACATCACTTTAACACATAAACCTTATTACCTCATCTTTCTTTATATTACCAATTAGCTTAAATATATTTGTTTCCAATATTTCAAAGTGAAAGGATGATCATTTTTTCTTCATCTAAAGTTTATTTCTCAAAGGTAACTTTATTATCCACCCTCGAAAGCTTTCGCCTGAGCTTTTCCGACCATTAGCTTTCACTCGCAACTCCCCTCGTCAGCTGTGTGTCCTTTTTGCCGAGCCCGAATCCGAGCGACGCAAACTCGACTTTCCCACGTCAGTCTCCCAACGAACCTTTTGTGGCCCAGAACGCGCGCTCCTCGTCGGAAGTTGGCCAAAACGCAATAACGGCAGCGCGTCGGGAGGCGGCAGGCGCAGGAGGCGGTGGGCGGGGCTGGCTCGGTGCCACGCGCAATTCCAAAAACAAAAAAAAAGAAAAGTAAAAATGAATTAGAAATTGTGCGCGCTCCCTTGTTACATAAACGAGGCATTATTTTCGCCCGCAAACCAGCGCTCAACTCACATGAAGTTGCCCAAAAATCGTTTCGCGTCCTGCGAGAGTGAAATTATCCTGGCCAAGTTGCCGTTGCTGTTGTGCCACCGAGTTCGCTGTGGTCGTGCTGATGGTGCTCACGTATATTATGTAAATGATTATGTGCCAGAAACGGAGCGCTGCGACTCACGAAGACCAGGCCAAAACCTTCGTAGTCGTCGTCGTCGTGGATGTTTTTAGCCGAGATGTGGAGCCGAGCCCACTGTTCATAGTCTATAGTCCATGGTCCTTAGTCCTGAGTCCTGAATTCTGAAAGCTGAGTTCTCATACCTCACCTCTCAGCCCAAAGTGGGCGTACTTTCGAGGGCTGTCCACCTTTACCTACTTGTTTCGTCCACTGGACACCACAAGCACTAAACTTTGGCCAGTGAAAGCCTCCATTTTTATCAGGACCTCACCTCCTTATAAAACTTCGGGACCCATGCGGCTTATTCTGACTTGGCCTAACTTGTTAGAAAATCAGGAATAAGAGGTTGAAATGGAAAAGATTTTCAAAGTCTGTAGGGTGTTATATATTTGGCCATGAGCGCTTTTGGGAAGATGTTTTTTTAAATTACATAAAAACCAAAATTAAATTTTGAAGAGAGGAAAAACATGGCCAAAAGTCCGCAGGATACTAACAATTAAATAATATATAAAAATAAATGGTATTTTGATTATGCAAAGCGAAATACAAAGAGATCCGTATATAGAAAGCTGTCTTACCGAACCCAATAATCAACTCACAGCAAAATCTACCTACATGACACTATTAAAATTTCTTATTATTAAATTTAAAAATATATAAATATATTTACTTAGTTAAAATGGGTTTACTCAAGTGACCCAATTGAAAAAATGAATAATACTTGAACCCATTTCAATATAATTATTGTTAGCCCATACTGGTATATAGTTAAAACTTAAAATATGCACAGAAAATTTTAAAAAAGTATAGATATTTATTGTATTCTCGATATTTAAAGAGCTTTGTTTTCCGAGTGTATGCCCCTCTTTTGGCATCCTTCTTGCCTTTAGAAAATCCTTTTTTGGCGACACATGAGTGGGACTGTTTGTGTGGGCGGTGGGTAGGCGGAAATACAAAGCGGTGCGGCACCTGCAGAATGTGGCAACAACGAGGACAAAAGGCAACTAAATTGTTGCCAAGTTCTGCTATCTTTGGCAGCTCGCTTGGCGGCTCCTTTTTAAGGCAATTTATTATGCCTGAAAGCGAATAATTTACACACACACATGCACACCTTTGCTCCCCCGTAATGAATAAGTTATTTGAAAAATGTATCTACACATTTGCCGCTGATATTATGCAGAAGGCAAGAACATGGCTGGCAAGGATATTCTACTCCTGCCACATGGAGCCTGCCACATGGTTGCCAGTCGCGCCGAGCGCTTAATACAAATCAAATTTGAGCATTAATTCGACTAATTGGCGCTTGTAAAATGGGGGAGCGGTCGTGTTCGATGGTAAATTGAATGAAAAGCCCGTCCGGCGGTTTACTACGGTTTATTCAATTAAACTACCCCTTTCGAATGCCCATCTGTGGGCAGCCATGCATTCAAATGGTGACCATGGAGCACTGTCCATTGAAATTGGATTTTCAGTTGGGGCTTACATTCATGAGTCGGCCAACTTTTCACCGACCAACAGAGCTGCCCAAAGTTAAGGTCTCACAAACTAATCCCTCAAATGCTTTCAGATTTCCATAATACGTGGTAGAAGTTAAGAAGTTGGCTTTCATTAAAGTCTCACGCAAACTTTGCAGAAATTGCAATAATATTTTAAGTAAAATGGGATTGTGTGCGTGTTAAATTTATTTTATGCTAGATCAACATATATTACAATTATTGTTCTTTAACAATAGGGTTAAAGTTCTCAAGAAATAATTGTAGTTTCCATGCAGGTGAACTGCCTAGTAATTACCATAATAGTAAAAGTCAAATAAATATTAAGTAGTTCCTGGCTTTTATTGAAGTCTCACGCAATCTTACCATAAATTGGCATAATACTAAAGCAAAATAATTGTGTGTGCACATTTCATGTACTTAACTTTTTAAGTCAGGTTCTTTAATGTGGGTACTTATATTGATTTTTCACATTTAAATTCTCGAGAAAAGGAGTCCAGAACAGTTCCACAACTTTTTCAGAAAGCGAAAGTTTTCTGCGGCTGGCCCCCATCAAGGAATTTTCTACTTTTTGTAAGTTGGGTGCTGCCCGGAAAATTATTTCCCAGTTCTCAGATAATTGTGTTTGGCTTAAATTGAATAATAGATGAGTTCGGTATGTACGCCAACTTATTCAGGTGAAATGAAAATTACAGCTTGCTCCCATTTCCCCCGATAAACATCGCTTTTATATGTATATAGAGAGATAGAGAGTGAAAATGGGGGTCTGTGTGCCCGATTTCTCACATGACTTGCCATCCTCGGCTTTTCAATTTTCGCAATTTCATAATTTTTCATAATTTTATAATGGCCTTGCCTAATTCTGCGGCTGCGGCACCCAGATTCGAGATGTTGTGCATTTCATTTTGCAATTTTCTCAGGCCCCTCCGAGTGCAGTGTAAAATTAGAATTGCACACGAAACTGCAATTGCAATGGCAACAGCAATTGCAACTGCAATCAGCTGGATGCGTCTCCTCAACCTCCTTAAATCCACTTAATTTGGTGCGTGCTCCGCGGATTGCTGCTGATTTTGAGTTTTGCATGCCTCGGCAATTAAAAGTTGGACAGTCGATTCAGCAGGTAATTGCTAGAAGGGAAGATATATCTTCCAAGGGGTGAAGCAGGGGGGATCGGTCGTAATTACAGAAGTCATTATGTTCCTGCGTCACCGTTTCAACCGCCACTTTTTCCACGTTCTCTGAGGTGGGGGCAACTTCTGCTGTCGGGGCAAATGTCAGTGGCAAAAGTTTTTGCTAAACTGTTTGAGTTGTGCAGCCGCAAGCAAACTGTTTGCCAAACTCTGCATGACAGCCAGGCGGTCTCTTTCGCACTCCTGAACTCCGTACATTGAGAAAATAACCATAACCTTTTGACTTTAACATTTGAACTTCTAATATGAAGTGGGTCATGATCAAACACAACCTTCTGGGGAACAAACATGGTGTATACCATTAAATCAAAAAGATGTTAGGAGGATTTATAAGGGAATACTTAGGGACAAATCAAGTTTTTCCAATGTCCCCCATAATAATATAATTTTATCTCTGTGTATACCACATTTGACTGCCGAAACTTCGACTTCTAAGCGGAAAGTCAAGCAGTCAAAGTGCATTTCGAAATGAATTTATGGTCGTCCATCGGGGCGAATGGGTGATATTTTAGTTTACTGCCTAAACTGGCGTGCAAATGAAAATAGTTTGTCTTGCCGGGTCTTCTTATTGAATTTACTCGAAATAAATTCACGAAAAAGCAAAAGAACCAAACAAAGCTTTTTCTTGTGGGTCAAAAATTGCAAATGTTCAAATTTATGATGGCAGACGAATCGTAGAAACCCTGCGCCATGTGTACAAAACCCAGTGCTCGTGTTTGTGACAGAGTGTTCTGATGTCTTTTATAGTTTTATATGTGTGGCATAATCAATAACAATTTGCATTTATATACAATGGTCTGAATGGACGGGGCCATCGGGTTCCCTCCAGACAAATACCCATACTCGAAACAAGACCCAAATATATGTGTATATATTATACACAAGAACTGAACAGCAGAAAAGGAAAACAACAAATATTGAAACGAAATGGTGGAGCATTTACAAGGAAAAGAAACAGGCTGTAAAAAAACGAACTTTCACAATGCAGTGGGGGATATAATATATTATGCAAAATGTGGGTGGGATGAAAAATTAAGGATTCCTTAAGAATATTCTTTGAAGAATTTTACTACAGTAGATGAAAGAAAAAAAAAACCTTTTAAATTTCCTGAAATGTATTTAAGTTATTAGTTTTGTCTTTCAGGATTTTTACTTGTACTTTCTCATAAAGTTTTCCGAGAAAATAAAGAATAAAGAATTTTACTACATAAATGTTGTATTTCCTGAAATGTGCTTCAATTATTACTTCTGTCGTCAAGTATTTTTCCTTGTTTTATTCAGTTTTTCTAGAAAATATTCCCTTAGCTTATCCTATAGAAGGATTTATCAACGCACAGAACTCGAGCAAACGTAATTCCGATTACAAAAGCAGAAAACAATACCGAAAATCCAGCTTTAGTGGTGTCCGAACTCCTTTATAGCCTTCGATATGCTTTTGTCCCTGTTTTTGGTCAACTCGTGTTACATTTTTTTGTCCTATAACCAATTTTTTTTGGCGACAAGCTGTGCAAGAAAATGCCAAACAAATGCACAATAAACAAAAGCGCTCGAACCCAAACACATAGAACCCTCCACACACAGAAAAAGCAAACTTTTTGCGACAACTAAAAACGGCAAAATATTTTTGCTTGTCTTTGTTTCCAGGAGGGGTTTTTCCGAGGAAGCGAGATGGGGATAGGAGGGAGTGAGATGGAGTGGAGAAGTGGGAGGAAGAGTGAGGGGCAGCCATAAACATGGCACACATCCTGGAGGCAAGGACTCGAGTGGCTTTTGTGCTGCTGCCAGAAGCGGAAATGGGTAACAGCACCGCATTCTGGATGCGAGGGTGTGAGTGAGTGGGCAGGATTTTCCAGGTTTCCGCCCCCTCTCTGTTTTCCGACTTTCCTGTGCGTGCCACGTATTTAAATTAGTATGCAACATGAATGACAGCCGCCATTGCCATCGCTCATGTTTCCCTGATAAACTCTTTGCCAGAGTGTCTGTGCCTGTGTCCTTGCCTTGATTTGAATTTTTAACTTGTGCCAGGCGCAAATGAAAGCGAGCATTAGCGAAATGCCAGAGCTCCTGATGGCCTGATGAAATTTCTTCTCAATGACTTATTCAGCTTCCCATGCTCACTTAGCGATTTTCCCCTAACGCTGAACTTTGGCTTCCCTGCGACGTCGGCAGGATATAGGCATCCATTGATAATCACCTTGGAGACAGAGTTACGAAGGAGCAGAACGCGACTTTGCTGTCCTTTTTGCCGCCTGGGCTGCATTGACGCCTTCGCTGCTCCTCGAGAAGGACGTGCCCTGGCTCCTGATTGTGGGTTACAGCGAGATAAAATGGTATTGCACCCACCAGAGGACAACAACCATCATCAGGATGACGATGACGACGACGACAATGATGAGGATGAGGATGCATGCACGTCTGTTGCTCTCCGCTCGTTTGGCGTCTATGCCAATCAAGTCAGCCAGCCAGCTGGGAGGCTCTAAGGACGACCACCCACCACGAGGAGGACAAAAGTGAAAGCAACAAAATCTCCATCATCAAGTGTCATTCTGGGCAGAAGTTGACGCATACATAAGCACACTGGGCCAAACTAGATAGTTGGCTAGGGAATGTCAAAGAAATTAAATTCGAAATGGTCATCCATTCATGTCCCAAGGTCTTTAAAAAGATATTCAACTTTAAACAATGAGAACAGCCTGTACAGGAAAAATTCAAAAATATTTATTGCGATATCTTTGTAATACAATTTTTCTGAGTTACTAGAAGTGTAACATTTTACCCACCACTTACTTTATAATTAATCAACATTAATTAGTTAATATAAACTAGAACCCCCTTGTTTTTTACTGTATATACCGGCTATGTTGAGGCATCTGTCCGTGTGCATCTCTATCCATCTCAATGTGTCCCTCTCGTTCGCCCCCTCGCACAACTATACCCATGAATATTTATGCCCTGTGGCGAGGACCTCCTCTCCGGAATGTTTCGGATGTTGTTTTGGGTCCAGAGAGGGTCAGGGGTTGTTCTAACCCAGCCGTTGTTCTTCCTCAAGAGCACACACTGTCTGGCAAATCAAGTGTGCAACTTTGAATTGGGGCGGCTGCTGTTGCTGCTGCTGCCGGGCTTAAATGTTGTTTAAACAAAACTTTGATTCCATCATACTTGGCCAAAGTATTTAGATTCACCCGTTACCCCGCCCTTTGCATATTGCATCTTTGCGAACTTGGGACCAAAATCCAATTTCCGATGGCAGGTAACATCAAAGCTCCGGGCTTTGGCAACAATCCCCAGACTCTCTGCCAGCCTCAATTAATAACCCAAAACCATGGATCGATCCGTTTCTGATTTATGCTGGCCATCGGCCACCGTATCGTTATGATTTCAGCTTAATGCATCGCCTGCAAAAACAGATGGCCGTCGAATGCCATTAAGCATTATCCGCTACCCATACACACGCACTCAATTTAATGATTGATTTGAGTTTAATTGCTTTCAATTGTTTTGCGGAATGCAAATGCAAATTTTACAAACGGTTGACTGCCCAGGGAGATCAATATGCAATAAGCAAACAGTTTTTGCCCCCCACAATCACGTGTGAACCGAGGCGATTTGTTAAAGTACCGGCCATTCCAGCCATTCCAGGCCCCAGGCAAATATTATGCAACACTTTTGGCCCAAATTCGCATACCCTTAACATATTCGCATGTATCTCCGCCCATTGACAACTCATCAAAAGCGACGGGCAAGGTCATGATGTGCCAAATACCCAGAGGGCTCTCAAGAAAATGGCGAAAAATAAAACCCAAAAGTACATAAGAACATTTCGGCAGAGAGAAAAATAAAAGTTCTTTAAAGTTTACTAAGAATATTAAAAAAAAACTAAAACTTAAACGAATGAATACCTGTTATCGAGAACGATGTCTTCTTAAAAGGGTTTGTTAAATGGAAATTTTTTGTAATAATACTGACAAAAGTCTTTTAAGCTTCAAAACATGTTTTCAAATAGTTTTCCTGGAACTATAGTTTTTTTCCGTGTTCTTCGATCTATGTGTATCTCAATGTGTGGGCCAGTTTTCCCCAGCGCTCCCAAGTTTGTCACACTTTCAGCCGGTCGCTCAGATATTTGCCGTCTTCGTCTGTATCTCAACTTTTCGCTTTTCTTGTTTATTGATTTTTCCTACCCGACCCACCCAAGTTTTGTTGTACTTTTCTCACATTATTTATTGTTCCACTTCGGTTTGCTAGGGCTTTAACTACTTTGGAATCTTTGCTTGATGAGTATTTATAATTGCACTTAGCGTATTACAAGAGTCGAGGAAAAAGAGGGAAAAAAGGAAGCAAAAGGGGCAGGTTTCAATACTAATTAAGTTGGCCAGTTTCTGTGGGCCGCCTTTTTCCGACTATGGCCATGGCCAATTCAAAGTGAAGTGGCCGGTGGAAGTTGTTGGCCGGGTTCTCTCCCATCTTCTCTCCCTTTTCCTCTTAACCTGAGTGGCACTTGTCGTTGTTGGTAATGACGTCATTGCGGGCAGTTGGTGGCTGGATTGCGGGTCAACTCCCCAGCAGGTGTGTCTCCAGTTCTTAGAGGTGTGTGGGTGACAGATAGGCTGTTGCACATGTCACAGCAATTAAACTCGGACCAGAAATAAACAAGTCCCCGATAAGTAGGCAAAAGTAGCTCCTATCAAACCCACATCAAGATATTCCATTTTTCTGACAGGCGGGTCACGACCTCAAATTATAATTATACATATCACAAAAAGCTATCAGAGATAATGGAATTCCACTGTGCATACCACAGGTCGTATGCGCGATTTTATAGAAATTACTCATCGGTAAAAGGGGAAAACTCGCATGCCAATCAAATGCCAAACAAGCGAATTGAACTCGATTATCGGCATAGTTTAGGCCTCATCGTCAATTTTCATATTTCCATCGGCTTTCAAATATTTGTGAACATATGAACAAATAATAAACGGAACAAAAAGGGAAATTCTCGGGGAGTAGTGGTTGGTGGCAGTCCAGTTTCGGTATAAACACACATTGGCCAGATGACCTCTAATCGGCCCCATTGTAATATGTTATATAAATAAGCATAATATGCTGTGTATCATTACCATCAGCCCCGTCGCTTTTTGGGCTGGCTGTATGCCAAATTTATATCATCTTTCAGCATAGTATTCACCATGGTATATGGGTACACACAGTAAAGTAGGTATAGTATGTGGGCCATTTATATGCACATATTTTTTTGGCACATTCTTGTGCCCTCCACGTTGTGTGCATAAAATATTTTTGTGGTAATTTTTCATGCTCACATTAGCGGCGTCTGTCAACCGAAAAGCGGGGAAAAACTGTGAGGGAAAATGTTGCAACATCAAGAAGCTGCAAGGCATCCATTTTCCCCCTCCCTCACTCACTCGCCAGCCCGCATAAATAAATAAAAACCCAGCTCAAAGGACCCCAGAGAGAGAACGAGAGTCCTATCGCTTAATCGGTATTGATTTTGTATTGTTGTGCCACCGCCAATATTTTATTGTGCGTTTTGCTCTGGGCCACGTCTTCCTTCGAGTTTTCAGCCATTGCGCTTTTGGCAAACGCCAGGCGGTAATTGAAAGCCATACAAATTGCCGACCGCCAGGCAGGCAATTATAAAATTGTTTGACCAAAGTTGATTGTGGCGTAAAATAGCCACGGTTACGGACGGCTCTAACCCGCACACACTGGCCAAGAAATAGGAATAGAAAAAGTCTGGCCCTGAATCGCCGTTAACAACGGATCAATTGCTTATTTATTGCGCAACAGTTTCAACAGGACTTTGCTTTTAATGCACGAGTCAAGTTTCAGGCACTGAAAGAAACTAATACTAAAGTATCTAGCTTTTTAGGGCATTAATAAATTGTTAAGGTTTGATATCTTTCAAGCAAATTTGACATTATGTTGGGGTTTTTGGGTTGACAAATTCGTTTTCTCATTGTGATGTTAATTTTACGAACAAGCAATCTTTAAAATAGTCTGTTATCACATGATTCCGTGGAAAACTCCGTCTACAGAAAATAAAATTTTTCGTAACCGCAATTTAGCTCAATGATAAAATTTAACATGATATTACATTACTGAAATCGGCCCCTAACGAATAAAATATCACATTTTTGTATAAAAATATTTATTGATTTTGATGTTTAAGATTAAAGAATTTCATTTGCATAAAACCTTCTAAAAAGCAGATACATTTTTCTGTCTGTTTCTTTTTTTATTGTAAGGGATTCATTTAATGCCCAGACAGACAGACAGGATAGAACCGAACAGAATCGAATGGGTCGAAAAGCCAACATTTTTGCCTTTCCGTTGGAGGCATGTGCCGGAGCTTCAATAAAGGCAATCCATAATTCATTTGGCTAAATGCATTCGAAGCGGGCTCATTGCAGATGCATCTATCCGTGCATTCTGGCCTGCATCTCACAATTGCGGACGTTAAATTGCATTAAAGTTGTCATTCGATAGAGCAGTTATCGAGTGTTGGGCTTCACAAATGTTTGCCGTGTGTGTCGTATCTGGATTTGTCCACTCGACCCGTTCACTGGCATTAAAACCGAATTCGTGTTCAATACTCGACAAGGGAATTATTGTTTCCTTGGAGATGATTTATTTTTTCTTTGTGTTTCGCTTCGGGGAGGCTTCAAACAATATTTATGATGTTTTCAATACGCATTGAATATGCAAACCATAAACAAATTTGAGGCAGTCACCAAACAGAATTAAATTAAATTGAGTTTATCTTCTTGAAAAATGTGAAACACAAAAAAATCAATATAAAAATTAAGCTTTTCGTTTGCTCCCTGCCATTCTCTTTGACTTTTGGCTTTGGTTTCCTTTTTTTGTTAAATTTTTTGCTCTCGTCGAGCGTCGACAAATAAATCTGCGGTCCTCCTCCAATAAAAATAGACACATTCGCAGTTTCAATTGCAACTAGACGGCGGCTGCAATTCCACATTTTTTTGTCGGTTTTTTGGTGCCCCCCAAAAAGTCTGAGGCACACACGCGAAAAACAACGCGAAAAAAGAGGCCGCATTTCAATTGAAAAGTTTTAATTGAGTTTTTGCAGCCAATCGAATAATCAAATCAAAACTCATTACAATAAAAGCGAAAAGGCGGGCGCGAGAAAGAAATTAGTGCAATTCAATTAAGGCAATAAGGCCAATTAAGTTATTAAATCGAATTAACGACAAACCAAAATAAAAAGGTGCAAAATGTTTGGCTGCATTTATCAGCTTTGGGACTGGTGAGTAGCATAAATCTCGTAGATCTCTCTCGGTGCGGTACCCCCGAACCATTCCCCATTTTCCACACCATTTTCCAGTTCCCCCCCTTCCGATCACCCATTTCCGCGCAGAGAAAATGAGGCCGGCAAGGTCAGCCGTGTGTTTGTGGCCGGAGCGGCGACTGCAGTTAATCAATTACGGTCAATTACGCGCTGAGCCAGTTGCATTTTCCACGGCCTCCGTGCCTTCCGCAGTTTGCATATTTTCCCGAAGACCCTCGACTAGGAATTAACCCCTTGTTAACACCCGTGACATATATGAAATGCTTATCGACTTAAGGATTTTCCATAAAGCTGTCTTCACTTGTGGATGTCGTGAAAGGCACTTGGAACTTCCTAATTTAAGAGGTTTTTGGTTGAAATGTTTTTGACTTAATATCAAAGTATACATTTTATTAACTCTCACTACTCATAGTTACTTAATAAAATAAAACTTTGCAATTATGAACAACATATTTTATTATGTCTCTCTTAAATTTTTTATTAAGTAAATTAAAATATAATAAAGCTCCACAGCACTTTCTTAAACAGAAAAATGCTTAAAAAGTTGCTTAAGCTATCCTACTTCGTGGTACTTCTATATTCAAAAGTTAATTTTAAAAATAATTTATAAATCCTGTTGGAAATTTAATTTTGTAAAAATCTTTTATAGTCACGAAATCCCTAAAGAATTCTTTGATTAAAATCAATTAATATATTTTCTGCAGCTTAGGGTTAAATGCCCTGTCCCCACGACCAAATTAAGGCCGTGTGACCTCAACTGATTAAATCACAGTTCCGTCTGCCTGCTGAACTTCCACTGATCGGCTTTCCGCTTTTCCCCTCCTTTTCCATTGCAGGTTGGAGGCGCCGCCCCTCTTCACCGCCGGCACCATGGACGCCAAGAAGCTGCAGCAGCTTCAGGAGGCAGCGATCCTGGCGCAGCAGCAGAAGAAGCTGCCGCTGGCCTACCAGACGAATCTCGTGGACTACCGAACGGCGGCCTACAGCCAGGCGTTGTACCAGCAATCCCCCACGGCCACCAGTTCCAGCGGAGGAGGACCGCTCTCCCCGATCGAGATGCAGCCGCAGTCCAAGCACCACAACCTGATGAAGCACGGTGGCCACGGAGGAGGCACGTCCAGTAGTTCCCACAGTTCCCCTTACCACCAGTCCTACTCGAGCAGTGGAGGAACTGCAGCCGGAGAGCAGCTCTATCAGTCGCCAACGGAACGAACCTATCTGGCGGCAGCGGGAAGATTGCAGGCCAGCAATGCCATGGCCGGGCATCATCCCATCTCTGCCCTCCAGTCGCAGTACCAGCAACTGCAGGCAGCCAAGATGCAGGCCCAAATGGCCACCCAAAGTGAGGCCGCCCAGCAGCAGCAGCGGACATTCGCCATGCGACAGGCCATGAACCCGCCCACGAATCACTACCACATGAGTCAGTCGCCCAGCATGGCCTCCAATATGACCACTCTCACCCAGCAGCAGCAGCAGCAACAGCAGAGGGCTCCTCCCTCCTCGCTTAACTTGCAAAATCAATACCAACCTGCTCAGGGTCCTCTCAAGTTGCAACAACAGCAGCAGCAGCAGCAGCAACAGCAGCAGCAACAACTGCAGCAGCAACAGCAACAGCAGCAACCTGCAATGCCCAAACACTACCAGGAGCAATTGTACGCCCAGCAGCAACAGCTGCAGCAACAATTGCAGCAACAGCAGCAGTTACAACAGCAGCAGCAACAGTTGCAACAACAGCAACATCGTCACAAAAACGACCTGCAAACCCCGGGCAGTGAACACGGCACAGTCTATATCCAACAGAATCATCCCGGTCATGTGGTCAATCAGGCCTGCCAGACCCAGATATCGGCGGTCAAGCCCAAGGCCACGCCCAGTTCGGAGGAGTCCTCTTCCAACTCGGCCAAGAGTCCCACCCATGCCCCATTGGATCGGAAGAAGAGTGCCGGTTCCATACAGGCCCTGAAGTCACCGATTACCAAGAGACCACCCTCCACACCGGTTACCCTATCAGGATGGCTACACAAACAGGGTTCCGAAGGTCTGAAGGTGTGGCGCAAACGCTGGTTCGTCCTGGCCGAGTACTGCCTGTACTACTACAAGGGACCCGAGGAGGAGAAGCTGCTGGGATCGGTTCTATTACCTTCATATCGCGTATCCGCCTGTTTGCCCGAGGACAAGATCTACAGGAAATTCGCCTTCAAGTGTGAGCATCAGAATATGAGAACCTACTGGCTGGCTGCTGATAATTCCGAGGCCATGATGCAGTGGGTTAGGGCTTTGGCGGCGGCCAGTTTGATGCAGGCACCCAGCAGCGGGGAATCGGAGCCCAGTGTGAACTCCTCGCTGAATCACAGTGGCGAGAACTCTGATTCCGGGATTCATACACTGCAATCGCATCCGGGAAAAGGTAATCAGCAGCCCACACCCTCGTCGGAGAATACGGGCAGCAGTGGAGGAGGAAGTGGCACTGGACAACCCCTCTATGCAAATGCACCACCCAAGCCCAGGCGGATCAATGATGGAGGATACTCCTCACCTTCACCGGAGCACAACGAACAGCAGCAACATCATCCACAGCAGCAGCAACATCCTAGTCGCCGCCTCATGTCGCCCACGCAGCCAATCTACCAGCAACAGCAGCAACACCAACGATCTCAGCAGCAACAGCAACAGCAGCAACCGCAGCAACATCATGCCATCTACGACACTCGAACAGGTCATGTGTCCACTGCCTTGCAGTTGCAACAGGCGCAGCAGCAATACTCACTGGATCATCTGGAGGCGCAGTTCCAGCAGCAACAGCTGGACATGGAGGAGCAGATTGTGAGGTTGCAGCAACAGAGGGCTGCGGAGGAGATCTATGGCGAGCGGGAGATGTACATGGCCAAGTTGATGCAGCAGAGGCAGGGTCCGAATGGAGCCTATCCCACCCAGCAGCAGCTGTTGCAGGCGGAGCGGAGGACTCCCGACGCCTATGGACGCTCCAAGCAGCAGCGACTCTTTGCCGCCGCTGCCGCTGCAGCGGATTACGAGGACATCTACAACATGTCGCAGCTGGCGGGAGCCGGCGGCGCAGGAGGCGTGGCCATGTCCGCCCAGGAGGCACTTCTTCAGGAGGCCGCCAGTTACCGCCGACCCCTCAGTCCGCCCAGCTACGATGGAAGTAAGCACGTGCCAGCGATGCCGCAGCGGTACACGCCCAATCACATGGAGGTAAGTGATGGGAGAAAACCTGGCAAAATACAGCTGGGCAACTTGCAAATAACTAGATATTGTAGGGCATCCTATGTTAAACAGGTTTATACATAACATTTTTATTTCTAAGCCATAACAATTTTCTATTGAAAAAATTTTTTTTTATTTATAATGTTTAAGGGCATTATAGAAAGTGGTTATATTATAAAAGTCGTATCTAAGGATAACATTTAAAAGATTTATAACTCTTAAAAACTTTTTTTTTCAAAAATGTATGGACTAATGTACTACTGTCGGAAAAACAAAGGTGAATGTTTTGTAAAATGAAAATTCTTTATTTATTCTCTTAAATCAATATATCCCCTTTAAGGAAATCCTCTCTCTATAAAATACACTTATATCAAAGTTTTTTCCAATCCTCGAAACATGCCAAATAGTCCCTTTTCGTTACAGCCATTAACCCCTTCTTCCTTATTAAAAATTAGACCGGGCCGCACCACACCACGAAAATTGAAAAAAAAACATATTCACCTTACTGTTTGCCCACAGTAGTAAGTTCCAGATATTCTTTAGAGCACTTTTCGTATTTAAGAAGAGATATAGATTTATTAGGCTTTATTTTGACCACCTATTTTTTTACAAGGCAGGTATATTTAAAATATGATGGGTGTCCTATAAAAGTACAACAGTTTTCTGGAAACTGAATACATTTTCCAAGCATTGTTTTAAAAGAACCTATCTGATATAATAAGTTTTCATCAGAAAAAAGTGGTTTAAAATCTCCATCACTGAAGATTTAATGGCACAAGTAGTGAGTGCAATTCTCAAAGACAGTCAAAATGGCAAAGCACTGCCCCGGGCAGCAACGAACTGCGATTCCGATTGAAATTGCGATTGCTGATGACCTGCCACTTGGCATGGCATCCTTGGCTTTATGGGTGCTTCGCGATGGAAACTGGGGGCTGGGAAATGGAAACTGGGAGCTGGGAGCTGGGAACTCTGGGTACTTGAAGCTCGGGGGCGTGGCACCGGCAAAGGTCAGCCCACCAAATCATCTGCGATGCCACTTGATGTTGTCTGATTGCTGCGAATGCTCACAAAAACCCGGGGGGAAAAGTGAGTAGGGGCCTGAGATGATGATGGCGTTTTATTTCCGCACCTCTTTCCCTGACCTAGTTGGAAAGTTTTGCTGCCTGAGACTTGCACCTCTGCACGTATCAGCTTTTCACTTTTATTTGCCCTTGCCTGGAAGCCTGGTGCTCCTGCTGAGATAACTCCTTCCTTGAGCTCCGGTGACTCCATGAAGCCACGCTCACAAAAGCTGCTGCTGTTTGCTGCTTCTGCCGAAAGTGCCCACATTGATGGACGGGTATGGAATGGGATGGGATGGGTGCTCCTCCAGAGTCTTTCTCGGAAACTTTCGGTTTCAAGCAGCTGCTGTCTCGAGTCCGCAGCTCACAATTTAATTGGACTTTAGTGTGTCAGTGGGTTGCTGAATTGCAGACATTTGGGCAAAGGAAGAAGCTCCGCCTCGAGCTCCTCCTCCTTCTTAGCCACCAGTGCAGCAATTTCCTTCGAATGCAACTTTATGCTCCTTCCGGCCTTTTGGGCAGTGGGTGGGGTGATGGTGGTGCTGTGCTTAGTGGGTCAGGTCAGGCCCAGCAAGTTAGCCGGGAAATGAGTCGCGTGCATGATTTATGGCCACGGTTCCTGGGCAAGAGACCAGCTGTGCCGCCTGCCAAGTGTCGAACAAGTTACGGGCCACGCCAATCTGCCACACTCAACTTCTTACAACTTTGAAAGGGATTCACAAAATACCTAATATTCATAAAGTACCCTTTAGTATTGAAACGGTTAGACTTTCAGTATCCTACATTTGCGTACCAACAAAGATTTTTAAGAACTTTCATTCATTTTGAAAATGGTATTTGATGTTTTAAATCAAAAACTTCAAAATCAAACCGAAATTATTTACCCATATAAAGTCATAAAATGTATCTTACTAAACATTTTTTTAAAAAAAAGAGGAGTTGAAGGAAATACAATGTGGTAAAAAATATGTAATTCAGTCAATAGGATTTTGCAAATATGTAGGAAGGTAAAACCTATTTGTAATATATGTATAACTACTTTTTTTTGTTGTTTGGATTTGAGGTCATTTACCAACGGCTTCCAGTTCAAATGTATTTTATTTATTCTTTTTCAACAATTATCAAATTTTAAAAAATTAAAAAAAAATTAAAGGAACGATATCAATTTGTTTGAAATTATTTAGTTCAGTTAATAACAATAGGATAGTTTTATGATTTTCTAGAAAATTAATTATATATGTTGGATTTGAAAATATCCATTTAACAACATTTTTAATGCCTTTTCTTAAATAAAACAATATTTATCGCTTCATATAAGATTCGACTTGTTTTGAATGCATTGTAAGTTCTCCGAGATTTTTAAGAGTGCTGCTCTAGTTAAAAATGCAAAAGCCCAATTACCTCGATTACCGCCATTACCATTGCATAACCCATTCTAACTTTATGCCTTCGCCCTCTTTTTTTGCAACCATTTTTAGGCCAGTGCCGCTGATCAACTAATCAATACCATGGACTTGCGTGCCCGCTCGGCGGCGGCCATAGTGCGTCCCCATTCCGCGGACTTCCTGGAGTACGAGGCGCGTGCCGAGGCAGCTGCAGCCGCTGCCGCTGCGGCGGTGGCCCAGAGTCAGCAGGAGAGTGGTCGTGCCCCGAGGCCCAAGTCCAGTTTGGACATCAATCGCACCCCGGATAGCTTCTACTACTCGGAGGCCAGCTATGCGGAGAAGATGCGGAAGAGTGCCCTGTACCTCCAGAGTGGCGGAGCTGGGCAGGCTCAGCCCCAACAGGCGGGCAGTTATCGCACCGCAGCGGGTGACTTCAATTCCGGGGTGAACACCATTGGCTACGAGAATCCCTACGAGAGGGCCTACAAGCGGCAGGAGCTCCTGGCCGAGGCACAGGCTCAGGGAGGAGCGGCCAGCAGCATGCCGCGGATGAGTCGATCCGCCAGTCAAGGTCGCTCGGTGGCCTCCCAGCTGCAATCTCCCCAGCAGCAGGAGGATCTGCCGCCCCTGAACGTGCATCCGGGTTCCATCTTCCCGCCCTCGATGTCCACGCAGGAGATCATCAGCAAGAACGAGCAGTTCCTGCGCTCCGCCAGTGCCCGGCTGCCCAAGAGAGCTGGTGGCATGGATGATGACTATTCGGCTGGGAACTCGACGACCACTTCGCCCACCGGCGGAGCAGGTGCCTCCAACTCGCCGCAGCATCAGGATGGCGAAAGGAAGCGGGAGGAGTCCATGAAGCGTCTGCTGGAGTGGAAACAGCGCATGCTGCAGTCACCTTTGACCCGCAAGGGCATCCAACAGGGCGGCAGCAACATGTCCGCCATGTCCAAGCTGGGCAGCAATCCGAACATCCTGCTGGCCTCCACGGCGGTGGCCAGTGGAGCACGCTATGGCCCCCAGGCGGGCAAAACGGGTCTGGTGGTGGGCAACGCGAATGGCAGTGGTCAGGTGGCCGGGAATCAACTGCAGCCACCTTCCACCTCCGGAATCCAGCGATCCCGATCCGAGAGCCAGGCCAACATAGGACCCGGCGGAGTGGTGTACAACAGCTACTCCTCGGACGATGAGGGTGAGTCTTGATCAGCGATGACATCCCATAAGTATTCCCCATTCTGCTTGGCTTCAACTCTGTCCCTATACGTCTCTTTCTCTATCTGTAACTGTCTCTACTACGTATCTATGGCTACGTTTATGCGGTGGTAAATTAACAATATTCAAATAATGATTACGATATAATACGAATATTTTAAGGCAATGCCCAAAATTGAGTGACATTGAGTAAATTATTATGAACTTAAATTAAAGTAAAGCTATTTATAACAACGACTCAAAAAATCACCCTTTTTCTCAATTAATTTATCTCTAGATATCCATAAAAATTTTAATTTAAAGTCCTTATAAAAAGTCTTCATATTGAAAATAATATTTGATCACTGATAACATGTTATTGTTATTTTAAAAGCAAATTACTTTTATAGCTATAGCTTGCAATGAGAATTATAATATTACAAATATTGTGTTATAACGACTTAATGAAGTTGTTTGAGTTAATGGCATTTGTTCGCAAACTGCCATATTTCAGAATTTAGTGTTGTATTGAAAATGATGTATTTTAATGTCTTCATAAAGTAGCTTTTATTAACGATGATTGCTCACCAAACTGATATATATTTAAGTTTAATGAATGCGTGCGCATAAACGTAGCAAATATCTCTATCTGCATCAGTATCGTATCGTATCCGTAGCTGTATCTCTATATATTTATCTGTATCTGTAGCTGTAGCTAACCGTGATGCTCTGTTGTGCGCTCCTTATTTTCCTTTTTTTTATTTTTATTTTTATTTTTTCCTTTAGTTGCTCTTGGCTTTGCTTTCAGTTAGTTGCATGTTATGTGGCGGGCCTTGAGCTGCCTGCTTTAGCTTTACTTTGTAGTCAGAACAAGATGCTTACTAGTAATTGCAAGCTGCGTTGCCCTGTCGCTTGAGGATGTTAGAAATCTATAAATAAAGGACCTCAGCTGCCCCTGACAGGCCCATTTTGCTGTGACATAATTCTCAAAACTCTCTGACCATTAACTATTTATAAGCTTTAACCATTTCAATGCTAATTTATCATGTCCACCAGACGCCAGACTAAACAATTAAAAGCTTCATGTAGTTAATATTTGTGCGCTCTACACTTTTTTGTGGCCTTGTTTTATGTTTTAATAAATATGGTTAATTTGAATGTACACAACAGAAAGCAATTTATGTCGAAAATCGAAACCTTCCTGCCGTGCGCACACAATACAAATATATCTATGCTGCAGAGGCAAATTGAAAAGTATCGAGTAATTAATTTAGAAGAGCTGCCAAAAAGTAGGCAACGCATAGAACCAAATTCTGGCCAGTAGCAAAAGTGTTTGGTCAATACTAAAATCGAAAAACACCCACACACACTGCAAATTTTTGTTTGCCTTTATTTGATTGCAAAAAGGAGGCTTAAACGAAATACCAATATTTCTGTAGTCCATAAATCTCTACCTCTCTCTCTCTTTATTTTTGGAAATCTCTATCTTTCATGGGTTTAGTAAACATTTTTGGCGTATTTAGTTTCGTTTCGGATTTGTTTCATTCCATACATACATATATATTCGTTTTCCCATCATGACAACCGGGTGCTTGGTATTTCCACTACTAAATGCCGCTGTAAACTTCGCACTAAAACCCAAAAACAAACAAATAAAACAAAAACCAAATAAAACTCAAACTCAATCTGGGCTCATAGCGCAATCGACCACCCATTTGATTGATTTTAATTACACATACCAAAAACCAGCAAGATATACAAATATGTTTTATATTTCTTCTTTTTCCATACATATATAAAATAAAATTCGTTGTGTATACGTTGAATTTGGTAACTCTTAAAAACAAAAAATCCAAAAAAAATACCGAAAAAACAATACCTCAATTTGTAAATGCTGTAAATGAAACAATGAACGAAAACTCGCAAAAAAAATTAACAAAACGCACGAATCGCAGCTGGGACTGTGGATGATAGCATGTATAGTGCGACGGCAGGAAGGTCATCGATAAAGACAGAAACCGAAACAGAAACAAAAACAGTATTATCAACAACAACAGCAGCAACAACAACGGCGTTAGCAATAACAAGTGTTAGCAGTAGCAGAAATCTAGAAAGTCCCAAAACAACAGAAACATCATCATCATCTGCATCACCCAAAACACCTGGCAATGCAAAATTCCAACTAAAGCCCATTTTGAAAGTGCATGAGGCTGGTAAAACCCGCATTATTCAGGTGCAACCCAAACAGCTGGAAGAGAGGCCAAAACTCAGATTGCAATTGCCCAAGGAGGAGAAGGAGCAGGAGGATGTGGATGGGGATGGGGATACGGAGGATGCAGAGCCTGTGCCCATTCTGCCAAAGAAAACAGCCCCCAAGTCGCCGCAGAATGCCAATTATGTGCCTGTGTACAACAATAAGCTGGTCAGCAACTACGAGAACATGGAGTTTGGCAAGGCCCCAATCCCCGAGAGCAAAGCCCCCGACAGCCAGGCAGCGATTACGGATCCCGAGGAGACGCCCATGCTGATGCAACTCAAGTTGTTCAAGGAGCAGCAGGAGCAGCAGGAGCAGCGGCAGGAGCAGCAACTGGAAACGGAGGAGGACCTGACACCCACGGCGGAAAGTAAATCCATGCCAGGGGAGGAGTTGGCAGAGGTTTCATATGAGGAAAGTAGGGATGAAGAGGAGGAATCGGAGGAACAGAAGTTAGAAGACGAAGAAGATGAGAGCACGGCCTGCGAGGAGTACACAGATGATGATATAGACGAGGCCCTGGCCCAGGATGATGAGGATGAAGCTGTCTTCGAGGAGGCCGATTCCCAGGAACTCAGGGAGGAGCGGGAAATGCAGCAGATATACGTGAACGAACCCATCACACCCACCGACCAGCAGTTTGACGAGAGTCACTATCTGCCCATGACGCCCAAAAAGGTGGAACTGGGTCAGCCAGGGGTCTTGACCCTCGTCTGCACCCATGAGTCCTACGCAGAGGAAGAGGAGAATCACTATGTAGAGATGACCAAGGGCATCCAGGACGAGGACTGCCGGAGCAACTATGAGATCATGTGCCTGGCCAGCACAAGTTCTAGTGCCTTTAAAGAGACTAACAAAACGGAGCCTGTCTATATGGAATTAGCAGGGGTTAAGGCTACTCCAGTTCCTAGCAACGAGGAAGCCCACTGCTCTTCGGGTCGTTCCACCCTGAAGAAGGGCAAGAAATCTGGATCCGAGACCCTGAAGAAGAAGACCAAGAAGCGGCAGGGCAAGGACATGCCGGATATCCTGAAGCCGACCAAAAGTGCTCTGGCCAGCGATAGTTCGGATGCGGATGACGAGAGCAGCCGGCAGCAACTGGAGGCCAAGAAACTACGCTCCAGATCCCGCTTTAGTTTGTCGGATACCTTCAGACCAGCCTCTTACTATCTGGGTGCCTCCACGCCAATGAACAACTACGCCGAGAGTTCGGATAGTGAGATATTACCACCACCGCCCATACCAGATTCACCACCACCCATGGAGGAACTGAAAACGGAGGAGATTTTCTCTTCGGAACACTATGACACGGTGAAGCGAAAGGATAGTAATACCAAGGTCAACTTGTCTTATGAACAACTACCCAAGATGCATGCCAGCAATACCTCCCTGAACTTACCAAAAGCCGTGCCCAGTCCTACCCTGAAAAGTAGTCGTCTTTCCCTACCCGACCATTTTACCAAAGTGCGGATGACTCCACAGAGATTGCTTGTGCCCCAGCAGCAACATCATGCCAGAACCTTATCGGACTCCAATTATAGTGGTCAATTAACAGACAATAGTAGTTCCCGCACTTCTTCGGATCTGGACCTATATCGTAGAAGGGGTACCAGTAATAATTCCCTGCCACTGAGCAGTGAAAATGAATCCGTGGAGTTCCGCCAGAGATCGGACTCTGAGCTAGATCGTCAGCGTTCGAGGAGGCCTTTGTCACAGGAATCCATCAGTGAGATAGAATCTCTGAGCGAGCAGTTCGAGGAGACCCTAAGTAGTCATGAGCTGGACACTTATCTGAGTCACTTGCACTTGTCCACTGGCCAAACCACGCCCACCAGTCACCTGCTAAATGATGCCAATGCCGCCGCAGGAGCTGATATACTAACCAATCTTATAAAGCCTCCCAAGACTTTCCGAAATACCGAGGACGAGGAACAGCATTTCTATGGCAACATACACTTTCTCTCCTCCACCGACTCCATTCAGCAGTTGGGCGGCGAGGGCGGAGCTACTGCAGCTGCTCTAAGGATAATCCATAGTCGGAATAACAGCAATATATCCACCCAATCCGCTCCTTACTACTACTCGGAGTTGCCGGCCCCTCCACCTTTGAATAATCAGCGGGATATCCACGCTCATGGCCTCAATATAGCCCACATACACAACCCCATCGACCGGCATCCTCAGCAGTTCAATGTGGACGCACTGGTGGACAAGGATCAGGCCATCGATAGCAAGAACATCTACTCCGGGCAGAAGGACAACCATGAGAAGCTGAGCAACAAGATCCTCAAGCTGAACAAGTCCAAGGAGCTGCCTGCTGAGATGGACATGAGCAGCAGTGGAGGATTAGGAGGAGGAGGTAGTGGAGGTGGTGCACTAAACCAAGGTGCGGTGGTCCATTCATATCATATCACAAGTACTAAAAACACAAATCTCGCTCGTAAGACGATTGGTGGTAGCCGTAACCCGTCGGAAGATGGCAATCCTAACGAAGCTGGTGCTGGTGAAGATTCGGAGGAGGAGTTGCAGTCGGAGGAGGTGGCTGTCCACAAGAGCCCATCGAATAATGTCCATCCCAACCTCTCAGTTCTAGGTGGCGAGCTGCTCTGGGAGGAGGATGCCCTGTGGCGGGAGAGCCTGCGGCGGGTATCCCAGCGGCATGCCAGATCCCTGGATGATCTGGACAGGATTACGGCACCAGCTGCTCCCCTTTCGAGTACGCCCAAGGCCAAGCTAAGTCGCGAGGTGACCTATGTGAATGACAGCCAGAAGCCACGGCAGCATCCCCTATCCAACGAGCATGATGTGTATGTACAGCTCCTGGACAACTCCATCTCCTCCGCCTCGCTGTTGGGCCAGGACGAAACGGATTCCGATGTCTACGAGGTGCTGCGCGAAGAGACGGCCTCGAATTTGTCGCACAAATCCAACGAGCTGGATCGCGAGACCATCCGCCAGTGGGATGCCATGTCCAGTGGGCTAATGAAGAGCCACCACAGCGGTGCGGAGACCACAGGAGGAGGCGGAGCCAGTGCATCTCCCCACCTGCCCCTCACCAGCAGTGTGCGCTCCATCGTCCAGCAGTTGAACAACACTTCCATGGACGATGCCAATGGAAATCCCCTGGTGACGGGGAAAAAGGCGAGAGCCAACAATAACCACTGAAAACCAACCAACTCCACCTCCTAGGGGCCCTGAAAAATATGCAATACTTTTCCGTAGTTTCAATTTAGCTTTCCGTTTTCACCAATTTTGGTTTGCACTCGCCGAGTTATTTTATGCCTCTGTTTGCCCATCATCATCATGTTTCCCCAGTTTTCACAGTTTTCCCAGCTAGATAGTGCTCTATTTGTTTTGTTGACTGTCACTGTTGTTGCTGTTGTTGTTGTCATTATTGTTGTGTTGTCTTGTTTTGTTTAATTAATCAACTGGTAAGCAAACTTATATATATATTTATTTATCCAATTCCCCCACTTATCTCATTAAGTCATTGAATCGCTTGTATATACATACGCCAAACTCACTCACAAATCTCACCCAAGCACACCCATTTGTAAAGTTGAACAAATCCACAGATAGATAGATACATTTTGGGCAGTTACAAATAGCCGTAGGAGCCAGCAGCTAAATCTATAGATAATGCAGATATTGGTAGCAAATTTCCCTCTTTCAAAAAATTACAAAAATAAATGAAATACAAACAGAGCCAAATTAAATATTCCGTACAACTGCTGGGCATTCGCTAACCGATAACTGATTGCTTTTCTAAATATTTCGCGCACGCATTGAAACTATTTTAAGCCCCGCCTCTCCTGCACTTTCTAAAATATTTGCCTAATCCAATCTCTATGACCTTGTAGCCTCGATTTCCGTTCGCAATGTGAACAATCTGCCCGTTGGAAATCTGACTGTGAAACCGGATCCCTCGGATGTCCAGCAGGAGTCCGCCTTTGCCCCGTACTACGGCGGAGCTGCGGAGACCAAGTACGCCAAGAACACGGTGCTCACGGATCGCGGACTCTACGCCGGAAACGGAACTCCTAGTGGGCTGGCCACGTCCACGCCCCAAAATCACCCGCAGTTCCGGATGCGGCGCACCGGAAGCAGGGCGGAAATCGATATGCTGGAGCGGGAGACAAGCAGTCAGATCAGGGTGAGTCCATCGAGGAAAACACTTAATCGGATTTCAGAATATTACCATTATTTTGCATTGAAACCTGATCCATTAAAGGACACAGTCATAACCTGTGACCTTAAACGGAATCAATTGAGAGCTTGAAATTAAAAGCGAAATGTAATTCTTTTTATATATCCCTATGGTAAATCAAACCTCCATAAATTCAATTCACCCATGAAATTTTCATTTATTTTACAAAAGAGTTGAAGTATTAAAATCCGCACTGGGTGGGAAACTGTTACGTAAAAATATAATTTCCATCTAAAAATATTTCCGCAAATAAACCGAAATAGTTTCATTTCAAATTGAACTTTAGCTTGGAATGCAACATGTATGAAATGAATAACGAGTAGGACTCAAAACAAAATAAAAATATTGGCATACAAGCTAATTTATATTTTTCATAGGGGAATAAATGGTGCAGTATTTCTTTAATGACTTAAAACAAATCCTTGAAATTTAAACAAGCATTGAAAAAAGCAAATGCTTTTCCCAAAACGATCAATAAGAAGAATAAATGGTTTAATATTTTAGGTATTTAGTAAAAATAAGTTCTTTATTACTATAAGCGCTGAGAAAGGACTATATTTTTTTTAAAAGTAGAGAGATATGTTAGGCTAAATTCTGTGGATTATGTCACTTGGGGAACGGGCAAGAAGCAAACCTAAAATGTATTTGACCAACCCACAGAACTTGGATGTGTCGGCCGGGGATCTGCTGAGTCGCACCCACGAGGAGCTGGTCCTCCTTCTGATCCAGCTGCGGAGGCAGAGCAGCCAAACTGCCAGGGCCATCGAGCAGTGCTGCAGCGATATTCACGACGTGCAGGTGGATAAACGATTGAGTTCTATGTTTATCGTTGGGCGGTTTTGGCTAACTTCCGGTGCTGGTTCTGTGACTAATTCTACATTTTATCTATCTAACTTTTATATTTAAAAAAAATACATTTAAAATTCGAACTATATATAAATGGAATCCTCTACAGAATCGCCTGCGAAGTGCCGAGGGCTTGACCAGAGCAGAAAGCATCCAGCGATTGGACTACTTGAAGCAGCATCTTTTGGACCTGGAGCGGCATTACGAGAAGAGCAAGCCACTGGTCAACTTGGTGGACAACATGGTCAAGCTGGGATCACTGTATCGCAATGATGCTAATGGTAGGGTTCAGCCCGCCACTCTGGATCGCCTGGAGTTCAATCAGAGGATGCAGGAGCGTCAAATGCTCCAAGAGGAGCAGCAGCAGTGGGAGCGCCTCAGTCCCAATCAGGCGGAGTTACAGGTGGGTTTACTTGAGATAACTATAGTAAGATCTATAAAATATAATACATGATTTGCAGGCCAAGGTGCGTGAGCTCTACCAACTGGATCAGCTGCTACAGGAGGAGTCTGGAACTCTGCAGAGTCTTCAGCGCGACAAGGAGGACCTCGAGCGAGCCTTGGGAGGATTGAGGGCCCGCATCCACGACAGCAATGCCACGCCCATGGCTCTGGAGGCGGCCAAGAAGCAGCAGCACATCCTGGAGCGCGAGTTGTCGCGGGTCCATCAGCTGCTGGCCGAGAACTCAAAGGTATCCAAGGTGCCTAGTAGAAGTTTTTTGCATTCCGTGTCCACCTGCGTGTTATTTGTCTGCTTGAGCTTCGCATGTCGCTTATGTAACTAACCAAAAACTAATTTTTAAATCCAGGATTGAGCATCGTAAGATTACTTCTTAAAGGAAAATAGAGAAAATTTGTGAAAATGGGAAAGTTAATATTAAATTGCCGGCCAGAACGATTAGTATCACCTTTTTTAACAGCAATACGTTATTAGTAAGCAAGTTCAACTATTAAAATTATTTTTCTTCCTTAGCTTACTCTACATTACTGTTTAAATCAAGAAGGTTTGTTTACGTTAGGTCGAATTAATTGTTATTTTGATTGTGTGTTAATTGTGCCATTCAAAAGCAAAAGGGCTATATCAGGTCTTACATTTAATATAAAGGGAAAACAAAAGACACAGTTATTTAAATAATAATAAAATTTAATTAGGAGTTATCTGTGGTGCAGTAAATGAAATACATATATTGAAGTACCAGAGAAAAGTTTTCTTTACTTATTTAAAGGACAACTCAGTTAGTTTAAACTTTAAACCAAAGCTCAACAAAATAGGATTAATGCAAAAGACTTCTCATGTTTGTGGCCTCTGCTGCATGTGCCATTGCCTGAACCCAAGGGCCAAGATCAACTAACCCCTAATCCTACCTTGCAGAAACTGGAGCAGACAGTGGCGGGAAATGCTCGCCTGGAGCAGGAGCTTCTTCTCCTCCGCCAGAAGGTGCAGGCCACCCGGGGAGGAGCAGCCACCAATGGCATGGGCGGCGATGGTCCGCACATCAATGGGGATGCCTCCGTTTTGGCCTCGGAGCTGGAGCGGGTTCAATCCCTGGTGGGCGATATGCAGAGACAGCGTCACGAACTGAGCTCAGCGGTTCGCCAGCTGACGGAGAACTCGACCAGGTTGTACCAGGAGATTGGCAACAAGGAGATGAACGGCGGTGGATCCACCAATGGCAGCCTGAAGAAGCGCAGCAACTCCACCAGTTGGACGGAAACCGATCTGGACGCCAATATGCTGCGATGCGGAAGTCGCCAGCAGCTGAGTGACTCCACTCTCAACCTATCCACGCCCCTCTATGTGGACACCAATAGCTCCACCAAGTTGAGTGACTACAATCGGTACAACGGAGGCGGCAGCAGTGATGCCCTGGAGATGAGCGGAGTGGACAGCGATGGCTTCCTCGATAGCAATCCCTTTGCCATTGGCCTGGAGAAACCCGAGATCAAGACGGTGAGGATTGTGAAGCGGGAATCGGAGCGGCGTAACCGCGATCGCAGCGAAAGGGGTCTGAGCAGCTCCATCCAGAATCTGGATCAGGTCCTGGAGGAGGAGCAGTATGCCCAGCAGCAGAGGGAGCAGCAGCTGTACGCCCAGAACCTGGAGGAGCAGATGAGCAATGGCCACCAGAGTCGCTCCAAGTCGCTGCCGCGCAACTACAGTGAGCCCCCCAAGCAGAGGCACAGTCGTCACCTGAATGGCAAACAGCAGAATGGTCATCACTATAACAATGGCTTCGACTACGATCGGAACAGCAACTATGAGCACCAGCCGCCGCCACCACCGGCACCCCAGAGCAATGGACACCACCATCATCCGCCACCACAGAGGGAGCACCGGGAGCAGCGGGAGCACCTCAATCCCCTGGCCAACGCCTACTTCGCCAAGCAGCTACAGCAGCAGGTGAATCCCTCCAGGGACAGTGCCCGGGTGGCCCTGCGCACCAAGACGGACTCCCTGCAGAGCCTCAACAAGAGCCTCACGGACATCAGTCCGGAGCCGGTGTTCCAGAGCGTGGCTGCCCGCCAGATCATCAACGAAATGTCCGCCGGTTCGGCATCGGAGGACACCGAGAAGGTGGTGGAGAAGGTGCCACCGCATCACAAGCATCGCAGGGCGGTTCCAAGGGAAAAGAGGCGACACTACACTGCGCCAAATAATGTGAATCAGAAGGCCATGGAGAAGGTGCAGGCCGAGAACGATATGAATCGAAATGTAAGTGTTAGGTTAGAAGGGAAAATGTAAGTCTGGTTTGTATAATCTCTATATATAAAGCTATGTATTCGTAACTAAGAATCAACGCACAGCGAAATCTACTTCAATGACACTATTAAAAGTTCGTATCTATAAATATACAGCTATCCACTCCAAATTAAGAAATATACTCACTGTAAAAACCACTTCATTTACATTATTATTTCTTATAACCATTGAATTTCTAAAAAGATTTGTTAAGGTATCTATATTACTTTACACTTACAGAACACCAACTGGCGAGCTCGCGATGATCTGGACATGGAGGTGGCCCTAAGACCTCGTATGAATGCCCCCGATGTGGTTCGATCCGCCTTGGGACAGGGAGAAAAAATTTCGGAGAATACCATAGACAACTTGCTACTGGCACCCAACAAAATAGTCATACCCGAGCGTTACATACCAGAAACAGTAAGTAGAAGATAATTAAAAATGTTCTTAAACAATTTAATTATTTATGATAAACTAAATAGACGCCCGAACTGTCGCCGGAGGAGAAGAAGCGTCGTCAGGAGAAGGTCGAGTCCATCAAGAAAATGCTGGCCGAGGCGCCCATTAGCAGCAATGTAAGTTTAGGATATTGTTATATAATTCCTAGATATAGTTAAAAATGAATATTTTCAGGAAAATGAAAGTCTGCCACCTAGCAAAATCAATGCCGAGAAGAAGCAGCGCGAACACCTGCTGCAACTCAATCAAATCCTGGCCCAGCAGGTGATGCAGGTCAGCAAGATCGTGGCCGGTAAGTAGAGTCAACCTCGGATTCATTTAGGTCTCCTACCAAGTTACACTTTGTGTTAAGTTCCAATCGATATCCTAAAAAATAAATCCCCATTCAAACGTATACGCAATGCCTTGCAAGTTGAGTTTATGTTTCATGTTTATGTTCTTACTAATATGCTCTCTCAAAATCTCAAACATATAGACCCTTGTGTTATTTATCTATATGTATATAAGCGTTATGCAGTGTAATCTAACCATGCCAGCAGATCCCCCATTTCAAACTGTCAACTCTATGCTCTTCTAATCTCTATATATGTATCTTCTTTCAACTCTTTCTGATTTCTAGATGATTAATGATAAAACATATCATATGCATACCATCTAATCTAGAGCGATAAGCCCCCGTTCGAATAAGAATTCTAAGATCATGTCCCCCACCCACATTGCGTGCTAATCACCGGCGTTGTTCGTCAAGTTCATAACCCCTTCTCACAAAGACACACCATTCAATAACCACCCACCCACACAATATTCTGACACTTTCAACAGTCAATCGTACATTTGAAAACCTGTGGCCCACATTGCCCTCTCATGCATTCGCATCTGCACCCGACCAGTTTATGTATAATTAATCATAAATTAAGTAACCATCGATGAGAGTTCTATGAACTTCGTCAAGATTGAATACTCCAAATATTGCGCATACGCAGTGTTAGCCTACCCACAAAACATATCAAGCTGCAAGTTGTCAGGAGCCTTAAACTTTAATTGAAAAATTGTTAAATAACTGGAAATAATATTTATCACTTTCCTTAATTTAAATATATTTATTTTATTGAAGATTGGATTTGAATACCTTTTAATTAGGGTGTTGAAAAATATTAAAATAGTACAATAGGCCCCGCAACGAGATTTCATTAACATTCAAGAAATATTTATTACAAATCTAACACCTACTTTAAATTTACTTATTATTATTTACACTTATATTATAATTGTATAATTTCTGCATTTGCATTCGTTTAATTTACATGTTTGTTTTTATTCGTTTTGCATATTTTTCTAGGAAATCCCACTAGTCACAACTAATCCGCAAGTAGCCTGTCGAGTTGTTTCTGTTCACTTTTGTGTTTACCCTTGCATTGCATTTAATTTTTGTTCACGTTGTGTTTTGCCAATCGATAACTGAGAGGGTTCGCATCACGATTCGCGATAAATGAGTTTGTTGTTCGAAGCATACCAGACATACGTACATATATGCATACCTAGTATACAGTACACCCCAAGTATACAGTAACTACAGCAATAACAGCAAACAAGAACACACGCGAAGTTGAGATTTACAGCATGCTAAACTCACATAAAAAACATAAAACTCACTCCAAACAAAACGCAACAATTCACAACAAGAAATACTAAAATATATATATATATAAACGACAACAAGAATAAACAGCAACGTAATAGCAACAAGAACAAGTACAACAACAACAAGCACAAGAACAACAACAACAGATATACGATTACGTAAGTCCAGGTTTGTACACATTTCGATTATACCGATATTCATAAATAAACAATAAACGAGTATATTGTAGCTTCCAGGCCTTGCATTTTACATATAATCACGACCAAATCTCTGCTTAGCCTAGAACTGAAATATTGGCTAAATCAATTAACCTGCACGCCATAAATATAATTTTAGACTTAAAGCTATACAGGAAATATGCACCCCAACACTAACCCACTTAACCACACACAAGCCAAACTTACCAAACACTCAAAATTCAGAAAAAAATTAGTCAAACACCAAAATAATCACATAATTTAATGTTTTCACCAAAGTGCAATTGTATTGGAAAATTAGGATGGCGAGGAAAAAAATTAATGATCCAATGATAAAAATATTAGAAATAATATAAAAACATTTCATATGGAAAATCTAACCATTGAAAAAATATGTTAGGGGTTTTCTTAAATCGTTAATTAATTTTACTAAATCTTAGTCTTCTTTACAATTATAATATCTCAGAAAAAATCATGTTCTGAAAAAAATTATTCAACTCAAACCACTGTCAGTTTTTAAAAAGATGCAATTTTACCAGAAATGTTTGCGAAAGTTTTGAAAACCAATTTCATGCAAATGGCTTCGTTTCCAAACTAAATTTCTGCACTGCCTAACATGCGTATTAAAGTTGTCCAAAAGAGTCAAGAAGCGATAAATCGAGTAAGTATAAGCTCAAAGCAACAAGAAAACAGCTAAGACAGGAGTAGCAACAAACACAAACATACTACCAACAAAAAAGTTAAAAAAAAAGAAGAACTCAAACCAAACACACACGATATATACTTCCGAATGGTTATCGGTGTACTTTTTTATATACTACAAACTTTTACAGCACGCTTGGGAAGGTTTTTGGTCTAAGAAAATCCACATTTCAAACTTGGTGAACTAACTTTTTACCCTTTTTGTCAACCCACAGAGAAAGCCATGTCGAAGGCGGCCGAGAGATCCAATCAAGATGACGAAAACCGATCGGAGTCACCAAGTGAACCACTGCCGATATTCCAGCAACGCGACAATTTTTACAGCTAAACGAGAACAACGTCAACTATTTAAACTAACTCCGATTGGCGAATATATTTATACTATTCAGGCACAATATCCGCTGCATTTATCTTGAGAATCAAACTAGGAAATTTGCTAACAATTTTAACCCAAAAATCGTATCAATTCTTAAATGTGACTGAGTTTTAGGGGCGTTATATATCTGAAAAAGTTGAAAAGACCACGGAAGATCGAAAGTCAGAGGGGGTGGGGGACTTAAACGAATTTTTGCGAGGCGATTGTTATTGCGTAAATGATACTAAGCATATTATTATATATATACAACATATACAATATGGAAATCAAAGATTCAACATATCACTGTAAGCGTGTTACAAGTCATTTAAACGATATCAATTACACACAATTAGCGAGCGTTCTTGAACTGTAGGAAAATCGATATGGGTATAGATCTGCAAAGGGTCGGCAATTATGTACGATCCAAATCGGAGTTGAGGCGAATCAAATACGTTCCTGATGGGCTTACAAAGTAGAGTGGCAGGTCAAAACTCATTCACGACAACTAATACAATAACTTTAAAGACTTTTGTAACGGACTTTTCGAGAGTAGCGCATTTTCTCTACAAAAAGGAACAAACAATGAACAAAACCAACCAACCAAAAAGCAGTTACATTAATTGAACCACTTTTGGAGCCAATATTAATGCATTTGATATGAACATGTTTTTAAGATCAGTCAGCAGAATATCAACAGCAGTGGCATCAAACCGTTAGTTAGGGACTCTAGTCCGAACCCGAAACCATCATTCCTATAGGACGGAAAATAGAAATCTGGCAGAACACAGCACAGCGCACTCAGAGCACTTCGAACCTTCGCAACTTTTCCCAAACGTACCTATCGCAATTATTAATAATGGACTAATATGAATACACAACTGAGGAAATATAATTCAATTGTATTTAAACGAGAACATACATATAAATGGCAACGCTGAATTACGACATGCATATATTAATTTAAAGCTATACATATTTAAACGAGCATAATGCTATAATATACACAAACGTACACATAATTATTTAAATGTAGGTCAATTAGCCGGGCAATTAAAGGGAAGCGGTTGAAATCAAATATTTGATCATGTTGATGAATGTTTTTAAAAGAGAAAATAAATTGCAATACAAGTCAATGGATAAATTATACGCAATCGCTGGTTGAATTAAATGTCTATGGAAACTTAAAAAGTTATTGAAATCGCATAGCTCTATTCACAATGATACATACAAAAATAATCGTACTAACCCACAAGAACAACGACGAGCAAAATGTTTATAGAAGAGATAATCTAAACGAAAACGATCCCTGCAAAATTGTACAAAAATATATTTTAAGTTCTTAGTCCTTAGTTGTTATTATCTATTTGCTACGTATGGTTTAAGGTTCTTTTATCATTATCGCTAAGTTCCCAATGATTCCACAAGTTGTTTGTACATTTCGCGGTGCTATATGGATGTGTATATGTAAATTATTTGCTCTCAAGTTTCCCCTAAGTTTGCGCACCCACAGAAAAAGTTAAGGCAAAGTCAAAGTATATATACGTAGACACACTGTCAGATATGTAGATTGTCGGCTTAAAATTGCTACTGCACCAGGCATAGAAGCACGCATACTCCCCAGATACCGAAAGTAGGGGGGAAAAACATCTAAGAAAGAAAAAAACACACTCAACAAATATTTATTGCATATATTAGATATACATAAACATATACATATAAACTGTACGTCATAATATGATAAGAGTTGAAGACGATAAACTGCGAACGAGAAATGTTATCAATAAAGATTATAGTTGAAAATTCAAATGCCCCTTTGTTTTCATTTTCATTGTAACAGCCCGAAGGTTTCGCGGAACAGGAACTCGACTGCTCGACTGGTCACTTACTGCCCAGCCTTATGACGAATATCAGTCTCAATTGCCGGCTAAATTCAAGATCAATGTTAAGGGGCGGATTCTCCGTCGTCATGAATCACAATGAGTCCAGGCGCTGACAGCTCAACATTAAATATTTTCGTTTTGAATTGTATTCTGGTTCGACGTCGCCGGCATGGCAAGTAGACCCAGAAATCGCCGTAGAAGTTGGCTCTGCGGAAATGTGTGGGTGTGGAGATAGTAGAGATAGACATATCGGGAGAAATGTGGAGCATTCGATAACTTTCTAAAAGCACCGCCCCGATATCATATTAACATAATCGTGACTCTTGTGTCCACAAGGTACGTGGTGATTAACCAATTGGTTTGGGTCAGAGTACACTGAGAACTTCTTCACTTCACTTCTTGAATATTAAATCTTTAATTCCTAAAAAAGTTTATGCAGTTCCCAAAAATAAACCTAAGTTGTTCTCCCTATTCTAAAATTATTATTTTTTTTTTATTTGTTTAAACAGTTTTTAACAGTTTTCTAAAAGCAGCGCCCCGTGATATTAACATATCCGTGACTCTTGTGTCCACAAGATAACCAATTGGTTTGGGTCAGAGTACACCAAAAACTTCACTTCTTAAATATTAATCCAATTCCTATAAAAGAGTTTAAACAGTTCCCAAAAACAAACCAAAGTTTTTATATACATTTCTTTGAATTAAAATTTTTTTTTTTATTTTCTTTAAAGTGATTAAATCAGTTTGAGCTATTAGAAACTTCAATTAAATTGCTTAAACAGAATTATTTTAACAATAAGTGGATTTCGAATAGGTAATCAACATTTTCTTTCACTGTTGAACATTTTTTTATCAGATTAGTATTCCTTATAAGTGTCTTTCTCTTTTAAACGGATTAATGGTTAAGGGGAAACCCTCTCCAATTCGATTGATGAATAATCTAAGTAACATTTAGATAACTTTTTAAAGTGTATTTCCTAACAGTTAGCGACAAATACGATAACCTGAGAGGTTTTCGCCCTGCATCGCAACCTCTCTCAATGGGCTTCAATTCAGCGACCGCAAAATTAGCAACACTTTGTCACATTTATTGGCAATTAATGTACGTTTGCGGCTATTCCGGACCAAAATCGGCCCATTGCAGGCCAGGCTAATTACAAAGCGCTCAAAAGACAAGCGACTTAGCGATGACTACAGCCGCGTATGTAAATGGGCATTGGGTATGAAAAACCTGAATTATCATTGACCGATCAGGTTTATGATGCGCACAAAAACAACTCAAAATCTGAGTGAGTAAGGGAGCAGCAGATAAAAAATAAAAACCCCGACATGCGACATTGTCCAAGTATTAATTGTGCGGAATAAAGTGAGTCGTACGGCAAGATTTAGTCGATTTTGTGCGGCTAAAGAGCGCGGTTCAAGCGAATCGTTCAAGGAAGATATACTGTTAAACTGGAATCGGCATACCAACAACAGCATGTTAGCCTCAGTTCCCGTCCGTGTAAGTCCAGAGCTCGTAAATCCTCCAACCCAATCCAAATGCAAAACCAACCCAATCCAACCCCATTTCAATCCCATATATTTCACACAGCTGGCGCTGTTCGCAGTGATAAGCTCGCAGAGTCTGCAGCTCCAGGCTGCTCCGTTCCCAGGAATCGAGAATGCGTCAGTATCCGTATCTGTTAGCTCCGTATTTTCTGCACTTCACCTGGTTGTTTTTTTGTGTACCCTGCTCCCGTTTTCAGTGCCTTCGCCAGCCAAGATTTATTGGCCGAGGAATCGGCGCCCGTTTTTAGCCAGGTCCACGTCCAGCACAATCGGCATCGTCGCCATCATGGGGACGGCAATTACCACGGGCACCACCATCACAAGCGGCAGTGGGATCACCACTTTCCGGGTCCGAACTGCCATCACCCGGGCGGATTTGGATTTGGATTTGAGCATCCCCCTCATGGACCGCCGCCACCCCACAGATTCGGACTCGAGCCACATGGCTTCGAACCCTTTCCGAATGCCTTTGGAGCCCCGGATTACGAAGAGCACCAGCGACCCTTTAAGGCCGAATTGGAGCCATTTAAGGGTGAGCATAATTTACTTTGCTAATATCCATTTTGAAAGTATTGATAAGAACTACCTTTTCAATTTTAATGTCATTGTAAGGGGGAATAAGGGGGAGCGATCCTATATAGTTTACTATTTTAGGCGTTATATTACTTTAGTCTTGTATACTTAATCAAATTTTTTGGTGTTAGTATTGTAAACACAAGTTTACTATATATTTTGTTTAATTAAAGGATTGTTACCATACAGCGTCGACTCTTACAATATATTTTGTAAGAGACCACTTAGAAATTGTTTGAGATGTCGCCTAAAAAAATATCTCTTGTTTATTTTTTAATTAAGTGTAAAGCTATCTTTTTAGTAACCAAGATAACTTGATATTGTTTTTGGATTAACATTTCTCTGTCGTTGACTTACACTCTTATTTTTGTATTTACGCAAACAGTTAGTCACAAAGAAACCCTATTAAGGGTAAAGAAGGAAAATATGGTTCAAGTATCTTTGCTTTGATTAGTCGAATGTTCTAGATGCCCCATTATTACTATTTTATATAAATATATTATTTGACATGGCGATTTAGCTTAGACTGAAATCCTTTTTTCAGAAGTCCATTCTATTCTTCTATTTATAAAAACCTTTAAAATGCTAGTTATAATCAGTGCACTCATTTATTTCAGATGACAAAGGAGGATCTCAAGTGCCTCCCAGACAGCCCAGCTCAAGCAGTGTAGCTCCACCACCTACGGCTCCGATTACTCCATCCTCAACCACTAGCACCAGCACCTCCAGCACCTCCACCACCTCCACCACTTCAGCACCCATCTCTTCCAGCACCGAAGAAGCCCCCTTGGGCATCGACATACGCATTGGCTCCGAGACCTAGACCTAAGCCTCGACTCTATTTTATATCTTGTGACATTAAAGTTGCTACCAAAACCACAAGTTATCTATCCATTACCATTATAATCGGCCAGCGAAGCCTGGATGCGCACAGCGTAACATTAACCAGGCCACTCACAGGGATCTTTTTAGGGCCCTGCCCGACATATATATGGTAATTCTAGAGCATAAACAACGGCAGGGGGTGACAGTAAGATAAAATGCGAATGCAAAACAATCGGAAAGAAAGTGGTAAGACAACACAACGAGCTAAACCGATCTGGAAATGAGCACAGTCAGTCAGCAGAGGCAAAACAAAAGCCCCTTCTACGCCCCGCGACCATTCCCGAAACGTTGCGATTCTTCTGAGAATCGCACACCTCTCACGCACTCTACGCAGGAACAAAGACGCAATCCAAGAACCGGACTGCAAAAAAGAGAATTTCGAGACAACCGCCTCCCACTATAAAAGTCGAGCTGATCGCGAGCTTGACTGTCATTTGACGCCAAACAAGCGTCGCACACAGAACTCGAGATTCGAGATTCCCCCGATTTCGGTTAACACATATATTCAAATCAATTCTTTGGTTATCGTCGTTTCGTGGAGGAGCATTAAGAAATGGGTAAGCCTGACCGTGCATACAAAGTGCAAATCGGTGAATGAACTTGAGGCGTGCAGCATTATGGACACATAACCTTAGCTGTTCCATAAATACGAACCCTCCCAGTGGGACGATAAGAGACTACATTCAATTATAAATGCAGCTCACGTTGATCTCGAAAAACAAGTCTTAACTGGGGACGGGAGAGGCTTTTATGATTTCTTTACTTGGAAAAAACAAAACAGTCGGGAACCTCAGTATTTTAAAATAACATAATGGTGTGCTTAAAAATAAACAAAGTTTAACTTTTAAGGTGTGGACTTACCAGGGATTTTAAGGATTATGTGTTAAGATCATATCGAAATCATATTGTTTTAAATACTGTGTTATTTATTTATTTTGATCTTTTATAGTGCATCATTTGGCGCTCCTGCTCCTGGGAGTGCTCTCTTCCTGGCCAGCTGCCACTTTGGCCAGTGATCAGCCTTCTAGAATCGTCTGCTACTTTAGCAATTGGGCGGTATATCGTCCTGGAATCGGTCGATATGGATTGGAGGATGTGCCCGCCGGTCTGTGCACCCATATCATCTACTCCTTCATCGGTGTTAATGACAAGGGCTGGGATGTCCTGGTGATCGATCCGGAATTGGATGTCGATCAAAGGGGCTTCAGCAGGTTCACACAGTTGAAGAAGATCAATCCCAATGTAAAGTTGGAGATTGCAGTGGGTGGCTGGGCCGAAGGTGGCTCCAAGTACTCACAAATGGTGGCTGTTCGAGAGCGGCGACTGAGTTTCATCCGCAGTGTGGTCCGCTTCATGAAGCAGTACAATTTCGATGGTTTCGACCTGGACTGGGAGTATCCTGGGGCCACAGATCGCGGTGGCTCCTTTAGTGACAAGGACAAGTTCCTGTACTTTGTCCAGGAGCTGCGACGCGCCTTCGACCGCGAGGGTAAAGGATGGGAAATCACCATGGCGGTGCCGGTGGCCAAGTTCCGACTGCAGGAGGGATACCATGTTCCGGAGTTGTGCGAGTAAGTTGAATGCCATTTTATGATTTGCTTATGAAAAACAAATTAGTGATTAAAAAATGTAAGTAAGTAAGGTTCTTGAGCTCTTAAAAAATATATTTTTTAGTAGGTATAACAATATCCTTCTAAATTATAGAATTGTGTAAAATTAAAATGCATAGGTATGCATGTATGTATTTTCTTATATCAATATTTATTTGTTAAACTCAAATATTTCTATGGTATTGACCAGAACTATTTTTACAATTTTGTAAATCGTACACTTTAATTTCTTTAAAGGTAATATTTATCACAGAAACTATTTTAATACAAGTTAAAGTTTGGCTCCCTTGCAAAAGAGCTGTAGTTTTCCAGAAACTTTAAGTCACGCTCTCATTATTGCCCACCTTTGCAGAGAGCTGGATGCCATTCACGCCATGACCTATGACCTGCGGGGCAATTGGGCCGGATTCGCCGACGTGCACAGTCCGCTCTACAAGCGAAAACACGACCAATACGCCTACGAGCGCCTGAATGTGGTAAGTGATATATATAAAAAGACATAATGGGGAAAGTGGGAAAGAGCAGGGGGCTTGCTGATGCTGGTGCCAAACTAATTAGCGTCGCCATTCAAGAACGACGGCCTCGCCTTGTGGGAGGAGATGGGCTGTCCGGCCAACAAGCTGGTGGTGGGCATCCCCTTCTACGGCCGGACTTTCACGCTGAGCAGCTCGAACAAGAACTACAACATGGGCACCTACATCAACAAGGAGGCGGGTGGCGGAGCACCGGGTCCCTACACGAATGCCAGCGGCTTCCTGGCCTATTACGAAATTTGCACCGAGGTGATGGACAAGTCCAAGGGATGGACCGTGGAGTGGGACGACGCCGGAATGGTGCCCTACACCTACAAGGACACCCAGTGGGTGGGCTACGAGAACGAGGCCTCCGTTCAGATCAAGATGGACTTCATCAAGCAGAAGGGCTACGCCGGCGCCATGACCTGGGCCATCGACATGGATGACTTCCATGGAATGTGCGGCAAGAAGAACGGCTTAATGCAGATTCTTCACGACAACATGAAGAACTATCGGGTTCCGGAACCAACTAGGGAAACTACTCCAAGGGTAAGTTGGGATTTCTGAATTTGGAAATGTTTATATACATGAGTTTCCCTTTTTTTTCAGCCTGAGTGGGCAAAGCCCCCAGCAACCCCACCAAACCCAGATGAGGGCACTGTGGTGCAAACCCAACCAAAACCAACGATGGCTACTACTAAGAGGCCAAAGCCCAAGCCCAAGCCAACTTCAGTTGCTTTAAGCCCTACAACAGTTCCAGTGCCAACTGTTACAAGTACCACTCCAAAACCAACAACAAAGGTAAAAACTATTAAAAATTGTTATAAATAAAATTATATAAATATAGATTTGCTAAAATATTTTTATTATTTACCTACCAGAAACCCAAAAAGCCGAAAAAGCCAACAACCACCACAACGACAACCACTGCCGCTCCGGAAAAGAACACTGAGGAGCCCGAAGAAGTTGTTGATCCTGTGGAACCCGAACAGCCTATGGGTTCCCAGTTTGATCCCAACGAAATCGATTGTACCAACCGCGACTTTGTTCCACATCCCAACTGCCGAAAGGTAAGTGTGAAATAACTTTTTTTTAAAAAGGCTCTTCCTTATAAATCTATGAAGAATTTACTATAGTCCTTATAAGGCTTATGTTCTTTCCGACTACCTACACAAAAAATCATTGCATACTTTATGGCATAATTTTTGAATAGAACTGAAGTTGATCTTGTGACAAATTCCCTAAATTCAATTTAGAAGTGGAATATATCTAGAATTTTTATATTTCTTAACACTTAAAAATATTCCAGATTTTCAAATATACTCTTTCATATTACTAATAATCCCCTCTTCTCCACCAGTACTACCGATGTGTCCATGGCAAGCCCGTGGAATTCGAATGCAAGGAGGGAACAGCTTTCCACACTGTCCTGAATGTCTGCGATTGGATCGAGAACAGCGATCGCTACTACTGCACGCGTCTGAAGCAAAAGCAGGAGGGCAACGAGGCCCACTAACTGTCCCAAAATATACATATCTAAATTATTTAAAAACGAAAATCTTCATGTACACTTAGAAATATATGTTTAAGTATTTTAATTTAATAGCATCTTGGGGTTATAAAAAAAACATAACCAGACGAGACGAAAACAATAAAAATAAATTTGATTTTCAAATCGAATAAAGCAAGAACTAAATGGTCCGTTCAATAGAGGTGTGAGCAATCGTTTCTAGAATAAAACAATACGTGATGGGGCAGAACGTGTCTTACATAAGGCATGCTCGATGATCAGCGGATTACGTATACGTAATATACGCTCCCTGCCCTGCACAATTTTTTTGGATGAGAACTAGCCAATTCTAATTAAGCTAATAAACGCAATGACTTGGGACACATTTTCACTTGTCCGCGGCGATCCGAGATGAGGTGAGATGAGGTGCAGCGAGGATGGTAGCCTTGGAACACAACCAGAGAACAGCTGTTCGTGCAATCAACCATATAAACGAGCAATGATAAATGCTACAGCGAGATGTATGTATCATTTTAGACCCTAACATTTGATTTTCATAATCTCAACCCATTCGCGGAGAGCTTGAGGGAAATGGAAATGGAACCTAAGCATTTGTGACACGAAACAAATCGCAAAGAGGCCAGAATCTTGATTTCGAAATATTCTTTTTGGCTCAAAAGATGCTCTGAGTAATAATATGCGGAATGAGCACCGCATTGTCTATAATTAAACATTCCTCCAAAACGAAAGTGCTGAGAGAGAAAGTGATCTAGTGCAAAGGAAATATCTAATCAATCACAAAAGAGCTCACAAGTAGAGGAAAAATATATTAAAATAATTTTTAAAATACTTCCAACCCGCGAAAGCTATTAATTTCCCATAGGCTTATCCCAAGAATTCGCCGGGATGTTCCTAAAATCCCAGCAGAGAGCGCCACCCGGCGAGAGGAAATAGAATTAATATTGAAAGAAAAAAGAAAATGGAAACGGAAAACATAGAAAGAGCATTAGGCGAGAAGGAAAACCCACTCACTCACTCAACTGTGTGTGCTTTTGACAAAAATTCGTGCTACGAAAATATCAAAATCGAATAATTTTCGCGGTCACAAGGTAAATTCATGGTATATGCATGTTGAGTTACGAATTGGTTTTGGACCGGGAGAGATCGTCTCGTATACTCGTGTACGGCACACTGAATTTTCTTAGCAGATACCAGATAGAAAATAGATGTGATAGGTGTTGGGAAAATTCGAGCTGCCCTGTTCAAAAAACGACACGCACACGACGTGCACAGACGACCAAAACGAAGACGACCACGACGGCCAGAAATAAGCAAATTATTTAGCTAACAATCGTCGAAAGGGACACTAAGGATTACCCAGCCGACGATTGTTGGTTAAATTTGCTAACGGCAGCGCGAAAAACCCCTAAAATCAATAACTAAAATATATATTAATAATTAATAATATTATTAAATCGATCTGCAAAGTGAATGAAATAACGAACAAGTGCAAAATTGGAAACCCACTGAAACTGTGACAAAATTTGTGCGATCCTAATTGAACATCTATACAGATACCTCTATATATAAACATACCAGACTTCCAATATACACACTATACATCCTATACATTCTATAAAAAATCTATCCAGCTCTCTGGCCTTAAATAATCGTTGGTTTTCGAATTCTTCACTCTTTTCATTTAGTGCATTTAAACGAGCGCATATATAGCGGATGCATATATATGCAGAATACGAGAAAAAGTGTTAATTCTAATTTTCCCTAATTATTCATAATTACGGAAAACTTGCAAAGAGAATTTATGACGTGGCTAAAGTGCTAACCACGCTGGAAACTCGAGGATAATTTGTTGTTTTGATTATTATGGGGCGGCTAACCATTTGGTTCCTGCTGGGACTAACGTTAATCGCCGTCTCCAATAATGGTGAGTATCCTTCGGTTCCCATATATAGAGAGAGATTATATAAGGCAAAAAAAAGGGCGAGAGTAGGCACTTTCGAATATCTTGACAGTTTTTCACGCAGCCTGGGCAGGCATTATGCAATTTTATAACAAAAAGCCAAGAAAAACAGAAGGAAAACGTCCGAAAAAAAGAAATATGTATTAATATACGTTTAAAAATATTTGCCTGAGTTTGTGCGTTCTCTATATTTTTTCTTCTTTTTTTTTGGTTCGGTATTGGTGTCTGCAAACGTCAGTGGACGACACTTTGGGCATTGGTATATTGGTATAGCCCCGTACACTTGACTTGGCCAACCACTAGTGGCAGCACAGATACAGATATAATTTTTGCCGACTTTTTTCATCTCGCGAGAACTTTTGAGATTTTTGCGCCGCTTGGTTGCTCTTCGTTGTCATCGCTTGTAATATTTTTAAATTTAGACAATTTTAAGTTATTTTATTTGCGCTCAGCGAGCGCTTTCCATCTACATATGTATTCGCCCAACCGTGTGTGCGAAATGTCTCTGTATATTTTGTTTGGTTTGCTCAAGTTTGCAAAACAGCCAAAAAAATTGAAAAAATACTAAAAAGAAAAATGAGAAATGGCGCAAATGCCGTGTACTATATATTATGGGCTGGGATGGGCTCGATTGCAGCAACATAAACACAATATGCAGGCAGGCGGTCGGTCAGTCGGCGAAATTTGTATAAATAATTCTATCAATGCGGTTAGCAATGAAATGCGAAATTGCTCAAATAGCTTCCTGCCCACATACGCCCTGAAATAAATCAAATGAATTATCTGCCGACAGGCAAACTGCACACTGAAAACTGATAGGCAAACCCATTTTAAACCCACTTAATTGGACCCCAATATATATTTTGGATAGTCTGTTGATCCCGGGCAGGCATTTGTTCTAATTATCTGAAAATACGAAAGTAATTAGCCGAGCGACCTCCAGCCCACCAGTCACTCAAAAGGCGACCTTCCATTACCGAAAAGCTAGTTCTGAAGATATAGAATATTCCATTGCAAATGGTACGCCCCCGCATCCGGATTTTCGGAGCAGTAAGGTGGCCAAGAGAAACAAAAATAAAGAAGTAAGGCCAAAGTGGGCGAGCGGCCAACAGAGTGGTACCGAAATTTACTCATCCGCAAGCTGGCGAAATGTGTTTGAGTTCTCATCTTTTAAAAATAAAATTCATAAATCCGCCGCATATATTTCGAAGTGTGTATGTTTGTGCACGGCGAGTACCATAAATAATGTCAAGTTTGAACAGATTGAATGACCTCGCGGTTGGCGCTGACATCAAACCGAGAAAGTGGGGCCATTGTTCTTGGTTCTTAAGATGACGAGATGAAAATAGCTTAGGGCCCTTCCTAGGGCTTCCTGATCTCTGGGCTATACTCGCCATACTCGGATTACAAATTGACCTGTCATGTTCTTTTCGACGATTTTCAGTTGGGTTTGTCAATGCCGATGTCGGACCAAGCGAATCAGAATGTCGACCCTACATTGAAAAGGCCATACATGAATTGAAAACAGGTAAGGAATAGTTATAAATATTTTGAGAATTAAAATAAGACCAAGCTCTAGCAAATACTACAGATTAACAAATTAAATTGCTGTAAAAATCCTTATGATTAAATTAAAAAACAACATATAAAATGTAAGTCAATTAAATTAATTTCGCTCACTTTTTTTAAAACGATTATTAAGCAAACCGATTCTTCACATTTTTGTGAAATACAAGATAATAAATTTTGTTAAATGGTCTATTAAGATATATCTACTTATCACAATGATATCATACCGAAGTGCGAAAATAAACAAATCTTTCAGTATGAGTAAGATAATATTTATGGACTATTTAGCAGATAATTCATTCGATTATATAATTGCAGATGGTGTCAAAGATGGATCTGGAGAACTGCAATCCGATCAGCCACGTGGGGACGACGACGATGATGACGATGATGGTGGGCTATCCGCGGTTGAGAAAGAGACGATTGAAATTGAAACTGTCGAATTGGATTCCACAGAAGACGCGAAAAGTGCCAACGATTTGGATGGAGATGGCATCCCCGATGACGAGGACGATGATATCGATGGGGATGGCATACCGAACGACAAGGACGATGATATCGATGGAGATGGCATACCAAACGACGAGGATGAGGACATTGATGGCGATGGCATCCCGAATGATGAGGACGACGATATCGATGGGGATGGTGTGCCCAACTCCAAGGACGAGGATATCGATGGGGATGGTGTGCCCAACTCCAAAGATGAAGACATTGATGGCGATGGCAAGGCGAATCACGGTAAGTTGGCTAATACTCGAAAGTTAACTGATAAAACTTAAAATTATGATTTCAACCCGCAGAGGATGATGATCTAGATGGCGATGGCACTCCAAATCATGGTATGACTATAAGTTATACTTTCTCTTTTGCTTTTGATACATAATTTGCATATTTTTAAAGCTTTAATTTGTATATTTCGTTTTTAGGCTATAATATTGCTTAATTTAAAAGCTTTTTTTGATTTTCAGATAGTTGCAACGTAGAGTTTTTACCTTGTTTTAATTTCAGCATTCTAGCTTCTTTATGATTTGACCCACAGATTTGTACAGCTTCTAAATAATTTTTAAATATTTCAGAGGACGAAGATCTTGATGGAGACGGTGTGCCAAATGAGGAAGACGATGATCTAGATGGAGATGGAAAAATCAATCATGGTGGGTTAACAAAATATATATTGATCAAATTAAATATATTAATTTATATATTTTGAATAACAGAGGATGAAGATCTTGATGGTGATGGAGTGAACAATGAAGATGATGAAGATCTGGATGGTGATGGCAAAGCTAACCATGGTAAAAATATTATAGCTGTTTCTAATTCTATTATAATTTAATTTATTTTCCTTATTTCCCTTTCAGAGGATGAAGATATCGATGGAGATGGCGTGAAGAACGATAAGGATGACGATTTGGATGGCGATGGCACCAACAATTCCAGTAAGTTGCTCTTATAAAGTAATTTTAAAATTTCTTAATAATTTCTTATAATTATTAACCCCTTCAGAGGATGAAGATCTTGATGGTGATGGTGTGCCAAACGAGAAGGACGACGATCTCGATGGGGATGGCATCCTGAATGAGCACGATGGTGATGTGGATGGCGATGGAGTTCCCAACGAGCACGATGACAAGGACAGCGGTGAGAACGCCGATGATGACGACGATGATGATGAGGATGAGAAGGAGGCGGTGAAGAAGCGTAGCAAGCGTGAAGTGGATGCTGCTCCAGTTCATGACATTGAGGCTCCACCAAGCCCTGCCGAAGAGTTCCCCGTAGAGGAGGAAATCGTCAAGGAGGAATCTGCCGAGGTGGAACCCGAAGTCGAGGCTGTAAAAGAGCAGGAACCAGAACAGGAAGCTGTCCAGGAACCGGAACCGGAAGTAGAGGAAGTCGAACCAGAACCAGTTAAACAGGAAGAAGAGAAGCCCGTGCCTGAGGAAGTGAAGGAGGAGGAGAAGCCCGCTCCCGTCGAGGAGGCTGAGGAGGAACCTGTTCAGCAGGAAGCCGCTCCCAAGGAGCCCGAAGCCGTCCCCGAAGATGTCGTGGAGCCTGAGAAGGCTCAGGAGGAACCACAAGCAGATGCCGCCAAGGAAACCACTGAGGATGACGATGATGAGGATGACACCAAGCCAGAGGATGAGCTTCTCTGGGTAAGACTCTCTGGTAAAATTCGTTGTATAAACATGTACAATTATATAATTTTCAGGAAGGAGTCATTCCCGAGAACCGTCGCAGTCGCCAGCACATCACGGAACTACTCCAGCTGGATGAGGAGTTCAATGCCCGCGAGAAGGCCACCGATAATGTGGCCGAGATCATCCTGCGGGACATTAAGCGCATCTACGAGAACGCTGTCAAGCCCCTGGAGACCCTCTACAAGTACCGCGACCTGAGCAACCGCCACTTCAGCGATCCTGAGATCTTCTCCAAGCCACTGATCCTCTTCATGGGTCCCTGGTCGGGTGGCAAGTCGTCCATCCTCAACTATCTGACCGACAACGAGTACACCCCGAACTCTTTGAGAACTGGTGAGTTTTAAAATCTATAAAAAAAAAATTTTAAATAGTTTAACTCCAGTCACAAAACTACTATTCAAAATATCCCAATTTCGAACTTGAAAGGAACAAAGAAGACTTGTCATACACTCAGAAAAAAAAAAACAAGTATTTCGTGCTTGAATCAAGTAATTTCGGTGTCAAAACTTCGCCACGCATGAAAAATACAGAAACCGAGAACCAAATGCAGCTTTCAAGCACGAATTTTTAAGACCGATAATACAAGGTTTCAGAACCTTTCGGTCTAAAATCAAGTTTCAATAATTCTTAATTCTTGTCATATTTGTACTAAAATAAAATAAGAAATAAGAAAATAAGAATCGTTCTTAAATCAAGGCTGTTTGTACTTGATTTTAGCACGGTGTTTTTCCCTGAGTGTAGTAATGATATTTAATAATTAATTTGAATATATAAATCATTTTGATCAGACAATATATTATTCTAATAATCTTTTTCCTTAATTTTTCGAACATTTGCTTAATAAAACTGTATAGTTTAATGGGAATTACCACTTATCTTCTGACGTAACTCAGTTTGTAGCTAAATAAATAATTCCCAACTTATTCGAAACGTATAAGCAAGTTTTCATCTATATACAATTTTTTCTGCTCCCCAACAGGTGCCGAACCCTCTCCAGCCTACTTCAACATTCTGATGTGGGGCAACGAGACGGAGGTTCTGGACGGAACCCAACTGGCGGCGGACTACACCTTCGCCGGCCTGCAGAAGTTCGGCCAGGGATTGGAGGAGCGTCTGCGAGGTCTGAAGATGAAGAGCAAGATCCTCGAGAAGGTAAGATATATAGCCGCGTTATCTGACAGGGCAGATCAGGGCCAGAGGTATATAGGTGCCGCCATGCATTAACTTGTCGCCCAGGGCAGCTGCCCGTCGATTGGGAAACTGCAAACGGCTGGCCACCTGCCAAACGGAATTTATAGCTTTTAGCACACAGGCTGTTTGCATTAATTTCGTTATTAATAAATTGATGCGGGACAGGGCGGAGAGCGGGCAACTAAATACATATAGTCATAGTAAAGCAGCGCGGGCAGAAAAACAGAGAATTACTATATTTAAGCACTTGGCTATGTGTTTTTCAGGTCAACATCGTCGAGATACCCGGCATTCTAGAGGTGCGCAAGCAAGTGTCCCGAGTCTTCCCCTTCAACGACGCCTGCCAGTGGTTCATCGATCGGGCGGACATCATCTTTCTGGTCTACGACCCGGCCAAGTTGGATGTGGGTCCCGAGACGGAGGCCATTCTCGACCAGCTGAAGGGGCGTGAGTACCAGACGCGCATCATCCTCAACAAGGCGGACACCGTCAAGCCGGAGGAGCTGTTGCGCGTCCAGGGCGCCCTCATCTGGAACATCTCGCCCCTGATGTCCTCCGCCCAGCCCCCGCTGATGTACACCACCTCGCTGTGGACCCATCCCTACCAGGATGGCGCACCGGCCCGCCTGCTGCTCGCCCAGGAGCGCGCCTTCCTGCGCGACCTGCGCACGGCCATCGACAAGCGCATCGAGCACAAGATCGCCAGCGCCCGCCGTTTCGCGGTGAGTACTCGGGCGTATGCGTGATATTTGCCATAACTTACTTGTTAAGGGGTTGCTTTATGGGTTAACATATCAGTAAAGACATTTCCTAGCATGGCTAAACTTATTTCTTCATTTACTATCTGTATACAAGAAGCCTTGATATGACAAGGCATGTAGTGAATATACTAATGGTTCATCTGTGACTTAAGATGCTAAGTGTGTAAATCTTAAATCTTAACAAGTTAACCAAGCTAAACATCCCAACCATAAAATAAATTAGGCTTAGTTAATAATAGTTATGAAATTCAATAGACAAATCACCCAAATTTAACTGATTTTAGATTTGAAGCTTATTCACATCTCTCTTTTTATTCGAGTTTCCGGCAAGTAAATTAAGAACAAATAGTTACAACAGCTTAATTTAATGTTTAAGATGTTGTAAGCTTCAGAAATAAATTGAAATTAAGCAAGTCTTACTAAATGTTTGCTCAGTTACGTTCAAAAAAAATTTAAAAACTGGTAAAGTGCATAGATATATTATTTTAAATAGAAGGGTATTTTTCTTTTCTCTATTATTAAAATAATTCCTATATATTTATACCCACAGGTGCGCGTGCGCAACCACGCCAAGATGGTGGACTGCTACCTGAACACGTTCAACAACCACAAGACGCTGTTCGGCAACAAGAAGCGCATCGCTGACGACATTATCGACCATCCGCAGAACTACCACATCTACGAGGGACTCTCCACGCTGACGAACATCTCGCGCTACGATCTTCCGGATCCGGAGGTCTACCGCGACTTCTTCCGCCTGAACCCGCTGTACGAGTTCAAGAAGCTAAGGGACACCTGCACCTATTTCCGCGGATGTCCGATCACCAAACTGGACCTGGCCATTGCCTACGAGCTGCCCGAGTTGGCCGGCAAGTACAAGAAGATGTCCGAGTCGGCCCTGGCCAGCATCGAGGCCCAGCAACGGGATGGTGGGGCCCAGAACCAGGCCGATCCCAAAAAGACGAGTTGAGGTGTTGGCTCCCCCAGAGGAGAAAACCTGCCATTTAGTTTGTTTTAGCGAGAGATAGAGAGAATGTGACATCGGCACCGGTAACCGTCTATAGGGAATTAATATCGACAAGGGAGAAATGTTATAGAACCCCCCCAAAATCGGTAGAGAACAACAGCGCAAGACAAAAAACAAGGACATTGTTTTGAGGAAAGAGAGGGAGAGAGACAGAGCTAACAAGAGGGAGAGAGAGAGAAAAGGGGAGAGAGAGGGCAAGAGCGATTTGAAATAGCAACGGTTGCTTTAGAGAACTTTTGATTTCAACCGCCTTGCAGGAGATCTTTATTTTCACTTACTTAACATAACTTAACCGAACTGAGAGCTTTATGAGAGGGAAATTAATGTAATATCGAGAGCCAAACACACAATCACACACTAAATACTTTCATATTTAACCGAGTAGAGAGGTCACATAACACATCGAGTCTTTTCTAGGCGAGTAGATCAGCACTTAACCCATAACTGAGAGCAATAACTAATAGACGAACTATCGACGAATTCTAACCCATTACCATACCATAAGCCTTCTAATACGACCCCTCATCGGCTAGCATCCCGTTATAATTCCCAAGTGCCCAGATTTTTCTTTTCTTTCCTTGAATAGTAGTGGACAACGGCGCAGAGTTTTGAATTTGAGATCTGAGATTTGAGTTTTGAGCAAATGGAATTTCGTAAAGTTTTGATTTTTTAGTTTTTTGGTTCCTGTCCCTGACGATTTTTCGTAGTTGATAAGACTTTTTTGATAAAAGCAAACAGTGAAGACGATAATAAAGAATATAACCTACTTAAATGAATTAAATGAACTTGTTGACGAGCGAGAGCAGCTCAAACTATAAAATACTATTATCAATTTTACACACTGAAAACCCATGTAAAATGAACTGTGAGAGCGGGTGAAATACACAAATAAATAAAAACAACAGAAAACCCCAAGCAATCAATTGTTTTACTTGCCATTTCTTAGGGTATAATAATTGTGGCATCCTGGAGTTTGATAAATAAAAAACATGAAAGAACGCTATATTCGAGTACCTCGACTATCAGATACCCGTTACTCAGCTAAAGGGACCAAAAGGAAATGGAGATATGCAAGCAGCAAAGCGAGATTGAAATGATTGATTTTTGGATCAATCGATAGGTATTGGCGAGACCAATACATTTCAGATCCAATTTTTTATCTACCATGAAAATTGTGGGCGCCACAGGTTTAGGCGGTTTGTGGGCGTTAGAGTGGGCGTGGCATATTCGCGTAACAAACTTGCGCTGCGTACAAGGCTACGGAATCTAAATCTGAGATCCCAATTCTCTATCTTACATGGATATCTTTGATAGTTTCCGAGATATCCATGTTCATACTTACGATTTTTTGAAGTTTGTGGGCGTTTGTGGGAGTTAAAGTGGGCGTGGCAAACTTTTTTTTGGGTCAATTGATAGGTATTGATTAGAACAATACATTTCAGTTAAAATTTGTATTCTAGCATCAAAACTGTAGGAGCCACAGTTTTGGGCGGTTTGTGGGCGTTAGAGAGGGCGTGGCACTCTGCTGAAACAAACATGCGCTGCGCAGGAATCTCAGGAATCTGCATGCCTAATCCCAGTATTGTATCTCATAGTTTCCGAGATCTCAGCGTTCAAACGGACAGACGGACAGACTGACATACGGACATGGCTAGATCGACTCGGCTAGTGATCCTGATCAAGAATATATATACTTTATGGGGTTGAAAACTCTTCCTTCTGCCTGTTACATACTTTCCGATGAATCTAGTATACCCTTTTACTCTACGAGTAACGGGTATAATAAATAGATCTTAAGCATGGAATATAAAGAAAATATACCAAATTTACCTTGCTTTGGCAATTATGCTTTGTAAACTGAAACTCTAGACTATGTATGAAAAATATTGCATATTTAAAAATAGTTTATTTGTCGGAAAACGAAAATGAAGTTTTCATATTCAAACCATAACGGTTTTCGTTTTAACATTTGGTATTTCTGTTAGTACAGTTTTCTGCTACTGGCAGAATGTGACCAGAGCAGAGCATTTCTAGTAATGTTATAACATATGTTAAAATTACCTAACAACATTTGACAACACACGCGAATAGATAGAATTAGTAAACTGGAAAGGAAAAGGAAATAGACCCGGGGAATTAGCTGAAAATGCATACGGATCTGTCCGCCCACCTGCACACGCCCACTTGCAACAAGTTAATCGAGGAACTCCAGGCCTGCCACGAAAATGTGAGTTACTATCAGGGATTACATTACCGGAATGGGAATGGTAACTAAACTGGGGACCCTACTTTCAGAACGCCTTCGCCAAATTCGTGGGCGTGTGCAATTCCATTGACGATAAGGTAGGTCTAAAATAAGGTCTTTAAATAAGATTCATATTTATTTTTTTAAATAGGTGGTAAAGTGTCTAAAAGGCGAACGTATTGCCCGATCGGCAGCAAATCGCGCTAGAGCTCGCGAACGTCAGGCAAAATACAAGGAAAAGCTGCTCCAGGGTGAGAGTAATTAGCAGGATCTACAACCTAGCAACATGTCAGTCCTATCAGAGGATCCGCTGGAACCCTTCTACTTCGAGCACGAGGAACAGGAGATCTGCGGAAAGCTTGTAACGCCCATAACAGATGGTTTCCAAGAGGTCTACCCCACAGTTGTGGATCGTTTCTTTACCAGATTTTACTACTTTAAGGGAGAGGTTCCCTACCAGGTGCTCTACCACTCCAATCGCATTTGCCTGATTTGTCTGGCTCCCGATCATCCTGCTCTAAGTCAGGGCATCTCGTCGGTAAACTTCGACATCGGGAACGTAGATCGTAGCCAGAATGTGGTTAAGGGCAAGGGAAAGAAGGGCGGAATGATCCTCCAGGCGGAGTCCACCCTAGCATTGCTCACCACGGAAAGTGGAGAGACCTACAAGGTGCCCAGCTGCATTCGAGGAAAACTGGTGGAGGTCAACACCGCCCTGGTGGAGGAGCCCAAGCTGCTGGAGCAACTGCCCGAGGGAGCCGGCTACTTTGCTATTCTCCTGCCCAAAATCGAGAACTGCGATGCCATCAAGGCGAGTCTTTTAACACAGGAGCAGTACGAGGAACGTCTTAAGATCAAAAAGGAGGTTCTACCCGATATTGAAACCAGCGACGATCCTCAGATAGTAAAAAATGAGCTGGCCACGTGATTCTGTTTCCAGTTTTCGATTTTCAAACTGTCCATTAAGGCCTATGTATTTGTACATAAAGATTCATTTTTAATATCTTCAAAGGTGTGAGGAAAACAAAGAAGCACATGATATCACACAATGTTTAAGTATACGTAACAATGGTTATGATCAGAATTCATTTTTTGAACACATTTGACATTAAAAGAAAAATAATATTTTCTTTGTTCTTTATAAATTTTGTGGGGATTAGTTATTTTTGTTTAAGCTTTACAATTTTTAATGAACTAAGCAAAAACACATTTTTCATATGTACTTAAACTGATTTTGTATGTAATTTTTATGAAATGTTACTTAGACTTTTTTTTCGGTGTAGTTTGATGCTTTTAAAATAACAGCATATGTTAATAGTGTTTACAGATTAACAGAGCTCTGTAACGCTTAACAGAGCTGACAAAAGTGGTTGGCAACGCGAAGCAACACGTGTGGACGAAAACAGCTGTTCAAGCCGCATTTTATTGTTATTTGGAAGCTGAACAATATTAGTTCCGTTTACTAAATCATTAAAATGTCTGCGAATAAGCAAAAGAAACTGAACACGATGGAGGTGGATCCTAACGATGAGGACTCAAGTTCCAGTGAGGATGATGACGACGACGAACCTCATCCAGATGCTTACAGGGGAAACGAGGTAAGCGAAGCCCTTAAAAAAACCAGAAACAACGATGTTTTAAAGATAATTCATAATTAGGAGGTGCAAATCGACTTCGAAGGTCGTTCTCCGGTGGATCCCGATGCCCAGGGAATCTCCCAGCTGCTGCAGCGACTGTTCCTAAGAGCCCACATCAATTGCAACCAAATGGCGGACCTTATCATATGTGAGTGTTCCAAAAGACTAGAACTATTATAGATTGTTTCATAAAGACCTAGGTCTTCTATATCGGATTTGCTTACATATGTATGCATCTTAATATGAATAAGTTTATAGACACATTTCTCCTAAATGATTGCTTTGGCCTCACGAATACACCTTTTCCTAAAGTATCCACTTACAAACTTTTGTATTTCTAGCTCAAAACTACGTGGGCAGTGTGATCTGCCAGTGCGACGATGAGGGCGCCGAGAGCGAAACTGACGACGAAAACATGGTCGAGGATGGCACTGTCTTTGGAATCACCTCCGTGCTGAATCTGACCGCCAAGAAGGATCAGCCCAGCATCGCCCAGTTGAGAACCTATCTACTCGATCGCGCCAAGTCGCACGCCTCGGAGCAAGTGCAGCAGCAGCTGAAGGAGATCCTGGACAACGAGCAGCGCCATGTGGGATTCCTGGTCAACGAGCGGTTCATCAACATCCCCGCCCAGATCTCCGTGCCACTACTGCAGAGTCTGCAGCAGGAGATCGACGCCGCCAAGGCCAAGAAAATGAAGTTCGACTTTGGCACTCTGCTGCTCCTGGTTAAATTCTACAGGAAGGAGGCCAAGAAGGGAAAGCCAGCCGAGGACAATTACACCAATGCTGAGGATGAGCTGCTGTCGGATCGAGCCAAGTTCTCCTTCGAGTACTCCGTGGCCTCCGAGACGGACTCGGGCATGTCCGGCGATTGGCTGGAAGGCGATGCAGTGATGACACCCTACAGGAAACTCCTGGTCCTGGAGGCCAAGCAGTTGCCACAACTTATTGACGATATACAGCGTTTCATTAATGGTGAATAAATGTTTCCCTTTTTAAAAGTTGGCTTTCTAGGAGGGGAAGTGTTAAGAAAAGACTACGTTTTGGTAACAAATTCTTATTAACTTATCAAGTTCATAATCTAACTATGCAGGTTGACCTTTTGAGTATAACAAAATCAAATGAGAGAGAAAACTTAAAAGATATCAAATTTGTCAGGATTTCTCTGACTGCATATTAAATTATGAGATGGAAAAACATATGAAACAGTGTTGGCAAACTAAAACATATCCAGACATTCCTAAACTATAAATAGTATATTATTCCAGTTGCGGTGTTCAATACATTAGTGTGATACTTTACTCACATCAAAAATAATGACCACAGGCCGATAACCCCATTTTTGATCCTTTACCATGTTAAAGTTACCAACTCAAGGGTATCAAATATTCGAACCGAAAGCTCTTCAGCCCGCTCACATCGGTTGGCAACGCGGGCAAACGACTAACAGCTGTCAACTGGCCGGCATTTGAAAGCTCTGCACATGCCGGCTGGTCTACCTCTGAAAACCTGGACTCTCCTTTGTTTTTGCGATTGGTTTGGCCCAGAAACTGCATCCACCTGGGACGTGACTGGCAAAAGGAAACCCACAATTCCCAACCAAGCGACGTGAGTAGACTTTGACTTTGTTGTCGTCGAGTTATATCCGAGTTCTAGTATTACATTGCGATCATACTGCCGATTATTCATAGCTCGTGCATTTTGTTTTTGTCCAAGTGGTTATTGTACAACAATTAAAACCAAAGCGCTGTGCGGTTGTCAAACGTATAAAAAGCTTGACCACCCAGCCAGAACGTTGCAAATCACCATAGAGAGTTATCAGAACCGCTCCTTATCGCCAGCTTTCCGTTCCAGATCCCGCACCCAAGTTTCCAGTTTCCAGCTGCAGCGCTTTGTGCCCATCTGAGGTTCAGTGACGCCCCACTTGCCGATCGACCAAGTCGCGTGAGCTGCCTATAAAAAGTACTCAACATGGGTATCGAGAAGTGAGTATTACTACCTGTTATTAGTGGGCGTGTTTGAGATTATAAGGCCTTAGTTATCTAGCCACGCTTAGCGGCCGATTGGGAAAGCTCTTCGGGATTCGCCATCTTTTACAGTGAAGGTTAATCATATAGGACACATTCCATTGTATCGTTCCCATAATGTCCAAACCGAAATTAAGACTTGTTAACATAGGACACATTCCATTGTGTCGTTCCCATAATGTCCAAACCGAAATTAAGACTTGTTAACATAGGACACATTCCATTGTATCGTTCCCATAATGTCCAAACCGAAATTAAAACTTGTTTCTCTTTTTACTATCTTTCCGTATCTCAATTTTCATATTTTGCTTAAAAACTGTGGAGGGGATATCTTGAAAATTCCGCACTTTATCTTTTCCAAGGATGATAACAATGTTTGACGAAATTGAGAACAAAGTGAAATAGGGAGAAAGATTATTGCTAAATAACATTTATAAATATTTAATACAGTTTAATGTTCACGATATGAAATGTTCATTTTTGTAAACCTAACTCATTTATTTTTAAACCTTAAACCATAAATCAATTTATGATAAAGATAAAGGAGTGTTTCGGAAAAACAGACTAATAAATGGTAGGTAGTCCAAGATTAAATTCAAAAACAAAAGAATATTATTGTTGCTAACACTTGTAACAAATGTAGTATTTTTATAATCCTAATTTATTTATTTTTTAATCTTAAACCATAAATCAATTTATGTTAGATTAAGGAGAGTGTCGAAGGTAGACCAAGACTATTTTTAAAAATATAAAAGAACATTATTGTTGCTAACACTTCGAGTGGTACACCTTTTCTACAATAAGAAATTATGATTATGATTATGGTCATTTTAAAACCTTATCGCCATTCTTTATAGTACTTAAAGTTAAGATAATCTCAGCGCCAGGAATGAGGGTAAAAGGAAGGCTAAGTAAACCAAGTCATGGGCATAGTAATTCTCTATTCAGTGGGGATTTTTATTGTTAAAACTGAATTAAAATACAAAAGGAGCTTGTTATGTAATGCGAATTATTGCATCAGTTAATAAAGCCCGTGTGACGTGATAAAATTCACTTCAATCAAACGCCATTGCATATATTGTAGACACCCAGAAATATTTCTTAATGAATATCAATAACGATTCCGTTGCGCACTTCATGTGTTCCCCTCCAGAATTCTACCATGCACCCTTCGGCTGAACAAGCTGATGAGCTTGGCGGGCAGCGACTGCCTGTGCATCATCGACCGCGAGGCGGTTCCCAACGAGCTGAAGGCCGTCTTCGATGAGCACCGCAGCTATGACAAGTCCTTCGACAGCAGTGTGTCCTGCTTCAAGGCTCCCAATGTGGACCAACCGGTGGTCTATGCCCCCGTCTCCGAACTCACCGACTACGACGATGTGAGGAGCTACCAGGCGGCGGCCAAGAAGTCCATGGAGAAGGTGCTCAAGGTTGGTATATCTCTTTTCTGTTTCAATATTCAAGAAATTAAAAAAAAATATCGTTTTTTTTGGGGAAAATGTATAAACCACTATCGTTATATAACTATTTTTGGGTCTTCAAATTATATAGACTATTCTGCAGTTTTTTGATAATGCTAAAATCACAATAGGATATTTTAAAAAAGAAAAAATTTTTTTCTTACGAAAATGTTTTGATAGTCGCCGTGTTTTGATATTGTTAAAGCCACAAATGGTGGACTTTGCTTAAGTTTCCACGTAGACTTTTAAAACCAAACTAAAAAAATATTTCAAATCCTTAAATGATTTGATCCTTAAATGTTTGAAGAATATGTACTTTAATTGAGTATAATTTATTTTTCAAAGTAGAAAAATTTAAAACGCTGGAACTATGATAGTTAAGCAAAAATACTTAATACATATTTTTTCGGCAGGCTGGCTTCCGAACACCTTTGCTGTTTGTGCCTAAAGTGCAGCGTTTCCCCGAGGTCGAGCTCTGCACCGTTCTTGGAGCCCTGGAGCAGCTTTATGTGGTAAGTATGGCTTAATTTATTTTAATTTATAAATTAGCTTAGATCATTTTAAAAATCCCATTTTAACACACTTTTTTCTTTCAGCCCATTCAACTGCGTGAGGCAGGAACTTGCAAGGACACCCGTGTGACTACGCTCAGTGTCCAGATAGACGATCCAAGGGCGGAATCGATCTTCCAGGAAGCTCTCATTTTGGAGGCTGGTCGCTTTGTGGCCCGTGACATCGGAGTTGGGGATCCAGAGCGCATGACCCCCATCCAGGTGGAGAAGTACATCAAGCCGCTGTTCGACAAACTGAATGTGAACGTTATCAGTGACTCGAAGGTCCTGCAGAAGGAGTATCCGCTGTTTGCGGCTGTGAACCGGGCTGCAGATGCCGTCGAGCGTCACCGCGGTCGTATCATTTTCCTGGAGTACAAGCCCCCGAAGCCAGCGAGAAAGACTCTGATGCTGGTCGGCAAGGGAGTGACCTATGACACCGGTGGCGCTGACATCAAGGCCGGAGGTGTGATGGCCGGCATGTCGCGCGACAAGTGTGGAGCAGCTGCTGCAGCTGGATTCATGCAGGTGGTCAGCCAACTCCAGCCCGAAGATGTCCATGTCGTGGTGGCCCTGTGCATGGTCCGCAATTCCGTGGGCGAGGAGTGCTATGTGGCCGATGAGATCATCACCTCGCGAGCAGGCCTCCATGTCAGGATTGGAAACACCGATGCCGAGGGTCGTATGTGCATGACCGATGCCCTCTGCCGCATGAAGGAGATGGTCGTGGAGCAGAATCTCCCCGATCCCCATCTGTTCACCATTGCCACTTTGACTGGACACGCCTTCATCTCGGCCGGAGAGGGGCAGTCGATTGCCATCGACAACAGCGTGGCCCACCGCGAGGATCACGCCAGGAGGCTGCAGGCTGCTGGCCAGACCTTCGGCGAACCCTTCGAGATTTCCATTCTCCGTCCCAGCGACTTTGCCTTCAACGCGGGCAAGGTGATTGGCGAGGATCTGGTGCAAGCCAATAATGCCCCATCGGTGAGGACTCCTCGTGGACACCAGGTGCCAGCCGCCTTTATGATCATGGCTTCTGGACTGGACAAACATGGACTGGACTCGAAGCTGCCGATCAAGTATACCCATATCGATATTGCCGGCAGTGCCGGTGAGCACCCAGCTATGCCCACAGCAGCCCCTCTGGTTTCCCTTGTCAAGACCCATCTTCAGAAGTAAATCCTTTCAATCTTACATATTTATCGTGAAGGAAATACTGCCGAACACTACATACCGTACTTATACACTAATATGATTATACCCATCCAACAATATTATCTTTCTGTCCACTAACTACATCACTGTTCTTAATAAAGGCACCATAAAATGATTTCAGATTGTATTTAAATAAGTATAATATTATTACCATTTCAAATACCAGAGAACTCTTATATTACAGTTACTGCCAGTTCATTTAACATTCCAAAAATAATAATCCTTGAACTTCGGCAGTCAAAATAATATAATACAGAGAGGAAAACACATTTTAGAAAAGGAAAAGAAATGATATGGAAATGATAAAGTAGAAAATAAAAAGCGCCCAACTGATATTCAAGTAGTATTACAATCCCATAGTAGTGAATGTGAATAGGCCCCATTTGTTGGGCATATAAGAAACTCCGTGTGGGGATGCAGGCCTTAAGGTTCTTGGGCCTTTATTTCTTTTTTATTATTACTGCATTTCCCAGCTGCATTGTTTGCATAATTGGCGGGTGCTCTGCATTTCGAGTTCTTGTTGGCCATCTATGGTACGGCTCAGGCTCATCCTCTTCCCCTTCTCAGTCCCCTTCAACAGCCTTTTCTTTTCAGCTTTCCAGCCTTCTTCTTTTTAGATTGGCCCACAGAACCTAGAACCCGTTACTCGCTTCTTGGCCATGCTCTTCGCTTTGGGCCTCGTTCCGGGGAGCTTGGGCCTGCAACTTGGCTCTGCTGTCAGCTGTCGCATGTGTCGTGGTACCGTTATTGCCTGGCTTCGGAAACTCGGTCAAGAGTGTCTCATTCATGCTGTGATTGCATAATATACCGTTGCCTCTAGTTGGCCTTCTTCTGCCTGCACTGCGGAGCCGAGTCTTCCCGTTCTTGGCCGTTCTCCCGGGCCGACTTGGTTCCTCCTCCTTCTCCTCTGGGTGCGCTTCTGCTTCGGCTTCTGGGTAATTTATTGACAGTCACACTGGCCACTTTTGGTCATCTGGCCAAGTCGGGAGACTTTGGCTCTGACCGGGCTAACGGTACTTATTATTGATGAACGTAAAAGTCTTTTGCGCTGACTTCTCTCCCATTTTCGCCCCGTTAGTGTGAATTTATTGCCAATGCGGCACGATCCACAAAACAGCGGAAAAAAGAAGATCTTCGGGATTGAAGGAAGCTTTCTGGCTTCTTGACCATTTAACGGACCGCACCAAGAGTTGACCTGATTATGGCAGGACTGGTTAACGGTTTCCTGGATGCTGTCTTGTAGAGACTACTGCTGAATCTGGTTCATATGGTAGATGATTAATCGATTGGGCCAGAGCATCAATTTGTAAAGGTCTGAGATTAAGGAAGAGTGTAAGGTTTTATATTCATGGCGAAAGGATTTAACAAGTTCTTGCACTGGAAACTTTAATTTTTATTTTAATTTTTATTTTTAAATCAGAAATATATTACAAAAAAGGATTTTGAGCACAATTTTAAGCACAACTGGTAAAAATAATATAATATTGTCAGGATCTTTTCAATCTATTGCCACAAAAAAAAAAAATGAATGTAGCTTTTAGTGCCTTTTTAGGCAAAATCCCACATTTAATTGGCTTTGAGATCCTTTAAAAATGGTAAAACACCATTTTTCAAATAGTTAGAAATCAGACAATATTTTGGTTTCATTAAGTAATCCAAAAGTGGGAAACAATTTTTGAATACATTTTATAAGTAAACAAGATATTTGAATTGAATAATGAATCGGATCATAGCAAATCAGCTGACTGGTCGGCTGCCCCCCAGTAAGACACATCAAAACAACCCAAACAGCAATGAGGAACAGCAATCCGGTATGGACAATCACCAAAACACCTTGTCAATTGGGCGCTTGTCTTTTGGAAGCAGACGAACTGGCTCCAAGTGTGTGTTGCTGTTGCTGTTGCAGTTGCTCCCCGATCCATAAAGTCGCGAAAACGGCAAATGAAGAAAACATACCACTGGGGACTTGGGACTTGGGAGTTGAGACGTCGGTGGTGGCGGCGACGGCATTAATAATAGCAAACAACAGACAAGCAACACCAAATGAGGGGGGCTGTGTTGCTGTTGCTGTTGCTGCTAGCTGCTTGTTGCAACTTGCAACTCTTGCACCGGCAGCAGCAGCAGCAGCAACAACCACTTGGAGCAGCAAACGACAGAAATGATCTTAAATGAATGCGGAAGTTTTTCTTGGGGTTTCGTAACCAGCTACAGCAGCAGCAGCAGCAACTGCAGCAGCAACACCAAAGAGGTCGCAATTCCAGTGGCAGCAATGTTGCTACATTTATGTACATGTGTTTGTCGGCCAGTCGATGCCGTGAGCCTATAATCATAGATGCTGCTGGCTAGGTCGAAAGCAGCCCAGTCCATGGACATATTAAAATTAATCCAATGATTGCAGCGGCAGCCGCTTGAAAATTGTTAGCCAATTTGGTAGCCCCTTGGCAGCCTGTTGGCCTCACTTGAGTAAGCAGGGAGCGTGTGAATCGGAAGCTGAGGCAGCAGCTCCAGCTGCCCATAGTCATTTGATCCTGGCCAAAAGCTTTCCCATGTGCCCAGCCAGTTGGAAGATGATGCAGCACCAGCAGCAGCAGCTGCTTCTGAGATCATCCAGTTTTCGAGCTGCTGAAGTTCAAGGCTGCCAGGATCCATATTGAATGTCCTCCCCCGCCTGCAGTTGCTCATTCATGGGCCACGAATCGAATCCCTTAGCCTGGGTGGGCCCTGGCCAAACAGATCCTGCCTGGGAACAGACAAATTTCTGCATAAACCCATAAATATCAAGTTGATCTAAACGGGATACCCAGAGGCGCCGGCGCCCTGAACTTGAAAATCCAACAAGGCCGACAAGTCACGTAGCGAACGCCTTGACAACTCATAAATAAACGCTAAATTATGAACTCCAGTCGAATTTCGAATAGGAATTGAAATGTTTTTGCCACACCAACAGATTTTCCCTGGCCAGCAGCCGCACAGGAAAACGCAAGCAATCGGCAACCCGCAGTAAAATAAATACACCTGGAAAAATATATAAAATTATTGCCATTGGTAAAAATAACAAAATTAACCATCCGTATTCCTTCGAAAGCAATAAAAATTAGTGCTTTAACATAAACTTATATCAACAACCGTATTATGTGATAATTTTGAAAGTAAGAATTCTGAAAACGGTATTTTAGGAACTTTCTTAATATTTAAACTGCATAACTACAATCAAGAAAATAAACCTTTTTCAAAATCCCTTCTGCATGATGTACTTTGTACTACAAATCATTTTTAGTTAAAATATACAAATTAAAACATAAAATAGATTGTATTCTTACAAAACTTCATTGAAAAATCAAAGAATAGTACAGATTCCTTGAGCATATCCGTCATTACAATTAAGAAAGTTATATTTATATTATATTATTTCTTCAGAATATCTTTCCCAGAAACAATTTTCTTTAGAATCTTATTTAAATGACAAAAATATTAATATAAGTATCCGGCATTTTTTCACAAAGGGTTGAATTGTAAAAATTTCTCTGTGTGCAGAAAAGGCGCCTCATAATCCATAATATTGTGTCATGTTCATGATCAACGCGGCCTCAGCCTTGGTGAGGAAAATGTATGACCGGCCCACACCTTGGTGGCAAAATTATTCGGAAAACTCCTCGCCGAGCGAATGAAAGTAAGAGAAAGGCCCGAAAACCAAAGTCGAAAACTAAAAACCAAAAACCAAAAACAACCGACAACCGAATTCGACTCGCTCGCCGGCTAATGAAGTGGTAAAAAGGGGCTTGGAAAACGGCATGCCATTGCATTTGGTGTTGGTGTGGCATTTGGTGTTGCATTTGGTGTTTGGTGTTGCCACCAACGCCGTTTTCAATGGTGTTGCAGTGTTGCTATTACCTCCTCCGAGCGGAGCGCAGTTGGCTTGCCATTTTTATGGCCTCTTTGGGTAAAATGCTTACAACTGCGCCGGGGACGGGGGTAAAATTATGAATTTTTACTTTCACCGCATGTGGCAATTTCAGGTTTGCCAGCGGGCTTGAACTTGAGGCACAGGCAAATGCAGGGGCAGAGTCGAAGGCGGCAATTGTCAAGGCTGCCAAAGGTCACAAGACCCAGTACAACGAAAGGTGTGGTCGGGCCGATAAGCGGGTTTAAACACCACGAGACATCGGATGCAGATACCCTATCTATATGGAGATGAAGAAGGATGATAAGGTATGGACAATTTTAAAGTGGGGTTACATTTTAATATTTTTTTAATTATGGGATTATGACTTTGACTATATACTATAATTCTAAAAATAGTTCTTAGTTATATACATTTAAATTAAAAATAATGGTTACCTTATTTTTAAGCGCTTGAAATGTTACTATCTAGACTATCAATATAGTTTTATTTCAAAAATGTAAATAACATACATATATGTATATAATGGGAGTATTATGCTTACAGATGGAAATGCAACTTAAATTATGTTCATAATAATGCAACGATTGTAAGTCTTAATTAAATTCAATAATTAGCCAATTACGGGGTATAATATCGCTTAATTATGTGTGCAATTTCACTAATGTTGAAACCAGAAGATGTCTTTTATTTGTAAAGACTTCCAGCTAAATTGAAATTTTTTTAGATAGAAAATATGAAGCCAATATTAAAAAAATTAGTGTTGAAGCCACAAATAATTTTAATTATACTATGAAAATACGCAACAATACTTTCCCTAATTTTTCTTCGGTGTGCTTCACACAGATGCATTTGAACCAGGCTCACACCGTTGCAGCCAGATCATAATTGATTGCCGAGGTAAATATTTTTATGGTCAGGGCCGAAATCACTTTTGGCCAAGCGAGAGCGAAGTTTGCCAACCAATTTGCTTTTAATCTAGCCTGATGAAGATGTCCGCCGATGAGAGGCGATTGGATTAGCAGACCACAAAAGATATGGCCCGGGAATCTGAGCAGTGAACACCCATACAGCTGCGACAGCATGCTGCAACATTTCCGCATTTTGGCCAAAAGAGAGTGGCGAGGTGCTCTTAAGCCCCACGATACTCTTAGGCCCCAACCGATTTTTCGAGGTTCGCTTCAAACTGGCTTACTCGGCAGAGCGGCCGGGCCCAAAAGGTTTGAGCCAGGTTCGCTTCGGCCCGGTTGGATCTTCGGCTCCATGAAGGCAACAATACGTCACTAGGGTGAACGTACTCGCGGATGTTAGTGGGTCACTATTTGTACGGTCAACGAACCTTTGGCCGCTTGTAAATACAACAAAAGAAAAAGCCTGGCCAGCAACTTGCTTTCTTTCTTAACTTTTCTCACACACAAGCAGGCCGTACAGCCCGTACAGCCCATACAACCCATACCATTGCCCAGCGATCCGATCCAGAGATGACTCTCGTCTCTCGTCTTGACTGACTTGACTGGTTGACTTGCAGTCGTAATTTACTTGGGCTATAGGTTGATCGTCAACATCCCCAGCCCCCCCATGGAATCCCCCGCTCAGTTGCATCCTGCTGGCCCGGCCTGGCCGTATTTGTTGCCATTTCGGTTGCATTGGCCAAGATGAGGTGAAGCTGGAGCTGGGGAAGGGGCTTTGGTTGGGATGAAGCTGCAGCTCTCCAGCTCCAGGCAGCTGCATTGCTTGGTGTTCTTATTATGCCCCAAACAGGTCCATGGGAGGCTCAGGCTCAGGCTCAAGCTCTGGCTATGGCTTTGGTTTGGCTTGGTTTTCACATGATTATCATGATCATCATTACCATCCGCAGCCACATTAATATCGTCATCTTCGGGCCAACTGTGCGAACGGGAGGCAAAATCCAGCCAGACTGAGACGGCCAGCTCCGTTCACATGCAAGTTTTCGCCGGCTGGGCTGGCATGACTTGTGGTGTTTGACTTGTGTGTAAGTCAGTCCATAGAAATGCATTTCCGCATATTTTACACCACTAAAAAGTCCAAAAAGAAGGAGGAAGAAAAAAAATTGGAGAGAAAAAAAATAAAGGAAAAACATATACATATGTTTGTTTACTCTTTTGTTGTGGGGCGTTCGTTAGCTCCATCTCCGGGTAATTGAAACCATAATCATTATCTGCTGCCTGCAGCCTTCTGCGGCCTCTCAATCAGCTCAGTTCGGTTCAGTTGTTGCCGCTCCATTATAATGGAGTAATTATGGCGTGTTCGAGAGTCGGGAATGCTCTGCACTGGACCTCAATGCCAAACAATTCCCTTTTGTCATGATATGGCCTTATCTGTCGCTCCTCCGCTCGCCAAGTTCCCCTGATAAGGTGTTACTGAACCCCATGGAGCTCGACTTGGTTCACCCCTCTCCAGTCATTTGCATTATCTCCGAATATTCATGCTGAATTCTCGAAACCCCATCGGAATGGGAATATTATTTAAATCTTATAAGCTTCTGCGAAGCATTGAAATGTTAAGCACATGCTGTATTCGAATTTGGGTTGTCGATTTGTCGTTCTTATTATAAAGATATGAATTCAAAAGTCATCGTTTAAATGGAGAACGAGAAATATTTTTGTAACTTTGACTATTGTTCTGCAACCTCTGCGTATGAAATACTCTTAAAACACGTTACAAACATTTTTTTTTTGATATTTGGAGTTCTTAGATAGTATATCGATTGCAAGCGACCTTTCTAATATTCCCATGTTCATGTAGTTGCCAACGAATCCATCATTCTAACACTTTTATGGCCAACCATCCATCAACTTTCTTCAACCGACCTGGGCTAGCTATCTTTCTACGAACTTCTTTATCATTAGGAGTGCACGATCATGCCAATAAAAGAAAGAAATCACGGCCCGCGATCGTTCGCCATGGTAACAAACTTAATGCATTCCGCGTTAAAGTGTCAATGATCTCGTTACCGAAAAAGAACGAAGAGCTTCAAACATTTCACGCACCGGAGTTCATTGTACCACAGAATTCGACGGAGGGCCACAGAGACATGGCCACCATATGGCAAAGTCTTTCGTAGATATAGATACAGTCGAAATTCCCTAACTCATACTTTACCAGCCTAATTTTTTGGGGGCCCTAATAAAATTCAAGTCTATGGAAATAAGTTCCTAAACTTTTATTTTCGTAAATCTTATTATCCAAGGGTCCCACTAAATTCAAAGTTGGTATGGTTTAAGCAAGATGGTTTTTGAGTTAGGAACATAAGATAGATAAGCCTTTTAAAGATTTCCAAACATTTTTTTAACTTTTCTTTTTAAAGCATCACTGGGAAATTAAAATTTTAAAGTCATCTTTTTTTTGTATATCTAAATTGAATTTTCTCAATTGTTAACTTCAATAAAGTGCAAATTTTCTAATTTTATCATAAAGTTTGAGCTAAAGAAGTCTGACTGTAGCCGATAGACAGCTGAAAAAGGGAAGAAAGGGGCAGCTCCATTGGTGGTAATGGCCAAATCATGCACGAGCTTTTGCAGAAAGAAGATAAATTAATATGGTCAGCATGTCATGAATTAGCTTTCTTCCTATAGCTGCGCTCCGACTTTAGAGCCCGGCTTCTGCCACTTGGCTACTTGGCTATCCCAGAAACAAGGCAACAAACAAATACAACACGGTATCACACACGGCACACAAACTTTCACGCAAAACGTCCATTCAACTCCGGGCTGAAATAGAAAAAGAATCAGAGGTAGAATCAGAATCAGAAGCAGAATCAGATCCGAAAGCAGCAGCAGACCATAGACAGGGATAGGTATACGAATACGTATAAATTCCCATAAATCAGCTGTGAGCCAAAGGGTCAAATACCTCGTGGCGGGCTAAAAATTACACACGAACATGTGTTGAAAGGAGAAATTAAAACAAAATTAGTTTTACACGCTGACCAGCTGGGGAAAGAGAGAAAAATAGAGCAGCGTTAGAGAGATGGAATACAAACAATGCACCGTGAAACAACTTAATTAATCACCAAAATTAAGGTCAAATTAATAGGCTATTGATAACTGATCTATTTCACATGGGAAAACTATAAAAAAATAGTATATTTATGTTTATATAGTAAATCAAAGTATTAATTTTTGCTATTATGGATTATTTGATTACTGTTTTTTAAACATTTCAAACAATGTATAAAAAATTGATAAAAATATTTCTTATATTATTAAATATTGTATGGATAAGTTTTATCCTTTTCAAAGACTGATCTAGCACTGCTTTAAATAATCTAGAATGGCTTTTGCCTAATTGCCCCTGAAATACCATTTATCACGCATTCGCCACGCCCCCTCCAAAGGTTTGTTCCAATTTTGTTCCACCTAAAAAGCAAAAGCTGCTTAGACTCGAATAGAACTTCCTCATCACCACATGTGCCCACATTGATACGAACTCTTCGGCGGAGGATCAGTGGGAATCGGAGTGTTGGAAGAAAGCGAACCAACAAAATTAAACACAAAGAAGAAAGGAAACTAACATCGACAATCCGACGTTTCTATACCCTTGCAGGTCGTTCCCGTGGTAGCATTGTATATAAAAAGATCTTCGATTTTTAATAAACATAAAACTAATTACAGAAATATTAACATAATGTTATATTTTAATTTAGTACCGTCTACGTTTACCGAAAACGATATATAACGGTATTTGTATTTTTTTGATATTATTTATCCGATCGTTCCTATGGCTACAAAATATAATTTATTTTTTTAAATTTTGAAATAGAAAAAGAATGATATTCCCAAGAGTAGAAGTTAATATGTCAAGGAACACCAAAGTTATAATATGTTTGTTAAATATATTTTTTTAATCGTTCCAATGGGAGCTATACGATATACGAGTATAGTACGTGCAACAGAAAAAAGACTTTGGGAAGGTTTCATCTCGATAGCTTTAAAACTGAGAGACCCGACAGACATACGGATAGACGGATAGTCGGACATGGCTAGATTTCGTCTAGTAATGGTGATCAAGAATATATATGCTTTGTGGGTTCGGAATCGTCTCTTTTACTGCGTTGCAAACTTCTGACTGAAATTATTGTACACTCTACAAGGGTATAAAAATGCATCTTCAGAGTCTGGATAAATAAAAAAAAAATGGGAAACAGTAATGGTCACGCATGATCTAAAAATTTAAAGAATTGACTAAAAGTAATAAATATAAATGTTGAACTTTTTGCCACACTTTTTATTTCACGAACAGCTTACAAATTATTGCATTTTACCTAAAAATATTTGACAGCTAAAAACCTTTTAAACTAAATATGCCTTTTATGTATTGATGTTGGGGTATTTAAATAATAAATAAAAAGTGTTAAATGTTTATTCGTTATATTAATACAAATTATTTTTTCGCGGCAAAATGCTTTTGTAAGTTAAAACAAATTATTTATGTATTATTTAAACTATTTTTAGGCAGCCAATTACCTAAAATATAGTCTAAAAATGGCCCACATTTTAGGGACCTATTAGTGACCTAAAATGTTAGGTCGTGGAGACCTAAATTTTAGGCCATACATAGACTTAGCTCCAGGCTTAGGCGAAATTTACATACATTCTAGGCCATTTTTGGGGTTAATGGCGTTCTAAAGGACTCTAACCATAGAAAAATGCAAGGCGCTTAGGTCGATACAAAGCCTTGAGTGGAAAGGGAGCGGAAAGGATCATAAAAAAGGATAATAACAACACATAGATTTACTTAGAACAGCACCAAGTTTAGGATAGGAAGGACTTTGGCAAGGATATTCACTCAATAGCCTTTATTTTTAACTCATCGGTTATTGATATTTTTGTATTGATACACTCATAAAATTATTTTTCTAAATACTAGAAAAATCGCCCTAAACCTGAAATCGCCCTAAATATAGGACAAATCGCCATAGAAAATATGTTTTAGGGTTAATTTTTCTAAAATTTCTATTATTTAAGGTGAATTTTTCCGAGCACATGCTTTTAAAATTTTCTCATATTTAGGGCAAATCGCCTTATTTCGTAGAACAAAAAATCAACCAAAATCGCCCTTAAAACTAGAAAATTGCCCTTGAAATTTGAAATTCGGTAGCCTAGCGGTCTAATGCGCTGAACTTTCAAACTCGTCTAAATGGCGTGAGTTCGAGCCCACGAAGAGTCAACATTTATTTTTCTTTTTTGTGCAAGTTTTAAAAATTGAATTCTTAAAAAATTTTGTGTGCAGAGGCAAAAAAAAATTTTAGAACACGTCAAAATAACAAATAAAAAAATTTATATTACATTAAAATAATAGTTTTTTAATGTATTTAGTCTAATTGGGTAAAATAAAACATAATTTGTTGTCGTTAGTGAGAATATTTCTTAGAATTAAATTGAGAATTTGTTCTTAGAAAAATTGAGATATGCACCCTTTTTGCGCGTCGCCTAGCGCGATGCGTCTTTGGTGCAGCGGTAGTGCTCTCGACTGCGAACCCAGCGGTCGTGAGTTCGATTCTCGCTGCGACCACGAGAATTTGTCTCAAGAAGTAAGTTGTTTTTTATATTAATGTTATTTCCGTGATTCCTGTTTAATGACTACTCTTCAGTTCATATGACTCTAATTAGCAGTTTACCAACATGCGTGGAGCGGCCAAATAATAACCTTGCCCTTTTCTCTCACCCTCTCAAATTATAGTGAAAAAAGGACACTAAGTCAAATAATCCTAAAAAAAAAATCCTGGAAAAAGTACCGCAGATAATGTTTGCCGAGAACCAGCAAATATGTCCAAACACGATTTTTTTATAAAAATTAGTTTCAATATTTAGGGCACTTGCTCTTGTTTTTAGGGCGCTTCACCATAATTTCAAGAAATACCGCCTTTGATACTTAAAATATTTTTTCATATGTTAAGGGTATTTACCTTTGAAAAAAGAAAAATCGCCCTAGACTTAAGAAAATTAACCCTAGATCTAAGAAAAATCGCCCTAAATGTAAGACCAATACATGCCTATTTTTAGAAAATTTTGCCCTTGTTTTGTTACCCAGTCGCCATTGACCCCCGTTTTAGGGCGATTTTCCTTGTTTTTAGGGCGATTTTACAATAAAATTTATATGAGTGTAGTGTATTTCTGTAACTATCGTGCCTTCTTTTTTATTCAACTCATTTTAATGATACAAAATACATAATTTCAAATTTTCTATTTATTTTCTAACACAATTTTGAACTTTTTGGTGCAAGTAATGAGGCCTGGACTGGTTTTTTATACTGTTAATCAATATTTCCAACTGTTCAACATTTTTTCCTCACACTGCAAGTATTAACGTGATAAAATGAAAAACTATCTTTTTTCAATAAGTTCATTTACATCATCACCAGTAAAAGATTTTATATTTCTACTGAGCTATCAGTATTCATTTAAATTCAGTTTTCCAAGAAATGCGTACCGCATGTTCACCCAGTTGTCACGCACAAGATTCCATTATGGTATTTACGGATTCAAACTATTTTTTAGTAAATCTTATTTCATATATTTATTTCATTTGGTTTTTTTCCTAATAATTTAACGATTTTAATTGAGCTTATCGATAGGGTTTTTTTGTTTTGTTGAACTTAAATTCTGTTTTCCAAGAAATACATGCCGCATGATCACCCAGTTATCATGAATAGGATAGATAGGGCAATTTCGGCGAAAAATATAAATTAATAATTTCGCAGAAATATATATAAACATTTAGTATAAAGCTAGCCTGTGTTTTGATTGTGTTTCAGTTTGCATACTCCTTTTCAAGAAAGTGCATGTATAAGTAATTGTTTTTTTCACGACTCAATTTATTTTACACAAATGAAGACCAAGTTCTTTTGTATATTCTTGTTGTATTTGGAGATTTCCCGCGGGGATTGTAATATCGAATACGATGTTAGCGAACAATTGGAAATGATTGCCAATATATTGCAAGGGTATAATCGAGATCTGGACAATTCCATTAAATGGAAGGAATTGAAAAACGCTAATTTGGGACTCGAGGTGGAATATCACACTGACGAAACCATCTCCAGAATGGAAAAGATACGCAACTTGATAAACGGAGCGGCCGATAGTTATTTTGAATCTTCACACGAAATTTACGATTGGGCCAGAAATGTTATATCAAGATTAACTGTCGTCGAACACTTAAAAAAGCAGAATAGGTATATTGGCAGATTAGCTGTCGTAAGTCAACAAGAGAAAGAACAAGCAGAGAATTCAATAGGACAGCTCATAAGGGTGCGACAAAAATTCTCAAACGCTAGTGCAGAGTGCAAGAACATAATTCCATATTTTGATAAGGATAAACTGGAGAAAAAGGGTCTTATAAATGCCAAAATGCAATCAGGTAATATTGGTGGTGTGTTTTTCGGAGGTCCTATCCTATCGATACTTTCCGTTTATATTGTCGACAAAGAATTGGTCGAAGTAAACAACTATTTTAAATTATTGTATCCAAGATTTGAACAAGCTGCGGTGCTAATAGATGATGTGGTGAACGGAGTAAGAAAAGAAATTAATAGGGTTACTGATTTGAAGTACAAGACGGAAATCGTCATTATTAAAGCTGAGGACAATCTTAAAAAAAATATAAGCGTTGTAGATGATAATGTTAAAGAGTTGCTGGAACAATGCAACAAATACAAATTCGTACACAGTAGTTGATTACTTATGAAGACTCAAGTTACCCATAATAATTAAGAATAAATTTAAGGAAATAACTTCAAATTGTAAAAGTTTCCCTCAATACACACTTATATGTAAAATTGGAGAGCGGAAAGCTTAATAAAATAAAGATAACAAAATCACGCCATTTACTCGCTCCGATTTAGAATAAAAGTACCAAACATGAAAACTATTTTGTCTTTTGTTGTTTGATTGTTCAACCAACACACAACACTATTTTAATAAGGATAATAAACAAAAGAAATTATATTTTTTTAAATAAATATTCACTGCAAAACTTAATTTCTGTGTAAATGTGTGCTTTGCTGGCCAAAGTGAGCGCCGCTGTGGTTGTTAGCAACTGTACTGTCGTGTATTTTAGGGAAAAAATCGATCGAAACTCAGATATGGAGATTGGCTAATCATATTGAAAAAATTCAAAAAACCTTATCCTCGCTGCCTAAGGCCCGGTGAACGTAGACTTATGATTTTTTTAAGCCAAAATTTGATGCATTATCGATACAAGATCGATCCTGATTTTTCGGCATTTATTCTTAGTCTGAGAATAAATGCAGGGTTCTCTTTTATAGAAAAGAGACGGCTGACTTTAAATTGTATAATGATATGCGATATTCACAATCGACTTTAGATTTACAAACTACGAGTGTTTAATTAAACTGTTCTTATCGAGATTCTGTCTGCAAGTCAGTGTGGCGGCGCGGTGCTCATTTTCACGCACGTTGCAGCTAAGTAGCAACGGTACAACTTAGTGGTATCGAGTAATACTTAAAAATATCGAGTAAAGATCCGCATGATCACCCAGTTATTACGCACATGATTCCATTATGGTATTTGCGGGATCGATGCACTTTGAATTAAGTTATAATTAATTATACAATTATTTTATTTGGTACTAAGTATAACAGTAGACGTTTTTTTTAAATTATTATTATTAGAAATATCTGGAAATAGTCAGTAATAACCGCATGTTACACTTTTTGTATATTGCGAGATGATTATAATGAAATGACCTTACAAAATGCATCTATAGAGTCTGGATAGATAAGGATTGCGATCGCAACAGCGATCTCGATGAAAAAGTAATAGTCTTTTAGTATAAAGCTAGCCTATGGTTTGATTTCAATTCAGTTTGTAGTCTCCTTTTCAAGACAGTGCACGTTTAAGTCATTGCTTTTTTTGCGCTATCAATATATTTTACACAAATGAAGATCGAGTTCTTTTGTATATTCTTGTTGTACTTGGGGGTTTCCCGCGGGGATTGTAATGTTGAATACAACGTTAACGAACAATTGGAAATAAGTGCCAATATATTGCAAGTGTATAATCGAGATCTGGACAATTCCATTAAATGGAAAGAATTGAAAAACGCTAATTTGGGACTCAAGGTGGAATATCACACTGACGAAACCATCTCTAGAATGGGAAAAATACGCAATTTGATAAACGAAGCGGCCGATAGTTATTTTGAATCTTCACACGAAATGTACGATTGGGTCAGTAGTGTTATATCAAAATTAACCACATTTGATCGCTTGAAAAGACAGAATACAATTATTGGTAGATTAATCGTCGACATAAGTCAACAAGGGAAAGTTCAAGCACAGAAATCAATAGAAAAACTCATGAATTTGCGACAAAAATTCGCCTACGCTAGTTTAGAGTGCAAAAACATAATTCCATATTTCGATATAGATAAACTAAAGAAAAGTGATCGATTTCAAAGCAAAATAGACGAAGTCCGTATATCCGGGCATTTAGGTACTTTTGGTGGTGCTGCGTTTTTGGGAAGTGTAGGGGCGGTCTTTGGAATGTTAATTTTCCCAGGGATAGGCACTGTGGTTTTTGGAGCAGCAATTGCATTATCAGCACAGGCTGTAGGTTCAGGGGTTACAGAAGCAGTGTTCGTTGACATGGTCAAACGAGAATTGGACGAAGTAAAGAACTATTTTGAGATATTGTATCCAAGAATTGACAAAGCTGCGGTGCTAATAGATGATGTGGTGAAAGGAGTAAGGGACGAAATTAATAGAGTGACTGATTTGAAGAACGAGGCGGAAAGCGTCATAATTGTAGTTGAGGACAATCTTAAAAAAAATATAAGCCTTGTAGATGATGATGTTAAAGAGTTGCTAAAACAATGCAACCAATACAAATTAAAACACAGTACTTGATTACTCATGACTCATGAAGACTCAAGTCATGCATAATAATCAAGAATAAATTTAAGGAAATAACTTCAAATTGTAAAACTTTCACTTAACTCACACTCATATGTAAAATTGGAGAGCGGATGGCATAATAAAATAAAGAAATCAAATCCCACCATTCACTCGCTCCGATTTAGTATAAAAGAGCCAAACATGAAACCTATTTTGTCTTTTATTTCAATAAGAATAATATACAAAATGAAATTATAAATTTGTTTAAATAAATATTCAATGCCTTACTTGATTTCTGTGTAAATTGCTGTTGTAGCGGTGAAGTGATCGGTGCAGTTGCTGTTAGCGACTGGACTGTCCTGCTTACTTAATGGAAAAAATCGATAGAAATACAGACTTGTGACAGTTTTATTTTTAGCCAAAATTGGATGCATGATGCAGATCGGTCCGAGAATTTTTTATTACCTTATGCGAAAAATATAATTTACATAATTGAGTCGCACATATATGGCATATTGCAAATTTTTCCGCATAAAATATATGCGTTTATACATGTAGAGCATACAATGTTTACAAATGTCTTGCGTATATAACGGTATATAATATAATCCATAAATAAATTGATAAGAATAATACAAATAAAGAAATTAAAAAACATTCGAATTGAACCATTTGTGGTTTCAAATACCTTATTAAAACTAATTTTTCACTTATACACAGAGAAAAAAAGGAACAATACCCGATTGTTATTGTCTCCTCAATTTTCACATATCACCTTTTACATATCAAAATAATACGAATTCATATCAGCATGATACGAATTCATATCAACATTTCTAATTGATATGATTTTGCATCATATTAATATATATTCGTATTAATTTGATATGGTGAAACATTTACATATGTTGTTCCTTTATTTTTGCAAATGGTAAGTTAAGTATCTCATTTTAAATTGTACTTGATGTTTGTCTAATTCTAAAATATTTATTTCTTGGACACTTTAACGTGCGCTTCGGTGGATGACAGCACATACTGCACTACACAAAGTCAAATGGCTGGCCAAGATGCTGAACTGGGCAAGTTGGCGTTCACCACTTCGCTGGAAAGCTTCTATCGAGGACAGAAGAAGGACTTCCTGGCGCTGATGCAAAGCTACAGGATGCATCCGAGTACAGAATGATCGGTCATTTAATGCTAAGTCCTGGAATAATTTTTATAATTGATCCGAAATATATAAAAAATAAATATTTACAGCGATCTTATGGGTTTTCAATATTTATTTGTTTATAAGATTCAAAAAAGTATAAACAAAAGTGATTAATATTGATATTACAAACATATCAATCTGATATAAAAGTATATCAGTTTGAAATAAAAGCATATCAGTTTGATATGAAAGCACATCAGTTGGATATTACAAAATACCACAATTTGGTCACAACTTTGATATGTGCTCATATCAATCTGGTATGAAAAATACCAAATTGACATGTTCGAAAATATCAATGTCATATGTTCGAAAATATGAATATGATATGGCAACATAAGGGATCAAAATTGATATGAAAAAATACCCGATTGATATCCAGTTTTGGTATTTTTTTTCTCTGTGTAGACACATAGCTTGGATATAATTTATAAATTGAGTTCGATAAGATATACGTTACACTTACACAGGCATACACTAAAGTGTTGGCCCACCTAGCATCTTGAACTTCAAGTGGCTTTTTCTTATTCTAACACATGTATATTTAAAGATCAAATTAAATTTGTTTCAATGACTTATGTATGTCTTATAACAAATTTTTTTTAAATTTTGAAACCAAAAACAACCCTTTTATGCCGAAACAAAAGTCTTGTCACATTTGTGATTTTAGTAACTATTTCCTTGACCGATTTTGTTTCATTTTTTGCCAAATCCGCTTAAGTGGAATAATGCTAAATTAGTATCTTAAATTATACCAAAAATGGTTTTTTTTCAATATAGTTAATTTACATCATCACAAGTAAAAGATTTTATATATCTACTGAGCTATCGGTATTCAGTTAAATTCTGTTTTCCAAGAAATGCGTACCGCATGTTCACCCAGTTATCACGCACAAGATTCCATTATGGTATTTGCGGACTCGAACTATTTTTTAGTAAAGCTTATTTCATATATTTATTTAATTTGGTTTTTTTCCTAATAATTGAACGATTTTAATTGACCTTATCGTTAGGGTTTTTTTGTTTTGTTGAACTTAAATTCTGTTTTCCAAGAAATACATGCCGCATGATCAAATCGTTCTATGTTGCGAGATGATGATAATGACCTTAAAAAATGAATAGGATAGATAGGGCAATTTCGCCGAAAAAATATAAATTAATAATTTCGCAGAAATATATATAAACATTTAGTATAAAGCTAGCCTGTGTTTTAATTGTGTTTCAGTTTGCATACTCCTTTTCAAGAAAGTGCATGTATAAGTAATTGTTTTTTGCACGATTCAATTCATTTTACACAAATGAAGACCAAGTTCTTTTGTATATTCTTGTTGTACTTGGAGATTTCCCGCGGGGATTGTAATGTCAAATACGATGTTAACGAACAATTGGAAATAAGTGCCAATATATTGCAAGTTTATAATCGAGATCTGGACAATTCCATTAAATGGAAGGAATTGAAAAACACTAATTTGGGACTCAAGGTGGAATATCACACTGACGAAACCATCTCCAGAATGGAAAAGATACGCAACTTGATAAACGAAGCGGCCGATAGTTATTTTCAATCTTCACACGAAATCTACGATTGGGTCAGTGATGTTATATCAAAATTAACTGTCTTCGAACGCTTACAAAAGCAGAGTAGCTATATTGGCAGATTATTTTTCGTAAGTCTACAAGGGAAAGAACGAGCACAGAAATCAATAGAAAAGCTCATAATGGTGCAACAAAAATTCGCCTACGCTAGTGCAAAGTGCAAGAACATAATTATATATTTTGATAAGGATGAACTGGAGAAAAGAGGTCGTTTACACGCCCAAATGCAATTCGATTCTTATAGTTTTGCGATGGTGGGTTCTATTCTATCGATAGTTAACGATTATTTTTCCGAAAAAGAATTGGTCGAATTAAACAACTATTTTGAGAAATTGTATCCAATATTTGGAAAAGCTGCGATGCTAATAGATGATGTGGTGAACGGAGTAAGAGAAGAAATTAATAGGGTTACTGATTTGAAGAACAAGACGGAAAGCGTCATTTTTAAAGTTGAGGACAATCTTAAAAAAAACATAAGCCTTGTAGATGATAATGTTAAAGAGTTGCTGGAACAATGCAACAAATACAAATTCGTACACAGTAGTTGATTACTTATGAAGACTCAACTCACCCATAATAATCAAGAATAAATTTAAGAAAATAACTTAAAATTGTAAAAGTTTCCCTCAATACACACTCATATGTAAAATTGGAGAGCGGAAGGCATATTAAATCAAACTAAAATAAAGATAATCAAATCACGCCATTCACTCCCTCCGATTTAGTATAAAAGAGCCAAACATGAAAACTATTTTGTCTATTGCATTTTAATTGATTAACTAACATTTTATTTCAATAAGAATGATATACAAAATGAAATTGTAATTTTTTTAAAATAAATATTCAATGCCAAACTTAATTTCTTTGTTTTTTAATATCGTAGTGACGAAGCGCACCAGGAGGGTGGGCGAAGGCGACTACTATATATACACGAAGAAATGAAAATCTACAGTAATCTACAGTAGTAATGGTTACGAGTGATACATCAATCGAAAGGTATTGCAAAAACTAAAACGAATGCATATCAAGACTTTAAGAAAATCAATTAGTTTGGGAGAAAGATTGGTGAAAGTGTAGAAGTGAAAATTTGTAAAACTTGATATGTTTGGGCCGGTGAGGATAAACACCCCCCGCATTAACCTAGTTGTATTCTCACTTAAAATACGCGTCGAATGACACCTCAACTGTTAAATTCGGATGCTCCGTTCAAAAGTAATACGAAAAACAAGATTTTGGGGCACTTCTCAAAATGAAAAAATAATTCTGTTTGTCTCAAAATGATGTTATTTTTATTGGTTCGTACATTTTCATTTTACAAAGCAAAATAAATACATTCTCAAATATGGACATATAGTTTAGTAATAAATTCAATATCAATAAGATATACGTGACACATATACCTTCACGCGAATACTATATATTTTTAAAAATATATTCCAACAACATATATGTATATATTCCAATAAAAGGAGCAGGGCGGTATCGAAAGTACGGTGATACCCTTTGCAAGGGTATAATGAAGACCCAGTGAAAACGCTAAAACATCGGTCCAGACTTTTGTGTGGCCATAAAAATGCGTGAGTTACGTTCGGGCCAAGAGCAGAAATAAGAGCCAGAAGCAGCGGAGACGTCACTCAGTCCGTCTTTTTGGGGCTCCCAGGTTTTGGAACTCAGCCTGAGCCATCGAGACTGCTGGAGTTTGGCCAACAAAATGCAAAGCAAATTAAACATTACTTTGCCTGACCTGCCCTCCAATTTTTACGTACACCGAGAAAAAGTTATAATGTAATATTCTTAAAAATATAAAGACTGAGCTTATTACATCCCAAAAAGCTTTACGATATTCCTAAATCTCGTACCGTGGTTTTGGTTGTGAATGGAATATAAACCAAAATTTGTAGAGTAGAAATAAAAAACATGGAATAAAATACATATATTAATTGTAATGCCCTATTAATATTTTTTTGTTTTTTCTTTTTAATCCGAGTTGGGGGGATCTATCCCCTATATCATATCCCATATATTTTCATACTTCATATCCTTGTAATAATTATCATATTTTTTGCCGTGTGGTCATCCTCCTGCACCTCACCACCCCAATTTCCTTTTGTCTGCCAAAAAGCCATGGGATCCGCCATGGTTTCCATGATGATGATGATGATGACGAGGTTGCGGCTTTGGCTTTTGGTTTTTGGTCCGCCGCCGCCACCGCTGCTACGTTTAATGCGCCACGGTGTTACCAAAGTGGCAACGACAGTTGCGGCCATTCACCTCCCGAAAAACCAAAACCAAATATCCGCCCGTGTGTGAGAGCGAGTGGCACACATATGCAGCATACAAAATACAAAGTACAAAGTGTGTAAGTCGGGCCCAAAAAGACTGAAATGACCAGGCCATCCCGTCCCGTCCGCGGTGTAACCAAGTAAAGCCCAGCTCGCTAGGCCCCCCACCAATACTTGTGCAGGCTCACGTTCGGCGTGTGAGTGCGTTTTGGGCTCCCAAACTTTTACACGGGAAAATATAATACCAAAACTGGGTTAGAAACTATCTATGAAAGTCACACTAGAAGATTACAACGTTCCTTAATCCCAAAACGTATATTAATTTCGTTATAAAAAGCCCGAAATCCCTCAGAAAGTGCCTAAAGCGTTTTTATTCTGAATAAAAATAAATATATTTAAATACTTTAGGATACCTTCAATATTGGTTTAAAAAAAAATGTTTAAGATATATGTATACATATATACAAGGTATACCTTGCCGTACTTTAGATAAGTTTCATAATAGTTTTATAGAATTCCAGTTAATGATTTATAATATATCTTGGCAGACTTTCAGATAGAGATATATAAAGAAATTTCCAGATAAAATTACATGTTCAGTTTAAAACCTTGGACTTTTGTTCTCAGTATACCTATTTTTGGCGGCTTTTGGTTGAGAGTGTGGGTTCTTTTTGACTTTCATTGTCAGTGTGACCGTGCCACAAAAGATTACAGGGCAACACACAAGCATTTAAGCTCGTTGTAATGGATTTCGGGGGCGATGGGTGGGGTTTTTGGGCAAACGAGTTCCGCCTTTTTGGCCTGCTTCTCTCGACAGGGCCGAGAAATGATTGACATTGGGCAGGGTCGCCATCAGTCCAGTCTGACATGCTAATGTATGAAGGAGCTTGGCTTGCCGCTCCAAAACAAACAAGCCAAACAACTGAGCTGGGGCGAAAGAGATCGCAATATGCGGTTGGAAAGAGATGGGTGCATAGATCGCGGCTAAAAACCGGCAAAAGTTCAAGCAAAACAAAATCAGCTGACACCCAAAGAGTAATTACTGGCCTGCAAGAGAGTCACAGTGTGATTATCGGCTTGTAAGAGAGTGATAAAGAGGAAAGAAAGAGAGGGCTATAGGCCGGGCGAAAGAGATGGCAACAGGAGAGAAGAGAATGCAATGCAACTGGCCTCAGAAATGCGGAAGTGTATGCTACTCATGCATCCGTCGTTCATGTAATGTGAGAAAGAGACGGGGCACATCGCTAGGAGGGAGAGGGGCGATATTGAGAGATCAACTGGTTTGCGGCTGTTTGTGTTGGTGTGTTTGTCACTGTTTAGGCAAACATTGTTTATAACTTGTTTATATAAATATTGTTAATTTCGTGCGAGGCCTGCAAACCCAAACTGGCCCCCAACCGGCATCGCTCTCTTCCCTCTCTCTCTCTCTCTCGCTCTGTCTCTCTATTCCATATCTCTTTTTCCCCATGAAAATCCCGGATTTATATAGAGAGCTATTGAAGTCGGCTTACGAATGTGCGAAAGAGAGGGAGGGAGAGGGAGCTCTGGGTGGGCGAGACAGGGAGCGAGAATCGTTAAAAGCGCAATTAATTGCTCAGCACAGCCAATATCAAATCAAAAGCGTTTTAATGAATTGCACAAATTTGTACCGATTGCCGCTGATTTGTAGCACATTGGAAAAGGGGAAGCGAAGAAAACTCAGTCGATGGGTCGAGGTTCAAATTAAAAATACATAAATGTCACAGTGATTCACAAGCGGAAAAAAGATATAGCCCCAGGAAATAGGTTAGGTTCCTGGAAAATCATATTACCCATAGTAAAAAACTCAATCATTGCTAACGAAACATTCACATGAAATAATCTTAATGATTTAAATTTAAGAAAATAAATAAATACATTGAAATGACATACGGAAATACATTTTTAAAGCAAACATACATTTAATTTTAAATTTGTGAGCACTACAAAATAGTAATATTTCCTCAAGGCTAAAAAGAAAAAAGCCTTGTGAAATAGGTTAGCTTCCTAGAAAATTAAATTACAATGTACAAAAACGAACTTCACCATGTTAATAATCACTCACGGGGGGACTCACCTATTCCCATTTCTACATCATCGATTATCTAACATGGTTCAGAATCCCTATCATCGGAGAGCGCGCACTCACAACAAATTGGGTATATCATCATTTTATTTATAGCCATCAATTACCATTTATGCATTTCCAATTAGCCTGGTAGTAGGTGCTGGGCCAGCTCCACAAAAAAAGTAAAACCCAGGGACTCCGCCCAGTTGGGCACAACTGCAACATTCACACGTGCAACAAAAGCGGCAGCAAAGCAAAAGCAAAAGCAACAAATGCTGCAACTATGAAAGCATTTTCCAATTCCGATGCATGACATTAGATGCTCTCCCATACACGAAGTTACATATGCATGAAAAGAATCCCAACTGGTAATGAAAATAAAGTGCACGTCGCATGCGGTAATAATAACAATAAAATAAAATAACAAATTACACGCAACACTGCTTTGGCCTGGGACTCTTGACTGGGGCCGACTTGGCCTGCACTGGAAAAAAATGACTGAAAATGAAACGGAAAAAACGATAACTAAGAGAAAGAATTTTAACGATAAATCATTATTCCCTTTGCTATCGAGGCGAGATCGGTTAAATTGTAATTCATCATCGATAGCTTATCAACAAATTATCAGGGAATTAGGACTCATGATTTTTGATCGACTTCAATACTTTAAATTACTTTCGAACTTAGATACCACCTTTCTTCGAGTGCCTTGCGACTTGAATTTGAGTTCGACTTGAGGTTTGGGACTTGGCCAGGCCAGCGATAATTACGGAGACACGGCAACAAAGGCAATCGAGCCGACTCACTGGAAACTTGGCAGCAGGAGAAGCCGCTGGTGCTGAGAATCGTGTGTCCCCATTTCGAAGAAAGAGCCAGGGATCGGTTTCGGGATCGGGATCGGGAAGGGTTAACCCCACCTGGGGCATAGAAAGCTGAGGCTGCTGTTGCCGTGGCCAAAAAATAAAAGCCATGAGAGGTTACAGCCAAGGGCAGGGGATCCACTCCCATCGTCTCGGTGAGGCTCTATCTTACAAATTGGCTAAGAGAGCGACCCTCGCTCTTTGGGCCCGCTGCTCTTCGTTCTAAAGAGCCGGGTGAAATGTGGCCAACACAGACGGCAAACAAAAACGCGCACACAGCCATATAGCCATGTAGCTTAGTTGTGCAGCTCAGACAATCTGGGTCACATTTTGCCATTGAACCGGTGACGTCAGAGCGGGGCAACGACCGCAAAGCACGACCAGCTACAGCAACAACAACAAGAACAACAGCAGCGACTAGCTACAACAACTAAATGCCAACAACCACAAGAGATCCAAGCAACCATTGGAAAGCGTGCAGGCAAACATTTTTACAACGACAACTTGGGGCTTGGGGCCCAGCTTCATTTCTGGTTTTCTCCGCTGGCTGATTTGTTGCCCAGCGAGCCAAGTTGTGTGTGTGTGTGCTGGTGTGAGTGTGTGTGCGACACCAGCCCAACACCCCCCTCCACGCCCCATCCAGATGCCACGCCTACCCCGCCCACAATAGTTCATTAGATGCCATGTGCCATCGTGGCGGAACCAACATGATTTGGCAGCAGCACTGGGAAAATACCTAAGATAGATATATTTAATAAAATAAAATATAATATCGAACAATAAAATATTATACAAGTAATACTAACAAAATATATAAGTTAGATATATTTAATTAAACAAAATATATAAAAAGGAACAATAAAATCTTATATGAATGACTTATTATTATAATAAGATATATGTTATTACGACTTCGAAAAGTCAAAGTTATGTAGTTTTAATTTCGTGTCTATTATATCACTTAAAAAACTAAATATTTTATACACATCATTCTTTTTTATTAAATAATCAGCTGATGAAAAAATGTAAGGTTATTTCTTAGGTTATTTCTTATGTGTCCTCTTAGCTTGGATTAATCAAAAGGCTTATTAGTTGCCATAAAGATATACAGCTAACGGAAATACACCATCAAGTATTAAAAAAATATTTTGTTCATCCCCAACTATTTTTTCTTTTAGTGTAGCCACGGGAGACTTTCAGCTAAATCCAAGAGCCGGCTTTTTGCATTTGAAATGCATTTGACTTTGATGGCTTCGGCGCAGGCGCTGGATTCAATCTTTGCCCCCGAGCCTCATTTTCCGGGAGTTCTGTCTGCACGGCGGCCCCGGGCAAAAAGGTTCTATTTTTAATATGCCCGCGATTAGATAAGCCCCACAGCAACAGCCAAACAACACGACAGCAACAGCAGCAGCAGCAGCAACACAAGGCAGTGGCAACAGCAACACGAGTCCGGGGAAAAGGGACAGAACACAGCCAGCGGAACTACACGGAACTTGGCGCCCCCACCATCACAGCCGAAATAGCTCAGTTGGGAGAGCGTTAGACTGAAGATCTAAAGGTCCCCGGTTCAATCCCGGGTTTCGGCAACACTTAATTTTTTTTATTTGTTTTCTTGAATGGCGAAAGATATTTGTATTCGAAGCAAATCAGATATTCACAGCTTGAGTAGTAGTATTTGCTTAAAACAAATAATGGGCTTTAAAATGCAACTTGACTGTCGGGAAAGGCTAATTTTCATCAAACATGTTAAGTTAACAGCTTTCGTTGGTTTGTTTTAGCTAGCACTTTTATTTCGACTCCAGTTCGCTCAGACTCTATCAGTTTTAGCACAAATTTAACCAATATGATCATCTTATCATCTTAAAATATTTATAATAACTTCTAGAACAAAACTACAAGTGTTATTATGTCTTTTTAGTTTTAAGTGAATTTCTTTAAGCGGTATAGGAATATTGCTTATCTTTTACAAGATGTGAAAAGAAAGCCAATGCATTAAAATATAAAAATAAAAAACCCAAAAAAAATTAGTGTTGCCGAAACCCGGGATTGAACCGGGGACCTTTAGATCTTCAGTCTAACGCTCTCCCAACTGAGCTATTTCGGCGCTGTGACGGTCGAGGCCCCAAGTGCAAACTGGTCCGGCCTGCTATATTCTATCCCATTTCCCCAGCGGTCGGTTCTCATCTGCTGTTGCCGTGGGGCCCATCTAATCGTGAGACTAAATAAATATAAATACTTCTGGTCAAAGTCTTAACCTGCAGACTCACAAAATGTATTATAATAATAATTGTTTCTTAAACACAAAATATCAATCGTTAAAAACTTAACAAATATTTTCAAATAAACTAAATACACATGCTTCCAAGATAATTGAAATACATTTAACTGCTCTTTAAATGCGGGATTTGGCCTTGTCCACAGAACCTATAGGGTCATTCATGTCCAGTGGCATGTGGCTGTCAATCAAGCGGCGTTCGCAAAATTAAACTAAGCCGGCGCAGCCAATGCTGACCTGGCCAGCGGAACAATAGACAGCAAGATGGTCAGGATGGCCTTTATGAAAGGTGCGGATTAAGCTAGATAATGGGCACGACGACTCAATCAAACAGCAGGATAAACGGCCCAAGGCCGGTGGAAAGTGAAAAGGGAGAAATGCAAATCGCATTATTAACGCAGCCATTGACACATTGGACCTTGGCCAGGAACAGACGACCAAGGACCAAGGACCATTGTCCAGTTGACTGATACGGTCCACTCCCGGATAAAGCAAAAGTGTGACGAATGCGCTGACAACAATTAGGAGAGCTGGAAAAGGTGATCGCCAGGTAGGAACACCTTCGAGTGGACAACTGATTGAGGCGACCAGGGAGCAGCCGTGGGGGCGTGATGATGGATTCAGCCCGGCAGCTGCAAAGCACGGAGCAATATGCAAAGGATCTGGGCCGGAATTGAATCCAATCTCGTTCCGGCGGTGTCCAACAACAGCTGCCAAGTGGAGGACGCGTGCTAGGCGACCACAAAAGCCATTGACTCGGCTTGAAAGGGAATCGAATGGAGAGATTGCCCCGGCCTACGCCCAGAATATCGCATATCCGTTTGGCATAAAAAACCAAATGCTCCATGGCAACTGGCACGCACCACATGGCGCCCCTCGCTATCTTTTGCATACAAAAAACCCTAAGAAAAAACTGAGAGTCTCGGGTTTTTTCTACAATTTCATTGTTTTTTTTTTATTGAAAGTGAAAGATGGTAGGAGGCACCCTCAAATTGCAGCAGCCAGGAAGTGTGGCAGCCGCGAAAAAAAACCTCAAGTCGAGAACAAGAGAGCCCAAAAAAAGTGAAAAGATCCTTTCGAATCTGCGGTCGGGGTGCACATTGTCTATAGCGTAGGCTCAGGATTTTTATGAGGCTGCCTATCAAGGAAATCATTTGCTCCTGTCTTTGTTTTCCTATACACTTAGAAAAAATCATAGGTCCAACAGGAAATTATTTAATATAAAAACAGAGAATTGATTTCCGACTGCATTTTATTTTATTGTTAATTTTTTTAAGCTTCTTATAACTATGAATTTTTATTAAAAAATCATTCATTAAAATAATCTCTTTTATATATTATAAAAATTATTTTATAACATTTTAGTTATTTCTTCTTTTTATGGTAGTGAACAAGATCAAAAAATATTTATTCAGAATAAATTACATGAAAGGTGATTACTTTTATTATGACAAAAGAACTGAAATCCAATAGCTTTCACTCTAGAAAAAAATACTCTAAAATTAGTTTTTTAGACACTAATTTTTCCCCCTTTTTATTAGATTTTTCTTCAGTGCACACACAGAAAAAACAGCAGCCTTTGAGGTTGTTTTGTTCCTCTTTTTTGTATGCTAAGCGAGTTCCCTTGAGGGTGCGTCTGCAGCGCCTTCCACTCTCGATTTCGTTGAGGGCCCAGAGAGGGAGAGACAGTCGGATTCGGATTCCGATTCCGAGGCCCTCGAGCAGATGCGCTTAGAATTTAGAAATATGCAAACTTGTATCAGGGCCGCAGCGATTTGGGAGCGTGGAAGGCGTCTTGCGATCCCAACCCCACCTCGCACACACATTACATGCGATGTCTGTAAGGGTTGGCCGCTAAGCACAGCGACTAAGTTGCCGTAAGGGGTGACATGTAAATTTTTGGTAGATTTGTAGTACGAATTCCTGTAAAAGGTACTAGGCTTCCAGCCATCGGCAGCCCAGCAACATTGTACCTCAGCTTACAGAGCCCCCAACAATCTCAGCAATCGGGGTAGGGGTCCCAGGCACCAAACAACCCCCGTGGCGCTCGTTTACACTATGTAGCAATCTGATTTTTCATTACAAAGTACTCACCAACACTGTGATAAAAAAAAATTCTCAGGGGTGGTCTTCACAGTGGAGCATTATCGAAAATATGGAATAATATATTGTTATTTATATTAAATATTTATAATATTCGATCAATCAAAATTGAAGAATCCAAGGAAAACCATTTTCAAGAAAAGAATTTTAAGACATTAAATTCAATTTTCTTTTTGAAGTATTTTATGAATTTAACAAAGGGATGCTTTCTTTATAACACGAAATGGATAAGCTTTGAGATTATTTATGATATATAAATATATATTTGAATTCCAAAACCTCATGGTAAAATGTTTTTCCATAATGTTTTAGTTACTTTGAATATTAAAATATCTAAAAATAATCTACAAAACATAATTCTTAATCTCCAATCCACTGTTCTTTAATGCGCAGCGAGAATCGTGCTCCCCCAGGCATGCCCAGCACTTTCTCTCCACTCTCTTGGCGGCTGCGCAGATTGCGAGTCCTTCGATGGGGAGTCCTGCTGTGGAATGCATACACCTCCTAGCAAATACTGTTCTCCCGCTACCAGAATCTACAATATTTCTTTTTCTCCATCGGAATGCGACGCCCACGCAAACGTTAATTTAGGCGCCAAGTTTGTCGCGCCGCGTGTGTGCATTGATAATATATGCAGACGCTCCCTCACGTGGCAGGGACATAAAAATTTCTTATCATTATCGTAAGGGTAATAGGCAACCAAAGTTGGCCAGTAAGTCGGGGGCGTTGGTGGGAGTGGGCTAAATAAAAAAAAATGCAGAAGCAAGAGAGATTTTCCGGCATTACTGCAGGCATTCATAACTTGTGCTCGAGCCAAGAACCCCAGCAAAATTCTGGGTAGTGCGCATGTCCTGCCAGGAATTAGAAACACCTTTTGAGAGACCTGCTCTCCTGGTCAAAATGGACGCCGACAAGTTGACTGTTTTCGCATTAAAATGCCAGATTTATTGCCCCAGAGCGAGAGGTCTTCTAATGCCGCCTCTAAACACGCTCTCGGTGGCATTTTCTTTTTCTAACATTTCTATGGGAAATATCTGGCCAACAGGCGGTGAGAATTCCTAGATGGGGATTGGAATGCGGTGACTTTTGGCTCGAAAGCGTTTGGGCCGTCTGGGCTCTCTGGCTCCTCCTGTTGGCCTGACAACGTGTGACGAAAATGGAAATTTTCTAATGGCCGCCCACGCGCCCGCCTTTTTGTTGCCGAAAATTTCGCTTCCGGCCTTCCGGATCGAATCGGAGTTCTTGGCCGGGCTGCGAGCCTGTTCGAATGGGCCAGAAGATTGATGACTTGACGTTTTAATGACGTGCTAAATGCCCATAAAAGTCAACGACAGCGCTGGCCGTCTTTTTTTTTAGCATGCGACTATTCGATTTTTCCTTTTTTCTTTTTCCCCTCAACGGAGGCACCACACACTGATTTTTTATCTGAAAACACATGTCTTTGGGCCTGCAAGCCTGCTCGTTTCAGCTCGAAAACATTTTTTTAAAGCCACTCAAAGCGGTGCAGCACTCACACACATTCACACATGAGGGAAAGGTGGCCGAGATAGGACTCATTTCCCATTGCCTACTTTAGAGGGTTAAGTGGTGCCCCTCTTTATGAGCTCAAGTTTATTGGCAAGTAAGTTCATACTCCGAGGTATATTTATATAATATACACATACTGATGGGGTATTTTTATGAGCAGCTTGTTGCGAACAGCTGGGCACCTGGTCCTATAGAGCCACAAGTTGGCACTTTAAGATGCGGCGCCATTTTGAAACTTTTGCTGGCATTTAAAACTTGGCTCACGCGGCGTATGCGCAACTTTGCCCCGCACTCCGCGATTCCTGGGCTGGCAATGTATCCTGCGGGATTTCGCCTGGTTGACAATTCCTGGTTGCCGTGTGCGGCACATGCAACGGATCAATAGCCCGTTCGGCCACGCCCGTCGAATGTTTTGGGTTGGAGTGTGCGATATACAGACGGATATCGGGGGATTCGATGCCGCAAACGGGGCAAACATGCCACACATGCGGAACTGATGCATTTTCATTTACCAGGCGATCAGGGCTTCGAAACCGGAAGTGGATACCTAAGCTCACTTCCGTTTTGCCTGGCACACCACATTCCAGTGGCCTTTATAGCGTTCTGATGCCCTGGCACCCAGGCGTTCTAACTGTCGCCCTGGCCAATGTTGCCAAGGGGCCGTCATGGCCATGGGCTCCAAAAAAAGAAGGAAAGGTTACAATAAATATGTGTTTGTGCTTACAAAATATTTCGAATTATTTCGGCAACACTTTGAGTCACATTTTTCGGGGCCACGTCATCGGATTGGAATGCGCTGCTGCCACTTTTTGGTGGCATCTGCTGGCCTAATGACGGTATTCCTCCGCCGGCTCCAAAAATTCTTTCGACTTTCGCCCGGGTGGCAAATGAAAGCGGGGAAAATCCATGGAATCCGTCCACCTATTACATCATTCTCAGCGCCCGACTCTCGACGGCAGCGAGGGTTACTTTCACTTACTGTGACAGCCGATTTGCGACCCTTAACTTTTTCCGCTTTTGGGGTAGTTTACACGCTCCATGTGCATGTGCGTCGAAAAAAATTGCTTGTTATTTGTTGGGGGGGAGTGGAGCTGCTTAGCTTTTTTTCGCCGGCGGTTTGGGCAGCTTCTTAACTTGGCTTAGACGCCTCACATGTGTAGTTTTCAAATGCCAAGAGCGCAGGACACTTTCGCTTTCCACACACACATGTGAGAGCCAGCCGGAGAGAGCCAAGGGATTGGATTTCGCAACTATTTTCCGGTAGTGAAAAAGAAAGGCCAACTGAGATAGTTGCTCGTCCTGCTGGCCAATTCTGGTGGCCTGATAACCTGGTATGGTAATACTGTTAGTTTTGAAACACTATAGTTTCGTAGTTTTAGTTATAACAGTAATCGCCACCCCCGCCCTGAAACGCCCACATCCCATGTGCAAGTGTATGTAGTTTTATCTAACGACATAAGGGACTTAGTCGGAATTCCAGCCCGATTGCTGTTCGCCTTGTTGGAATATACGAAAAAATCCATTATTATGAGCGCCAACTCCTGCGGCAGGAGTCGATTGGCTCCTGTCGCGCACCTGTCGCCGTTGCGGCTGCCAAAGATTGCATAATTTACCTGGCCCCAACAGGCAACCAGGAAACCCAGCCGCACATTTCAGTCCCCACCCGCAGGTGTCACAGTGCGCAAATACCGGGGAAAAAAAGAGCTCGCCCCTGGCAAAGGTAACAAATTCTAATACCTTTGAGCTGGCAGCGCCTAGGGTTGCGTCCGCGTTAGAAATTTCTAAGCGAGAATTTCAATATTAGAAGCTATCCGGCGCCGAGGACCCGCAGCAGGCGTTGGTATGCATTAGCACAGTTAGATGTGCCTGGCACGCCAGCTATGCGCATGACACACAACACCGGTCACAAGCCACCCGAAACCCACCCACACACAACCACTCAACACCCACCACCCACCAGCAGGTTCAAAAATCTCAAACCTCCGTCTAAGGGAAGATATGGAGCTGTACATATGAGCTCCACCCGCAGAAAAAGTTAATCGAATTTTATGATTCCCTCTAAGATATAATAATAAGTAAAAAAGATTGCTTAGCACTTCAATATAATTTTGTTTATGTAGTGGAAGTTGTTTTGTTTTTAAATATTTAAACAAAATCGATTGATGGATTCCTTATAAAAAAGAATATAGTTGAGCATTACTAAATTGCCTAAGTGCCTTATAAGTACCTTAACATTGATCTATGTGTAATGCTTAAGAGTGATAATGAAATATATACAATATATTTATGACTTTATGTAAAAATGTTCAAAGATATTTTTTTTCTTTTATCGCTTTTAAAATGAAAAAAAAATTTTAATTGTTTTATTTAGGTAATATTTGGACTCAAAATTATACTTATATAATATAGATATATAAGGAAAATATATAAATTATAAAAACAGTCATAAAACTTAGGAAACTGACCTTTTAAAACCAACTATTCAAATAAGGTCATCATTTAAACAGAATTTAAGTGTACGTATACTAATAGGTATTATTAATATGCTAAACTTTTTTTTTTTTTTCTCAGTGAAGGTGTCATGAGCGGGCCATTGAGTGCGCTTAACCGTTTACGGTAAATAATATTCAACAAAGCGACAAAAAAACCGAAAAAGCGAGTCAAACACACATAAACACCGGCGGAGGACACCTCCTGTTGGGCCGGGGGAGCAGCATTCCGGCGGCCTGCTCCCGTCCGCTGGCAGCCTGTTCAAAATGAATTTCTGGAGCTTTGAAGATTACGGACTCACTCGGGAGACGCTTTGATGTCGTACCGCTGAGCATGCTCAAGTCGACGCTCTCGAGGCTTAATTAGTTTAAGAGGATCAAAGCGGGCTTGAAGTGCTTGCCGGGGCCAAAACGCCCGGCGGACGAGTGGCGCACAAGTTGCATTTAAAGGATACGCCAGCAGGCGAGCAGCAGTGCCCAGTTGGTGGCTGGCAAATGGGTCGAAACGGGGCAAAATCGAATGGTAGAGGGGTCGAAAAAGAATAACAAAATTCCTGAACCCACAGGGGAGTGAAAATAAAATTGATAAAATGCCATAAATAAATTGCTGGTCAGCAAAGCACACACAAGAACACAGGGCGTGTGGCATGTGGCTTACAGCCAATCCAGTAACTGTATCTGTGTCTGCACTGTATCCTGCGAGTGTCCTTCAGCTGTGTGAGTGTCCTGTATCTGGCAGATACATGTGCCTAGCATGTATCTGTATCTGTGGCATGTATTTAATGAACTGGCAACTGGCAACATGTGTAGCATATTATTTACACAATTTAATGTATTTAAATGCAATTCCTTGCCAGACCCCCGCCTACGCCCCTGGCACCCACACACATGCCGCGTGGCAAGGGGTCGCCACCAACACCAGTGCACTGATGTAAGTATATGAAATGTGAATAGGTTCGCAGGATATGAGCACAAGTGCCGCTGCGGAGTTGGCCAGGGGTGTGGGCTCTTCGGGGGGTTCGGGGAGGCCCAGGGGTTCAGGGGCTCAGAGGTTCAGCGGGTTCAGGGGTTTCAGGGGGTTCAAGGGGTGGCAGCTATCATCATCATCGTCATCGTCGCCGGCAGCGAGAGTCCAAGGAGGGGTAGAGCCACCCCATGTCGACACATCCGCCCCTGCTGTCCCACATTGTTTTGCCCCGTGTCTGTCTGAATGTGTGCGCCCTGTACAGGCCCCACTTTGGATTTTTTCTCGCTTTTTCCTTGTGTTTGTTCGGCTGGGGTACACATATTTATGTGTAGTACATATGTTTAGATTTGTTATTCATGCCATGTAATGGAGACAGCTGAACTCTCTATCTATATTCACCCCCCGCCCTGTGGGTAAATGGCATTATGTGCTCCGTACATGGGCCTCTGGATTACCCAACCGGGCCAGCGCCGACCTAAACCTAAACCCAACCCAAACCCAAATGTCCTCCTATGTAACCCACTTGCGTGTTTGCAGGAGCAGCGCTTCCATAGACACTGATTGTTCTGCTGGGCTCCTGAAGTGGCCAAAAGGAGTGGGGCAGTCAAGTTCTGGTGGGTCCTGGGAAGGTGACCAGGTTGCCAGCCAAGTGCTCATGATTTACTGAAAGGTAGCCTTATTTTGGAACTTTGGCAGTGGGTACCAAAGCTAAATATTTCACCTGTAATAACTCAAAGATATAAAACAATCTTCTAAAACAAAGAGTTTGGTAAGGTTCCAAGGAAACCTACTAACAGTTCCTGTTTCTACATGTACAAAATATTTATGCGAAGCAAAGTTTGTTCATTACAATATCCTAAACAACTTATTTAACTACATTTAAAATTTTCATAGGATCTAAAAAATGCATAACATGAATAGTTTCCTATCAACCGATATAATTTTTTCTAAGTGTTTTGTATAACATGTACTTTATAAATAAAGTAAATCCGCAAAGCCGACCTTTCCAACGATTGGTTTAATACCAAAACACTTATTTTTAAAACCCCGAAATGGCCTGGAAATGCACTCCAATTAAACGGATCCCCGCGGATCGTCGGAACTCGCGTCAGTGGCCCAAATCGTTAGAGCCAAATGCGCAGGCTTTCACTTTCGTTTCATTCGCTCGCCGGCATCAATAATAAAGCCATTTGGCTGCTAAACGTTCCGCTAAATGTTTGCCATAAAGCGGCGCCAACGTCATAAAACCCAGGCAGATACCAACTAGAAGTGAGCGAATAGTAGGTAGTACGGGGAGATGGGGACTGTAACTGGGAAGCGAGGTGGTATATAGGTGGCATAGGTATCGTGGAGAGGAGCAAGTTCAAAAACCCCACGACACGACAACTATCATTGTGTTGAGTGCGGCTATATCTGGGTTTATTGTACTTTAGGCGTGCAGAGTTGCCAGCAGCTCTAATTGCGGCTCAGTGTGCGTGAGTTAGTACGAGTATCTGGGCGATGGTGTACATGTCTATGTATCTAAGTATCTGCCAGATACTCGGCCGTGAGGTGGTGGCATGATGTGCCCGTGATGTCTAGGAAAATGCATCGCCATTGCCATCGCCACACTGTCCACAGCAGATCTAATTGTTTGTCGTACTCATACCCGTACTCGTACTCACATTAGTACCCTAGTACCCGTATCTGTGTGACTCGGCCGGAACTGGTGTGTGTGCCTCCTATATCTCGTTCATGTTTGCTATAATTTTTTGACGCTTGAGTTAAATTTCAAAACATCAACGTCTGCGTTCCAGCTCACAGCACTCTCCGTTTCCATAAGTTTGGAGTAGGGTACGATGGGTATAAGGGGCTTACTACATTAAAGTAACCTTTGTTTAAAAGGTTTTTTTAGGAAAATTATATAATTTTTCAAATTTTACAAGATTTAAACATAGAATTTCAAAGATTACATACAATATTTTAATAGGAATTAAATCAATAATACTCTTGATCTTATCTAAGTTTTAACATTACTCATAAAAACCATTTTATTATTTTACTAATTTTCTGAAATGTTTATTAATATAATGTGTAATGAAAATAATACAATGTGTAATGAAAAATGTATAAGTTACACATCTATTTCAGGAAACTGAAAATATAAATTTTTATAAATTCATAAATATTAGTTTTAATTATTCTCATTTCCATTTCCATTCCCTTTGGTAGACTTCAGTCTTTAAAGAGCACTATATATTCGAACCCTCCCCTCGGACCATGCGCACTTGCTGCGATTGTTAATGAGGAAGGAAATCGCTCTAATTGGATGTCAACAAACATATTAAACGCAAGCCGCGAGCGTCTGTGATACGAGTGTATTATTGCATTCGCTTTCCCGGTACTCGCCACTCGCAATTTTCCCCTGCGGAAGCCCCCTTTTCGGGGGCTCTGCTCCCCCAGATTCAAATTCAGATTCCCCAGTACCGATTGTGTGGGCAGTCAGTCAGTTTCCGGAAACTTTTTCGCGATAAGTTAATTGTATCTGTCGTCTGCAGCCGAATCGCTGTCGCGAATGGCCCGCAAAATACAAGGTTTAATTGAGAGAAATTGAGACTGCAATCGCGGCTCAAGCCATAGGCAAAAGGCCACTTATTGATATATCCGGACTGCTGACTTCTGACTGCCGACTGCCGGCCGCAAACAAGTTGCCAACTTGCAGATGGCGAGAGTTGCCGCCGGGGAGGCAAATCACATTTCTCTGCGAGTTCATTCAACCTCGCCCCAGTGAACTTAGCTGAGGTTATTTTTACTTCCAAGCAACAGCCTCCGCCGCCTCCACCTCCTCCGCCCCGGATCACCGGACCCCCATTCCCCGTTTCCCATTCCTTCTCCCCAGAAAAGCCACCTAGGCCAACTGGTCGGTTGCAACTGGTCTGGTCTCTTGCTCGGGCGAAACTTGGCTGGTTGGCTGGAGACCAAGTCTCCGGTCTCCCGAGGCACACCAGATTTATAGGGCCCGCGGCTGATGCACTGAGCGAAATAACGAAATAAATAAGGAAAGAAAAGCATCTCCACATTAAATCAAAATTGTATAGATCGAGAGATATCAACATTTTTAAAATAAATAATCATTATAAAATTCTAAAGTCGTAACGTCATGATACTATATTATTTTCTTTTCCTTACATCAAATTTTATATGATAGTTTAATATCATTAAATTGAAAACTCCATGTAAAATGATCTTTCCAGCTGAAAAATCGAAATGATAACTTCAGATTACATCAAGAACTGCATTATAGGTTATTACGGACTAGGAATATTGGTAATCATAAGCACTACACAATATCTGAACTAGGTACTTTTAAACAAAAAGGTTTTTGAAATAAAGAAGAAATGTTTTTATCGAAAAACAAGGAAGAACGCTATAGTCGAGTACCTCGACTATCAGATACCCGTTACTCAGCTAAAGGAACCAAAGGGAAATGGAGATATGCAAGCAGCAAAGCGAGATTTAAATGCGCCACCTACCGGCGGAAGACAGATTTAAGCATTGTGGGCGTTAGGGTAGGCGTGGCAAATTTTTTGTTGGATCAATCGATAGGCATTGACGAGACCAATACATTTCAGTTAAAATTTTTAATCTAGCATACAAATTGTGGGCGCCACAGGCTTGGGCGGTTTGTGGGCGTTAGAGTGGGCGTGGCATATTTGCGTAACAAACTTGCGCTGCGCACAAGGCTACGGAATCTAAATCTGAAATCCCAATACTCTATCTTTGATAGTTTCCGAGATATCCGCGTTCATATTTACGATTTTTTGAAGTTTGTGGGCGGTTTGTGGGCGTTAGAGTGGGCGTGGCAAACTTTTTTTTGGGTCAATCGATAGGTATTGGTGAAAACAATTCATTTCAGTTTAAATTTTTACTCTAGCATCAAAACTGTAGAAGCCACAGTTTTGGGCGGTTTGTGGGCGTTAGAGTGGGCGTGGCACTCTACTGAAACAAACTTGCGCTGCGTAAGAAGCTCAGGAATCTGCTCGCCAAATCTCAATAGCCTAGCTCTCATAGTTTCCAAGATCTCAGCGTTCATCCGGACAGACAGACGGACAGACGGACAGACGGACAGACGGACAGACGGACAGACGGACAGACGGACAGACGGACATGGCTAGATCGACTCGGCTAGTGATCCTGACCAAGAATATATATACTTTATGGGGTCGGAAATGCTTCCTTCTGCCTGTTACATACTTTCCGACGAATCTAGTATACCCTTTTACTCTACGAGTAACGGGTATAATTAACTAGATTATACAAGCACCTATCCACTTATAATACCGAAACGTGCAACGCCAAGAAAATGTATTTAATGCTTGCCGTAACATCATTTTATAAGATCACGTAAATGCTTGATAAGTCAAATTCAGCAACTCGGTAAAATTTATTATTTATTTATTTCAAGCCTGATCAATTCAGGCTTAAAATAAAGATCTATTCATCAGCTTGTGCCAGAAAAGAGCGCAATAGGCATGCCCCAATCACCATTCAAAATTAAATCCGCGATGCTCCTGATTTCTGCGACCTGTTCGCTTATGCAGGTGCCTGATTTTTTCTGAGTGCATGAGGCTTTTGCTCATTTTATGTTTTGCTTGACTGCAGTTTCTGGTTGCTGTTGCTGCTCAAGTTGATGTTGCATGTGCTGCTGGCTGCTTTGCTTCCTTATTGGGTGAAAATCGCGACGAAGCCATGGGGAAGTCATTTTTGATTGCCAACAGATTGATTTGTCATTTCGTACCCCACTCCCCTTGCAGTTTGTATCCACCCCCTCGAGAAGGCCACCGTCCTCGGACTTTCGTAATCCAAAAAGATATTCCCATTCAGAAGGCGGCGCCTTTGTTATGCATGCAATTCGATGCATTGATCTAATGGCCATTGACAGGCGCAACTGATAAATTATGAAATCAATAACAGAGCTGTAATAAGAGCGCGGACAAGATTCATAGTTGGCATGCATAAGATACGCGCACGCACTCTCCATCTTCATCTCCATTTTCCAGCTACTTGGATACTTGGGTACCCGAACACCCCACAAACTGCACGATAATTGCAATTACAATCACAGTCGCGGATTGTCACATATGCAAATCGATTGGGAATTTCCATAGAACTCCGCCCGACCATTTCCATATCGAAGGCGCTGTCGTTGATTGATAGCTCAGAATCGGAGTCAATTGTTGTTTTCCTACCCTGGAAGAAGGTAGCCAAAATAGGTTAAGAAATGATATGGTCATCGATAGGAAAATCATATACAAATTCTAACTAATATGAAAATACAAATCAAAAGTGTATCATGATACATTACGTTTCATCAAAATCACAAATCCCATTAAGTTTACTTTATGAAAGAAATGATATTATTGTATCCAATGGATTGTTTGTCCCCTCTTCTGATTTTTTACTTAGGATAGCTCTTCAAAATGATTTTTTGAAATGGAAAATCAAAACTGTTGATAAAAAGTTTCGATCACTAGGGTATTTCGAACTTCGATGGCCAAAGATAGACTTTCTATCCGCTTGTTTTTCTTGCTGCCGGGCTCTGTTTTCATAAATAATTTTGCGTAAGCTGCGCCAACACATGGTGAAAGATGCCAAGACTGCTTACGTGCCAGCGAGCAGCATTCAGTGGTGGCCACCACATCCACATCGAGATGCTGCGATACTCAGATACCGAGATACTCCGATACTCAGGAGGAGTATCTGCAAGATACGCGTCTGATGCGCAAGCAGGCCAATGACCGTTTGACCGCTGTGTAATGATCGACAGTCCGTATGTGCCGTATGGCATGGAGTATGCCATGGTATATGCCGCATCCATATGCAGATTCTTATGCACCGCCCGTGGATTTTCCGCTCATATTGGTGCCATTAACGGAGAACGACCCCAACAGAACAGCCGGCGACTTACCTAATATCCTGGCCCGTTCTTTCATTCAGTTTCGGCAATTGCCGTTGGCCGAAAGACAAACAAGCAAGGTATCCGTGGGATTTGCATTCGGAGTCACTGCGTCAGTGCGTCTGTTATGAACCGATCGATAGGTCGATTTAGCATATTCAATTCCCCGATGCCGAGTGTTCAACAAGCGAATTGCGGGGACTGGGATTCCGATTCGGTGGCAGTGCGTTGGGTGTTTGGAAATCGAGGAAAAGTTCCATCACAGTCACGTTTGCTTGATCAAATTCGTTGACCAAATCTGGAGTAAAAGTTCACCAAGTAATTTATACTGGTGCCGCCGGGCACGTGGATCACAACAATCTTGGGCAGTCGTTGCCCTGGTCAGGAGTCTTGAAAAACAAGACTTCGAAATGGGATAGCTACAAGGGCATGTTACTTCAAATCTTTGATCGAAAAAATAAAATAGATCTAAATAAAAGATACTAGATATGATATATAATTCCAATTCAGTCGCTTAAATAGGTGTTAAAAACATAAGTATAAAAACCCTTAAGAATGTTCAAGATATATAAGATCTTTTTTATCTGATGAAATAAGCCAACTTGTCCCTGCAAAACGGATTACAACGAAGGTAGTCTTACTGTTCTAAAGAAGTCAAATATCTAAATGGGTGTTCTGTAGATCTAGGCTTCTCAGGAAAATATTGCCAATTCCAATTTGGTTCAACTGGACTAAGAACTTCGAGTTACTTACCTTTGGTCGATTTATCCCACGGCTCATTAAAAGTGTCAACCAATTTCAGCCAGTTTGGTGAATTGGCCAGGCCAAAGAAGTGGCCATTTATCATTCAGCAACAGAGCCAGTTTAAGCCCAAAAGCACGAATGTTCAAACTGTCAACGCGGCAGCAACAAACAACACAAAAAGTAAGCAACTATAACAAGTTTTTGCCATTGCAATGGCAATTTATGAATAGCAAACAAACCGAAAAAAACTGCAACATTGCATGGCCAAGTCCAAGAGCAAGAAAATTCAGCGGAAAATACTGTTAAGTGTGCACAAACCGAAATAAACAACGAACATTGACCCAAATTTTAACCTATCTCCAAGACCGTTTGGAGGTTTTTCTTAAAGTCTGGGCCCTCGGCAAACATTGCATAAGCCTGGGTAAACGTATGTTGTCTCAAAGCCGCATCAGCAGCCGTCCTGGGCCGCCTAAAAAATATTAAATTGATCGAATTACAAAGCAAAGGCGGCAGGGAAAGTGAACGAGGGGGAAAACTCACCGACTGACAGTTGTGCCAACAAATGTTGGATGTGGCACGTGGCGCGTTCGGGAAAACAAAAGGTGCAAAACGGAAAGGAAAACGAAAACCCAAACGATGCATAACGAATTCGTTAATAAAAAAGCAAAAACTGTTTGGAAAGTGAAAACCCAGAAGCGGAAGCGCCAAAATGCAGCGAGGATGATGCGCATCCGGGGCAGCACTCAAAAAGGTAAATTTCGCTTTGGGGATCCCACGCCAGGTAAGTCAAATAGACTAACGGAAAACTCCAGACCGAATGACCCAGGCGACATAAGGTTAATGGACCCCAAGAGTTTTTCCTGCACAAAAAAAACTACAGCTGTATGTCACTATCCTCAGATATCTCTTCAGAAATAAAACAACAAAATTAAATGGATTTTCTTTTTGAAATTTTTAGTACTTAGAAAGACTTATCTGTGATTGTTTTTATTATTATTCGATACTAACTATTAAAGGCATGTCTTAAAACGTAATAAAATAGAACCAGTTGAAACGTGTTATTAGATTATCAAAACACATATCATATAATCAATAATTGACCATTACAATGAATTATCTTTAAAGTCATGACAAATAGTTGCCACTTAAAAATATTTTTCTCTATCCATCTAGAAATCGGAAAATATTGATAATATGAAGAGTTTGGATTGGTTTCGAGTGGGGGACGATTAGAGATTTTTTCAATTTTCAAGGTCTCGATTCAACTCATTGTAGGCCCTAAGTCCCCTTCCTTTAACAAGCCCGTGCCAAGGACTGTGGCGATCATCTTTCACCATCTCAATCTCGAAGGGAGTCCCGATTCCGGCCCGTGCCAAAGGGTTGCATCCCCCGCTCGTGCCGAGCAGCCGTCCTTCAGTCGAATATTTTGTACCCTGCCGGAAGTCCCACTGGCACTCCCGGCTGCCTCGCTTGTTTTCGAGTTTTTTACGTCGTTGTAATAAAACGAAAGGATTTATATTTCCTATTGTGCGGCAGATGACACACCTTGTAATCGGCCTTCTGTTGGCCCCGCCAGCTGACTTGGACACGGAGCAATTTTTGGGTTAAAAATATGGGAAAAATCGAGACGTTCTGCGACACCTCGGTGCAGTATCTCATTTTTTGTCGCATCTCGGCGGTCCTTTGTGAGTGGACCTGCCTCCGGTGTCGCATTTCGCGGAAGCACCCGTCGGTGGGTCGGCCTGCTGACTCATGCCGAGCGTTTATCCTTTTTATGAGTCGGCAGTTGCGGCTTAAGCCTTTTGAGCCGCTTTCAGCCCGGCTTAGGCTACCACAAATGTCACGTAAAGTGGGCAGTGCCGTCGCGCCGCCGGCTCAAAGACCATTAATTTGGGACTTATGCCACATAAGGATATTAGCATTTTGGCAAGGATCCTTAGCGTCTTTGTTTGACCAAGCGGCGACAGCAGTAATCTTCGGTTAACATCTATATTTGCTCGTTTTTCGGAAATGTGGGTAAAGGGAATGTTCAATGGCACATTATATTTAATGAAGATTAGGCAAAGGTTTATTTATCAACTTGTCTTTATATATACCTTTTAAAAGAACTACACTGTGTCAAATATGCGATGTTGTTCAAGTATATAGTCATCTGAAATTAAAAATATTAAAATAGGTAGATTGTAAGGTTATAAAATTTGATTTTCCATCTTCTGTAAGTTCCTCTTAAAAAATATATCTGAAATATCACAACACATTCCTTAATCTTTTTTTTTTCAATTTTTGGAATAAATTCATAGGTGTTTAACACAAATATTAAGAAATGCCATTTATATAAAAGTTAAAAGCCTAGTTTGACTTATAGAGATTTAGAAAAGATTTGCCTATGGGAACTTCTACGAATGTTATTTGGATATTTGTGATTCTTATTCTTGTTCTTAAAACAAATAATATTTACTTTTATATTTTTATATTTAAAGATTTATCTGAATTTAGGAAAGAGAGTTCATTAGTTAGAACTCTTCGTTTTTGGGTGTATTTGGCCGAGACTAAGCGAATTTGGCCGGGAGATATACCTCAATTAGGCCTCAAAAGAAGGTGGAGTCTGCTGTCTTAGGATCACAGATCGGGAAGCGAAGGACCAATGGAATTCCAGGATAGTTCCTACCTGGGTTCCCCCGACACACACACACGCACCCAGGAGCCTCACACACGGGCACCTCACACACGCACACTCACCTGGACGTGCGAGCATAACGAGGGCACTCGATCAGAAACAGCTGTTTCGTGAATGAAATCCAGGTGGGTGTGAGCAGAGCGAGAGCGAGAGCGAGAGAGCGCGCTCTACCTGGAAATGAATGAAAACACGACCATCTCTCCACTCGCTCTCTCCCACTCGGCTAAGAGAGATGTGCCCATTAAGAGCGGCGCACCTGCCGTCTATCGCTCTCTTTTGCACTCGCTCCCGCTCTCAGAGCTCTCGACTGCGACGCCGGCAGCGCCGTCGAGCCGGCCGAGCATTTAAGCTTACGACTTGACGAAAATCAAATCAAAAGATCGACAACATTCGACGAGTGCAGATCACCAGCTCACCAGCTCAAAACATCTGAAATATCAGACAGCCAGAGAACTAAACTCGCAAAGTCCGCAGATTTTCACGAAAACCCACCAAGATTTTCCGTGTCGTTTTCCAAAAAATAAAAACAATTCATCAGCATATTAATAAACAATAAAATTACTTAAGTGTCAGTGACTTTTGAACACAGAAAAAACACACCCAAACGTGACTGTATAATCAGCCAAGAAACCCAACAACTGGTGGTGATAATAAAAGAACTTACAACAACAGCGACGAGAACCAGTATAAAGTTCAATATCGCGTTGATTCAAATTAAACAAAGGAGAATCGACAGCAGCAGCAGGAACAACAAAAAGCCAGCTCGGTTTTGTCATTCAAGTATTTTTGGTCAATACACGGCATACGAAATGGCAGCCTACTTGGACCCCACTGGCCAGTACTAAAGCAGCTATCCAGAGATATTGTTAAGCAACTTTAAAGACTCGCAATAAATCAAAGATCTTCGCCATGGCCGCCTATCTGGATCCCACTGGTCAGTACTGAAGAAGAAGGAGCATACGTATATCTTGAGTTCCCATCCAAAAGTTATCAAGAAAAGTATCAAAATGTCGCTCGACTTGGACCCCACTGGCACCTACTAAGGATCCATCAAAGGAAACCCCTTTAGCCAAGCAAACAGGGCTAAATATTGCAAGAGATACTATCATATCTTCAAGAAAAACCCCCAAAAACAGATCTATACAACATGCTGGACCCCACTGGAACCTATCGGCGACCCCGCGACTCGCAAGACAGCCGCCAAAAGAGGCGACAGGACTGTCTGGATCCCACCGGGCAGTACTGATCGATCCAATTCCCCGACTGGAGAGCCCCATAACGCCCGTGCCTTATCCAAAAATTCTGGGCATGATTGGGGGAGCGCGCTGGTTGCGCGTTCGAGGCCGCGAGGAGACTTCCAGCTGCCGGCGCAGGAGAAAGCTGGGGATTCCCCGGCAGACCCCTGCGATGCGAACTTTTGTATTTATGTAGTTTTTTCGTAGCCTACCAATACCTATTACATTAATTATTTATTATTACCATACTATTTAAATTAAATATTGTTCATTGCTGTTCACAAAACACCGAAGCGCACACATACATATCCTATATCCTATATTGTATCACACATACACCATATATGTTATATATATATTCATATACACTGGTAATTGTTTCTTCAAATTGGAAAAGATTACGCAAAGAGTATTACGTTTAGTGTCATATTTCCCGAGCAAATCTTCGTTTGTTTAAATTATTAATTTTATTTATTGCCAACGATTTGTAATGTTTTTTGCGCTCGCTGAGAGCCAGGAAAATCATTCGGAGCGAGAAATTTTGTTTAGATCTTAAGCGTATTAAGCTATTTATATGTTTACACCTGCGACCAACATCCAGACACCCCATACACACACCTCTCACACCCATAAAGATATAATATTAAAAGAAAATCATATTTAAAACTGAAAATTTCGATGGCATTTTTCACTCCTTACTGGGGCTTTTCACTGGGTCTTATGTATCTCATCGATGGACCAGCGCCCAGCACAAAATTGTCGCATTAAATTACAAGATTTTCCAGATACACAGATACCCACACACACACTGGCACAAAACACTGGGGGCTCTGCCGCGGACAAATTGCTGCCGGGGGAGCATAAAATATGATATTCCAAACGGCCAGCGCATATTTGATGAATCTGTGGGCATTAATTAATGTCACTGGGCGGTCGCCGACGGACAAGCGGCCTGGAAATGATCAATAAAATGGAAAACCCCACCCCGAGGGGGGAACAAAATAAACGCATTTCCCAATGCAAAAATAATATCCAGACAATCAAAAGAGAAAATCTCGAGCGGGCAATGCTGATGCGGAAGTAAAAGTTCAATGTTCGTTTGTGCTCCACAAGTGATTAGGTCAATAATAGCACACCAGAAGCAACAGCAACAACAGTCGAGAACTGGGGATTCTCGGCGAGAGAGCGAGATTTCCACTTAAGAGAGCCGGAGCTTTTCACGCTCTCTGCCAGCAGGTTTTTCCAGCAGGAAGTCCCCAGAGAGCTTCACACGCGCCGAGAGAGAGAGCGGAAAACTGCGAGAAAAGAGAGTCTATTAATAGACACGCGCGCACATTAGCTTTTCAGTATGAAGTTCAGGGAAATCCACTCGGAGCGAACAGCTGATCGCCGATCGCCAAGGTTGCTGCGCCGCCGGCGCTGATGACGTCGCCTAACGGAAAGCTTTCCCAGACATTCAGCGATCAGCGATTCGCATTGAAAACCCAATTGAGCGATCATATCAGCCCGTGGGATCCCATTCGATATGATCCGAGAGATACCAGATCTTCCCAGGAACCCATACACGCTTTGACCCAGATAACTTGTCGTCGGTGATATGAATGAATATCGCTTTCAGCCACAGACTTAAAGCCAACTCATAACGCCGAAAAAACAGACAAGCTGAGACAGCTCAGAAAGTTGGGCGAATCCCCAAATACCCTTTAAAAGAATAGAGGTTCTTTAAAAAGATACTTCAAAATATAATAGGAAAGTTAAGAAATAGGATCTAAGGAACGGATCCACAAAGTTAGCTAATACTGTCATTACAATTAATTTATTAAACCATGTATCTAGATTTTAAAGTGTTATAAGGGGGTATATTCTCAAAGTTCATTTATGTTTAAAATTATATGTGACTAAGTAATAGTAACAGACTGACTGATGAAAGCTATTCGAACTTATTGTAACTGGGAACCAGTTCAGATCTATGACTAAGAAAATGGCAACTTCAGTTCCCAGTAATGAAATATTTTAAGTAAGGCTTTTGTTTTTAGCTTATAAGTTATTCAATGTATTTTTTAGGAACATTCCAGAAAAACTGCAACTCTAGTAGGGGGAGATTACTCAGAACTTTCCGTCCCCCGAAATCATGTAAATGATATAATGCATATGATAAAATTTCCCCAAGAAGATGGTAGAGCAAAGCTGGTGTTTGATCTCTCTTTTGTTCATACTTTCCTCCGTTTGAAGTGTGAATTCTGGGAATAAGTGATCCAAAAGAGTATCCACACAAAAGCAAAAGGCCAAAAACCGATTCGGCATAACCGCAAGCAGAACTTTCTAAGTGAAAGTTGGCCGGGCATGGAGCTACTAGAAAATACTGTCAGTGCCTGTGACTCTTCGCCCGACTTTTAGTCAGTCACTCGGAGTGCGACGGGATGACAGCCCCCTTCAGTACCGCCCCCGGATCCACCCCAGTACGCAGCTCCGTCCCACGAGACCCACACACAGATACTCACACACACACGGACGTATAACTTGACCTACATTTGTGCAAGACAATAACAACGAAAAAAAGCAACAAAATACACACACAAAACAAAATTTATACACAACGCTGTGAGAAATGAAAAAAAAAGAAAAGGCAAGAAATTTCCAACGGTACATGAGCTGCTGGCCGGGTCTGAATCAATGTTTATATATGAATCGGCAGGGCTTCGGACTCCGAATCGGAATCACAGGCCCCTCTCTCTGGGCTTTTTTTTAATTTTTCTGAAAATATTATTATCGTAAAATTGATTTCATTGAAGTTGAAGTCGAGTCGCCGTTGTTGCCATCTTTGTCATCGTATCGGTTTGGTCGAGTATATCGCTTTCTGGTACACCCCGCTTATGTATTTTGATAATTAGGCGAAAGGTGAATGAACCCATTGGCTCGATGCCGCTGCTCCGCGTTCAATTTACACATTTTGGTATTTTGGTAAAAGAAATCGAGTCAGAGTCGGCAGACTGCAGCCCGTGGCTCGGCGGTTCCGCGTTGGAAAACGCTAGAAGACACCACAAATAGAAAGCGACAGTGGATGTCAAATCAATCTGGGACAAAGACAGCTCTCTGGATGACTCGATTTGGTTTGGTCAACCATCTAGGTCTTCATTAGGATTTTTTACTATCGCAGAATTCGAATTTTGTTTATTTTAATAGGAGTACTAAAGTAGATACACACTTTGGAAAATAACCAATTTCTCGGAGACTCACCCAAGTAACTTAAGTTAAATAACATATATTTTAATAAAATTAAGATCTTATGTAAAAAAAGGGTTTAAAGCTTAAAAAGTATTTGAGTCTCGTTTCTATAGGTAAACCGTAAAAGCACTATTTAAAATCATACGAAAATTCAGTAACTTTATATGCTACTCCCCTTGATCTTGTAATATAAATCCGAATAAAACTTAAAAATATACACTTTTCGGAGAAAATGTTAAAAATTTTATATAACTCCTAAAAAATATTATAAAATGTGGCTTAGAAACAATGTAAAAATTGTGATAATGTTTTGGAAAAATCTATAAATAAAATTCTGTTGGAACCGGGCAATAGGTCCTTATAAGGAAAGAAATATTTCTAACATTCAGAGAAAAAATTTAGAAATTGCAAAAAATTCATATTCGCAACTCAGGCAGGAAATTGTGGCGATCCATTTTCCCCAATAGATTTTTCCAGATTTTCCTGTCACAATCTGGAAACTTCGCAGTCCCCCAGATCACCACCAACAATTGCATTCGAATAAAATCCCCGAACAGCTCCATAAAAGCTGCTCTTTCAATGGCTTTTTTTCCTGGGCTGAACAACAACTGAAACCGAAAGATAAACAACAAACAGCACTCTCACTGCTTTTGGGGCAACTCGAGGCGAAGAGGTCAATGACTTGGTCCAATTTCCAGAAGATTGTCTCCGTCGCAGCGGGCAGAGCATCTGCTTTCCGTTCGATCGTGAGTTGTTTTCAGTGTAAACAACGGCACCCCAATGAAGACGACAACGTCAAGAGCAAAGAAACGCGCAGTCCGCCAGCGAAAACAAATTCAATTCACTTTCTATTCCAATGAAAAATCGCTCAAAGCTCTAGCGGCGTCTCGGAAAAAAACACACAAAATATCAACAACAGTAACAACGAAAGTGGTAGACCAACACCACAACTTTGGTCTTGGTCTTGGTCATACAATCCATTGATCTTCAGTCGCTTTCAAGTGGGGTAAACAACGGAGCACGCCTCATCAACAGCAGCAACATCTACGACAACGATTGGTACACTGAAAATAAATCTGTGGCCTGTTTGCACTTGATATTTGTTAACAGGGGTCTTAAATTGGTATTATAAAATAATAAAAATATATAAAATTAACCAAAATAATAGATCCTACATCCTCGAATTGTTAATTTTATCATAGACATAGTTACTCTCACAAAAAGAAAATACTCACAAATTGCCATTTTATGGTAGTTTTACTATTAAAGTAGAAAAAAGCAACAATAAAAAAACATCTCCATTTTGAATGGATGCGTATCTTATTTTACAGTTACTTAAATATCCGTACTGGTCAATTTTACCCATACAAATTTTTTGTTTGTTTGAATGTCCTTTTCTGGCAAATTGAATATTATAATACTTAGCTAATATACCGATGATAACAATTGTAACTATTTGTTTATTATGCTAACTTTTGAAGTAATTATCAAAAAAATATTATTTTTAGTAAGTGTTTATCGTGTTAGGAATTGAAAAAGATTGGTTCTTAGAGATTTTATCTTAGAGTTTCTTAAAAAGTGTTCTTTTAATAAGTGTTTATTGTTTTAGAAACTTAAATTGATGTATTCTTAGAAATGTTTTCTATATCCCCTGAAGTTTTATTCCAAATTAGTTGTGTACCATTTTTTCCAGTGCACCATTTGAAAGCGACTCCAAAACTAACGTTTGATGTTGTTGTCTTTTTTGGCCTTAACGGTTTCCGTTTTTTGTGTGTTGGTTGTTGTTTGTTTGTTCAGCCAGCAGCCACATTTGTTGTTGTCGTTTCATTTGAATATCTAGTGAAAATTTCACCCAGACAAGTGCCTTTTGTTATATATTCAGTTTCAGTTTCATCTCTCTGGGTACCTTAAAAACAATATGAGAGTTTCTCCTAATTTGCAAATATCTTTTTCTTTCCTTGCTTTTATTTTTTGGCAAAGCCAACACATAAAAAGAGAGAAGTAAAATATTTAAAATATTTTTGAACTTGTTTTCGCATAGTTTTAAGACGATTCACGTGTCAAATCTTACAGTTCGGCTTAATCTGGCATTAGTCATGGAGTGGATTGTATTTGATTCACCACAGGGCGTATGCGCAATATGCAGGCGAAATGGGTCGCATGTCTTTAAAAGCAACATGAGGCATTGGTGCGAATGGGGGTTTCGGCTTTTCCCAGTACTCAAGGCAGACTTTGGCCCAGGGCCAACAAGAACCCAGGACTTAATAGGCCAACAGGCCAAAATATGCACCAAGAGGCACGTACGTTGGATGGTAAAAAAAAGGAAAATATAAAAAAATTAAAAAAATGGTAAGAGGTGGAAAAGCGCAGAATGAAAAGTGAAAAGTTTGTCAGCGGCAAAAGAGGCAGTCGCGTTGAATGTCTTGGACTTGGTTTTGCCAATTGCAAATTACGTGCCATAAAAGCCAGGCAAACTGACGTTTGGTGTGGGCCGTTTTACCCTCTCCTTTTCAAAGCCCATTCCCATTTCCAATCCCAAGCCCATTCCATGTCCCACTCCCCCTGGCGAACTCACCCACTCACTTGGCCACTTTCACGTCTAATGCCAAAACACGTTGCAATTTTCATTGCTTGGCACTGACTTTAGGCTTGTTGGCCAAGTCCAAGTTAACCGATTGCGCAGCCCCAGCCGTTTCGCGAAAATACATATCTATAATATTGTTTTGTGTACTTAGTTGCTTAGTTTGCAGCCACTATCAGTGACGTCAGCAGGGGGAGGCAGCAGCACCTGTGCAAACCCGGCGACTTGGCAAATAAGTTGCGTAACTCGAGTCAGTCTCAGCATCTCTACTCACGCTACTCTGCGAACCGCCCACTAGCAGCTAGATTGTGTAATAAGCACATGACAATTAATTAATAGCACCCAAACCCGAACGCACGCGCCTACGGCCCGTAAAATCAAACAGAAATAGCTTCGAAAGCAGCCAAGTACGCCGTTTTTGCGACAATTCAATTAAAAACCTATTACACATTGTTTTTGGCAACGCGAAGCCCTTGAATGGGGTATACCGAATTTCAGCTGGTCAAACAAAAAATATATCTTTAATAGTTTCAGATACTGCAAAGCTCAACAATGGAGAACACGTGGAGAATTTGAGTGCACAGGGATTTATTTTTAAGCAACCAATTAATTTATATTTCTGAATTTTATGCTAATTTATTTAATCTTTACAAATTGGTAATGCAAATATTTTTCGCAATAGCTACGGACATTAATTAAATATTTAATAATGGCTCATTATCGTGTAAGCACTATTAAAAACTATATATGAGTTTATAAATCCGAAACAGAACTTAAAGCTTATAATGGATATAGGAAAACCTAAAAGCAACCTGGTAAATAATGGATTAAATGAAACATTTGATGAAAACTATATTATAACTTCTATGAAAGAATGTTTAGCTAAAATATTATTAATATGTTTTTAATACATTTTCCCTAATTAACACTGTTACAAGCCTTAAGAGCAATAAAAATTCGACGTGCCGAAGGTGTTGGATTATTCATAATTGTTTTATATGTAAAACTATCGAAGTATTTGGCCAAAACAGACAGAAAGAGCTCTCGAGTTTGGAGCTCCCCAGACGGCAAACGAAACGTGAGCTGGCCAAAACACACACACTTTTACCAAAAGCTGGCTACCTGTGTGTTTGTACACCTGTCAGGTGAGACTCTTGTATGCTTTTGTTTTTCCCTTTAATTTTTTTGGGCCCGAAGCTGAAACCAATCCATCTAGCGCCTCCTCTATCAGCATAACAATTAAGCTTAAATACTTTTTGCTTACTGACTGGCCCCAAAATGGGATTATTCACACTTGATTAGAGGCATGTGAAAATGTATTTTTGGTTTTTTTCTTTTGGTAGAGCTACAACCTGCACGGGGCTATCAGAATTCATTCAAAATTTAAGATACAATCCAGAAGAACGAGATACGATGGGCTACGTGACAATATTTTATGAGGCAGTGGAGGAAATAAAATGCAGATCAAAGAAGACGAAAGAAGTTTCGTTGTAAATGTAAATGTGTTTTCGATCTTTAAAAATAGGTCTTGAGATACTAATCTGTAAGATACTTCCAAGCTTAAAGATACAAGTGTATTTTTCGAGTGAGCTTTCAATGCATTTTTCGGTTGGCTTTGACCAAAAATATTTCCCTTTCCTGTGGCCACATAAAAAATAAATTCAAATAGACGCAACAAATAAAAATAAAACATAAATAAATACACACACACAAGCGCACTGAGAGAGGGAAAGAGACGGGTAGAGAGAGAGCCAGCATAGCAACATACAACAAAAATAAGTTCATTGAACTATTTGTGAGCTTTTTCGGTGTGTGTGCCTGTAAAGGTGTGTATCTGTGTTTCTTTAGTTTTATTCGTGGATTATGGTATCATAGCACATAGCTTCTTCTTCGAAAGGTTTTCGTCTGCTTCTTCCTGACCATTTTTTCTTTTTTTCATTTTTTTGTTTGAGGTGTCATGTGCTTCTTTTGGGTCTTGGATTTCGGCCTTTGTTTGCCGGCATTCGATGGTAATGTAAACTTTTATAAAGAAATTAAAATTGATAGCAACACACAATTGTGATTAATCATAAGTGGCCAGGGAGTTGGCCCTTTTCTTGTTCCACACACTTTCAGCCCAGTCATTGTCCATCCAGGAATGCCCGAAAAAAACCCAGCCCATATTAACCCATTATTTGCAATCCGCACTTTAGTCGCGACATTTAATTCCCCGTAAAAAAGGGGTGCGACCTTGGGCTCAGCAGGTGAGAAGCGAAGCACATTAAAAGCAAGTCCTCTGTATAAATTGAAATTTAAATTAAATCTCGAACAATACAACGGCGAGCATTACGATTGAAAGTATTCCTATCACACATTAAACAGAGCAAAACTCGTCTGCTTGCTGGCAAACAGAATGCACTTAATTAACTCGCTTCGAAATACATTTCTGTGTCGATTGTGTTTTATTTTTTGGAACAAACGAACAATGTCAGTATCCCAATAGTCTTGGGACCATGCCAGACGATCGCTGGCACATTAGTCTTATTGTTATTATATTTCTTTGTTGCACAGATTAGCACCAATTAATTACTTTATCGTATTTTAAGCGAAACAAGTATTTTACTTTGTTTATTGTTATATCTCTCTGGGTGCTTTTTGGACAGAAATACACCCAAAACCGGAATATGACGTTAACGGGGGGAGTTGAAGCCGATTACATGGGAATATTTTGGAGCTGTGTGATCTAGTTAGCGATCAAAGGCGAGCCAATTATAATAAAATACAAATAAATATTTATCACCAATTAGCAGGTTAAAGTAATTTGTTTAAATTATTACATGCATATGTTTACCGGTTTATGCTAATCACTTAATATAAAAGGGTATTATATTTTTATTTGGATAAATTAATTGATTAATTTAAAAATGTATAGGGACTACCACACAGTTCATATTAATATTTATGTAACGATCTTTATAAGAAACATTTTAAACTTATTGGTAAATCCATAATTATTTAAAGTAGTATTTAAGAAAGTTCAGAAATGGTTAGGGATTAGCATTTAGCTCAAATTAATATTTTTGTAAAGATTTTTAATAGAAATATTAGAATCTTATTGTGCAATCCATACTTATTGTTTTATTTTGTCAAAATTTGCTTACATAATATATATAATATTTATAAAATGTATGATTTATTACTTCCTCTACAGAAGTCACTTATTTTGCATTACAAAAGTTCACGATCGCGAACTGCACGAAAATATAGAATGGCATTCACCCCATTTATGGCATGTGTCGCATTAAAAGTTTGGCTTTTGCATAAACCAGATCAATAACCATACAAATGGCTCTAAGGCGTTTAATGCACAAAATGCGCCACAGTCTGTGGATCCCTCCAGCCCCCGAACCGAAATACACCCCAGCAGTCCAATTGCCACCTACGGCGAGTAACGCCGATTGCTGACAACATAAATAAATAATTAATAAATTAGAATAAGACGAGGAACACCGGGCACATGAGCCAGTTTACGCGACAGAACTCGTGCCACACTCGACTCAAAGCCAAGTTCAATATCAAATAACACGCGCTATGCTCGAGCTTGAGATCAGTCAGCTCAATGATCGTATCATATCGTATGGGATCGTATCGGATCGAATTGAATCGAATCGAATCGGCTGGGAAAATACGCCTAGTCATAGTTACACACGCACACACCAGATCATAGCCCAGATCTGATGGAGAACAGGAAGCATTACGGAGATAAAAACGCCATAAAAGCCGATTCGCAATAAATCAAAATTAGCAGCATACAACTTTGGGCCAAAACACACGCCCTTTGGCCGCGGCCGAAACCCCCTCGCCCCGTCCCGCTCGCTCTCCCCTCCCCCGCTGCATCTGTCTCGCTCTGTCGCTAAGTGCAGGTTGCAATCAATGCCGTAATAGCAACAACAACAGCAATAACAACTTCCGTATTTCATGCGCTGTAATTTAGCTCAAGTAACAAAATGCAAAGCCAAACTAAATGTTGACGGTGACGCGACACGACGCGAAAGTTTAAGCTGAGAGCGGACAGTTGCACAGCGAAAAAAAATGGGTTAAAAGTGCAGTTCCAGTCGATTGGGGATATTACAAGGAAATTAACTTGAAATCATACCAATTTTATTCGAATTCGGTAAGCCCATTTCCATTTCCCATGTATAAGTACTATATATATATATATATATATTAGTATATATACACTATAGTATCTGGTATACTATAGTATAATATATTGTAAGCCATCATCATCAAAGTTGTATAAATAAATAGTTAAGATTAAAAATAATACCGATCTTCGAATACCCAGTAAAAATGTGTCTGATAAATGTAGTTGTGCGATCAAAGACGATATCGTATAATATAGTAAAGAAAGAATCTTTTTGTGGAGGTTCATCTTCAAAATTATACAAATAAATAGTTAAGGCTAAAAATAATCCGATTCGAGATTGTAAGTTCTTGGCATATCCAGTTAAAATGTCTCTGAAATATGTAGCTAAAAAGCCTGGTTAGTTTTATATGTTCTTTAGATGGATTTATATAACCTGATTATATGTAACCTGCTTAAGAGCCCGTTCTTCCATTTTCATATATAGTACTTCTTGAAAACTTAATCTCTAAATAATTAAACATGTAATGTTCCACTACAACTTATTGTATCGTTAGTATCCTTTTAATACTATACTTTCCTCAAACTTCTTTATAATATTTTAAAAGTACCTTTTATTATTTTTATTTGGCTTACAATAATAATAGTAGTACTTTGACCATATACTTTTTTTCCGTCTGCCATCTGTAAGTCGAATCGACTGCCAAGTGCCAGCTGTGAACTGCAATCCAATATTTGCAATGTGCGAGCTGGCTAGCCGAAAGGCGACTCCCAGCACGTCTGCATTCGATGATTTGCTTCGATTTCGTGTTTACATACAAATTGACATAATTTGTTTATAAATGTTTAATGATCGGCTGGTGACCAGGCCCAGACGCAGATTGTTTACCACTTACAATTGTGCAAATACACAAATATACAAAGCGAAAAAGAACATGCTAATGCAGATATCATAATGCGAAATACACTTGTGACATTTGATGCCATAAATTAAAATACTTTATGCACTCCAAGACACACACAATTGTTCAACATCATTCCAGGCAGTTTATAAATAGGTGATATTTATTAATTGAACCGAACGCCAGCTCAATAATTAGATTTATTTACAAGTCTAACTTGTTGGCAGCAGCCGACAAACAAAAAGCGAAAACCAAATCACATAAATAAAAGCCCATGAAATTCCCAAATCCAGAAAATCGTGCGATTAAAACTGGATATGCATATCCTTAACTTTTTTTAATACGGATTTTAATTATTGTAGAGATGTTGAAATTATCGAATGGATTGCATAACACCCGAATCATCAGCCAGAACAAGAAGAAATCAAATGCGCAGTCGGGAACGTTGGGAGAAAAAATAAAGGAATACTAAAGGGGAAAAAATTAATTAACATATTTTTATATTAAGTTGTCTTGACGAAAGCCATCCGAGCGTTGTCATATAATTAAGGGATTTATGTACGCAACAGCATTAACGTTCGTAGATAATAACAGTGTCTATTTAAAAGAACTTTATTTTGAGACTGGGGTACGTAAATAGGTAAATTGGGGAGAAACGTCATGGTTCTTAGAACTTCAAACTAATTCCTCTCAAGAATTTGGAAAGCTTATATAAAAGAGGGGCTTTTGAAGATAATATTGAAGCTACAATAGTTTTAGACAGTAAGCTGAATAATGATATAAAAATAGGGGCTTATAGAAGTCTTGCTTTAAAATAAATATCGTCTATATAATATGATATTAAATAGTAAATACAAATAAAAGTAAATAATAAAAATGGAAAATATAACACAGACCTTTAAATAACTTAACACAAATGATAAGACAATTGAATCATTTACGTAAAGATTCGGCACACTTTCCAAAAGTTCTGGTCTCGCCCCTCCAAATACGTATTTATACACTCCACAAGCGGCTTATGGGCGGTTCGAAATCAAAATCGAAAACCCAACCCAGTCGCGTTCCAACTGACGCAAATGAAGGCACCATAAATTGTATATATATCAGCGGTATATCGAAATCGACCCCCGGGCAATACGTGTACATAAGTGCATTATTAGCGCTTTCATGGAATTGGAAATGGAAATGTCAAATGGGCGCTGGATACAGAGTGCGTAGAAATAATAGACTGCCGACTGCGACTGCGACTGTCGACTATTGGCCAAAGTCGAGTAGATCGGTCTCTCTGACATATTGGCGTATATAGCCGCCCGGCCATTACAATTATTATTACATATTAACATTTGTAGCATTCTTACATACTTAATACATTATTACAGTAATTTAATAACATGTTCTCATGGTCAACCTGCTGTTCTGGCCGATCTGGCCGCTCTGGAGTGCCAAGTGGATTCCATGGATTGCCCATGCCCAGTATCAACCCGCTGCATATTTTAAAGAGCCGCCACCGCCAGCGATTACATTGTAGTTAAGATCTGAGAGCCAAGAACCAACAACAACGGGAGGTCATAATGAACGACACTTTACGGGCATTACGCTCTAGCTCCATTGATGGCTCAATGGGGTTCCGTTCCCGGTCAAATCGAATCAAATCGCAGAAACAGATACCGATACCGATTCAGATACAGATACAAACATCAAATATCACGATTTTCAGCTGTCACCCTGAGCTGCCTTAGATGCGGATGCGGACATTTGAGATTGGTTCGGTTCGGTTTGGGACTGCGACTGTGACTGCGACTGCGACTGCCCCGTGGAAAGTGAAAATGCATCGGTCTAATTATAACACGTGATATCATCGGACGCGCATGATTTATGCGCAACTGCACCAGATCCGGCAACAACAATCGCCCAGAACCTGATTGGATTGTCTTGGATTGCGCACCTCCGCCCCGGGAGATAGCCCATGGGTGGAGCTCATAGCTCAAGTTCAATGTGGAAGCGGCTAATCCGAGCTGCCAGACAAGGCGAACCCTTGAAAATGGAAGCGCCTCAATCGCCATCTAATGCAGGGAGAAAAAATCTATTATCTGGGGTTAAATGCGAAGTTAAGTTATAGTTTTTTCCAATAAAAAATATGAATCCTAACTAAATAACAAGGGAGTTCTTAAATGCAATTTTGGACTGTAGTTTTCCAAGGTAAATAAAATTTTAGATTATAGTTTTCCAAAGTAAATACATGGATCTTAACCAAATATCAAAGGATCTCTGTGATTTTTTAAAACCAACGAACTCTTCATGAAAAATGGAAAAATGTTGAAAAAACTAACTGAATTCTAGTTAAAGTATAAAAACTATATACATATATGCTACTATATACTACTATTATGCTACTATATACTATATGACGCCAAAAAAATACGATGTTAATAAATTTTTTAATAAGTTTTAAAGTTGTTCTCTACGAATCTTCACATTTAAACTTATATTTTTCGAACTTAAGGTGTTATAAGGATAAATTAGAAAACATGTTCCTTTTTCTCGCCGTGTAGGGGGCCTCCATCATCCACCCGATACGCCTCTGGACACCCAAAACCGCAAACCTCGACGTGCAAATGTCTATGCAAATGCGGCACCCTCGGCACTTGGCGCCCCCTCACCTTCGAATCGGCGGCTTTTGCACAAACAATTCCATTTCGCTTTTAATTTCTTCGCGCAGCGTTTTTTCGTGTGTGTTTGTCAACTAAATTGGGTCTAGCTTATGCGGTTTTTATGAATCTGACCTTAGTCATGATCATGAAATGCTCTGGGCCGATCCACTAGGCCGGACTGGGCTGCAATTAGGGCATGAATGGGGAAGCTCAGTGCCAGTTACCCACTGAAAAAAGGGGCTGGTGATTGGATAACGAGAGCAGGAGATTGGGGTGATTGCATGAGATGAATTCAAATGGTGACCATAGTTTGTTAATATAAGAACTTGGCACAGAAAAAGGTTCTTAGCATTAAACATAGCATAATAATTTTAAGCTACCTTCTATATTTACATAATTCACTTAAAAGAAACATCATAACCTATCCGAAAAATATACATTTTACATTAAAACTGAACTTGAAAGTGAAAAACGTAATACAAGAACATGTCACAGAAAAAGGTTCTTTACATTTAAAATTGCATAAGAATTTAAAAATTTGTTAGAAGAATCATCATAATCTTTCCGATAAATATATTTTTCAACTTATAAATGTACTTGAAAGTGAAAAACGTAATGTAGAAACTTGGTACAAAAATAGGTTCTTAGCATTAAACACTGTGTAATAATTTTAAGCTACAAATTATATATACTTAATTCACTAAAAGTAATCAACCTAATCTTTCCAATAAATATACAAGGGTGGTCAAAAGTATTTTCACAAAAAAAAAGTTAAATATATTCATAATTTTAACTTACATCTTGTTAACTTTGGCATCAATGGAAAGGTAATTTAAATGCCGTTTGAATGATACAATACATTTCTTAACACATTCAGTACTTATTGAAAAGGACGAATTTGTGTGAAAATGTCCTTTTTGAACTTTTTTCCTCGACTTGGAAACTTAAATTTTTTGATGCAAAAAGTTTCTTCAAACAAAAATAATAGTAACTGCAAAAAGAATTTTTCAAAAATCATTTTGCTTATATTTTTTATGATTTTTTATAGGTGACACTGTCGGAAAAAATTTGTATGAAAAAGAGAAAATTATGGCTAAAATGCATGTTTTTAAGCATTTTCAAAAAATCATAAAAAATATAAGCAAAACGATTTTTGAAAAATTCTTTTTGCAGTTACTATTATTTTTGTTTGAAGAAACTTTTTGCATCAAAAAATTTAAGTTTTCAAGTCGAAGAAAAAAGTTCAAAAAGGACATTTTCACACAAATTCGTCCTTTTCAATAAGTTCTGAATGTGTTAAGAAATGTATTGTAACATTCAAACGGCATTTAAATTACCTTTCCATTGATGCCAAAGTAAACAAGATGTAAGTTCAAATTATGAATATATTTAACTTTTTTTTTGTGAAAATACTTTTGACCACCCTTGTATATTTCCAATTGAAGCTGCACTTGAAAGTGAAAAACGTAACAATTTAATATACTTACTTTTAATTGAATTTACTTTGTAAATTCCAATAAGCCTTTATCTTTTTAGGAAAACTACAAGGGATGACACAAATGGCTTTAAAGGTAATTTAATGCGAATGTTTCACCCCGCAGTGACTTGACAGAAGCTAACGAACCTAAATCTTATTTGATTGACTGAGTAGAGTTCCCAAACTGGCGTTCTAGGCCCGACACGTGATACCAATACATGAAATGAACCCCAAAACGGCCGACTATTGACACATTTGCTCGGCTTCAAACAAGCTCTGAATCAAGTTCAAAGTCAAACTAATTATCAGCAATCTAGCTAATCAATAAAAACGCCAGCGAGCACACATAGCCAAATACCCCCGAGCGGCAAACGCCCAAAAAACATGAAACATGTTTGGTTTAAGTTTGGGCTTATACTTAGTTGTATCTTTTTTCGTTACCCCAGTCAAACTACTTACACCAACTGACTACAAAAGCCCAAACAACACACATAAATGCAAATAAATAATTAAAAGCAAATACAGCAGCGGCAAATCAACGCGACCAGTAATATTTTGGCAGGGAACTTGTTTAATTTGCATAAAGCCGCACAAATAAAAACGATGCAATTAAAAAGGCGCGCGCGTAGATCCAGTCAGCTGATGATGGGTTCGGATTGGCTGGAGTTGTGTTTTGTGGGGGAAAATATGGCCAAAAAGGGGGCATGGGGGATGGGATCGTATCGGATCGGATCGACAACTGGAGCCGGCAGCCGGGTAAATTTAAATACATTTTTATATGCACTTTGTTGACTCTTTTCGCCTCGCCGCTGTTTAATATTGCTCGGAATTCAGGAATCGGAATCCGCCGTCGCGAAACTAGTTCGTCGCAGAATTAGTGCAGTAAATATACAAAAAAAATCGAAAAAAAATATTGTATAAAAATATGCACGCCTGTGTGCGAGATAAATATGTACGTACTACTAAAATGAGCTTTATTTAGCGTGTTCTATTGAAAGGACAATAAACTCTCGGCGAAACGTCAAGGTCAACCACATCGCATTAGAAGACTGCGATCGATTCTTATTCGGGTCGCTTTAGACATCTGTATTTGGGTTCTAAATTCAGCTCAACTCGACTGATTTGGGTATGCAAATTGCACCAGAACTGACAACTGATCATCCCTGCTGGGGCATCATTAATAATATCTCATTCAGAGCAATCCGAAAATAGTTTCAGTATAAGTCGGTATTGAAATACATAACAATCTTTCTAAGGCAAACTGCCGTTTGTGTATTAATTTTGATGTATTTATTTATGATCCTGAAGATAGCATTTACAAATAATATTAATTAACTTTGTAAGAATTGAGGGTTGATTATTTTATACAACAGAATAATACGTAGAAGACAGATTCTGAAGTGACTACTTAAATTACTTCCGAATCCGAAAATAGTCCAGGGTAAGTATATATATATGTATATGTAAATATAAAATAATCTTCCAAAGGCAACTTGCATTTTTATATTTATTTTCCTATATTTGTATATGCTCCTGAATATGGCATTTAAAAATAACATAAATTAACTTTGTAAGAATCGCAATTTAGTCTCGTTAGACAAGCACAGATTAATACAATGGCAACATATTCTAAAGTGTTTATTGTTTTAATTTACTTCCGAATCCAAAAATTGCTTCACGGCAAGTGGACTTTGATTTTTGGCAAGTTGTCAATTTTTATATTTCTTTTGCTATACTTTATGCTACTGAATCTAGCATTTAAAAGTAATTTAAATTTACTAAGGAATGGAAAATTTGTTTTTTTAAACCACAGAATCTAAATAAAAGGCAATCGAATTGGAAGCAATTACTTCGTTTTTATTTAGTCCCAAATTACTTCCATGTGGTTCACGAATATTAGATGGATGGTAGGTGTAATTTCGAGCGTTTTCAGGATGGATCAGGATGGGTAGTATTCAACCCTTCCAGGGGATCCCCAACGATCTGGCCTAACAGCAGGGATATCCACAGTAGCAGCCGCCACAGGGTCCACAGGCATAGCATGGCCCGCAGACATTGGGTCCATAGCAGGGTCCACATCCTCCGCCGCAGGGTCCACAGCACGGTCCGCACGGCCCACAGCAGGGTCCACAGCAAGGTCCACAGGGTCCGCAGCACATGATTAATCCGTAAAAGTTCTAAAGAAAAACAATCACCATATTTAAAATTTAAAAATTTTTTTGGTTTGAAATTTTAACACTTTTTACTCACATTGAACCGAACAAAAAGAAATAATTTGAGACTACACAACAAATTTGGATGTGTTCAGGCCGAAAGGACAAATAAGAATGATACAGAATGGGAAAACCAGGGGAATATCGGTTTTAAAAGTGTGACAGTCGAAGCTTTGGTTGCTTTATAAATTGTTTTAGATCATAACTTCGGCTTATAAGTTATAGGATATCACTTTAAAATCTAAAGTTAAATCCAATAAAATGTAAGTATTTAAGATTATATAAACATAAAATCTTCAGTCAGTTCATCATACCTTTTTAAACTAGTTGGATAATAAATTGCTTCTGAGTCTTTTCTTTTCGCGCCACAAAACTGATTTTACAACTAGAGGTCACTATTTTCCCGGATCATAACTTGGATTTATATTGTAAAATTTTTTTGTTAAATTAAAACAATTTTCTTTTTTCAGAATGCTTAATATATATTAAAATTCTTCAGGAAGTTCATCATACCTTTTAAAACTAGTTGGAAATAACATGTCTATGAATATTTTATTTTCACGCCACAAAACCGATTCTACAACGGGAGGTCACTATTTTTCCAGTGCATTGTGACACATAAAATGAGTAAATGAGATTTAAATTTTTGTTTTCTTGCCGGATCATGTGTTCATTGCACCCGGGTGAAGTTCGAATCGCTGCCGGTTCTCAAGTCGAGTTCTGCGCTGCACTTTTGTTTACTCTTGATTTTGTCGTACTTTTTGATTAAGTGCATGGCGCATTGCCGATTGTCGTCGGAGTCGGAATCGGAATCGGAGTCGCAGAATGGAGAATCGGGGCTGAACGGGTATACTATATATGCCAGTGTATATGAAGTTCATTATCTGACCGAAGAGCCGTGTTGTTGTTTTCCAGCCGCACCGAGCCAAGAGTGTCGCATTGAAAGAGGTCAATCACCAGCGTCGCGATTGCGCCTTGGATGTCACCGGTGTAATTGAGTGCAATTTATTTTATTTGCTAACGATTTTACGATTCTACGATATCGGTTAATTAACTTAGCTCCCAAAAAGCAGGAAGCAAACTAGCTGACAGAGTTTACCAGTCCAGTCTCCGAATGGAACCCCGTTCACATGGGCCAAAGTAACTATATGCTATATGCTTATACAATGATTTGGTATTTGTGCATGACTGACTCAGCCGGAGCATTCGGGCAGAAAAGTATGGGTTGCAAATAAAAAGCGCATAATAGGCGTTTAAATGCAATTTTCTCGGCAAAATGGTCGGGCGAAATATCAAAAATTCGAATTATATGTTTTGCAGCATGTTGATTAGAATGAAATATGTGTGCGAGCGGAGGGTCGACCGACCACCAGAAGCAAAAACCCCGCCGACAAGCCGCACAGCACAGAAGTCCTCTCCTTCTAGCAGAAATATTTGGGTAGCATCCCGCATTCGATGAGACGGACAAGTCCAGCTCAAAGTCGGACTGCTTGTTCTTTTTCAGCACGGAGAAAAAACGGTTTTTTATCGTAAGCCCCCTAGAAATCTAAAAAAAACATATTATATCACTCACCATATGAAAGTAAAAGGGGTATAGGTATCACAGGTATTTTTTTTAAGATCTAAATTGTAATTTTATATAACAAAATATTGTTATAAACATTAAACTCCAATAAAAGATTTATCTTAGACGAGTTTGTTCAAATAATTATATTAAGAGTCTAGGTGACATGATACCAAATAAGTTATAACTCCGGAATGAGTCCAAACTTCGCTTTGATTTCTTTCTGTGTGGGCTTTTGCTTTTTTTTTGCTCTTGATGGATGGAACTCTGGTCAATAATTTTGTGAGGGTGCCGCCAAAAGGGCAGCAGACGCTGCTCTAACTTAGTTTTTTCTTTCATATTTGGTCTTTGATGGTCTTTGTTTGAAATAGATTATTGGCAATACATATGTATACAAATATTTTTATTTCGTCTGGCGACGAGAGTTCAAGGATTTTTATTGGGTTCAGTGAACCAAATGTTCCTCCGGCCGGAAATATCGAATTCGCTTTAATTATGGCCCCTCGCGCAACTTATTAATATAAGTTTGATGAAAAGTGAAACACAATGGGCACACACAGATGTCATCATCGGCTGGAAAGCGCTGAATAGTGCCGTCAATGGCCCAAGGAAATCAATATCCGCCTGTCGTAAGTGTGCGCCCTAATGACTTGGGGCGTGGCACTCCAAGGGCCAAAGGTGAAGCGGCAGAAGGGGTGAAAGGTGAGTTCGGGTAACCCGAGTAGCCGACGAAAGTGAAGAAAGCACGTGTCGCCCCCTAAAAAGGGGCAGCTGATTCCTTGAAAAGGAAAAGTGAAGCGCAGATCTTCAGAATCCAAGATCAACATAGATCCAAGGGATATAATTGGATTTATCCTGCAATTTGTTATGATTGTTAAGATTTTAATACAGAAGGTCTTCTAAAAATGATCTAATAGTTCAATCAGTTTCAATGAATGTATATCCGTGTGGCGTTTAAGTGCGCCAAATGACTTGTGGACGTTCCAATTCAAGAAACCGAAGGGTTGAAAGGGTCTAAAATAAATTGGAACCTGAGGAAGTGAAGAAATCGGGAGTTCTAGGCACGTGCCGCCCCTTAAAAAAGGATTCAGCTGTCTTGAAAAAGGAAAGTGATCGAAACGCAGCCCTATAGCGATCCGAATTCAGATCGAAATCAGGGGATTGGGAGTCTGAAGTTCTGATTGATCGTGCGACACGGGATGCGGATGAGGCTACCAGGAATTCCTAAGAAAATGGCACAAACACAAAAAACGCAGCACGCAAAAAAAGAGTGGAATACAATATAATAATAATAAGGAGCAAGGCAGCCAAGAGCTCGTATTATTTAATTTGGAACTGGGCCGTTCTGTTTTTGTTCTTGTTTTTTCTTGGCCCGGTATCAATGAATCGAAATGAAATAAAATGAAATGCGAATGCGAATGTCTCGATCGCGTGCGGCAACATTTTCACAGATTTCAGATTTTGAGTTTTGAGCTTTTTGCTCTGGATTCTGATTCTACGTTTTGATTTGTGCCTCCTTTTGATCGTGCCACGTTTTTTTTTAACGATTGAGTGTAATATCGGGGGTTGTATCTTCTGTTTAGGCTATAAATGGTATATTAATACATACTTCTGTTTAACCCTTGAATGCCGGAGGGGGTGTTTTAGATATTAGTCCGACTATTGCATTATGGGTTCGATTAAGAAAAGTGTGTCATCTTCTGTAAGAAGTTCAAAAAATCTTATTCGTCTATACTTTGTTATTACATTTTTCTGTCCTTAAAAATGCCATTAATATTATTGTTTAAAAAACAAAATATATAATCCATTTTATTTAAGTTTAACAGTATTTTTGTTGGTTACATTTATCTCGAATCCCTTTACGAATTCAGTAAGGCTCTAGGGTTAATTCTCCATTTTGTTGCCAAATATTTCTGCCAATGCGATTATTTCTCATGTTTTTTTCCCTCAGTCAGTTGATGACTAATACGCATGCAAGTTCCGCGAAAAACCCATCCCCCGCGCCCCCTTGCATTCCACAAATAGTTGCCTGCCAAATTGCAACTCAATTATAAATTGCAAAGGGGAAAATAAAAAATAAAAGGCAAAGAAACCGAAAAGCGAAGCCGAAACCAAAGCCAAGAAAAGGCCCAAAAGAGTCGCAGTGTAAAATTGTAGCTTAGGCAGCGGCAAAAACTGCTAATTTAACTGCTAGTTTCGCATGCTAACACACACACAGGCACTAAAACGAGCTGAAAAACATCAATGGAAATGCCATGAAAATGCAGGTTGAGCTCTGGAAAATCCATGAAATGTGCGAGTACGGGGAAAATCTTCCGCGTTTGTGTAATGCAGGAAGATTTTGCATGATGTTTGCTTTTGTACTCGCTTTACATTTTCCCGGACTGCTTCCACAGATATACCTAAGTATGTGCAAACACGTATGGCTATATGCATGTTGGTTTGGTACATTTATTACACTAACGTACACTGGGAGAAATGTGGCATAAAGTTGAAGAAAATAAAAAAAACATAGGCGTATAATTATTTTGTTAAGCACCTTAGGTAAACAATTTTACTCCACATTTAAGTCTTTTTCATGAAACTATAAGTCCTACTATCAAACTTTAAAAAATGTTTAGCTAAGTTCGCAAATAACTGTAGTTTTTCTATTTTCAAGCCAAAAAATCCTTGAGAAGAAAAAGTATCTTGACCGTTTTGTATTCTGAACATTTTTTAAATAAATACAAATCTAAAAATAGTTTAATGGATAAGTCTCAAATTTAACAGGAAATGGGAAAAATTCACTTCTACATTTATAACTTTTATATACAAATCACAAAAAATCTAAAATTTACTTTGTTATTAATTATTGTTACAGCCCCAGTTTTTTCAGTGCACGTATGTACTAGCGTCCTGCCAATTTTCAATTGGATTTCCAAAAGGCGCCGAAATAATTGCGGATACCCTGGACAATCCGAAAGAATCGACTGGTCGAAACTGCTGGAAAATGGCGGTAAATCGTTTACATTAATTTCTCCCACGGATGGGAGATCTCAGATCCGAGAGCGAAAGCACCAGCTCCGTTTGAAAGAAAGCAGGTGAGAGCGGCGACCGCTCGTAAAGAGCTCAAAACATGACACCCCAGATGCGCCCGCTCCTTGGGAGGAGGGGGTGGAGGGGGAGGTGGGCGGAAGGGGGAGGGGACAGCGTGCGAAAGTGAAATCGAACCTTCGCTGCCGGCGTTTGCGCTTTTAGCCAGCAACAAAAACAACGAAGCCGGGCCGGTTTCAAAGTTTACGAGGGGCGCGATTGCACAGTGTTCCAAATTCCATTTAATTGGATTTCATTTTCCATCACATACAGGAGATGGTATTTTTATTAAAGCCAAGGCTATTAAATAACTTCAACAAAATTTTAAAGTTTAAGAAAAGGTTAAGAGTTTTTTTTTTTATTACATACAGGCGTTGGAATTTTTCTATACCCATAGAAATAAAAAAACTTTATTTCATTTTTAAAAATAATAACAAAAATGCAATTGTAAAAGGTTTAATTAAATGTTACCTTTTTCTGTTTAAAAAAAACTTTTGGCTACCTTTAAAAATATAGACAAAATTTTAAAATTACTTACTTTAATATAAGTGTCTGAATAGTAATTCATTTTTGATAGTTTAAGAATTATAGAAACGTGTGCCTTTGTTAAAGTTCTTGTCTATATTTAAAAATAGAATACATGTATAACAAAATTAAATATGACTTTTTTAAGCATTAACAACAAGATAATATTTGTAAAACTTGTATGGCTCTTATATCCCTAAATTTTATATGGCTCTTTTTAAAATATTTATACTATAGAAATCCAGTTCAGTCATATCGAAATAATTTATCATGAAGCACTGTGAGCCGGAGACCCAACTTTGAAGAAGTGAAGAGTGCGACGGGCGCCGCTGCTGCCTTCAATTAATAATAACAAAAATACGAATTGTAAAAGTTTCGCATTTATTTTTACATACGGTGAATGAAAATCCGTTTCGGTTTTAATTTTGGCTCCTCGCAGGCAGCACAGCTTTGATTTTTGGCCCGGTCACTGAACTTTGTCCGACTGGACTTTCGTCATGAAAATGTTTGCATACGTGAGAGACCGCCGATGACGCGGTGGCCGGGCCCTAATAAATATAATTACCCATCGATTGCCGGGTGGGTGGGCGACAATGAGTCGGCTTTTCCTCCGAATCACGAGCAGTTGGGGCTAATTGCGGACGGGGTCTTAACTCGGTCATAATCCAGGTGAGGTTTCGATTTTCGGTTATTTGTTTTAATTTAAACTCATTGCTCTTCTCTAATTAAAACCCTGCAGTGTCAAAAATATTCTTAATATTATTTACAAGAACATATTTTAAGTCAAATTCAAATACTTATGTTAAATGAGTAATTACCTTTTAAAGAAAACCATTATAGAAATTCCCATTGAGCTATTAATAGTATTTAAGTTGAGCTAGATGTTGTTTATTATTTAATAGTCCAGAAACTGAGAATGCAAATTTGACATGTTGTGAAAATGTTTTTCAAACATCTTGTCCAGAATTTCCCTCACCGACCGTGATTGCGGCTTAGCGATTCCAGGGGCAATTGGCAATGCAAATCAATTTTCAGATCTCAAGAAATATGCAGCTTTAATTAGTTAATAAGCGGCGCTGGCTCGCAGCTGACACCGTCGCGACATGGCCATGGCTTTGGTAGTTACCGTGGCTACTGGCTATGGTCTGTGGGTATGGGTATGGCTACCCAGGATTCCTCAGACGACGCTGATAAAGCCGGACTGGACCACAAATGGGCGTCGAGCGCAATTAGCGCCATATATCAATTACCGAGCAGTGCTCCACTCCACATTACGTATACGCAGGCGACGCGCGGCTAAAGTGTTTTCATTATAAATCATTTATTCAAATTGCATATTAGAGCGACTGGTTGTGGTCAGCACCTCGGCGCTGCTCCGATTGTGTTCCGGCGTCAGGTCTCGTTGGGAACAGCTGATCGATGGATCGGCTAATATATCCATATAGCGCCGGGCAGTGATAACCACCTGACGCCTCCCGAGCGGACAGCTGTCTCTGTCTGGCAGCGATCGTCTAGCATAAGCAATATTCAAATTAATGGGAATTTTCAAAGAATTCAGTCTCCACAAGTTTAATATTTATCAATCACAATACAATAAGATGAGGAAGATCATTATATCTAACCCCATTCCAAAATCATAAAATAAATACATGTTATTTAAAAGAAAATGTTGCCTTAAAATAGCACAAATATCAAAAAAAAAAAAATTTAATTTGAAAACAATATAGTAATTTAGAATTGTAAAAAATATCTCCATAAAATTATAATAACCTACTTTAGTCCTGAAACGAACATTAACATAAATTGAAGTTTTGGTCATATTCCCAATTAGACAAGATTGTTAAAAAATATACATTTTATGTAAACTCCATTTATTTGTAACTTTTACATACATCATTGTGCTTATTTTTTTTTTAAATACACAATATTTTTCCATAAAATTACATTTACAAATAACCCACACATTTCATAATTTCAGTTTGCATCGTTGTTTAAAAAAAGCTTTGATCAGATTCCACATTTCATAGTCGAGACATAAACCTCATTCAGCTAGTTTTGAAACCTAATGTGATCTTGCTTAGGGATGTAAAGAAAATGTTGACAGACTTCATTTACTTAGATGTTTGGGATTTAAAATTTGTTTGTATCAAATTCATTTACATCCCTATTTAGACGACGAACTGTAAATTCAACGATTTGTAATGTACCTACACATTTTGGATCAGTGTGAAAATACGTCTTTTTCATGAAAGTTTCTTTAATCTATTAAGTTTCTTCATAGACCGATTTTTAGTTTCATATTTTTCTATCTTGTGTGCCACTCGTCGGCTTGGTATTTAGTTATCTGTTTTCAGTTCCTGTTTTGTATCGGTTTCTATTAGCATGGTAAATGCATTTATCTTAAAAACTGTAAAAATTCAAACTGTTTGTAAAAAATTGTTATTGTAAATCTGTGCGTACATGGTCGCTAATGCGAGTTTTAAAAGTTCGTTGGTTCCGTAAAAGTTGAAAACTTATCAATTATCTGATTATATCTTACAAATTGGTCTTCAGTTACGGGTAGGTTGTGCGCTTTGTTAATTTTTAGTGAAACATAAGTGTATTATACCTCGATTAAAATAATTATGAACGCTTATACGTCAGTGTTGTCTTCTGTTTTAAGTCTTGTTTTTTAATAAAAAGTATTTTAATTGAGGATTTATGCATATTTAATAGAAATAAAATTAGACACATCTAGAAAAACCCATACAATTAATTGACTTCATACTTCACTTCAGTGAATCGCCGATTCAGTCAAATAAGTTTGAAATCAACTAATTTAAAAGTTCCTTGGAAGTATAGAATTTTATCCATTATGATTAAATCAAATAAGAAACAAATTTGAAGCAAGGAAAAATCCTTGAAAATGTTATATCTTACTATTTTTTTATCGGTTTCGTCACTATTAAACATTAAACTACCATTGCGTAAGAGAACTGATTTAGATCCTTAAAATAAAAAGAACAGCAAAGTCGAGCCTTTGATTTTTACTGATTTTTCCAAACATTCTGGTAAAACTAAGGCAGTTATACCATTGCAAGTATAGGTATCTACCCTTAATTTTCCTGTCAATCAAATCGAACCACCCTAAATGTTTGAAAATGGAATGTAAGTGAATTAGAAGGCGTCGTGGAGCTCCACAATGGACAACCGCAGCTCGGAGATGGGCGGTAGCTAGTGCGATCTGGCCACCAACTCCAGTCCGCCCTCCTCCTCCATTTTGCTGAGGAACTTGATAACCCGTTGGTGGGGTTCCGATTGACGGATCATGTCGATTAGGGCCAGCAGCTTCTTGATACCGATGCACACCCGTTTGCCGGCCATTTTTCTGGCAATATTCTGCAGCTCCTCGGCACTGAAAAAATCCGAGTCCTCCAGCACGGCGAGCACATGCTCGGGGTTCGAGAGATTGGACACATGCAACACGGACGTAAAAGCCGGAAGCATTTCCATCTCTTCGAGGACATCTTTTCGGCTGGAAGTGCACAGGATAAGCAGTTTTCGACCCTTGGGCGGCTGCTTCTTTAGCAGCACCAGTAGGGCCTGCAGCGTGAGATTGGAGTACCTGGGTCCGATCGGGCCGTAATCCAGCAATCTCTCCACATTGTCGACCACAATGCAGCTCAACGTGGAGCGATAGGCGTCGTCGAAGATCTTGCGGATGTGCAGGCACTTGGCAGACTCCGTGAATCCCACCATATCCTCCGGGGAACAGACCTTGACAAACGGGAAATCGCTCATTTTGGCCAGATTGGCGGCCAGTGCTGATTTGCCAGAGTTGGGGGCCCCTTCGATGAGAACAGACACTAGTCCAGAGCCTTCAGTGGCCTTCGCCTGTTGCACGGACAGCATTCCATCCTCCAGGATGTCATTGACCGGTGGACCCCAGTTTATAATGCCGCGCGCCAGTAGATTCTCTAACATTTCCTGGGCGGCTCCAAAAGCGGGCTTGATGTCGTTGTCCAAAGCGTGTAGGAAATCGGCACGGGTTACTCTCAACTTCTCCATAGCCTCGGGATCCACATGAACCTAAAATTTTAAACAAAAGGAAATTATATAAGATATGTATTGATAATCAATTCATTTAACCATTATAACTTTTCACTTGGTATCCGACCGAACAGTATACGTCTTTTGGATTGATTCCTTAGCTTACCGCAACCGAACTTATACAAACGCGAGAACCGAAACGGTAAACGAAGATACAACTGAAATTAATAAATATATCTAATAATTGTAACCTTATGATTCGTACGCGACGTGACATACTCCGTATCCGAACTTCTTGTAACCTCAATTACCATGCATTTGTAAACCTACATATGTATAAGAACCCTACCTTTGAATCCGCCTTTATTAATCGGTTCATAGCCGTGGATTGGGCCGCCCTGACCAGTCCCTCCAGTTCAGCGCCACTGAAATTCTTTGTCCTGGCTGCAATCTCGATGTTGTCCACATCGCTGGCTATCTTGTTGAAGTCCCGCATCCGTTTGGTATGGATGTTGAGGATCTGAACGCGTCCCTGCTCGTTGGGCAAGCTGATCTCCATTTGAACTTCCAAGCGACCCGGTCGCAGCAGCGCCTCGTCGATCATGTCCCGCCTGTTGGTCATTCCTATCACCAGGATATTGTTCAGCTGCTCCACGCCGTCGATCTTGGCCAGCAGTTGATTGACGACCGTGTCGTGGACACCACTATTGCCCGCCACCGAGCCACGAGCCTTGCAGATGGCATCGATCTCGTCGAAGATGATGATGTGAAGGCCACTGTTCGGCCCCAAACGCTTCTCCTCCTCCTCGGCATCGGCAAACAGGCGCCGGATATTGGCCTCCGACTCGCCCACGTACTTGTCAAGGATCTGCGGCCCGTTCACAATCTTGGGTTCGCGGGCATTCAGCATGGTTCCTATTTGCCGGGCCATCAGGGTTTTACCCGTGCCGGGTGGTCCGTACAAAAGGATACCCTTCACGTGTTTGATTCCGAGCTGCTCCACCAATTCCGGCGGGAAAACGCGAGAGGCGAAGGCGCGTCGAAAGATCGCATTGAACTCCTTGTCCAAGCCACCAATGCCCATCTTGCCAAAGTCCCAGTCCGGATTTATGATCGACTGCCGCACAATCTTACCCTTGGAGCGGCCCTGCAGATTTAGGACGGAGTTCTCGGCCTTCTCGAAGTGCACCACTGTGTTGCCAAGGATGCGACCGAACCTGACGTTCCGGGTCTTTGGGAGAGTATCCCCCACCGTTCGGGGATCCACCGCCTCCAGGGTTTTCACTGCGAGGCCCAGGAACTTCTTGTCTTTGAACTGTAAGGCAGTAAACACATTTATTAGAAAACACCTTAGGATAGGGATATAAAAGGGATAGTAGGGGACATGTAAAAATTACAAAGTTAGAATCATTTATAACAAGCGGAACCCCAACAGAAACCAAAATTTTATTGGTAAAAAATTGAAAATAATATGGCTAACATAAAATATTTGGTTCTTGAAAAGTCTACCAATCACATTCCATAAAATACCTATATGGCATTGAGCCAAATGCTTTCTCGATGTGTACAGCGCATACGTTCTAAATCTCGGTTCGTATAATATATACTCATTCGAATTTGTTAGGGGTCTAACTCAGAAGATTGCATCACGGTGTCAATTAGGCCATTACTTACTAAAAAGATATATGACTCAGCATCCCCAGTCATTCTATAAGTCAGTAAGATACATGCATAGCTATGTACAAAACTGACAAGTATAATAACAGATGAGTTTCAAAATGTTATTTCGTCATAAAAGTGATTAAGTAAATAGTTAACAAAATTTTATGAATAAAAAACAGGTGCAGCTATCATAGCAATTACTAGATTATGGTATCCGATCCTAAACTTTTTTAAGAACTGTGATTCTGGCATTTCTAAGCGGTAGAGTACTTTCCTCAAAGGACTCTCCCTCTTAAAGAAAATAGAATCCTATCCTGAAATTATGATAGCAGATCTAAAGCGATACTTTAGATCATTTACTTTCTAACCTACACCGTCCTATTTTCTGAGAGATTTTAAAACATACATTTTTTTAAGGGGAGTAACTCTACAGTTCCCCCATACTATTGATATCAGATTACCCTACCTGGAAGACCAGGGTTTGTCCGACGGTCAGGGGCAATCCGGCGAACTGCATGAGGAACTCCTTGGCCATCTCGTCCGAGTCGTAGGGCTCCTGCGTGGTGGTCTTCTTCTGCAGGAAGTCCGTCTCGAAGGACACGAGTGTTATGAGGTCTGCACTGGCGTCGAATCGGTAGGCCCGGACGTCTATTTCCTGGTTGATGGAGAGCGTGGCCCACTTCCGCTGGACGAGCGAGAATCCGACGTGGCCGGGCGGCAGTTCCGCCCCGGTGATCTTCTCCAGCGCAAAGATGTAGTGCAGCCCCGGTCCCGGCGAGATGTCCACATATCTGGGGAGTGTTGGGGGAAGGCGGTGTTGAAAAGCGTGAAAATCCGCCCACGTAGTCGCGGTGAAAACCGAAATCCAAAGACCACTCACTTGACCTCCTCCGTGAAATCGGAACCATTCACAATGGCCCTGTTCGTTAGGGACAGTTCGTCCGTCGGGCATTTCATCGCCCTCATCCGATGCGCCATTTCAGTGGACATTTTCTAGGTATAATACAAAGGTTTTACAGCTCAGTTTTTTAATAATACAATCCCAGAATTGACTCAGCAATCAGCTGTTTATTGCAGCCCTGGCATTGTATGTGTGTATTCGCTGCGAGGGCCAACAGAAACTGGCTGCTACGTCATCCAGTTGAGACCAGCTGTTAGCCATCCAATATTTTTCACAAAAGTAGTTTAAAACAAGAAAAAACGCTTTATAGAACGTCTTGCCCATGGAGATGTTTTGGGTCTCCAAGGCCATCTTGTTTTGCAGCAGCTCATCTGGCTCAAACACATTTGAAGCTTCCGTTTCGGCCATAATTGGACCCATCTTGGAGAGATTGGACCCATAGCTAATGGAAGTTTAGAGGCTGATCGGCTCGTGGCTCCTGGGCGGTTGCTTTTTCAGAACATCCATCAGCGTTGGAAAAACCTTCTTTCCTCTTTCGTTTTCATGATACCATTGGGGATCAGTCGGTCTACATTCTCGATGACGATCCAGCTACGCCTGCAAACTAAGACATCCTTCACGACTTTCTGTACATGCAGACATTTACGTTAGTAAAACATCAGGCAAACATAAGGAACAAAGAACGACCTCTAATAGCTCCCCATGACTAGGTTGGGTTACGTTGCCCTCACCAAAGATCGCATGCTGTACGAACAGCAATTCATCATCCAGGATGCCAATGTCTTCCCGGACCACTTGGTCTAGCTCCTCTATCTTTATCAGCGGGCAAACATCAAGGATGAAGATCGAAGACTTCGCTTGCAGGAAGTCCAATCGCTCCTACTAAGTCGCCGGTATTGACCATGTGGTGACTAATTTTCATTTCCAAATTTGCCATTCCAGCTGAATTTCCAAATTTTCCAAATTTGTTCTCAGGCATGCACGATCAGCTGTTTTAACAGAACGTTGCTAAACATCGATTACTTGACTGCAATTATCGAGATCGGTTTTAAATTTTTATAAAACGCAACCAATCGATATTTAGAAGGCTTATAATTTATATATATTATATTTTTTTTTAATCAAAATTGTTTTTAAATTGTCTGGTTTGCTATTTATAACTGTGAGCATGTACATTATCGCACAAAATGTAAATACAAACCCAATCCGACATGTACTTTACGATATTTTACACTTACTCTACATAAGCACAAAAGAGGATCAATAGGAGTTTAAATATACTCCTGGATGCGTCGAATAAGGATGAGGCATGCGATAATTAGTGGTAGGGGTTCTGGTCGCAAAGGAATTGTCAAGCGATTGCCGGAAAACCGTTGAAAGGTTAAGCGTATTCCCAGTCGCAACAAATCTCAATTTTTGGTTATTAAAAGATAGCATTTGCATACGATTAACGTATAATTATCAAAGGCAATTATATTGATAAAGCCATTGCAAGGTTCCGATAAGTCGGCTATTTGAACAATATTTTCGTGCGCGATAAATGTTATCAGCTTGGTATATTGGTATTCTCTGCAAAATTGACGAAAAAATGGTATTTTTGAATACTGCATTTCCACTAGGCAAAACGAAATGTGCGCGCGAAATTTAAATAAGAGTGAGCCTATCGATAAGTGACAATAATATAAAAGCTTGTTGATAAAATGCCTTTTAAGTTCTTAACTGTTTCTTACAAATGAAAAAATGCGTGTGGCCTTGATCGTTTTACTCTACGGTAATGTAAAAATATTTTTATTTTTATTTTTTGGAGCTTAAAGTGTGTAAGGTTTCTTACTTAAAAAATATATACAAAACTGTAATATTATTATAGATACCAACCTTTGAAAATATCAAAAACATCGTAAAGCAATCGATAGGAGTGCAGTTTTCGAGCGACGAGTATTGCCCGTTACAATTTAAACTACTTTTTGATTTATGATATTCTTTAGTTCAGCTCTGTTTGCAGAGACCTATGCACATATTACAGAATCCCACTGGTTCCTCCTCGCTTTTCGGTTTTTCTGTTCGATGGCTGTGCAATTATTTTCAATCCAGCATTTTTCTTCGTTTCTTTGCCGTTGACCTCGCGCAGTTAATCATTCGCATCGATAATTGGATAGTGGATGTCTCTATTCGTTCTGGCCTCTCTCCCAAATTTATAGCGTGCATTATATTCGGACAGTTTAATTGGGTATCGACATTTATTAATTTGTCCGGCCTGCTTTAGTATAATGCCGGTAATTTGTTGGCCCATCCGAATTTGACCACTCAAGGCTTTCAACACTCTGCGTCCGTTCAGTTACCCTTTTTTCAGGCCAATCCATTTGCATACTGGATGGGGAAGAGACTCTCGCGTCAGCTATGCACATTAATTAGGCCGCTTCATTAGACACATGTCCATCAAAAGTGGCCCAGGTCCAGGTCGTGGTCGTGGTCCAGAGCCCAGCTCCAGACTTGACGACTGCGCCGCCGGCTAGGGAATATATATACATGTATATGAGTTGGTATATATCCCGATCTCCGATCCTCTCGTGTTGCCTGTTTTATGTAATTAAGCCAGGCGCTCACTATTTAAATTGCTGCCGGGTGGCGCGGGGAAGTCAAGGAGCAACACTGAAACGGAGACAGAGCTTGGGATTCAGCACTTAACAAAACTGGCATTCAAAGTCCTCTAAAATGTGTGTTAAAATAAAAGTGGGCGAAAACGTTAAGCAATTACAAAAGTTGTACCTTGCATTTTTACAAATTAAACCTACAAAAAGTCATAAAATATTAAAACAAAAGTCTTGTGAAGGTAATATTTTCTTTATTCAATATTTTTATTAAACGCATTCACACACAACGCATTATATTTTATATTTTTAAGTTTAAACTTTACTATAAATTTATTTATATTGCAAACCTTTGTAAATATTTTCATTTTTCCTACTGTTAAAAATAAAAGAACATGTAAGCATATGGGCGAACATTTTCGATTTTCTCTGACAAAAATAAACTGAATATTTTACTTAAATATACTCAAGCTTACGTAATCAGGCTCACAAATATCTAGTTGTTTATGAGTTCCATTTTGTTTTATAAGTCAAAAAAAAACATTTCTTCAATAATAAATTTAAGAGAAGGTACACTAAAAAAAACATTCTACGCTGTATACATTTTTTTTATGGAAAGATTTCTTAATTTTTATGAGTGCACCCCATATGCGCCTGGGTGTATCACGACTTGGCAATTGAGGGCCAGCTGAATCGGCTGAAAGCCCAGGCCTTGGCCAAGTGCAACTTGCGGGTAGGGCAGCAGCCTCCTCATCGAGATCCGCATCCTCATCCTCGAGACTCGAGACGTTCGCTCGTCAGCGCTTGAGCCAATAATTATGGTTATTAATCGGCCTGGGAATTGGCTGCTAATTTGCAGTTTAGTTACAAATTCTGGCCGCCAGCGTGCAATTACCCGCTTAAATTATAGCCTCAAAATAAACAAAACACCGCAACGCCAACGAGAATCGCTGGACGCGATGGTCAGTTCACTTTATTTCAGAACCGAACAGTTCACAAATCGGGAAAAGGTCACACCAACAGGCACACAGGAAAAAATTATATTAAATATTGCAATAGTAAATACATTTTGAGTTTGACGTTCTAATCTGATTAATTAAAATATCTCTAAATTGTAATCTTAATTTAAGATATGTGTGCATAACTTGATGGTATAGATCACTGAAGTCCTACCAAGTAGAGTATTTATATTATGAGTATTATCCTTAGGATGTTAAATTTAAATATAAGTATTATCTGTTAGTACCTAAGACTAATTCATAGACCTATGTTATGTTGAAAAGAAAACGATGTAATCTAACATAATTTTTAAAATTTTCAGTAAATATAAATAAATTACCATTATAAAATAAGGACCTCTGAAAACCTAATATGGAAAATTTCAAAAAAGCTGTTTTAGCTTAGTATTTTTAGTAGTATTATTATATTTTCTGCAAAGGAATCACGCTCTGTGCAACATCCAGGCACATTTAGCCTTATGCGTGTTTGCTTATCACGAGTCTTATCGCCGATTAGGCCGGGTCAATACCGCACATCAGCTAATGATGCTGCCAGATCGGGGCTGCCAGTCCGCCAACTCCTGGAACTCGTAATTAGACGCCAGTTCTGGGGCGTTACTCAATCAAGAGTTGATGGCACAACCCCCTTTCCGTCCGGAGCGGCGGAGCATCATCACCATTATCATCATCATCATCATCATCGGAGGAGCAACTATCCTGCCGCATGGTGATCGGTGATCGGGCCCAACTACAACATAATTTCCAGACGTCGACGCGTCGCTCTTCCAATTTCGGAGGCGCGCTGGCAACACTTTTGGGCCGCCAAATCAAATCGTGTGCTGTTTATTTAAATAACCATAATTTACCGCACCATCCAGATCCAGGGCCGCTCTTAACCCGCTCCTGCCCCGTTGCCCACCGCTTCTGGGGCTATTTATTAACCCACACACTCAACGGATCCCAACTGCACCGATCTGAACCGAGACGATCCTTGACTTTTATGGCCTGGCACATGATTTTCCCGGGCTGTGAGAACATAAAAATTCAATTTAATATGCTCTCCAAGATCTTCGTGGATTCCTATACCATCGTTTCCCCATCTGATTTAGCTGGAAAGCGTTTTGTCTTTGAATTTCTGTTCACCATTGTGGCCCATATGCAATCAATGCCGGTTATGTCAGCCCATCTAAATTTGTCGTGGGTGTTTGTTTGTGGGATCGTTTTGTCCATAATTATGGTTATATAGATTCCAATCGGAACACACCATAAAATCTGATAGGAATTGCTCTACTTTACGTTGCATACTTTTTGGGTAAAAGGTCGAAAAGTATGTTTTCAAGAAAATGTCAAATTTGTAAGCATATAAAAATGAAACACTAAATACTTGAGTATTTTTAATTATGTTTTTTATTTTATGGAACAAAGCAATCTATTACTTATTAATAATTCCAGTTGGTAAACGTTTAGTCTTAAAATATGATTACTAAAATACTACCAAATAAATGCTCAGATGTTAATAGCTAGATCCTGCCTCTAAATAAAGAAAAGTTCAGGTATTTCCATCCATTTTTAATCCTACTAAACAATCAATCTCCAATCTGATTAAATGGAATTCTTCTTTGTTTACATACTTTACATATTAAACCCATCATATATCGATTTTGGCCAAGTGCCAGGACATAACGCACTCCATGCCATTATAAACAATTTATGATCCCACCGGTTGGGAACGTCCGAAAGTGGCCAAGTAATTGGCCAAGTCGCTGCGTCCGATAATCTGCAAAGATCTTTTGCCTAAGTGGATCTCTAGTTGGATGGTTGGTGGACTCAGCACGTCAAGTTTAGAAAAATGAGCTTGTTAACGCTCCATGATGAGCCCAGTTAGTGTCTAACCCGGAGCCAGATCGATTCGATCCGATCGTTCTCAGATGGAGATGGATGTGGATGTGGAAGTGAATGTGGGGGCAGGGCAAGTCGCCCTATCCTTTCGTATCCCATCCTATACGATCCGATCCGAACCGAGACTCATCATTAGGGCCCTGTGTAAAATTACAACACGATAACACGTAATCATTAGCGTTGCTCCGGGACGGTGTGAGCAAACAATTTGAGGGGCCTCAGAGAGCCAGTCCCGAAGCGAGGGAACCCAACTTCGATTTGCAGTTTCATTATCAAACGGGCCAAAGAACATAATTTGACTAAGGCCAAACATTTGGCAACAGCAACGGCAAACGGCAAACGGCGAGAGGCCAATTTGCAGTTCTCGACGGACTGCCAGTGGTAGTCCGTCTATCGATCACGTTTCGAACTGAAAGGCACGACCATGACGACGGAACCGCCGATCTGCACAGTGGTGGAGGGAACCTAATGGATCTGGTTAGTTTTCGATTATTTTATACTACTTCTTAAGCTTTAGCATACAAAATACTGAAGATTAAATACCAAATGTACGGGATAAGGCCCAAAAATAGTAGTATTAAATAAAAAATGTTTATAATACACCCTTAAACAAACCAGTCATAATAAATGGAAAAAGTTAATGGAATTTAATTAATACAAGCTTAAACAATAATAATTGTTAATAATTAAAAATGACTCATGATTCGATTTTTGAAATGACCCCGTTTCTCGCCTTTAGGTTAAGCTAAAATTGGACCTAAAAAACAAAATACCATATGTTTTCCCATTTTAAAATCTAGTTTTACAGCACCCCTAACAGTTAGTTAAAAACATATTTCAAAATAGTGTTAAAAAACCTTGCCTCCACAGCCACAGATTTTACTTAAGGTATTAAGATAACCTATGTTTTAACCTCAGGTTACAATTTAAAGGTGGTATCCGTAAATATATCTTATAAGAACACCAACCACTGTGCGATGCGTCTTCGATAATGCGGCGCTTTGTGGTTGCAGTTGCAAAATTTGTCCAAGACGCCATTGGAAGTACTGTGCAGTGGGTGGGGGCTGGTTGGGGCAGGGGCTGGCTGACAATTTAGAACTTTTATGCAATTAATTGCAACAGTTTTGTGCCAGGAATGTGCCCCGGAGGCACCACTGCCTCCGCTCCCCGTTGCAAACGATTCTGAACCGTTGCTGCTGCCGTTCTAACCACTTTTGGGCCGTTAATTTAAAAATTGTGCTCACGTTCCGGCAATTTGCTGACCACCCACATGCAAATCCAGCGCCAGAACCACCATATATCTTCGATCCTTTTCTGGGGGGGATTTATCCAGCCGGAGCGCGATTCGCAGAAAATTAGCAGCCCGACAGCGAGTGAGCGCAATGCAATTTGCAACGAGCATTTGATTTGATTTGATTCGATTCGAGTTGCGGGTTTCCGAGTTTGCATTGGGCCCAGTCTGCTGTTTGCCTAATTTGACACTCGGGGCTGTTGTGCAATTGGCCTTATAAGTCGGTGGGTAGAACCCAACTACCCACCGATATGTGGGTGCGGGGCTTTGTTAGCTTTCCGTACTCAAAGATTGGCTCTGGCAATGGGTGCTAATGCGGGGTTTTGTCTCGAATTGGCCATCTTGTGTGTATGATTGAATCGACTTGTTGCCGGAATTATGAGTGGCTTGATCTGCGATTGTTTTTCTCGAGATTGTTGGCTGAACAGCTTGTTAGCTTAAATGCCAACTGGATAATTATTTTTAATGAGCCGCATTATAATAAAGGTGGGAGGCTCATAAAAATAATGAAGTAATGCATAGCTCTTTGAAAGTTGAAAGTAAATTGAATTGAAAGGTTGATTATTAGGGATTGCTAATTCTGTGAGATAACTAATTTAGTTTTGAATATTTAACAGCAAGGGAATGCAGCCATGAGACTCCCTGACAAATTAGCAGAAGAACAAAGTAAAGGCCTGGCCAGAAACCAAAAACGCCGGAGTCGTATTCAAATTTAGATTCCGATCCACAGAGCACTCAAAGTCACAGTCGCAGTCAGAAAAGCGACAACAGCAACACGAGCAACAGGCAACAGGCAACATGCAACAGAACTTGGCAACATTTACGATTGCTGGCTGGGCTTCCTTGTATGGGCTGTCACAGCTAGTCGAAGTGAAGAGTCCGGCTTTGGGAGAAGACATGCTCGGAGGAGAGTCTCCCGGCCGAGTTGGTCAGTCTGGCCGGGCACTCCAGTCCGAGTCAATATATATTCCAAAAGGAATTCCGCAAATAATTGCAGAGCGGCCAAAACTTATGGCGATTGTGTGGCCGACCGGGCATGCAAGGCTCACTGAAAGAAAGTTTAGGGATTTGAAAATAAATATTTAATTTATTTATGGTGATTTATTGTTTTAAAATGGGGAAACTTTTTCCCACAAACATAATTTTTTTAAATTTAATATTTAACAAAGAATATCCCTCTTCAGAATGTTGACCCTTATCTGAATGTTGATTTTTTTGTAATCTCAAATTTTAGCTTGTGGCTAAAACAGATCTGAAACTTTTTATAGCCCAAGTTTATTTGATTTCTATTTTAAATGGTGTCTTAGAAAGCACTCAACGACAAAAAATAATTTAAGAATTAACTATGAGGGTATTTAAAATAGGTAGATAATAATAAAGTAAGTATAGCTGTGCCGACAAAATTTTGTTTACTTCAAGTAATTGCTTACTTGGAACCTTTTTTCCCACTGTAAACAGGCCTAACCAGCGGGGCAGTTCACGTCGCATTCATCACGTGCAGCCAGCAGCCGCGAACAAAAACAAAGCCTGAAATAAAAAACAGCAGAAAAGAGGCAAACATTTCGAATGCAAATAAAAAGTCGCGCCAATAAACTAGACTTCGCGACGGCGGCGCAGACTCAGACAATGGCAATGCAACTGGGATTGGGATGGGGACTGGGTTCCAGGGGGATAAGGAGGATCAGGGGGAGGAACTGGGACCTGGCCACCGACCCTGCAAATCCGCGACGTCATGATGTCTCGCTGGGACTTGGATTTCAGCCGGATCGCGCCCCACCGCCACCGCCCTCGGAGTCATCTCGATCGCAAAATTGCATACAAATCGGTTGTTTGGTAAATTTAACATAAGCGCGTCAGTAGCGCCTCTGGTCCGTGTCTGCTTTTCTGTGTCCAGTGCCTTACCGAGGCGAGCTTGGAATAATTTAAGGAGGCCGGGAGGCGGGCACAGAACCAAACAATCACTCGGGGGCACAGTGGTTCGAGAACTCCGGGATTAGGTCGAATTTATGGGAAAGAGCAGTAGCATCGAAAATAAAGATATTTAAAAATATTATTGGATGAATGAAATATTTTTTCAGACTTAAATAGCAAAGCAGAAAAACCCAGATATACAGGCAATAATTATTTTAAAACTTGAAAAAATATTCAATAATTTTTAAATATTGCTTTTGTTGGTAGCATTTAATTCGCATAGGATTCTTTTTGTAGTTCCTTTCCATTTTGATTTTAAAAATTTGAGTAAAGGTTGTTCTAAACTATTTAAAGGCAGCTCTCCCGACTTCATTGTAAAACTAGTTGTCAAAATTCTATACCCTATTTTATCAGTTAACTTACTACCTACGAGTACCAGTTAAAAATTAATTATCATTTTAATTTTCTGATTCTGCAAATGCTAGCTAATATGCATTAGATTATTATTATTTATGTAGTGGAACACTTTTAATTAAAATATATTTTGGTTGGATCATACACAGAGAAAATTATGACGTTCTGAAATTGATTATTTGTATTCTCAATTTGAGGATGTACTCAAGAACTGTTTCTCACTTTGAGCGCTGGAAATTTCTCAGTACTAGAAAAGGGGATACTCGTTTCCAAAATTCAAGCTAAATTATTTCTTAAGATGAGTGCAGTTTGTACTCATATTGAGGAAAATTGTTCAAAAAAGAGCACATATGTACTCAATTTAAGTACAAATTTTTTGAGAAATTTGTACTGAAAGTGACTATTTTGCACTCAATGTGAGAATTTTTGTTCATGCTGAATTTTTGAGTACAAAAATACTCAATTTGAGTACAAATTACTTGAATAATTCTCTCTGTGTACATTTCTGTAATTTTGTCCCACTGTGCTGTGGGCTGGGGCTTATCTTGTTAGGACTGGCCGACTGGCCGCTCCTGTCCTGTCGTGTAGGCATCATGTAAAACGCATTCAGTTGGCCCCTCCCCGCCTACGCCACTGTCCCTGCTCGAAAATTCGACGCATCCACATCCACGTCGCCGCGCCTGTTGATCAGTGTCGTTGTCGTCTTCGATGTTGCTGTTGCTGCTGATGTTGCTGTTGCTGCTGCCGATGTTGCTGCCGTGTTGTTGCTGTTGCCGCCGTCCATTTGAGTCAGGCGTTTGGGCGCTGCAATTTGTTTGAGTTACGGCGCTTGTAAGCACACTTTAAGGATCCATTGTATTCCAATCAATAAGCCGGGCATGACAATGAGACAGAGGCCCGGGCTCCCGACTCTCCACCGAATGTCGCAAATGTGTGTCTTTGTCTCCGACTCTTTCGGCGAGTGGAGCGCCGTTGTCGCCGCCTTTTAGGTCCTTTGGGTGTTATGCGAGCACTTCGGTTTTGGCATTTTTTCATCGGCAGTATTCGGAATGCTTCGGTCGAAATATGCAATTTATTTTATTGGCTATTGCATTGAAAAATGTATCAGCTAACAGGTTTTTTTTATCATTAAAAAACAAATTCTAAAAAAGTGTTTATAATTGTTATGATGATTTATCATTTTCATCAAATTAATAAAAAATGGTAAATCCTTGTATTATTGAAACAAAATAGTTTAACTACACTAAGAAAACCTTTCGAATTCTTCAACGTTAATCCTAAGCGAACTAATTCAGAGCTGGCAGCTTCCTTTGCTCCACTTTTCCATTTGCAATTCAAATGCGTTGATGTGATAGCCACATTGACTTCCTTGATCGATTCAGTGATTAACTGGTTTTACATTTCCCAGATATTAGCACCACCTTTGTGGCAGCGCCAATTGCCACCTCAGCAATCACTCCGGGCCCGGCCAATTGACTTCCAATTAAATGTGTCAAACGACATAGACCGTTAACACGCCAAGTCCATAGTTGAGACTGGCTCGATCGTTCAGGCCAAGGAACATCGGATGGTTCTCGGCCTGAATTTCATTAGCATATCATCTGAGCGGAGCGGCAGAAAGACGCTGCTGTAACAAAGACCACAATCAGAGCCAAATTTATGTGCAGCTACAAGAACTTTGCTAGAACACTTCAAAAATTCTATATTTCTTTAAAAAAATATTTTTTTCCGAAAAATATATATAAGGCATACCTTATTTCCATATATTTCAAAACTAAAAAAATATCAACATTATTTCAAAAATCTATTTATTATAAGATCTAGTCTATATACTATTCTAATTTGTTAAAAACTAAACTTCAGAGTTCTAGAAGTAAAAAAAATACTTACCCGAATTTATTTGTAATATTAATTACTATAGTTATATGTGAACAATATTTAAAAGACGCTAAAATTTTAAATGAAAATAAAATTATATGCACTAATAGTGTTCATTTTAATTTTGGTATTCCAAAACTAAAACTTAAACTTTGGCTTATGACTTTGTAATGTTTAATTTGTCTTCAAGTTTCCTTGAAAAAAACTCATACGACGCGTATGCCTGTTAGAATTTTGTACAACTAAATTGTTTTCTAACCGACACTATCTGGGAATTTTATAAAAACAAAAAAAAGTTTTTTATCAGTGCAGCAAGGCAGTTTAAGGGATTAACGAGGATTAGAAAACCTTGGCAACCGCGCACAATTGGCCAGCTCGACCGGGCTGAGGAGCTGACGAACTGACCGACTGAGTGACTGAATGGCTGACTGACTGACAGACTGACGAATATCCGCGGAGGAGCCCAGCTCAGCCTCAACCTCAGCTGATGGCATTTACGATAAATTTACGCAAGTCATTTGACAACGCTGCAACTGCCGCATCATTATGCGGCCGACTGCCGGGCTCAAATATGCACAAATATGCAAAGCAGCTACTGATGATTGTCGAAAGTTGTTAGCAGAAGAGCAACAGCACGGCTGCAAAACAAACAAAATGTCGCACATTAAGCGGCTGAACATATCTCAAATGTCACGTATACGTCATGTCGGCCGCTCCGCTGACGAGGCAGCGGCAATTAATTAATCCTGCACTCCAGCTCCAACATAGTTGGCCCGGCTAACTAGACAGCGACTAGCAGGTTGCCAGTGGCCAACGGCCGATCCCCGAGCTCCAGCCCGAGTCCAGGCCCACATCTTCATTCAGATCCCGGCTTGGCTCTTTCGCCTCATTCATGACTCTCTCGGCTGGCATATTAAAACGTGTCTAGGAACAGGTGAAGATGTTCACATAAATTACCACCTCTTCATTAGTCGGGCGTACGGAGAGCTCAGCACAGTGGGGCAAAGGTCAAGGGAGGTGTTTACTTACGGGTGGGTTCATCATCTTGGGGTTTCTTAACACAAGCAAAGTCTTAAATTTAAATATTTTTAACATTTTAAAAATATTTAAACTTAAATACCACACCATTGAATGTGGACTAACAACTAAAAACTATCTTGAAAATTTTCAAATATTTCTAAATTTTAAAAAATATGCAAGCCACATATCACAATATATTTTTGAACTATGAACTTAAAATGATATTAAAAATTGTATGTTACTTTTTATTTAACAAATAGTGAATAATATGCAAAATACAGATTTAGAAGTTCATATGGGTATTTAATTACTGTTTTATTTAAATATATTTTTAGAAATATTAGTAAGATTAAAGAGTCCTAACCCTCTGATGTTACTTTTTATGAAATACTTATAGAGAATATTATGGAAAATACAGTTTTAGATGTTGATAGGTGTATTTACTTACTCTTTTAATTAAATATATTTTTAGATATATTAGTAAGATTAAATGGCATAAACGCTTTTCTAAATATTATATTATTATATTTATGACATTGTATATTTTATAGACGTTTAATACGGTTTCTATAAGTTTGAAATACTGCAGTTTTAGTACTTTGTGTTATTTTATTCCAAGAATAATTAAACAATATTAAATTGATCTTCTATTAATAAAACACAGGATATAGGTTTATATGTAAACCTGATCCTCGACCAGTGTGCGCCTCTTTGAGCGGGCTTAATGGAATTTAATTTCTTGTTAGCCGCAGCTAACTGCAACTGCATCGCGATAAGACCTGCGTGCCTGACCCCATAAGCCGGGATCCCCGAGTGGAGCTGTAGCCCTCTAGCCATGGAACCATAGAGCCATGGAGCCATCGAGCCGTGGGGCCATCGAGCCAGCTCGTTTCCTGTGACACAGTTCTGGCAATTAGTCATGGGAATCACGTATACGCCCTGCGTGTCTGGCAGCCATTTTATGGCAAAAGGCCTCAACGTCAACGCAGGGCTTTTGTAATTTTAATTACTTCCCCTTGATGGCTGGCTGAGTTATTGGCCAGGGAGTGGGAGTGAAGGACCATAAAGGACCTGCTCCTCCGAAGTGACGGCTCGCCAGATTGTTTTACAACATAATTAAGCAGCATTGTTGTTGGCGTCGGTGCGAATTATGAAGTGCAGTCAAGTGCATGTAGTGCGTTGTTCTGGTCCTTTCGTTCATTTTTTACACGGCAATAGGGGCAGGCATAAAAAACGTCACTCAGCAACGCCCCTGTCATTGTGCTAACTCCTTTTGCGAGGAGGTGAGAACCGAGCAGACCATGTTGCAACTTTATTTTCATGCCCCGGGCGTGCGAGAACAACAACCAACAACCAAGAACAACAACCAACAGCGACAACTGCAGCAAGTCAACAACAATTCGATACACACTTGCCACTTGCCATTCTGGCCAAAAGTACCAGCCACTTGGCCACTTGGCGACTGCCTGGTGTGAAAGCGTGTTGCCATGCTTCGGTCCAGATTCTGATTCCATTCGACTCTCACAGCACTGCAAAAAAATGTATTTAGCCATTCTGAATACTTTTAACTTCAAATTGTAATAGACATTGTAATTAAAGTCAATAAGGTTTCCTTAAAATTAAAAAAAAATATTTTAAATTCATTATCCAATTTTATATGGCATTAAACTTATTCCTAAAGTTAAAAATTAAAATATTTAAATTGTACTAAAATAACTGAGAACAAAGATGTCTTTTCTTTACATAAAGTAAAAAAATATATAATAAGTTGCTATTGTTATTGAATTATTATAAGGTTAGAAACTTATACACTCCTATTATTCATTGGATTATATAGTATTCCATATATCCTAACACAATTAAATTATATATGTATTGTTTTAATTGTCTGTACTATAATTTCGAAATTTTAATTGGAAGATTATAAAAATAAGTACTTTTATAATAAAAAAATTAAATTTAAAACTTTGGTTTTAGGAGATACAATTAAAACTATTTTTCTCCGAGTGTCAGCAATTCGCATGCTTTTGGAGATGGGTCCGAGTTCGGGCTTGGATTCGGGTCTGTCTGGATTCTGTCCGTCTGCTAAAGCGTTCAGCATCGATTCGTTATGATTGCATGTTAAATGGCTCCCGCTGAGTTATTACGAGACAAAATCCTTATTTATCGCTTTCTGATTTATTTGTAAACGATTTTCATGCCCATCGCCCATGGACGTGGATGTGGATGTGGATGTGGACGTGGATGTGGATGTGGATGTGGATGTGGACGTGAATGTGGAAGTGGATGTGGATGTGGCCCAAGATGAAAATGAGGATGAGGATGGGCACCAGGACCTGCAGTTCGACTTTGGCTGGCATCTTGATGGGCTGGCCAGGTTGTTTGCTCAGCAGAATCTCAGTTGGTTCTTGCCAATTTTTACTGATTTCAACGCCTTGTTTTATGGCCAGCAAAGGGTTCTCCGTGTTCTCCTCCACCGCCCCTCGCACTTTTATTACTTCTTGTGTGCGTTTCTTATCTGTTTGGAAATTGTTGCTGCTTACTTAATTTTGACATATTTATTTTTATTATGTGCTGCATACTGGCGGTGGGAGTGGGTTCCTCCTTTCCCCCAATCCTGAGCAACCCACACTGGTGATTAAGTGGGATTGTGGGGGTCAGGTTGGGGTCAGCTTGGTCATTTGGTCTGCAGGCCAGGAGAGTTTTTTCTTTATTTCTGCCATTTAGACAATCGAGGTGGGAAATCCATTGTGAACCTAAAATAGTTTGGGACAGGTGCAAATTCAATGGAATTTTCAAGTGGTTGAAAGGTAAGAAGATGTCTAAAGATGATATACGGTTTTTGGATCATTATTATTTCTAGTATGGTTAGAAAGTCGGTAATACAAATTTGCAGTTCATTTACCATTTAAAATGTCACAAAATACTTCCAAAATCAGTAATGAAAAAAATTTTAATTGCTTACACATTCCTTAACCATTTTCCACCACCTTAATAATTCCCCAACTGATTTTTACTTTGGTATTCCATAAGCCAGTGCCATTCAATTGGCCAATTTCTTGACACTTTCAATTCGCCGGATACCAAAACACCAGACCAATTTCTCAGTTATGCCCCAAGAATGCAGAAGACTGAAAAATAACCAAAGACAGAGAAATGGTCGACGCCTTCTGTTAACAACCGAAACGAAAGAGCCGAACATGGCTTATTAAAACGCAAAACGGCTTTTTACGATGGCAATAAATTGGTGCCGGGTATGGAACTGATTCTGAACCTGAAGCGGTTTTGAGGAGCTGAGTCGGGGAGTCGGATGGTCGGGGTGTTTGGGGATCCAAGATCGGAGATCGGGGAATATCGGGGGCCGGGGTATGCAAAGCTAAAAAGGAGCTGCAAGCAGGCATCCAGAGAGGCCAGCGTTTATGGCTTAAATTAATAAAATAAGCTTTGTCAGACAATTTACAACGCGTCTTCAGCGAGCAGATTACGAGCACGCGGACACGATCCAACTGCCATCCAGAAAGCAAGAAGCAACAAGCGAAAAGCAAAAGCAAAAGCAGCATCATCAGCAGCGGACTAAAAAGCAAACAACAACACGCCAGCAGCGGTGAGAGCAACAAAAATCAGCGGGGATACTAACAAGGAAGGAAATCAAACTATCGGAACCGAAGTATCAGATACTCTTTCAGATATATTACTTTAAATTAATATATAAAATAAAATAATTGCTCAAAAAATCAAAATGCATATCCACAATGCGTAAGGATCGTTATTGTGATGCATTTGTAGTACCGGATCTATGTAATAAAATGTAGTAATATGTTCCTAGTTTTTAGCTTAATTTAAGTATGTTACATATTCGTTAAAAATATTCGTTAATACTTGAAAACCCTGTATCCAACTGAAAAAACTTATTTCGAAATGGACTGAGTACTTGTATCACATGGTTAACGAAGATATTATTTTATATTCTAGCTTAAACAAACCTATTTTTTTTTATTTTCTTAGAAGTATACGTTATTAACAAGCCCCTCATTACTGTTATTATTACAAAACCATGTGGCATTAATGATAGTATACTTTTCTTAAGGGTATTAAAACCAAGTAGGGGAAAACCAACGGCGACATTGGATGTTGCCTGACTGTCTGCCTGGACTTTGCTTATTTAGAGAGGTGGAGATGGAAATGGCAACGAAAATGGAGGGGGTGTCTGGAGAGTTGCGGTGTTTGTCCGTTAATTAGTGAACATATTTCGTATAATCGGTGTCATATTAGTTATAAATTGGATAAAAGCGCAAAACGACAACTTAATTAATTTTAAATTCCAATTTATAAACAAGAAATGCGAAATGCAAAAGTGGTTGCCGTTGTCCGTTCGATGGTGTTGCTGTGGCTGTTGCTGCTGATGATGATGGTGCGGCATTGATAACGATTATGGAAGTACCCAAAGCAGGCACCAGTCGTGTTTGCTAATCATGTCCGAGGCATAGAACTAAGCCGATCCGATCCCCCCGCGATTGCCCCGTCGTTATTTCAGTATTTCTGCATTCCTGCCACAGCTTCATTTAAATTTCTCTCCTCCTGCGCCGTTGGCCTTCCCTTTTCAGCCAGTTCCGAGAATCCGCGGACTCGGGATCGTTGGGCCCACAATATTCGATTAGGTCGCCGGGCGGCGGAGGCCGTGTCTGCCGTTGATATATTGCCAACGATCATCAGCGATCATCATTTTGTTTTGAGCAGATTGCATTTCGTTGGCTGGGAACGGAGGAGTCGACCTGCAGAGGATGCCGCGAAATTACCTTATAACTTAATTCATTAATAAATTTATGAATTGATCGTTGTAAATTGCTGTCCGAATTTATGGGACTCAGTTTTCTGTCATTGAAATGGTTTATTTAAGCAGGTCTTGGCATAGATGAGCTTCACAGCACAGAAAAAAATGTATTTATAAATGCAATATTTTTTGAGATATAATATAATAATATAATGTAATTTTGTCATAAATCTAGAAAATAAACATCTATTATTTAAGAAATATTACTTAGAGCCAGGAACTGCAGTGTATCGATGAATCGTTGTGCTGTAAATATATCCAACCATACTTTGGTTTCATTAAAAATCATTCGACTTTAAAATAATTTCACTCCTATTTTTAAACTATACAAATGTAAATAAGTATTTTTTCAGTGTGTGACATCTTCTGTCCCATTTTTCCCGACCAATTCAAATGCCAAATGCCCCTTTAAAACCCTGTAATTAATGTGGCATTTCGATTTAAAGACGATTTGCCTAATTTATTTTGATAAATTTCAATTATTAAGCCATCATTATCATGCTCTAGGCCCTCGCCTGTGGGCAGATCGAACAAAGAGTGCTCTCTGAATGAATACGAACACTTTTTATTCACCTCGTCCATGAATGAATACGAGTTTCTCTTCCTCCTTGGGGCCAAAACTGAGTCAACATTTATAGGGGACAAGAAGACAAAATAACACTGTGTAAAGACACTTGCCAATCGCTGAGCGCTTTTAAAATATTTTCCGAACCGTTGGGATATCAATCAATATTTGTATTTGTTCATTTTTGTGCACAGAGAAAGATGATAAAAATGGAAACAATAATACTGAGCTTAGGGGAATGAGCAAGAATGTCACCTTTGACAAGGGTTTGGATGAATGAAGTGAGCTTTGTCGTCTCAGCCCGATCATTGATTAATGCGATGATTTTCGGGGATTATTATTCCAAAGATATGTAAGCCAATGATATGAACGTCACTTCTGTGTTCTATTATATATGAAATATATTTTCAATTTATCAAAAAGTATTGCCATTTATTGACATTAAATCTGATCAATAGACAATATTTTATTATTATTATTCTGTTTTTAAAAATATTTTTGGTAAATTAAAACTGAAGTAATACATTTATTTAGTTGACATAAATTGCACTTATATTTTTATCCATATTATAGGTACTAAAACACAACAACATCAATACTGATGTATTTTAAGAACCTTTTCCTTGGTATATACGAATATATTCCAAAATTTCATTGAAAGTTTCCGCTTTTCAGGCTGGCCTACTCCGATCCCCTCGTCATCCCTGGTTTTTTGATAAAGTGAAGACTCGAAGCGCTGACAGCTCGGGATTCTCAGCATCCAGCTTGCCGCATTAATTTTGCTAATCCTGCCGAGACGATGATGATGGGGCTGACGATGATGATGGGAGGACAGAGGACAGAAGACAGGAGGACTGGAGATAAAGACCGGGACAGGTCAGCAGCAACAGAATCAGTGGCCATGCCGACTGATTTTATATGGTTATAATTCTTGCTTTTGACAGCAACAAGCCTCGTTTGTCGTTCTGCAGAGTGTTGCGGCTGACCATTCGCATCCCCATCCCCGTCACCATTCCCATTCCCGATCCCAATCCGCATCCCATTCCCAAGGAATGTCAAATTAACACACAATGCGCCGGCTAATACATTAAACAATATGGGGGAAAAGGAGATATCGCTGAGCCCGTCGAAGCTGCGCTTTCCCAGAAGTTATAGACACACACTGAAATTTCGTTGGGGCCCAGTCGTAAATTATATCAATCGTGTAAGTAGCTGCCAGCATTTAGGAACAATTCTGTTAATCACTTAATTTATGCAAGTGCTACAAATCGCAACCTTGTTGCACCAGCGAGGGGCTTATCCATTTCGGGAAATTAACCGATCCGAACCGAACGGTGGGTTAATAAACGATCATTTAATAAGCGTTTTAATGCCAAATTTACGATCGTTTTATTTGCATAAATTACCAAAGTTGCCAACTGTATGCACATTAATTTCCCCACCAAATTGCCAATAAAATGTTATTTATGTTGCTAAGCGAAAAATACAACAGGCAGTCCCGCAAAATTCCTTCAACGCGCCCGAAAGATCGGCGCAAAGGGAATATAACGACGATGACTATATAGAGGCATATCCGCATATATGGACAATCAGCTGGAGTCAAAGGTAGTAAAGTTTATGAGCTTTCGGTTGGCATTTTGTTGGCTTACCTTATTTTCCCGTCGCCCATATGAATTTCGCCCTAATAGAGTCATAAAATTCGGCATTCGACGGCCGCAAGTTGATGTGGTTCTGTTAGGTAACTAACGACCTGAGCCCAATCAAAGCCACTCACGAATTGTATTGCTTCGATATACCATATCTTTAGGAAAGACTCGTGTTCGGTTAAAGTTTGGGAAAAGAGCTATATAAGCATTGGCCATATGGCTTAGTTTCTTAGTTCAGCTAGTTTTGCAAAAACTGGGAAAATGTTGATGTCTTTTAAGGGAGTCTGGATCACAAGGATCTTTGCCATTACTGTAAGCTTACTAGTATACTGATAAACATTTTGATTTTACTATTTTAAAATAAGGATATATACCCCCATTTTGTAATGTTGTACTGTATATTATTTTACCATTTCCAGATTTTGGTTCACCAATTTATGCAACCATGCGAAGCTGCTGGACTTTTGGATACTATAACTAGCTCGTCGGGAGTTAGCTGCTTGAACACTAACCTTTTATCAGGTCTATCTGGTGCTCTTTCGGGTCTTTCTTCAGGTGACCTAAGTGAGTTAAAAACTCTAAGCCCTGCTTTATATGATGCTCTTCAACTTTTACTGCCAATTTTAAACATTGTCAAGGGCTAAAATCTGTATTGGGCATTCAAATGTTTAAGCAAAATAAATAAACCGAATTGGAACATTAAATAATAGTTTATAGCAAATCACCGCTGATTCCGCCCATGGAATTCGGGTATCCATGTGACCACCTTTTCGGTCATGTCAAATACATCCAATGCTTTGCAAAAGTCGTCAAATAGTATTTGATTCGAGTCCGAGTGATCCATTTCCTTCATCATTGTCTCCACTATGCGCATTATCTGCACGTGATCCAATAGATTTGAGAACAGTTTGTGAACGACTATAACCAAGTCATACTTTGTGATGCGACCATCTTTGTTATGATCGTACATGTTGAAGAGTACTGTAAGTAAAAATGGGAAAATCCATCTAGCTTTATAAAAACAAACACTTACACTGCAACTTTTTATCCTTGTTTGTGTTTTTAAGCTCCGTAGAGGTTTTAAGTGAGTGGGCCTGAAAGGTGCTCAGAAATAGGGCGAAATCCAAAAAGCTTATAGTCACCTTATCCCCGAACATGGAGTTCAAGATGGTGGGCAATAAAGGGTTTAATTGCAAGAGCCCCGAATAAAAGTTGTATTTGTGCAGCTGACTGGGGGGATCTTTTCCTCCCCCTGAAAACTGATTGAAGCGAATGTATAGATACTTTATCTGACTGCGACTCACTGCGGAAAAGAGTTAACAATTAGAAATAATACATTTCAGCTCACTAACGTGCTGTTTTTTTCTTGAGGGTGTGCATAACGTCCGGGGGCACTGAGGGATAGGAGGTGGCCTTCCTTAAACACAAACATCCCATTCCGTACTGCCTGCCAATTAAAACCGTTTTCCTAAAAATCTCAGTACTTGAAAATTTCCTGACAGCATTTACTAAGAAAGACCTGGATGAGAGGCACTTGCTTCTTAATTTTCCATTTCCCATTTTTCTCGTTTTTGATAGACACCGTTCAAGATCAGTTAAGATTAGGGTCTAGACCTCATTTTATGCGTTCGTTGTCTTTTACGATCGCGTACACCCATAAAAAGGAAGATCTTCAAAGACAAGAAGCTGCGACAAGTGACATTTTGTGCGCAAGAAGTCGAGCACTCATAAAGCATATTACTTCATTAAAGAAGGGGAATTAAACTGAACTCCGAGTGTTACTTTGATTCTTACTTTTTTGTGTTCTGGCCGCTTTTAATGAGGAATGTTTTTAGTATTTTTTTTATGAAGGTTAAACCGGACTTAAAAGAAAAATGGACGTATAATAGTTTACCTTTTGCAATTAGGCATGTTAAGTTAGTTGGATAGGAGCAGAAAAGAGAATTAATATTAGCTTAATGTGTTTTATATTAACTTACCTTTAGTGAGTATGATAAAAGGGGCATTACTATTTAAAATATATAATATATCGAGCTCCCCCTTTAATTTCAATGATTCCAATTTTTAAACTTGTTTCGGGACAGTGATAATTCTAAGTGATTCAACTAGTACCATTTTACCTAAAGGGTCGCTTGGTAAACTATGTTAGGCAACACGAAATATTATACAAATTTTTGGCGGCCTTAGAACTTTAAGCGCTGTGTGGTCCGCGTGCCGAGGGTCACGTCCAAGATGGTCGCATATCTGGCGACCAATTTGCGGCGAATATGTGTGCCACATGACAAGCAATTAAGCTCGGACTGCGACAAAGTACGTGTCCAGGTTGGGGGTTTAGTGAACCCGGTCGCGAAAGCTATAAATTTATGACAAATTTTCAAAAGAAATGGTCTGCTCAGACTGCGTGTGGCTTGGGTATATAGTGTGGCAGTATTGGCGTTTGTGGTGGTTGTTCTCCGCCGAGCATTTCGACGTGGCGGCACTTAACACCACGCATCATTTTAATTATTTATTTGGCCATAAAACAGTCGAAGTCGAGGGAGGGGCCACGGTTCGGGGGCGAAATGGCCAACTTTCGGCACAGTTTTCGTTAGCTGGCGGTTCGGAATCGTTAAATTTAACAAATTGCCAGCGATTTTTATCGCGCTCCAAGCCCACAGCCGACCAGCCCAACCCGACCAGACTCTTTGCTGTCCTGTTCGGCCCTGCCCGTAGATTGTTTTCCTTATACTCACTCGTGCTTTTCTGAACTGGAGAACTTATTTATGACCAACGGCCGAGAGATACAGTATTTTTAGTTTCAGTTTTCGGTTTCGGCCATAACGCATAATTGGCCAAAGAGTTATGAGTGAGGGAGATGACTCAGGTACTCGAAACTTTTCCCTAATTAAGTTGAATGAAATTCGTCCAAGGGTACACAGAATCCCCGGGTTTACTTTATAGAGTCCTAAAATCATGGATGTGTTTCTTATCACCTCCTAAATCGCATAAAACCCATTTCTATCTTTTTCTCGACAACGGTACCAATCATCCCGGACGATAGGATTTTTAACTATCCCTAGCAGATTCGAGTTCGTTGCCTAAGTCTTTCGTTTTGGTCGAGTTCGTTGCCCAAGTCTTTCGCTTCGCTCGAATTACGTTCGACGTACTTACGCATTTAGCTAATCTTAAGCAAACTAATTAGTGAACGAAAATGGAATTAAATCGCATAAAACAACTTAATTATTATTGCACAAATATATTTAGAGCTCGAAAAGAGCAAACTAATTGGCCGGCAACTACAATTCACACCGGGGGCCAGTCGAGCAACAAGAACAACACAACGGCCACTGCAAACATGTTAACTGAAAATAACCTGTAATTATAATAATTATCTGTAAATTATATGGCGCACTTACAATTGCACACGGATTCATGCGCTTGTCATAAAAATCTGAAGCGGAGTTTTGAGTTAACTTTGGCTTTTAATCTTGCTCGAATTTCATTTGAGCGGCCGCAGCCAGCGGTTGCAATAGTTAACGGCTGTAAGCTACTGCTGGACATTTAGGCTGATTGCACTGCGAGAAAATTGGTAAGAATCATAAATATATCGTAGATGAACTAAATATTACTTTGAGATTGAATAAAATGTAAATATACATTTGTTTGTTATGTTTCAAAATCAATAATAAGATTATATACTAAAACACGGTTAGTATATCTTCATAGGTTGATCATTAAATCCTAATAAATGCTAAAGAATATATTTTAAATATTTTAATAACATATATATGAATTTATTTGTTGCTATAATGTTTCAAAATCATAATAAGATTTTAAATAATAAACAAGGAAGAACGCTATAGTCGAGTACCTCGACTATCAGATACCCGTTACTCAGCTAAAGGGACCAAAGGAAAATGGAGATATGCAAGCAGCAAATGCGCCACCTACCGGCGGTAGACAGATTTAAGCGTTGTGGGCATTAGAGTGGGCGTGGCAAAGTTTTTTTTAAGTCAATCGATAGGTATTGACGAGACCAATACATTTAAGTTAAAATTTTTTATCTAGCACGAAAATTGTGGGCGCCACAGGCTTGGGCGGTTTGTGGGCGTTAGAGTGGGCGTGGCAAACTTTTTTTTAAATCAATCGATAGGTATTGACGAGATTAATACATTTCAGTTTAAATTTTTTATCTACCATGAAAATTGTGGGCGCCACAGACTTGGGCGGTTTGTGGGCGTTGGAGTGGGCGTGGCATATTCGCGTAATAAGCTTGCGCTGCGCTCAAGCCTACGGAATCTAAATCTGAAATCTCGTTTCTCTATCTTTGATATTTTCCGAGATATCCGCGTTCATATTTACGATTTTTTGAAGTTTGTGGGCGGTTTGTGGGCGTTAAAGTTGGCGTGGCAAACTTTTTTTTAGGTCAGTCGGTAGGTATTGATGAGAACAATACATTTCAGTTAAAATTTTTGTTCTAGCATCAAAACTGTAGGAGCCACAGTTTTGGGCGGTTTGTGGGCGTTAGAGTGGGCGTGGCACTCTTTTGAAACAAACTTGCGCTGCGCAGGAATCTCAGGAATCTGCATGCCTAATCCCAGTATTGTAGCTCTTATAGTTTCCAAGATCTCAGCGTTCATACGGACAGACGGACAGACGGACAGACGGACAGACGGACAGACGGACAGACGGACAGACGGACAAGGCTAGATCGACTCGGCTAGTGATCCTGATCAAGAATATATATACTTCATGGGGTCGGAAACGCTTCCTTCTGCCTGTTACATACTTTCCGACGAATCTAGTATACCCTTTTACTCTACGAGTAACGGGTATAAACACGTTTAGCATTCCTTCTTAGGTTTATCATTAAATCCCTATAAATCCTAAAGAATATATTTTAAATACTTTTAAAATAATCGTTATTTCTATTTGTAGACCTTAAGCCACTATTTACTTCTCCGTGTATTTAATTCAACAATCTTCGTGGCTATTGCAGTTTTATACCGGCAGACATCAGAAACGTGATCATAGCCTCCATTTAGACGAAAATTAAATCAAATTTCATTGGCATGTGTGAAACTGTCGCGTACTCGCATAATTTGTGGCTGTTTTGTGTGTTTAAAAAAAAAAAAATTTTTTTGCCCCATCCGGTTAAGTATTTCTTGTTGTTGCCTGGCACCGCTCGATTCTTCGTAATTGAAACGAGTTTGCCACAAGTGAACATGTTGGTCTTGTATTTTTTTGGGGTAATTCAGCATACAACACTGTCAGATGTTTCGCAGTTGAGTGTCGGTTATAAAGTAATTAGCCTCAATTTAATGTTTATACTTTGTTGATTATGATTATGTTAATTATACGACTTTATGTGACGGTGAAAACAGGGAAGCATTCCCATTCCCATTCCGGTTGCCCTGTCATCATCGTCATTATGATCATTACGATTGTCGCGGCTGACATTGATGAACTCGAAAGTGTGACAAGCCGACGGATTGCTTAATGCCCGGGTAATGTGGAAACTTTTCCGGCCCGAAGAGCATAAAGCTCCAGGTGGGTGCCTGGGCTCCCTGCCAGTTTGCTGCCTCAGTCTTTCGTTCGGCCTAATGCCGTTCTATTAAAAACCACTTTTATTAATTAAGCAAAACAACTTAATTCCCATGTAAAGTGCTGCATCAGCATCACATCATGGGCAGCTGCTCAGGCTAATTGCATCTGCATCTGGGATCCCGATTCCGATCCTATAGCGAACCCAAAGCCGATCCCATTCCAGATCCCCGCGGACACCTGAACACTTTGAAACGAAAACACGATAAATGGGTTTAATAATGGCGGCAATTAAATGGATACACCGCGTTCTCTGCACACATAGGGTACCATGGCGATGGAGTCCGATCCCGGGCAGCATCTCAATTACCGCTGCTCTGCATGGCGCTTCACGGTTGAGGAATTCGACGCCACTTTCAAAAACGCATCACTCAAATGCTCATCTGCTTCTCATCCACGCGGCTGCATTCTGCGGCTCTTTTAGCCGAGGCGTTGATTCTCCTCTTTTCGGTTTCCAAGCCGACTCAGACCCAACTCATCAGCAATTTATTAAAACTCATCAATACTCATCAAAGGCAAAAACAAAGCAAACAAGAGGGACTTCAAACTGAGATTCGATTCTTCAAAAAGAGAAAACCCCAAAAAAGTAAACACAAACCAGTGAAAAAACAGAATGCCTGCGGTTAATTTGGCGCAGCCACAGAAATTGTAATAGATTTGTTTAACTTTTGATTATAAAGGGTTTTCATTGGGATATATATTTAGAATTATTTAGTTTGATAATGAAAATATATTTTTGAAAACGTTTTTTTTGTTAGTTTTGTACTTTAAGTATTAAAAATTCAACCAATAAGGACTGTTATTTATTTGGTATGTATATTATATAGCATCAAAATATATCAGCCAACGAAAATAGTATATATTTATTTATATTCTATAAATTAGTTAATATTCGTATCTCAAATTAATATTGAAGAGGCCAATATTTTAAACTACACTTTTTTTAATGTAATATATTATTTTTTAAATGGGAAGTATAAGGTATTTATGGGATTCGTTAACGCTCACTGATTATTCGCATTTATCCACCATCTAGGCACTCTCTTCATCCCATCCAAGCTGGCAGCTTTTTCACCTTCTGCGCCCGTGATTTGTCTGCATTTTCAGCTCATTTATTTGTAGACACTGGATTTGTGCCTGTCTGTTTGCCCCCTGCCCGCCGATCCACTGTCAGGTTGGAAATGTGTATAAACAAAATGTTTTGCATATGTCAGAGGCACTCGGGGCGCTCGTAGCCATCAATCCCGAGGGCATCAATTGGGGAAATGCATCAAAGTTGGCAGCTCGAACAGCTTGATTAGTTGTACAACCGCAGCATCTCGGGATCCCAACTGCATGTCGGCTCATTAGGCTTCTCCACTGATGAGCAACTGGAAATCTGAAAATCCAGAGGTGGGGAGCGAAGGGAGCTGTGAAATCGGTTATCGAATCCGCGTCTCATGCCCGGTGTCTACATCAAAATTAGGTTTTAATAATTGGCTCACATTTACTTGCTGCCTTAATTTGATTGTGCCGTCAAATGTTTCTCTGCAGCCGAATCATCAATTAATCATTGCTCATTGATCGTTCTTGTGGTTGTTGGGGGCGTGTTAGCCTTAATGAACCTGGCTAATGCGGAGAGCGATGATGAAAGATGAGCTGGCTGGTCTGGGAATCGGGCGAAAGGAGGATTCTAAAACTGATTGAATAAATTCGATTAGGGGCCAAGCTGATATATATTATTGTTTATTATTTATTTAGCTGGATATTATAATGATGATATAATGATAGAATAATGTGTTTAACACCCTTTAACATTGTTTGTCATATTTCTTTTTGAGTTAATATTAGTATAATATGTATAAAATAAAAATAATACTAGAACATCTGGAACTATTAAAATATTCATATTATATAATATTTCTAGATAGCTTTTTGGCTGTGTATATAGGTACACTAGAATTTTTTAGATAGTCCTAATTACTAAGTGAACGTTGCCACAATAATAATAATAACATATAACATAATTAAAGCTTGCGACAGTATTTGAGAAAATCAATTATATTTGCCTGTAAATTAAGATGCTAAATGACTATAAAACCAATGGAATTTTTTAGTTAGTTCAAAATTACTTCGAGTCAAATCGCAAGCCTTTCCAATTCGATTAAAATGCGTTTGCCCAGCACGCGCAGGACCCGGAAAAAAATGCCAAGAGGGGCACAGAGTATAAAACTTCATTAACAAGTTGGCAAGACTTTGGCAGACCTTTTGTCGCCAGCCAGAGGTACGAAATTGAAATTGAAAATAAAAATGTGCCCCGGTCCCGGATTCTCGAACTCCAGCCGGGTCGCAATCTGTGTCGCCGGATCAGCGGCAAAAGTGTTTGGATATTTGTTTAATGAAAAGCGAAACGAGATGCCTGTGCCCCGAACCCTTTGGGATCCGCGAAGACATCCTATCGTGCGGCAAATATCAAGTCATTGGCTTTAGTCACACTTAACCCATGGCCAGCCAACAGACTAAAGTCCCTTATCCGGCATTTGCTGGGCAATTAATTAAGTTGAGCATTTTTAAATGTGTGTGCTGGCTGACTTTTTGGCCTGTTACCATTTTAATGCCCGACAACAGAACAGATCCGAGGAGGACAGAAATCAGAGGAGTCGGGGGAGTCAGAACAAGTTCTTTAACATGTCTAATTAGTTGTTGTGTTGGCCGCCCGTTGTTGTTGTTGCTGCTGCGTGCGATAAAAAAATGCATGGCACTCATTTAGTGTTTTCTTAAGCTGGGACATAAATTTGCAAGCAGTTTAAAGGCTTTTGCCTGATGGCAATGGCGAATCCAGAATTGTTCAAATCGGCGGCCGCAGATAAACTCATTTGCAAAATGTGGCTCTGCTCCAGACATGCGGACTTCGTGTCGAGTGCGAACTGAATCTGGAGATTTAGCCCTAAATCTGTCCTTGAGCTGCACAACAAAGTGTACATAACATAGTCAAGTGATAATGCCTCAGGTGGGGAGAGGTCTTTCATTTATTTTATAAGTAGACATTGGGTTATATGGGAAAAAATATTCTAAACATCTAAGCAATCATTAGCTAAAAATAAACTGTCCTCCAATGTCATAAGGATTTTGCCTAACCAAAGTTTTCTTTGATTTAAAAAAAAAAATACTGTTTTGCATATAAGCCAATAATAACCAAACTGTCAAAAGAGTAGTGAGATTACCACAAAACAATAGATCCTTCTATGTGTTTTTATCTTACCAAAACAAATCTAAAACTGATTTTCATCATTATTTGGCTAAAAAAAATTCTAAAGGATAAAACTTAAAATATTCTTGTTATTTTTCTTGTGAAAATATTGTTTAAAAGAAATATTTGCATTTTAATATAATTTAATTTTTTCTTATAATAGCTTTGTAATTATTTATTTGTTAGTTTCTTATCATTTGCATAGGTTTATAAATTAATAATTTATTTATTAATGTCTTTACAACATTGCAAAGTTTTTAAAAGCTCCCTCGCAGCTGTTGACATTTAATACCATTCTTAATAAATACCTTTTCAACCATTCTACTACCCCAAGCACAATAACAATATTATCCAAAATTATGCTAATTTGGAGTAAATATTGATGCCTTTTTCATAGCATTGGGCAGCTGCTGTCTCCTGCAGGCAAATAAATCCATTTGATTGGCTCTCGGCTAGAAGTTTGTGTCCGTCTGCGTCAGTGTTTGTGCTAATTCGAATTTAATTGTTGGCCAGTCCAGAGAGCCGGGTCCTAAAGCATTAACACATGCTGGCCAGGGCGCCCAGGTCCCGAAGCAATGTGTTTGGGTTAAAAATTGAATGCCAGCAGTGGCCACGACTTGTCTGCTACCCCGCAATCCCCCCACTTTGCTGGCCAACTGACTCCGTTCGGGACTTCGTGCCCCGTCCTTTGGCTCTATGTCATTTTAATGGCCGGCGCTGCTGTTGCTTTTGCTGCTTTGCTCTGGCTTCTGCTGCTTTTGCTGCAAATGACCAATGGCGTTTTCAACTGGTTGCTGCTGCAGCTGTACACACACTTCCCCTCCCCAGAAGCCCCCTCCTCCCACCCTCCTTTACCGGCGATCGCCACCCCACACCGAACGGAACTGCGTGCGAAATTGCAGCAGCGATGCGAATCGCCTGCACTGAACAAAATTTGTATCTAACTGCAATATTTATTTAAAATACTCAAAAATTAAAAACGCAGGCTACATGCAAATTTAATATTTTAGTTCAAAAGAGTACATATTTAAGTAATAACAAATAATTAAATACAAACAACAATACCAAATAAATAAAAAGTAAAGCCGAATTTATTTTTTAAAACCTTAAACTGCATATTGTTTTTTATAGAATGTAAATATTATAAATGTAACAGGTTTGGTATGATTAAAAATGTTTATTACCCTAATTTATTTTAGGAGAATGAAAAACTGATAAAAAAAATTAAGAAATAGAGATTTCTTACTTATTTCTCTCCGTGTGGCACTCAGCCTGAGTTGTGGCAGCCGAGACGTCTCAGCTCTTGCCTCCCGGTAGCAGGCAACGCTGACAGGCCGCCGGCTGACGTGCCAACCACTGTCCACTGACCATCAACCATTGGTTCCAACTTCCAACCACTTGCTCGATTCCGATCCCAGCTTTGGGCCTCCGTTTCGGCCAGGTTCCGCGGGCAGCCAGACTTCTCTGAGTCGAGACTGCGAGGCCAACATGGCAGGCAGCTCGTTTTCGGGGTAATTAATCATGCTGCATAAATTAATGTAACCAGAAGTTAATTAACTTAAGTTTATTTGCACGGCTTTTGCTTAGAGGCACACTCATCATTTGCACAGTCGAGCCATTTCGCACAGCGCCATATATTTTAATGGGGTTAATAATTAGGACTTGGTAGCGATTAGAAACTATTTCCATAACTTTAAGCAAATGCGATTTCCACAGGTCATTACTAGAGATTTATTACATTAACTACATTGTTTTGCATTTAATTAAAGGGTTCACATTACACAATATTTAATTTATGTAAACTGATCTAATTTCCAATTAATATATTCAATCTAGCTTGTCTTACAAGTCAATGTAAATTATAGTCTTTTCCCTACTGTAGAACAACGTAGCAATATTAATATTTATAAAATATGTATATATCTGTACCTTTTTGAATGACTTTGATTAAAGTTTTCACATACACACAAAAAACAGATGCAAGTATAAACATAATATTCCCATGGTAAATTTTTCTCGAATTAAATATACGGCTATACTTCATAATATATTATATTACAATATATATAATAATTTTTCACAAAACAAAATCTAATAACTACACAGTATTAAGTGGTCTTAACTGGGTTATTTTTTATTTTTTGATGTTTAGTTATGTTCTATTGCTCTAGAAAAAGTATACAAAACAGTATACCTCATAGGCAATCTATAAGATCATTGCAGATGTCTTGTGACCCCTTCTAGTCCCCACTTCTTTGGCAATTTGCCAGATTTCCCCTAATGAGCGGCTGCACAGAAATGTGTTAATTAACCGGCTCAATGTGGCAGCTGTTGTTGTTTTGATTTGAGCTCAGCGAACGGCATTCACAGTGCCACCTCGATACGGTGGACGGGGGACAGGTGCTCATGCACCCCGCTCCTTTTGTAATTCCCCTGAAATATCCCCACCCCACCACTGTAACGATGAGAATTGCATTGCGACCCCATAATTTAGCCAATTGTCAGCGTCGAAACTTGGCTAACTTCGGTTGCTGGGCCGCACCCATTAATTATTTTAAAGTAGTTGGTCGACGCGATGTTGCCTTTTCAGGCAGCAGATTTATCGGCTGTGCCACAAAAACTTTTAGCATACCCACAACAAACAGCGGATCGTACCCCTCTGACTTCTGAAGGGGGTTTCAAAAAGGTTTTAATAGCAAATGTCGGCAATTTGTCGGCGGCGACAAAGCGAAATGGCTTTTAAATTGAGCTTCACTCATGTTCGGGGGCGTGTCATGCGCCCACATGCACTTATTGATTTTGTTACAAGGGGCTGGCTTAGATTGGGTCAAAGGTTAATTAGTTAATTGGCTGGTCAGGTGAGCTTGAGAGGGTACTTGGCAGGGGGAGGGCGGGGAAGTAGGTGGGCGGAGTAGTGTCTGGATTTGGTGGGAGGAAAAGGTTGAAAAATGCTTTCAAAATTGATAACTGAGAAGTATGGGTATAAAATCAAAAAGCTAATATTTTTTATTATTTTTCAAAGGCGTATTAATTTAAGCGAATCAATGTGTTTTATCAATGTTCTTCTTTTGCCTTACAGTGTGCAGTCCTATTAACCTGTGGTCATTTTCTAAAATAGATATGGTCCTCTATGAATTTTAAAATAGGTATTACTTCTAATTAAATATAAAATTATATAAAACTTAAGCTATAATTTGTAATGACTTCTTATTACTTCTTATTAAATATAAAATTGTATTTAAGCTATAATTTATAATTTACTGAAAAATAATTAGGAACTTTGGATATACATATAATCCACACTACGCCCATGCCTTTTAAAATAATTTCCAAAGGGGTAATGTGGATACAACATGTAACATTTTATCGGTAATATATTACTTTACTGAAAGTCTTTCGCCAGGTGATCAACCTTCTGAGTCATACCCCAGCAACTCATCAGAACTCATCATCATTATGGCCGAACCGATTTGAGATCTCTCCCTTAATTTGCCTCAGATTCATAAACGTAAGCTTGCTCCAAATGCCACACCCTCGAAAAAAGGGTAATCGGAATGGAAATACTCGAGATTCATGGCTAACACACCCTCTGAACTCGCTTCCAAAAGTTAGGGGCCTCCCAGAAAGTAGACCGAAGACATTTTTTGTGGCCCGGCGCCCAAGTCGGTTCCCAAAAAGTGCTTCTTAATACAAATCACTTGCCATTTATCTTGGCCCATTAATTTATAAATATAACTAAGGCAGATTCTATAAAAAAGCACGGAAAGAAACGGAAAACCCGACGAATAAAGCTTGCGTGCACCTTGTGGGCGTGGCCGAGGAGTGCGCCAAATGGGCGCCCATTAATTTCCACAAAATGAGAGAATTTTCGAATAAAACCGGAATGCATCAAATTGAATTTGTTGCCGCTCTTTCGTGCCTAATTAATGTTAATTTTCATCAGGGCAGCCACATAAATTTTCCACTCCGAGAAATCCACAATTATACGGAATTAACAAATCATTTGCGCGGCAATCTGTCAAAGATTTTCCACGACCGTAATTTATATTTCCTTTATTCGCTGGAAAACTCTTACAATGTTGTATGGTATTATAGTATTCGTTTTTAGGTGCCGTGCAATTTCCACTTTAGCTTAATTGGCAATTTATTAAAGTGTTTAATTAACAGAGTCAATTATAAGCGATTCGGCAAAATGTTGTAGAGAATGTGTGATGCTCTATTGTATAATAGGTTTTTAGAAAATCGTTAAGATTGATAAAACTTTAAAATTAAGCCCTTAAAACTTAAGACCTACTAGTACATATGTTGCTCAAGAATTTGTATATTAAAATATATTTACTTCCGAAAATCGCAAAATAAATAATGAGTAAATAAAATAAAACGGGTTTTCATTTTACTTAATATTTAAAAAGAAATTAGTGTAAATATGCATTTAAATTATTGCAAACAATAATTAAATTGGATGCCTCGGGCCATCCATTATATACTAATATTTGCTCAAAATTATTTGTTGACTTTTTCGTCGACTCGATCATTAAATTGCCATTACGTAATGCCAGAACCGACAGGTCGGCGCATCATCAGCGTGCTGGTGTGCATTTCCAATTAAAAAAGCATTAAAACACGTTGCTTACGGCCTGTGAGGGAATTGCAATTGGAATCGAAATGGACAGCACCCATGCCCACCTGCCGAAGGAGATTCCCATTCGCATCCAAGAGATGGAGATCCGTGGAGGAGCAGGCCTTGGTTCCAGTCGATCAGGGTGTTATTTATGGCGGCGAGAAAATTAACTTTTCCTGCTGGCTGACATGGAAACCAATTTGCCAATTGACGCCTCAACCTCTGGCGGGCATCTGTGGCTTGGTTTTTGGCCCAGACTTTGGCTTTCTGGCCCAGTCTTTCAATTAAATTTATGTTCGAGCAGGAGGCGCCAGCCGAGACTGACTGAGCAATCGCTGATTTACGACCTGGAAACGAAGGCGAATAGAAAACACTTTGCAATTATTAAACGTACTATTTTTATGGCTGTTCCAGGTATTGCATTTGTTTTTTTAAGCATTTGTTTTGTATTTTTGCTTTTCTATCGACCGCCCACGATGTGCGCCAAATGAGGTTTAAACTGCAATTCCGTTTACATTTGGCAAACTTTTCCCATACAAATTGCCGCTAAATAGCTGAAACCTGACACAACAATAACAACCCGGACTCCTACGCCGTTGCCAGCACGTTCGTTTTCGCTTAACCCTTTGTCAATCGTTGGGCGATTGGTGGCCTCACTGATACTCAATAAAAATCACAAGGGAATAGGGAATAAATGGAGTTGAGTTAGGCAGAATGTCCAAAATATAAACAAAGATAATTCTCAAGTTCTCACCTAAGTTGAAAGTGTTCTTAAAAACATAGAATTTTTTAAGTTCAAAATGTTCTCAAAGTATTGAAACATGTTGAATTGGTTCTCAAAATCTCTGTGTGTATACTCAAATGTTTAGCCAAGTTTTCAATAACATTTAAAAACATTATTAAAAGCCTATAGATTTTTTAGACATCAAATAATCCTATTCATATATTTTATTTTTTACGTGTGTATTGATGTTTGGAGAATTCCATACAAAAAAATTGGCTTACAGCAATTTTTCATAAACTCATATTTTTAAAATAAACTTAAATAAATTTGTGTAAGATTTGTGGCCGCAGAGGGTTAATTTTGCTGCTGTGCCGTTGGTGTTGCAACTACTGCCGTGCTGTTGCTGCACTGCAGCAAGTGTCAGGCCCTTCAATCGCTGACGCCCCCACTCCCCACCCCTTGCACCTGTCAAATTTGCAGCGCCTGGGGAACTAATGACGCCCTTAATATGCTCCAAGTGCCTTGGCTGAAAGCCATTTCCCTTTCGCTTTGTTTTCAAAGTCATCGCCATCGTCTTTGTCTTCGTCATCGCGGCTGGCAGACATGCCAAAATCAAACGAAAGGGTTTGCCAACGGAAAACCCAGGAAATACTGCTGAAAAGTCGATTTACCAATGCACTTGCATTCAAAAGGTGAAATAACAAAGCATTTAGCAAGTAAAATCCATTCAAAAGTTACGACTGAATAAGTTAAGAATAAAGGCTATTTATTCTTTATAAATAATTAAATATGGGAAATAAATAACTAGAAATACCTATTAGTACTTCCTTTTAAATGTGTGTAAAGATGCCAGTATCTTAACAAATGGTTATAAAAAATGTAAAGAAAAGTATTAAATGTAAAACTTATTTTATAATAATGATAAAATTTACTTCGATTAATGTTAATAATTTCTAGAACCCGAAACCTCTTTCATTTTGAAATCACTTTAATTAATTTTATCTTACCTTGAGAACTGTTGGCTAACATTACCAAGAACATGTGGACGAAAATCCTCCTAAGCTTTCTATCTAATAAAGGCACATATTTACGAATATGCTTAGCTATCAAAGGGACAAACAAAGTGAAGTGGTGACCCCGACCCCATCTTCAGGGGCCACCCTCCATTGCTCTGGGGTAACCACCCGAATCCCGAGCAGCTGAGACACCTGCATTTCGCCGTAGACAACTTCATTTTGCGGGTCGAGCCGAAAGACTCATAAATTCGCGGCCCACAGAGGAAACGCAGACCAAACCGATATATATAATTGCATATGTGGGCAGGGGCCCATTCCGAGTGCAATTAAGTAATTCTCACATCGTTTATGCAAAATACGAGAATTTTCCCGTGCATTCTGGTGGAGGAACCTCTGGGGTTCTGCAGTTCCGTAGTTCTGGAGTTCTGGTGATTGCTCGCGTGCAACCTCAACACCCTTTGCTTGTAGTCAAGTGGCCCATAAATTGCTGGCCAAGTTTTCACGGTGCCCGCCCACTTTTCGTTGCGCTGCTTTGACAACGGCAATTACCTTGAACTTTTCGCCTGCCATATCGAAAAATAATGCAGGGAATATATTTATATATATTTTTTTTTTTTCGCCATTGCCAACGGGCTCATATATTTTGGGCCACTTTGCGATCTCCTCCCGTTTTGTCAGTTTAATTTTTGGTTTAGCTCGCGTTTCGCTTTAAATGAACCCAAATTGCTGGCCCATTAGCCTCGGGCTGCTCCATATGCATATCTGCAACCTCGGAGCAATTTCGGTATAGTAAATATTTTTTATAGGCAATCATTTGCATTTTGAATATCAATTTTGGCCATCAATTTCGGCCTTTAGTTACTGACATTTATTTTTTGGCCGCCTTATGAGACCGTAACTCTGCACTTTTTACTGTCAATTTTCGGGGGGAGAATGGGGGTTTCCATCAACAACTCAATAAATGAAAGGCCTTGTTAGCAGTACTTTTTTTGGGGCCCTTTGATTGGTTATATTTTGGCAGCTGATCGATGCCTATTGTGCATTTGTAATGAGTTTATCATGCAATGGCAGAAAGTTTGCCAATAAATGGCCATCACATGTGCATTTGCATGCATTTGATAAATGTTTTGGCTGGATATATGATTTCCTTCTTTTATTTATTGGCTTTGTTATTTGTATTTTAAGTAGTAAACAATTTAAATTAAGCTATACAGTTGACAAATAATTTACAGGAAATTAAAGGAACACAAAATAGCCGAGTAAGCCGAGTTTAGCAACTATTGGTCACTACTTTTCCCGCTCCCTTTCCCTTTCACGGGACTTTTCCCGCTCCCGCTCCCGCTCCCTTTCCCGCAGATAGAGTTGCTGCTGCTGGAGGAAGTGTTGCTGCTGCTGCTGGTGTTGCTGCTGCAGGTGTTGCTGGTGCTGCTGCAGCAACTGATGCTGCTGCTGCGGACTCAAGGTGGCCGCCACATCCGAAGGATTCTGCTGGAGGAACTGCTGCTGGTGCTGGGCCAACTGTTGCTGGAACTGCTCTCTCAGTCGCTGGTGCTCCTCCGCATCCATTTCGCTGCCATAGTCATCCATGTCGATCACCTCGTCCTCGTCGTCCTCCTCGATCTCCTCGTCCTCCTCGGGATCCTCTGCATCCTCGTAGCTGTGCTGCGATCCATCGAGCTTGCCATCGTCCTCGCCGTCGCCACCTCCTCCGCCTCCCGAGGAGCTGCCCTTGTTGCTCTTGGTGTCGCTCCCGTCGCCGCCCTCCTGCTGCATCCGCTTGTGCTTGGTGCGGCGGTTCTGGAACCACACTTTCACCTATCATAAGTAATTATTAAAAAAAATTAATTTTATTTCATTCGGATTAAGTAAATATGTGCAATATCAATCATTTACAACTGATATTCCTTATTTCCGGACCTTAATATCTTACTACTGTTACTTAAACTAAAATACTACAATTTATTTAAATCACATCTAACTAAAAAGTAAATTTGTTGGTGGGCTTATCAACTTTTATATAAATTTAAGATGTGATCGTTATGCTAAAAAAAAAAACATTTCTGAATTATTTACTTTATCCAATATTCCAATATTTAGGTATAAAATTAATGATTAATTTCAAAATTTATTTTATAGTAAATTTGTTATCATTATTAATTTCAACGAAAACGTATATCCTTTATATCTTGGTTCCAAAAAAAAATTTCTATATTATTAAATTATCAACCCAATAACCATGTAAATGTAAATATCATTTTGATTATTTAGGTAAAATATTAATGATTAATTTAAAAGTGAATCCACAAACTTTTAATAATATGTTAAAATTTTTAAGAACCACCTTTTATGCCACATAAATGGTTCATTGAATCACCCTTTGATTCCAACCTCAGTTTCGTATAAATATTTTCTTTAGTACATTTACAGGAAGCAATTGAGCTTGGGGGTAGCCTGTTCGGGGGTGGGTCTTTAACCCTTTCAGTTGGCTTTTGTTTTCTCTTTTTTTGGCAAGTCGTAAATAAATTTAACGAGTCTTTTAATTCTATTTACAGCCTGCCTCCCAGCTATGCCCCCGAGGGTGCAGAGTCAAGTGCTAGACGACCCCACTTCGAGAACTTGAACCTGCTCCCCTGTCCGCCCCTCGAAGCGCTAATAACTCAGTAAGTCCCGGCACTTCTTGGGCTAACGACCAGACGACATGCAATCACTTAGCCCCTAACCGAAGGGGTTGAACTGGGGCTGCTTATTGAATTTGATGCGCATTAAGGGCTGCCGGGTGGCGGGCCCATCTCACCTGGGTTTCGGTCAGGCTGAGGCCCTGGGCCAACTGCTTGCGCTCCGCCCCCACCACGTAGTGGTTCCCCTCGAAGGCGTGCTCCAGTTTGAGCAGCTGCGTCGGCGAGAAGGCGGTGCGAACGCGCTTCGGCTTGCGGAATGGCTGGAACAGGAAATCTGCAAGAGATCGGGAGGGGAAAGTTGGGTTAGATGGGAGCTATAATGGGTGGTGCTGGGGGGTAATCTTGTAACTCGTTGACTAGCACCTTTATTACTATAGTCTTCTAAAGTAAAGATACATTAACTTATAATACCATAATACCATTCAAAATATATTTTTTAGGTATTTTTAAAAAAATGTTTGTTCTAAAAAAGTTTTTATCAAGACAGATCTTTCTATTTAATATTTTAAATTAAATATTTTGGGGTAATAATACTAATAATTACAGACGAATTTAATTACTTTGAGATTCTGAGATATAACCAATTAGGCCTTCACATAACTCTTCTACTTTTAACAACATTAAAAGTTATCCCACGAAAGCAACGTTTTATTTTAGTTTAGTAATTATGTATGTAATAAAACTTTATCGACACTTTGCTTATCTAAGCCATTAAGTTTACCATTAAAAAAATTATTAATTATTTATTACTTAGTTAATAGGCTCTTGGGGCCATTAAAGTTTCTCAATTAGGCAAATCATGTTTGTTATTAAGAAAACAAATAAAAGTGAATAAATAACATATTTAATAGACTCTTAGAGCTAATAAAATTACTAAATTTTATTCAATGTATATAAAAAACAAATCAATATTATTATTAGGAAATTAAATTAGTTAAAGGAAATACCTGTGTACCTGTACCACATAAAATGTATTAATTTATTTATAAGTTTAATGAATATAAAGGGCTATAAAAGTACACTTATGTAGAGTCAGTGAGAGGAGGACCTCAATCCTCCCTGGAGGCCCTGCCAATTAGATGACGTTGTGCCTCAAATTGTTGATTATGAATTCCGCGAATGCCGCGAGCAAAGATGCCGCATGGTGGCCACTCACATGTTGCACACGCTCATTACAAAACAATAAACAAATTTCCAGACATGGGCCAGCGAACGGAAAGCACAAAAGGCTTCTGGTTCGTGCCGCTGTCGGCGCTGTGTGTTTTTTGCCATGTCCCAGAATCGCTGATAAGGCCAAAACAATTGGCCAGGCCAAGCTGAGCTGGGCTGGCTTTCTTTTGCCCTGGACGCCAAGCCGAACACTTTAGCGCTCCTAAAAGCCGCCAACGACGCCTCTTTGGAGGACCGAGGACAGAGGATCGAGGTCCCATTGTTCTTCCTTCCAGCCGGCACAACGTGATATTTTGACGTTTATCACGATTTCTGGAAGCCCAGATCCCCATCCCCATACCCACCCCAATCCCATCCACATCCCCACCTTTAAGCCAAGTTCACTGCCGCTTTTGCGCCTGCGAGTTAACAAATTTCAATTGAGCCACAATTTGAATATTGATATGGGGCTGGGGCTACTGTGCGAGATGCGACTGAGATTTCTGACGGTGCGGAGGAATTTGCTTTGAAAAACATGATGAAATACAGAGGATGTCGGAAAAATAAATTGAACTTGAAAAGAAAATATAAAAAAAACATTTGAATATTTAAATATTTGGTTTAAGGTTCTAAAAGTGTATGAAATTTAAAAACATATTCCAGTTTTGTACAGTTTTAAGGATATTTGATTTTTGTATAAAACAAAACGTTAGGAGAATGATTTATTCGAGAAAGTTTGCAAGCATATTGACTTATTTTGACTTATTATTTTAAAAATATTTAAATGCTAAAGCTAATTCTAAAAATTTATTTTCAGGCAAGGAGTGATAATTTTTATAGACATAAATTTTCTTGCATTTAGAAAAACAAGAATAAATGATACAATTTCCGGAAGGTAAATATTAGCTTACTAAATATCTAATGAAAATCCAGCGGACTACCAATCTCTCGTCCTGAGATATGACTTTCTTAGGCCAACAATCCTTACCATTCTTCCGCTAGACCGAAAACTGTCATCTTAAGATTCTAGGACTCAACCAACTGCAATTCTGATCTCACAAAGCAAACATTCCACCTTAAGCAGCCTTGTTGTGATATAATTTAGTGAGCAAGCCTAAGCTGAAGGTGTGCCAATTACAAAATCAATATTGGCACAGCAGAATCGAATCGATTTCGGCGACAGGAAGTCTGTGCAACAAACAGCAGAACAACAAAACAGAAGCTAAGCCATTGGGAAAATAAACAGCTAATAGAGAAGGGCTGGCGAAAGGGCGCGATGCCATTAGATACAAGATGCAACCCCAGAAATGTATCTTGTTAGCGCTGCCTGGCTGGAAAAATACCACCGAACAATAAAAAGGGAAGAAGAGGGAGTAGGGATCGGGAAATGGGAGTGGGCAAGGGGAACTTGTCAATTCGACACTTCATAAATGCAGCCTCGCACCATTGATGGCCATGTATCTACGCATCTGACAGATGCAACTGACTGCGACTGCCGACTGACTGCGTGCTTGGTTTTTGCTATGAACTTGACAAACGATTGCCAGGAGCTAGCATCCCGAGTGATCTAGTTTTGGTCTTTTTTTGTACTCCACGATCGCTTGACATTTGTTACATTTGACAGCTAACAATGTAGCTACAAGATACAAGATACACGACTGCCCAGCGCCTTAGAAGAGGCTGTATAATTGATAATGCCGCCGCTCACAATGGCCACTTAATTATTTTTTCTCTTCCTTTTTTCTAGCTCTGCAGCAGCTCTCAATGAAGTGTGTGTATTTTTTCAGCTTTTTTCTGTAGGTTTGTGGACACAAAGGAAACCGCCGTGCGAAAATACGCGCAATTGACAATTAATTGATGTGTCCGCTCTGCTGGCCATGTTGTTGGATTTGCAGTGGCTCACACCCTTGTCAGCTGTCATTTTTTTACGTATAGTATACGAGTATACCTCACTTTTTTAGCCCATGATGGTAGTGCCGGGTCTCGTTTCGTTTTCGTTTGGGCGACTGTCCTGGCCTTTTGTTCCCCCCATTATTTATCACTTATGTGCAATTGTATTTGCTTTCTTTTTATCGAGTTAGGGCTTAATTTTTATGCTCTCATGATTTTTTCATTAATTTATTGCATTCCTCGAGTGTCCCGCGTGCGAGGACATTGACTCGAAATCGATAATTGAAATCAAATGAAATGACAGTCGGGGATGTTGTGATGATCGATTTGACGGCAATGGCCATTTGCAGTCGGGGTGTCTGAATGGGATTTTGTGGGTTTCTGCGGGGTAATGGCTTTGATTGGGGTAGAATTAATAATTTTGATAAGGATGCTTGTCGTTGAACCTTATTGGTGATACGAATAACAGTTCTATAAATACCAAAGTTTTAGAACTATTTTCTGTTTGATTTTAAAAGGGGTAAAGACATATTTAAGACAGTACACATTTAATTATTATGTTTAAAATCTAGAGCAATGGACAAAATTCCATAATTAATAATCAGTAACTCAGTAAAATTTAGTTGTTTGGTATTGTTTTTAATGAGCTCAGAGTCAAAATCACGTATCAAATAGTAGAAGTTATCAAATTAATGACTGTGGAGTATGGCCACTTTACAAATAAGGTCAGGTATTGAACCAGTTTAGCAATCACATAAAGTAAAAGGAATTTATTTTTTCCTACCATTAATGTTTTTTTACTTTGTTGATTAACTAGTTGTACTTGAAGGAATTTAAGCAAGTCTTTAAGTGATTTAACCCTGGAGATTTATTCAGGATTTTGCTAATTAAAGAATAACGTATTAAGACTCAATTCAACATTTAAATAGTGTTGTAAGTCTAAGTGTTTCTCACTTATTAAAGGGTATGTTATAAAATAAGTTAAATTGAGATAGCTAATATGCAGGATTTTAATAGTTTAATAATAATACCGTTAGATATTAGAATGTAACCTAACGAATGTAATGATGTATAAACGTATTACACATTTAAGGATCTTCAAGGTTCGTAGCACCGCACACACCAGCTTGTCCAATTATAATGATCCGTTTTTAAGTCTTCAATAATAAGGACCTAAACCTTATAAATGTAACCCTTTTCCTAGAACTCCATCGTCGGCATTAGAGGGCCACACCCAGAAATTGCAGCACGTGCAACCTGAATTGAGTTACTGACGCATCATCATCCTCGCTATCGCGATGATCCCCATTATCTTGTATGCCAACCCCCTCCAAAAAACGAAAAAAACAGCATGTAACCCGGTATTACTCACACGAGTTACAAAGCAAACGAAGACGAAAAACATTTACAATTAATGAAATCGTTATGCGAAACATTGACATTTCACGTTCATAAATCAAGCGAAAATTACAGTCGGAGTGGAGAAAAGTGAGAAGTCGAGCGGGAAATGGGAAAAGGGAGAAAATAATGAAACGGAGTACAACATAATTAAGGCGTAACGGGGATACATGTACACTTGGGCAGGTGAAAGGCGTGTGAGTGTGCCGAAAATTATGTTTATATTTACCCAGCCCAGAAACAGAAAAAACGAGAAAAACAACATGGCCTGGAAATTCAAATGGTAATTATGAGAGCGAATGAAAAAAATGTGGTTAAAGCGTAGTAAATGACAATGTTTTTGAGATGCGCTTTGCGGTGGCTCTTCGCTTCTATCTCTCGGGTTTTTTCGTTCTTGGGTTCCTTGCTTGGTTGCCCCAAAACCTCAATTAAAAACGCATTAACATTTCACTGGTTGCACTTTTCGTACGTTACACATACGCCGCATGGGCCCGCCACATGAGCAACTGGCGCCGTCTGTTGGCCATTAATGGCAATTTCGAAAAATGATATTTATATAAAAACACACACTCACACACTTGGCTGGCCATTTAGGTACGCTGCTTGACCTAACGATGTGTGTAATGTTGTTTAAACAATTTAATTAAAAAGTAATTTGTTTGGAAATAGTTATCAAAATGGGTTTGGTACCCTCTGCCCTTCTCCGTCTCCCTCGGACCCGATCTCTCTGTCCCTGTCCCTCTTTCTCTGATGATGATGAGCCCGATACACGTCTAATTAACTTGTAATAAATGTTTGCCATTTGCTTATTTAACTTTAATTATATGGAGCTGCACGGCAACAACAGCGATAACTGAATAATTGCTTGATTGAGGTTCTCTCCACCATAATGGCGGAGTGGTTCGAATATGACTTTTAGGTGTGGTTTCTTTCTCTCCCTGGTTCACGGCACTCAGCGGCCGCTTGAAACGGCTATAATGACTAGGAAAAACTCGTTTAAGTGAAACAAACATATTCATAAAGTTACCGGTGGCATTTTTCAGGTGGTGTTCAAATAAAATGATATATATTTTAACGGTGCCATGAATAAACCTATTATTTTTCGCCTCATTTTTAAATTCTTTAAATTTATAATAGTGGTTTATAAAATATTTTAAATTTTTAGGATTTCTAAAATGATTTGGGCCACCACATTTAATTAGAGTAAGAGCATCTGTGTCTGCTATTGGAATCGAATATATATCGGAATATATGCAATATATTCAATTAATAAATATGCATAATAACTAACTTAAACTGTTCTAAATGTTGCTTTTAATATATTCCTTTATAAGTCGATCAATTGTAATTGGCTATTCATGCATAAAAAAGACATTTCTCAAATTTTGAAATTAAAAAACTACAACGAAAAAAACAGAAAGCTCAGATATAATACCAGATGTAATATTAAAATCACTGTATAATAGAGGCAATGTTAAAATTAATGTATAGATTCAAGGTTAATAAGGTACTATAAGGTTATACTTTACTGTTTTATTTCTATATTAACGAGTATAGAATTTGGATTTGGACTTTTTAAATTAATTAATTTAAATTGAATGCTTTGAAAAGTATTATTTTAATACCCATCTTATCGAAGCCAAATAGATACTCAATAGTGTAGAACTAATGGAAAAATATTTGCTTTTCTATGAGTATTTTTTTCGGTGTATTATATATAAATATTGTTTACTAAACGGGTAGATATTATATAAAAAAAGTAATTAGATACAAAAGATATGTGATAAGGAAGGGCTTTTCATTTTAGTTTTATACAAAAAAATATCCACAGAATATTTAAAACATGTTTTAAAATAAATTAAGATTGTTATGAATTGAAGGCTTTATTATTGTTATGAATTTAATATTTGAAACATACTGGGAAGTTCTTTAAGAGTGGCATAACTTACTGCCTGGAAAGCGTGGAAAAATGCGTCCGTGTCGACTGAGCAGCCACGGATACAGCGGATAGCTGTCGCGGATCAGATGAGGAGCGCTCCCGAAGGGGTGGTGGCCGTGGGGCGGAGGATGTCCCGGATGCGGGGCGCCCGGGAAGATCCCCATTGGCATTTGGCCGGGCGGCAGATGCGGATGCGGACCATGTGGCGGTCCAGTTGGCACGGGCGGAAGTTGCTGCTGCTGTTGCTGCTGCTGCTGCTGGTGGTGGTGGGCCAGGGCGGCAGCCATTTGGAACTGGGCGGCGAGGAAGGGGGGCGGCGGCGGGTGGGGCGGACCCGCCATGCGCACCGCCATGGGGTTCGGGGAGGTGCGGTTCTGGATTAAAGCTAGATTCGGTGCCGGCAAGGGCATCGGACGGATGAGGGTTGGGTTGGGCGGATTGCCCGCTCCCGTTGGCGGGGGATCCCCTGATTTTGCAGGAGGATTGCCATTCGGAGGCGTTGGCGACCGGCTGACCGGCGATCTCTGCGGACTGCGCGATCGGTCCAGGGAATCCCGCCTCCGGCAGTAGATGTATCCCCTGGGCGTCCGCCGGCCACTGTTGTTGGTGTTCGTCGGCGAAGCGGGACTCTCGCTGCGCGGCGCCGGCGAGGATATCACACTGACCCTCAGGGGAGCCGATCTCGTCGAGGATTCGCCCACAATCGAGTCGATGCTGAAGGCCAGCTTAGGCTTGTTGCCCGCGGAGGCGGAAGCGCTGGCCGTGCTGGCGGAAACGGAAGTCGAGGACGCGGCCGCCGAGGAGCTGCTGCTCACGAAAGGACTCGTCGGCGCCATGGGCAGCATGTTGAACGTTTGCCGGCCGCAGGTGACCATTTGGTAGGGGTTTAGTCGATGCAACCAACAAACAAAACACTGTCCAATTTCTCAAACTCGAACTATAAGTCAAAGTAGGTTATAAACACTTCCGTTTTCTAATCTGCTTGGTTTGACTGTATTTCATAATATTGTGCTTGCTAAAAATCAATTTCATAATATATTTTAGGTTTTCATCCACGAAACATGTATGATTTAAAACAAATTTTGTTTACAAAAATAAGTTTTTGAAGGAACTATTGTTATTTGTTACTATTAAATATAAACTCAATTTAAGATTATAATATATTTAAATCAAAATGATTTAAGCTCTATAAATGGTATATTCATTAATCCTATACAGAAAAACTAGAGCTTTAACTTGGAGAATCATTTTAAAACTTTTGTTAATAGCCCCAAAGCGTTGTAATTTTATCCTAACCGTTTAATAATCTGTGAGTTATAAACACAATTTCCCCATTATCAATGGTAAACACAGCCAAAATAGATCAGAATCGAAAACGGAAAGAGGGGAGTATTGATCGATTTCCTATTATTTGGGATGGGATGGGGCTATAGGAAACACGATCGGTACGTCGGTTGTTTGTTACTGGTTACTGGGTATCAGATAAGCACACACGCACTGTTTTTCAGATCAGATAGCCATAGGCCACGGCTACGCTATGCGGTTGTTGTATCTGTATCTGTATCTGCGATGCTCCAGCGGTTGGCATCCGTCGGCGTGACATTGATAAACTGGATAACTGGAGCGGCGGCAACGCGGCGATTGGAGCGTGACCGTACCGCTTCGATGGACGATTGACGGCGGCGATTGACGACGGCCGGTGGACGATGGACGATTGATGATTGACTCGGTCGCAAGGCGGCGGTTAACGGTTAACGGTTATCAGCGGTGCCCGGTGACGAAACGATTGCGATTGCGGTGGCCGCGCTGCGAGGATGATGAGCACTGTCAACGCCATTAGCATTATGGAGCTTCTAAAGGCGTCTAATTGCTGGCTCCTCTCTCGCCCTCTCTCTTTCGCTCGCTGCTCTCCCCCTCTCTTTCTTTCTTTCTTTCTTTCTTTTCGGCGGGGGCGTCGGCGAATCGCTGCGTGGCTCTCACGCTGAGCGTTTTGGCTCGAGTGTCGCGATGGAAAGGAAAAAGCCGCAAAAAGTTTGTGGGGCCAGCAATTGTGCTTCCTCTTCTTCTGCTGCTGCTTCTGCTTCCAGTGGGAGCCCCACAGCACAGCAGGCGTCTCCTTCGCACACTCTTGACACTGCGCCTGCGCCAAAGCAGTGCAGCAATAGTCCAGTTGGATTTCCAAAAACCTGCTCTGCTCCAAAGTGGAGCCACCTCCTCTCTCGCTCGCTCTCTGGACTCGTTTGTGTGAGTGTATTGCTGGGGCTTTCTCTCTCTGCATCTCTCTTTCGCTCTCTGGGCCATTTTTCGCACCAGTTTATGACAGCGAAACAAACAATTTGCGCTAAACAAAACAGCATCATTAAAGCGTTTGTGGTTTTAGTGCCAAGCGGGTTGGCCAGCTGGAAGGGGGCGGAGGGTGGCGAGGGGAGGGGCACTAAAACAGTGGGCGAAACACAATAGTTGGAGGAATTTAAATGTGGGAATTATATGTTATTTAATTTTGGACAAACGAAAAACTGGCGAAACTAAACTAAACTGAACTAAATTTGTCGACATTTATTTGAAAAAGTTATATTTATTTTTAAGCATATGGTTTTAAAATAAATTAGGTTTTCTTGCTTAATTTTAAATTTTTTATTTTAATTTATAATTTATCCTAGAAATAAAGGATTTCCCTTAACAAAGGATTCCACTTATTTAATTTAAATATGTAGATAAATAAAAACTAAGACAATTTATTTTTTCTTCTAGCTAAAGTATGATTTTATACAATTTTTACATTATGATAGTGAATAAATATGTACATATCTTATTATAATTAGATACTTATTATTACTATTTGAAACCAAATAGGTTTAATTCTTTAGCTAAGGAATCGGTATCTAACTAATTTTAAAATAATATCCCCAATAACTTTTGGTTACCTTCTGTTAACTACAAATTAGAATAATACGATTTTCCAACCTTGTAAACATTTTTCCTGATTCCACTGTGCACCGGCATCAACGTCATCGCTTATATAGCTTAGACGCCCCGTCGTCAGTGCTGGCTATAACCAGCACCCCCTCCTCCACCTTCTGGCCCTCCGCCCCTGCCCTTCCCCCACCGCCTCCTCCTCCTCCTGGCCTTTCCACCATTCTGAATTGGCTCGAATTGGCATCTGCATCATGTTGGCCAAAAGCATTTGGACATGAAAATGGGCGGTAACTTGGTTTCTACACCTTCGGCGAGCTGCAACTGCCGGCGCACACTCGCAGCGAGAATCTCACAGATACGCCGGGCTGGGGATGGGAATGTATCTGTATCTGGTCATCCGAGTGCCTGTATCTGTGGCTGGATCCCCATCCTCATCCGCTGGCTGTGAGTTGTGAAAATAAACACCTCGTTAAAGATGCAGGAGGAGGCATAAAACATGCAGCGCCAACTTCGCAGCCCTCTCATAGGTAAATACATGCGACTCGGCCCCCCGTTCCTGGGATCTCCTCCTTTTGGCCATGAATGGATGTGAATGTGGATGTGGCTGTTGGCCCAAAGGAGCCAGGAGAGCCGAGAGGTTGGCAAATAAATTGACGTGCGCTTGGCTGGATTTGTATGCATCTAGATAAGGCCGGTGCTTGTCGATGGGCCAGCAGTTCGGCTGCCGCAGATGCAGCCGAGTATCTATATCTATATATGTGCCTTTGTATCTGTGAGTGTGGCACCTCTGGGTGCGGTAATTGTAATTGGTTTTTACTCTTTTTCCTCTCCTTTCCGCCCCACCGCCTCACGTTTCGGGATAAATCATTTAATTAGTCAGACAATGAGATGGGACGAGAACTTTATGGGATGCTCCATCACTGCTAAAGGTTATCGATCGCCAATCAATGATTTTCGGGGCGTATTTTTTGGCATTTACCGCGCTTGATATATGACCAGAAGGTGGGCCCAGTAAAGATAAAATGCAGCAAATGCCTGGGTTATCAGCTCACGAAACGCGAGGCAACGTAGGTGAGTGGGAATATATTTAAAACGAAATTTACAAATTTTACTTCAGAATTTATTTGACCCTAAGTTGTGTACACAGTTAGGATAATATATCATTTTAAATAATTTAAAAATGAAATGCTTATTATGTATGTTTTTGACTGTATCCTATGATTCTTTCCTTTTCAGATATTAAATATTTTTTGTAAATAGAAATACTAAAATCTAAAACAAATAATAAAAATTTAAGCGATTATTTTGTTTTTAGCTTATAAAAACTAACACAGAAAAACTATTTTACTGTGATAAAAACAATAGGTAACAGGTAGATAATATTTTGTTTTTAAACATTGTTTCTAAAGTTATTTAATAAAAGATAATTCTTTGATGAAATCAACAGCAGCTTCTATCCTTTTCCTGATGAATTAAGAGTTTTCCTTTTCAATTCCGCTTCGGTTTATCTTCTAATTACAGGCCAGTAACTATTATAATATTCCTGGAATAAGAGTTCTTTAGCACCTAAGCAAACTAATTAAAGTCGCCTGAAATTAGGTTCTTCCAGTGGAAGCACCCGACCCATACTGGTATTAGTCCGTGCCGGCCTTTCTCTGCATATGGGAAATGCAATCCACAAGATACTTCCATGTTCCACAGTTGCGAGCGAGATAAACCGACAGCTGTCGTTGATTGGCTGCCCGCAGTATCTACGTGAGCGAGAGCGGGACCACAGTAGGCGACAGCTGCTAGCAAGGGGATGGACACTCTTTTCCGTTGGAGTGAGCGGGAGGCAGGATGACAGGAAGGCAGGGGTGGGTTAAAGGAGGGGGAGGGGTGCCGCGTATAAATCCAATTCATTTAATAATTGCCAACGAGATGGAGCTCATTATCACGAGTACTTTGCACGGCTTTGCCAGTTTCCAGCGGGGGGCATTTTGCAGGAGGGGGTTCCAACAAGGGGGTTCCTTGTGGGCAGGCTGTACTGTATCGGGTTGGCTGGGGCACCTCTTCTTCTTCACACAGACAAAATATATTTATACTTATACCATCACTGTAGGATTTTGAGCAGAAACTTTTTTAAAAGTACTTTTCAGTTATTCCGCAGAACTAGTAAACCTAAAATGTACTTAGTATTTTCTTTAAGGGTTTTATAAAGATTATCTTAGCAGTTTATGTGAAAAATAATACTTAACTTTTATAGCGCATAATATGGAGATTTAAGATGAAAGGGTTTCATCTGTATAGTAACTATTTTATAATACTAAAGTCAGTTTCTAGATTTAGCCTAAGAGTTATTTTTATTACAGTTTGTTTAACCTTATAATGTTAAATTATATTATTTGTACGTTTATGCTTATGCATGTTTATGTATTGTATTATTTATTTTTATTTTATAATGAAATTAATGTTAAGCATAGAATTTTCCTCTGATTATAAACATACTTTATGATATCATAAAGTATTTTATCTTCAAGATTTAGCCTGTAAAAGATATTTTTATTACAGTTTGTATAAACTTAAATTGTAAAACTATATTATTTTTTGATGGTTAAAAATTTATGGTTCAGCATACAATTTTCCCCTTTTACAAACATACTTTATGATATCTTAAAATATTTTTTCCCCGTTTATTTTGCCCTTCATACATCTGCCAGATAAGCAGATACAGTATCTGAGATACATGCAGTATCTGAGTATTTCAGTGCGCCCTCGTCTCGTTAGCGTTTTTATTAGACCCGCAAATGGAAGCCCACGGATGCTGATGATTCTGATGTTCCGACGCCTGGGAAGTCTGATGTGCGATGATGGTGACGGCTTTTCAGAGTCAATTAAAACAGCTTCTCGTCTCCGTGGATTTCGTGATGATCGGGGGGATGGGGGCTTTCGGGCACATAAATGGCAGCTGGGGGTTGGAGATGGATGTTTAGCGAAAGCATAATTGCCGGAAGGGTTGGTCGGCCAGAAGTTTCCACCAACGACCAGCGCTTCGTGTTGACACAGCTAATTGGCTTTATTTGTTTTAATAATTGAGCATTTTCGGCTGCATCCATGGGCACTGATTTAATTAAAAATTGCCACTGCCAATCGAAAGGGTTTCCTTCGCCCAGTCGTGACACTTTGTGTTTGTCTGGCCGAAAAGGAAGCTTAAATTGAATTTTAATAACGCGGATTTGGTTGGCAGTTTTGTGTATTTGGAAATATATCAAGATAAATAAGTTTTATATAGTGGGAGAGTTAAGCAAATATAAAGGCAAAAATTATAATATTTTTTTGATTAATATTTATTGTTCTGAATTTTTGAGTACCCAAAATCCAGGAGAAAAGTTAAACACTTCCTTTCGAGCTAAGCACTGGACTTAATTGAATGCCAATAAATATTTTGCAACTATTTGGAATGCTTAGACGCAGATCAGTCGTCGTGGATCAGGAGTGATCAGAAGATCGCCAGCAGATCACGCAAATCCCCGAACTTAAACCAAGGAAAAGCCTGTGGAAATCCGCGGGATCTGGTCGTGGAAATGGCTCTGCATCTTGGCCCAAGGATCGGCGCATTTAATCCAATTATCGATGGCTCAAAAATACCTTGGGAAACGGCTATTTAGAAGAGAATTTGTGGGCGGGTGGCGTGGCTTAGTCCGGGTAATTCTCACGTTCCCAGAAAGTGCGAGAGGGACAGCTAAGGTGGGTGTGAAAGAGAGGGAAGAGTGCTAGAGCTGTCCGTTGATTAATTAAAATTTTGATCAGCTCGCAAACGAGGCCCATTATTTAATGAGTTTTTTATGGGATGCCAGGTGTGGCAAGTTGCTCAGTTACACGGAGAAAAAATGATAAAAGAAGTTAAGCTTATAAGAACATGTCAAAATTCGCTGATAAACTGAAAATATAAAAGACTATATAATCTTTATCACTTTTTTAAGGCACTTTATACCTATTTTCATTAAATAGTTAATACCTCCATTTATTTTGAAAAATTGTTTGAAGCTGCCTTTAAAATTTGTGATTTTTTTATTACAAATTCTAAATCCATGGCAGTATTTCCCCCTGTGTATCCAAGTGGGTGTGGCAATATATGGATATGGAATGGTGGGGATATGGATATGCCGATCGAGGCGCGACAACTGCCGCAAATTATCGCAAATTTGTGCGGTTCGTGGGATGCAAGCGAAATATTTTATTGCCTCATTATGCAAATGCGAATGGCTCTCGCCGATGAAGAGGCGATCAGCGGGGGGGAAAGCAGCGGAAGACGGATCAGCGGTTCATATATATGCATGAGTATATGACCAGGTAGACCGGCCCACAATTAGATACGCCGGCCGCCGGAAAACCGCATTGAAATTACGCCAGGACCTGCCCGAGTTCGATAATTGCGGTAATGCCGATAATCTGTTTTTGACCGCTCGACCTTCGACCCTTTCCGCCCCTTAATCCCCGCGAACCAGCCCCTAATTGTTGGCCGGGCCAAAAGGATTCGAGCGGGTTCGTCCTGTTCCTGTCGCGCGCTCTAAGCAGCATCGATAATTGGATTAAATCGCTCGGGGCCAAGAAGATTTCGCGCTAGTCCAGCGCTGATCTTTGGATTTCCAACGTGGCTTTGAGGCGCACAAATTCCGAGTTAAGTTTGTGGATTTGCCGGCCTAAACACGCGCTGATCATATGTGTTCTACGGTTGCCTTGGTTCCCCGGAAAATAGCATCGCAGGATTCGGGGATCAGAGCCCAGGATCCTGATCCCCCCGCGATCTGTTGGTTCTTTTCGCCGGCAATCCAGGGGTAGACTAACTTCTCCCTGATCCCCGAACTTACAAATCCAAAATATTTAGTTGCACTTAATGGGGGCAATCGCACCAAAACATCCGATGGATCAGAACAAAAGTATATAGATTAAATCGGTGTAATATAAACAGTTTGGTACTTAAGAAAATCTTTTAACATAAATATTAAAAAGAAAAATTTATTTCTTAATTTTTGTTATTTATTAAAGTTATACAACGTAAGAAAAAATTTTGAAATCAAAAATAGATTTTTCGAGTAAACCAAGCTAGAAAAATTTTGATTTCAATATTCACAGGGCTATTTTTGGAGGCATCATAAATTTCATTGATTTTGATTGAGGGAATATTTTTCGTAATTAATGAAATGATAAACAGATTTTTCACATTAGGCCGGGCACTTAAGAATTGCCATTAGATAAATGGCCAGCACATGTGAACGCGGTGGAGTGTATAGCACCCACTTCCCCCAGATTCCATTACCCCTAAGACAAATCCTTAGACAAATCGCTGCTCATTAATATATTCACTCATCATCGCCCGCAAATGCACAAGTCATAATTGCAATTGCACTTTGACGGCGCTGATAGATACAAATGGCCAGCAAAATGCGCTCCCCAATATTTTCTGGAATCCAGCCCCTAGCCTCGAGTTTTCACCTCCTTCCCCGCTTTTCTTCGGGGAAACGCCTTCGAGGAGTGGAAAATGTTGCGTGAAAATTACAAGCAGCTGTCTGAAGGCAAAGGGACACCCAAAAACAAGCGTGTCTAGGAGGGGGAAGGGGAGGAAAAAGAAAGGGAAAGTAACCGAGACCACTGCACAAAAGACATTTGTCAACACCCCCCACTTAGGGAGGAAACTCCCCCCGACATGGTGGCATTCCTAGCCAGTTCAATATTTTGACGCTTGAAGTTCAATCTTAAAAAAAAGAAATGTTCTTTTTGCCTTGGCTTGTAAATCATAACTCGCGGGGCATTGAGTGCAGTGAGAAAAAATGTTGAGAATGTATGTTTACGAAAGTGAATTTTATAAGACAATTATATTTTGGAGCTTTCTGATTTTATCTGATATTTATAAAACAAAGTTTTAAAAGTAATAAAGTAGTTTTCTTCTTAATTATATGATTTTTAATAAGATTGGAAATTAATATACTTACCACATCATACTCTTTATAAATGAACACACCATATTATCTAATCGTATTATGAATTATACTATACTATACAAATATATAACTAGCATAAGATTGTCGATAAATATTTACAAACTTGGTTTTAATAAGTACCACACCATCTTTATTTAAGTATGAAATTGGTATCAACTGTATATTTTATAAAGCTAACTACCATTGAAAAATATAGGTGCTTACTTTTATATTTTTAGGCAATGTTGGTTTTTTTCAGTGTCCCCACATTGATGCATCTGTATCTGCATCTGCATTTGAGTGTACATCTGCCGGTTGAAAGTGTTGATAGCTGCACTTAGCCGGCGGATTCAACTCGTTCGCGGCTAATTGGGTGCGAACGTGCGGCAATTAGTTGCACTTGGAATGGCTCACGAATGCAACAACCAACGAGCAACAACGAACAACCAACAAATCCCAGGCCACAGCTAAAAATCGGAGGCACGACATCGTGAGGCCGGCATCATAATCCCGTCGAGGCGCCATGCTGATCATCGATCCACCGAACATCGAACACCGATCCAGTGATCCAATGATCCACCAATCTTCGATCCACGCTGATCTGGCAGCGATTATCGACACAGAAAAACGTGTAACGGCGTTGCTTTTCCCCAAAAGAAAGTGTCAGACAGTCTGTCAGTCCCTGATTTGGTTAGTCAATTGTATCTGTATCTCGGTTTTTGTATCTCTGGATAACCAAAACTGTTAAGCTCTTTGGCGCCATAGCAGTTTGGCTTTTTCCCATGATTTATTTACGCACATGTATCTCGTGTCTGTGCGTGCAACCCCCAAAACTTAAAAGCTGAGATACAGATACAATTAATTCATTTTCGTGTCTTCGACATTTACAAAATGTTTTGCTTAATTTGTTTTGTGTTTTTTGGGGTTCGTTTGTTTGGTGGGGAGAACTTTCCGATTTGTGGGTGTTTCTTGACAGTTTTCAGGGCTTGTCGCTCATTAGTCGGGCTTAACTGAGGCCAACACACAATTTATACATATAGATACATATATAGGGGGGAAACTCACTGGCAGAAAATAAGTGTGGTTCGGGCAAGTGGTTGGGTTGAGTCCAGTGGTAGAGTGGTGGTGCTTAAATCTTTTGGGGGCGGACCAGGCAATCAAGCCGAACTGTTTTGGTTCTCGAATGATGAGGGTTTCGCTTTGGGTGGGTGTGTTAACCGTTTCAATATTAGATTGAATGTTTTTAACTCTTTCATAAAAATGGTAATACATTTTCAACAGTTGAGTTACGATTATTAAAGAAATTATTATTAAATAAATATTTCTTAAATTTAAAATATTTTTTCTTAGTTCTTAAGGATATTATAAGCGAAAAAATGAAAATGTTAAATAATACATTTTGTTTTTGGTCCATAGTCAGTTTATTGTTAAAATGATTACATCATTATCAATTAAGAATATTTAAAGGCTTTTTTCTTTAGGAATACATAATTTTATTAGCTTTTAAGTTTTAGATAAATACATACCCAAAAACATTAATTGGCATTTTAGGCAACTCCCTGAGTAAATAAATGACTGACCACCATTTAGAGTTCCCTTTCGCATTTTGCAAAGCAACATAAATTCCTTTTGAAGTCATTTTCGAGCGATCATTGTATCCTAGATTTCCGACATCCCCGGACAGTTTCTTTGTCATGGGCCCCGGGCTGATCTTTGACTCGGGTATTTGATGTTTTCCTACCGACTTTTTGCTGCCGTGTCAATGTCATCGGCTGGTATTATTCTTTCATTAGGCTGCGAGTTGTTGCAACTGCCCGACACCAGACTCTCGAATTCGGACTGGGGATTTGCATATATGCACATATGACCCGACTTGCAGACCTCATTTCTCCTGACAGCAGAGCCGCGAGCTGTGAAAAGTATCTGGATCTCTCGGTGCGGAGCACTAGCAATGCAAATTATAGATCAGGTGCAACGGCAGTAATTGCTGCCATAATTGCAGCAAGTGGATTCGTTTGCCACATCATATACCCTCCAGTTATGAGCAGGCTAAACTGTAGCGTTTCCATGGCCACTGGTTGGGGATTGGCTTGGCCATGCAACATCTTTGATCTGCGATTTCAGATTTCAGATCGCCCATCTCAGGTCTCCCATCCCAGATACATCTCATCTGGTCCAAATTGGAGCGGCAATTGCAGTTGCAGTTGCAATCTGCATGTGTAATAGAGTCAAGCCAACTAATTTTGCGGCAATTTGTGCTTGGGAAATCCATGCGGAATGGATAAACGGTGGCAGGCATCCCGCTCTTAACCCCCCTGAGGCCCCCTGGGTGCTCCTGTGCCACATGCAGAAATTAACGAATGATGGACAGACATTCGAGACGAGTAACCTGCATGCAAATGCAAACTGGGGGGCGATCTCTCTTTCGCTCGCATCGCTCGCTCTCTTTCTTGTCATGTTATTAGCAGCAATTTAAGCAAATAATCAGTGCAACTTGCCAGTCGAAAAACAGGGGCGTCTGCGAGAATGGGAAGGGGGGGTTGGGATGGGGAGGGGGCGGGTCAACGCGTGACTTGCAGGCAGACACATCACAAATTGCAGACAAGTGTGGTTCTTGAAGCTGCTAGCCGAAATAAGCAGCCAAAGCTGGAGCCACATGCAAATGCCAGCGCCAGCATTAGCCAAGTGCACTGCAATAAATATTTGGACAAATAAATTGGTACTTTTCTGAGATTAGAAATTAAAAATAAAGTTATAAAATGTGTTACTTATATTAAAAGAGGCCACTAAGCTTGTTTCTTCGGTACTTGGGATTCTTATTTTGATTATTATAATTTGTTTGAAATTTAAAATGATATTTTATGTTATAATTGATCAAAATCGTTATTATAGTAAGATATTTTAGGAAATTTTTAAAATTGCAGACACATTAGATAACTTTTTTTTAAAAATCATTTCTTATAAAAAGTTTTATTTATTATGCTGTTAAGACTTATAGAATATTAGTATATTAATGAGAGAACCTTATATCAAACGTCATAAGATCATGATCAAATATTTGGATATTGTTTTGATATTATTTTGATATCATAGGTATGATCCAAATTATATTTTCAATATTTCATAATGTTTTATAAGGGCTTAGCTTAACTTCAAATTTTCCTAAAAAATTTCAATCCTTTTGTAACCTTACCATATAAACTGATATTTTTCCGAGTGTACTTAAATTTGAAATCAGAAGAGGGTTCGGGGAACCCGGAGATTCTAATGCTGAGTGCTGGCGTAGCTTTTTCGGTGCTGGGTAATTTGCATTCCGTTGCGGATTGCAACTGTTGTTTTGCGCCTTGCGCCTCTCACGATCTTAGGATCTGGAATCTGAAAATGTGCAGATCTGCGGAGATCTGCAGCTTGGCAATTTGGAACCGTTTGCTGTTACTTTGTCTGGGGCTGCCGGGGAGTTTTCACAGTTGATTTACCCGCACAGAGGTGGTTGAGGCTGCAGAGGTGGTAGATCGGTAGTTTTATTTACAAAAAATTAGCACAGCTTTTGCTTGTTTACGGGCCCAATCGAAGCCCGGCTCACGGACTTAAGTGCGACCCCGCGTCCAATTTCGGCATCTGACTCCGAGGTGAGCGAGCGTTTTGGCTAATTTTCCAAATTGCTTTTATTAGGTTTCGTTTATTTGCATTTTGCGCTTTAATTTTATGCTTGATTTTCCTCTCTCTAGACTTTTAACCCTCTGCTGCCGTTGTTACGTCGCTGCGGTTTGCAATTGTGAGCGTTTATTTTTAGTAGTCTCGTTTTTTTTGCCAGCTTTTGGTTTTTGCCAGTGCGAAAATTAGCTGCCGTCCCTTTCTGCTTGGTTAAATGTTGCAATTTTCAAGTCGTAAAAAATTTAAATTTCTGTTTAAACTGAACACAAAGGCAAGAGCTGGTGAAAAAATTGCAATAAAACGCTTTGGATATTATGCAATCCTTTTTTTGGGGAGGTTGGTTGGTTGGATAACCGCTGAAAGGTTTTGCGTTGATTTGCTTTGGCATTGGGCAACCTCTGAAGAGGCGTGTTTTATCTCAAATGAGATCGCTCAAAAGCAAAAATGATTTCAGCTCTGTAATTGTTTAAGGGGGATTGGATTGGAGCTGAAGCTGATGCTGATGACTGAGCTATCTGTGGACGAATGCCCAAGATCTGTTTGGTTTAGGAAAGGCAGTTGACCTAATAAGTGTTACAGCCCAACTCTGATTAAAATTATGATCATAATCATAAATAAATCGTCTAATATAATATAAAATATTCTCGTTTTTACTACTTTTTATGTGTTTTGCTTCTTCCCGTGAATTCTTCTGAGAAGAACTACTGTCACCTTTAGTTGCCCTTTATCACCATCCCCAGTTATTTGACTTCTTTTTTATCGTTCATAAGCAATCGCCTATCTCAGTGGCTCAATCGGATAAACGCTGCCTCTAAAATATTCCTCTTTGCCCCTTTATAAGCAGTGTAGGCATGTAAATCAACACATAATAACTTAATGCTTGATGCTGCAGTGATTGTGACTAGTTGACTGCACTGTGAAAAAACATAAAGGATTTTATAAAAAAGTTTGTTTGATATAAAAAACAAAAAACGATTTAAAGTGAATGAATTTAGAATTTCGATAATGCCAATAAAAATTAATACAAATACACAACATTTATACTATTGAATTAATATTTAGTAAGGGATACATATGTTTTCTTTTTTTGAGATCTTCCATCAAAACTATTATGGTTATTATTTCGTTTTTGGGTTTTTATGTGTACTATTTTTTCCTGTGTAATCCTATCCCAGTCCAAAGTAAAATCATCAACTTCCAACCAGAACTGAGGGCCAAAGTCAAACTCAAACTCAAACTTGAAGCGCGTGCGCTGTGACTTAATTGCTGATTACAAATTAGCGATAACAGTTGAGGATAAATACAAGTCTAAGGAGGAGAAATATGAGGCTGGGGGAGTGGAACTGGGACTACGAAGAGCCCTTGGTAGTTAATTAAGACATTAACCACTGCTCAGCCTGCCGACCGATTTTCCGGCAATCGAAAGCCGAGATCAGGGGCGAAGAAAAGCCCATCGAAAATGGAAGCCTGGCCCAAATCGCCGACATCCGCCCACCTTGGCCAAATTGGAGGTGCTGGCCGCTTATCAGCGCCCACGTGTCGCTTTCCGGCCATTAAAGCCCGGCACTTGAACTTTGGGCTTGTGCCGCAATTACACCTTCCTCTCCGCAATCATAATTGTCACTCCGGAGTTATCGATTACCTTTCGGGCCTATCCGCCCGTCCATCGACATTCGGCGGAAGTTCGGCTGTCACTTTCGATCCGTAATTATGATCGTCGCCATATTCGACGCGCTCATAAAGTACGACGCCCCAAAAAAATCAGGGAGGTGTTTTCTATTGTAAACAACACGTAATTATAAATTCACTGCGTGACATATGAAATATTTTAATTATTTCTAATTTCAGGCGAGACAATTGCTGACTAGGTTCTTGGAGAATTGGTGGGATTCGTGACTGCAATCAGGTAGACAAAAGTCGAGATTGATAATGAGTATTTATAATGAGAATGGGTGGATAACATAATTGATAGGGTGGGGTTTGAATTTTCAGGAAAGTTAAGAAGAGAACTGCCATATATGTATTGATTACATTTTGATTTATCTTCTTATTTTAATATGGTTTCTAAAATACATACTTTTTTAAATTCATTAAAACTTCTAAGATAGTTAAACCGGGTGTTAATGAATATTTATGATGCCTATACCCCTCATATTTCTTATCTTTCTTTAAGATCTTTGATCATTTCACTACCGAGAAAAAACTTGCCTTGAAAACAAAACAATCCAATCACTTGACAACCTTAAAATCGTGATATCTCAATTCCCATAAAGTGGCCTACACACACTTTAAGCCCCAAAAGCCATATGGCTGAGCTGAAATCACGGTAGTAAGCCGAGTTCCCTCGATCAGAACGGCCATAAAAATCAAACAGCTAAACTCATTGGTAATTCGATATTTTCGCTGGATTTCGCCAACGGAAAACCAAAAACGATTTGCCGAAAAAGTCCAATCAAACCGGCGAAGGTCGATAAAATTTGCAATAAAATAAATTGCCGCCAATAACTGCGAAAAGGAAAAAAGTTAGACACCTACAATGTTGGCCGAGGAATTCCCAGACTCGGTTTTGAACTACAAAATAGAGGTGTAAGGCAATTTTCATTTTAGCGCCGCACATAAAACATTTTTTATGGCTTTAAAATCGGCGCGGAGTAAAAGTTACACTTTCGCAATAGAAAGCCGGCCAGCGGTTTGAACTTCTTCTCCTCCGGGGAGTGCTCAAAGCCCAAGTGCTAATGGTGTTCGCCAGTGGGTCATAAACCAGAAAAGCACACACTTTGTACCAGTCGCAACCCCTCGACAACTGATGCGCCCAGTTACAGTTACAGATCCACCCGAAACGGGGTCAAAATTTATGGCCAAAAGTGCAATATGTCTCCGGGAGGCGGGACGTCCACCCAATGAAACTGTCAGGCCATCGTATTTTAAAACAAATGCGACGAAAGTAAATAAAAACTGGACCGTCTTGGATTTCGCACACGCAAAAGGTCAGAAAAGTGTTGGGGGGGTTTCTTGGGATGGATGGGGGGTTCCGGCCAACTGACATCTGTACATGACTTTGGTGGTGTTCAAAAGTCCAGCTGTGTGGGCAACACATCTCGAATCTCCGTCTTTTACATTACCTCAATTCGACAGCCATGGCGGCCCCTTGGGCAACTTTAATTGGATCGCTCGGAACCCAAGACCCCAAGACTTCCCGATCCCAACTTCCCTACATCTCAAGATCCCGGGACTCGCGCTGCCATTAACCCGCTGCAATTGCAAATTTACGAGCCGGGCGTCAATTAAGTATCGAATTACAACTTGTTTAATGTCAATCTGTCTCGCCCGGTGCCTGTTACAGTGAGCTGTCCAACTATCTGTCCCCCCGTCCGAGTTTCAGTATTTTTACCCTCCTTAACCCATGACGGACAGCACCTTTTGAAACCTATATTATTAAAACTATGAAAATAAGAGAGTAAAAGCCCTAAAAACAAGAAAATTCTTAATTTGCCAATTTTTTTTAGTATGTAATTGGCGTGGTAAAATCTTTTTATATCAAATATTTCTTGTAAACATAAATCAAGTAAAAGAAAAATGTTTTCTCTTCATAAAATATTTTGTGAGATAAATCTAATTTTTAAGCAACCTAGGATGCTACAAATAAGAAGTGTGAAAGTGTCAATGAGTGAAATATTTTTAAAAATTACTTATTATAAAATATTTTTTAAAATCCCCATGGATATGCCGCAACCAATGGGCTAAGAGCAACCCCCTTTTAAGATACTGTCTTTCCGCCACCGATAGGGATCTCATTGGAGCTGTCAGAATTCGCATAATTATCGCACAAATTAGCTTGTCAGTTGGGCAGAGTGATCAACATGGCGGCAGGGAAGCGTCACCTAGTCTGCTCCACTCCATCCCAACCCGCTCCCCCTTTCTCATACAAAACACCCACCCATCCCCTGACCCCAGCTTAACCCCCACCTGCCCAAGTTAACCCATTAATATGCCACACCAGATCCAATCCAAAAGCGTGGGCTGCTGACAGTCGACTATGCGAGTTTTGACAGCCCGTTGGCTACCATATAATATCGACATCGGCTGGTGAAAAACTTATTAACTGCATACATTAACATTCAATTTGAAGCGGCCATTGCTGCCCCTCGGTGACATTTGGCTGTGGATTCATGGGCATAAATCAAAACCATCGAATGAACCTCTCGGTTCGTTTGTGAATTGACAATTGAGACAACACCAGGTGGGTTGGGCCAGGGGCTGCCCCTCGGCATTTCTGTTGTCACGTTTGGGCTGTTAACGTGTTTCGGTGACCGATCGATGGGTCCCCGGGATGGGGGTACTTCTGGTACTGGTACTGGTACTCCTATCGTGGAGCTGGAGGGGAGAGGAGAGGGCTATCTGAGGGATCTGGGGGGAATTGAACGCATGATGCCAGTCGATTGACACTCGCACTTGTACAATTTTAATTAAACGCCACTGGTATTGATACTTTATCTCCGCCCATTCCATTCAGTTTGTATAAGCATGCACTGGAGAAAAAGTTGTGTTGCTAGGAAAGAAGACACTTGTACAATCTTAAATTAAAAGTGATATATAATCGCTCCAAAATCACATTTTTAACTTAATACTCAAAATCGTTTTCTGGACCTCAGGTTAAAACAAAATTCCATTCAGTTTGTATGGAGAAAAAGTTGTGTTGGTAGGAAAGAAGACACTTGTACCATCTTAAATTAAAAGTGATATATTATCGCACGAAAAACACATTTTTAACCAAATACTCAAATTCGTTTTCTGGACCTCATCAAAATTCTATACGTATTAAACTCTAATATTCGATCACCCTCAAACAAAAATTCAATGAATTATACATACTTTAACACGTTTTCGCATACTCATGTTAAACTAAACTGTTCTTAACAGCAAAATTCCACTCGTTTTTTTCAGATTAAAATCTGCTTTTAAATTTATAATGAATATTATTAAGACTATTGTTTTCTAAGATTATCCCAACAGGTCAGGGTACCCAATTCTTATTAAAACCGTTTTATAAAACTTTTTAAACACTTACAAGAAAATAAATTATACAAGTACATTATTTATTTAAATTATTTATTATTAAAAATTTCTTTTATTTATTACAATCACCTAGTTTTACTCTTTCAGTGATCCTAGCTTCCCATTAACAGTCAACGAACCCCACCCACCCACATCTTTGTCTCTGTTGAACACATTTTTCCCCTGTTGCATTGACTTTCGATTCTAGGAAACTTTTTAAGCCGCAATTTATGCTCGTTTAAGGCGATAAATATAACAGAGCCCAAGTGATTGAAGCTGATTGCATTCCAGCGGACCGTTGACTGACCAACCCCCTTTCCCCTAGCCCCCTACCCCTTTCCCTGCCCCTCCGCCCATGGTCATGAGTCACTAGCCATGAGCAGCTGCAGCGGCCGTAATTGAATGCGTGTCAATTGAATGGCGTCGCTCGCAACTCGCAACTCGCGCCCATATTCGAAACTCATATCGGAATCGGAATCGAAGTCGGCGGCCATAAATAAACGCTAAAAAGCAAGCAGCCGCAATTAATAACGCTGCAGATTTGCAAAATGGCCGGCAGTTGCAACTTTACGAGATGAAAGAAAAAGGGAAAATCAAGCTAAAAAACTGAGGAGAAAAGGTTTACAAAATACTCAAGATATTGAGGAACATTTTTTTAGTATTTAAATCAAGCAAAAAAATAATTTTTTTATTTTATATATATAAAATATGTTTTTTAAGGTTATTTTTCTTTAATTAAAATTCCTTAAAAAGTACTTCCAAGCAATTTTTCCAGTATTCACAACCGACTGAATCGAGAACAGACCCATCCATTGATTTATGCATCCCGTTGGCCATCGAAACTCGAGTTCAAAATACCAAATCGCATTTCGCATTTATTAGCACTCTGTGCATTATGGAAAACGCAAAGGGGGCGTTGGGGAGGGAAAACTTGATTGATGTGCTGCAATTAAAAGCGCATTTTCCTTAAGTCTCCAAGGTGATGGAAAACGAGGGGAGGGCGGTGGAGAGTTCAGAGGGTACTTGTATCCATTAAATAGATTTTTAATTGGGTGCTAAAGGAATGTAAGCATGATTAATAATATTCTTGAAATTCTTAGAACCTGAACTTTTGGCACACAATTTGAGCAATTAAAGATGGTTTTTAACGATTTTCTTAAATATTATTACTGTGAATTTATCATTATTCATCGCAGATTGTAGAAAGCTGTCCATCCTTAGAGAGTGACGAATTGTTTTAACTACTTGCCGAACTTGAAGAGGAGAGCATTCCGCACACCTTAAGCCCATTTCATCAACTTTCCACAACTTACTCACCGACTTACTCACCTGTCCCCTCGACATAACGAATTTCAATTAAAGCCACAAGAAGCTGACTTCGCGGTAATCCCTTGGACAATCATAAAGCATAAAAAACCTAAAAACTGATTAACATCTGGCGTGGCTTGGTCAACGAAATGCGAACCATTAAAAATTCGCACTACAAAGAGCCGCATCCGCATCTTCGCGTCCACAGCCACATCCTAAAGGTACATTTCCATGGTCAGCAAGGTGTGAGCCGCGTTGAGTTTCAATTCCATTCGGGCAGCTAATTAGCCGCCATATGTCCAGGGAGGAGGGGAGTTATTCAGCGGAAATGCTATGACAAAGTGGCTGCCTGCCTCTTCTTTATTTTAATTTTTATATTTTTTCGGGGGCTGCATTTTGGCCCTGGCGATGCTTATCCCGCAGATGAAATATTCGTGCAGACGTCGCGCTGGTAAACGCTTGTCAACTTTGCTTTGATTGCGCTGCTAACGGGGGGAAAATTAATTTTTATTGCAGCCCACAGGGCGTATCAGCGATGTGGACTTCCTCCGACCTTTTCGCGCCGGTCGCACATCTCTTAGATTTCACTTGTCAGATTCCCCAGCGACGCAGCTGAGGTATGGCTTCCGTTAGTGCGAGGGGCTACTGTGGAGCCCGGCTACCGTGGTGCACCATCTGAGGTGCGAAAGAAAGAAATCCACAGAAAAGTAAGGAGAACAACAGGCGAGGCCGCATTCAAATGCAGCCAGCTTAATTAGCCAAAACGTTGCATGTGTTTTGCACTTTGGTTGCCGGCAAAATCTTTACCAAATTGCCACAAACTGCCCAGCTACTCTGGCATTTTGCCTCCATGATGAAGACGGTGGACAGGTGGAAGTGCTGATGGTGATGGTGATGGCGATGCTGATGAGCTGTTCGCTTCTCGCAATTAACCAAGACTTTACACAGGTCAAGGTGGATAAAAAACACTTTAACAGACCATAAAACTAATTTTAACAATTTTTTAAGACTTAAATTTGGTTTGAAAAGAGTTTTTCAAAGTTACAGCACCTTAAAATTTACAAAAAGGTTTTTTTAATATACTACAATAATTTTGAAATTTATAATGAAATCTAAGACTTGTTAGAAAATAGATGAAAATGTTATTTTATACTTAAAATATTTTTTTGTTTAACTAACTCATTTCTAAAAACTCTTTAGATCGAGTAAGTTCCATTATTTCCTCTGGCAACCACAAAAAGTTCAATAATTATAAAATAAAAATGTTATTTAATACTTAAAAAGATTTTTTCAACAAACTCTAGTTTAAAACCCCTTTCAATCGTGTAAGTTTCATAATCCCCCCCTCAATTTAACATCTCTTGCAACCACAACATTTTCGACAATTTATTACCACCTTTCACAGAAAAACCAACACGAATTAATTTCCATTAAATCAAATTAGAAGCTTCACAAGGGCTCAGCACTTTTCTCATGCTTATTCCTCTCAAACCCAAAGTCCCTGTCCATTATAAACCCAAAACATATGCTCCAAATCATTTATCTAGAAAGGGAGCCGGAATATGTTCTCAGTTAATAAAATGCAATTGAGTAATTGCCTTTCACATTTCATCAAAACGCATCGAATAGCTCTTGCATTTTATGGCACTTTCAACGCGTGGAGATCGAAGCCCTGCATATTCTCCCATATAAATCACAATGGAAAACCTCAGGTCGGCGCAATAAAAATTGTAATTAATTGCGGCTTGCGATGGAAATGAAAAACACACAGCCAACAAATAAATATATATACATTTTTTGGGGGTTATGCAGCCACAAAGTGGAGCGTTCGTGCCTAAAAATAAACTAAAATTAATCATGCAACGAGCGGTCGAAGAGTTTTCCCACCGTTTTATTTTGAAAAGAGGGGAATATATATGCAGATGACCTCCCAAACGAAACCCAACGATTACAAAATAAACCGACTAACGCTGAAGTTTACCAACTAAAAAGCTAACTAGCCGCCAATTATGCCAAAGTGTTTTGCCTGGCTTATCTGTCCTCCGATTTCCGCGGAATTTACGAGCCTTTGATGCCAGCCGCCCCTCACAAAACGAAAAATTATGAAAAAACAATTAAAATTATGTGCTGACCTTAATGAGTTGATTAAATCCCCAACATAGCGATGACTTTGTGTGACTCTCTGAATCTGATCACTTATCGTCTGAGTCACTTACAAGCTGCGGCCACTATGCGGTGCCCTGTAACGTGTACACCCCCTAAAGTGGACCACACACACGGCTCGGATACTTGACGTGCGTCTGGCCATTTGTCGCAAATGTCAACGACATGACGCCGGAGGCGGACCACCGTGGAAGAGGCCACTTAGACCGGCCTATAAACACGTCTATCGGATGCTATCACCGACCTCAAACCTCGAACTAACCCAAAAACATAATACTCAGAGTCGAGTTACTCATATTTCTGGAATGCCAGAAGGAGGTGGATGGAAAGCCACAAATGCCAAGCTGGCAAAACTATTAAAAAATAACTGCGACGCGTCGTAATTCGCTCGAAACTGTGATAAGTCTCTGGACAGTCGGGGCGATCCTCGCCAGAGTTCAGGAAAAAAACCCTCATCAAGCAACGAGTTCATCATCTTTTTGACAGCCAAACTAATTGACGAGACGCGCATGCGCCGTGGCCATAACAAGATATATGGCCCAGATGACAACCCATCGGCATGGGCATCGTTATATATCGGATTCTTCGTCTTCGGCATCGCCATCACCATCAGCATCCCCATCCAATCTGGACTTTCGTATAATTATGAGCTTAGCGCCGGGCACGGATCACCTTAATTAGCTCTATGCTCCATGCGGAGCGGTAAAAAATCAGGGGTTGTATCGGTTTCAGCAGAAATATCAATCAAAATGTGAAATTGAAACGATTGGGCAAATGATTGGCTCACTGAGCGACCAACTGTCAGTCATCCATGAGTTCGAGTGGCGTGACGAACAATGCGGCTTTGATTCCAGCTCGGAATCGAATCCGATTCCACGGCGACTTTGCTTCGAAAACAAAACTCGGGCTGCAAAAGTGTCAGAGAAATCAAATCAATTTTAATTAGGCACTCGGACTCGAGACTCGTGTGTGGGGTCTGAAACCCTCTCATTCGGTCTGGCATGGATGGAATGGTACACCATGATCTGAACTCTCCGGCGGAGTCTGCCTGGCAAGTGGCAGCTGATTAAAAACACAAACTGCCCGCTGGCTATGCTTAAATCGCTTTAAACACATGACTAGCTCCGCTCTCTAAGGTACACTGCGAGAAAAGATCGAGTTTCCAAAAAAAAACAGTATGCTAAAATTATTAACTTTCTTTTTTTATTTACTTGGAAACCATTATACCTTTTGTTTATACTATTTGGTCAGGACATCATTGGTTACCAATAGCCCAAATTAAATTAAAAAGTACATTACAAAAGTATTTGTTTTTTAACATTTTAATAATTTTAGCCACAGTCATTCTGTTAAAACGTAAACCTTGTAAAAAATTAACATTACAAAGACTTTGAAATATTAAAAAAATAGGTTTTTCTTGTTAAATATTTTTATAAGATTAGATACGTTGGGTTATTTCAAAATTTTGGGTTTTGTTGTAAAATCATTGATTGAAATAGCCTTTTGTCTATAACCATTCATGTTATATAGCTTGGTTTGATTGGCATATACGTATAATAAGATTGCTCGCGTAAAATATATATGACCAAGATTCATTATTACCTGCATATTAAAAATATATCCTGTTACATTAAAATGACTTACGTGTTTTTAAAAAAATAAAAGCAAATGTTGATACATTTCAATATTACTTGTGGAAGATTGATATATATATAATGTGGATCCACTAGTATCGCCTCACAGATCCGATCTAGAGCTTCGTAATCTCTCCGAAAGTTTCCCAGAGTGCATAAAAATAACCGAACGTGCATTGACACCCATTGCATGCAATCGAGTGACATCGAATTGATTCGAATTGCCCCGAACTGAATGCCCCGGAATTGTTCGATTTTATGCGGAGGCATTTTGATTGTTTCAGTTTGTAGACAGAGCGGCACGGGCCGCGTCTTTTGTCGGCCAATTAGCTTTAATAAAAAGTATTTCAATAAATAATGTTGACAGTGCCGAAGACATCATAATCATGGAGGGCATTTGCATTGATAAGGCTGTGGGGATCGGTCAGATCTGAGGGACCGCCGTGGAAAGTAGCACAAATCTAATTACACGGACAAGTGGCACAACAAAAAAATAGTTTGTAAATTATGAAAAGAAACCAACACAAAGAAGCCGCTGAGAAGAAAGAAAGCCGCCTGCACATGCTGGGCAAATTAGATAATGGCATGCGCAGAATGTCCGTATCGAAGCTACTGTTCACTTTCGAAAACAGCCGGGAAACAGGAGCACTTCGGGATTACGAAATTGTATAAGGGTATATATATAGGTTCAAGTGGACCTGCAGGATCCCTGAAAAGTCAGCGACTTGCGGGTGTTCCAATTTTCCCACAGCTAAGCCCCGGATAATGCCACATGTGAGTGTGTGTATTCGAAAAGTGCCTGTGCGTGTGCAATGATTTTTCCCAAAACAACTGCGGATCAGGAATCACGGTCTCACTTGTGTGTGATCCTCGTCCGGTCAATGGGCATTAAATTGGCTTAAATTAAGTCAAGTATGTGAGGCCATCAGGCTGAGACCTCCCTATATTCCATTTTCCATGGTTCTCCCTTCACTCATCTAATAATGGACGCATATGAGTTGTATTATCCTTATTTTCCCTGCCTGTTTGGGGTTATTCTTTCGGCGAAACAATGACCCAGTAGCTCTGGTACTTGAAAAGGGGCTCTCAAGTCGCTCACTTCGATTCTTGTCATATTGTTGACTTTTTGTTTCGTAATCCTAATAAATTTAAATGACGTGCAATGTGTACACGAAGGTCTCCTCACACGAATCCGTTGAAAAGGGTACTTGAACAGGGGCGTCAAATGCAAGAGGGGTCATCATAATGAAGTAGGTTGGTCTCGCCAGAGTATCGTATAAGATTTTTAAGAATCAATGAAATACAAATCTTAGAAAAAGCTCGTAATAACTCGTAATAAGTTAACTTAATACGATAGGTTTGTTAAAGCTAAAAACATACACTTTACAAAGACGTAGGCCATAAAAATCGCAGATTCTATTAACAGAAATCTCGAAATCCCCTTATTCTAACATTGCACTCCACCTCTGCCTTAATTCCCAGTTGAAGGCAAACAACTATATGTAGACTTTTTAGGTAAATTCCACCCCTTTCCTCCGAGTTCTCGTTACGCAGCCAGACCGAAGAGAATAGTGTGAACCCATTAAAATTGAAATACAAAAACAATTATCAGAGAATTTTTATAATTAAATTCATAGGAACATAATGCAGACGAATAACTGGAACTCGCCCAAGATCAACGCATCAAGGCCGACATATTTTAATTATAACTTTAATAAGCCCAACTCAACACGCACTCGACAGCAAGAAGAAGAGCAGGAGACCCGAAGCAACCCTGGTTTTGGGAAATCTTGCACCTTTCCACTTCTACCCCATGCACTTCATTATTTCCCACTTTGTATTTAAATCCGTTTTGATCCTCTTGTATGTTTGTGGCTTAACTTTTTGGCTCTTTCCGCTTCTGCAACGTCGAGAAGAATAGAAACTGGAAAATCTCCCGAAGAACACCCGCACGTTGCGGGGTTCCAGGTTTCGGACCTCTTCTGACTTTTGTAACAAGATCAACATGTTGAGATCGGCAATCTGGCAAGAATCGCCGAACCAGTAGCAGGAATCAGCTGGCATTGTCTTTTTCTGGGTTCTGGGTTCCTTGGGATTGATTCCGTCGTTGATCCCGCTGCCGTTTGTCGGCCTGTTTAGGCCCAGAAGTTCATATATGTTCCATTATCGCATTGTTGGATCAGTTAAGATTCGCTGATCTGATGGATCGCACGACAGCCCACTGAAGTCATGTAGGTAGTTTTGGATTCTTTCCCGGGTTCCATTTGCACACCATTATGTTGCAATGTTTGCAGTTGTTTGGGATTAGCTTGCGCAAGGGACCTAATTAAAGAATGATATTCGGCATTCTTTTTTGGATATGATATATCTAAATGTTACCATTTCTAACGGAACAAAAAAAAACTTTATCTACTTTTAGAATATAAAACTAAAACGAATCATCCACGCTAGATAAATATTTAATCTGATATAGGGGATAGTTTCCCCCGGCTAAAAAGTAAATGTAATATTTATTTTATTCAAAATTTTGGATTCCTACTCAACACTTTTTTGTGTACCCCCTCCCCAACCAAATTCAGAGTCCGCCACTGATCTGAACAGACAACTATTTATATTTCCAAAAATAATCTTTTGTTATATATGGTTCAAAGTAAAGTTGTACTTATTTTTCCCCATACATAATCCTCTTTCAATTATACATTTGAAAATATAAAAAATAATTAAGTGTACTTAAGCGTTTTTTCAGCTTTGTGTCTGTTTGTCTTCCCAGCTTTGCTTCCCCGGTATCTTTTTTATCATTTCTGAACCCCTTTCAGAAGTCCATTAAAAACTAACCCCGTAAGAACCACTATTTTTATTCCGCGATGCACTTGAATGCTGTGCGTGCACTTAATCAACACACAAATCCTTTTAATTTAACACGCGCGCGTTTGCATTCGCGCCTGCCATAATCCTTTCAGTCTGTCGGCCATTTTGCCAAGGGGTTACAGAGAGCTATACAGAATATATATGGGGTGTGGATGGGGGGTTGAAGCACCCCTTAAGTGCCGGCAGACGCTCGCGGGACAAACACAAAGTGGCGGCATTATTTGTCGCAATCAAATGCTGATGATGTGCCTTGATTATGCGCAGCAAATGCCTGTGAAAAATGGCATAGACGTCGGCAAACAATGAGGCCAGCAATCGGGGTGGTTTCCCGTTTTTACCATTTCCCATTTTGCGAGGGGTTGGGGTCTCGAAAACGTGCCAGGCGACATCGTCGCAGCATGAAGGCGAATATTATTTAAATGGCGTATAATAATGGCAGACTCCGGCTGCAGGACAGAGCATCCCGTAATGATGCAAAAGTCCTCGGAGCGGGAAAAGGGAACTTTGGCAAGCGCTATGCTATATTGTGTAATAATCGCAGTTGCCCCGCCGACAGCTGGCAGTCCAATCAGGATGCGCCACCCAGCCGCAGCTTATTATGGCAGCCCATCTAGGACGACAGCGCAATCGGCCGGCGCTTATGGCAATTCATTTGTTTAACGACCAACGCTCGAGGCCCAGACTTTTCCCTATCTGGGTTGCCGGAGGAAAGGAGCCCGGGAAAATGGCGACACAACCTCATCACAATTAGGGGTTGTCGGGAGGGGGATGGCCTCAAAGTTAATTTAGAACTTCACAGACTATAAGTACTTTATTTTTTTTAATCTGTTCTGATGGTACCAAAAACTCCCAAAGAAACTGTATCTAAATTAAAATGATGGTAAAGGAGTTCCTACTAAATAAAATATTCTCCCTGAATTTTAAAAGATTGGAGGCTGTCCTAAAGAAAATACATTTGCTACATGAAAAAAATATCTAATGTTATAAAAATATTGTTACTGACTCTGATACTCTAAAAATTAGGCTTTTTGAAGGATAATATTATCTTAAATAAACCATATTAATTAAAAATTTTGGTTTACTCTTATAGGAAAATTACAGTGAATGACGTTTAAAATGTACAGACCTTTAAATCTCAAAGAAATTAATATACATGTATAGCCTTGATACTTCATATATAAGATTAATCTGGTTTATTAAATGGAAATTTTACTAGCTTTATTGTGATATATATATTTGAGATTCATTGAAAAGCTTTAGTTTATCTTAATATTCATTATAAAGATCCCTTATAAACCTTTAATAAAAGTCTGTACGAATAAGAGTGCACAATAAAAATAGAACATTCTGGATGCCAGACAACTTCTTGACGGTATCTTCTCAGAGTCACAGTCAATTAATTTATTTTAATTTATGGCACATATCCGCAAAATTAAGTAACCCCTCGGAACGCACTTCTTTCAAAGCACAACTCACAAATCAACCCTCCTTATCTTTCCTTTCTCTAGCTAATTTCGCTTTTATTAGGTTTGGCAATTTGTAGTCGGGCTCGTTTTTCGGAGGGCAGGCAGCCAGGGATGCTGAATAGATGGATGCTTTTGGAGGAAGGATATCTGGGATATACATTTCATTTTTACATTTGACGTTTGCCCAACTGCCAGAGGAAGAATCGCGAGCGAAATGAGGCGCAATTTACAGAGCTCGTTGCGTGTAAATTGAGTCATCTGCCAGGGCACCCCGCCAAGTCCTTGGCTCGAAAACCATCCATCCCCTCCCCATAACAACCCCTGCCAATTGCCATTCCCATTTCCACTTTCTGTTTTTTGGTTTTTTTTTTGTTTGGCAGCGACATTTTCAAGTAACATGCTCAAATTTATTTCATTTGTTCCCAAACCTCCCTTTCCCCAGGCTTTCCATACTTTCAGCCAGTCATTCGAGCATGTCCGCATATCCCTATATCCCATATATCCCATATTCCCTTCACCATTCCGCGTTTTGGAAATTTACATTTTTATGAATTTTTCGTTTTTTGTTTTTCATGCATTTTTACAAATTTACACATTTGTTGGAATTTTTTATTGGCTGTCATCATTAGTTTCGATATGGCCAGGGGTTGGGGATTATATCTGGGAAGGGGACTGAAGTCAAGGAATGGGGCAGTCGACAAGTGTGGGCGTGTAATTTATAAAGTGTTTGCCAGGGGGAAAATTTCGGGGGAGTATATTTATGTATATTTCGGTTGGGTAGTGTGGAAAGGGGAAAGATCTGCGATAAGGACGAGAAGAGTAATTGGTTTGGCCATCAAGTTGATAGGGGAGGCATATGTGTGATATGGATGGTGAGGTGTGGAATACCAAGAGGGCGGTACTCGCTGAAGGCTGTTTAAAGGTCTCTTGGGGTTACTCAAGCGGTTATAAGATGATCTTGGGGATTTTGAATTTGTTTAGCTGGTGCTTAACATGAATTCCAACTTGGGAATCTACTTAGAAGTGAAATGGTTAACGATAAAAATAAGTATGTCTCTGTAGAATTTAAACGCTATTTAGAATATTCCAATTAGTACAACTAAGTATTATGCATGTACAAATTATATTACTAATATCAAAATAAAGTGAAATGATTTAATAATTGTAATTGTAGAACACTGTATTCTTGTTTAAAGGTATTATTTCCGTTTTGTCAATCTATTTAGCTGTATTGAGATCTTAAGATCTACATAGAATACAAGTTAAGAAATAGTTCTCCATGTTTTCTCCACTATCTATACCAAGTCCAACTAAATCTAAAAACCTAACTATACAAAGGTCTTCATATCGCTCCGATCTAATCATAAATCCTGCTCGACCGTCCGGATCTGGGCGAAACGATAATGACACACGAACAAAAGTGCCTGTCAGCCAAAATATTACCAAAACGAAAGTGTCAACCAGCCAGGTCAAAGGAGGAGTGCCATCGGGAGCAGGGGAGCCTGGTGTACCGGTGAAAAGTCATAAACATTACGTTGATTTTATTTCGGCAACTACTATATTTTTTATGCCCGCTGAGTCAAAGGATTGTCTGTCCTTCTGCAGGCCACGCTCGAATGCCCGTTACGGAAAGTGTCATAAAAATGCCTCGAATCTGGGATGGTTTTCCACTATTTTCCACTGTTTTGCACACACGTACTAAGCGGAGGTGATGCAGAGTGAAAAATATTTTGGGAAACCCTTATAATATTTAAATTTAAAAATTTGTTAAAAATTATTTGATATATTATATGTTTGATGGTTAAATTAAATAATTTTCTAAAATTTTGCAATTAACCGTTTATTCATGTCATCTTTTAATATAAGTTCTATATTTTTTATAGTTACATAGTTTTAATTAAAATTTAATTTTGTGTCAAAACATTTAAACCCAAAGGTTTCAATTAATTATTTGATATATAAACACTTTTTCTCAGTGCCTAGTTTGGGAGGTGGAAAGGTTCGAAGAGGGAGTCAGACATTTTTATGACATTTTCCCTGACTACTGTTTATTCGCTTTCTCCACGCTGCCCGCCCTTTCCTATTTTTCTCGAGCACTTTTCCGACGTTTTAAACATTTCTTTTTGCCGCTGGCACTTGGCCTTTGTCAGATTTTCCCTGCGCTGTATCATGCCGTTTGTGTAATTTTTATGATTGTCAAGGATTAGATATAAATGTTTTATGATGTTGGCCCGCTACCGCAGTTGTGGACCAGAAATTGTGTTTTAATGTGATTTTACGGCTTTGTGGTAATTCGAAATATTCCCAACTTGATTGGCTCCGATGTGTCGTGCCTGAAATTCCAAATTATCCGATCCTTCGCTTTGTTGCACCCTTTTTGGTGGCGCATTTTCTCCAAATGGGATTTAGGCTCCTCTCGTAATTTTCCTGGAAAACGGCAGGCTCATCACAGTCCAGTTGTTTGATGTTCTTAGGGCTGACACGCCCCCCTGCCCCCGAAAACGGCTGTCAGTCGGCTACCAACTCGAATTTTTCCTACAAACAAACGCGTGAAAATGCAGCCACAAAAGTCCATGTCGATCCATCATAATTTCTAGGGTCGCGTAGATTTACAGCGCTCAAATTATGGGCAGATCGTTTTGGGGGAAAATATGAAAATAACGAGGAACTGTGAAATCGATCGATGGTATTCTGGGAACCGCAGTTAGCGATGGCGCTTGTCCTTCAATCGAGTTGCCAGAAATTAATTACATTTAAACGCTTGGCTCCCCCAGAGATATTTTCCGTGTTTGTGCCAAAAAAAAGGGAGAAAAACCGAGAAAATGGGTCTGGAAACACACTCAATTCAAATGAATCCAAAACGCACACTCTAAACGCCAACTCATCATCATTAAAGTCAATTTTTTTCGTCTTCTGTTGTCTTGTTTTGTTGCTACTCAACAATTTCTGGCCATCGAATTGAACAAAGGAAAATTTGCCACGTTTTTCATTGTTTTCCCAGCGAGAAAAAAACGATAATACAAAAAGTGAAACTGCTGTTTTTTCTCTCTCCAATTTTCATCTGAACTGGGATCGGGGAATTGGATTGTAGACTATGTGGATTTTGGATGGAGGGAGGTTCGAACTTGGGATAGGTGAAATTGCATCACGCTGTGCCTCGGTTTCTGTGGAATTGTTTGCAGGCTGGAAATTGTTGATTTTGACACCTTTCGGGCTGCTGCATTGTGTTCCTCTTTATTTCCATCTAATAAATGCATTTGTGCCCTTTTTGTTTTCCCCCGGGGCAAAGTTGCATTTTTTATGGTTTTCGTTTCGTTTTGCGAACCCAGGCGGGGGGTCAACTGCCGAATCCTCGGTTTGGCCACTTGGCCACTTGACTGCCGCTGGTCCTGCGGCATCGGGATATCTTTATTCGCTCATTAGCAGCACGATTGTGCTGGCTGCAGGTCCTCGAAGTCCTGGAGCTCCTGCGGCGAGTTCCTCGCCTCGGTGGGCGTGTGAAATTACCAAAAATATAAGGTAAATTGGGTTTTTCGCCAAGTCAATTATGATAAGTTCGTCGAAATGTTTGGTGCACACTTACGAGGAATCTTGTAATTAAACTTGGTTAATTCGAATTCATGGTATTTTGATCACACCTGGAATTCTTCATAGTAATGTTATACCATTTTTATGTCATTCGATTTGTTAAAATAAAACAATTCACAATTTTTAATATATACACAGAGAAAACTATCTAAGAACATTGTTCTTGAATTGAGAACATTGTTCTTGAATTGAGAACATTCCTTCTTGAATTGAGAACATTTTTCTTGAATTGAGAACATTGTTCTTAAAAATCGTGTAAGTACATTTTGGTATCAATATAAGATATAAGATGGTGAGAAGAGAAAAGTTAAATTGAGTTTACTTAAAAACTTTTTGATAAGTATACACTAAGTACTGAACTAATAGCCAATTCAACTTGATTCGAGCAAAATAAAAACATTTTCATCTTAAAAATGTCGTTCTATTTTTAAGAACATTTTCAACTCAGATGAGAACGTCAGAATTTTCTCTGTGTACTTTTGTTGTAAAAAAAGCGATTATATTAACAATTACTTTTTTTAACCCAAAAAAAAACAAATGGAAAATTTCCGTAAATATTTTTCGAACTTTTCCAGTCATTTATTTACTTTACTTTCACAAAATCAAAAATAAAGCTCAAATGCCGAAAATACAAATCGAAATTAGCTACACACACGTTTTGCACATTAGACCGCAAATCAAACCGACTCAGCAAAAAATCGGTGAACTTTCGACAGCATTTCGCCTTGTAATCAAAATCCATTAGTCAACATAATTACGCTTTAATGGACTCGAAAGTTGTTTATGCCTCGCGTCGAATCGAATCGAAACGAAAGCGATGTGTAAATATGCGTGGCTTAATTAGCGGCCATAAAAAATTGATAGATTTTAATCTAACACACAAGTTGTGGCTGCGATTTCTAGCCCATAAATCTCCGACGTCTGGCGACGATTTCGAAGGCCCCATATGATAACGGAGTGTGAACTTAGCACTACCAAATATTATTTGTTTCGCCGCCAAATGTGTTTAGAAAATTTGATAGGAAAAATGCTGGCTGAGGGGACGAAGTGAGACTTTTAGCACGTCTCGACCATTGATGAACCTGCTCTGATTTAGATTTGGAATTGCGATTCGGACACTACATAAATTATGCAAACTTTGTCGTGTGCCAAAAAACAAGTAACGCTCGAAAATTAACATCTAAATCGTAGCGAAAAATAACCCGGTAGCATATGTCACAAAACTGTCCCGATCGAAATTCTGGGATGATTTATTGGAACAGCACCATTGAATTGCATCCATGGTGTGGAATTGCTAATGGAAATTGGATTGTAGATCCTAAAAAATCATAAATTAAGATTTTTTGCTTTATAAAACACCAAAACAACTGTAATTCTAAAAAAGAAATAAAAAAATATAAAACCTTTAAAAGAAAAGCATTTAAAAAAACAAATTGAAAATTTTTTTTAAATGTTAAGTTATATATTTGAGTAAATGGCTCTATTAAAGGATCTCTGACAAAGACCAACCTCTTGCTAAAAAAAACTTTCTACAAATCTTTGTAAACTATAAATATGCACAACGACAATCCCCAACTAAATCCCATGGACAAGGGAAATATTTAAAAGGATATCCCTGTAAGCCTCGAAAACCCTTCCGAAGTTCCTGCAAATTTGGCCAGAGTCCGCAAGCAGAGACATTTCGCCACACCTGGCATTAGATTTCCATTTAGCGCTCGTTCCGGCCCAGAAATGCAACCGCAAAAACAAAAAACTATGAATGGCAGTTTAAGCCAAATTACACAAAGGCCAAGAGCAACAACAACTGGTGGTTGAATGCGAACGGAAGCCATATGCAGAAAAGTCGGGGTAAGGGCAGAGCATTACGTTGGACCCGCCCCTCGGAAGAGCAGCCATTTCACTCACTCGCAGGGAGATATACCTTATCGCTGGGGTAGATAAAATCCACAAAGTAGGGATGAACAAGATGGCTATAGAACAGCGGGCATACTGCCTCCCGTTCTGGCCCGATAAACTGGTTTGGCCTGCTCGATAGAGAGAGAGGGCGACTTCTCAATTCTCGATTCCCAACCACTCTCATCGGCATTCGAGCAGCGCACACTTGGTGGTGTCGTAGCGCTCTCCGGATTTATTCAGACATCGAACGTCGTCGAGAGCACACGTCTATATTCCTCGTCTTCCGACCGAAACGAGCGCGTCGATCGCTATAGAGTAAAAGTTCCCGAACCCCAGATACATCGAGTGCGTGTGTGATTTATACAGTAGAAATATATACAGAAGCGTTTCCAATGCGTCGCTTAGAGTGAGAAATATTATAAAATACCAAGAGTTAATCAAGAGAACACAAGGACTTCCCTGAGGATTACAAAACAAAGTGTTTAAACTCCCCAGCAAACCCGACAACCGCCAACATAGCCGAACTAACCGCCGTATTTATGACTAAGATGATTCCGCCGGTTCCCACCGCCGCCGCAGCCGTCATGATGCCCACGCCCAAGCAGAAGATCGGTTTCAGCATCGAGTCCATTGTGGGCAATGATGTCAGCACTGCCGGCGGCAATTCCACACCGGAGCTGTCCGGCCCCCAAAGTCCGCCGCCCGGCGAGAGGAATGGTCCGGGCTCACCGCCGCAGACGCCGCCTGCTACCTTGACCCTCATACCCGGCTCACCTCCTCACCACCTGATGGCTCCTCCTGCCCACGGACTGCCCTATCCTCATCCACATGCCCAGCAGCAGCAGCAGCACTTGCAGCCAGCTCATCCGCATCCGCATCTCTCGCCCGCCCAGCAGCATGTGCTGCACCAGCACCTCCTCATGCAACAACAGCAACACCAGCAGCAGCAACAACATCCCGGCACTCCCAAGAGCCACCAGGACATCCAGGAGCTGCTCCAGCGACTGCACCACAATGCCGCCATGGCCAGCGGATTGAGTCCGCTGCAGACGCGCCTCTCCCCGGACTCGGAGCAGCCCCAACATCCCGTCTCCCTGAAGAGAGAGCGATCTCCTGCCCCACCTGCCCACGAGCAGGCGGAGAATCCCGCCCAGCGCATCCAGCCACCTCATACGCCACCCAAATCCGTGAGCCCGCAGTCCTCGCAGCCCTCTTCGTCGCCCACGCTGCTCATCAGTAGTCCGCATGCCACGCCTCCTCAGCAGCAGCAGCAACAGCCCCCTAACTACCCAAAGCCCGCCATGATGCATCCCGGAGCGGGAGCAGGACCTATTATGATGCCGGGCATGCCACCGGCAGGACTTGTACGACCCTTTCCCATGGGTCCCGGAGGTCCCCCGATGCCGCAGGGACAACCCGGAATGCCGGACATCAAGGCGCTGCCCCCTTATATCAATGCCCCGCCGGAACTGCCGCCCCAGCACAATCCTCACCTCATCGCCGCCGCCCAGTTCCAGATGGCCGCCGCTTTGCAGGCGGGACATGTCCTGGGTCCCGCTGCCGCCGCCGCTGCTGCCGCAGGTCTGCCGCCACACGCCGCCCAGTTTATGCCCAATCCGGGCATGGCCAGGGATAGCTATCAGCTGTACCCCTGGCTGCTCAGCCGCCACGGAAGGATCTTCCCCCACCGATTCCCAGGAAGTAAGTATCTTTAGAATGAGGATATTCCTTAGTAACATCTATAAGAAAGAAAGTTTTTGAGATCTAAATAGGTTATCAACCTACTTATGCGAATTTTGTAACCTACTTATGACTATGAGGATAGGATATCTTAGCATGTTAAAACAGTTTTTAAGTTGTTTACATTTTTGTATTACTGCATCATAAATGATATATCACATTTGGTGATAGGCTTTACTCTGAAGAAAGGATCCCCTGCTTAAAAAACTATAATTTGCTTGTTTCTTTTGTTAATGGAATAAGCAATCCATTATATAGTCAGTATAACTGCCATATTATAAACCGATGAATAACCAAAACCCTTTCTTCTCTGCTCTTCTTCAAGGTTTCCTGGTGCCCCCGTTCCGCAAACCCAAGCGCATCCGCACCGCCTTCTCGCCATCGCAGCTTCTTAAGCTGGAGCACGCCTTCGAGAGCAACCAGTACGTGGTGGGGGCGGAACGCAAGGCCCTGGCCCAGACCCTCAATCTCTCCGAGACGCAAGTGAAGGTGTGGTTCCAGAACCGCCGCACCAAGCACAAGCGGATGCAGCAGGAGGACGAGAAGGGCGGCGGCGAGGGATCGCAGCGGAATATGCACAACGGCAGCGGCGACGAGGACGACGACGAACTGATCGACATGGAGATGGACGAATGTCCCAGCGACGAGGAGCACGACCTGGACGCCAGTCACTAGAGATAGAATCCGGGAGATAATCCTCCTGCGGCGGTCCGTGAGTTCCTTATCCTGGCAGATAGAGTCCAGCAGTACCAGTTTTCGAGGGTTCCCAGTCGAACTCCAGCGGAAGTAACATAGTTTGTTTTGTTGTGATATATTCTTAGAGCGTTCTTAAGGCGTTAGGCTAACTGTACTGTACATAGGAAAGTATTAGGAACCCCTCTCCACATACATCATCACCCTCTCTCAAGATCCGTGCCAAATCCTTGCGAAGAACCGAGGTTGAGTAGAGCTCAAAGAAAGCAAGTTGTTTCCTCTCTTTCCGAAATATCTGAAAAAAAAGAAAGTCTTAAAAAATAACCCTAGGCTAGACACCAACTATAACTGTACAAATTTAATGGTTTAAGCGTGTAAATATTCATGACAAGCATTACTTTTAATTAGTGAATTCCTCCTGAGCAAATCGTACTATCTAATGTATAATTCTTGTGTATTGTATGACGATCTAGCATTTATTTATGTTTAGTCTTAAGCACGAACCTCTAGAGTCGCTCAACTGCAGCTGGATATTACTTAAAGCCCATTAATATAAAGCCCTAGTTGCTAGTAACTACTTCCTAAGCCAATACAACACTGTAAGAAATACACAAAAATATTATCATATAAAATATAAAATATTCATTATGAAAAGAAATCTAAAAAAATGTGAGTTGGATTTATTATGGGAACTGGGCTGGGATTCTACTTTCAGAAAATACTAAAGTAACAAAAATAAATAAATGCCTTTAAAAAAAAATGTTAAAGATAAAATTAATATTTTATTATATTTATTGATAAAATCTTTCTTTCTTTGAACAAAAAGAAAATCGTACAATCATTGGAATGCTATGCATGTCAGGTTGTACATTTTTAATTTAAGTTTTTTAGCCCAACTTTCCTTTAACAAAACTTTTTTTCGTGTTTTTATTTCAGCATCTCCACCCCCTTTTAATTGAGTTCGTCCCACTGTGTGACAGAGTTGAAAATTATGCGCCGTCAATTAATTAGCGTGTGACATTTAACATTGTTGTTGCTGTTTCTGTCCACTCGAATGGTGACAGGTGCGGCGGAGAAGGGGTTCGAGGGGGGCCGGGAAAAATCAGAGAGGGATAGCTGAAGGAGTCGGCTATAAAATGCATTTAGCGATCGTTATTTCTTATAGATTTCATAAGCATTTTAATTGCACAATTTAAAATGCAAATCGAGTTTTATTGTAGAATTTAATTGAGCGCAGTTCGTGCGAGATCAAAGGGGCGGGGGTGGTGGTTTTAAGGGGGGTTTGGTGGGTTGATAGTAGGAGGGGCTGGGGCAACAAGGAGCTGCATATGAAAACTGGTTAATGAGCCACTCGAGGTGTGCTAATGATTTAAAAGCCCAATTTATGATCATTGGACCACAAATTTATGCGACAATTGCGGATAGAGGCTTATCGTTATCGGCAGATCGGCAATCAGCCATCAGCTATCAGCTATCGGCTATCGAATGGGGCCTAATGAATATGCAGTGGCTAATTGCAATGGGCAAACTGCAAACTCGATTGGCCTGGCTGATATGGCTAATTAGCGGACATAACGAGTCTAATTACTAGCTGTTAACAGCACTAAATTGTGGCACTCTGTCAAAGGTCCCTCTAAATAAAATCAGGGGTATATTGCAATAGCAAAGCTTACAATTGCAAAACTAATAAATCAGAGTGGGCAAATTATATGTTCCATCGGCGATTGGAATCGCTGGCTTAGCCATATAAACCCCCAGCTAATGGCGAGTCTTGTTTGCTTAGCGGGCACGCACATTTGATGGAAACTTCGAGATTCCAGAATTTAGATTCCAGTTCGGAGATACATTTGCCCATCGAGAGGCAACTGTAATTAATAATGGGGCTGGGGCACGCCCCTTGCATATTGGATTCGGGGGCTTCGGCTTATCGCCCGGCCTGCTTTTCAATATCACTCTTCAAATGTTTCTGTAGAACGAAAACAAGAAAAAAACACTGACGAAGGGTCTGAAAACGAAATCGGAATGAAATCCCTTGCTGATAATTCTCGGAAATTAAAACACAATTTGGTAAGTTGTTGCTGTTGATGATGTTATACATATATCAGACATACATATGTTTGTACAACTTGTTTTGCCTCGTGGCTGACTGACTGAGTTTTTTCTTTATTTTCGAATGCCTCAAAAGGTTTGTTATGCGGCGCGCCCCAAAAAAAGAGATATAGAAATAATAATAACGCCGCATTCACTTTATGGCCAGCACCACGCACAACTTGCTGCCCGTTGTTATTGTTATATATCCCATAAAGTTTATTAAGTAATCCAATTTGGTTAAATTAGCTGTGTCTCGTCTCGCAGTTATTTCGGCCTTTAATTGAGTTTGGGTTTCTCTGGGCAGCCCCCCTCCATTGCTCATTATTGTCGGCTGAATTTCACCGATCGCTGATCGATCGCCGGCATAATGCAAATTGTCAAGTCAAGTTGTAGGCCCCCAGCCCCTTAATGGCCATCCTCTAGAGATCGGAGATCGCAGGGTTCAAGATCGGGACGTGCCATATCTCGGTGTTCTGTTTAATGTGTGTTTCCTGGAAGATTAATACGGCGAAATTAAGGAAAATAAATAAATGTCAGCGCTGTACAAGATCGTTATCGCATTTAACAATAATTACCCTGATATGGGATATGCTAACTAATCTGTTAAGCCCGCTCATTCCGGCCCAGGATCGTTCGGCGATGCGCTGCTGGCCCGTTGGCCAACTCCATCGCCATTCGGGCCAACAGGTTTCTGGGCCCGAAACGACTGTTTAGTGCTTTCCGTTGTCGTTCGAGACGTCAGACCTCATCGAAGGTGTCGCCGGCCGCTTGTTGTGTTAAATTAAGTAATTAATTTTAAAGTCCATGTTCCCTCCGCTTGCCTAACGAAAGACTTAGGCGACGAACTTCTTGGCCACCGCCACGCTTGTTAACCCCACTTCCGTCATCGTCGTTTTGGATCTTAAGAAAAGATTCCGATCAGCCAACTTCAATTGCTTGTAATTTACCAGCGTTTGTTCTCATTCCCCAAGCACTTCCTGCGGTCCAACTAGATTGGCATCACTTTTCCAGGCCCTCGACATTTGTTTGTCGTAATAATAATTCGTAAGCGTTTTAATTGAATGATCCGACGGTGGGCGTTTCCAGCTCTTTAACCCATACAGCCCATATATGCACTCCAGATCCGCTGTGTCATTGCCAACTGCTCGACTTGTCCCAGGGCAAGCAGAGTAAACATTTGACTCGACTTTAGGCCCTCAAGTGCTTAATTAAGGGCCGCAACAACGACTCGTTTTGGCTTTTATTTACTTAACAATTTGGCTGCGGCCAGGGTCCAATATTTTGATGTTTTCTAATTGCCTCAATTATGCTAGGCTCTCCGGGTGTTTGGACTGTTGGACTGCTAGATCGCCGGCCTCATCACGAATCTCTGGCGCCAGACGCCGTCTCTTTCATATGCAAAGTGCTGCGGCGATCAAATGTCGAATGCTTTAATTTGGTATATCAAAGAGAGACATTATGCTGCTGTCCGTACCCCTCCCCCGGCTCGTAAAAGCGTCAAATTTCTCAATTCTCAATTCTCGGCTGCCCATTACCAATTCCCGATTTCGTGGCCAACTCCGCGGGGCGTCCTAATTGTTGATATGCATCTCGGTTTCTCCGTCAGTTATTGGGTCTGTCGAGAGTCTCTTAATATTATTTGGTGAGTTTTATGTTTTATTTCGAATTAGCCACATAAATATGCACTCTTTATGACAACCTGGTGTTTGTTGTTACTGTTTTATGCTCGCTGAGCTGAAGCGCCCACGCTGCGTATGGTTGTTGGCATTTCACTGGTCAAGCACTGTGGTTCAAGGCAATCGAAAAGGGCGTACCAACCTCTAAAACCCAAACAAAGATTTTAGATTAGTTAATTTTCTTTAAAAATAAATCGAATGAAACCTTTTCTAAAATCTCTTAGTATCACAATGGCATCTTAACTGATGATTAAAAGTAAAATCTTTATAAATTAATTTTAAATTGGCTCTTAAATACTTGCAACATTTTATTATTACCACATACAATTAAACTTCTATATATTTGTAAAATATATGTTATTTCTTCTATTAATTTTAGGTTGTCCATATTTTCGAAAGCCTGACCCACTGTGCAACCATTGGCTCTTGGAATAAATGCCATTCCATACTGCCCGCAGTGCAATGCATTATTCAAACGCTGGAGAAAATCCCGCCTTGGACATTTAGCTGGTTAAACAATCAATTAGTGACGACCGCAACTGAATCGCTGATGCCGTTATTGAAATATACTCGGGGCGAGGCTATCAGAGGGCCTATGTATGCATATATGTAGGACCCATTGCCCTGCTCCTCCCCAAAATATAACCCCGCCCTGACAGGCCGACAAATGCTCGGATTGCGTGCCAGCCTCGAGTTGGTCAAGGTAATTATGGGTTTGCCATTTGGGGCCTGCATATGGGTTCTACTTCTACACTTTGTGGCTCAATGTAAGGTGCTCATATGCAGTATAGTGTACTATAGTTCATCGAAGTGCTCGGTGGTCCGGGCCGATGAGGCGTCATCTAATATATTGCAATTACAAGCGGCAATTAGTCAATTTGCCAGACTCGAACACGAAACGCTTTTCGTATAATTAAAAGCCAATTAGAATATTTATTATGAAAATTGCTCAACAAATGTGCATAATTGAAGCGATGTGAATTCGTTTAAATTACAGGCCGCTCGACCGATTTCCATCTAGTTGGCAGCCATGAGAACCTCCCAATGCGGAATCTACTCCACTGTCCAGTTGGTGGTTTTCTATAATTGAATCGGGTACTTCCTGCGAAACAATTACGAGCACGGGAGGCTTATTACAGGTTTAGTTTGGATGATGAAGTACACTAATCTAATTAGCCGTTTTTTTTAGGTAAACAAAAACATTAACACGCCTTAAATATAATTGTTGGTAGGGGTATTGCCTAACGTTACATAATATATGAGCAGTCCCCAACATTTCCTGTTTTCTGCAGCTAATATCCCACCTGTGCTAAAGAGACTTTTATTTGTAAACAGGTGATTCGTCACACAGTTTGCTACTGGCAGTGAATATCCACACCCACACTCTGCGTCCCATCTATTCACACTTTAACCCCAAGCTAAAGTCGGGCCTGTCGAATGTCCAAATATTAATGAATTAGCATTTGTCACACACACGCAAACGGACGATGAAAATATTGAAAAATTATGCAGCCAAGGCAATCAAACAATTAAATATAAATTTGTGGTATTCACGCCCCAAACCGAGGAAAGAAGCAGAACGAACCCAGAGAAGAAAAAAGTTGAAATCGAACAAAACAAATGAGTGCGTCCCTGATGTTGATGACGATGTTGATGTCCGATGGCATTCCTTTCGAGCTGCTGTTGCGGCTGAAAATTCAAATTCGTTGGAAAATAATATTGTCAGCATAATGCTCGTAGATTATCGTAGATGGTGAGCACACCCAAAATGATTCCCAATACAGTTTTGACAGCGTATTTCGTAATAAAGAGGGAAATTCATTGAAATCGAAGTCAACGAAGGCAACGGCAAGTGCATTTCAATTAACATTAGGCCCTGTCGGGGTTCCCGGGTTCCATTACCATTTCTAATTAATCAGACGCAGTGGGCGAGAGAACGCTGCTTTATTTTGACATTTCCACGGATATTAGATTAACATCGTTTTAAAATCAAATTAAAACATTAGACAGGGCCCACCCCTGACCAACAGGATTGTCTGGGGTTCGATTGGGTTCCTTTTTTTCGGTTCCTAACCACTTGGTTTCCATTTATCACCGTTACGGCAACTGCTGTTTTTGTTTTGCCTGGCGTAATTTAGATAACAGGTACAGGCAACATAGGGTCCTTATTGACAAGTGGCATTTTCCGGGAAACGCTCTGGGCAACACAAAACGCAGCGGAGAAGGAAAACATCATTCGATTGCCCTGGACATTTCAACAGGGGTCGCACAACTGGTCAGCCAAGTGTTGGCCGATCCTTTTGGCCTCTCTTTTTTGTTCCTGGCCAGCCTAAAACAGTTGTCAAGAATCCCTTGTTGCGATGTCAATGAAGATAATGCCAGGCGATTTAACCTGCTGTGCGTGGGCGTTTGTATCGCTGCATCTCGACTTCTTTTAGTGTTTGCTCTTTTTAATTGGAAATTAAACAAATGCCCGGGGTCGAGACTTATTGTTTGGCCTACGGTTTTGCGTGATTTTGGCCCGGACGGGGGGCACTTGAGTAAAGCAATTGTTGTGGTCCCTGGACCGATTGTTCGGTTGATTTCTTTACGAGCAGAGAACCGTTAGCTCATAAAGATAGCCATTGTTGTGGGCTAGTGATTCGTCCTTTTTACGGTGGGAACAATGAAAATCAGCTAGGAAAATCAATCTAATTACCAAGAAATGTTTGGGATAATGATGCTGAATAGATAGCCATATTTACTTGCCAAAGTATATAATTAAAGATTTCTTGGGGAGGGAAAAAGACATAAAAATTCAATAAACTAAAAAAAACGTATACAAAATGTTAATCCAACTAACGACATATAATATATATACTTAAATCTCTTTAATTTTTAAACCCAACCTAAAGAAGCACCTGAAAATACACAACTTAAGCACAATATTCAGAGATAGTATGTCTTTTTTACACCCCCCGCTGCATAATCGGGCATTAAACATTTCATATTCGTTTGTTTCACTCAGCGAGCAGCAAGTTCGTTGCCTAAGTCTTTTGTTTTAGTTCCACTCGCATTCCCTTTTTCCGAATCGATTGTTGTAAACAGTTGCCTGCCAAAACACCGCATTTATGCCACAGCCCGGGGCTTCCGTTGAAACGTTAGTCGGACCCTGAATCTCAATAATAATAACCCCCCGCCCCGCTGAGCGGAGGTCTCGAAAGGATTGCCGGACTAAACGAAGCTTTGCAGGCAACGCACAAATCGGAAACAATGAAGAGAGAGCCTCAAATGACATACAGCATCGGTGGCTGGAATTTTTGAAGAAAATCTAATCATCTGTTGGCACGCCCACCAACCACCAGCCACCGACCACCGACCACCGATCTTCTTGGCCCAAAGGCGAGCTGGAAAACAAGCAAACGTATTAATTAAATGTGCGCAACGCCTCCCAGTTTTCAAGCTACATAGTTCCTCCCCTGCCATCCTGCCATTCCATTCCCGACTCATTGTGTCAGTTGGGATGGGTTTCCTTTGCGAGAACGGAACCCTTTAACGGCATCCCGCTGGCCCGGAGATGCAATGGTCCAAGTTCGCTGTAAAATCATGATTATTGCCATTATAGGCTTATTAAATATGAATTGTGAGGCCCCGAAATCCAGTCGTACACCTCGTTCTGACTTGTGACAAAAGGCATAAGTCAATGCGGCATGCAAATGCAAAAGGGGGCGTTTCAGCAAACCGATCCCGAGGAGTCGAGCCGAGTCGGGGATTAAGTTGCGCTGACATTCATTCAGGTCGGGACCCGGATGAAACCAGGAGGATCGATGATCTCTAACAGGATTTGACAGAAGTTAAGCCACAAGTGCCTGCAGCTAGAATCTAATCCAGCCAGAGGGGAAATCGAGGAAAGGGAGCTGGGAAAATCCCAATGACTCTCTCGGCTCAGGTAAATCGCTGGCAGCAATTTCCAAAATAAATAAACACAATTTTGAGCCAATTATGCCGGTCGGAGCTCTAGAATGACATTTGAAACGCTCGCTTGTCAGCGGTTAAATTTAAACTAAATATTTATTTTGTTTATGCACCCAAAAAACAGAGTTTCATTGGAAATTCCCTTTCCACCCGCTTTATTTGTAGGAAAATACAACCTTATCGGCCGGAAGATCGAAGGCCCGTGCTTATATGCTGGCCAGGCCAGGCTTTAATGGCCAATTTACCAACTAAATAAAAGTAAAACGTAACAAAATCTCTTGGCCCAGAGATGCGCCATTAATTCCAAATATATTGCCGAAAGTAATTTGATATTTTCACTCGCGCGCCAACTACACAAAAACTGGAATGTAATAAAATTAATTTAAATTCTTCTCCCCACAAAGCCCACGGCGAATGAGTAAGCGCCTCCATCTTGGGCCCGAGGTCCCATAAAGCGGGCCAGCGAGAGCCACAAATATCTGTCGTTTATTTAAATTTAGCTATCAAAAATGTTTACGATCCACATAACTGACTAAATCACCATAAACACCCTGTTCCGTGTTTGGAGTCGCATCGAGATTCGGCCCTCACCTCTCACCTGGAAATATTTCTGGACCCCCTCGCCATTGACTTAAGCATCTTGCCTCATGAGGCAACATGCGGCGCTTGGATAGACAAACTCTTTGGGGGCATCTGCAGCCTCGACTTCGGCCCCATCATGATCATGATTGTATCCGAGGCCGGGCCTACCTTACCCTAGGTGGTAAGTTGTGGCAACAAGTGTCTGCCTGCCACACCAGCCTCCCCCTGCCTCCCGAATTCAGACTCCTGGACCATCTTTGGCACTTTAGCGTGTTGAATGCGCTCATTTATGTGAAATATGATACCCGCCATAATATGCAAAAAAAGGAAATAAGAGAGGTGAAAAAGGAAAACATTTTAATCAATTAATTATCCAAACGAGCCGGTCAGAAGGTGTTCGTGTCCGTGTGGTGCATGTAAATAATTTTAAAAGTTGCTTATGTGAAATGTGGCACTTAAATAACGCAGCGGGTGCGATTTGGCATGGCCTCCATAAGGAGGTGGGGAACTTAACGGGGAAAGTGAGGCAAAAGGAAGAGATATGACCACAAGGGATATCATTTCCGAGAAGCATATTAAATCATCTTTCAGCCATACGAATTATTTATTATACTTAAATCATTGAACAATATTAAAAGGATTTTATTGGTACGGATTATATAAATAAATCCTGCAAGCAAATACCCATCAGAATAAATCAATATACTAAAATTATTAAAGGGATTATGGAACACTTAAAAGTATGGTCTCTAATTAATTTCAGTGTTTGATCTGTTAAGAAAGTTGATAACTAGAAAAATACCTTATGATGGGTATGCATTGCTAGTATTTCAAAAATTTTAAAGTCCTTAAATCTTAAATTGGTTTTTAGAGTGTACACTTCCTATAGAACATCTATACATTGTCGTCCCCAAGCTCTAAGCCTCTAATATTGTATTCCTTTGGGTTCGAAACTTTTGATAAATGCTATTCAATTAGGCTGCCTTGTCGAAAGAACGCTAATCGCATTTTATTGATTTTAAAACGCTTGCCAATCTCATTCCGAGCAGATTTACCCCAAATTCCTTAACCCTTTTTATGGCTGCCTTTTCTTCTCAGATCTCGCTGTCTATACCCTCTTCCACTGACGTTTTTATGTGTGCTCTTCTTAATTTATTAATGAGCCCCCTGAGCTTAAGACCCCGAAGTTTAGGTTTTCGAATTCGCTTTTTGGGATCTTTTGTCTCGGCCTGGAATGCCTAATTAAGTTTTAACAAAATCTTATAATTTTCGCCGTGCATAACTTAGCCCGATGAAGGGGCCATTTGATTGCTTTCATAAAATGTATTATTTATTTACTTTTAATTGGCTTCATTTGATGATTTTAATGATGCGCAAATATCGGCAGCAACAATTTTTATTCACGCTAATAATATTCATTGTCCGGTGGAGCCAGGTAGAAACGGGTTTCTCGAAACGGGGGGAGCTAATGATATCACACCCAAAATATCAGGGGGATACTCGCTCGTATAAGATGGAAAGTGAAACCCATTTCGACTTCTCTCACCTTCACCTGATGCACTGCGGGCAGTGGTCAGAGAAAAAAAACACGCAACAGGAGATCGTATGAGTCGAGGCACCCCCTGCCACTCCCCCTTCTAAGCGCCCCCTGCGGCGAGAGATGATGCCTCAATCGCTGGACGGTCTTTACAATCTCATCGGAAATCACTTAGATCCCCATAAATAAACCTCGCATACGTGGCATGACTCGCCTCCAAAGCCAGGGAAAATAAAAAGAGAATCTCACCCCGCCAGACAGCATTAATTACGCCTTACTTAAATTCTAATACCCTGCGACTACAAAAATTAAGTTGTTGCCTCTAACAGTGACGCGAATTATCGTGCTGGGCCGAGGAATCTCCCTAGGAATCGGAATCGGAATGGGAATCTCGGGCTGATTCCCAACCAGTTGGTCACAGTGGGGCTCCCTAGACGACCAAAAAATGCCAATTCATCGGGGAGACTGGGACGCCCAGACGCCCCCGCACTCCAAACTCCAGTCTGGTATTAACGGGCATTACAATAAATATGAAATTAATATTAATTTCAATTAATGTCAAATATTAATGTCCACAAAAGCGTCGAACATCATTTGTTGGCTGTCATTTCTTCGAGTTGTTCGTTGTTGGGTTTTTTTCTGTTTGGCTCGGTTGTTTGTTGTTTGGTTGTTGTGCTGTGGGTCCCTTTATAATGCCTGGCGATTTGATTAGCTCGATAGTGTCACAAGAGTCGGCATGATTTATGAGCTCGCTGCTCTGAACAAATGTGGTGAATCAGTCGCCGTGCTGAATGAATTTTTAATTTCTTTTTAAATCGGTTACTTTTTTTGCCCGGATCACATCAGATAAGTGGCCACTCATTAGGCTCTATAACGGTCCTGTGAAAGACGCACACATTTCGACTTTCCCACCAGCGCTTTGTCTGTTCGCAAATTAGCAACATTTTCGATATTGGCCAGCTCTTTCGAGGGGAGAAGATCGATTGCTTAATTAAGCCGCGATTTGACAATGTCAAGTGTCCGGCCACAGCAAGGGGTCGATCTCTCAAGAGCACACTGGGAAAAATAATACACTTCTATAAAGTATTTTCCCAATCAAAATAGATAATTTTCTGAAGGTATCAAATCCCCTTATAATAAATGTGCAAATATTCTGTAAAAAAACGAACACAGATATATTATATTTAGTTTGATTCAGGAACCAGAAATGTTTCAACGAATGACATGTGTAGCAAAACTCATCTCTTAAAAATGTTGTTAAATAAAATCATTTTTATGAATTTGACTGTCAAAAAATATTTCTCTGTGCAGCTACAAAGACAAGTTTACCAAAAGCCCAACCAATCCCCCGAATCCGAATTCCCTCCTCTAACATGCAAATGAGGCGTTGGCGTTATCGATCGCAACATGTGTAGAAACGTATTTTGTATTTTGTTTTTATTACTGTCGATAAGTCGTTATAAATTGGGTTAGAGGTGCGTTCCGATCACAATGTCGATGTCTTATCCATCCGTCTATCTCTTTTGCACTGCCCCACAACGGACTCGCCCTCTCTCTGTCTTGGCATACTTAATACGCTTTAAAGGTCTTAAATGATTGTCAAGAGATTTGCATAATTTGGTGGGGTTTGTTTGGTTTGTATATGGCCAAATCAAGATATATACCCGCAGAGTTCAGTTCCTATGTTGGAACATTTTAGAAACATGCGTCAACATAATTTTAACGCCAAGCAACTTAGCATAATCGATCTTATCGTCCCCTGATATATATTACGCTATGTAATTTATGTTGGCCTGTCCCTGGTTTGGGCCTTAAATCAGCCATTAGAGGAGCCCGTAACCCCGTTCTCTGTTGGTCTTAGAAGGAAGTCATAAACCAATGTGGCTCAGCGCCTGGGCCCCTCTTTTTTCAGGCCCTTTTCTCTGGCCCTGAATGGCGCTGCTCTCGTGCCTGCTTAATATGTTGGGCATGTGGCTATATTTAAACAGAATCTCGTGCGTACGTGATGTGCTGTGCTCTTAAATGAAAACGACGTGTTTATCGCGTTATTGGAGGCAGAGGTGTGGGCCACGGGGGTTACGAAACCGGTGGTTATAGATAGGAAAATATTCCAGAACCATTTTCTTAAAGTGGTTCTTATAAAAATGCTGATATCTAAAGTATAGGATTTAATAATATTTACATTATATATTAACAAATTAATACAGGAATACAATACTTAAATACTTATTGGCGGAAAAGGGCAATGTATCATAATATTTTGATTCAGGTTATATAAATATAGTTTAATATTTTAATATTCCCGAAACGTAGTGATTCCTTTATACATTTAAAAATTACCCACATAAGGAATAGGTTAAATCATTTTTATTTTTAAGGTACCAGGCAATGTTTCTTAGCCTTAAGAGCCCCCTTTTTCGCCGCCCCTGGCCATCAGCTAGCATCTTCCGATGAAAGTAGTTTTCCTTACAACCTGTAATTGCCTTAATTCACACTGTTCTTTATACCGATTTTCGTTTTTGTCTTTACAGAGAAATGTCGATTACAATCAATGCTTGCTCTCTCATTTTTGTAGGCTGTGCAGAACGATTCTTAATGAACTTGTTTTCTGTTGACATTCCCGTTCCCCGGCTCCTAACCCATTTGGATTCATTCATGGCGAGATACTTCGAGTGCAACTGCAGCATCCCCTGATTGATATAGATAAGCAGCATCCTGTTTCCTCGCGATCACTGATCACTGATCACTGTGCCTGGCATATTAATGAGGCCAGAAAAAGAAAGCAATTAGCAGGGCGGAAATACCATCCAAGCCCGTAGCCAAGTGACAATTGGAACTCGGATTGAGGCGCCCACATCTCACTCTATCATTTCTTTTTTTTCTGGTCTCAAGATCTGTCAAGCTGAAAGCGCGAATTAGTGTTGATTAAATTATGTTAATTTTGAACCATCTACACCTCTTCTTCTTGTGGGCATTGTGCTTATTGGATTGGGTTTTTGTGCGTTTTGTTATTTTTAACTCGCCAACTGTCAGATTTTATTTGTAAGACACTAAAAACGTTTTGCTCTTGCAGCCTCAAACAGACAAGAGATCACACAAGCGTGTATATGGGTAGATGTGGGGATGTACTCTATATGAGGTGGGTACATATATTACATTCGGGGTATGGGGATATATGTATATATTTAATAAAATAACTAAAAAATATAAATTGTTTTATATTAAAAATGTAATGGAATATGGAATAATCCATCAAAAAGCACCTTTTAAATGGATTCTACTATTAAAATAGATCTTAAGTAAGCCTTTTAAAGTCTTATTGGTATACCATTTATAGTACATTATTAACTACCATTCTTAACTGAGTTTTACTATTAAAAACTGGCTTGTTAGACCCGGAAGAGTATCCCACTTTCGTTCTTCCCCCCTAAAGATGGTCAGCATTTTTTATGATTTTTCGCTAGGCCCGCATCGTGTTGCAAACAGCTTGTCCTTGTCCGAACTGTCCACACAAAGCGCGACAACAGCCGCGAGACAAAGAGCAAAAAATGTTGTACGCAAGTCCATTTAAAATGCATTTACATTAACATTATGATGAGGACGGGCCTTGAGAGTGCCGGATCGGATCGGATCGGTGGGCATGGGCTTGGGCATGGGCTTGGGATCCCTCTGTGTGGCCAGAATAAAGTCCAGAGCAGAGCAGAGCAAAGCGGACCGGGGCCAAACAATTACAATTGTATCCCTTCGATTCCGATCGATCGCTGCGATAGCTTTGATGTCGTATTTGGTGTGTTTTTAGTGCAAGATTTGGCGCTTTTTTGTTCACTTTTCGCTGGCCGCTTTGTTTTTTGTTGCTGGACCTGGATTCGAGCCCGAGCCAAAGGTACGGGCGATACTTTGTAGAAATTATTGTTAACAACAGAAACGACAGCCACGGCCTCAGCCAAAGAGTTGTGCGCAGAGTGAAAATATTTACGAGCCAATCAGGCATTTAAGTATCACATTACAACGTGTTCAATGTTCGATGAGTTGTCAACTCATGTTTGTATCTGTGACCCCCTTCGGCCCTCGGGGCGTATGTGAAATGTAGTTTTGTAGCTTTTAAATGCATTTTGTTTGTCTGACTGGCCCAATAAAGCAACCAAGGTTCTTATTTAGATCGGTTTACATGGACACGGACACGCTTTTGGGCCGGGGTACTGGAGGCCTTCTCCATTGGAATTTAATAAGCGTGTTTCGCTAATTTCCCGCTTGTCGTGTTAGGCGACATTGAACTTGAAATGTCAGGCAAAAGCAGGATTCCCAGTCGCCGATTTTAATTTGTTTTTTTTTCCAGTCGTACCATCTAATTTAGCATCGTGTTGGCTGTCAATTTGTGGGCAACATTTTGTGTTAATTTCAGCGAAATCCATTTCAAAGTGAGCCGCCTGGTCAGCAAGTGTCGCCGGCCCAAATCGTCGCTCGATTTCTCGTTTATTTTGAGGCAAGTGAGCAGCCATAACTCATACGCCGCGTTGGCTGCCCACAACTGCGAATCGTTTGGCTAAAGCCAAAGCGTCGAGCGACTTTGATTGTCAGTTAGACTTGAGGTTCTGACGGGCAGGCTAACAAATGGCAAATAAATTTTGACAAAAGGCATCCCATTGGGCAGCAAAAGCTAGAACAGTGACCAAAAATCGGAGGAATATCAACAAAAAATAACAAAACATTATAATAAAGGTCTTGATTTTAAAAGCTTTAATCGAAAAATAGTTTCAACTAAAAGTTGAAAATATCTCAGGTTACATTTTCTATTAAATTCTGGAAAACAGTATTCAATAGATTTCCATATTTTTCTTTTTACTTAAAATATTAATTTTAAGCCGCATGAATTTATTTAAATAAATTTAAATGTGTAAAGGTAGTAGAGTAAAGGGGTATGACTAAATTGGTCATGAGAATCATGGTCAATTATAATGTTGATATCCAATAAAACTTATTGCAAATTTAATGTGGTCTCTTGCCTTGTAAATTTCTAAAAGCTTCTATTACCCATCTTATTTAATACATTCTGTTCTGATATTTTCTCAAAATCTGTCCCACTGTCCAACTAATTTAGGCGAGAAGTTACAAAAGCCAGAGCAAACACTTTCACGAAATTGGCCAATTAAATTAACAATAAACCCGACTTCCCCTTTCCCGCGCCCCTGGCCAACACCTACGCTTCTAAAACCCCATACCATCCCCAACCTCCTCATCACCATGCTCATCCCCATCACATGTGGACCCAACTAAAGTGCCTGGGCCCACAATTTATATTTAGCCAGCCCACGTTGGATCAGAACAGGAAGCCTGGCCGAGAAACACACTGGCAAGTCGACGATGGAGACGATGAGAGCGGCGCGATAAGGAGCAAACTCGAGGGCGTTTGAGACCCTGGCTATAAAGCCATCATATACAGCCAGACGATCTGAGCCGAAACTCCGTCCCGGCAGCCCCGATATCTGTACTTAGTCAAAACAATAAACGTGGAAGGTGGGACCTATTGCGAACGTAAATTAAGTCATTAAAAAATGCTAAGTTACGGAGGAGTCTCGGGTGGTGAAGGGAACATCGGCGAAATCGAGGCGGAGACTTTGTCGCCCAAGTGATATACAAAGTCTTCGCCCTCCCCTCGCCCCAATGGGGTTAAGTAAGTCATTAAATTTGTCGCTAGACACGACCATGTTGGCCACAATGGCGACAATCCCCGCCGGCTGATGGCGGAACTGGATAATAAAATTAAGCAGACGGTGAGGCAGCTCTTATGGCCAGTAGTGGTGGCAGCTCAGCTCCTCCATTGAGGAAGGAAGTGACAATTGGCCCGGCCAATGAAGACATTCCCCCTTTTTCTCTTATTTTCTGCAGTGGTATCCACTTACCCGAGTGGGTGCTGATATATGGCCCACGGAATCTGGCAAAAGTCTGCGATGTTTATGGCCAGAAGACATAAAATTAAGACCTTCGCGTTGGCTCTCTCCAAAGTTGGGCAAAACGCATAAAAGCGCTAATTGAATAAGCAACCCAATGGATCGTGAATCATTATTAGACATTTATGAATGGCTAATGTCCAAGGCGTATTTGTACGCGAGTAGGAAGTCAACCCGGATCGTAATCCAATATGGTGCAGTGCCAATAAACTATAGTAGCCTGCAATAAATCCCACTTATCAAGAGATATATCTCTCACTAGCTTTTCGAGTTCCCACAGATTTCTTTGATCACTCTGATCTCCGCTTCTCATTAATCGATCACCAAATTAATTATGTTAAAATTTTAGCTTAATTGCAAGCACCACCTTATCATCGAAGCCACATCTTAAAGTCCGAGGTCTGGCGAAATTTAACTAATGTTAAATTTAATAAAATTAGTTTAACTCTCTGCAGGTCGTTCGGAGATTTGAATTTCTAAGCTTGTGGCTCATCTGCTTGGGTGTGCTTTACTGTATCTCAGTTTCAATATCTGAAACCCATAATTTTGAACGCACAAAGAGATTTATCTCAACAGACTTATCTAAGCAAAACGCTTGATTATACAAGATGGTTTTGGGAGGGGGTATAAGAAAAAACGCCCGCGCTGAGACCTCAAAGTATCGCATTCAGATTGGGTCCGAGATTCGAGTTTTATGTACGACATGACGATTGTTTATGAAACATTTGGCTTAATAAAGTAATCATGGCATGTTTTACGATCACCTCAGCTCAAAAACCCCTCCCACAAAAACCCCGGGCCACTTTCTATGCAAAACGAGTTGGCAATACGTTCAGCAAAGTGCGAAGCCCATTAATGCCCCGCTGTTTCTCAAAATATCTCTTCGGGGATTAATGAGCTTTAATTTGCATTTAGCCCGAGTCGCAGGCTCAGTTCGCCGAGAGTTCCGAGAGTCTGAGAACAAAAACTTCTAGACCCCGTACATATATACAAGACAAGATTATGGCCAAGCGTGCACAAATTGACATTTATTTATATTTGAATGGCGTTTAGCATTCGAGCGGCTCTATAAGTCGCTATTTTATGGCTCTGCGTGGGCTTTCAGTGTGCCAGCTTAGAGCAGCAAATACACAAAAAACTAATCATATTTAATATTTAATTATTTCAGTCGATCGCACAATGGACACTTCCGGCAAAGGTCAAAATATGAATAATATGCGAGTTGAATTAATGCCGAAAAACTCCGCTGTTTGACATGCAAATGTTGTGTTTTATGGCCAATTTGGCATTAATTACAATAACTCAAGAGGCCCGATCGAAAGTTCAGCACTAAGATGCAAATTGGTCTGAACTTTTTGGCCCTTCACAAGACGGATAATACCGTTCAACCTAACCGTATAAAACATTCAATTCATCCCTACTTTCCAAAAGAATCCGACGGATGTTTGTGGATTAGGGATGGCCAGAGGTCGATAGTATCGATTGGGTCGTTTGGAGTTCAATGAAGTGAATTCTAGAGTATTCTGCAAAAAAAATGTAGTCTTTAGTTACATACCACCGAAACGGTACGATTATTATTTAAATATTGTAATGGTACTTAGTTATATTAATAAACGTTATATACCTTAAATATCGACAAGCTATTGGTTAAATATTGGAAAAAAATAAAATGAGAAGTGTTAATTCTATAACCATATATTATAAAATTACTTTGTTTTATATCTTTTATATCTTCTAAATATTAAGACACATTTTTGATAATAACCAATACAATTCCCCCTCTTACATTAACCTATCACTTACTATCGATCGTTTGCCACCTCTGCTTTCTATCTGGAACTCAATTTATACACATCTTCGCACCTTTGCACTCCCAGTGGATTATCGGCAGAGTGTTTCCCTGGCTAAATAACAAATTCGCCCATCAAATGCCACAAAGACTCTATCAGTGGCACGCAGCCCGCACAAAAAAGGCAGCAGATTGAACCAAATTTTATGGTCCAGTCAGCCACTGAGCCACTCAGCCACCGGCTTATTGTCACCTCCAGCCTTAACTCGATTCCAAACTCTCCATTGCCAACTCCAACTCCAATCGGAATCCCAATTCCGATCCCGATGCCGATCCCGATGCCATTTCCATCTCCATCGCCATTGTGGCCAATGGACCCGTGGGCCGTCTTGGCCCGAAAGGTGCTAAATAAGTTGCTCGCGGAACCACTCTCGTCTCCCTCGTGTCGTCGTGGGCCAATCTAAATATCTTAATCTGGGGGACTGCCTGAAAATTGGCTGCCCGATTCGGTTCGGTTTCGGTATGGGTTTGGGTTTGGTTTCGGTTTTGGGCCCGGGAACTCCAGTTTTTGGGACACGTTTGTTAGTGCGTAAGCTTTTTGATAGAATTGAACGATTAGAAGTCCATAAAGCGACAAAAACATGACAACTTACGCGGCGGCTTTGCAATACAAGGCGTTGCCAATGCAAAGGATTAATGATGCCACAGCTTCCTCATCCCCAGTCGTTGTATGGTTGTATCTGCGATGTCGTTGTCGCTGAATATCAAGTCTGGCAGTCGCTCAGCGGCAGCTCCAAAACTTCCCGCTCCAAAGCCCCCCTCATCATCCCACCGCGATCTCGAACTCGGATTCAGCTCCAGTCCCAGCTCGTTAGTCGTTTTTGGTCAAACGAGATTGCTGCGACAAAAACTGAAAAAGGGTGGAGAGCAAAATAAAACAATCTTTGTATAAGTTTCGTATCTGAGGGCGCAGCACTTCGTAATGGAGATGACAGAGTGAGGCCACTAACAAGTAATACTTTGAAATGTAGAAAACTATTACAATGGGTGTTTCATGTTCTAAAATTCAGTTTGTTTAAGTTTAAAGGTTTGATTTAAATAGAGCCATGAGCTCGCTTCTTAAATTATAAAGTATTAAAGCTTAAACTTACTTAAGCAGGTGTTCCTTAGACGTAAATTATTATTAAGCCACACCCTCGCTTGTTAAATAAAACCTTTAATTTTAGATTTTTTACAGATGTAGTGGGTAAATTCTAATTACTTACTCAAGCAAATAACCAAGTCTTTCTTAAAATTATCGAGTTTTATTAAAGTGGTTTATATCTTTTTTGTGCATTTAAAAAGATAAGGTAAATTTAAATGTACATTTATATTAAGTATTGAATACAATTTTTCATTTAAAGACAGCAAAGAAGTACTTCAACTTGTATCTTGTATCACTTATTATTTTTTCCGTATTAAACAAAAATAAAGCAAAGTTGTTTTTGAATAAAAAATTATATCAAATAGTTTATTTTTCCTGGTCTCAAAACATAACTTCCTCCGCGACTCACGCTGTCATCTTCAGCTGGAAAAGCCAACAAGAAGAGGTACAAATAATCGCCATGATCGTCATCTTGGTGGCTGTTGTTGCTGTTGTCGCATTTCTTGGCGGATTAAGGCGGTCGGGCCAGACCCAGCGACGACTCCAGTCGTCCACAGAGTGTCACCAGAGTGTGCTGCCCCTCGTCCCCATCCCCCACTCCTTCAACTGGATCTCCAAAGGTGCATTGTCCCCGCAACCCGGGGACCGAAGACCAGAGACCATCCATTGTGCGAAAGACGGCCCATTTAAAATGTGCGCAAATAGTTGCGCATGCGCGCAGTTAATCTGAAGCCGATTCTCCAGGCGGAGACTGAGGCCCAGGTTTTCTGAGCCTCGGGCTGCGTCAGACTGTCTGGCCTGGCTGAAATCGAGGCTAAGACTTTGCTTGTTATCCCAACCAGTCGGCCTGGCACTTTGGAGTGATAGTGATGGAAAGTGACGCGTTCATGTTTTGTGTCATTTCGCAGCCATTTGATGTATTGTGACAAACATTCTTGGCCCGGCCCCTCGTTTTTCCGTCTCGCGGTAGGAAGTTGAGTTCTCATTGGGTTCTGGGTAGGGAACCGAAGCGGTCGAGTTGTAAAGAGTTCGCTGTGGGATGTTTACGAGCTTACTAAGTTGGTAGTAGCAATTCGCTTGTGATTAGCTGGGATAAAGGCTGGGAAATTGTGGGAGACAAAAAAATTACTTATAGTATTAATTTTTAAAACAGTCACCTCTTAGAAAATTTTTATAATTGGAATTAACAGATCAATTTTGAGCTAAATATTTATTATTAATATTTTTAAGCATTTAGGAAAACTCAATATTATTTATCAAAACCCATAACCCTGTCTTAAATTTCCTCCTAAATCCGCTATATGTATACTAATCAAATCCTCCCATCTCAATACCCTGACCATACAATATTCAAATCAGAAAACAAATTGATTTCAATTTAATAAATTTACATACATAACACTCGAATTGAGTTTCCAATTAATTTATTTCATGTCAACCTCACATCCGACCCAAACCAATTGCAAAATGGTCAAGCTGTAAAGGACGGCCGAAAAAGGACCAGCAAATGGAAGCCAAAATATTTGGGAAACAAGTTTGAGGGGTCTATAAAACCCCAAAACCAATAACAATATCAGTAACAATATACACAACAATAAACGAACGAAAACCAATTTACAATTTTATTATATTTTCGCACACGTATCAAGGAGGAGAAAGGGCAGGATCCAGAATCAGGATCCTATAGACAAAATGGCAGAGTGCGAGAGGGATGTAATCAGAGCGAGACGGGACGATGAGTGAGCAAGAAAACCAATAAAAATCGAAATTGTCGGATGCGAAACGGCGCGGAATTGAATGGGAATCAATTTGCTTGCGAATCATTGAACAAATTGAAAAGGACATACCAGCATGCATGTGTATATCCACAGGATAATGCTCACACACTCTGCTACTCCCTGTGAAAAAGAGACGGAATGGGGCAGAATGCTGAAATTGCTTGCAAAACAAATAAACAACAAGGATGGGGAATGTGCGCGCATCCTGGCAGCCGGAATTGAGGCAAAAGTGTTATTGATCCTTAACCAGGATGCTGGGGAGCAGGGAGCTCCATGCAAAAAAGGCACGTTATGTGGCCGGGATAAAGGTCCTGTTCGGGTCTCCCCCCATCTCCATCTCCCTCTCTACCCATCTACCCGTCTCTGTCTGCGTCGCTCACTGCGATTATGTTTGCGCAGCCATCTTGATTGGCAATGTTATAAAATAAATACACTACGAGGGCGGTGGGCGGTGCACTTTCCGGAAACTCGTGTAACTCTGCAAAATTTAGGGTGGTTCGGTGGTGGGGTGGCTCAGTGGGTGGATGGGTGGGTGTGCTCTCGGATTAGTGTATATTGCCAGCAGCAATTGCTGCGGGATTTAGTCGCCCATCAAAAACACAGTGGTTTAAGTTACGATTTCAAGAAAAAATTAAGCGACTCTTTAAGACCGAATTTAAATAAAAATTGGTTTCCCCAGTCTTTATTAAAATTCTTATAAAACAATTTTATTATCATTAAAATTTAATATACCTGACAACAATTAAAATATTTCCTTAAGTATCATCATTGCTTAAATCTAACCTTAATATAAATTAAGGTAAATTTTATTCTTTCAAAACAATATTTAAACCTTAAAAAGACTTTTGTGCTTTTACATATTTTAACAAGGTTACACCATTTATTATTATTTATTATTATTACTACTACGTGCCATAAGTCACAACATTATATATTCACAGTAAGCAATATTGCTCAGCTCGTTCTCTGCCACCACACAAACAGTGTACATCATCCGTAGTTAGACTAGACTAGATAAAATATAAATCTCAATATAGAATATTTATATTTAATTTTTAGTTAGCTGTAAAGTTACAAAATTAAATTTCAAAGTTTTGTGAATTTTTTGTTATTGAATTCCAACTGCAATTTTTTCAGCGGATGAAAGACTTGTTAAATAAAATAACTCGACTAATAGGCAAAGTAGTGCCTGCCACAAATCCATTTATTTTTGCCCCACTGTGCTTATAATGGCTGAGGGTTTCTCTGGCTGCTGGTGGCTTATTGGTTTTCGCTGCCATGCCGGCGGAAGGATAATGTCAACGGCTGACTGTTTGCCAAATTGAGCAGCGCAAAGTGCGAGGGGAGGCTGGCTAACAGGATTCGTATTCGGAATCGGATTGGGGGATTGGGAGTTGGGAGTGGTTGGGCCACGAGGACGATGACGATGATGAGGACGGAGGCGAAGTCCTGGGGGTTGAGTGGATGCGGCTGCCGAGCGATGATGACAAAGGCAATAATAATTTCACAAAATCGTTTGTCATTTACGCATGGCAAACGGTTTTGAAAGTAAACAGCCGGGTCGTCATGGGTCGCCGATATTCCACGAGATGGGATGGGTGGATCCAGGGCAGTCTAAGCTTTATGGCGGGAAAGTGGCTGTGGCACCCCAAGGATATTTATGGCATATAGATATTGTTCATTTCGCTGTTGGCAGGCAATTGTGTGACTAATGTTTGTTTAGCTGTCGTTGGGCATTTGCGGCACTTTTGGGAGTTGGGCGGTGAGATAATTGAAGGGTTGGTAAGGCTAAGTTTTTGGGGGTTAAGTTGGTTTGTTAAGGTGTTACATCAGAAGATGCACTAAGAAAAAAATTGTATTTAAAATAATTTATAATAATTAAGTAAGCTTACTATAATAAATTAAAATATTTATTTTAAAGAAAAGGTTACCTATCCAAACTCCTAACATAGACAAATTAAGGTATCATTGCGTTAATCCTTTCCCAGTGTTTCTTTATTGGTTTTAATATAAATTATATAAAAAGAAAAAATCTGTTAAACAAATCCCATTCCCAGTAAGAACATTTCTCTTACCCCAAATAAACTCTTGCTTTGTGCTAATTTTAGCGCGATTTCGACAGCGGCCCCACCCATTCGGGTAATTTTATACGGTCTACCGAAGCCGTTGAAGCATAATTATGATGATTTATGGAAACCACACGAGTGCCGCGACTCGAAACAATGCCAGCCGAATGCCAGCGCCCACGCCCAAAAGCGTTTAGCTAAATGCTATATGAAAATATTATTATATTGATTTATGTGGCAGATCTGCACAATAGAGCGCCTCAGAGGAGAAGCCTTCGGAATTAATTTCCTGCCATTAGGCGGGGTATTGTGATCGGCAAGCTGCAGATCGGATTTCCAATAAGACAAAAAGATCCAAATATCGAAGTTACACGAAATGCGGACCAAGGCAAATCCAAATCACAGTTCGAACAAAAAAGATCGCAGAGCAATAAAATTGAGTTTTATAACAATTTTAGTTAATTTCGGTTTATATGGCCCATCATTAACAAAATTGGTTCCGCCAAGTTGACAGCTTGGAAACGCGTTTCAAAATCCACAAAATACAAATTGTGTCTAAAAACGAACTTCATTACTCTACAGCTCTCACCCTGGTGTTTCCATTGTTCTGCTACGAGTTTTATATTGGAAATGTTTATTGTTTTTCCCCCCGCAAAGTTATGTAAATTAGATGACCACGACAAATATCATAAAAGTTGGGCGAATTCCAAGCCAGCGGCAACGAGGCGTATGCTTAATGTGCCATTAAAATCAATGACTTGACATGAGAAAATGCCATTGTCGAGGCCCCCGAGATCTGCCACTCTACATACTTGACTATTTTACGAGCTCTGGACCAATTTGGTTTATCACTTCATGGATTTCTGGGTGGTCCACGGGTCTCAAGTGCCTCCTGGCGAAACAAGTAGCTCGAAAACACATGTAACCATCTAGATCCCGGACTCTCAGATCCCGAATCCCACACCCCATTCCATTTGCAGTCGCTGCCCTTATGTAATTATGCATCCTTTGTCATGCCAATCAAACCGAGATGGAAATGGTAATACGACACAAGTGGCACGCAGCCTGTGTGTCCTTCGAGCCCTTGAAGGGATATTTAAATTTTATGCCCAATTAAAAATACAATTTCAAGGTTCATAAATCCGAATATCGATAGCGTTCCAAATTAGGATTGCTTAGGGTTTTTACTTTTACGACTGTGCTGGTAAGTAAGGAAACACAGGCATTAATGATAGGTTCAAGTACTTTTTATGGATTACACAACGGAATTGAGATGTAGCATAAAGCAATTTGTTTAATGTGCTCTCTTAATTGTTTGAGAGAAAACAATTATATTTGTCTTGAGTGGTAGATTTAATAAATAAAACTCTAATTAACATAACATTAAATTGTAAGATTATTCAGTTCAAATATGTTATTATTTGAAGAAAAAATAATATATTTACCACAACGGAAAAGTGAGTTCTACAATTAAATAAAGATTGGTCCATAATTAAACCTAATAATGTGTTATTTGCGTAATTATTATTAATTGTAATAATATATTCAGAGATGACTTAAAATGAGTTTGTTTTTGGAAACGTAAAGGTATTTCCCCTCGTTAAGCAAAATTACCCATTTTAAATGTTTTCATCTCGTGATTTTTGCCCTGCTAACAATTCATTAGTTAACCGCTCCGACTAGCAGCAAAAACAATTCAATTTTGTTCCATTATCAGCTGAAATAGGTATATATTTAAAGGCCCTCAATTAAGATGGTATATGAAATCTGCTGCCGCATACTTGCAAACGGGTATATAAGGTATATAAGGTCTGGTATATGGGGCTTACCTGCTGCTGTCTCTTTCCTTCCATTGCGCAGTCTCCGAATCTGAGAGTAAACCGATTATCTGAGCTTCCAGTCCGTGGGCTTAGATACAAATGCGAGTAATACGGGTAACTCGCAATCCACAGGCCCCAGTGGGCGTCGCCAATCTGGATATCTGAGTATCTGAATATCTGAACATTCGGGGGCACTGGAAGGAAGCTGTTCATCTGTTATATTACGCAAGCGTTTAGATAATTGTGTCGCAACCGCTCGGCGAAACAACAAAAAGTGTCTGATTTTAATTTATGTGAGGCAAGTGCTCGCTTTGGCACTCATTTAATAATTGCACGAGGCCTGGAGGTCTCATTACGAAGGACCAGCAACCCACCATCTTCGTCTACAGTTCCCATTAACTGAGTGGGTAATTAACCGAAATCACAGTGCGAAAATGCGACAAAACGGGAAGGTTTCAACAAATATAACTTAATGTTTATAAAGAGACGGGTAAATATAAAGAAATGCAGTTTAAATGCAAAAGGTTAACATAACGTAATTCATAAATTATATTATTTATTACCTAAACTATTTCTAAACTTCAATTTCTCGAAGTATATTTTCATTGAAGTAAAATGAACCTTTTGTTTTTATATTATTTAATAATCTTACGAATTGTATATCTTTTTAAAATAAGAAGGGTTAAGAAATTAGTATTAACATATTAATATTTAAATTATATCAAAAAACGATTTATAGGTTTTCGGAAGATACAGAACACCTTTAAATATACGTATTTCGAAAAATATTTATTTGTAATTTCAGGTTAATCTACCCCGAACTCAGTCTTAAAAGAGATTTCAAACTCTGGTTGAAAGTAAAGTCGCAAGCGGTACACTCCAACCAGGCATAAAAATAAAGAAAAAATCGGTGCGACTTAAGCGCCTGATAAACGACTTCAAAACATACAAAACGTTCGATTTAACTCGCAGAGTTAATAATATTATCGGCTTAAGACATTGTCGCCGATCCGCTTCGTTGTCCGCCAATCGATTTATTAAAATGTCAGAAACTAGTTTGCTTCCACTTCCACGGCCCGAGTTGTCCCGGTCTGTTGGCGTGATATATATTTTGATTTTAATGCGTTATAATTTCGCTATAAATCACACGGCCGGCTTATGACGAGCCGCCGCGAACGCAACCTGCTGCTGGGACTTCGAATTGGTATTCGGCTTTTTCGGGTTCGTATTATTATACATCCCTACCCCGACAAGTCAGCCCATTTCTAACACTTTCATTAAGCAGTCGAAATTTATGGGCCCGGTGGCCAGTCCACTTCAATTCGAATGCAGATTCCCTGGCCAACAGTAGCCTATTATTCGGATCGGGGAAAATGTCGCCCAAATAGTTAAGCTCTGATAATGGCTTTTTAAAGAATTTCCTCCGAGGTCTCTGGCTTACGGCAGTCGTCGTGTGGGGTGCTTTTATGGTACCGAAGAGTTGAAGATTGTTAGATCTCCGTGCCGAACCACCCAGCTAGCAAACGGTTTTTTAAACGCACAAATTCCAGAAGCAATTTGCATAAGTCACGATAGCCTTTCTTCTCTTTATGAAACCATATCACAGGCTAATAAGGCTTGTATGTTTTGGTATTATTAAATGTTATTGATCGGATAATATGAAGTATGTATTGGGAAAGTGGAGGTCTGCTTATAAAGGCTTTTATTTGGCCATTTGTTCGTGTCACGCTTCGTGGCTTTATTTGGAAAGTTCGGTTTTAATGATCTCCCTTTAAATATATTGTCGACCATAATTCAAACTTATATCTTTAGATATTTTCTTTAGATACATAAGTATATAATAAAAAAAGAAAAATATTTTTCTTACATATTTTAAGAGGTTTCGTATAAAATATATAGTTATAAAATGTGTACATTACTTGAGCTAGTGAAAGATCATTCCCTAAAATGTTCAAGGACTTTTACTTGTTGACTTGCAGGTAATCATATTTCCATTGTTCAAAACAAAATGCATTACTAATAAATATTCCTGACTCAGAAATCCCAAAGCGGAAAATGCCGAACCCTTTCAGAAGCACGTCAGAGCCTTTTCCCAGGTCTCATTTCATATCCCCTGCCCTAGACAAACTGCAACCCCTCTTTCGCAGCCATTAACTGCCTTTGTGCGTATTGTCAGTAAGTCAGTTAGTTGGCCATTGAGGCCATCAGTGCGTCAGTGGCCGAGACCATCACCATCCGATCCATATCCGTCCGATCCGTCCGATCCGTCCGATCCGTCCGATCCGTCCGATCCGTCAACCCCGTTACGCCGTTTGTCGCCGTTAATTAGAAACTATTCAAAGTCTACTTAAGTGCGCACTTCCTGTGCTCTGCGTTCCGTGGAAACGCTCTACATTCGCCGAGTGCGTGTGAGTTGAGGCGTAACTCCATGGCACAAACAATATATACATATATATTTTTATATACACCCCACCGATACTGCGTGTATATCTTGCGGGCAATAGTAATTGCGGCGCTGCCTCGAAACTAACGAGACAATTTGAAAATAATTGCCTGATACGGTGGCCATTAAGCGGAGTCTGCTCATTGGCTGGTAATTTCTGAAGCGTTCTCAATTGTTCGGGGTTCGCTGAACTTTTATCTGTCAACGTTTGTGCCAAGTGCCCCAGAGTTCCCCCTTTCAAGACCCTCGTGGTGTGGGGTCCGGTCCAAGTTCTAGACCCAGAAATGGCTGCGGTTTCCTTCGCTTAATACTCGAAATGCTCCGCTAATTGCGGACATTGTTTCAAGTGATTTGTTTGTTTTCGGCTGGCAGCGGAGTTGTTGATTGGCTTTTTAGATTTAATTAGGGGAATATATACATGCATGCACAGAAAGAAAATAGGTGAGAGAATTGTAAATCACACTAATAAGTACCTTAGTACCATATATATATATATATATATATATATATATTTAGTATTCTTAAATTGAATTATATTTTATATTATATTATATTTTAAAGATATTTAGAAATATAATTTTTTACACATTAATATATATTTATATTTTATATAATATTTGGGTATATTATCTAGTTTTAAAAAAGTGAAAAATATTATAAGAAATCACCTGCTGCAATCTAAGTAGTATTTCTGATTTAGATGTTCTCAGATAGATAGCATTACTTATAGTATTTTCTCTCCGTGCTGGCAAAGATTCCTCAGATTTAACCTTCCCTCTCCGATCAAGTTTCCAACGAGATTTATTTACTCAACTCAATCAAATGCTGCGACTAACTTCGCCCGGGCTTAATTAATTAAAGTCAATCTCGATTTGTGGCCAATTAGTCTTGGGTTTCGTTTTGGCCGTTTTTTCAATGCCGTCGGCGGTTTTGGCTTTATGTGGATCAGGTTAATTAGCCGGTTCGAACTGTAATTAACTCTAAAAATAAACAATCAATTTGATGGGCATTTGATTTTTGAGACGGCGATTCAGCGTGGTAATTGCTTAATTTGGCTAAGCGAGCTGGCCGAGTTGGTAACATAAGTCATGCAATAGGCGAATAAATCATTCGATTAGGGAGCATCGCCTCGGTCTCGGTCTCAATCCCAACTCACAATTCCCATCCTCATCCTCAGGAACTGTCTGAGTACCATGTTCACATTTCACCCCAATTACCTTATCGCCGGCGACCCATTTAATTTATAATGTTTAACATCAACCCCCAGAACGAGTGTGTTTGTTCTTGCGGTTCTGTCGATGTTTCTGTTTCTGGTTTGGGTTCCCCTGTTCCCACTTTTCCAACGTACTTATGTACATATACCTCATGCCCATCCATATCCACCACCGAGATTAACGGATGAAGTCAGCGCCTCACTTGAAGTCCGACCCGGGCAATTTTTCGGTTGGCATTAAGTGTTCCCCAGGGTGAGATAGATTTCGAGCCAAACAACCCATCGACTTTACATCATTTTCATGGTCGTTTTTCCATTTTGCCGCTGCGGTTGAAGGGAGACGGAGCGACTCGAGCAGCGGCACTCTTCACTCTGTCAAATATTAAATTACGCTTGTTAAATTGTCTTGTTAGAATCAACTGCACAGAATCGACGCAATTTATCATATTTTAATGGGCTCCACTCGAAGAATCGGGACCGAGAAATGCTGCTTATCGGGCAGATATTGGTTAAGAGGAGTTTTTGTTTTTCTCGGAGGAGGGGTCTTGATAATAGTGCTGCCTCTATTGGGTCTCTTTGGCTCTCCGCCCCTGAACCGATGAGCAATGAGTTGTTGATTTCATTTGTAATGGACTTTTATTTCACTCGCCTAATGCCGGCTATATAATTTTCGACTTCGCCTCACCTAATAATTGAGCAATTGAGCTGGAACACGAAAAGCGCCTTAACTTTTGAACTTGGAGTCCGATCGGAGAGTTCCGCAGGATATCAGCGCATGCTTATTATCACATTATGTGCTCATAAATATTCCTAGTCAGGCTCCAGTCTCAGGCCTTCATTATGGGGAAATATATTTATCGGGCTGTGTGCATTGGCCGATGGACAGCCCAATTCTGAGCCAAAGTCGGGGAACCGAAGAACCCGAACCCAAAGCCGAGTTATTGCACTTTTTATTGCAGAAGGATGGGGAGTTTCGGCTCAAATTTAAGCAAATTGTTGGGGTGGCGAGAAGCCAAGATGAATGACTGGGTGGGTGAGAGAATGGATCAGTGGGCATGACCGCAAATTGGCGGAGAGATGGGTTTATTGCTGGGTCACGGGTACTGTGAATAAATAGAGAGATCAGTGGATAGATTCGTTTATAATTCGGTGAAGGTGCTGTGCTCATAATTTAGGTAGAATTTATTTTTCCTGCTGTTTTATACGTAATTATAGAATATTTTAAATTTAAACCAGTTCAGTTAAACAGTTTTCATATCCCCAAAATATCCACTTAACAAGTCAAATTATTGTCCATCAAGATGTCCGCACCCTGAGCACAAAAACTGTACGATATAAGGCTCTAAAAAATATATATACCCACCGATATATACCGGTGATATCACGCAATGCCTTCGAATCTTTGCATATTGAATAAGGCCAAACTTTTTTTTGCCGTTTATTAACGACAAATTATAATTAATTGCATCGCTCACGTGATGGAGATCGAGCAGCCTGCAGATACATTTCAGCAGGCCCAATTTATTTTTGGGCTGCAGGTGTGAATAGGCCACGCCAAAAGGTCCAATTCAGGCCCTCAAGTCAGCAAAAAAATTAAAAGAAAGAAATTTGCGCACAAATATCTGGAAATCCAAAGTGCAATATGCCCAGACATGCAAAGCGAAATGGGATTGGGGAATCAAGAGAAGCTGTAGCTTTACATACACTGAAAAAAATATTTGCTTTACCTTAATACACTTATAGGGCAGCAAAATAAGAGTGCATGATGTCACTTTTAAATCGATATTCGAATCTGTTAAATTGAGATTAATTTAAAATACTTTTCGGGATCTTAAAACCTTTGATTAGTTATACAAATTTGATTTATATATCTGTAACTGCCATTCGATTATATACTATTTGAATAATATATGCATTTAACTAATAGATTTAAAAATAAATATTTTTGAAGAACAAGGTGATATAAGGAATTTCGTAATCTAATACTTATTTTGTGAAATATATCACAAATATTATACTTGATTTTTTATATTACTACCTCTCACCTTTACTTAAAATATTTTGCCCAATTATCTGGACTGATTAAGGATATTTCTCTGGGTGTAAATGTATCTGCAGCTGAATGGATGTGGATGACGTGCCAGGCACAGCAGGACTTTTCTCAATTCGGGGCTCGCAGTTGAAGGCAAATGCTGCACAAAATTATTAACACGATTTAAAACACTTTTATGGCATCGCCCGCTGTGAATGAAGTTGTTATGCATTTTATCGCGAGATTTCGCTGAATATCCAGCCGATAGCCGAGGGATTTCGAGGGGATTTCGGGGAGTGCAAACCAGTTGAGCTGGCCAAATGAAATTAACGCTTCGGCCGCAGTTTTAGCAGCACTTACTTAGCCATTCCTTCTTTCCATTATTTTCTGTCCGCTTGCCAAGGCGTGCAAATCAATTTTTGGAAACAATATTGTTCGCTTCTGCAGTAATTCCCTTTTTATTTTAAATTGTTTTCTATTGGCTTGTTATGACTGAGTGCATTTGACGCTTTAAATTCCGTAGAACAATCCGGAGAACAACCCTCGAAAAGTGACAATGCCGAACCAATTGAATTTGGAAATTTCGATTTAATTGTGCTTGTGTTTTCGCTGCATTGTCTACGATTCTTCTGCCTTATTGAGCATTTATTGTTTGGCTGTTGACTTGGCACAAAATGTGCTAAACCGCCAATCCTATATATAAGGTTTTTTCAGGGAATCACACAATGGAGGGTCCTCCTCCTTTGGATTCAGAAATCAAAGCGGCAAGAGAAGATCCTTCGGTGGCAATTGTAAGACAATAATTGGACAAAGGACTGGCTGCCAAAGCACGCGTGAATATTTGTTATAAATTTGTCAACCATCGCCCAGCTGCCATCTCCGTGACTCCTTGAAGATCCCAAACACGGATAGTGCGGCGACACCTCCGAGTCATTGCATTTCCATTAATTAGGGCCAGTCCTCGCCCGGCTGTTTTATTGGCCCGACTTTCGGGATATCTCAATCTCCACGCCCGCGCCCCGCAGTCCTTTATTTCAGGATCCCGGTCCTTTGTCCTCCTAAGTGGACATCGTTTATTGCACGCTTTGTCTGCCGGCCTTTTCAAAATTAGTTGCGCTATTCAGTTTGGCCTCCTTTGGATCGGATCGCATCGCATCGGATCGTCATCGGCTGTAAATTACCCAGTATATGGTATAAATGGAGTTTCCCCTGCATTTGCTGATTGCACCCACACGATCCTTTGTATCTGCATATTGCATTTCGCATTTGGCACATGTCCCCTCTTTTAGCAGCTGTTGCTGTTACCAATTCCGATCCCTCCGCGTTGGTAGCGAAATTATGTTAAATGACTTAATTTATAATGTTTTGTTGGGCTGCCAAAAATGGAGGGTAGCGTGCAATGCGTTCGCAATAAATACGGAATTCCATTGCGGAGTGTAAATGTCAAACTAGGGGTTGGGGGCACCGCGATAAGGAATACGGGGTGTGAGTACGCATTACTCATAAAGGTGTATGAACATGCTAATTCCGTATGTAAATGCATGAATTACAGTCAGCAGTTCGACGCGGACTTATATGGTGGTGGGTAACAGACATTTTCGATGATCTAAAAGCTTTTTTACCCCCAAAGATACAGATAAATAATGTACATTTGTAAATTTGTTATACATTTTGTGATTACTAGATGTCTATAAGTAAAGTATTAGTTATTTATTTATTGTAATAAAATATTTTCCATTCAATATAAAGAATATGTTTCATAAAAGCATCTTTAACTCCCTTGAACTGGTTCAGCTTAAATCACATCCGCTTTTCCTTTCCGATTATCATTAAAACTCAGCAAACTTTCATTTATAACAAAGTTGGTAATTTAATAGTATTCGTGCTGGCGGTGGAAAAGCACCTGCCTGTCGCCGAACCAATGATCAGTGATTGCCCCACCTGAAATATCCTCCCCTTTGGTACCCCTTCCGAGAATCTCCTTCCATGCTCCCCTTTTATAAGCCCTCTTTTTAAGCAATCCACGCAGTCTACAAAGTTGTCAGGCCATTAAGCTGATTGAGTTGAAATTCGGAGCTCATTTCCCATTACAAGTTGATCAGTTTTCTGTGGACAGGGACGGGGGGAAAGGGGGTCTAAGGAATGCCAGGGGGGGGAATCGATCCCTTTTAATTTTACGGCTTGTTTGCTTTCACACTATCATTGGGGGCAGAGTGAGCGGGAGAGGGAGACTGCTCCACTTTCTTGGCCACAACCACCTGCTTGCCCCCCTTAAGCCCCTTTCCCCTCCGCCCATGGCGGGTCCTTGGGCTGGCACCATTTCCCGTTCGCAATTTTCACTCGATCCCCGGCTGATTATTATATTGTACGCACATGTTCCGCCATTATGGAGTTATTATGATCAATAAGACAACTTAAATGCTGCAATTAAGTCGGACCAGCGATTCCCTCCCCTCTGAACCCCCCTAACCCACCCCTGCTTCAACTTGTCTTCTTCTTTTTCGTCTTTGGGTTTTTCATTTTCTGGTCCCGCGATCGCGGCCCAAATTTGAGACTTCGCAGCGCCAATGGCAACGTAAGCTTATATATGTACTTTTTATGTACAGACAAGGGGAAAATATTAGGAGTCTAAATGTACCCAATGAAAAAGATATATTTATTTGGATTTGATATAAATTATTTAGCTTGTGGCTTGGGAGTATTTTCCTGAAAGCCTGAATAGATTTACTTGCAATGAATATTCTTTTTTAAATATATTTTATATAATGTGAATAATCTTATGTAGCTAAGTTATCAAATTTAAATAGTTGAATTGCATACAACTAAAGAAAGTATTAAGTGTATATAAAATACGAAAAAAGATAATTTGTATAATTTAATTTTAGCAGTTAAATCATTTTAGAGCCGCTATCGAAAATAATTTTTATTTAAGATTTTATTAACAGCACACTCTGAATTTGACATACTTATATTTCTTAATATTTATTTTGTCATTATTTTCGCTCTTTGATTGAAAGTTGTTTTTTTTGTTAATTAGAAGGTAAAGCAAAAGATTTTTTTGAGAAAACTTTTATAGATATTTTTCTCAGCTTGGCGCTATTTCATGGTTCAACTATTATTTTGACCGCAACTGTCCGTTAGTTGTCTTCTCTTATTTTCTCGAGCTGCGCGTAATTGGCGCTTAATTCTCCTGCGGGATCATTTAATTTTACGAGCCCGGCCAATTGATTATAATGGACGCCATCAGACTTTTACAACATGCTAAATGCACGCGTAAACATCGCGATCGTCGAGGGGCAGAGGAAGAAGGCCTCTCGAGGATCGGATCTTCAGATCGAATCGGCCTCCGTCAATCAGTGGATACCCAGATACCCAGATGCGGAGATGCCGAGATGCAGATGCCGAGGATCGATCGCGGTCCATGGAACGAGCGGTGTTTGTGTTGAGTGGCCGTCGCCATTAGGCAAATTCAACGATCGATTGCCGCTCCACTGCACCACTGCACCACCGAACCCACGAACCACCGAACCACCGAGAGGATCGCGGATGCTCCAGTCCAGCCAATTTGAGTTTTATCGACGGCAGCAATTTGCAGTTACTTGTGAACTACCTGAGAAGCCGTTGCAGATCGCAGATCCCAAAGTCCAGACACGCATCCGTATTAATAACCACAAAAAATAACGATCGATTGCGGTTATTAGAGGCAATTTGGCCAGCAACATTTTCTCCGCTCCGCAGCGGGTTCTTGTTTTTTTTCATCTCTTAAATCTGTTTTTCTTTTTTTGATAAATCGCTCCAAATTTATTGGTTGATTAAAAGTTATTGCACTAGCGCCTAAGTGGTTAATGATACCCATACGAATACGTCTGCGAATACCCACAAACTGCACACAAACATTTGCTCTAGCCAGAAATGAATTTGATTTTAATTGACAAACGCGTCAAGCAAGTTGCAAACAAATTGGCCAGCTCGATCGGTGCAACAACTTCATCATGGCCGGCCGATCGATCAGGTTGGCATAGTACTATATGGCATGGGTATGATATGGGCGGAGACCGGGGCTCCATTAGCCAGCCAACGATCTCAAGCTGCGCTCCTAGCCGACAGCTGCATCGTTTAAACCATCCTCCTGCTCCCGGGACATGTCTTAATGACACATAAATGATCGTCGTGCGACGGACAGGGTTTTGCCCTGGTACATGGGCAAAAATACAGTGCCATTTCGCCCGGTGACTGCCATTGTCCTGGCTGGCTGACCAGTGTGTCCTGGGGTGTCAAAAACGGGCAACCTTTTGACATATACATAATGTACCCCCCGACAATGGCCAGTCGTTTATTAGGCAAACAATGCCCCGAAACGGGTCTGAAGTGCCACTCTCTTGACGGCTCTTTGTGCGACAGCTGAGCCAGGATCGCAGGATGGCAGGACAATGCCAGGATCGGGGATCGCAACGTGCCGCCGGCTATTTACATATGGTTTAGGCCCAAGTGTGAAATTCCTTCGGGCTTCAGTTGTCCTTTTTGAGGTCTTGAGTGTGCCTCAATTCACCTAAGATGTTTGTCGAATAATTGACTCACTATTATTGAGACTTGAAGTGGGATCTTAGGGAAAATGGTTTAGAGATTTACCCCTATACAATTACATTTTCACACTTTCTAGATATTGATTGATATAATATTTAAATTTAAATTTAAATTTAAATTTAGGTTAAGTATCATAAACAATTTTCTGATAATTTCAAATATAGTTTTTTATTTTAGGAAAATATTTTCAGATCCTTAATTTAAAGATTAAAAAGAAATCATTAGCTAAAAAAAAGGAAGACTACGAGTATCTCTACCTGTCTAATTCCGAATTCCACTTTCTCTTTCCGGACCCTTAGCCAAAAAACCACAATCGATAAATGGCTACTAATTTCTAAAGCTAAAAAATCTTGTAGTCATTTTAAGTGGAAAATATTTGTTATAATTTTCCCATATCTCAACAGTGTTTTTCGCAACCGCTTAAAGATCATCTGAAACTCGGGCTAGCTTACTGCCAAATGTGTGAAATATGAGTGAGACTAACAGGAAATACAATGTACCATTAAGTATATGGGGGCCTGAAATGATCGATCGGCCAGCTCCGTTATGTATTTGCATACCGGACATTAAGCCCGGCAAATTACCAGCCTCGTGTGCTGGCAATTTGCGATCGTGTCGGTAATTGCCGAGTAGCTGAGACACAAACTGAAACCGAAACTAAAACTGAAGCTGAAGCTGAGATCGAAGCTTTCCCTTTATGGGGCGGCCATAAAAACTTATTGACAGGCCAGGGACAATTACCAAATTGTAAACGCTGACCAGGCCCTCGAGCGAGCACGCCGGAGATCCAGAAATCCAGGGAACAAGGTGCACCGGAGTCTCATTAAACCGCACTTAACGAGCTTCGATTTATGGGCGACAAAGTGGAGCCCCGATAAAAGGGCGGCCAGTGAGGCCAAAAAACTGGGCTAATGAAAGCGTTAATGTAACGTGGCCAGCACCGAAAGGATCCTCTTACCCATGGTAAAGATGATGCGCAATGATGTGGCCGTGGATCTGCTGACCATCTCCCTGGAGTTCCTGCACCTCGTATTTGTTTTAAGTCACTTGGCCAAATGCCAGGCATTATTCATAGGTTTGTTTGTCCCTGAGAGCAGGCGTGTTTTACAGAACGTGAGTACAGGGTAAAAAATTATATGGCCCATTAGCTTTTTATTGAATAAATCATTAGTTTTATTATCTCAACAAGCTACAATTACTTTTAAGATAATGAAAGTATAACAACGGCTTAAAACAAGTAACAAATAATATTGCCTTGGTTAATTTATGACCGATAATTAGTTTTAAGTGACTTTTATTAATGAGATTAAAAATTATGTAATACTTATAGTATAGAGCGACTTTATAACTATTTCAAAAATAAATCTTTCTAATAGGTAATAGTTTTTCGTCCCATGTATCCTGTGTATTTTCTGGTATTATTAAATATATGAAAATATACTTCCATACTTTGATAAACGCCTAATACCTATACTTAATTTTTAAGGCTGAAAACATTTTAACAAAAATACACCATTTTCTCAAAAAAAAACTTTCATAAAACTTTTTTGGAATTACAAAAATTTGTTTAATATCTAGGGTACTGTTTTTTCCGTGTACCTGTGTATCCGCCTCCGTGTGCCACGTAAGTCATCCTGGAGCTGGGCCAAGATTTCCGCTCGTTGCGTGGCCAGGAATTTGAATTTGAACGCCAGACATTTGGGCGTTGCACGGTTGTAAATTCATTTGTTAAACGATGCGCTCATAAAATTTGCGCCCTTTTTTTTATGGCCCTAAGAAGAGCTGCGGACTGAGACTCAGGGCCAAGAACTGAAGGCTGAAGGAAGTTGGCAACAGAAAGAGGTTCGGGCCAACAGGACAACAGGAGGCGTGGCCGACTTCCATCTCTGGCAGATCTGGCAGCAGTGCCATTCTGGCTCAAACCCCCTACCCCCCGCATTTCCCCCGCAGGCAGATAAAAAGTTCAACAGCAGCGCGATTTATTTGCCCGTCTTCTGCGCAGACACGGCGCCAGCTGAGCAACATTTTTTCTTCCTTTTTTTCGGCTGGCCAGGAGTTTAAGCCCGGCTAAAATTCTACTGTAATTATATGTCTCAAACACACACGGGAATTGTGCGAGAAGAAATTTCAGCTAATTTGCCAACATTTAAATATACAATAGAGGGAACCAACTCGTCCAGCTGCCCCTTAGAGCGTGTTAATTCGACATGTTTTCCGCCAGCGGACCAGGGACATCGGGACCCATTTAGGCCGAGTATTTGCACTGCCGCAAATCGAGCAGGCTTGCGAAATTCATGTGGATTTCATGGAATAAAAACTCGCGTAAAAAACGTCAAATTGCAACACCTCGAGGGCAGATACAGATGCTGGGGTCCAGATACGAGGATACAACGAGAATCAGGGCCCAGAAACAGAACAGAAACGGAACCCAGAGCCCAGAATCGAGAACCGAGAACCCCAGGCTTAGCCAAGTCCATAAGTCAGTGGGCCCCCCGTCCCTTGGCCCTCGTAATAATTGCGTATCTGGCAGATGCAATTTATCCGTGAATTTGTTTTTAATTTTCAACACATTCGCTAATTTGATTTTTAACTTCGTTTCGAGCACTGCCTCGGTCTCAATCACAGACAGCCAGGGCCAAATTGCTGCACCTAATCGTGAGTATGAGGATGGTCTGGGCTTCGGGATGGGGGCCCCTGGATAGGACGGGTCCAACACCCGCTTTCATTTATAATTTTGTGCAACTCACTTTGGCCCAGAGCTCTGAACTGAAGAGCACTGCGAGTAAATGTGAGAGGTATATTAAAATATGAATTAATCTGTGCTTGAAAAATATGATTAATAATCAGGAATGCTCATTGATATAAATAATACTCGTATTTAAAAAAAAAGAAAAACTTTTCATTAACTTTTTTATGAAGCGAAGGTTTAGGATCCCAACAATACTGAAAAATCTTAACTGCTACAAAGATTATACGAGAGTTGAAAATAATATAGTGTTACTTTTCGATAATTAAGAAATATTATATATCTCAAATTATAATATTATATATACACAATATATATTAAGGCGCTACAATTATAACCATAAAATCTAACCATAATACGTTTTTATAGCACATTTCTTCTGATGTCGGTTAGTGTAATCCCTTTAATTGCTATCACAATTTAAAAAGCAATATCTGAGTAATGATCGATGATTTTTTCGCTGTGCAAGTCTGTTCCCAAGTACGAAGTGTTTTTCATCCGCCTCTCCCTGGGCTTTTTGTATCTTTTTTAGCTGCACGGGGCGCTGCTTGTTAGTCGCGTAATTTATGTTCCACCAGATACTCGTTGGCGTTGCTGGGACCATCTTGCCCCTCCGAGGACTTGGCAGGGATCCCATCCCGATCCCGATCCGCTGCTCCTCCCCCTTCTGCTCCTCGTGGTGTCTCCGCTTGTCTCTGCTTATTTTCTTATCCGTTGTTATCCGCAGTACGAGTTGTTTGCGCAGGCGCAACCCAAGGGCCATGGGCAAAAAATGGAACGAAATAAAACTACAAATCGATTTTCAACGCAATGCGTTCGATGGCCTTATCCTGGCCTCTTAAGCTCCTTGGCTCCTTGGCAGCAAATGCACGGTGAGCGTGAAGGGATTAGGGTCTATTAGTGGTTAAGGCCAAATTGTCCAAGTCGTTTGGTTAACAGATGAATTAGAGGCTCCTTTATGTAAGTTTTTTTAAAAACCACTGAATGAAAACTTTAAAATATATTGATTTAAGTATAAATTAAAATTTTAGTAGTAATAGTTGTGTTTCCAATATATTTTTTTTAATTGTATTAATTTATATATTCAACATATTTTATTTAGTACACTTAAAAAAATTACAAAAACAATTATGATAAGAACCACATAACTGTGTTTAAAAAGCTCTTTCTGTAACATTCCCATAAATGGTATATTAAAGTCCCAATTTCCTTAAATAACACTTAACAATTACCGACTTCTGAGAAATGGAAATGTGATATTCAACTTTTCCAGAATCATGGGATAATGGTGACCCATTAAGCTTCGCCTCCTCTTGGTGACCTCGTCAAAATGCCAGCATACTCTTTCCCCACCGAAAACCTCCATCTCCCTCCGGTTTTTTTTCCCCAAATCGCCCAGGCTCGATTGCCAATGACTTTTACCCGGCTACCACTGCCAGCCACTATAATCCACACCTTGGCTTTATGGCCAATAATTTTGCAGGCAACAAGAACATGAACCGGAAACATAACAAATCATAAATTAAACCCTCGTTAAGCGAACTTATTGCCATTGCTGGCCGACGGAGAGGTCTCGCCCATGCGCCATAACTGGCCAACTGAGACCCTCTCGAGAAGAAGACCCCTCCCCGAATATCTTGGACTTCGGGAGTATCTTGGCAAGGAGTTCGAATTCTGCACTGTTCTGCTTCTCTCCGCTCCGGTCCGGAGTAATTTGCTTCATCTTTATGCCTTTCAGTGCGTGGCTGTGAGTTTTATTTTATGTTACTACTTGTTTAAATTATATTGCGCTATTAAGCGAATTTAATGAAAACGCTGCAAGGCCCCATGAAAAAGAGAGGCAGTTATAGGGTTTGGGTTGTTTTTTTTTGGTCTCCGTTCTCGTTAGGTGTAAAATAAGGCCCAGCAAATCGAACGTGTTGAGGCTGCTGATGATGATGATGATGATCATGGGTCTGGGGATCTCGCAGAGACTGGCCAATTGTTTCGGCCGGATCGAGGAGAGCAAAAACGCGATAAAGATAAAAATCCCGGGGACAATCAGTGGACATGCCGCACAAATTGCGCTTAATCCATTGGCATTTCATTATTAAGCAATTTCGCAGCAAACAGCAGAAAAACCGAAAATCCGCTCAACGCTCGAGGCAATTTAAATTTTTATGCAATTTGTACAAAAATGCTGTTATTCTTGCACAAAAGTAGCATAATTATTTCCGAGAAACGGTCGCAGGCAGAAAAGACGATGAACCGAAAAAAAAGCGCGCTTGTCAACCAAAATCATTGCAGACGACACATTATCCTCACGGCAAAACGATGCTAATCCATCACGGACCCTCAAGCTCAAGCCTCGGGGTTTCTTTAGCCAAAGTCCGGCCTAAACTTTGACTTACACTGAGAACAATTGGGTATAAAAACAAAAAAACAAAGTTCAAATTAAATTTTCAATTTAAAGTATAAACTGATTATTGCATAAATATTAAGTGTTTCCTAATAAAAATAATTTAAAAAAAAAGTAAAAGTTTTTGAAAAGTAAAAATATGTTAAAATCTCACTATTTAAACGATTATCAAGTCTATCTTGAAAATTTCAAGATCTCTTTTTAGAATGTGGGCAAACCAAATTTAGTTCTCTATTTATGGTAGAATGCTTTTTGTTTGAATTGTATGATAATTCACTATATCCTCTAAAAATCGATGTTTTAAAGACTGGTATTTTAACAAGAAAAACGAAGTCATATTTTATAAAACTCTAATTTTAAAATTTGTTTCTTAGGAAAGTAAGTCCTAAAATGTAGATCCTTATTTTAGGTGTCCCTTTTCCCCCCAGTGCACGACCAGCAGACGAAATGTCACTTAAGCATGTGAATGGCAGGGGAGAATCGAGATTCGCGGACGGATTCCTTTCGCTGGGCTAACCAAGTGCGATCAGGGATCAGAGATCGGTTATGAGATCAGAACAAAAGGGGTCCTCTCACTGTAAACGAGGCCGTTGAGCAAACACAAGCCCCAGAGCCAAATCACGACGCACAGTCTGGCAAGACGATTGTGGTCGATCGGTGAATTATGCGCGACATCATTTTAAATCGTTGTAGCAACGTCAAAGCTAAACACCGATCAGGTCAGATCCGAGATCCGAGGCAAAAAGAAGGCTTTAAGCAAAAAATAAGTCAGTCAGAATCGGAGGCAGACTGGGATCGGATCCCGATCCCCAACAAGAGATCCCTTGTCCATTGTCTTTGGGTAGCAGCCGCCCTAATTGATGCAGCACGGCCATAAATTTTGATCGGCCAACGATCCCCAGCCAGCTCCCCTTGCAGCTGCAGAGGGTCCAGAGATTGCCATGAATACATCAACAGGAGAACTCTTTTATTTCCCTCAAATCCACAACGTCTGGCTCGAAATCGGATTCCGAAACTTCTTCAGGTTCCTCCGATTCTTCAGATCCTGAATGTTCCACCGTAAAACCAGCGAACGAGAGGGAGTACTCCACTTCGCGATGCTCATCGGGATTGTAGTACATCCCAAGGAAACCCTCCACAAGCTCACGCTTGGCCACCTCAACGGGATCGTCCACGAAGAGAATAGTTTGCTTCAGATAGGTGCGAGGTTTCTTGGGATTCGTGGAGAACAAACGCCTATACTTGCCCATGGGTTGGGAGAATCCTATGTCCGAGTAAAGAACCACAGCTCCCAGAGAACTGTCCGTTAGACCCCTCAGCTTGAAGGGGAGTCTAAAGTTTTCATCACTTATATGGGCAGTGCAGAGATCGATGGTCTTCAAGAGGAACTTCTCAGTGACCTGCTGCTCCATGGTCACATAATCCTCTATCAGACATACGGGTTCCATGACCATATAACTCCGACCGGGATAATCCGTCTGAGGAAGGATGTTCACCTCGATGGTCTCTCGCTGATGCTGTGCTACTCCACAGATAAAAAGCTGAGCCACATTGGGAATAATGTGACCACCTTTTACAAGCCATTTTTCTCTTGCATAGATCACCTCCTTGAAAAGGGAATCCACGAACACTGAGTGTCTGTAAAAAAAATAGTCCTAAGTACATACATAACAGATATGTTCAATATTGATTACATATGCTTTTCGAATTCTGTTAGTTTAAATAAAAAAAAGAAATAGATTAAAGTGTTTAACCACCTACCCTATCCACTCTGACACGATTACATCCACTTTCTTCAGACCACAAGGCAAAATGATCTTATTAATATCGCCCTCGACGAACTCGAAGATATCCTCCTTCTCGCTTTCGGAAATAACTTTTTTGACAAATTCAGCACTTTCCTTATTGCCCACAGCTATGACCTTAACAGCACCCACCTCCACGCTCATTAGGCTAAGTAGTCCACTGCGACATCCCACGTCCATAACTATCTGCAATCAGTCTTAAGAAATTAATGGATTTGAATACATAATTCGAATTTTTTACCTTATCCTTGAAAAGGCTATCATATCGCTTAAACAACCATTCGTATGCCCTCGAAGATACTACATCATTTAGCATTCCATCCGCCATGTCCTTCAGAATATCCTTTTCCAGATCCATCTAGGGAATATATGTAGGATATAGTATGTATTTTCCGTTACAAATAAGATGTTTTAAATGTCACACTGATAAACTTTGATTGATTACTATGTACAAATTATAGTACAAAAGTCAGATATTGAAAAGTGCGGATCATAGGCATACTATTAAATTAGAGAAATTTAATTATACCCATACATATGACACATACATATTAGAAAATATGAAATATTAACAGGATATATCATCACTAAAGTACTACAAAGAGCATATTACTTTTAAAGAGTTGCTGTAGACTTTATTTGTAGCACCTACTTCTGAGACCCCCACCACAATCCATAACCACTGTCAAATAGGACAACAAGTAATCCTGGTATCACATTTCTTGCTCCAATCAGGCCACATAAATTCCGAATAGATTATCGCCCGGCATTTCTCAGGGTTCCCAGGCGTTATCGCCGGGCGGGCGACAACAATTAGTTATGAGCCAATTGTGGGTTCGGACCTTCTTATCAGCGGGAGCAGCGACAGGATACACTCCCTACAATATCTGGAGGAACGGGGTTAAGCTGTCTAACGAGTCTCTAATTTATAGGTGACTTGGTGCGCAGTGTCCCGCTCCGTTGACAAATGCCAGCAATTTGATACCCGAACAACATAAACGAGGAGTAAAAATGGTTTGGGGAATGGGTCTTTCAGAGTGGGCATGGGGGATACAAATTGAAACGTTTGCTGGGCCTACGCTGCCGAGGATCGGCTCAGATCGGATCCACCTGGGTGCTGTTTTTGTCTGGGACTTTGTTAATGCGCCCAGCGGGATGCTCACCTGATCACCGGCGGGGGATGCGAACAAGTGTTGACCGAAAATCAAAGATCGCTGGCTCATTTGTGGCGCTTTTGTGCGCGCGCTAGATACCCAATATTTTATAATCATGTCCAATAATGGTGTGCATATTAATTTCATGGGCGCATAAAGGAACTTTATGGCCTTTTAAGAACTGCCATTAACAATGCCACTCTATGAACAAACACAAAACGAGCTGACAAGAGATTTTGGGCAACCTCTCGTGAGATGGGAGATCGGAAAACGGAGACCTCAAAAACGAGACAATGCAAATGGCTAAAATAGTAAATAGAGTTATAAACGCATAAAAGGCGTTCATTGTGGGCTCACGGCGTTGGCTTTCACAAATTTATACGACGGGTCATCAATTAATTAGAGGCGGAGAGACACATTTTCACCATCCCTCTGGCTTTGAAATTAATTTGTTAGGAAAGTCGTTAACATTTCGGCTGTCCACTTTCTAAGTCCGGCCGCGGATTGATTGCCCACGGAAAACCAAAAAAAAAACCCTCCGGCACTTGAAGGCCCTCGATTAACGACCCATTTTATGACAGTTATCAATTCGGTCAAGTTCTTTTTTATAATCCAAGTCTATCACCCGCGAGTCCCGTTGAGCTGAAGCTCTTGTAGCTCTCCACCCGCGTTCTATCGCCACGGAAGCTAATGTTGAGGTCATAGTTCATGGAGCGCCCATCCAGCCTGCTGGGCATCATGGCAAGAACGCCACGCACCCGATCGTTGGGCTTCACAAAGAGTGGTTCGTCCAGGTGGAAAAGGGTCTGCTCCCAGTGGGTCCACGGAGCACGAGGCGAGGTGGACAGGATCACGGAATTTCCCGCTTTTCCCACCGGAAAGCCCACATCGAAGTACAGAACCAACATGTTGATAACTCCAGCACGCTGCACATTTAGCATGAAATTCGAGCGAAAGACCACGGGTTGATTACGATCATAACCCAGGTTGGTGGAGTGTATAAAACACTCATCGGTGAGCAACTGCTGAATGGCCACACAATCCACCAGGGGCTCTCGGGAGAACTGCTTCCTCACGCAACTCATATCGATGCCCTCGACATTTTGCCAGAAGTTGAGAGTGGCCAATCTATTCGGATCTTGGGCTCCGACTATCCAGAGGTTTCCCACGTTGGGCAGGATTAGGCCGCCACGGGAAAGCCATTTGTCCCGGGCAAATAGTACGGAGTTCAGCATGGCCTCCATATAGAGAGAGTTCCTAAGAATATTTTAAAACAATGAGATTAATTAAAGAAACAGTCCAGTTTCTCGAGTGCCGGCTAACAATTCCCGGTTAACGGAATTTGGTTTTCTAGATCGTCAATGGCTTGGTTTTCGGTCTAACAGGAACTCAAACTCCCTGTCAAGTATTTGTCAAATCGATAAAGTGACATACGTTATAGTTCGCATTCAGATAAGTTACAGACGTCGAGAGATTTGAGTGGTAAATAGCCTTAACTTTAACGGTTACTCGAGAAAACGGCGCTTAGAGTTTTATAGATCTCACCCCATCCACTCGGACACTATGATATCCACCTTCTGAATGCCCTCGGGCAGTTCCACATGCTCCACCTTTCCTTTGACCACCTTCACCACGTCATCCTTCTGGTTATCCCTCATAATCTCCTTGGCTACATCCGCTATATCCGTACATTCGATGGCTATAACCTTTTTGGCTCCTGCTTCGGCAGCGAAGAGGGAGAGTATACCCGTGCCACAGCCCACATCCAGGACGGTCTTGCCCTGGAAGAGCTCACGGTTCTGGAGGATGGCATCGTGATAGGCCTGGGTGCGTACCGAGTCCCTCAACATTTCCATATGGATCTCCAGTCGAGAGTAGAACTGGAAATACTCGCTTTCCTGGTCTTCCAGACTCTGCATCATTTGATTTGACGGAACAAAATCATAAAAAGACATGATAAAAATTTACAAATTTCAAAAAAAAATTTCAATGTTTCTGGTTGTGAAATTCAGATTGTGAATATTATAGGACTAGCTGTTGTGAGCCAACTGAAAAGTGACGGAGAACAAAGGAAACAACAGGCGATCGAAAATACATGGCTATCATGTGATTTGAACTAGAAAATAAAAAAGCAATGTTATGGTTTATAAAAATTATTTTATTGAACAGTTTTAAGGCAAATTAAAAATGCGGAAATATCTTAACGATCTGAAATTCCAAAATAAATCTATAAAAATTGGGAATAACCACCTTAACTTTGCGAATAATACTACGTCATTCTATCGCCATCATTAGCATCTGAATGGCCCAGGCCAGATAAATCAAATTTTGCATTTAATGGACCCATTAAAAACGCCAAAAAATCGCCCCACTCAAGAGTCCGTGAAAGAAATGTGCCGCCAACACCTTAACACCAGGCCATAACTCGCTTAATCCGCCCAGCCCCGAATTTATTTTTATGGCCAAATTTAATGATTCCCCCCAATTCATTGCTCCTCCATCAAGCACTTTCACTGCCAGCCCAAAAATAAAAATAAAATACAAGCAAATTGAGCCCAACGGTAAAAGCAAATTGTTTAAATTAAGAAACGGACGAAATGCCCGTCATAATTTTTCAAGTGTCATAAAAATATGTCCATAGGCAGACACAACTATTAAATTGGCTCATTAATCAATTTAGTCACAGAGCAACAATAAAAAGGAGCACACACATTCGAGCATAATAAACTATAATTTTTAATGTTGCTAAATTTTATGCTAATTTGCCATTTCTGGCGTTCCATAATTAGGCCCGCACCCCAGGCAGGGGGTCGTTTTCGATCTCCGATTGCGTTTGGGCCCGGCCAGCAATCGCTGCCATTTGTTTGGGACAGCTTTAAAAACCTATAAAACTTTTGGCACAAATCAATTAAAAAGCGACGTAAGTCTCGATTAGTGCGCTGGTTCGATGTCTCCCCAACGAGAATGCCACCCACTGAGGCGATTAAAATGCGACGATGCTTTGCATACTGAATGCGGCGATGATGATGATGATGTCTTCTAACATTCCAACTTGGAGCCCATTTGTCGCGTATTACCAAATGTTTGACATGGCCAAATTATGCGCGGTGTGGGAGGCAGAAAGCCCGCCTCGATACTCGATTTTCACCAGCTGACCCACAAGCAAAAAGCCATAAAAATCTGAATTTTATGACTTTACCACAATCGGAATTATTTGATCCACGGGGGACTTTTACATGCATATGTTAGGGTATTTTCGGGTATTTAAAAGGTATTAAAGATATCTAAATTATATATTTTTAAGATAATAAAAAGTTACTTATTTATTTTTAATGATCCTTAAATGTTACCCTATAAGCAGTACGATTCTATAATAGTAAATATATTGCTATCTTTGATAATATATTTTTAATATGTCAACAAAAATTCTTTGAGAATTAATTTTTAATTTGTATATATCTTATATTTTATCTTTTCATAGAACAAAAAGGAATTAAATCAAATCTGAGCATCATTTTCTAACTGACAGCAAGTCAAATTGTAACCGCAGTTCTAGGACACTCATTGGGGTGGCTGAAAATGACTGGGGAGGGTCGATTGTAATCAACCACTTCATCAAAAACAAATAATAACATGTGCTCACTGAATGCCCGACAAGGGTCCTCAAAAAGATCAGAAAACAGGGGTTGATTGGCCTATCATAATCGTTTTAATAGAGAGTGAACACTAGTCAAACAAAAGGCTATGGTTTCAATGATGGTATTCATAGAAATGGATGGGAGAACTCCATTGAACTGAAATCCCAAGCCCCTGTTTGGTTGCCCAGTGTAACTCTCATTGGATCAATCAGTCATCGATTAACCAACGAAACCAATCCCCCATCTCGTCCCAATTTCATTCCAGAATCCCATCGACTTTCGGGTGTTAACGATGAGGCAATTTGATTTTAACGGAGCTGCCAGTATCAAAATCCCCTCCCCTCTTCACACCCTTCTCTTCTCTTATAACGCTGCCGAAAAAAATTAATTGCTGGTTGTGCAAAAGTTTGATTGATGCACTTGGTTTGGCAAAGGAATAAATAAAATTCTGACACTTGGGAATTTTAATTAGAATGCCTTTGTTTCGGACCTCGAACTGCGGACCACGCCAAACTGGCTGGCTGATGAAGTCGTTTCGATAAAATGCAAAAATGTTGCACCGCCCCGCGCTATTTCCTTCGGCTCTCCACCATTACATTTCCCTTATGTGTATTGCCTTTCCTTTATTTTATTCGAAAAACAATAGTGCTGACTGGTTTTCTAAAGGTACAAATCTATTTCTGAGACTTTGGTAATATCACTTTAAGAAAAATTGTCCTCAAACTAGGTCTAAGAGGTTTTAACATTTAGGAAGAGAATTTAAAAAAAATCTCTAGAACTTATATAAAAATATATATAAATGTTATATATAAGTGAATCATTTTATTAACCCTTGCATTTTATATTAGAATACGAATACGGTTTTTTGTTGTATCAAATTTACGAAAACATTTCTTTGAGAGTATAGTATCCTTATTATTTAAAAAAAAAGTTGAGATATTTTTTGAAATAATTTACAATGGGTGAAAGTGAATTGAGTTTCACAAAACACAAACAAATACAACTTTTAAAAAAACTCATTATTCATTTTCCAATTTTTGAAATATTTTACTTCCTTGAATGAAGTCAGCTTTAAGCCAAAAGCTAAGCCGCCAACACCGATGTGCGAATTGTTTGCCAATTAGCGCCCCCTGGCAGCCCGTGGACTCACGATTTCTGAGCGGCTGATAAATTAGCGAAATTTTAATTTGATTTCCTTCGCAAATTTCCGCCGAACTGGGAACGGACTGGGTAGCAGGATGGCTATATGGCTATATGGCTACATGGCCGGGTGTCGGATTGTCTGGCCAAGTGGACACAGAAGCAGCGGCTGCAAATAAACTAAGTGAATTTATGGCCCCAGGGCAGGAGCGAGCACACGTGTGCGACATGCCCACACATTGACACCTACCAATAACCAACTATCAACTACCAGCCATCGACCATCCAATAACCGACTAAACCACACTCCAATAGGGCTGCAGGTCCCTTGGCGCGTTTTGGATCAGATCGACTTGACTCGACTCGGTTTGGTTGGGTTTTTTGTTTATGCTGGGCAGGCACAAACGAGCTGACAATGCCCCATGTCAGGGCGACGGTACGTGCGGCCAAACAAATTACAGGGAAATTGCGTCACCTGCAGGAATTTCCACTCAGCATTGTCAAATGCCATCAGAAATCGTTGGACATGTTGTAACATTAATTTGACATTTTACGGCCCAGGACTGGGAGCGTCGGGCATGAGGTATGGGCGGGCCGAGGAGTACTTATCCATATGCATATCGGTCGGAGGACTCCTTAACAATCTGGCTCCAGACCGCAGAGCAACACAGGACAAGAATTAACCCTTGGTAGACAGCTGTCGAGCGGGCCAAGGATGCTGGAGCCACCAAGGGATCTTGCAGCAGCATCTCCAGAACACTCGGAAATATATTAAATACTTTAAGGTTGAACAACAGTCGAACAAACTCCCGAATGAAATTCACTGCTACAAATACCAATAATGATAAATACATAAGGTTCTAAAGAATTCGCGCCTTAGGCTTATTCAAGACGTATAGCTAACTATGCTACCTACATATGTAATTAAGTATTATGCTCTAGAGATAACTATAATAATGTACCTGTTATAAAGAAGATCCTTACTACTCCCATTTTTTTCTCAGTGCACCTACAGCTTTGGATGCAGCTCCTGGCGTTTCGCTCGGCCAGCTGCTGCAATCTGTTGGAGCAGTGCAACAGCATTTCTGGCATTAAAACAAATTGATGCGGTCGGGAAGTCTTATTGCCGGCTTAGTGAATCTGATTTGCGGTCATCGGTCGTCCTCTCGTTAACCCAGATACAGATTCCCGTACTTGGTTTTGCAGATGCCAGGCGGCTGCGATTAATTTGCTGCGGTGGCGATAATTTGTTAATCGAAGCATCCTCATCGCAACTTGTACTCCGGCCTCCTCCTCCAGTTGCCGCATTGTCCAATTAAATCTGCCGAAAGTAGGGTGGGAATCTTGGTTGTTGACTCTGCTGCCCGGCTTGTTGGTTTAACGGCCGGCGTTCTTTTACGACGGCATTTAGCTAAACTATCCAGCGAACGCCCCTGGGGAAACTCATCCCGGGGGTGGCTGGGTCGATGGCTGATTTCCCCATGCTGATGGTGCAGCATTTAATGCGGAAACGTGCCCCAAGTCGAGCTTCGATTAGCGACCGGCCTGGATGATGTGTAGAGGTCAGCAGTGGAGGATCACGCAGCAGCCATTATGGCCAAAGGCACGCCCACGCCTCCTTAATGGCCCGCCAATTCCAGAAATCCATTTTGGTTAAGTCAAATCTTGCTGTGTCCTAAAAAGCGAGTGCTTAAATTTCGATAACATCGTTTCTACTCATTCAATTGCAACGACTTTAAGTCATAACTCAGGTTTATGTTTATGAAAAAGTTTAATTTTGAAAAAGCAAAATGTTGTATTCAAAAACATTTTTAGTTACAGTTTTATTTGAATTTTAGATATTTTCGTTATTTTCATACTATTTAAAGATGAAGCTGAATGACTAACATATCACAAAAATTTTATTGAGAAGAAGTAAGCCATGGGGCATTTATATTAAATACCATTAATTTAGGTATATTTTTCATGAGCTTAATAAGTTTGTCAACGCTTATGAAATCTAAAGGTCTTAAATTTGTTAATCATTGTTAAGTTTTGTTTTTAGATTTTACGTAACATTTGGTCTCCTAGTTTATGGCTTTAAGTTTCAGTACACTTCAAAAGAAAATTTTCCTTAACAAGGTATTACGATTTTGTTGGTCCTAATCTATATGTTGAGTAACTAATACAAGAAAGTTCGACATAATATGAACAAATATAAATTCTAAGTAGAATAGTTATCTAATCTAAGCAATGACGAAAAAGGGAAACATAATAGAGCTGCGTTTATAATATTTCATATTCCTAACAAAAATCACCTTTCAATAGTTTGGCAGAAGCAACTCCATGAATTATTTAGCATCGACGACGGCAGGTTAAGTTTAATGGCTGATCCATGAAATACATCCCCTCCAGTTTCTGCTTCTCTGAGTCCTGATCCTCTTCCTTACGAGCCTGCTCTTCGTAATCCTCCAACATTTCCATTAATTCCTGCACATCTTTGTCGAGTAACTCTTTTGAAGCCTTCTCCTGCTCCTTAAAGTCAATTTCATCCGAAGCCAAGCCATCCAGCTGAGGCATTGGGTTCTGTTTTAAGGATGCCGGCTCCACCAACTGATTTTTGGAGGTGTCTCCCTCTTCATACTGCGTCCACGCCCGATCCTTTGAGTCCAACCCTTCCAAAATTAATCCAAGATCCTTTGGAGTTGTGACCTCCGCATCACGATCTTTGTGCTTATCCATCGAATTCATCTTATTTGATTTTAAAGGAGTAAACTGAGCCATTAAGTAGTACTCTTCGGCGTCCTCCACCTCCAGTGGATCCTTTGAGTTCAGCTCCACTGAGATCTGCTTCTCCGGTTTGTTCTTTGAGTCCAGCCCATGTGAACCACATTCTTCCAGCGGATCTGTAGAGATTTCCTCAGATGAGTCGTCCTCCACCAACAGATTCATCCACTCCTCCTCTTTGGCATCCTGTTCTTTCTGCTCCTGCTGGTTGTCGCAGACATTGACCACCGCGTAGTCCATTTTCAGGTCTTCGGCGTTGACACACTGACCCTCGTTTACAGCCATCTGCTGGTAGTAGCCGTAGTCCATCTCCGGATTGGCGAATGCCTGGCGGGCGTGGAGCATGGCGCCCCGAAAGTTGGGATTGCAGGCGTAGCCCTTGGATCGGAACACGCCCAGGCGACGCTGGTTCCTCTCGAAGTCGAAGATCTGGTTGCGCGGCACCTTGGCGTGGTTGCAGGTGCCATAGAAGTACACGTTGTACGCCGTGGAACCGACGCGGCCCAGGATGCGGGCTGGCCAGGCTCGATAGCCACGCACCTTGGCGAACACAAAGTCGCCGATTGTAAAAAGCGGCTTTCTTGCACGATGACGTCCCATCTTTCGCTATCTAACTTATTTTGGAGGGAAAATCAAATTTTATAAGCGTTGTTTTTCAAAGTTTGGTGGCAGCAAGAAGAAGAAGCACACGATCGTTTTCCTGGAATATGGATGGCGTTGCCAGATCGCCAGATGGTTGCGCACTAAAAGTTTTGCTAGTGTTGAATAACGCTGAATTTCCACGGGTGACAGTATTTTAACGGTTTTAAGCCTGATACTTTATCGATAAGCTGTTGATAGTTTGGTGTAAATTTTGAATGTTTTAAGAACATACATTTTAAAATATTGCTTTAAGTCATTTAAATAAACAAGTTTAAAAATACATATGGTAGAATTTTCATTTAATTCGATTAAAAAAATCTTAAATATTATAAATATAACTTATTAGAAACAAATTAAAGTATTTCAAAGTATTTCAAAGCAAATATTGAAAGAAACACATATTAATATTTTTGAAAATTCATAGGTTTATTTAATTTTAAGACAAATCCAGCACTGGTTTCAATATTCCAAACTCCTCAAAAACAACTCAAGCTATGGTCAATGCTCGAATACATTCAGGCAAACCACCAGTTCGAATGGCAAACGAATTTAGGTCATTTGGGTGGGCGGGCAATGTTTTTTTAATGAGCAAACAGCATTTGCATTAATGGTCATTTGCGTAGAAATTTGCACAACACGCTACCTGCAATGGGCTTCTTTTATTTTTATTTTATTCCCCGCCTCTGTGCGTGTGCAGTTCTGTTTTAAATTTTCGCTCACGTTCGTCGTATTATGCGCAAATTGGCTTTTTAAATTGTCGACTTGTTTAAGCTAAACGCAGCTACACTTTATGGCCATGTTCCGTGCTGCATTTAAAGCCATGCGAAATTCCACTAAGCCCTCCGCCCTCCATTCGCTTAACTCAATTAAAATAATTTTAATTTAGCACAAGCATGGTCTATTAAAATGGCAAAATTGCATTATTTACCAGGTGTAATTACAACAATATTTATATGCTAACGAGCCCGTCACTTGGCGGCAATATGGCCGTAACGATGGGAAATTAAACAGATCCAAGTTCTGGGAAAAGGGGGTTTGAAGTTTTCTTTGGACAACTATTTTTATTTTGAGGATATTTCGTCGACCTCGGCCGACTGTCAGTGCTCAGAATTCAATTGGAAAATGCAATTTACGATCCGGCCACGAGACCCACAACACTAATACCCGGCAGCCCGTTCCTTTTCCCCGCCCCGAATTTTCCTGCATTTTCCTGCACATTAAGACAACCGAAGGCTGAAGGCGGCACGGGGGCATAAGCTACGCATGTAATTTGTAAGTAATTTTTTCAACTATCATCGGACCAGACAAACGACAGCCACAACGTCGACGTCCACGCATTTTTTACACTCAGAAAAGTGTCCCAAAAAGCTGGATATTAATGCATGAGTACAATATCAATGAAAACCGCAAAGAAAAATATTTATGTAAAGTATTCTGGATATATAAAAAATAAAAATAATAATTAAAAATAAATTCTTTCTCTAATTGACGGAGAGTAGTCATAAAACCATTATGTGAGAAAAGTTGTTCTTGAAATCAAGACGAAAATGCTCTTGATTTGTTTGTTTTCCAAGTCGAAAGTAGACCCGCAAAACGGGGTAACTTCATCTCTCTCATTTAAGAATTTAAGATTAAAGCGATTTTTAAGAACTAAGGGCTTAAGAACTTATTGTAAAATTTGTTTCAATTAAAATAAGATTTTTCCCTGTGCAATCCCGAAATGCATTACGCTTACGTTTACTCAGGGGAGGAGGAAGCCAGGCCAACGGGCACAAGCCAGAGCGTTAAGTTGGAAAAATTAAGTAACGAAAGCAGTGAATAGGATTGGGAATAGGAATGGGCACGAGAATGGGATAGGGAATGGCAATGGCCATGGCAACGACAGGCAGGCATAAATTATGAATCATTTGGACGCTTCCTTATGACACCAAAAGCCAGAAGAAGCCACCAAGCCAAGTCTTTCAGTTGGAAAGAGTGGCAGCTTTCTGTATGAGGAGCGCCGAGTACCGAGTGATTAACCCACGACGACTATGGCGACTAACAAGTATTTATGCTACCATCTGCGACTCAGTTTGTGCCACTTTATTGGCTTCATTGACTTGAATCGGTTAGCATCGGCGAATTGGCCAGATTGTTTACCTTATGTTTAGCCAAATGCTAATTGAAATGTCTGCATTGTGGCAGCGATTTCCCACTGCACTCGAGCGATTCGATGGGTGTGTCCCTCTCTAAATGGCAACTGGGGACATGCAATCAAAACTGGGGAAATCGGGCAATGCCATCAGGTTCGGCTCATCAACAGGTTTCGTGGAGGAAAGGCAATGGGGCTAATGAATGGCTCCGATCGCTAATTGTGCTCCACAAGAACGAGTTAAACGGGAACATGGGAGGCAATCAAAATCAGTTAAGCGATAACCAGCTGAAACCTAACTAGGAAATAAAGTCACACCTATATTTTGATAAGTGTGGAGAAAAGGAAGATTCATGATCGAGATTGGTAAGAGTGTATTTAAGTTTTAAGTAAATGATTTATTAGTGCGACAAAATTTTAACAACGAATAGGTTTTGAATTCTTAAATAAATAAAAGTGAAAATATTTTTAAAAAACATTACTTATATTTATATAAATTTCTAACGTTAGTGGAAAAGGTATAAGCTTACAAAAATTTAGTTAATAAAATCATTTTTGTTAATATGATTAAAGAAAATAATTTTAATTTTGCCAGTGCTCAAGTATATTTCACTTTGAAAAAAATACTGAAGATATAATAAATACAACATTCACAGCTATTTATAGGGGTAATTAAGTATTTATTTTATAATCCAAGCATGGTTTCCTTATTGGGAAAACTCCACCTTTCAACTGCCTTGCCAGGCACCGCTGAACAAAAGACTTAAGACACGAACTCGACCACCCGATGCCCATTTCCTGCAACACTCGCACATCGATTGTTTGCATACGTAATTCGCCAAGAGTCCGAGTCAATTAAGTGGCTCTCTAATTAAGTGATTAAAACGCACGCACAAACACCAGGGAACACAACTGTGGAAAATTGTGAAAATATGCAAGTTCATAAAACAAAGCCGCACGCCTAGCAGCTGGCTCTTGAGTCCACACCCGCAATTTGATAAAAAAAAGAAAAATAAAAACGGGGGGCTTTTGCAGTTTTTCCAGGAACAAACACGCTTTTGCATTTTAATGCGGCACAAATGAGGCGGCGAGGCGAACCAGGCCATATGGATAATGGTGAATGTGAATGTGAATGTGAGTTGTGAATGCGGCAGATTGGGGTGTGAGTCGAGTGGATACACGCACACACACCGGCTTGTTTCTAGCTAATAAATGTTTTTTTAATGAATAAATCACTCAGCGATAAACATCTGCTTAATAACGTTCATTTAAAGAAGCGAAAACAAAACACACAACCGACAACGCCGCGCTGAAGAAAGCCAAGTTGAGCGGAAAACAAAACACAAAGCCGGCCAGGTTCCAGCACCAATGAGTTGGCGTTGATTTCAGACATTTAACTCTTCGAGCCCAATAGAGAAACTTTGAATGATTGCGCCCAGCAACGCAATCTTACCCCCAACGAAAGAGAAATGCCAGCAATAGGATCCCCTTTACTACACCTATGACTTATTGCCAAATTGTCGGCTCAGCAAAAAAATGACCCTGTCAATGTTTCAAAAGTTTGATCAAGTTAACTTAGACATTTGAAAGCTGTGAAAAAATAATTCAAAGGTCCACAATACATAATAAAATACTTTGGAGAATTTTTAAAAATGTAATTTAAATCGGTTATTTTTAGTTCCTTTAAAACAATTCAAATTTTTTCATAAATCTTGGGGTCACTAAACTTCATAAAAAACCCATATATGGACCATTTTCAATTTAACAACAAACTATATAGTTGTTATAATATTTCTATATAGATAAATATAGCCAAGTATGTTTCAAAATAAAAATGTTACAAAGTTTAAAAAAAAATATTTGTTTAAATTATATGTGTTAAGTAAACTTTACACTAAACTAAAAATTAAACTAACTTAGTTAATCCAAACTAAAACTAAACTTTCTGTTGGGTTTAAAAAAGTTTTTTTTTTTAAATAAATGATAGCACCTTTTTAGATTATAACAGACCTATAAAAGTTCTGTTTTTTAATTAGTAAATTTTTAATTAAATATTTAAGGTTGCGTGTTGTTTTATTTGATTTTCATTACTACTTGTAAAGGCTACTTTAGTAGAAAGTGTTTAGAGCTTGGCTTTACTATTTACTATTATTTTTCCCGCTGCTGTGCACACCCATGGCCTTGTCTGCTGGCTGTCTGCAAGTGCCACAGAATTTATTTCGTACGTCTTCTTCATGTCCATGTCCAGTCCAAGTTGATGGCGAGCACAGCTGACATATGCGAATAGCTCCGCTCCGATATGAAAATTAATAATTCCCTGGTAGTTTTCGTATGCGGGGCACACGTTTGGAGACCAGACGGACTTGCTACCTGGGAAACGTGTTCTCGTCGAGTTGTCCACTGGGGCAATCATCAATGTCAATTAAATGTTAAAATGTTGGAGGCCATTCCCGGGAGTTCGAGCAGGATGCGGATGACCCAGGAAAATTCCACGATAAGGCCGTCGCCGCCCCAAATTCATTACTGCGCCCGCCCACTCGACCCGGGTGAATCCCTATACCAATTCCGATTCCAGTCCTTCTCCCACTCCCACTCCGCCCCGCGGGACATAAATCTACGCCTCCAAATCTACATATTAACGCCAGAGAAGGGGCCACTCAATGCCAACGGACAGCGCCAACGATCACTTACTTTATGATCACTTGAAAACCAATCAAGCACAATAAATAATCGCTCTGCAGCAGCGACAAGCTGCGATATTGAAAATCGCGCACCCAGATGGGCAGCCAAACTGCAGGACTGCGACTCGTACACATTAAATTATATTCACACTTTGGCCCCCAGAAAATGAAATGGTTTTAAATACGGAGGAAAGCCAAACAAGACGGAGATCGCATTGGAGATCAGCAAACAGCCCAGACAGAGCGGAGTACACGCTGAGAAAAGGGGTTGACTTTTGATATTACAAGGGAAATAACTAACTTTTTTTGATTTACTATATAGCTATAAAAATCCTATCATGATCAAAGATTGTTAAAAATTCAACTCCCTTTCTTTAAGATAGATTTTACCTACATAAATATATTATACCATATATATACCATATACCATACATTATACCATTATTAGAAATTTAAAAAGGGGTACGTTGAAAAAAATTTAGTAAAATAACTTTATAAATACAATTATAATACATACATATATATATAAATATATTTTGTTAAAATCCTTAAAAACTGGACGCCTTTAAAAAGATGTCCAAAAGACTTAAATTTTAAGTTTTATCAAAGGACTTTTAAGATGTTCATTATACAATATTAAAACATATTTAAAAAAATTTATTTAATTATAGTTTTTCTTATTATAAGATAATACAACAAAATCCACACTTATTTGTGTTCCCTACCTAATTAAATATAATACATATATGTATTACTATTATGTATACTATAGTATTATAAATCTTTTAATTTTTCTAATACTTTTATTTGCAGTGCCGAAGGCAGGATGCGTTATGGCCAGACAGCTGGACACTTGGACATGGAAAGAGGTGGGACCGCGGATGGAGAAGAGTCTTGGTCATAAGACCGGGGCCTGGAACGATCTCTGCCCGGACCAGGGTCCGTTTCTGTTTCTTTTGCTGTTCCTGCCCCATGCCTCCGACTGTGGCTCGCTTATCATCATAACAATAATGTTAAAGTGGCAAAATGGCAAACTATGCGCAAAATGCATAAAATTTATAGCCCACTGGCCCAGGCAATGGCCAAACAGATTTGTATTTGTTATTGTATCTGTATCTGTATTATTGGCCCATGTTTTTTTTTTCATTTGTGAATTTCACGCTTCCGCTCTTGTATGGATCGCTGGTCAAAAGTTGGGCCCAAAACGAACATGATCACAATGGGACACATGCGGCGGCAGGAGCCGTTTCTGTTGTGCTGGATCAGTGCATCAGTGGATTGGCTTCTGTGGGGAAAGGTATGAAGGTGTCCTCAAGTGGGGATGCAAGTTCGGGGGTCTTGCGGTGAAAGGTCACCTGAAATTTACTAATTAAAGAGTTTTATAATGTACTTATTAAAATGTATTATATGATGCAGATACAGATTTTTTATCAGTTTTATATTAAAAAACAAATACATTTTAAAATAAATTTAAATTGTATTATATTTGCAATTTCAAACTACAGGAAAATAAAAATAATAGTTCATTAAAAAAAACATTGCTTATAAAACCTATATTTATTAAAAAAACATGCATAATTGACTTCATATAAATACAAAATATAAGAAATGTACATAGCTTTTTAAAACATTGTACTCTATTTACAAGAAGTTTTCAGCCATGACTTCGACCATTTAAATTTCTCCTAAAATGAGTTTAACTTGTCCAATTTTCCTCGTCCAACCGCTTTCACCATTACTTCCATAATGGCTTTCCGAAGACTAATGCCAGTTCAATATCTCTCGCATAGATCCATATTTAGCCGCGGGATATGGTGTATAATTGGTCATCTAAGAGCCACTCCCTTCGCATGCTTGGCGAAATGTAAACAATTAACTGGCAAATGCAAATATGAATGAAATTTTTCCCCACAATCCAATTACTCAAGGCCCGAATCGGTGGAAAGCGACGAGGAAGTGAGCTGCCAATGAGCGTAAAAAGCCAAACACCTTCAGGCGCATAAATTAAACCGCATGGACAGGTCGAAAAAAGCGAGGAAAATCGCCCGGAAAGAGGGGAGTGTATTTTCGGATGCAATCCAGTTTCTTGCTGCAGGCTGGCAAATCGAAGATGGCCAAAAGAAGAAGAGCTGGCTAGAAGCTAGAATATTGCGGATGAGTGGGCGCTGGCAATTGAGCCAATTGAAAGCCCACAACACGTATACGCCCCGTTGCACTTGACTGGCCATAACGATGGCTTAATAATGTTGATGTTTTCTTTTTTTCAATGCCCACACTCCCCCCTATTAAATCGCCTAAGCCGCTAGACTAACTAATGAAGCGCACACGCATAACTTAAGACCTACCATTCGACATTTGTCGGGCTTGTTGTGGCATTTCGTATTAATAAAACATCCAAAATAATCAAGCCAACGACGGACAAAAGAGCCAACTAATTTTTGGAAGCGTCCAAAACCCGTTTTTAACACCTCAGGGGTGGAGCCACGCGATTGGTGGAGGGAGGGACCGATCTTACCACAGCCATCACTGAAATCAAGTCACCATAAAATGTAAATATTCTCGTGTTTCGAGAGCGTCGAACATTTCGCTTTGGCGATTAATTAAAGACTCATTAAGAATTTGTTCAACTCGGGCGATTAATTAAAAGGCAGTTAAATGTGAAAGGGGCGAAAACAAAGCAGCCGGTGATTTAAACAATTTAACTAATGTCCATCAAATGACTTAGGACACAAACCTGCCATGAAAAAAATGGAAATTTTTTTCATTTGGATTCACTTAATTTACATTTCGTCTCTAAGAAATAGAAAAATATTTCCCCAAAAAATCTACAAACATTAAAATAAAAGAATTTGAAATAAATTATTAAAGTAGTAATCTGCATACTTTTATTGAATGCCTTAATATAAAACGCATAAAATTAATAGAAATATGTTGCATTTAATTTAACTGCATTTACATATAGTCTTTGTAAAAATATTAAACACTTGAACCCACACAAAATTTGTTAAGAATAAGTACCTGCCTACTTTTGAATACTTTTATTTATAACTTAAACTTAACTTTTAAATTTGCCAAAATTTTTGTATTGCTATCACAATTTTTTACGTGATTGTGTATTAAACCTTTTGTACATACATATGTATATTTTTAAGCAATACACATTTTTATTAAAAATACACCTCCGATCTTGGCAATTGGGATGTACCGGACTCTTAAAAAAAATGGGGGATGACAAATGCCTTCGTTGGAGCTGTTGATAAATGCCCACAGGTTCGGGGGCTGTTTGAAAAATCGTTTGGGCAAAGATCACGCAACAGGCAAATTGAAACGTCACCAGTCGCAGGCGGCCAAGATTGTTATTGTTGGCCGACTGGTGCTGTTTCTCCATGAATATTAACACATTAAAATGGTAAACGTGGTTGAGTGAAAAATTAACCCAAAGCAGCCGAAATGTGGCTGCGGCTGCAGCGTAAATTATGCAAAGTCATCAAGACCTTATCCAAACATCAATGGCCTGGGAAAAAATTAGCATAAGCCAAGCGTTTCGGCGGAATGAAGAGGAGCTCCTGCCCGAGGGCCAACTGGCGGAAGGGAGGACTCACACACTCTGGAAAAATGTGATTACATTTTTTAAATTCCTTCGAAATTGTAGAACTTCCTTTTACTAAAAAGGGTTTATATAGTTTTTTATTTTTTTTTATATTAGCAGTGATAAAATTTTTAACTGACCTTTGACTTATATACCTAACTTTAAGTCAATATAAACATAAACCCAATAAAAAATATTAAAAGTTAAAAAATTATAAATACTTTGAAACATTTTTCAGATAATATTTGAAAACTGTTCGAACTATGTATGTTTGGTTTTTTCTGTGACTTTCATAAAATTATCTATCTATAAATATAAAAATAACACAGTTTTCCCTAGACAACAGTAGGAAATAGTCGTTCTACAAAATTTGTTTTTAATATTTATTTTATTTGGTATTTTGCTCTCATTCTAAACAGACAAAATAGCTGAATAAATCAAACTTGTTATATTCTATATTTTTAAATATGTTTAATTTTAGATTCATTTTTTAAAATTAATTTTTAGTAACTATTTTTTCCGTGTGCAGGAAGCTCGAGTTAAGGAACAGGGAATGGCCCAGGCATGGCAGGAATGCCGCATTGATGCAGTCACTTTGATAGCGCGACATTAGCAGCAATTTATATGCAAATGCAGCAGCGCAGGGAAGAGAAAAGGAGAATGGGATGCAACGGCGACTACCACAAACTGATTGATGGTCTCATTTCAAAAGATGCCAAAGTGCGTAAGCCGAAATACATGGGGTACATCCTGCGATGCAGGGAGATTGGGTGGAAACCGGGAGTGGGCCATGTAGGGAGCATCATTAATGCGAATCATTAGCGGTGCTCGCTGATAAGATCGGGTGCAAATTATGCAGCAGTCGCAGCGGGAACGAAGCCCTCAAAAAGTCGTGGACTCCTCCCTTCTGGCCATGATTCATGGCTGTTGCCAAGAGATCCTCAAGGGGCGGTGAGTGCGTAATTTTTAATTGCCAATTAAAGTTGCTCCAATGAAGATGTGAAAGCTGCTCGAAAAACTAGAACTTGAAAACCTTCGGCTGTAATTAGGGGGAGGTGCTCAATTAACCTCATAATTTTGGCCCGGTTTCATAAGTGCTCTGAAAGTATCGTAATAAGGTTGACCATTACTGTGATGTTGGTCTACACCCCGAATCGTTTTAATATTTGTTATGACTTATTAAGGCCATAAATAGGGACTATTTATTTGTTATGCTGAGAGATAATTTTAACTTTGAAATTTACTACTTGGTAGAAGCTTAAAAATTAGCTAGATATAATGTTTTACAGAAAATGTTTTAATGTGCTATCTCACTTTTATTTATTTATATACAGAAAATGTTTTAATGTGCTATCTCACTTTTATTTATTTATATAATTTTAGCTTACACCATAAAACTATGAGCTAACTTATAATTAGTGCGCTAGCAACTAAGGCTTTTGGCTCGTCTGGGTTTGAACCTTATTTATTTTTATTTGAAGACAACTTTCTTAAATTTTATGGTATTTCACTTTTGAATTTCGCGCGCCTTTTTTGTATTTTTACTATTCAGTATTTAGTATTCAGCAGGGTGTGGCCAGTTGGCGGTAGTCTCATAATATACTGTGGCTTAAACAAGGAGTATTGGTATTCAAGGCAAAAAACCGCAACTGCCCTACTAAAACAGAAGCCCCAAAAATTCACAGCTGACCCTTACGTTTTTTGACACTTACGTTACGTTACGTGCTGACGACAGCCCAAAAATTGCGCATACGCCTAGTGTTTACCAATTACCAGAGGAAAAGCCATAAAAGTGTGGAAATGGAACCCAAATAGGCCACAGAAGCCACCAGGGTCAGGATGAGTGCGGAGGAACAGGCAAATCTGCTGCGCGTGCTGGTCAACTGTGCGGAGAAGGCGGCCAACATCGCCAGGACATGTCGCTCCAACGAGGAACTTCTGGGACTGCTGGTGCAGGAGAAGAGCGGATCGGAGGCCAACGAGCGGTTCGAGCATGACTTCAAGACCCTTGCCGACGTCCTCATCCAGGAGACAATCAAGCACGAGGTGGGGGCGCTCTTTCCGGCCATGCAGGAGGCCATCCTGGGCGAGGAATCGCCCAACTTCACCAACAAACTGGGTGAAAGTGTCACGATTGCAGTGGGATCCAGTGAGGAGGACACCGCCTCCTGTCTCCAGGCAGTCCTCAGTGGGCACGAAGGCGCCGCTAGTGCCCTGGCCAAAGAGGTGCACCAAGAGGTCAACTTCAGCAGCGAAAAGCTGGGCGAGATTCCCCAACTGCCCGAGGAACTGGACTACGCCAATCTGGGCATCTGGATCGATCCCATTGGTAGGCTTTTACTAGAACTGTTTTTACGGGATATATGAACCACTTTAATCTCATCAGGATAGGATTCCAGAAACCTTATGGGCCAGCTTTGTTTTATTTTTAGGACCGTAATCTGTATTTAACTAGACTAGAACCATACGCATTCTTTTCAGAATTATATTTGTTTATAACAATGCTTATTTGTTTATTCCTACTTCTGTGTATAGATACCTGATTTCACTATTACTCATAACACAGTACGAAGGCCCCAATCTTTTTAAATCAATAATTATAACTATGTATAGGAAAACAATCCTTAAAGTACTATACATACATATCATTGTTTATAATTTGTTTTTCTGACTTATCCAAAACTAAAATATATTTTGTCCCACGTTTAGATGCCACTGCCGAGTACATTTCGGGCGACACCATGTTCACCGACTTCCCCGGCATTACCTCCACTGGGCTGGACTGCGTCACCGTGCTGATTGGCGTCTATGAGCGGGACACCGGAGTGCCGGTCATCGGAGTGGTGGCCCAGCCCTTTGGGGACAAGTTGGAGGAGAACGTGTACAGCTCCTCGATGTTCTGGGGCGTGTGCCTGCCCACGTTACAGGCCCACAACTGCGACTTCGAGGCGCGCGACGAGAACCGTCGGTTGGGAATCTTCTCCAGCTCCGAGCAGTCCGACATCCTTCAGCGCTTCCTCGACCTGGGCTACGAGTTTGCATTCTCTGCTGGTGCGGGCCACAAGGCCTTAAAGGTGATCACCCACGAGGTGGATGTGTATCTGCTCAGCAAGGGATCGACCTTCAAGTGGGACACTTGTGCTCCACAGGCCATTCTACGAGCCATCGGCGGAGATGTTCTGGATTACACAGCCAGTGTGGCGGAGCGAAAGGCCGTTCCATTAAAGTACCTGATGGAGGACTCTGAAACCGACCCTGATTGGAAGCGAAACGCAGGTGGTATAATCTCTGTTCGCAATGTCAATGTTGTGGAGGAGCTGCTAGCCAAACTGTGCGAGCAATGAATATTGTTGTTATTGATGTGTTGTAATCTCATTATTGCTGTTGTAATTGACTTGATGTAGAATGACTTTAAGAGTGACTCGAATTGTAGAGAATAGAAACTTCGGTACAAAAACTATTCCATGAAAATATAACATTTATAATTGAAATGGTTTTCGTATAGAAAAATATATGGCTTTATTAAAAAAATTGATTTCCAGTGGTCCCAACATGTGTTTTACTAGCAACTGAAGTTGTATTTTATTGAGAAGGAAAAGGCTGTCCGCTTTTCAACTCTTATGCTGCTTTGGTAATGGCCAATAGTGAATAAACCAATTATATTTTTCATTTCGAATTCTATGCTTGAGCTTCTACAATTCGACTCAACCTTGTGAGCTTAAACTTACCGAATAGTAAAAAAAAATATAATTGTGAAATTGTGAACGACATATGAATGTATTAAATGGTCTCTTTGGGACCCTGAAGAAACTGTCTTAAAGGAAACTTTTACAAAGAAAACGAATGATTATCAATATCCTGTTCGAAAATACACTTTGGTATACACTTAATACTATAAAACATAAGGAATGCGGTTCATGTTGTCAGTAACTTGAAGTCGAAGCTTGCGTTTAATTAGGAATTGGTGTTTTCAGTATGGTCTGCAGATTGGGAATCGTGATGAGACGCGTATCGGGCTCTGGGCCATCCTTAACTTCACATTGGACTCCGCTCTGGTGGACGAGGAAATGTTCCAAGGCGGCAAAATTCTTCGACTTGTCGAAGCCTGAAATTATAAGATTAATAAGAAAACTGATTGCGAATTAAATAGCATCATAGATCATATACCATCTATATAGCACTTGGTGGCATAGATGCCCTTAAGCAGATCCTGGGGTATCGGCTTAAGATTTTCCACATCCACATACTCAAAGTTGCCAAAATCGCAGTAAAAAATCTTGGCCCTTTTGTCTTCAACTTCCTGGCAAACTCCGCGATACCAGTTAGTGTCTTCGCTGAAGAGCGCCAAGCAAATCTCGCCAACGCTACAATAAAAGGGGACGTAAATATATTGTCAGAAGAGCACTATATGTAAATATTTAGAAGATCCATACTTTGGCACATAACCCGGCACAACGTTGTGATCGCACGCTCCTTGCTTCGTTACCAAATCGAGAAGATTTTGGAAATCCTCGGCCTCCTTTCCGTGCTTAAAGAAGCAGGCGGTGATGTAACCAGATTCTTTCAAGTCACCTGCGTTCAGGAGGATGATGCTGACCTTGTCGCCCACGGGAACCAGATACTTGGCCATGTCATTGAAAAAAAAGCGTTCGAAAGACTTTTGGCTGCCCCCATTGTTGGTTGCCGAGTCCTCCCGTCTGACAGGAGGAGGAGACTCCGGAGGGGAGAGCGGCAGCGGAGGCAGATCTCTAGCAGCCTCCAGGAGAACTGGTGTCGGCTTCTTGCGTTTCACTGGTGTAGCAACCGGAGATGATGCCGGAGTTAGAAGTGCCTTTGGCGGAGCAGCATTGGCTTTTTCCTGCACTGGCGTGAACATCAGTGGCAGCATTCGAGTCACCAAGGAGGGCTGATCGCCGGAACTGGAGAGCAGGTCCACAGTCGAGGTACTCTCATCTACCATCTCCAGTTCAAGCATTTCCTCCTGGGCGCACAGCTTGTGCAACATCTGGAGAGCCGCATTGTTTGCTGGCACGGCTGCATCCGGAATATTGCAAACGGTCTTTAACTGAACGCGCATCAGGCAGACAGGAAGATTCTCCAGGAAGCGGCAGGACTTGCGCATCGAAGTCAATTCCACATTTTGGGTGGCACCTGTATCAACATTCTTCACATTATAGACCCCGTTGTCAGTGCTCAATACCTGCAATGAAGGAAGGGTTATTTTTATAATCCAAATAGATAATAATCACCATCAACTTACCTCGCCTCGGAAGTGTCCAAGTGTCTTTGAGGCAATCAGCACAGTGCAGCCAACTGATATCTCGCTGGACTCCTGAATGGGAGTGCACTTCGACTCCAGACGCTTGAAGATCGAAGCATACTGCTTGGTATTCGGAGAGCTAATATACACCTCCTTGTAACTAACGACATGGGTGATGAACACGGTGTCATTTTTGTCGATGGGTTCGCGCCAGAACTTGTGCCCTAAATCTGAAATCTGACCCAGAAAAGTGCTCAGTCGGGCCATGCAAATCTGCTCGCCCTTGGCCAGCAAGGCAGCGTTGGCGGCGCGCAATTTTTCCTTGGGCGGTGGGTTATCCAACTTGAACTTGACCGTGAGATCTGCGCCATCAATCTCAAGCTCTTTTGGAACAGAGTCCTTTAGCTGAGCGGCAAACACTCGGATGGGCAGACCGAGTAGCTCGCTGGGAATGCGACTCAGTTCGGTGGTGACAGAAACTCGACCCTCATCCATTTCGTAAACCAAGAACGTGGGCGTGGGCTTCACAATGTGATCCAATAGGAAGGCGCGTCGATAGCCGTCCTTTGTGCGGGCGGCCACGAAGAAGGTGCACTTCTCCTCGGGAAAGGGACCCGTGAACGGTTGTCCCGGCTTTCCGGCCAGGCTGGCATTCAAGTCTTTGTTTACGTGATCCATCACGTTGATCTGGAGAAGAGCCACCTGCGGCTCGTTCCTTGTTGCGTTTTTCTCAAAGACCCGGATCACCTTGACCTCCGGGTTTAGCTGCAGCATCTCCATGGGAAGATTGAGCGGTATGGTCATCTTGGGCTTCATGTGGACGTGGTAAACGCCGTTGTGGGTTTTGGTTCCCAGCAATCGAAGAGTCAAGTTCTTATTGACCTGAACTCCAGTGTTAGTGGGCAATTTCACTCGGAAAGCAAATGCCTTGATCTCGGCCATCTTGGGCACCACGGAATAGATATCCCGGAAGTGTGTGCCCACCACCAGACCATAGTCAATCAAGCGGACATCGGCCTCTTCCTTTTGATCGCTGACAGTCAGGACCTGACCGCGGTGAACCTTATTGTCCACATTGATGGCCACCAGGGTGTCCTCCTTCACGTTTTGCATGCGAATCAGCTTCTGGTTCTGCATGCAGCGCTGCATGTTGTCCGTCAAGCGCTCCATGCTCTCCACATTGGCGACGTGCACCACCCAGATGGGTCCATCGGTCTCCATGAAGGTCACGCGGCACTCGAAGAACTCCTCGCCCTTTGGCAGCAGGTGATCGCGCCAGTTCTCCGAGAGTTCCGGCTCCTTTGGGACGACAGGAGTGGGCAGTTCCACAGTGGGCATTGGTGATGGAGTTGGTTTTGGGGTCGGCACCGGCGTTATGGTCGGAGCTTTAGCCAGCGAAAAGTTAGAGACAGCAATCTCCAAACTCTTGATGGGATTCGGCGCCTGCTGAAGGGGCCTATAAGCAACCAAGGGCCTGAAAAATATTATAAGACATAACATAATAAAGAATCATAATTTAAGTCGTAATTATTTACTAAATTTTTTCTTATAGAGCTGGAATATTTTTTTAACTGGTAGATAAGTTCACCACATTTGAATTCAAACTATGTTTGTTTTATTTACGGAATTCCCCTTCCTGGAAGCTTTATGATGTAAAAAGTTTTAAGCTCAAAATTTAGATCATACATTCTCTTAGTTTAACATGTGGACGAGAAAAGGGCGCCAAAACATTTTCTGGAATATTCCTGAACTCGTTTCCACTCGTAATTTTCATTTTTCTGACAGAATTTATTTTTGAAATTATAATTAGGACCGTAATATTTGATTAAAACAATTCTTTGCTAAATATTTCCCAAAATCTCCATGAATTTGTAAGTACATATGTATGTACATATGTAAGAAATGATTGTAAAGAGAAGCAAGGATTGTCGGTAAAGATTAGAATATACAGAATTCGCATCTTTGCAGACTATTTTCACGTTTTCCAATTTTTCTGACCGCGAGTGCAGACCATATAATAGGGATAATCGCAAGATAAGGTGGTTTATTTACAAGGTTACAAGGCTCTGTAAATGAGGAATACATTTCCGAGTTTTTCCCCCGTATTCCCGTTCTTCCATAGTCCATAGCATGCATTCACTATCCACTACTTTGGTAATTTACTCACGGCATGATGATGCAAACGTGCTTGTGCCTCTGCCAATCCAACCTTTGGCACCCTTCCTTGCAATACGGTTCTCCACACCTTTGGCACATCAAACTGGATGGGTTTCCGCAGACTACGCACGACATTTCCTCCATTTTCAATGAAAAGTTTTTTTTGGAAAAGTCGGGATAAGAATCAAAGCGCACTTCGCAAGTGAATGAACGGTGAAACGAAAAGGAGGCAAGCGAAAATGGCGGAATAACGGAACTTTTTCCCAGAAACGCCTAGACGTAAAATTATGCGAGAATTAACGATTTTCAGGCACTTAGAAAGTTATTGACTTTAACTACTGTGTTCCTCTCGATCGGAAGTATTTTTCAAACGAGCCCGCGTTGTACTTTTATTACTAATTTATTTGAATTTCAAGTTCGGGAAGCACGCGCGCTTTACCTTTTTTACTGACTTACGTTTTGCTGACACTTGGGAAGCATCTTGCATCTCGCTTTTTTACTGACACTTACGCTGAGGCTATCTCCCTTTTTTACTGACTTACGTTGGCTTACGTTTTGCTTACCTAGGGATGTGAAAAATATATCCAATATTTTTTGATATTATTTCACCTGATATATCGATGTTATCGCTATTATCGCTGTCACGTAAGTCTGTCACGTAGCAGCAAACGTAAGAACCACGTAAGTGTCAGAAAAAGAGGGAGATAGAACCAACGTAAGTGTCAGTAAAAGAGGTAACCTTTAGCTCTTGTCAGTGATTGTACATTCGATTTATTGTATATCAGTCCTGTTACGTTTAAGCACTGCAAATCAAATTTGTAAAAAGATGAAGTTTATTTCTTATTTTAAAGTATGTCGTGTCCTGCTTTTTGCGCAGTGTAGATGCCGGCTAGTCAACGAACATCCCAGGGAGGGGAACAACCAACAATGTTGCCTACGCAGCAGACACAACAAAAACAAAACGGAAATTCAAACTCGGACAACGGCAATTTCACGACGGATTTTTCTTGAACATCTGGACTGGACAACACAGCTCTTATCGTGGTCCTGGAGTCCCTCCCAACCATGAGTGTATCCCTCAACATTCCCTTGGACACATCTCCCAAATTTTGTTCTGTGGATCTGTGGACTTCGCCTAACTCATCTCACCCCCCTACACGAATTTCTACTCACACGACTTCATTTCGTTTTCACATTATAATTCACGATTTTTTCTTAAACCTTAACATTTAATAATCCTACCTACGGTACCGAACTTTTACAGGGAACACATATATATATATATAAATAAATAAATACAATAAACAATAAATAAATAGGTTAAATAAATAAATAATTTGAATGGATATAAGTAGGATTAAATTAATTTGGGCGGGTTACATAATCAATAACATCAGTCTCAATTTTTTTGTATTAGTTTTCGGCTTGTTGAATTTGTTTGCCGCTTGTAGTTTTCGGGAACCTTTTGCTAATTCTGTGTGGCAAATATAAGGGGCGAATAAAAACCTGGGGCCACCCGGGGATGAGTGGCCAATTTTCTTGTTGAAAATTTTGGTCTCCTCCTGGTGGCTGGTCTTCGTCTTTCCTTTCGTAAGTCTCTTTCCCGATCCAGGCTTTTACCTCTCGGAATATTCTATAAATATTTATGTTTAAGCTCCACTCACATTAACAAGGATTTTTTTTATCACTCACTGGGTAGGAACTTGACTTCTAATATTAAATATTTTTTTCAACAGAACCGTCTGCGAACAATTATTTCTGCCCTTTAATCCCCTTGCTTGTTTCACTTTTTCAAGCCTCTCTTTGCCCAAAAACCACTCAAACTTTCCGAATTTAAACCTTGGTTCATTTGGGAGTTATCCGGTTTAAGGAACCAGTTCCATGACTTGTCCAAGCTGCACGACTCCCTGAACTCACGAGTCGTCGATAGTGTTGTATCGATTTTTCGATTATCGTTATCAGTCCTAATGTAAACAGCTTTGCTTAATTTACAACTTGTGCATATTTCTTTATCGTTTAGCACATAACAATTTCTTATTTTAAAGTAATGGGTAGTAATCGTAAGTAGACAAATAATACTAAAGAGATTTTTTTTTAGTAAATTTTGATTAAATTTTTTACAATAATAAATAGATTTGACTAGTAAATATTTCCATTGTATCACGAACAATCTATAGCTGTCACCCGCTTTTTATCTCTTGAGAGTTACAAATCTTTAATGCATCACATAGGTAATTCCTAATTTACTAAAAATTAAAATCTTTAAAATTATTATAGCTATGTTTAGCCAGGAATGGTCACACCGCTACTATGTTATCGATAATTCCCGCCTCTTCTGGGCATTAAGTGATTTTCGCGAAATATTTGTTTACCAATTAAATATTTTCAAAATAGGACTTCCCAGCGGATTGGCAAGCAAGATGAGTGCCAGCAACAAAGGCGGCTACAAGACGCCGCGGAAGCAGAACCTCAAGTCCATCGAAAACCTCACCAACTCCGAGGAATCCGAAGATCTGGACACAGCAATTGTGGAGGATGCGGAGGAGTCGCAGACCAAGGTCACCAGACGCCGCTCCACCCGCCGTCCAAGTCCCACCAAGAAGTACCAGGCCTACAAGGAGGAAGCCCATGGAAAAGAGCAGGAGGAGCGCGTTGTAGTGAATTATGTGGAGATGTCGGATGAGGACAGCAATGAGCCGGAGGATGATGAAGAAGGCGAAGAAAGTGTTGAGAAATCGGAGAATGCCGCCCGCCCCACTTCCAAGGATCTCAATCTCATCCAATCCGAGTACAATGTGGCCGGCACCAGCATGTTTGGATTCAACACGCCCAAGAAACGCGATGCCATGGCCCTGGCCGCCCTAAACGCCACGCCCCGCACACCTAAGACTCCAAAAACTCCACGACTGGGTGTCAAAACTCCCGACACCAAGCGCAAGAAGTCCACGGACCAGCCAAAGACACCAGCCCATGTGCGCAGTCGAGTCAAGAATCGTGGGTAGTCTTTTTTTGGGTCTCTGCACAATTTATTTTATTAATTCTTCAGAATTTTATCCCTTTCCTGACAGTTATAACTAAACAAGTATTCATTAATTGTTGGTTAATATTTATCTTTAAACTCTTATAAAAGAAAGCATTGTACATTAATATCTTTGTGCAATTGAGACCTACTTTTACCAACATATATCAATTACTTTAACAACTATTTTGCCCTTTCAGATATTGCCAGAATAGTGGCAGACTCGGATGAGGATTTCTCCGGGGACGAGAGCGACTTCCGGCCCAGTGATGAGGACTCCTCCTCCAGCAGCAGTAGCAGTGATGGTGGTCACTCCTCGGACAACGATGCCGCCGACGATGAGCCCAAGACGCCCTGCAAGGCACGGCGAGTCATTGTGGTGCCCGTTCTGCCCAAAACACCATCGGCAGCTCGTCTCCGTCAATCGGCGAGGGCCAAGAAATCGAATGAGTTTGTGCCCGAGAGCGATGGCTACTTCCACTCGCATGCCAGCAGCAAGATTCTTACTTCGGATCACACTTTGGATCGCTTGAAGAATCCCCGCCTGGCCGCCGATCGTGTGTTTAGTTTGCTGTCCGAAGTTAAGCTATCCACGGAGCACGAGGGATCCATTAATGCCATAATGGAAGAGTATCGTTCATACTTTCCCAAGTGGATGTGCATCCTGAACGAGGGCTTCAACATACTGCTGTACGGATTGGGCTCCAAGCGGCAGTTGTTGCAGTCATTCCACCGGGAGGTTTTGGAGAAACAAACTGTGCTGGTGGTGAATGGCTTTTTTCCCAGCCTGACACTCAAAGATATGCTGGACAGCATCACAAGCGAGATTTTGGATGCGGGCGTTAGTCCTGCCAATCCGCATGAGGCGGTGGACATGATCGAGGAGGAGTTCGCCCTCATACCGGAGACACATTTGTTCTTAATTGTCCACAATTTGGATGGAGCGATGTTGCGGAACGTGAAGGCACAGGCGATTCTATCACGTCTGTCGCGGGTGCCAAACATTCATCTGCTGGCCTCCATCGATCACATTAACACCCCACTGCGTGAGTGTTCCTAAAGCTTTTCAATATCGTTACCAATTAACCACTCCTATTTTGCAGTTTGGGACCAAGGAAAGCTGAGCAGCTTCAACTTCTCGTGGTGGGATTGCACAACCATGCTGCCATATACGAATGAAACTGCCTTCGAGAACTCGCTGCTGGTGCAGAATTCCGGCGAATTGGCCCTCTCCTCGATGCGCAGTGTGTTCTCCTCGCTGACGACCAACTCGCGTGGCATCTACATGCTGATTGTCAAGTACCAACTGAAGAATAAGGGCAATGCCACGTACCAGGGCATGCCGTTTAGGGATCTCTACTCGAGTTGCCGCGAAGCCTTCTTGGTCAGCTCCGATCTTGCGTTGCGTGCCCAGCTCACCGAGTTCCTCGATCACAAACTGGTCAAGTCGAAGCGAAGCGTTGATGGCTCCGAACAGCTAACCATTCCCATCGATGGCGGACTGCTGCAGCAGTTCCTCGAGGAGCAGGAGAAGAAATAGGCCAGCCACGTAATTTTAGAACATATTAATTTATTATCTAATATTGTTAAATACAATTACAATTTCGCTTTTAAAAATGTCGTGTTGCTGTCACTTGTATTGCCCTTTAGTGCAGTTTCATTTCGTTCTTTGTTTGTCAATTTCTACACATTTAGATTGGCATGCATAAAAGTTGTTGGTTTACTAGATACACATTTTAGATGGCTAGTTTTGTCTTCCCCAAACTGATTTCGCTCCTATTGCGACCAGAGCAACCCAAAACTTAACACTCCAAGTGCTCCTCTATTTCGGGGATGACCGCAATTAGACTCAATTAGGATTAGAAGAGGCAAAATAAATATAGCTAAGCAGGCCGAAATTATACAGCTCCCTGACGGTCATCCCGTGCTCCCATTTCCATCCATTCAAAGGCTAATATCGGTTACCTATTACTATACAGACACGCACATACACAGATTAAAGCATTGGACTTGTAACTAGGTAATTGTGCACTCGAAACAAAATGTAATTGCTGCGACTAAGGCTAGTTTATTTACACTTTCTTGATAGCAAATCACATGCGAAGTCAATCGGAAGTACTCATACATTGGAAATCGTTCGTGGTTTGCTCCTATCAATATTATTTTACGTTATTGCAAAAACTTCTACCCTTTCCTGAATACCTGAATTGTACACACCAAGTTTACGATCTGCACTTTCGCATATAAAAATGTAATCTCGTCTGCGCCGTATTTCATTTATTTAATAGTTAGATAAATTGTTATCACGTTTACTTTACTCGTACTTTTAACCTTCGTTTGTGGGAAAAGTCGAAATGTTCTGAATCAATCAGAAGAGAAACCACCCATGAGAATCTCCCCTTTACAAAATGAATCGATGCATCAGTGGTTTTGTTTTTTTTCAGTTTTTATCTGCTTACTATACACAAATTGCTACTGTTTGCTTTTATTTCGACAATGTTTTGTTTGTTTTCATAGTTTTGTACAACAAATTAATTACATTTGCGCTTAAACAAAGAGAAACACGTTTCTGATTTTAAATACTTAAGAAAAGAAAAGAGAAACTAAAAATTAAAGTTACAGGAAAAGAAGTGAATTCAGCGAAGAATATTGAAATATAGAATATAGAAGACCCAGTAGTAAATAATAAATCTATACATATTCCTCAATTTCGAAAGGGAGGGCGTGGATTTTGGTAGGTGGGTGCAATTAAACCTTGAATGCTTTGAAAATTGTTCCGAGTTTACATATACACAATATATAAATCAACTTCATTATCATATCCGTATCATTACTCATTTACTCGTTACTCATTAGTCATACTCATCGAATATACATCACAATCAAAGTGTACGCTTTGTAATTATACGCAGTAATCGGTAATCATAATCGTTATAATTATAATAATAATAATAGTTATGCTTTCTCAGTGAATTTCTTTATTTCTTGTTGTATTTACGCCTTCGATTTTTTTCTTTTACGCATTACTTTACTTTAAATTTAATTATTTTATTTTAATTTTCCATTTTTGTTTTTTATGCTCTTTTTTTGTTTGTATTATTAATTGTTTTTGTTTTTCTTCTTTAATTGCTGCTTTTGTTTCAAGTTGTGTTTTTGTTGTGGACTTAAGATTAAAATTAATTCATAGTTATTACTCGTAAACATATTAATCATAGGTAATATTAAATCAACAAATAAAATACATTTAAAATCAAGTTTTATTAAAGTGAATTAAATTACTTGAAATCGAAACAATAATCGGTACTGCATCTCCATTATCTTTCTGCTGCTGATGTAATTTATTGTTTTTGTAGTATTGCCGTATGCTTTCTTGAGGTTGACCGCCAATCGATCGATCAAATATTTCGCATGCCTGCTGCATCCGATGGAGTTCTCATTTGTGTTGCGATTGTTGAATCGATTGTTGGTGTTGGTTTCTTGTTCTAATTGTTGCTGTTGTTGTGGTTCTTGTTGTTGTTGTTGTTGTTGCTGTTGTTGGTTGTTGATTGTTGTTGGTGTAAGATTTGCTGCTGTTGTTGTAGTTATTATTATTATTGTTGCTGTGGTTGTTGCATTGTTGTTTCAGCTCATTTTCACGCGTTTCCTTGGTGGTCCAATTGGTGGGATTTGTTGTGTTGCGAGCGCACGAAATGCCTCCGCTATCAAATGTGAATGTGTTGTGATCATATTTTGCCATCCGGAGGTTTCCATCACATCGGTGGCATGACTGTAAATGAGGTTAAGTCGTTGGTTAGTTATTTGGTTGGATTTCATTTGCAGTATTTATAACTTACGTATTTATGAAATCTATCGTTTGTGCTTTCAATTGATCCGCACTGTGGAGATCAGCTAATATTAGTGTTTCGGCTGCTGTTTCTACAGAGAGATTGACGCACAGCGCCTCCTCGCACATCACTTTCAGCTTTTCGAGTGCATACTGCAATTATAATCGAGATATATTATTGATAACCGGGTTAGAACGCAATTTATTGGGGGGGCGACTTACCTTATCAGCAGCCGCTAGGAGATCATCAGCCATTTTTTCTAGATTGGGCGCCTTGCCCGTGTATATGAATCGCAGCATTTCTTTAAGAACCTCATGATCCACATCGGTTATGGCGACACGATTCAGCTTACGCTCCTCCATCTCATGCTCAAACATGGCCGCAAAGACATCGCTGCGCGCTGCAAATAAAATAATTTATAGAAATTAATTAAATTGTAATAAAGGAACAAATTCATTTTTTGTATCACAGATTTAGTAATCATTTTAAAGTTCAATCAAAGTTATTAAAATTGCAATGATAAAATAAAAAAATGATTAAAAGTTCCATAAATAGTTTAACCAACAAAATTTATTATGTAAGTATTTTTTTATTTAAATAAATTAAAAGGGAGAATAATTAACCTTTTGAAAAACAGTTAAAAATTGCAGTAATCATCTTTAAGTTCAATCAAATGGTATTTTCTTTAATTGTTGCTCACAGGTCTTTGTAAAAAAATAGTTTAAACGGCAAGTTCTCATGGTACTCGATGGAACTTGTTTTGGTAATGGATTTATGGTCTGGTAAGTATTTTTCAAGGTGTTGTTTATGTTTCCTTACCTGCCAGTATGGCCTTGTGCGCCTGGAACTCTCGACCGCCCACGGAGAGCGTGACGTCGCTGAACTTCTCGTTGTCAAAGAGATTGCCGAGATCCTCGGACAGCTTGCACTCGGGCACTTTGAACTGCACGATGTTGGATTGTCCGGAGATGTTCACGCTGTCCGCCACGACGCTGACCTCGCAGAAGATGGTCAGTTTGTCCTCCGGCAGCAGGCCGTTGGCCTCGTCCAGCAGGAAGTCGCGGCGGATGAACTTCTTGAAGCCCCAATCTTTGCCCTGCACAAAACGGTAAGCTCTGCTCGGGGAAATTATATAGTAATATTAGTAACAGAATTCTTTTCGAGTTATTTTTCAAGGCACACATACCTTTGGGATTCCATGGCTTTGGTTTCCTCACGCTTGGCATTCAATATGGAAAATTTGAACTTGGCTCTGACTTCTGATTTATTACACGAAACTAACAGTAAATATAATGAAAGGTAATCCTTGCTCTCCTCGTCGAGACCCTTGGGGTTAACCCGTAAACACCTGCATGACAGATAAACCGATGGTTACTAATCTCTTTACTTTATGCTTACTTTAGTTACTCACCATTTCAGTTTGTCATTAGCACCGGCTGAGAATGTGGACGATTTGAGTACTTCACCCATCTCCTCCCGACAAAAACTAAAGTTATTTATGGTCCACATATAACTAAATTTAACCACTTTGACCTAGGGGAGCAAAGAAAGAGATAGGGTTAATTGAATCCCTTGTAAATCGTGTAACAAAGTTCTCCGATTTCCTCCACCTGAGCCACTCAACGCACCTGTACCTGCCCATTCACAGCGGAAATGCATTTTTACCGGCTTTACAACAAAATGGATTCAGTTTACAATATTTGAGAAATCCGATAGGTTCGGTTGGGTTTGGCGGCTGGCTCAGATGGTTCGCAAATCCATAGGAATGCCAAAAACCCACACCGGTATAGGCATAGTGATGTGGAAATTTAATCCGTTCGGGGGATTGGAATTGGGATTTACCTGCGTATAACACCAGTTCTCGGCGACTGGCGTATTAACCTCCGGCAAGGGCGGCGAGGGTACACGGCTGACCGCCATCGTGCTACTGGATGCGTGCAGGTTCGAGGTGACTCTAGCTGTTTGGCTTGCCTGGCATTCGTTCACCGGCAATCTGCAATGTTATCAAGGAGAAATAGTCGGGATTAGTTGGGAATATTTAGGGGAAATACATTTTATAAAGCTAATGATAATACACAAGTTCTAAAAATCTTAATATGTGGAAAAGAAACATTTTACAATAAAATTTTTTTTTTTATATTTTATGATTTTTAGATTTGATATATATGATGATATATTATGTTGGGAAATGAATACGTTTGTGTTTATTTTAGATCTTTTGGTTGACCTTTATTTATGGTTTTCATATTTCCAATATATGATATTAAGATAAGTTTAGATACTGGAAATGTATAAGTAAATTTTTATTTCTTGCTAATATATTTAATATATACACTGGTCGGCATATGTATTTTGACAAAATAAAAGTTAAGTATACTCATAACTTGAATTTACTTCTTGTAAACTATAGGCATCAATGGAAAGGTAATTTCAATGCCGTTTGAATGATACAATACATTTCTTTACCCATTCAGTACTTATTGAAAAGGACAAATTTGTGTAAATCAACTTTTAATTTTTTTTTTCAAACTTTTTTCCTCGACTTGAAAACTTAAACTTTTTGATGCAAAAAGTTTCTTCAAACAAAAATAATAGTAACTGCAAAAAGAATTTTTCAAAAATCATTTTCCTTATATTTTTTATGATTTTTTGAAGGTGACAATGTCGGAAAAAATTTGTATGAAAAAGAGAAAAATATGGCTCAAATGCCTGTTTTTAAGCATTTTCAAAAATTCATAAAAAATATAAGAAAAATGATTTTTGAAAAATTCTTTTTGCAGTTACTATTGTTTTTGTTTGAAGAAACTTTTTGCATCAAAAAATTTAAGTTTTCAAGACGAAGAAAAAAGTTTTTAAAAAAAATTTAAAAGTTGATTTACACAAATTTGTCCTTTTCAATAAGTACTGAATGGGTAAAGAAATGTATTGTATCATTCAAACGGCATTGAAATTACCTTTCCATTGATGCCTATAGTTTACAAGAAGTAAATTCAAGTTATGAGTATACTTAACTTTTATTTTGTCAAAATACATATGCCGACCACTGTACTGTTGGTAGACCTTATATTTCTTACAATTCCCGACACTGCCTTTTAAAAAAAAGTTTAAAGAAACTAAAATATCATAAAATAATATTGTTTAGTTCAAAATTATTTTTTTAGGTATTCAGAAACTGGGGTCACCTTGGCTCTTGTATGAGATCCATGATGCTGCGCTCGAATTCAACTTTGACGAAATTGCTGTCGGAATTCGAGTGCCTGGCCAAAAGATTGAGCAGCTTCAACAGCAGCGAGTTCTCCAGCTTGCCGCCCGTTGAAAAACACACACAAAATCACACAGAACAGTTCTCAAACACGATTTAAAATTTGGTTCTTAATTTATTTTAGAGTTATTTGCTAGTTAAAATGGGGGACGAGACACAGACGCATGGACAAGACGAAACGAAATGCGCCAAAAAGTGCAGCGTTCATAATGGCTGAAGATATAGTTCGAATTAATCCGTTATTCCGCACAGAAGACACCGATTAACAGAGAACGAGAGATTTAATCCAGATAAAGATAGAGCTTTCGAAGCTTTCAAAAATGCCTTGAGAGATTATCAAGAGCAGCGGTATCAAAAAAAAAGAAAACGTTAACGTTTAAATATATCACAAGGAAAACACAACCGTTGCGCAGGAGCAGCAAAGGAAAACTGACTGACGGGACCTGGAAAATCTCGGCAGGCAGGAGGATTTAAGAACGCTGCAGATGACAACAAACAATGGACCAGGAAAATGTTGGCCAGGAGTGGAAAATTGACAAACAATGGGTCAGCCGTTGAGGGTGAAGGTGAACGTGAGCCGCTCGCTCACCTTATAAAGGTGCAAATGGATGGAAGAGCGGTGCGGGGGGAGGATGGGCAGGAGCAGAAGGATCTGACGCACAAAAGCAACAATAACAGTCCTTTTCATGCGTGTTTTCAGTCGCGCAGATGCAGATGGAAGACGGCAAATGGCAGAGGAAGCTGTCTTCTTACACGCAGAGAAAAAACATAAGTTAATTATAGTAAATAAAATTTGTAATAATAATATGAGGGTATTTTTAAAATGATGGCATTTTTTATAGAATTTCCTAAGTGAGATTAATGGATTACAATAACTATAATCTTTGAAAATGTTTTAATAAATTATTTTGATAAATAAAATGGTACTTTTTCAAAGGTCTATCTACTGTTTTTGGTTAAGAAATGATCAAATGAAATAAGTTTCCCCTTTATAAAGATTTTTTTCTTCATTTTTGTGAGTAATATATTAGGTGTGTTGAATATCCTGTTCCCAGTGATATGAGTTGCGATAATAGAAATGCATTAACATACATCGATTTCTGAATTAAATAAAACAGGATTCCGTTTTATAAAGATTTGTATTTTAATATCCTCTTCCTAATGATATTAGTTTCAATAATAGATGTTTTACTTACTATAGGTACGAAAGGGTATCCACCAAACGATTCCCAAATTTTAAGGACATCAATTAGTAACATCCATCGATTTCTGAATAACATATTTGTAATATCCTGTTTTTGATATCAGTTTAGAAAATACAGGTCTTACTTTCTGTTAATATGTAAGGGTATCTACCAAGTGATTTTCAAACTTTAAGGACATTAATTAGCAACATCCGTTGATTTTCGATTTTTTCACCGTGCACAACCAAGCGTTGAAAAAGTCGGAAAATCTGTGCAAGGCTGCGCCACACGAGCGATTTACAGCTCAGCTCAGCTCGACAAGGTTGAGATTTTCAAGGTGCTGCCCGTTTTCTGCGGCTGCTGGCGATTTGATGGCCATCATCAAATCCAGCTGAAGGACCTTCAATGGGCCTCGTGTGCGTGTGCGAGTGTGCGAGTGTGTAACTGTGCTGGAAATGAGTGTGAGCCATCAAAAAAAGGTTGACGCAGCTCGTCAAGGTGAACAAACCGTAGACCGCGTTTTTAGCACTCGGTAAAGCCGCTTTATTCAATTTTTAGTGAGTGTGCCTTAATGTTAATGACATTGATTTGGCATTGGGGCCTCAAGCTCTCCCTTCCCCCTCCATCGCCATCCAAGTATACCTATCCACACACCAAGGGCCCAGAGCCAAAATTTTTTTGTTTGCTTATGACATTGAAAATCATTTGTTTGGCGCCACAAGGCGAATGACAAAATCACACAAGTTGGGGCAAAAGAAGGTTAAGCTTGGGAACGAAAAGCAGTCAGAACTTCATAATCGAATAGAGGCAGCCAAAGGTGGAAGCTATGAGTCATCAGAAACAGTTTCCCAACTATCCAAACAGAAATGATATATGAAAGAAAATATCTTTGTAATTCCAGATGGTAATTCATTGATTGGAGATTGTAATAAAAGTCAAATAACTATACCTGACCTTAAGTTTTAATGGTAAATAAGATGGTTATTTATTTACTGAAAATTGTAATAAAAGTCATATACCCTTTTGCTAATTTAAAAATTAAGGAAAAACAGTTTGTAAACACAGACCACCCTCTCTAAAATAGTATTAACAATAGTCATAACTCTGTTTAAAGGTTCCATGTAAATAAATTCAAATTGTTTGGCCAACACACACACCTCGGCGTAGATCCCATCTCTTCCCAACCTTTTCCCTTAGTCATTCCATTAGTTTTGCTTACTTAGCCACCAGAAACCAATAGTTCTGCTGCAGAATATACCCACATACCATGTGAGTGGTCTAAAGGATCCGAGGGCCCAGAGGTCTGAGCAAATATCCGCCAGCTGGGATGCGACGAATGCAGTTGGTCACGGATCGAGGGAATCGGAGAAGAATTTCGACACAGAGATAGGTAGAATTCTTCTCCCCGGGGGTTCCACCTCCGTTTGTGTGGGCTCTTCGATCAAAAAGAACGTGAATTTATGACAAATGAAGGGAGAGCACGCGTTAAAGAAATTTAATAAATCGTTTTAGCCAGGAAAAACTGGTTTACTTTGGACTTGATGGGCAGCTGCTCATTGGGAAAAAAAAAATGAAAGACTATGGCTTTTCACCAAAAGAAACGAAAAAAGGAAAGAGTTATATAATTCGCAAGCGACTCGCTTTGGCGCTTTCCACACTTCCGGCAACTTTTCATTAGCATTTAAATGAAATTTGATAAAGGCACCAACAACAAAAGGCAATAATAAACGAAACGAACAGCGGCTGAAAATGGTGGAAATTTTTCATTTTTTTACAACAAATTATCGCATGGCTTTTCACTTGGCGTTTTCACCAACAACAAAAGCAGCAACAAAGGCTCCTTTCACTCGCCGCCTAAACAACAACAAATGAGTTGAGTTGAGTGAAAAAAAAACGCTTTTCAGTTGTCGCCGTTGTTTTCGAGCCAAAAGGAAACGCTTTTCTTTGCTTTTCTTTTGGTTTTTACATAAATGCGGCGCCGCCGTCGCAAAAACACAGATGCAAAGATACATTTTTTTTTTGTTTCATCTTTCAGTCGCCAGCGAGGGAACGAAGAAGAAGAAGCGACGGCGGCGGCAATTTAATTTAAATAATGTGAACTTTCATGCCAATGAAAATGATTTCAAAAGAGAAACTCAACGCAGTCCAACTCCCAAAACAAACTCGACAACTTCACTTCCGCTACAAATGCAACGGAGGCAACAACACGGGCAACGTCGGAAAAGCAACACGAGCAACATCTTGAACAACGAAAAACAACAATGATGACACCCACCCAACCCACCAAAAAGAGTTAGCTTAGGCACACGGAAAAATTAGGGGGGTTAGGGGTTAAGAGGGAGGTAACGATCTATAATGAAGGATCATAATGCTGATCATTTAAGGCCTTAAAAATTACTTTAGCTAACAAAACTGGGTAATTTTTAGGTTTTTAACATTTCACATTTCAAATTAGGAGTAAAAATAATAGATAAATTATGTTCGATATCGATATTTAAATACAAATACTGTTTTTAATATTTCTTCAGCTGTATACAAGTAAGATTTTAAATACAAAGAGAAGTTTGGATATTAAAACTAATACCGATACATTTACGGTTCCGAAGGGAAACAATCAAATACATCATATCATATCATATGATATCATATCATCATATCAGCCAAATCATATATAATGTTTAACATATCATAAGTATGTAATTCTCTAGGACTAGTATTACACATACTGACTCTAACTCTATAACTATCAATAACTAAACACCCTACGTAAATATTTATAAATACAATAAAAAAAGTTTGGATATTAAAACTACAAACGATATTTAAGGATCTGTAGGAAAACCCTAAAATTGATACAAGTTCTTTACAACTGGTATAACTAACTCTAGCTCTACAACTAACAAAGCTAATCCCCAATTTTTAGAGTGTGCTAACCACTCACGACAACTCGAAAATCTTTCTCCAATCTCCCCGTGGAGTGTCAACAGTTTGACGCATATTAATTTTAAAAACTCCCACGCTCAACATTTCTTTCGGTTTCTTCGCTTTGGCTGGGTTTGTTTTCGTTTTGGTTCGGTTTGGTTTGGGTTTTGTTATTTTTTTTTTTCTGGTGGGGTTTCGTTTTGGGTCTTTCACTCAAGAGTTGGTCGTCGGTCGGCGATTCGATGCGTCGTCCATTTGCCTTTGGAGTTACTTTGTAGTTGGTATTTCAGCGGAGGGAGAGAAAGCTCAGGCCCCCAGCTTGGCGTCTCGCTCTGTCTCGCTCTATCGCTGTTGCCCTCGCACTCGCACTCGCAGTCTGCAGTTTTGCCTGCAGTTTTTCGTGAAAGTCGATTCGCAGTAGTCGCTGTTGTTGTTGTTATATAAAGCGTACGAAATCATGTAAGTAGAGTGAAATTTGCCTGCTGTATTTCTTTTCTTCGCTGCCTTGTTTGGCTTAAGCCTATGCGATTGTTTTTCGCACTAATGAAAACAATTGAAAGTTGTGGAAAATTATGTTTCCATAATTATACCCTTAAATGATTCGAGTTTTCCAATGCATTGTTTACATTCAACCAATTAATGGATCAATAAACTTTGCTATAAGAGGTGAACATTGAGAACGTACTACTATACTATAATATCGTTTTGAGGTTTGTACGACTTTGGATCTGATCTCATTTCGAGAAATCTTCACCGAAAAACCATGTCACAATAAAAATCGCGTCCCATTTTCCACGCATAACTTTAATGTTGTTAATTTTTACATAACTGCTGTTGCTTGCTTTTCGGATTTCAAATGCTAATCAACGTGTGTCACACTTTGTGTGGCCAAAAAACTAGGCCGTCACAAGCCAAAACCAATTTGCTACATTTGTTTGTCACTTTTTTTAGGTTTGTTTGGGGATTGCAGCATAAATGAAAGTTTGTGCTTGTGTTAATCACGAATAATAGTGAGGGGAAAACATATTTCGATTACGTAAAAAATAGCGACGGGCAGCATTGGAAATGAGATGTAACTATTTGGGTGACGGGCACTGTGCATAAAATTAGCATAGGGAAATCAAGCCAAAGAAACTTTAAAGAGGGAATCTCAAAAATATAAAATAAACTTTTTTTTTAAAATCGAAAAGAACACCAATCGATAGATCTACTTAGAATATATTTTAATTTTTCAAAGAATGCTTCAGTAATATAAAATTCTTTATCTATATTTAATATAACAAACCAATCTTTGATTTAAGTTTTGAAATGATTTCATAAATCAATGAAATATCTGTGATATACATATTTTTATAAACTATAAACACATTGATTACCTACTACTATCAAAATATTTTTAATAAAAATCAAAGTTTTAAAAGGTTCCAATAGCATATCATTTTTTTAGTGCGCAGGCGCGTGGGCGTTATAACGCCGACGCCGGCAGCGCAGTCGGCAGCGAGTTTCACCCGAAGCGAAAAATACGAAAAGCTAAACCCGAATCCCGAAGCTCGAAACGAGAGCAAGTTTGCTGACAGCGGAACGAGACTTTATGTAATCGTAAAAACTTGTTTAATGACGTAGCTCCAAGCCGAGCTCCAGAGATCTCTCTTAACCACGCTCTTAGCTTCTCTTAACCGAAAGCACGTTGTGGTTTTAGCGCGTGGCTTAAACATACATACAAACATACACATACGAATATATCACTTTTTACCAGCTGCTTTTGTTGGATAATAAATTTTCACAAGCAAACAAGTTTTGCGGGCAGAGCAGAAATGAAATCAATAAATTAATAATAAACCACATGTTGTGTGCCCAATTTTCATTGAAACGTTTTGGGCCAAACTTTTTAGCTTGTTTGCATTTTGCCGCTTTTACCTCTTTCTCTGCACTTTCTAAACAAATTGTGAGCGAGAGAGAAGAAATTGGCTTTCATGCGTTTTCACATTTTGTTTTTGTCGTGCTTTCTTTTTTCTTTCTTTTTTTTTTGTGGCGTTTTGTTGGGATTTCTACTACTTTTTCTTTAGGCGCAAGCGTCGTGATCTTGTTGGCTTTAAAGATCTTCTTTTTTATTGGCTTAGAAATTCTTGCCTGATTTCTTCGAGAGATCTGTATCTGTTCTAAATAAAATGTGGGTTGAGTGAAAGACCGGGGCGAGATTTTCGGTTTACGATTATTGGGTGAAATGTGCTAAACGAAGTGAAAACTCTGGGCCGAGAGTTCAATTATGGCAAAAATATACAAATTTGTACATGTTTTTAGTTTAACAGCAGTTAGGTTATGAATATAATTTCACTATTTTTGAAAGTTTAACATTTTAAATAATTTATTAAACAAAATGGGGAGACAACCAGAAAATTTGGAAAGTTGCAATGCAACACAACATGATCTGTTAATAATTTCTGGAATTCAGGCTTTTTGGGGAAAGGAATTGGCTAGTTAAACGGAAGCCCGAATTGCATAATGTTGCAGCAACATGTTGCGGGGCCATAGAGCAACATGACCAGTAAAAATAAAAATCGAGCCCTTTCACAGCGAAAATCAGTCAAGCAAACTTCCCGTCTCTTCCCATTCGAGCAGATAAAACACAAAAACCGCATAGCGAGACCAAAGGGAAGACCCCCAGACCCTGTATTCGAAAAGCAGGAAGGGGTTTTCGGCTTTGAGGTTAAAAACTGGTGCGGAAACGCCTGATGGAGCGAAATTGGAACTTTTATGAGCACTATTAAGGCTTTAAAATCAATATTGTTTATGTGTATATCGTAGTTTAAGGTGATTTTATTTTAAAAACTTAATCTTTTTATTTTAAATAAGGAATATACTTCAGTTTCCAGAATAACTAAGGTTGGTAAACACTTTTTCCTGATAATAAATTCCTTTAAAAAACCCAATTATTTTCAGAGTAATGAATACATGTTTCTTCTATACACATATGTTTTCTTAAGTAAGGGCGCCGACGTCAGTCGAAAGCCAGCTGATAAAGAGCAGTCCGCAATCAACGGCCCATGACTCAGATTTGCCAGTCGGCGGCGTCTGGGACAAAGAACATTTTTTGTTCGAAACACTCCGTAGATTATCGGGCAATTTGCAGCAAGGCCAAAGAAAATGAGCAACAAGTGCACGAAATTCAGAACGCAGCCCTAGTGAAAAGTGAATAAGAATAGGGTAAAAAAAAAACATAATAATAATAACAATTACTGGCACATGGTCAAAAGCATTAAGAAAGAAACCAAGCACGAGCCATGGTCTCGATTCTGCAGCTCTCTTCTTCAATGACAAAGCAGCAGTTGTTGTAGATGTTGCTGCTGTGCTGTTGCTGCTGCTGCTGTGCTGTTGCTGCTGCAGCTGTTTGCTGACCCCAAATGACAAAGGTTGGCACGCAAGTCGCCCACGCCCATTAATTAACCGAAAATTGAGAGCCACTCAAACAAAAAACAAGAAAAAAAAAAAGATAAAATACAGTAGAAAGAAGCCCCCATCCCTCCATCAGCATTTGTGTTTACCAAATTGTTATATTTTCTGTTCATCTTTTTGAGGTTAGGCGAACGCCTTTTGGGGTCACCGTGTGAAAGCAGCTACAAGAACGAAAAGGAGAGCATGTCGGTGCGAAAGAGAAAGCCTGCACTCGCCGCGAAAGAGACGGAAAGAGATATAGCTGGCTATTAAGGGTGGCTGATATATACTGAGGGAACTTAATTACTTAAGTTCTATTTATTCGCCCCGGGGAAAAGTTACGACATTTTCCAGTTCTCGATGGGGCGGCAAAGTGTAGTAGTATAGTATAGTATAGTATAACGGATGGTTCAGGGTGATCAATAGAATTAGTAAGCAAATCATCAAGTTTCCACACTGAAGAAACCAATTACTTACGCAAGTAAGGTCATCTGAAAAAACCATCTAGGTTACCCCGAGGCTGTTTGCTACAACCGAAACGAACCAAAACTACAAGTCATAAAAATTAAATATATACTATATAATATATACATATGCATATATGCATATATATACTGCCTTCGTCAAAACTTTTACAAAACAAACTGTTGTTTGTTCGGCGGTTCTGTTTGTTGTGGCCGTAACTCAAGGATGTGACAATGGTTACTCGAAATGTGGCCCAGAACGCAAGTAGTTCAGGGTGCAAAAGGTCCTGGGAATTAAACTGGGTCATCAGCACACTCTGGGCCACACATCTCAAGTGGATTTCGGTTTCCAATTGGAGGGCTAACGATTGTTGACACGGGTTATTGTGGGCCAGTTTGCTATACCGACCAATTACTTGTTGCTAAGCTGGGCCAATTGGAGAGCTCAGTCAGGGGTTATTGAAAAGGTTCTTATAGAGTGCACCTTGAATAACTCTTTAACTTAATATATTAAGTTAAATTAAAAGCATTTGGTAGTTTTCATAAGATTTTAGTTTCAAGTGTTTTTTGTTTCTCAACCAATCAGATAATGCTTTAAAGTTCAACTTTTGTCATTTACTGATCGGCAGACATTCAAGACCACCTACTTATCATACAAATAGTATGGTATATAGCTACTGCTATTTAAAGTAGGTGTAAATGGCTCATATGCACAAATGCCAATGGTTGACATTTAAGTAGCCATAATATTTATGTAAATTTATCTAAGACCTATTCTGTCTTCTTATAATTACTATCTAAAGGGTCGTTTATAAGCCAATTGGTGTGGTATATTTACCTTTTATCACAGAAATTTGCGGCGGCGTTACAAAATTCCTTAGAATTGGGGCATTTAACTAATAATACTAGGCACAGAGGAGATTGTTGTGGTTGCTGTTGATTGTTGTTGCTGCTGTTGCTGTTGCTGTGGTGTTGATGATGGCTGCTGCTGCTGCTGTTGCTGTGGTGATGGTGTTGCTGCTGCTGCTGTTGCTGCTGTGCAGGATGGGCGCAATTATAGTGTTGCTGTTGTACCGACGATTGCTGATAGGAGGATGACGAGGAGGATGATGACGATGTGGATGCGGAGGAGGAGGAGGATGCACTGAGGGGATGGTGATGTTGCTGCTGGTTCAGATGCCGCCTGATGGACTGATTGATGCGATTCGTTATGGAGTTGGTCAGCGCTGAGTGATGGCTATGCAGATGGTGTGATGAAGAGGAGGATGATGAGGCGGCCACTGAGGAGGAGGAGGATGATGAGGAGGAGGAGGCGGCTCCGAACAGGCGGCTGGCAATGATGCTGTTGCTGTGGTGATTGCTGTTGCTGCTGCTGTTGCTGCTGCTGCTGCTACTGTTGCCGCCGTTGTAGTGCGTATTGCCCGCACAGGCGCTGCTGCAGTTGTTGGAGGAAATCGCACTGGACGAGGGCGAGGGGGCGGACCGGGTTAGTATGTGTTGCAAGTTGCTGCTGCCGAATGCCGCCTGCAATATGTTGCTGGGTGTTGCCAAATGCTGCGCCAGTGTTGCCGAGCCACTTCTACTGGTTGCTGCCGCTGCAGTTGCTCCACTTTCGTAATTCAGGTGACCCAAATGCTGTTGCAAAACTGAAGGCGCAGCTTGCTGTGGTGTTGCTGTTGCTGCTGGCGTGTGTGGGTGGTGTTGCTGCTGCTGCTGTTGCAGCGACGATCTGCGCAATAATACTGGTGGCGTCGATATCAATTGCTGCAGGCGACTGCAGTTGCCGCTGCTGCTGCTGCTGGGTGCTGCTCCTGTGGCGACTGTTGCTGCTGTCGCAGATGTTGCTGCTACAGATGTTGCCGTTGCAGTTGCAGTTGCAATTTCAGGCCCATTCTGCGGCTCTCCGTTCTCGCAGCAACAATTATCGCTGGTAGCAGGTTGCTGCTGCTGCTGCTGCTGTTGCTGCTGCTCTAAATTCTCATTTTCATAGATTTCATGCACACTTCGCTTTTTCTTGATTTTCACATAGGGCTCAAACATTTTACAATTTTTATTGCAAACACTGCGATAGCACACTCACAAACACACCTTTTTTTTTGTATTTCGTTTTCTATTTGTTATAAAATATACAGATTCTCTGGGTTTGTAAAAAATTGCTCAACTTTTGGGGTGCTTATAAATTTTTCATTTGCACAAATCTCTTTGTTGCCACATGCCGTTTGCTTGGTATTTTAGTTGCCTTACGATTTGTATAATTTTCGAGTGTGTGCTCGATTTTTTGTTTCGAGTAGTATTTGATTGGATTTTTGTGTTGAATTTTTTTATTTTCTTATATTTGGTGGGCGACACACGAAGCGAGAGAGAAGGCGAATCGTATCGAGTCGAAATCGCAGTCGAATCGAGCGCTGAAAAACGAACGAACCGCTCCGCTTGAAAAGTGCGCGTGAAATGAAGTCGAAATGAGCTGAAATTTGAAAATACAGAAATTTCCGCCGACGCCGACTGCGACGCTGACTGCGTAACGTAAGAGTCAGCAAAACGTAAGCCACCGCAAAGAGAGAGAGAGCAGCACTTGCGACGCCTGCTGCGCTGCCCGTTTCAGTTCCCACTTCGTTTCGTTTCGTATCGCTTCTCTCTCTGCGCTTCACCATGAACACACACGCACACCTACACTTTCGCTTGGCTTTGTGTGAGGTCGATGAGCACATATGGAAGCGAATGGGAAAGCCCCGGGGGAGGGGGTCGATAAGGAGGTACCCTTTATGACATTTAAATGTACTTTTAGGTCCTTGAGACTTATACAATGGATCAAAGCCTTTAGCTCTATAAAAAGTTTTAAAAACCTAAATTGTTCAGCTTTGTCTAAAGGAAAAAGTGATCTTTTATTATAATGTGTATTGTCCATAGCAGTAAAACATGTAGTTAGACTAATGGTATAATGACATAGAAATATTTTTTTTGGATCCTAGTGTTTTTGATACAAAGTTTATACACAGGGGGTCGATAAGGAGGTACCCTTTATGACATTTAAATGTATTATTAAGGCTAGGACTTTTAGATGGAAAGAAATAATAAAGTATCAAAGTCCCTAGCTCTATGTAAAGTTTTAAAAACCTCAATTTATCAGCCTGACCCTTTATTAAAAAATATACTTGTTATACCTGTAAAACATGTAGTTAGACAAATGGTAAAAGGACATAGGGATAATGTATTGGTTCTTAGTGTTTTATGATACACAGTTTTATTTACTTAAATGTACTTTGTATTATAATAATTATCTAATGGAATTCCAAAATTCGATTTACCATTGAAAGTTAAGGAAATCAAGGTACACAACATTTAACCAACAATTTGTTGTACCTTAGGATCATCGAATGTTTTTTAGCACAAAGAACACAGTGTTTTGTGTATTTATATTGTCTACTTTAAACAAAACTCAACTTCCAATTAGACGGCTTCAATTTATAGGACACCTCATTCTATTCTACAAATACTGGGTATCACAAAAGGAAGCAACCATGTGAGTGAGAGAGAGGGCGAGAGCTAGCGAGAGCGAGAGAACACAGCGACACTGAAAATCGAGCGCAAGTGCAAAGAGCGAGAGAGGGCGAGAGCAAGTCAGAGAGAGTGAGAGGGAGACGGCGTTTGAGGGCCAGCTGATAAATGGTTGCGCGTGTGTGGCGCACATTGCGTATACGCGATTTCAAGTGTGGGTGCGCGTGTGGTCGCAGGACGGAGGTTACTTTTGCCGGCGGTCCTTGGTAAACGGTAATCACTTGGTCACAGAGGCGGTCCGATCCGGTGAGCCCCCTCCCCTGCGACCACCTAGCCTTCTGCCGCGTCCTTCAAGGGCTTCCTATTTACAAACATATGTATGTACAGATATACATTCCCATACGCACAGGGCTATCGAAAATGCGGGGCCATGGGAAAGACATCAAGGATTATAGGTACCAATATCTGAATAGCCTCCATCTCCATACACTTAAACAAATTAGTGTAGAAACCTTCGTTTTTTGTCCTTGAAAAGCTTGGAGAAATATTTGGTTCTATACAAACTGCTCATATTGAACGACCTTCTAGATAAACCATTTCTAATATGAATCCAAGTGAAATATATCCCATTTTTAAAGCTAACAGTTCTGAAAATCAGTTGCTAAAAGTTACACATTGTTAAATATGATAATCTGTTTAATCTAAACCTGATATAGATCTTAAAAATTAAGAATTTTAATTTAAACTACTTATTTCTTCAGACGTATTTTAAGAACAAAGTTGATTAAAAGTTATTAAGGGACTAAAACAACAAAAGCCTTTTTTTTTTTTAGTGCATTCTGCCTGTTGTTCCTTCACAGTTGACTTTGGAACGCCCTATCGACGGGGAACGTAAGCTGTCGTCCTTTGTCAGCAAATGTTTTTTCCCCATTTTTTGGGTGGCGGTGGCACATGGTGCTTGTACTCGGCTTGTTTGTGTGTATCCAAATGGGGCGTTGTCGTTGTCGGTGGCATTAGCCATCCAACCACGAGTATATAGGAACCAGCAACACATGTCGCTGGCAGTCGCCCATCATCACAATACTCTGGCGGGGCCACCCAGCTGCAGATTTTTCTTTCAGCCGGCGTGTTCCCGCCTCACTCCGCCACTACTCCAAATCCACTTCATCCACTTCCCACTCCTTTCCACTCCGATCCATGGCAGGCCGCAGCAGTTTTCCACTTGCAACAATTGCATGTGCAACAGCAACAACTTCTTGGGTGCACAGAAAAAAATAACTCAAGATTGGTACACAATTCACAAATTGATTAAATGTTGCAAGTATTAGAAGGGAAAGTAAGTTTTATAAACGTGTTCCTAAAATTTGAGATTGACTAGGAACGCTAAATTGAATACACTTGAATACACATGCTGAAGTTTAAAAAAAAAAAAGGAATTTTTTTTTAAATATAGATTGATTTCCAAAAAAATATCAAATTTTTAATACGTTGTTGTGCATTGTACGTGTTGCGGCAGAGATAGAGATGAGATGACCGCTGCTATACAACCTTTTATGCTATAAAGATGATTGATACCCAATATGTAAAAATCGTAGTACTATTTTGACACCTTTTATTTAAAATCATATAAAATATTTCACCTTCATCCATTAATGAGTAAGTCATAAGTAAAATTTTTGTCAGTGCACGTGGGCCAGTGCAACTACACTTCACATGCCAACACTCGGCACATTCGTCTCATTTATGGCGTGCAAATTAGCATAGGGCCAAAAGGTCTTCGTGTGTGTCCTTTAGGGCCACGGTGGCCACACACACAATACCTAAAACCCAAGACCCAAGACCGAAGACCAAAGACCATATCCCGTGTCCGGATCGCATCAGTTTCAGCTTCTGTCCGCCTCGCAAATCATGTGTGTGTGTGGCTTGGTAAGTGGTAAGTGAGTGCTTGCCTGCTCATTAGTTAGATGGTCTCGTAGGCAGTTCAGTTCCTCTGACATTGCCAGAATGTGTGAAAATTGGACAGTAATGCGGCCCTCCTTGTAGTTGTTGCTGGTGTTTGGTACATAAGACCATCACCCTTTGAAGTTGCGACGCTGGAGGTGTTGAAAGTAGCAACTACGACTTGTGGGCGGGGGTCGGCAGCTTGTGAAATTGGTTGGGTAATTGAGTTATGGTCCAAAATTTCAACTAGTTTGGACAGCAATACAATTATGCTTAAAAGTGGCACTGCAGACATTTTAGAGGTTAAAATGAACAGAGAAATGATTTAGCAAGTTTCAATTTATGATGAATTTCAGCGAAAAGTAATATAAAATAAAAACTCAAGTTCTAGTTCTCATCAGGCAATAACATCTAGGAAATTACCATCAAAGGTTTCCAAAGGTTCATGGACTATTAAATAAATCAAGCGAAATTCCAAGGCGATCTCTCATAAAAAATACATTCAAAGGTCTTTTTTATATTTCACTATATGTGTGCTTGCTCGATCATCACGATCAATTTCAAAGTTATCACCGCCCACTCGGCTAATTATGCCACAGTGTCTATATAAGGGGGATATGTCTGTTATGTTAATATTTGATGCCGAATTGCTCATCTTTGAAATCAAAGGCCGGCGGAGACGGACGTTCAGCGACCTTTGGGCATTTTTATTTTCGATCCGCCAACTGGAGGCGTTCGGTTCAACTTCCTTTCCATTTTTGCGGAAACATTAAACAATCTCAACTGGTTCACCTTTCCACTTAGTCATTGAATCTTCAATGAGTCTCAATTTCATTGGGACTTTCACATTGCCCAGCTGACCCCTGCTGCTCTTTTCCCTCGTCTATTTATCCTCTCTCTCTCTATCTTTATCATCAATCGATTTTCAATGGATTTTTGTGTTGTTTTAGGAATAGAAATTTCGCCTAATGCTTTCCAATGTATATGTTGTGTGTGTTTGGCTGCCTCTGTGTGTAGTATATGGCGATATTGCAAAATGCTCATGCACATGATTTACTTGACACTAATTTCCATAAATAAAACAAAAGTTTAATAACATCGCCCCTGCCGCTTCAATGGGTCGCTGACAATAACCCAATTTTCAATCAAGGCGGGCGCTGTCGTTACCCAGGCACAGTGGTTTCCATACTTTAATGGGTTTGCAAAAATATTATCAAAAAGTTGTTGGGTTGAAGCAAATATTTCAGAATTTTAGGCATTTAATCTATGACTTTGTGGTCGATTGTTTCAAATTGAAATTTTAATTCATCACTTTTAGGCTTTTTTTTTTACCAATATTGCAGTGTGACCATACAATCAAAAATAATAAACATTAAAAGGTTATTTTTACACAGTGCGACCATGCATCTGAAAATAAGTCTAAACAAGACAGCAACATTTCCGAGATCATTCTTAAATGAAAGCAAGCTTGCGGACTTTGCTAAACCAACAAGCTGTCAAACTTTTTATGCAGTCGTATAAAAAAACATAAAAACATCAATTGGACACACTGCTTTGATTGTTAATGGACGATTACTCATTTATGTCCGCATTTTGAGCACGGTGCAACATTGTAATCACCTCAGATGACAAAACTGAAATCGAAGCAATCAAATCTGGAGGCTGCTCTCTCGGCCGATTATTGCGTGGGTCGTTTTTGGTGCGTTGACGAAAGTGTTAATTGATTCGATTGCCCTCGATGTGAAGTGAGGTGGTTTTAGGGAAGCCCAGCAAACGTTCGGCTGCACAGATTTAAGCCAGCGATTAGCGTGTTACGAGATGGCTAAATCGAGTTGCATCCGTTAGATGCGAGAAATGTAGTTGTAAAGCTGGCGCGAAAAGATATTGAGATACGGCATCCGAATGGGGGGAAAAAAAACGCTGCCGTGGGATATAACTTCCGTACTCGTGCCGCGGGTGAAACTTTTCGGAGAGCGAGAGAAAGCGACTGCAGGGAAAGAGACGGGACGAGAGCGACTTTTCGTAATCACTTTGCAGCAATTGGCGTTTTGGTTCGGTTTCGGTTTTGTCGGTTTGAACACAACGAGAAATTTACATTTCACATTTTCACAATCTTTTTATTTTTTCTTTTTTTTTCTCCTTTCTTCCCCCCTGCGTTGCTCATGTAACAAATGAGTGATTGGAGCAGCTTTCCGCATTTCACACACTCACAGAGGAGCACCGGCGATCATAGAAATCTGCGCTTTGTCGTCATCATTGACATCGTCTTGGCCTGGCTTTTTCGGATTTGCTGCCTTTTCCTCCGCCTTGTTGCTTTCTTTTCGTCGACGGCTCTGGGAGTTAATTGTTTGGGTAAAATCTGTTAAGGGGCCAATTTTGTAAGTGAGATTAATAGGAACGTGGGATGTGGATGGCTTAAGGCTTTTCGATTTACTGGGGTTAACTTGGAATGATTTATTAAGCCTATACAAAATCGCAGTCTTAAGTTAAGCTAAAATATATTTATTTACTCAATTCAAAATACTAAACTTAGGGAAAATGTAAGGCTTTATAAACTCTAATATGATTTATTTCTTAGTTTTTAGTTTTGTAAATTGAAAAAACATCCTATGGCGGTTCAATGAACAGTGTTCATCCTATTTATTATAATATCTAGAGCACGTATCCTTTGACTAACATACCATACTATATTCTCTTTAATCGTTTACTCCAAAAATACCCATTATACACTGATTATACACTGACTTTATACAAGTACCATAAGGAAATACCTACTTGCTTCAGTTAAAGGAGTGATTAGAGGACATTACACCGAACTTATACTATTATTTGTTTGGATTAATGATTGCAGCACTTACTCACAATTTCCTTACTAATTGAGGTCGTTTTATGTCCCAACTCAAAGCCACTCGGAAATTGGACGAAATCTGTGTGATTTGATCGCTTTCGGTTGATTGCTCCGATGTTTTGTAACAGAGATCAGCTTTTTTCCGGCCCATTCCCTGTCACGCGCCTATCGAAATCTAGTCCAGTGATAAATCATAAAATGATTTACAATTCGGGTACGCTCCGATTCGATTTGTATTTGCGTTTGTCTCTCATTTTTTTTTCGTAACCCAAAACCAAACCCATTTTGGCCCGGCTTTTATTGGCGGCTAATGGGCAGGGGAAAGAAAAGTGTTGCCAGGCAGTGAGTTTCACTTGGCCTTGGGTCGAATTTTTATTACCTTTGTGGTTTGGATTATACAATAATTCCGAGATGTCGAAAAGAAGCATTACAGGTAGTAAGCCAAATGCTGATTGCATTTCCTGTGGTCCAAATGGGATTCTCGGGAAGCAAAGACAAATTGCCAATGTCACAACGTCGTAAAATGTGCAAAAAGTCTTTTAGCATACACAATTTGTCCAGACTGGGGATCATCGCACAATGTATTCGTCAAGAAAAAATTAAAAAAAAAAAAACAAGAGGAGAGGAAAAATAAACAAAGTCGAAGGTAATCCAAACTGGAGACAAAGCGATCATTCAAAGCGAGGCGAAGAACACCCAGGATGGGATTTTGTCAGATCTTATCTCGGGCCTCAAACGAAAATGTCAAAACATCCCATCCCATTCCATTGGGTAATTGTGTGGAAGGTAAATTATGAAACTGTCGTTTCGGTCGGGTTCGATCTTGGCCTGGCTAAAAATGGCATCCGGGCTGTATAATATATAAGGCTGCATACATATATATCCCGCTGCTAACCGCAAGAATGGCAAAATGGGCAGAAGTCGTACAAGTGGCTGGAGGAATGGATCTAAAGATGTGCATCCCACGGCGTTTGTTTACGCTCATTAAACGTGAAAAGGTGCCACCCGAATAGGCAAACTGGCCGGGACCTCCGGCCGCGAAACCTTAGCACCTGTAGCTGTAGACCAAGACGAGTCTGCAGAAGACTCTGCTTTGCTCTGCTCTGCACTGCTCTTTTCTGCGTGTGTGGTCTCTTCGAAGAACAAACAACCGACCAACAACCAACAACCACCCCTTTCTCGTTCTCGTCACCATTCTCCATTCTTGGCCGCAAACAATTCTCTAACAATTACGCCTCAATGGCATATAATTCAATCTTCTGCTGCCTTTGCTCTTTTGTCTGATGGATGTGTGATGGATACCTCCCAAAGAGGAGGGCGGAATGCAAAGAACACACACACACCACACATCACATTGTCTTAATACCTTATAGCCAGGTGTGGATTGTGTATCTGTATCTGGCCATCTGAATCCGTATCCGTGTATCAGCGGCTAGGCTAATTTGAAGTGCGTGCGTCGTGGACTTCGTGTGTGGCCCGAGGACCTGGGATCAGGGAAGAACTGGGAAACTGGGACCACAGTGAATACCCATTCAGTGGGAAATCAATTAAGTGAGCAAGGAAATCTGAAAGGATGTTCTTTGTGTTCAAGGATGAAAAGGTTTTGTGTTTGCCTTGGTATCTTTAAGAACAAATAATATTTCTAAACAATTAATCGACTATTAAAATGTACAAATATTATCGCTAAGAAGAGTACCCATAAATATTTTTGTTTTACACATTTTATATCATTTAGTGACAAAACCATATACCATTTTTCCCCACCCTAATCAGTTGCATAATTATATTTTACAACTTCTTAGTCTAAACCTATCCATCATCCACTGTAGCCATCGTGCATTGAGTTCAAATGCCGACTTAAGAGAGCCTTAATAAACGAAAAAAAAAATCCGCCAAGAATGCCTTACCTACTCTTATAAAAATTTCGTGTTTTTCCCTCTTTTTTTCTCGTTTTTAATAATTTAAATAAAAAATGCCACCAAAGTGGTTTCGGGTTATAGCTGGGCAAACATGGCTTATAGTGAAGTGCGAGTATGTGTATACGTTAAGCGCAGACGCAGAGCCTAAACACACTCGTATGGCATATACCATATAGCGTATAGCGATACAAAATACAGGAGAGACGAACAAAGTAAACATGTGAGGCGGCCTCAGTTTTTGACTCTCGAGGAACGAGAACGTCGACGGCTGACGATTCTTGCCACACACGATCATCGAGCGGCGTTGGTGGGCTCTCAAACCCTCGAATCCCGGGGCCTGGAACCACAGACGTCGCGCTCGGACGGTTCCACAGATCCCAGAACCCAGAACCCAGAGAACTCAGAACCCTGACCAGATACAGTGTTGTCGGCTAAAGATTACAGGAAGCAGGCAAGACAAGCATTTAAATTAGCTAATTAGAGACATGATTAATTTCGGTTTTTTTGTTATAAATGGATATGATTAATTTTAAGGGGATATGATTAATACAGGATTAGGATTTATTATTATAATCAAGTATCATCCATTTAGCATTAAATTAATTAATTAAATAATACCATTATACTTAAAATGTTAGATCAAATGAAGGTAAATTTATTTTTAATCACAGACTAACCATTAGATACTAAGACTTATTATTCATAATCAAGTAGCATCCATTTAGCATCGAGTTCGTATTAATGAAATCAGTCCATTATACTTAGTTTTGATTTTTTATAAAATTTCAGATCATTGAAATGTAGGATTACTTATAGTCATTAGATTTAAGATTCTAAGAAATATTATTATAAACAAGTGTCATCCATTTAGCAAAGAGTTTGTATTAACGATATCAGTCTATCAGGTTTAGTTTTGATTTCTTGTATAATGTCTGATCATTGCAAAGTAGGATTAATTTGTATCATAGGATGATACCTTATCTTAACCTTGGAAACCCTTTACATTTGACTGGAAACGAGCCAAAATATCAACGCTGGCCAAAACCCAGAGAGGCCAAAGAGCCAGGCCAGTTGAGGCGGCCAAGAACAAACCTTAAAACTAAAGGCAAAACAAAGCCAACAAGTAGAATCGTTTTGTTTGTCGCAATGACCCCTCCCGTTTTTGTTTGTCTTTTTATGGATTTTATGGCCGTTGCTATTCCGCTTTAATTGTTTTCCCTGGCCCTCAGAACAGTCGTTCCCGTAATCCAAACAGATCAAGTCCAAGGCTTCCTTCGGTTTCCCTTTTTATATTGTTACTGTGCCAGTGCTGCCAGCCATTAAATCCCCTCAGCCTGAAGAAGCTGACCTTTGACACTCGTCTGCGGTTCGGTTGTTTGCCGGGGCGTCGATTAAGGCGGCGGGTAATTAATTTTCCTTTTTTTTATTATCATTCTTATTATGGGGCATTTAGCTTGTAATTAGTGTGTAAAATTAGCCACAGGTTGTTGGGTTGTTTGTTTGCTTCTTGGGTGGCTTTTTGTGTAGCCTGAGGAGCTTGGTTAAGTGAATTCGAGATGCTATCAATTTCGTTGGCGACTTCTTGGTAATAAGGCTTGTACTTTGTTTGCTTTCGCTGGAAAGGAGTCTCGGCGACTGAGCAGTTTGTTTATGGGCACTACTTGAAAGACTAGAGTTTGTTTTAAAGGTTTCCAATTCAAAGTGAAAACAATGTCTAGCCCATAGAAATACCCAATAATTTATAGAAAGACAACACCTTATCAACTCAAGGCTGTCTTGAAAATAATCAGAAATATTAGTTAATAAACCAACTGATTAGAAATTTCATTGAAGTAATCAAAAGTCGATTTTGGCAAACTGATAGCAATGATACCAATGACAAATGGTGTTCTCAAGGGAAACGTTTTCCGGGAAAGAAATGAATAAAAGATGACGAATCACAATGTTTAGGCCAGTGAGAGTTTTATTAAGAAAACGATGGTACTTATATATAAAGTTTGATAAGATTCAGTTCCGAAATCATCGATCTTCACAAATCCTTCTTCCCACCATCACAAAACTTTCAAACAGCTGTTGATCAAATAAAGCCAGACTAACGAAAAAAAGCAAACTGTGAAAAAGAAACGCCAAAAAGCAATCGCCATCGTCAAGGCCCAGTTAAGAGAGTTAACATTACAATGGATGGTAAAAAAAAGTCCAAAAATTAAATACAATTTGGGCGTCTGCGTCTGGCGCCCTAAATGAAGACAAATTGTAAATAAACGTAAATTTTCGAAACGAAAGAGTGAAAACTGTGTGCGGACAAACATTTAGCAGCGGGTTACATAAAAAAAAGGTATGAAAAGGTTTGGAGAGCCTGAAAGATAGATGGACATTAAAAAAGTCTGGCAGAAGAGGAGCAAAAATAAAAAATAACACAAAATGAGGGTTACGCACAATATGCCAAGTTTGGCTTCTGTTGTTGTTGCATGTGTAATTAAGCGAAATTAGGACAATCGCCCCTAAAAAAAAATGAAAAAGAGATGCAAGTTACAATTTTTGTGAGTGTGGAGCCAAGAAAAAGAAAGCCGCGGAAAAAGAGTCGAAAAATGCTCGGTCTTCTGGGAGAGTCGTCTTCGGTTATTTGGCGTCTTCGGATTTCAGAGTCTTCGGCTTCGATCAAACTAAGCCAAGTTTTGTTTTTGTGGCTCATTCGTGTTTGCCGCTTATTACGTTTGTTGCTGCTTTTTATTATTTCTTATTTTTGCTTTTTCTGCCGCTGTCGTGCCCCCTTTTTTGGGGCCATATGGCGACGCCGACTGCGACTGCGACTGCGGCGCCGGCGACGAGGCTTGCACAAAAAACGCGTCGCGCTTGTTATGTAATAGGTAACGAACGGCGTCGCTACGTTTTGTCATTTTGCCGTTTTTTTTTTTGATACCCAATACAGTGGGTAGTATTATTTACGGTCCAAGTTGGCCATAAATAGAAGGAAATTTCATTAATTTATGTCCCAGGAACTCGTTTCTATTTTCCATATATTATTTAAGTGTTTTTTCAGCATTTTTCATTGCAGTTTCTCAAATATATAAGAAAATATTTAATGGCCCCTAAAAGGAAAAAAAAATTTTTTTTAAATATTCAACAATTTTTAAGCAATGTGAAGAAATCATTTTAAAATACAATTATTTTGTTTAAATATTTTATAAGAAGTTCTTAAATTTATTAGTACTAGTTACTTTTTAAATATGCAACATTAAAATATATTTTTTTTAAATGGCTAGTGTAATTAAAATGTTTAACAGTAGACATTTTAAGCTATAATCATTTTAAGATTTGCAACTTTAATTGCTTCAACCTAATTTATACATTTTTAGGGTATTCCCCACATCAGTCTATCCCAAGCCTATCTTTTACTTCTTGTTTATTATTTGTTGCTGTTGGTTTATCGTATATTTTGGTTTCAATTTTTTGAAGTTACCAAAAAACTGAGCTGGCCAAAAAAGCGAATGCAACTGCAGCTGCAACTGCAACTTCCAGCGGCAGCCTCAACTAACTGTGGGCGACTCTCGCGCATTGAAAGATAAAATTGTCCATTTTTTTGTCTTCAGTTTTATTTTTGGCCTCTCTTTTTTTTGGCTGTGCTTATTTTATAATTTTCTGCGCTTTTTACAGCTCAAGCCATGAAAAAGAGGTGAAACTAATTTTTGTTTTTGGTGTGGAAATCCCTCGCAGTGTTTATGTAATGCGGGTATCTTTTCTTTTTATTTGTTTGTTTTATTTTGTGGGCGCTGCTGTGAAATGTCACTGCTAGAATGAGGAAGAGAAGAGTGCAGCATGTGTGTGCAAGTGAGAGGGAAGGAGCTAAAGGGGAAAGGGGGGGCTCCACAATTAATTCGATTGCACAACAATCGCACAAACTAAAAGACAATTGAAATTAGAAAGGCCTCTGAGCCGAGCGAATTTAATGTTTGCGGTATTTGAGAAAAAATAAAAACAAAAAGAGACCTACAACAAAGGTTGAGCATCGTTTGCTGTGAAAGGTGAAAGGTGTAGATAATCGGGCAGCAGAGAAAAGAGAGTTTTTCGAAGTCGTCGTGTGTGATAGCGGGTGAGATTTGGGTATACAACACACAAATCGCGGGTGGCTTCGATATGTTTCGTTTCCCTCTGTGTCTTTTCGGTTTTAAATATATAAATTTTAGGGTCTTTCTCTTGGTTTTTTGTTTTGGTTTTTTTATTTTTTCGTTGCTGGTTGGGTGTTACGAATTCGAGTGAAATCGCAGCTTGAAGATGCGGGGGAAAAGTGCATGAATTTGTTTTTTAGGCCACCGATAGTTCCGGCATTTCGGCGCCCTGCCCTCGAGGGAAGTGGGGTCAAAACTTTCGGGCCATCGAGAAATTGATTGGCACAGCGAATGGAAATTCAATTTGTAATGGGCCAGTGAGAGCGGGACAGCGGGTGGCGTTAATGGTTAGCGTTAACGGTTGAGATGAAGCTGACCGGCGGATAAATCTCTGTTAGCCAATTGTTATACATAAGCGGTGAAAACTATTAAGAGGGTGTGAATGGAGGGGCATTTGCATAAATTGCATAATTAAAGTGAGCCACTAAAAGTGTTTATCTTACACCTTGTACGCGGAAGTGTTATACAAATATAACAGTTGGACAAGGAAGTTGTGTTTTAGAAAATTATTTACCGGGTTAAGTGATATTTTAGATTTAATTGCATAACAATTTTGTACAAAGTTGTATTCTATACAAATATTTACCGGGTTAAGTAATATTTAAGATTGAAGGTAACAACTTGTATAAAATTTCTGTAATACTGTTATACATATGCAAATAATCATTAATGTTTAACACTCCAGCTTCTTTTTATTAGCCACATAATAAATGTAGAAAATCTACACAGCTGTTACAAAACCAGTGTGTTATACAACTGTTATACGCGCTACAAACGCCTTATGACCCAGCAAATGACACCGATCGAAAGTAATCCAACGCGCCATCACATCCAATTCGAAAGGTGAAAACTCTATTAAAATTATTTTTCCTGGCCCTCACAAATATGCATCTCAAAATAACATTTACTATAACACAAATCAAATGGTGAACAATAGTTCAGAGACACGAATGTTCGTGTCGAAATGTCATGGACCCTTCAACCCGTCTCTCCCACACTTGGCACCCACTTTTGGTTAACCCACACGCCCCCTAATAACCACTCACTCCGAAGAAAAATGTAGTGTATAAAAACCAAACTGCCCGCATTGTTACAAGACCCTCCGGGAACTTTTTGTTTGCCCAGCACATAAATTTCCCTGGCTGAACTTTCAAAACCCAAATGAAATTGTTGTTCAAATGAACAGCGACGATTTGCATTCAACTTTTCTTCGGACTGGCCATTGTTTTTGCATAATTTCCCTGGGAGGAAAGCCAAACAAAAAAAAATCAGTTCACCTTCCACGACCAGCGATCTGCGATCGTTTTGAGAAAGAAAGTCATTAAGTGAATGGAAGATCCCGAATTAGAGAAGAAGCTGCCGCAGAGCAGCAGTCACAAATTAGCGTTCAAATTAAGTGATTATTATTATTAGCCGCAGATACATTTTCAAAAATGTATCTCAATTTATTGTGTGTGCTTTCTGTTAGCGGCTTATTCAAATGAAAGTTTAAGGGGAGTATGGGAGTATGGGAGTAGTGTAAAATCGGCGCCCACATCGATCTCGGTGTGATACTTTCTAAATGTGCGACCGCGTTGCACAATTTTTCTTCTCCTTTTCAGCTCTCGATTTTTCGGCGGGGTAATTGCAACTGCAACTAATGTGAAATTCAATTTGCTGCCCCAGAAACAACAACAGATGCACTGGGAATATCTATAGTATTACAAAAGATTTGTACTGTTAAAAAAAGTGATCCAAAATGTTACAGAAGAATATATAAGGGATATATAAGGGATATCCCCCCACTCGGGTAAAAAGTATATGTAATATGTATGTATTTTATTCCAAATATTCAGATGTCTGCTCAAGAAATTTTTTTTATATCACCCCGAAACAAAATTCTGGATCCGCCACTGATATAACCTTTACATTATTAATACAGATATTACTATTCTTTAAATATTTTGGATAGCAGGGGGTTTTATTTTTCTAGAAACAATTGAGTTTCCAAGTTTTTTCTTAGTTACCACGATTTTTTAGTATTTCAAAAGTGATGATCCATTTACCCTCCATATAGGACCAATTTTGTTGCGAAAACCTTGCCAATTTGTGACCAACTTCGGTGATATTTCTTTCGGTGTTCAGAAATAAAACTTTCCAAGTTGCAAAATTTTCAAAGCGGACGACAAACAAAATTTGTTTAACTTTCCACAGTCGCAGCAGCGGCGGCAAAGTTGGGTTATGTCATAGCAGAGGTGAGGTAAGTCGGCAGAAGGGGGCGGAGGGGGCGGGAGAGGTGCGATTTCCCTCAAGTGAAACTGTAAGCTGCGGTTATACATTTTTTTTCATCAGTAAATTTTTTTTTTTTTTTTGGAAAGCCGCAAAAAGGTAAAGTAAAAATGAAGTTGCACAGCCGCCAAAGTTGAAGAAAAAGAGCGCTGGACTATCCGTAGGCCTCTCTTTTTTAATGCGTGGGGACAACCAACAAAAACTACAATAACTACAGCAACAACAATAGCAAAAGCAAAAGCAAAAACAACATTGAAACGAAAACGAAAGTGTGCGCATCCGCAATTAAAATTGTAAACGCGAGAGTTTACAAAAGTGGTAGAAGCGAGGAGGAAACGACACAAAAATAAAATGGTTGGGTTTTCTGGAAAAAAAAAATGCCACCAAAATGCGGTCGCTCGTCTGTCAAATTAGAGGCAAAAGTTTTCGAGTGAAAATTTTGACCCAATTTCGGTGGGTTTCGGCCGAAATGCGATTACCTAATGCCGCAGGAGAAGAAGCAACTCAGTCGCGCCCTTGTATTTTATTCGTATCTTTTCTAGGTAAGCCTCAAGGCTTAAGCCTTTTTAATCACCATAAAAACCTACAAAAATTCGCCACACTGAATATTGCATATTGATCGAAAAATGTTAATATGTAGGCTCGATAATTTGAGATTTTAAAAAATACATAAATGAGGAAATAAAAATGCATATTTTTATGACCTTTATTCTTATACATAGCATATTTATGGCTTGATTAAGATGATAAAATGAATCCCAACTTGATTATTACTTTAAGGATAAGCAAATTTTATCTTAAGCAATTTTATACCCTTTACCCCCATCACAGATCGAAATAACTCTAGATATTTGGGGCACTCATCGATCGACGCAACTGGTTTGCTTATCGCTCGCTTTTCGGACATTTTTTAGAGTCGTTATAAATGAATAATTGCGCCTGGGCCTATAAAATGGGTCACCCGAGACGAGATCGGATCGGATCGATTCGAATCGATCGAGTTTCCCTTTTGTCTCGCAATGCAGCGTAATCGATTTAAATAAATTATAATTACTCACGCGGAATGGAGAACGTGTGTGTTTTAACTTAAGTGTATCCTTGACTTAAAAATACCTGGATTTTTAAGTATAAATGCGAGGCCTTTTAGGGAACTCAATTACATACCTGAAACGATAAAAAAGGAGATATAATCCGATTAATATTGATCAAATTTGAGGATAACTTTTGGGATAATAGCCATTTATAGCTCCTAAAAATATATGATCCCTTTAAAGTCGGAACTTTGTCACTTTACGCCATTCAGGACCCAAAGATTTATGATCTATGCATTCAAGAACATCTTTGAGAAGCCCATAAAAATTAGTTGAGATAATAAATGTCTTAAGAGACCCTCAATGATTCATAGCCCAACTCGTATTCTCAGAATCTCCGCTTAAAAGCATTAAAAGACTTTAGACGGAGAATCACCGAAAATCCTCAACAAAGTAAGGAATCCATCAATAATCGCTCCCCGAACCAAATCAAAATGATACGAAAGAAACGATTTGATGGGGCAATACATCGTTAAAAAAATATGAAATCACTTTGTGACGATGATGATGACGACAAAATGCCAAAGTGAAATTAGCCCAAAGTTGAAATCCATTTAGAAATCTACATGAACTCAAATGTGTGTAAAAAGGTAAGGCAAAAAGGTAAAAAAAAAAGAGATACATTCGAGTTGTGATATTAATCCCGCCATAAATCAATGGCAACAGTCCAGCCAGACATCACACAACACACGTCAAAGTTGACAGGGACCCCTCGCTATAGAGAAAGAGATATAGATACAGCGATATAGGGAAAGGGGAGCAGGGTTGTTTGTCATTTGGGCCTAGGCGTTGGCCCATAGCTGTCCAGTTGTCGTCTATCTTCGTCTCGGGCCTTTGGCTTTTGTCATGTGCGACTTTTAGGGCATCAGGCCCGGTTATGGCTTCCATCCGATCGCCCGATGAGACCCTCTCACAGACACACCAGCATTTTCCCCGACTTTGGTTAGCCCAAAAACCATCGAAAGTTAAGTTTACTTTGGCCATATTGAGGGCCTCATCGCGGCTTAAGCCTATTCGTGTTATTTGGTCCATGGCTTGTTAGACCCTCAGCTTGTTAAGGCCTATTTAAAATAATACTGTGAGATAAGGTGCCAAAAAAGGAGAGTTAAACTTGTTAGATGATTCCCAGAAGATTATCTCTTGATCTTAAATATTTTCATCATTTATAGAGTTGAATACACAACAAAATACATTTTTTTAGTTAAAAAATAAATTAAGTTCCTAAAAAGATACCTTATTTTTTTATAAAATTTGTATTTCTTATTTAAATAATAAATTTAAGATCTTATAAAAATCTTATCAATAAACAAAGCTCTAAAACAATTTTCAAAAAACTAAAAACCAAAAAAATTTATTTTTGTTTCAAACTCTACTTTGTACAGTACCTTTCAAAGTCCAGGTGCAATAAAATATAGGTACACATGTATACCCATTTTTTTATATTTCAATTGATTTTAGTTCTTTTGCTTATACTTTTTCAGTCCCCAAAAGAGTATCTACAAACACGCTAATCTCTTGGTTTATTTTCCCACTTTAGCGGCTCGCTTCAAGCATCCAAATAATTCGGGTTGAAACAATAAATAGTCACGCATAATCTCCAAATGGAGGACGCACTGGGCCCAGTTGAAGGCGAAAAGCCCATGTGCCGCTGCTGCTTCTGCTTGGCAAAATGGGAAACTGACGGCATGAGAGACTGACTAACTGGCTAACTGACAAACTGGCCAACTGACGGCAGTTTCACGGCCAGAGACCGGACCCAGACCCCGTTCATATAGGCATAGTTTGGATCGCACAGTGAAAAGCAGCAGCAGCCAGCGATGTTGTATAGTGGCTGTTTGAGTTATTCACACAAATTTCACGCCAATGGAAACAACAACAACACACTTAGTGCCGGCGATCCGTTGAATGGCCTTTGGAAATGATTTCTGCTTGGCAACAATTGCAAAAGCCATGGCTAAAAACAATTTCAACCGCAGCAAAACATTAGAGCAGCGCAACCGATGGCGGAGAGAAAATCAGTTTGGAAACAACTGTGACGAAAAACTTGGGAAAACTGTATTGACGGGCGAAATTGGTCACAGATTTGCTGAATGCTCACTAATTGGCATTAAAATTTAATCAACGAGAGCATACAAAATGGAGCAATTAAGTAATGGTTCAGAAAACATCTGCTTTTCTAGTTAATAATATTTTTAAAAGTACAAAATACCAATAGTGAATAGTATCTAGTAAATACCTATACCAAAAACATCTGCTTTTCTAGTTAATAATATTTTTTTTGTAATACTAATAGGGTGTAGTACCTATACCAAAAAAAATTTGCTTTTCTAGTTAATAATATTTTTTAAAGTAAAAAATACCAATAGTAGGTAGTATCTAGTAAATACCTATACCAAAAGCATCTGCTTTTCTAGTTAATAATATTTTTTTGAGTAAAAACAATACCAATAGTGTGTAGTATCTAGTAAATATCTATACCAAAAATATCTTCGTTTCTATTTAATAATATTTTTTAGTAAAAAAAAAAATACTATAAGTATCTACTATTTTTTCTTTGATATTACTTAAGCCAAGTTAAATGATAATTGATTTTTTCTAATATATAAATTACTTTCGCAGCTTCCTGATGTTGCTTTCAAGCCTCATTTCTAAACCATTAACAACTTGGAGTGACAGGAGAGGGGCACAAACTATTATTAACTTGGAGTTTGACGCTGGCGACTTTCACGCGCGACTTTAAACGCTGGCAAAACGCATCGCTGCACAAATTTGCATTTGCTTCAAACACACTCAAACACATGCGAATAATATGAAGGCAACCGAAAATGGAAAGCAGCGGCGAAAACTGCAACAACAACAATAACTGACAACTGTCATAAACATAACTCGGGCTCAATTGTTGGTGTTGTCTTGGTTTGGTGATATCGCCTGAGCATATCACCGCATAACGATTTCCCAACCCCCAAATTACACGTGGAAAAAATTGTAGTTTAATATAATGATCACAATCATAATAACGTGATAGATCTAATCCAGATCTAATCAATATCATTTTGAAAATAAAACAAATGAGTAACCTCCATAACACATTTCACTATAACCGGAGGATCAGTATATTGGGGACCTTAGAACGGGTTCAAAAGATCATTGTACTTTTGATAAGTTATGCCATCTTTATAAAAATTAGGTTGGCATTTTGTTAATTTTATACATGGTTTTTATTTTAGTTTAAAATTTGTTTAATATTTTTTTTATTTAATACATTTAAAGTCGTTTTAGAATCGAAGTAATCGAAGTAACCAAAAATCTCTAGAATGACACTAAACGACATCCCAATGTATACTTTGGTAAAAAGAAAGTCGTATTTCTCCTTATACCTATCTGGATTAAGGTCAAAATTTATTCGTAAAGCACCAGAAACGAACAACGTAATATAGATTACAATTCCCAAATCAGGTCTAGAAGTACGTAATTTTTTTCGGTGTACTGCAATATACCATTCACTTGGCTTTTGTCTCCTTTTCTCCATCCCTCTCTCTTTTTCCTATCAGCAACTTTGCATTTTGTTGCTTTTGTTCCGCTGCACAAAAAAAACAAAAACAAAAACGTATGGTGCCTTCTCTATCTGCAACTTTGTCTTTAATGATTTCTCCTTCGAACAAATTTCTTGTTACCTTACTACACCTTGGCTCTCTTTCTCTCGCTTTTTGCCTGCTTTCAATTTTTTATGTAATAGTTTATGAGCTGAAACAATACGCCGCTGGCTGCCTATCAGCCTGACGCTTTCTTTGTACCCAAAAACTTCCCCGAAGAAACGCAAAAAGGGGGAGAAAATGAGAAAAAAGTATCTCGTAGATACCAAGCATCCACATGTGTGCATTGTTTTTGTCATTTTCCAAAGGGGATTTGCAAGGTAATGGCAAGAGCTTTTCCGACATTAAATTGAATGTGTGCACAGGGTTCTCGCGAACAATGGGAAATTGGGTTCGGTTATATAAGGGGGATCAATATGAAAATTCAATTTTCATTTAAGTAATTCTTATATTTATTACACTTTTTATCGTTTTTCACTTAGATATTTAATGAATCAAATTTTCATTAAATGGAATTAAATGGAACTATTTTGTTAAGTTTCTTAATTTACATTTTTTCGGAGAAATAGATTTGTATTTATATCAATTTTTTTGAATTTTTTTTTCATAAGCAAAAATCCCTTTCCTGCATCAAACAATTTTTTCTTATTGTGTCAGCTGAACGATCCGTTCTCCCAGGCAATCCCAGAAAACTACCAAAGACCTTAGGGCTCAGAATCAATATTGATTTGGTTTTTCTCTCCCAGCAGCACATGGAAAAGTTTCCAAAATAAAAATGGCACAGTTTCCCTGACCAAACAACGCGTTTATGGGAAGATGTTACTTTTATTTTCCCCACATTTTCCTCCACTTTTCTCCTGTGCATTTGTGTGTGTGTGTCTGAGTTGGGTGAAATTTTTGTGGAGCATCCATTTGGCTTATGGGAAAGTTGCATTTGAATTGGCCAAAAGTGGCCGTGAGGCAGAGAATGTGATCGTAATTGATGAGCAGCAGAGAAGAGGAGAGGGAAAACAGGTCGTTAAATGGTAGTCAGAACAAGGAACACACAATACGGGGCAATTTCCCATCGTAACAGTTTCCTTTCTTGTCTATTTTAATAACCTGGACATCTTTAGTCAGGTAAGACTTAAGAAAACCATAAGGAATTGGCTATTTTAAATGTTTTATTATTAATTTATTATTTAAGACCTATTAATATGCAAATTCTTAATATTTTATATAGATTTTTCTAAGTAAACATAATCCAAACATCCCCATCACTACAATTCAATTATAGATCTAATCTAAGCCCCCAAGTCAAAATAAAAATCAATCAATCATTTACTAAGCTGCTCAATCAGTTTTCCCCAGCCCATCGGCCAAGTCCGTTGAATTAGGTGTCGTATCCCCCTTAGCCAAATCGCATACCTGGCCCTAATCTCCATTTTGGCCATACAAAATCGCTTGCAACACTCAACACACATAAAGACTAGTTTGGGTTTTCGGTTGAGTAGGCAGCAAAAAGCACAAACTTTCATATAAGTAGGCGGCGGTGGGCGTGGTCAATGGGCTTAGTTAAGCCAGTTGAACTACTGTAAAAACGATGGCGCCAAGTCAAAGTCGTAAACTTGAACATGACTGCCAAAAGGTATTAATACTCTTCGTGGAAGCATTTGAACTTAATGGGGGGTTTTAAAATAAGTATGTTGCTAATAGATAACCAATGCTACATTAAATTGATTTCGTCCTTGTTTTCAAGCATTCATATTAAACTAAGCAGGTTTACGTGTAAATTAACTTGTATCGAATAGATGAATCAATTTACTTTGTTTGTATGTTGATATGTGAATTATAATAAACTATTTTTAAATATTATATTACGTTATAATAGTTATTCAATCTGAGTAAGGGTATCTAAGCTTCTGTAAATAATTAGGAATGATTCGGGTTTACCACGTATTTAGTACCTGCGGCATATGTTAACATAGGTTTTTCATTTACCCCGTTTCATTTTCTTGCAGACTTTTTAAGTAGGTTTATTTTGTGAGTTTGGGGTCTCGTTTGTCTCACGTAGCGCAAAATGTGTGCATTTTAATGATCCAAATTATGGTTACTTTATGGCGTTATTAATAACATTTTGATTGCATCACGTACGCACGCACTGTGGAGTTGCGAAGCGCTTCCTCAGGTTTACCCTCTAGACCTTAGCAAGAGACCCAAAACCAGAAGTCACACTGAGAAAAATTCGGAATTGGTATAAAAAAATGTTATATGATAGGATAGCTTTTAGTTTTATGCATATGAAAGACATTACTTTTAGAATAATTTTAAAAAGGAGTAACCTTGTTAAATTGGATCGATTTAAGTTGATCGATATAATGGTTCATATCTGTCTGTTTATTAAGGTATTGGTGTGTCATTTTTTTCATTCGAATCTTATTTTATTGAAATCATAAAATTAGTCAGATCTCAACACGTTATAAATTGATAATTACATTAAAATATTTAAGTTATTTAAAAATTTGCTTATAATATTTTAAGTTGGAAAACCAGTACACACAAATTTTAAATGAATATCAAAGATTATATTATTTTTATGGCTGTAGATTGCAGAAGCATAAGAACTATTTCGTAAATCCATCCCAAAATTTCTTTCTGTGCAGTCCTAGAGTCCAAGACCAAGACCAAGACCAAGACCCAGACCAAATCCGATCCGATCCCGGGCTCTTTGGTTGTCAACACTCTTCTTGGCGCTCCGCTCACGTTTCGCATTGCCGGCCACGTAAATGGAAATGGCATGGAAATGGGTGCAAGGTGTGTGTATGCCAGTGTCCGCCGGGGGAAATCGGGTGTTGTGTAGTGCCGGAATCCTCCTTGGATTTCGGCTTGGCTCTTCCACTCGAAGGGCATCCCAAAATATCGAAGAAAAAAAAAAAAAGTCTCGTTTGCAGCTGTAGAAATCGTGCTGAGCTGCAGCCTTGGCTTCCACTTCCCCACACTCCGCCCATGTATTTATGTATTTCTTTTCCCGGTGTCTTATCAATGCTTCATTTTTAGCTTTCGAGTGCCGTTTTCAGTTAATTTTCCGTTTCTGTTATTGAATTTTTACAACTGCCCGAAGTGGGTCAAAGATACAGATACACAGACTACAGACGGTGAGGCTTCGAAAACCACTGTGGCTGCCGACATCGTCACATAATAAAGAGAGCGGCGGCGGCGGCTTCGGTAATTTAACGTTCATTAATGTCTGGCATAATTTTCGGTACTTCTTCTTTTGCGTGCTGCACCGTCTCATGATGAGGAATGTTTAAGCCAAAAGGTGCCCTCAACAGCGTATAAGCCATGGCGACGGCAGCTGCCAAAAGTGGATCGAGTTTTGGGATTGGTGTTGGGATATACAGGCGAAAGGGTTGAAGGTTTCTTAATTATATTTCACAAATTTGGGGGCTATTCCGAAACTATTATAATTTTATTGCTTTCAGACCTAAAGTCCTTGGTGGACTCATCAGTATTGCAATGATCAGGCATCACAGTATTGAAAAGACATTTATTTTTGATCAGATAATATTAGTCCTTCTGATATTCAGTTTAATTTTATTTTGGTCTAATTAGTTCGTTAGTGCTGACTGTTAAATGAAAATTTTTTGTTTATTTCATAACTTTTATGGTTCCTAAAAAATTAATAATTCTCATTTTTTACAATGATGTTATTTTCCTGAATACTTTAAAAAATATATTAAGTATTTGACAAGTTTACAATAAGTTTTTGTTTTGGGACGTGTTATTTATAACAAAACCCGCTAGAAGGTGATTGAAACAAACTTTAAAAACATTTAAAATATGGATATGTTAAAAAAGTGATAAACCCTTTAATTAAAATTCAGCAAACCAAAAAATCTTCGCTTTACGATTATTCTAATCCCTGAAAGGGTCTTCAATTTGCATTTACATTGGTTGCCAAGACAAAGCCGGAACCGGCATTTCTGACGTCATTGGCAAACAACCGGCTAAAAACAAAAGAGCACAAAACATACAAGTAACCAGGGAAAATCCGACTAGAACCTAACCGATGGGAACGGGTTAAGGGAGAACAAGTTGGGCAAGACAAGTACGGAATATAACTCTGACTACCAGTTGCCCATCAGCTAAGGGAACTGAGCTGAACCGAACGCGATGGGAAATACAATACATATACTACATAGATGTGATACATAGGGTGTCCCGGGGAGGAGGAATCCGAATCGGAATCCGAGGAAGTCACATGGCTCGGCACGGGGCACAACAAAACCTTAGCAAAAACGTGCAAAAAGTTATACTCTATGGTATAGAAGATGGAGGGGTACGGAGGAGGGTCGTAGCAATCATTCTCAGAGTCGCTCGCTGGCAACCTTGGAAGTTATTTTCAAGGTGTGCACACGCTTCAAACGGAAGACGTGGAGGTAACTCGGCGCTGACAACAAAACCAAACTAGAAGTTGTTCAAATAAAAAGAAATATATATATATATATATATGAAGTGAAATAACAAGAAGGGGCAGAATCGGCCCATAGCATAGCATAATTTATGGCCAGACACGAGCTGAATTTTGTGAGGGACAAAGGGAGAGATCCGTACATCTGTACATGCAAAAATTCTCTCAAGATACTTTGTACTTTCAGCAGGAGTTGGTAAACTTTTACACGATATCCCAAAGAGATGTCAGCCAACCGAGCATTAGACTATTATTTGTTGTTCATAAATATTGACAGCAATCTCTCGATTCGCATGTGTTATTTGTTATACCCTGAACGAAAAAGATTTGAGATTTATTGCTTGGTTTATTTAGCAATATAATGAAATATTCGCGAAGAGTAGTAAAAGTTTATCTTTAAATGTTATCAGGGGTATGTTTTCTAAGTGTTTATTTGTTGCCAATGCTTAGTGTACACAGGCTAGAAAATTTTTTTTTATATTCATTTTAGCTTAGTTTTTATAACAATGCAAATACATTTAGTTATTCCCTATATATATTAACACTGAATAGTATTAGGGGGTATTTTTCAGTTCGTTTCTGCCTTTTTCCCTTTTTCTATTTTCTTCAAACGGTTTTTATTTTATTTTGGTGAGTACATTAGTTTGCTTTTTTGTGTTCTTCGCTGGCTCTTTGGTTATTTGCTTCTTTTTGTTTTTTCCCCCCAGTTTTTTTTATTGTTTTAACGAACTCAGGTTGTTTTGACCATGAACCCATCATAAGTTTCAAATGGCTCACGCTTTTATTTCATTTCATTATTTTTTCCCTCTGTGAGTTTGGGGCAATGTTTGCTATAGAATGTTTTTCGGGGCTGTGGCTCCTCTCTTCGTGTATTAATACCGAGTGGGTTCGTTCGCTCACTTTTTGCGATGTTTATTTAAATGGGCGGTCTATTTGAACTTATTTGACTCCGTTTTCACTCAGTCTTCTTTCCCGAATTCCCACTTACTCCAAAATGTATTCTTGGGCTTATAAATTTGTCATAATTTCGTTTGTTAGACGGCATAATTAACAAGCTCTCCGGCTATTGACCGACCCAACATTTCGTGACTGTATCTGTAGTCGAGTATCTGTATCCGAGTATCTGTATCTGCATATCTATGTGTCGGCGGTGCGTGTATTTGCTTAGTAATTATAGACCTTAGAAGTCGAATATATAGGTGTCTGACTTGTCCGGGGCATTAAACGAGGCATCGAGTCGGATTTCTCAAGGTTTAGGGCGTTTGTATTCCAAAATGGCCCCGAGGCTTGGTAGAGCCGGCTTTTTTCTTTCTTTTTTTTAGCTGCAAGCCAAAATACAATAAAGAAAAAGATTGCCTCTGATGGCCATTAATATAAAATAAGATCGGAATTGCCGGACGAAAAGAAAGGGACCAGAAGTTTTTTGCGGGGGATTTTAAGTTGTCGAAATTTGCATAATTTGTATGCCCAAGTATTGGTTAAAGTTCGAATTAGGCAGTTGATTGCAAGGACTGATACGGCTTATCATGTTTTTATATTTTTTTGGAGGTTCCTGCAGTTGTTTGTTTGCTTATACTTAGTTTTAGTAGGCCTAACCTCGATTATCTTGTGTCGTATATATTCATTTCCCATAGTTCGGATAGCCCTTTTTCTTTCCCATGATTTAACCAACCTTAGGCCTTTTATATAAACACCCATCAGTCATAGATCAAATCATCTGCTTAACCCCATTTACTTACGACGACGCGGGCAAAGTCAATTGTCAACATAAATGTCATCGGATGATAAACATACCTGGAACGACAAGAGTTAAAGGTTTACAACCGATTAATAAAGGTTTATATAGGGAGGGGGAAAATCGCGACATGTAAGGGAATATTAAACAACATAAATAACATATTGTACAATGAGACTCAACAGTTTTGCAGCCTTTGCTTGATAAAGATCGCATTGTGCATTGTTTTGTATTGCTTTTTTTGTTTTGTATGTTTTTTCTTGTACACACAAGAGAGAAGATCCCCGGATGACATGCAGCACCATAACCACCGTGAAGTCAATTGAAGTTGCTCACACACAATGGCAACTGCGAAGGAAGCGAAATTAAATAAAAGCGCAGACATCGACGACGGCTGCAAAAAGCAGATCAACATAAAATGAAAATAAATCAAAAAACGTGGCGTTTTTCTTATAATATTTTTCTTTTTTTTTTTGCATAAAAGCAACGGGAACAGCAACGACATCCAACAAGCTAAAAAAAAAATACAAGAAGTCAGTTGCTTGGTTCGCTGGCTGCGGATGCCGAATGAAACTTTTCACCATTTTGCATAACAATTTGTATCTTTCAGCGGAGCGCGTTAAAGTCATACGGCAAAAAAACGGAGTCAAGGGTCCAACTTTTACTCGTTGCTCAACATTAAATTTTTGCGAGAGGACAGACGGAGAAAAACCATAAAAAGGGATTGGGATGGGGCAGGAAGGGGGATGGGTCTCTTCCTCGATACGGGGCAACCCTGAGTTTGCAAAAGCCCCTCTGAACTTCTCTCTATTTGGAAACATCCAAAGGATGACTGTGTACCCCTCAGTTCCATCGGTTTGGGATGCCAGCCAAAAGACCCGAGATACTGAGATACAAAGATACATCCACATTGACGGTGCGTTGCGCAACTTAAGGAAAGTTTAAAGTTCAAATGAAAGCAAAGCGGAACTAGAGGTGGCATTTAACTAGTTTAATATGTAACGGATATGTTATGAATTCAACTTCAGATAATTAATCGTTGCGGAAATGGGCAAGCTTAAATTTAAATTTTAAATATTCCTTTTTTATAACTAAGCCATCGTGATAAAACATATTTTTATGTAAGCTAAGAGTTTAGAAAAGGCAATTAAATAAACTTTCCTTTAAAACATCTTAATAATATTATTATTATCTGTTCCATGAAAGTTCTAGTCCTAAAAATAAATAGTTCAAAACCATTTTTAAACTATAATATAGTTCTAAGAACAGTTCCAAATATATTTGTTATAGCCATGATCCACACTGTACATGCTAAATAATGTGTGGAAAAGGCGTAACTCCCCGGAATTAACTCAAACTGTCGACAGACCCGCAAAACGAAAGCATTTGGTCAAAGGGGGAAAAGACTGGAGGACAGGGACATGAAGTGGGTGGATAAAGAGTACCACAAAAAAGGGGTTCGGTTCCGACAGAAGGAGATCCCCGGTTGCTGGCACTCAAGTTTCAATTTAAATGCAACTGACATTAAATTTACTACTTTGCCACACTACACGCCACAGATACAACTACTGTGGGAGATGTGTCTGCCAGAAGAAAGAGACGCCACAACAGGGGCAGAAAGAGAGGGCAGTACAAATAGAGGGAGCTGGAGAACAGGATTTGTGTTTGCCGGTGGTTCTGCTGGTTCCACTTCCCTTCTCTTTCTCACAAGTACACAGGAACAAATTAGAATCCTTAACTAAAGTATTTCCTGAGGTCTTGGATAAAATACCTTGAAAAATGATACTATCATCAATATTTAAAAATCGTTTACCTAAATTGTTGAAAAATGTTTTTTTTAGAAATAGGGTTGTTTTAAGCATCAATAACACTGTTCCTTGTTTAAAGATAATTTTCAGTTTATATTTTTTTTAACTTCTTTTAATTATTCTGATTGTAATACAAAGAAACAGAATTTTTTTGCAGTGCATTCAGGCGTTCGCTCCGCAAGTTTTGCAACTAAAGTTGAGACTTTGGGTGCGGTAAATTGGGAGCAGGGAGGGTTGTGAGGTGGTGTGCCTGCACAGACATTGTTGCTGTGTGTCTGTAAAATAAATTTAATGAACTAGCGCAACCATAAAGCTTAACTTATCAAGAATGCCAAACTGCAGGGGAAAGACTCCAACCGAAGTCGAAAACGAAACGAATCGACGTAAAAACGCAGAAAAGAGGGCAAAACTTAAACATATTGCACAGTGGCAGTTGCAATTTATCGATGGGCTTTAATTGGTAATGCTCAGGCTCTGTTTTGTAAAGCCATAAAAGATACATGAAATGGAAAACTAGAAAATAATGTCAACTAAGAGTTTTTACAGGATAGAGACCCAATTTCACAAAATTTCCGTATAAAAAACACTACAAACTTTAAGAGATCAACACAAATTTATTGATTTTTCAGCAACTAAATATTTGAGTGCAGGATACTAAAATACTTTTAAGATAATGATACGTTCCCATTCTTTGACCATTTAAAGCAACACAATCTAGTCAATACAATTTGCATAATTCCTTTCTCTTTCTCGACGCCATAAAATTGGTGAGCCCATTTGCCCAATTTGAATATATTTTACGCTCGTTTTATATAGTTTTAAAGCCACTGTTCGACTTTCGGCATTACAAACACACATAAATGCAAACAACCGACACTTTATGGTTAAACTCATTTGACTTGTTGTCCAATTGTGCAATAAACTAGCAACGACAAATAATTGTAGAAAATGCAAATTTTTTAGGCAAAAGTACAATACAAAAAGAAAAATGTGTTTGAATTCAAAGAAGTCTAGAAAAGCGAACGCAGTATTTTGCGTGAGTCAGAATAAGAAGTTCAGTGAACTAAACTGTGGAGTATGTTTTATAAAATAAATTTAAAATTGCACTTTAAACTATTTATTTATATTTAAAAAATAAATTAAAAAATATTTACAACTTCCGTTTTCAAACATCTTCATATAAGTTAAATCTTTCTTGAAAATATCCCCAGTTTCATATGTCTGGTCTTTGTCCCTTCTATATTTCTAGTAGGAAAAGTCTGGCCAGACCAGACGCCTTCTCAATCGTTAATCCATTCATTGGAGAGTGGGTGTCAGTTTCCAGTCAGTTTGAACTTTTCAAATGGAATTTTAAACAAATGAAATCAGTGGCACACTGCAACAGCCACAAAAGATAAAGATAAAGACAAGAGTCTCTGGGACTCTGAATTTGAGTCTCAGTCTGAGTCTGAGTCTGAGTCTGAGGCAATTGAGATGAGAATTGGTTGACAAGACAGCGGTAACAGCAAAAATAACAGAGGAGAACTGTCATTTGTTATTGTCTTTGTCCGTCACTTTGTTAGTCTGCTGCACACTTCACTCCACTCTAGATTGCAGTTTTTATTGCTGGCAATGCACTGGGAGAAATGAAAGCCAAAGACACCAAAGAAATTAAAGGAACCATAAAAAAATACCATATATTATTATATATGGGATTATTGCTTATTAAAAATAGGTCTTATTTTATTTTACGCTTTATTTTTCTATCTCAGAAAAATAAAATACTATTTTTGTAAAGCCCTTTTTAATTCTTAAATATTTTTCGCGGGTATAAACATAATTTTTCAAATGGTAAAATCAAATTTTGTGATCCTTTAAAATAAAGTTATGAACTTTAAACATCCATACATATTCTTTTGAATTCCTAAAAATATTTCGTAATATTTTTCCTAGTGATTTCCAACAACTCCCCTGGCTGGCAGCACCCACATTAGTTGGCTCAATAGTTTTGAAGCAGATTTCGTTGCCGTTGGACTTTATGATTTCCATTCATTTAGCGGCAAACAGGAAGAGAAAGTAATGCATTGCAGTGGCTTCAACATGGTCTCAGTCTCTGAATTCGACTGTGACTTCAACTTGGAGACTCCGGGGCGCTCTCACTTCATAAATTTACCAGGCAAGGTGTCAAGTCAATGCCAAAGAGCCCGAGAGCTGAGGACGCAGCTGAATCCGATTCCGAGTCCGAATCGGAATTCGAAGCTGAAGTTGGAGTTTCGGTTTGGTTTTGGGTTTTGGGCTGGGGTCTTAGTTTTCAGTTTTGAGTTGAGGCTTCGCCAGTTGCTGGCCGCCAAGTGAATGACAGTTGCCACCTTGAAAACGGCTGCCGTTGGTTTTTGTTATTTTCATTTTTTATTTTTATAGCTGCTGCTGTTATCGAGGCTGCTGTTGCTGCTGTTTTCTGCTGCTGCTGCGGCAGCTGTCGTCGGACCAGCGTCAAGCTTTCATTTAACCAAAGTCAGAGGGAGAAAGAGCCAGGCAGTACACAGAAAAACATATTCACAACTTTATGTTATCTTATGAGAATTGCAACTAACTAGAACTAAAACAATAAATTCTAAATTTCAAGATAAGGAAATCATTCGAGTTTAAAAAAGCTATAAAATCATTTTAAAATTTAACGACAGCTTCATAAAAGAGAAATATAGTTTGATATAGTTATCAAAATAATCTAGAACAAAACACCTTCTTCCTTCTTATTCTCATTAACATTTTTTTTTTAAATATTAAAATGGAATAGTTCAAAAAATCGAGTTATTGGTTTTTAAAATAACAAATAATATAAATAGCTCACAAAATTTAAGTATATTAAAAAAAATTTCATTCTAATTTAAAGAAAACATTTAGCTTGTCTAAACATTGTAAATTTGAGTAGTCAGTATTTTTAAAGTAACAGAGTTATATAAATCAATAAAATCTAATATTACAAATATTTTAAAATGTTTAAGCTTTTATTTTCCACTTTCATATCGGTATTAAAAACTTCGTGACACATTGTCATCCCAAAAATGACTCACACACTCAGTAGTTTATGATGTTTCTTTTTGTTTTGGCTCCGCTGCTTTGCCCTCGCCATGTGTGTGTTTGAAAGCAAATTTCATTTCATTTCTTCATTTGATTTCATTTCGCCGGCTGCCACACCAGACCATCAACTCCCCCCGTCGCAGATACTTTCCTTTACTTTCATTTGAGTGAAAGATACTCGAAGACGCGGCTCCCACTCTTTCTTTTTGTGGCTCTCTGCGAGATGGAAAGAGTGCTCTTTGCGCCGCTGGACGTTTTCATTTTTAGTGAAAAGGACCAATTTCAATTTCACATCGGCTCGCTTTCAAATATATATATCCACGAGATGCTGTGTAGTTAATTATATGTGCATGGCTATCTGGCAGCTGCATTCGCCGCTTGCCGCTCATTTGTAAAAGTATCTTATAGATAAACAGGAAGTAAAGTGAGTTCCATTGGCCGTGGATGCCGCCGCTTTTTGTGCTGCATTTCATTTTAGTTTTCCTCAACACAAAAATTAACTTTTACCTGCAATACGGTTTTATTTTCACTGTGCAGATTAGCGAAGTTTTTCAAATTGCATTTTCCAATGGGTTTTTCGCCTATTCACGGGTGGGCGTTTTGGCCGAAAAGCGCTGGGAGAAAGGCTACATTTAATAGCTTCATTGTGAGTTGAGTGAGTTGAATGAGGAAAAGTTGGCAAATTAAATGGCACGTTTGTATACAAATTTATTGCGATTTCGAATTTAATAAGCAGGTGATTTTAATGTGTCTGCTTATGCAGTATTTAACATCATAACATGTTATAAATGGTTTTGGTTTGGCGAACAGGTGTGGATTTCCGTTTTTCAGGATATAAAATTTAATAAAAATGTAAAACACAAACTTTTAAAAAATAATCTGTATGTAATAGAAATTTCCTTGACCCTTTTGTCTTGAAGAACAGCAATTTCCTTTCTTCCACTACATTTTCCCACTAACTGATTCAATATTTCTGCTTTCCACCTGAGCTCGCATAATCAGCTTCATCTGCCGCTTACAAGCTAAGTAAATACTTTCTAACAACTATCAAATTTCACAGGCCGGCAAAGTGTTAAATTCTCGACAAGCGATGCAGGCGAAGCGATAGGCGCGGTGGTTAACAAGAATTCTCCATCTCGCTCTATAAGGTGAAAGCGCCAGAGATTAGATGGCATAATTTTCACGCTTTTCCGCTAAAAAAAGAAAAGAGAAGTGCGCTTCCCTTCAGACCAGCAGCAACTGAAAACTGAGAACTGATTTATTATACAAATTAAAAAAGCGACCACAAAGAGGCAGGGAAAACCTTTAGTAATTAGTGAGAACTTTGCGCCGTGTCATGCAAATGGGGGAGAGATGGCCGGGCAGAAGGGACGATAGAAAATGATGAACACGAGATCAAAGTGGATAGATAAATATGCTAGAGAAGCGGGGCCCAAGAGATATAATGGAAGCGATTAGCAACAATAAAAAACAGTTGATGTGCCGGGCAGGCCCGTACTCCGATTATACATATTAAAAAGCCAGAGAGCTGGAAGCGGCCATACAAGTTGAGACGACATTAAGTAGCTACAAGATACACACTCCAAACCGCAGCTCTGCTCTTGAGATACTTTTGGACACGAAGCGGAAACACACTCACACCGCCTCAAAAGAATCGAGGGACGATCGACGAGAAGCGGACAGCGGACAAACGGCAGTGTTGGCCACTGAAGAATAAAATAAATAGCTAAACCAAATTTAGTTAAATTTATATAGGAAAAATAACATGTTATTTCAAAAATATCAATTTTTATATAAAAGACAGATCTATTAAGACGGAAAATATTAATACTCTAACCTTATCTAATAATGTGAAGTTCAATCCAGGTAAATTTTTTTTTATAATCTACTCAAATTTCAAAAAATGGTTTACTTTCTGTACCTTCAAATGTAATAAACATTAAAAAAATCTATAAAAATATTCTATATTCTTGTCCTTAAATATTTTTAAAATTCCTTATCCCAATGTTTTATAATAGTAACTTATAAAAACGGCAGTTTTGGTACTGGGGCTCGAACTTCGGAAGTCTGCAGCTAGAAAATAGCCAACTCAGCACCTGTGATATATGGACAAACGGACAGAAACAGAAGGCACGCCTTTGAGCGACTTAACTCTTTGGCTACATCATAAATTTTTAATGTGAAGATGTGCAGAGAGATGCAGCCACAAAAAGACAGAAGACAGGCGACAGAGTAGCACCAGCGACAACAACAACAAATGGAGACCAGCAGTCGGGATCGCGTATCTTAAAGATACAAATTACAAGGGGTAGACATTGAGATTGAGGCCCCGGCAGCCAACAAGAGCAATAAATAAACATCGCCGATATACGGAGGTAGCATGAAAATGATTAAAAGAGCTAAAGACCATGTCTCCGCGGCGTTTCATTCCGCCCGTTTCAGGGCCAAACCGGTGGTTGCAATTTATGCAAATGTCGAGGAAGCTGAAACGTGCGAAAGGAAACGTACATATAATATAACGCTCGGAATCGCTTAATGCATCCAAAAGTCGGGGGAGCCAAGAGTCTCAGTCTCTGTTTCTGTCACTCTTTGGGGCCTGTCATCATTTTTGTCACGCACATTGCCATTCGAAGGCTTCTCTCTTCGCTGTCGGCTCTTCTGTCACAGAAGACGACTCTTCTGCCGTGTGTGTCTTCAGCTTCTTCATTTTCTACAGCTGCTTAGCTTCTTTGTTTCTCTTGTTGCTTTGAATGCCGCCTGCCACTCGAATTCAATTTGTTAAGCGATTAAGCGTGCCGGAACGAAACGAACTGGAATGGAACACCCTAGCGAGGCTACAGTGGAACGAAACTTTAGGTTATGTTGTATACTGTGCGTGTGGCGGCAAACCAGCGAGGCAAATGTACTTTGATTGTTACAAGTAGAACTGTTTATGATTTTCTTTTATAAGAAATGCCGATATAAATATTTCAGAAGACAGGGTATGCTATTATATTATTTGGGAATAACATTTCTTTACATGTTTATAAGGCCCCTAAACCACTGTTCGATCAGACGGCGTCAGTTTTCACCGAGGCACTCATAAATCGCTTGTGCCGTGCTCGGGCTGCTTATGTTATTACCGCTGACTCTTGTAGGGCTCTCGTGGGCCGGCTGCCTCGTAAGTATCTTTCGGATTTATGCATTGTTTATGTTGAAATCCAGCGTGGTTATGTCTGGTGCGGTCTGTCTGTCCGGCGTCCATTGATTTCAATTATAACCCAGTTTCATTAATGCAGTTTACTTTAACCCCTCCACCCCACGCACCGTATATAGATATATATATTATATATAGTGCTCTCTTTTCGGCCTTTTAGCTCACTTTTTGAGGTTGGCTTGGCTCGCGGTCCGCAATCTCATTGTCAGATAATTATCACTGGGGCGGGTGTGCGTGTGTGTACTTTTGGAAACCCTGACCTGAAACGATATTATTTCTGTTTACTTTTGCTTAGCCTCTGTGTGGACTCTAATAGGCGTTTGTTTCGCGAGCTATTTGCGGCCCATTTTCAGTCCAACTTTCCTAGTTCAAATCTTCTGTAACTCAAATAGCATTGAAAAACTTTTAGACAAAGTTAGTAATTATTTTAAAAATGACGTACCACTCAGAAAAGTCTTTTACAATATCCTCTACCTATTTGGTCTATTCCCCTTACCTCCCACATTTTGTATGGGATTTTCTAGGGGATATTGATTATGAAATATGGAAAATCTACCAACGACATACATGGAAAATCGCTCTGCTATCGAAATCGATATTTGAACAAAGGCAATTACAGATAATGGGTGGTATGGTGGGGGCTGTATCGTTGTTGTGGTCGCTCGCATATAATTATCATTAAATGCACGTGGCGCACTCACAAAACCAATATGAGAGTCTCTCGATATGACACACCCATGCTGGTTTCGTATCCTGTAGAAATCCTGCGAGTGTCTCCTTATAATAATATTTTTTTTTACCGCTGTTGTTGGAATTTATATATTTTCTGTATTTCTCCCTTTGTGTTCGGAGCATCGACCATGAAAAGTCCAATGATAAACGAGCCCCGGCCAACAATAACAACAACCAGCTCGACGAAAATTGTAGTTGATGACCTCAGATAGACACTTTCAAGGATACGACAAAAACGACGTCAGAGAAGGTTGTTGTTGGTGCCGCTCGCATTAACCAAGCAAAGGTTAAAGGTACCAACAACAACAAAAACCATCAAAATTACTACCACTGCGACGGGTATTACAAGGTTAGAACGTTGCTCGACTCTCAGTTCAGTTCAGTTCGGCTGAGTTCAGTTTGCCTGGGTTTCACTTTGGGTCTGGGCTCGATGTAGTTGGCTGTTCCCATCGCCTGGTGGCCAATGAAATGAAATATCCACAGCCAACCCGAGACAGTCCAAGGGAATAAGCGAATTAAAAAATGAAACGGATGACAAAGGAGGTGGTTTCATCTGGGGAAGCTCAAATACCCTTTCAATAAGGTGGTTCCAAAAGGTGTTTTAAAAATACTGCACTATTTCAGAACTTATTATTAAAAATATCATAAATATTAGATATTAGAAAAAAAAAAATTTAATGTCATGAAAACATAACATACAAAAATCAGGACTTCTTTCAGTTACAAACTTTTTTTAATACTAAATTTCAAATGATATGAATTTATACAGTATATATTTTTAATGGAAAATAAATTGTATACTACAGTTGAAGCATTTTATTACAATTTTTGGTATTTTAAAAGTATCTCAGTACTTGGTAAACTGCGAACTCTATAAGACGTATGCCCTTTATAAACTGAGGGCAAAAAGTATTGCACCGCGTAAATTACACAAAGTGAGACAAAGAGGCAAGATAAAAAAGGAGAGGGATAGAAAGACATTGGCTAGCAACAGGCGATGGGCAACAACAAAATAAGCGTAATAATAGTAGTAATGAAATAGAAGCGCAACTGTGGGCAGGGCTGTACTTAGGAGGGGGGCAAAGGGAATCCCACCAGGGGTATGATTGTATTAATCACAGGAGGAGGAATCAGCCATATATATAAACATTCAGACAGAGAGAAGAGGAAGGAAAACCATCTGGTGCGATTCAAGCGAATCAAATAATTGTAGTTTGCAAATGGAAATTATAAAGAAGCCAAACAAGACAAAGTGGGAGGTAAAGGGGCGGAACGAAGAAGGAAACAACATCATTTGGGCGTTTCAACATCTAAAGATTGATATACTCTAAGGAAAACACGAAAAATCAACAACAAGATATCATTATCAATCGTTTCTCTTTTGCTAAACCAGAATTTATGGTTTCATGTAGCACTATTAAAGTGTTTATGAGCTAAACTTCCTTGAGATATGCACGATCTAAAGCTATCAATGCTATTATTTAGAATTGCACACATTAGTCTGCAATTAGAACATGTGGCATTGTATTGCATTGATCATAAAAATCTATTAAATCTGTACAGAACCATGTAATTTAAAATCTACTAGAAAGATTAAAGTTCCTAAGCGTCAGCACATATTTCCCCAATGCACTTAGATGTGTAACAGAATTTTGAAATTAAATTCGATACCCCAATGGACTACAATATAAATCTTTTAAATCAGTTTTATTTCAAAATTTCAGTACAATCGTTACGATAACATTTAGTTTTATGATATAACATCTCGTAACTCAACACATTTCTTGCCATTACCCAATCGCTTTGTTTTCCTTACTTATCAAACGATATCCATAGCCGAGAGTAATTACATTTCCCAAGTGCTCAATAAGCTCATAGATCGCTTTTGTATATTTTCCCCTGCCAACCACCCACAATTGTTTATTGGGAATGCCATAATTAAAATACTATCGCCGCTTCATAAGATGAATGTTGTATATGCTACGCAAATACTGTATACATATACAACCACTTCTAGCAGGCCCGAAAGTGGAGACAAAAAAAATATATATATCAGAGCAGCAGAAACAGAGACGGCATCAGTTTTCAGAATTAGGTCAAGTTTCGGTTTTATTACCCCAGCACGAGAGTGTGTGCGTTGAGGGAACTTTACTTCATCATACAACTCGGCTGATTCGTTCCCCAAGGGAACACACCCTGGGATGCTCTGCATGCGTGTATAATTTCCTTTGATTAAATCATAAAATATGCAAAAATACAAAGCCAGAAAATAAATGTACAACAACAAAAGTTTTTCGGTGCCCAAAAAGGCGGAAACTAGGTCAGAGTTTGGGGCTGGCTGCCCCAAAAAAAAAGAAAGAAAAACCAAAAACAAGAAGACAACAGCAGAGCAGCAGCAGCCATTCCAGTGAGTTGAGAGTTATTTTGCGGTTGCCAAGCTGTCTCACACGGCGTATGCGTAATGTGAAAAATTTTGTTGAATCACTGTTGCCACCGCCAGATAACAGAAACTAGCTAAAACGAGCCATTGATAAGACTATTTATTTTTAGACATTCTAAAAATATCTCAGCTTAAAGTTTACTACTAGTAAATTACTAGCTTTTTGAGTAAACAAGAATTTACTACTTCAACTACACATGATTCCATATCATTGTTTGCATTAGGATTGTTTTCTCATCCTCAAGATAAACTAAAAGTACGGTTTAAACCTAGAATTGCAAATTTTGAGTTTAAAAGCTACACTTAGCTTAAGTTTTTAACCATTTATCATTTTTAACTTAAGATATAGCCTTCAAATATAAAATATTTATTAAATATTATATCCTCTAGGTAAAATCTTATCATCAGTTATCAGTTATCTTAATCATCAGTTATCCAAGGGGTTTTAAGAACACATTGTCCATTCCTTAATGTTCATATGATTTTAAACATATATTTTTAATATTTATGGTCGAACCATCAGATGTAAAATTTGATAAAAAAGAATTATGCAAAGTAACGATCAAAATGCATTTTTTTCTTTTTTTGACGTTTAAAATCCGCCAGAGGTGCCATATTTCGGCCCACTTGTCCGCACTGCTCCCGAGGCCTAAAAGGTCAAGCTGGTAGCTTCAATCAGCGGCAGCAGATGTAGAGGTAAGTGAGCAGATGAACAGAGGTAGTGGCTGTTTTCAGCATTGAGAGGAGACGAAACGACCCCCGGCAGAAGGCGAGTGGCGGGGCAATTAGCGCGCAATTGACCTACATTGGGGCAACATTAATGGTGTCAATAGTAAACGAGACTGCGACGACAACTCGCTGCCGCTCAGCTCTGCTCGGTTGAGTTCAGTTCAGTTGGGTTGGCTTGGTTTGCTATAGTTCGGCGAGCGAAATACAAAAAAAATATATTTAAAAAAAACTGCTCAATGTTTATGCACGCACACTGAAATATATAGACGTAAGTAAACCAAGGGAGCCGCCGCAGCATAAATTCCAAGTGCAATCAGCGTAGGAAAACAAATTACACACTTTTCAAATTATGCCTCACCTTCGGAAAAGTCTGAAACATAATCTGCGCCGAAACGAAAACGAAAACCTTGCTCGGCGAATACTTCGATGCAATTATTTCTGTCAGTGTCGCCTTGTGACGTCAGCGCAATGGGGGCACTAGGAAGCGATCACTTGGCGATTCATTGAGCTTCGAATGGGGCAAATAGAATAGGGAAATAAAGATAATATTAGCTTTACAATAGCACGCCGCCCTTCAAAAATGTGCATGGGTGTACCTTGTACTATATAGGGAAATATATTGCTAAGAAAAATGTAACAACGTTTTTTTAGAAGTAAACAAATTTGTAAAGAACCCATTTATAGGAATAATAGATCGTGCTGATCTACTTGGTATTAATAAAAAGTTAATGGTATAATGGTAATAGATGGAATAAATTATAGCTTGGTAACGCTCAAAAATCCCATCTGGTTTAAGCCGCTAATCTTTATTAAACTGTTAAATCTCTATTTTATATCTTTCGGAAAAATGAAGACTTATTATCAATATAAATATTTTTATAAATAGGTCTAAGTATTTCTAAATATTTATATTAAAAAAAGATGTAACATTTTTCGAAAGATAGAATTAAACTTATATTTTTCTGTTTTGTATCTTTCGAAAAAATTAATTCTTATTAAGAATATAAACATTTTTAAATATAGGTCTAAGTATTTCGAAATATTAATATTTGAAAAAAGATGTTACATCCTACGAAGATACGAATAATTTAAAAAAAAATTAATTCTTAATAAAAATTTAAACATTTTAAAAATATAGGTCTAAGTATTTATAAATAATAATTTTTAAAAAAGAGGTTACATTTTTCGAAAGATACGAAATAAAAATAACAAAGAATTGAAGATTTCTTTCATGTATTTTACAATTTTTAGGCTCTTAGGATATCAAAGATATTCAGAGGAAGGGGAAGAGAATCACTTCAAATGTGGCCTCTAAAATAATGACTATTTCCCCCAAGTGCGCGAGCATTACAACCAATTCAAGAATCTTGGCCGAAACAAATGAAGGCGCTGCATTTTGTGGCGAGATGCGTGAGATATATCTTTGGCGCTATATTTTTCTTGGCCTCTGAAGAGACAGGCCCCCACCCTCGGCAGCGACGCCGGCAGAGGTCGGAGCAGAGCAGCTGCGGCGTCGGCAGAGCAGCAGCATGTAAGTTGTACACGATAAATGAGAAATGAGGTTACCTACTTTTTAAGAAGGTCAATACGACCCAAAACAAATGAGCGAGGCAACGCCAGGCAGCGACGTCGGCAGAGGCAGAGGCAGCGGTGGCACAGAGTGGGAGAGCGAGGCAGCAGCAGCAGCAGCAGAGAGACAACGCGTGAGAGAGAGAGGGAGCGCGAGAGCCAAAGCTCAGTGACCATGTAAGCAGCGCCGACGTCGACCGCGCTGCCAGCGAAACATACCACAAACATTACAGCAAACGTTTTCAATGAAAACAAAAGTAGTACACACTGAGGCTGACGTCGCCGCCGCCGTCGAGGGTGGCAGCGCAGTCGGCGCCGGCAGCGACGCTGACGTCAGCGTTGGCGGCATGTAAGTAGTGTCCAAAGTTGGTGACGAATTCGGGGCTAAGATTTCGATTTCTGTGGCCACATGCGAGGGCGACTGCGCAGCCAGCGCAGCGAGGGCGCGGCCATCGCACAGTGAGAAAAATTGGGCTACTCTCTGGAAAACCACTTAAAATATCGAGACTAAGAGCGGATCAGTTATGGAAAACTTGTATATAACTTTATGAAATATCTAGTTTTAAAGAACTAATCAAACTATAGAAAACTAGGAGTTTAGAAAAACTCCATATTTTGAAAGTTCTTAGTTTGAAAAAAACTTCGAGATATAAAGATTATTATATTGAGAACTTTGAGTTCTGGAATATCTTGAGTTAAAGAAAACATGGTCATAGAAAACATGAATGTATTTAAAATATGCTCCTTAAGTCTGCTCTTTGGTTTTAAGATTTATCACTCATATGTACGTACTGTTCTCTTAAATCCAAAGTTTATTTTAAATAAGGTGGCGTAGAATTCAACCAAACATAACTTTTCCTTATTTTAACAATAAGACAACAAAGTAGGAAGATGCTTTTTATAACCCAAATTCCAACTGGCATATGAGTAATTTTTAAGTTTTCGAATTTGGGCACAGACTCTGGTACCAAATATGTATACATATATATTTTTGTCTTTCAGTCGCCCTCTTCATTGTCCCCAGTGTAAGAAAGTTTTAGAAGTTAATGTAATGCATTTAAAAAAACGTCTATTTTTTGTCAAATACTTGACCTTAAATATTCCAGTACTCATATACCTTGGATGGGAGTTTCCAGAATTAGGAACCCCTTTCAGAAAAACCAAAACAAATTTAGTTGGAATCCAAACAAACTCCAAATTTGGTTGAAATAGGTTACTGGGAAACTCTGGTATGACTATAACGTCGTATTAAGGAAATAAACTTCAAAGATATGTAGGATTTGGCCAGTTTCTTTGTAAGCAAAAGTTGCCACCTCTGCCGACACCTCCAAAGCAGCCGACCGCTTGTAACGAGGCTAAATCGGAGCAGAGGCAGAGGCAGAGGCAGCGGCGGCGACTGCGACTGCGACGCTTTTGTATCGAGCACGCCGCCAACGCTTTTCAGCTAGCTGCATTTTTGTCGCTGGGCAGAGCTGCCGACGCTCTGCTCGGCTGCGTTGTTTTGCTTTTTGCTTTTAGCCTCCACCTCCTTTCGACTGTGTGCATTGTTTCATCGCGTTTTGTTGTAAACATTTCTGTTTGTTGTTTCGCATTCGAATGTTTGAATGCGATTGCGGATTGCGGGCGAGAATGAAGTGCTGTAATTGAGATTAGTGGGCGATTGGGGCGCTTAGCCGAAGCCAAATTAACGGATAAATGAAAGCGGCTAATAAGTGACCTTTTACTTTTACGATATCTAGATTATAATAGTAGCTATACCGTTAGACATTTTTTCTGTATTTTAACCTCTAATAAATTTTGCAGCCTTCAAACCTATCATAATATCTAAACCGTTTAATGTCTTAATGGTTTTATTAGTTTTTTTTCCAAAATCTACAAAATATCCACCACAAACCTGAATTCTTCTCATCCTTCAAATCTCAATAAATAAATATCAGGGTCATATTATACTTTGGTTCTATCAAAAAACACATAATATATACATAGCTATAAAATGGTCTCAAAGGCTTAAAAAAAAATTGCGTATTATATTTTGGTCATCTTCTAATAAAAGATTAGAACTAGAATTAATTAGAATGTCAGAAATGGCGCTTATGATTTAATGTTAAGATAGCTTTGACTAGTTCTTGACAAAACTGGGTTGAAAGCTGATTTTGATTCTGTTTCTGCATGAGAATCCATTACTTTTGCCTCGACCCATATCATAATACCCTTGGTACGGTTAACCAATTAGGCTGCCAGTGATAGGCTGTCATAGTATACCCACAGTAGCAACAAATTTTGAATCAATAAGTTAGTTAAGTTCCCTTTCCACCCACAAAACACACACACACACGTCCCTGTGTTAGCCAGTTTGAAGGCATGAGGGTCAATGATTGTAGCTTCGTTGCGGGTGGCTGACAACAGCAACAACAACCTTAGATACACACGCACACACAAGTGCGACAACAACCACACAGATACACTTGAATTGTGTCATTGTTATCGGGCGCGGAATCGTGAGTTTTGTGGCATGAACATTGAAATGAAATCATGTCATCGATATAAATATAGAACGAGAATGTTTTTTGGGGCCTTTTCCTCTCTCTCCAACTTTATCTATCGGAACTGACAAAGTTTGAGGGCCATCCCCTGGCTGAAAATTATGGATTGGCTTATTAGGGAAAACCTTCACTCTCAGTGACCACATCGATTTACCCCAACCCCAATCAATTTGATTAAACCCTGGGACCTTAAAAGCTCTTCAACAGGTTCGACATCGACTCACACAGTCTGTCTGTCAGTCTCAGTGTCACAAAAGCGACAAACTCAAAGAACCTTGGATGCCAAACGGCATATTGAATGTGTCAAATCAAGATATTGAGAAATATTTGGGAAATGTCATGCTTTTAGACGGCGAAATTCCTTATATAAGCCAATTAGTGGGTAACTTTAAATTACACTACTAAATTGGTTTGTTTGGTATCAGGGACCTTTTGGAATACAACGAACTTTCGACGGATCATACGCAACAAAATAACTTCGATTTTCATGGAAATGAAAATGATAGTTTTGAAAATTTTTTTTTTTAAACATGTTCTTATTATATGGACAATATTGAACCTTATACATCTTTTATAATAGTTTCAAGGAATTGTAATATTGGGTAATAATATTCTGTATAATCTCTTGGATAATTGATCCGATTAGTTAAGTAATATTTCAATACTTGATAACATTATAGTATAAAATTAGTATAGGAAGTGCAATATGGTTATTAAAGTTAGTATTTCCACACTCGTATTGACTACTACACAACTTAAATTGCCCTCATATGCTGATCCCGCAAAGGTTTTCACATTGAAATATTATCAAATGTAATTACGCAAAATCATAGAGCAAAACGACCTTATCGCACAAATTGAAACAGCAACCACAATAGCAAAACGCTTTTGTAACCCATGATTACAACAAACAAACAAGCACACATACACACACAATCGAAGGCAGGGGCATGTAATTGTAATTACAAATGGAAACACCTTCGCACAAAATAGAAAAAAAAGAGTACACATCAACTACAAAAAGCTTGCACACACTTCCTCATAGACAATAAAAAAAAAATAGCTACAACTACAAGGGAAATAACCCGTTACAAGAACAAAACATAAACAAAGTGGGAGAGAGATTACTATAGTGCACATGTGTGCCCTTCTTCTTATTCTTCCTCTCCCTCTCTCACTCCCCCTTGCGGCAAATTCACCTTCGGTCAAATGAATTAAAATGAATTAGCACGAGGCTTGCATGCTCTTTCTACCTCTCCCTCCCCCTCTCTCTCTTTCTGGGAGAGAAAGATCACTCAAAATCGTCGTCTACTTTCTCTCTATAAATAGTGAAAATCGGACTTCCAATGCTAAAGACATTTCGAAATCCGAATCCGTGAAAGTAAAACACACAAGGGTCAATTTCTCATCTCCCTCACTCCACCACCCACCAGCCTGTAATGGGTAATTTATCCATGTCTATCTCTTTCTCTCTCTGAAAAAAGTTTTCAACTCACAATTACGGCCATTTCTACACAGTAAAAAATAATGATAATATTTTGACGTGTGAATAATTTTAAAATGCAACAAAAGTGTTAACTTTTATTAAAACAACCATAACTGGTTAAAGTGCAGGTTCAAAACCCACCTCTTACCATTTTTCAGTTTATCAGCAATTTTAAACTCTAAAAACAAGTAGAAATGTTTAAAATACTAAAAATTCGTTTTTAAAGTCTTTGAATTAATCGAATTATGTATGTTTTTTCCAGCTTTATTCTCCAAACGTTTTCCCCATTATTTTTCTCGTATTTCATTACACTCTATGAAAGCGAGGGGTCAGGCGATATTTATCTGCCATATGGTTTGCACTTGACTATAACGGTAATTACATCTAGGCACGGCATTGCCCCTGAATTTTAATGCAATGCACACACACGAGCGCATCAAATGTTGCACATTTCGTTTGATTGTTTCCTCGATTTCGCGCATTCGCCTTGCTATTTGTTATTGCTGATGTATTTTTCATAGCTTAACGGTAATCACTTTTTGCGACGACATTGAATTCTCGTTACTACCGTGGGCATCACTAATTGATCCGTAAAGATCGTCAAGTCCTATGGGAGGTTAAAGATTTTCTAATGGTAATCAGTCCATACAACCATTATGATACTAAAGGATCGTTGAATAACAGTTGTATACTAGGCCAATACAATATAAATTACCTAAGAGTTTTATCTTATTTCGTTAATTCTCGTTACTACCGTGGACATCACTAATTGATCCGTAAAGATCGTCAAGTCCTATGGGAGATTTAAGATTTCCTAATGGGTTCTAAGCAGTCCATATGTACATACAACCATTATGAAACTAAAGAATCGTCGAATAAGAGTTGTATACTTGTTAAGTAAGGACAATACAATAGAAATTACCAAAGAGATTTATCTTATTTCGTGATAAGACAAGAAAATAATATAACTGCATTTGGCATAATCTTATCTAACGAAAATTGCTGTTAACTGTCAGAGATTTACACTTCAAGTAGATTATAAATCATCTTATAAGTCATATCGAAATGAAAAAGAAACTAGCTTTTGAAACTTAAAAACTAAATTTAAACATTTTCTTGTTCTAGTAAGTTTTTTCTTACCTGGCTAGAGCCATTCTAACATGAGAGAGCCCTCCAAGAGGCAACGCCAGGGTATCCACTTTGAAGGTTTTCTTCTACAACTTCCCACACGGAACTCAAAGGGAAAATCAAAACTTGTGCTTTGATTTCTCCGACTTGCTAATACTTTTATTACTTGATATTTCTTATGATATTATAGATATTTCTTGTTTTTGGCACTTAATGGAATACTTTTAAAGAGGTCTTAACTTATTCGTAGCACATCAACGTCATCTTGATTTTAGGCCGGGTGATTTAAAGAGGATCTAGGGTAGGTAAATTTAGTTAAGTTTAACTAACAACGACAGTACGCCTTGAAATATGCAACTTTTTTTTTGTCAAACACCTCTGCGAACCAAAAAAAATTGAGATTAGCCCAAATGAAAAGAACACCGGGAAATTTTATCACATTCAATTGCGAGACGAACGTGGTTGACCATATAACGACCAGGTTCTGTACAACCCGTCGCATACGTGATATTTGCACGCGAAATTATCAAAAAAGCCCAACGGCACACAAATATTATCGCGTCCCTCTCACTCACTCACACACCGAAAGAGAAGGGTGAAAAAACCAGCGTACAATGTTCAATGCCAAATCAAAATAAAAATAAAGCCAGCAACAAAAGATACTGAACAACATCGAAAAAAGCAAAATAAATATGAGTGATTCAAGTTATCAGCAGAATTTGGTGTGATAAGCCAAATTAAACAAAGACTTTTGTGTAGCGATAGCCCCATCTCTCTCACTCGCCCACTCATCAGCGGTTGCACTTGTCTCTTTCTGGGCAGCATTTGCACATGGCTCTCGCTTGCCGGCATTAAAAAACGCTCAGCCTCGGCCAATAAGTAACGAAATCAATAAATACAAAAATGCGAAAGAAAAAGCCAAGAGGAGGCAGCGCTTCCGCAGCTGGCCGGCAAAATAATCAGTGCAAAAGCAGCTTTGGAGGTCACCACTGACGCCCCAAGACGCGGCTAGAAGAAGAGACCCTCTCGCCAGCAGAAGAATCTTCTGCTGCACGAAGAGACTCTCCGAAAACTACACTCAAGAAATAAGAAACAAATCCAATGTGAGAGCATGACGGATGGAGAAACTAACGAGCAAAAAAAACTAAAACAAAAACCACACACTAAATTCCATTCCATAGTCATGAACGTACAAGGTTCTTCCTATATCGCTCGATTCCACTTTTATACATACAAAAAACAATATAGAAAAAAGTAAGGCAAAACCAAAAAAGCTCTCAACCTGCGCAAGTGAAAAAGCTACCATTTTGTCTTTGCAAACTCAGAAAAAAGCTGCGCCGGCGTTTGCTCGCTGACCTCAGCTGCTTATTTGTCCGCGAGAGCAAGCGAGATGGCTGCCCCAAAGGAGCGAGAGGGCAAACAAAGTTCTCTCATTTATAAACAATAAACAAAAATATTGGACAGGGGGCGGGGGAGGGCAGCACATGTTTTTAATTGAACTGAACGGACAAACAGAGCTTTTTGCAAGTCGAAACATGTGCAATACACCAGAGCTAGCCTTCTCTTTCTAGCTCTTTTCAAAATGTCAATGCTATTTCGGTTTGTTTTTTTCTGAAAACACTTTTTCCACCCGTCTGGCAACGCTAATGCTCCAAAAGCTTTCCTTTTTTTAAACAAATACAAATTAATATAAATTTAATCAAATTCGAAAAATGTGAGATTTGCGTCACAATCAATAGAAGGAGACAGTGGTCTATATGCAGGGGTGTGTTAGAAAGAGAGCGGCCACAATAGAAAGAAAGAGAGAGCGCAAGCCTGTGTGCCGGGTGTTAAAAAGCCGACTCTACCCAAAGATATAGAAAAAGTTGCCTTGCTTTTCAGCTTCTTTGCTCGCTTTATTCTCGAGTTTCAAGCTTGAGGTTGGGTTTATTTCCATATAGCTGTGTATATAGCCTAAAACATTCCGAAGGGCGTTAGATTGAGATTGAGGAAGTTGTTAAGGCCTGTCACTGTCGTTGTTTTAGTTGTTGTTGCCAAAGCTCTTTTGTCATTCACTTTGTGGGTTTAATTGCGCGTGTTTTTGAACTCCAAAAGTGTTTAATACATTTTTAAGTTTACGACTTTAAGATTAAGGTCACTCGTTTAAAACTGCGCGATATTGAGTAAAGCACACTTTTTGTCAACTACAGAAATTCTAGAAACACTTTGGTTACGCCTGGGCATTTACCGTTGCGAATTGTGGGTGTTAAATGGGAAAATCGGTTAGCAACACAGATGTGAATTATTTTTCCGTGAAAATCACACACAAACTACTACTCGCTACGCGCAGCAGCTGACGAATGAAGCTTTTTTCTTAATATATATTTTTTGTTTTGCGTTTGTTTTGCTCTTGCCGGAAAGCTTTGCATAGAGAGAACCGGAGCTTTGGAGACCAGCATTTATAGAGAGCGAAGAACCACAGACTCAAACTTAAGATTGTTATATATAAATAGTTACGAAGAGATAAGATACTGTAGATAGTTAGGACTGGTGGGTTTTTAAAGAGAAGAAATTATATTATTGTTATTGTTGTTGAAAATATTCCGATGGAGGTATTCAAAAGAGTTTTTTGAGAAATATAGCTATTTGGCTTTTTTCATATGAAAATAAATCTGAAAGTTCTGAAACTAGTATTTTATTATTATTAAAAATATATCTTTGCATACTTTTAGGCATCTAAGAATGTGATTTCTAATCAGATAATTCAACAAATTCAAATAATAATATTGTGATAGATAAGGAACCGCAGGATTCTTAGGACCAATGATTTAATATTTGATTGGTTTATGTTTAGAGTTATACAATCTATCTCTCAAATGAAAGTACTAAAATACCAATTTTACAAACGAATACTGAAAGCACCCAGATATAGCTAACAAAAAGCCAAGTTATCAACACTTTGAAGAACCAAGACAAAAGCTCAGAGCGGCATGTTTGATGGCGGTGGCTGTTGGCTCTCAAGGCCCTTATCAAGGCTATTTACAGGGGAGCAAGTCAGCAGCTTATCAGATAGAGATGGAGAGAAAGCTAATCCCCAAGAATTAATGACTTAATAATTGCCGCTGCCACTGTTCAATTGAAACCCATGTTTACCACTGACCGCTTAGGTGATCCCAAACTAATTGCAGAGATCTTGCGAAGAAACTCACCTTGTTTATGTTATTACTGCTGTTCCTTCCTGTAATTTACAAGCCGAAGCCAAGCAAGTTGAGATATCTGGAAAAAAGGCAAGAAATTCATTAATGTTGACAATTATATATTAATTCATTTAATGATGTTAATAAATGTATGTATAAATAAAATAAACTCGTTTTCATCTGGTTTTGATATGGGAGGTAAACAGTAGCAAGCAAGACAATAGCAACACTTAATGGTAAAAAATATATTTCAAAAAATATATACACTTCCTTTTAAAATTTTTATTAAAGTTCTCTTATTTGTACAGAGACATTTGTTAAAATACGAACATTTATTTTAGTTAAATTACTTTTGTTTCATCCTGCATTGCATATTTTGTATTTTTAAAATTATTTGCTTACACCCGGAGAACTCCAAAAACAAAAATCCCCATATAAAAACAGAAATACACGAATCGGTTCAACGTCTTTGACTTTGTATGCCGCATACAGTTGTTGTCTTTATATTATTGTTGTATTTATTGTTGTTTCCATTGTGTTGGGTTGCTTACATACTTAACCAAAGTCGTTGCCACTCGCTGCACAAAAACAACAACAACAGCAGCAACGAATTACTTTGACAGCACAAAGTTCTCAAGTGAACAACCTGAACATCGGGGAGCGCTACCATAAACGTCAAAGTCAACAAAGCGGGTCAAAACAGGCAAGCGGAAAGTTTTGGGGCGGAGAGAGTTGAGCTATATGTAGGATATATGCAAGTCACAGGTTCTTTCGAAAACGGGGATAGCCCCTGGGCCTAGGTCAATTCCGTTTGGGCCCACCCAAAACTTTATCAATTTGGCTCAGTTCTTGATAAGCATACCCGTTATTCTGCTTCATTATGAATTTAAAAATCACTCAAAGGAATGAGTTGCGATTATACTTATTTAAACAAGTCTTTTAATAGAAACCTTTAAAAGCTCAAATCAAATTACGAAATATCTTGAATAACAAATTAATCAATCCAAACAATGAGTAGGCATTATATTAATGCAATCAAAAATTCAATATGAGATGTTTTTGTTTAGTCTATTAAGATCAAAATAAATAACAAGTCATCTTTATCCAGTTTATATGTTTTATTTACATAGTAAATTATGCGAAAAATATATTTATGTTACTAAGCACATGAGGAAAAAAGATAAAACGAAACTAATGCATTTATAAAAACAACATTCTAACAATCATTATCTACAACTAAAAGGGTCTAATACAAATACAACGCAATTGTTTCAAGCACTCAAGTGAAAACAGCCACCATAATTTTCGAGCCAATAAATATACGTATAGAGGTTTATCAAGGGGCGATTTGTCGTATCACCAATTCAGAGTTGTCTACGGAGCCCAAAGAAAACATTTCCGACAAGTATTATAATGCTAGGTCTGCAACTTTTCAGCGAATGCGAGGAGCTTTTAAATCGCCCAGTCATACTGAACAGGCACTATAAGAAACTCAGTCCGGGAAATCTTCCGGGCAACAGGCAAACTGACCGACCTACCTCAAAAGGAATCGCCTGTCTCAAGTGCTTTTGTTTCTTTTCAAACCAAATGATAAGGTAATACTTCGGCTGAATGGCGAAATTCAGAGACTGGTAGAGCTCCCAATCGAATATAAAACGAAACTTAGTTTCGAATTAGCCCGCTAGAAGTGCAGACAAAGACAATAGAGTTGAAATGATTGGAATTTATCTACTGATCGGTGTAGTAACATTGATATATGTCTACCTCAAGTGGACATTTAGCTACTGGGATCGAAAGGGTTTCCCCTCCACGGGAGTGAGCATCCCATTCGGGGCTATGGAGTCCGTTGCGAAGGGAAAACGATCCTTCGGATTGGCCGTCTACGATATGTACCGATCGACAAAGGAACCGGTGGTTGGATTGTACCTTACTTTGAGACCAGCCCTTCTGATTAGGGATGCTCAACTATCTCGCGATATGGTGACCAAGGACTTTGCCAGTTTTCATGATCGCGGAGTTTATGTCGATGAGGAAAACGACCCCATGTCAGCGGGTTTGTTTCAATTGGAAGGAGCTAGTTGGAGAGCTTTACGTACCAAACTGACGCCTTCTTTTACGTCGGGTAAACTAAAGGCCATGTTTGAAACCTCCGATTCCATTGGAGATAAGTTAGTAGCCAATATTAAGGCTCAACTGCCCCAGGGAGGCAACAAGGAATTCGACATCAAGAAACTAATGTCAACGTAAGTTGAAGGAAGAGGGAAACTGGATTATGTTAAAATGATAACATCCCTCTATTAAAACAAACCTTAAGAGAAGGGTAATAAGGAGTATAAAACTATAATAAGGACTTGTTTAAAATTTGTATACTCTCATAACGGATAACGATATTTATAATTTATCCAATAGCTATGCCATCGATATTATTGGCACCACTATTTTTGGACTCAATGTTGATAGCTTCGCCGAACCTAACAATGAGTTCCTGGCTATTAGCAAGAAGCTCAACCGTAAGAACTTTACCGATATTCTTCGTACAGCAGCTCTATTTCTTTACCCTGGGTAAGGTACATATTGAACTCTTCTCTTTTTTTCACTAAGCCTTAACTATATTACACACAGATTGGAGAAGTTCTTTGTGAGAATTGGCTGGAAGCTGGAATCAGCGGAACTGATGCGCGAACTAGCTCATCGAACTGTCGATCTTAGGGAAAAAAACAATATAGTTCGCAAGGACCTGCTGCAGCTACTTTTGCAACTTCGCAATCAGGGAAAGATCAACACTGATGACACTAATTGGTCAGCGGAGAGTACCAAAAATGGAGTGAAATCGATGTCAAAGGATGTGATTGCCGGTCAGCTGTTCCTATTCTATGCAGCTGGATTTGAGACGACAGCGGCTACAGCATCCTTCACTCTGTACGAGCTCTCTCAAAATCCAGAGGTCATGGAAAAGGCGAAGGAGGATGTACGTAGAGCTATCGAAAATCAAGGCGGAAAGCTGACCTATGATGCTATATCGGATATGAAGTATCTAGAGGCCTGTATCTTAGGTTAGTTTAAAGTAAACTGATGCAAAATATGTTATAATACTTTTATCGAACTTACAGAGACCACTCGAAAATACCCCGCACTCCCATTCCTGAACAGAGTTTGCACTCAGGATTATCCAGTGCCCGATAGCAAACTAGTAATCAAGAAAGGCACTCCTGTTATAATCTCTCTATTAGGAATGCACCTAGATCCCGAGTACTTCCCCGATCCGCTTAATTATCTACCAGAACGCTATCTGGAGGAGAACAAGGACTTTAACCAAGCGGCCTATATGCCTTTTGGAGAGGGACCCAGAATGTGCATCGGTAAGAGCAATTCTAATTCTACGCAATATGAATCTGTTAATTTTAGAATCTTATCTTAAACTTAAAAACTTTGTGGTTTTACAGGCGCCCGGGTTTATACACATGGTTTTGGATCTAAAGTAGAAACTTGGTTTATTATCAGTTAACAGAAATTTTGACTTAACTATCATTAGCAAATCTACCAGGAATTAATGTATTTTTTGAAGATGTATCATACGGATTGACGCTTATGGTTTATGAGCCGCTACTTATGACCATACTTAGGTTAAGAAAAGGCACAAACAACGAACGAATTTTTCTGGTTAAATACTTTTTAATTGCATCAATTTCTGTCTAATTTGTAAGCTATGTGTAGATAGATGATCAAATTTCTTCAATTTTTGTTGTCTGTATACACAATCAATAATGGTTTTCTACAAACTGCGTTCTATAAGTAAATGACATAAGCGTCAATAGAGATTCCAAAGACTTAAGTCACACACGTCTATGCATGTAAAATGAGTTTATAAAACAAATAAATTTGTTTGCTCATCCGTGTTAAATAAAGAGGTGCAATAAAGGCGGACATTTAGAAATTTTGTTCACAAAGTTTCAACTAATTAACAAGTGTATAGTTCCTTTGTTAAACTATTTCATCAAGTTCGGTAATATAAAATAATCTGAAAGTCAATCCAACTAATCTCTTCGATTTCTACAACAATGTTGAGGGTGTGAATGATTTTTCGACTAAATACTTGTGAAAAAAAGAATTATATTGGATTAAAATCTGAAAGTGTATTTATAAGAAATATTTTTTTAAAATAATCTATTATTATTATTACAGCTTTAAATACAACCAACCTTTAATTCACTACATTTCCTTAGGTGTCTCCGCACGTAAAGCGTCTATATATAGATACGTAGTACGTTCTGAGGTTATATGTAACAATTTGCTCTATCATTATCAAGATGCGATCTGTCTTATAGCCATTGCAGTGTTGTCTACCTACCTCACAGGTCTACCTAACTACAGTGACTGCAAATATTATAATGCCTAATCGACAAATTTATGTTCCCTTTAGAGAACTTTTAAATCGTCTTGTCACACTGACCAGGCACTATGTGACACTCAATCAGAGGGATTTCTAGGCAAACAGGCAGACTGACCGAACTACCTCTAAAGGAATCGCTTGCCTAGAGTGTCATTTGTTTACGTCCGAAGCTAAAGAAGATAAGGTAATCGGTCCGTACATATGGCGAAATTGTTTGACACACGCGGCGATTGGGAGAGTTCCCTAACGACTATAAATTGTTAGTCGGCTACGACCGGTTAGTTGCGATTCAGAACGCTAGAAGTTCGGACAGAGAGTGAACAACATATAATCAGTATGATCGGAATATATCTATTGATCGGTGCGGTCACATTACTATATGTCTATCTTAAGTGGACATTTAGCTACTGGGATCGAAAGGGTTTCCCCTCCACGGGGGTGAGCATTCCTTTCGGTGCCATGGAAGCCGTAGCCAAGGGAAAACGATCCTTCGGATTGGCCATCTACGACATGTACCAATCGACAAAGGAACCGGTGATTGGATTGTATCTCACCTTGAGACCTGCTCTACTGATCAGAGATGCTCAACTGGCCTACGATGTGCTGACCAAGGACTTTGCCAGTTTCCACGATCGTGGAGTTTATGTCGATGAGGAGAACGATCCGATGTCTGCGAGCTTGTTCCAAATGGAGGGCTCCAGCTGGAAGGCGCTACGAACCAAACTAACTCCCTCGTTTACCTCTGGAAAACTTAAGGCTATGTTCGAGACCTCCGATTCCGTTGGAGACAAGTTAATAGCCAGCATGAAGGCTCAACTGCCTGAAACGGGCAGCAAGGAGCTGGAACTCAAGAAACTAATGGCAACGTAAGTTATAGGGTCGTACTTGATAATATTGGAATAACTTTGTAGGTGTTCACTGAACATAGCAAATAGTACTTGCTATTACTAATATTTAATCAACGAATCAAATACTTGAAATTTTTTCGTTTACTTGATTATATTTACCACCGCATCAAAAGACAAGTTATTTGCCTAAAGATCTTCAGTATAAATGTAAAAAAAATTTGCTATCATCAAGTGTATATTTAGTATTTTCCTAAATTCTTTGCTTATAACCGCCACTAATTGTAAACTGGCATATCTTATCTAATAGATAACTAATACGCTGCACTTTATATTCCTCCCCTAGGTATGCCATCGATATTATTGCCACGACTATTTTTGGCCTTGATATTGACAGCTTTGCAGATCCCAACAATGAGTTCCAGGCCATTAGCAAAAAAGTAAATCGTAATAACTTTGAAGATATCGTTCGTGGAGCAGCTAGTTTTCTCTATCCCGGGTAAGTTAAAAGAAAGTTTTAAGACTCGTCAAAAAATTAAAAAAATATACAATCTTTTATAGACTGGAGAAGTTCTTTGTGAGGATCGGCTGGAAACAAGAGGCTACAGAAAGGATGCGCGAGTTGTCCAACAGGACCGTCGACCTTAGAGAGGAGAACAATATAGTTCGCAAGGACTTGTTGCAACTCCTTCTGCAACTGCGGAATCAGGGAAAGGTCAACACTGATGATACTGTTTGGTCGGCGGAGAGTACTAAAAATGGTGTGAAATCAATGTCTAAGGATTTGATTGCCGGTCAGCTATTTCTGTTCTACATTGCGGGGTATGAAACGACAGCCTCAACAACATCCTTCACCCTATACGAACTCACTCAAAATCCGGAAGTGATGGAAAAAGCGAAGGAGGATGTGCGCAAAGCTATCGAAAACCACGGCGGAAAGCTGACCTACGATGCCATCTCAGACATGAAGTACCTGGAGGCCTGTGTTCTCGGTTAGTTTTGACAAGAATTAGCCATCCTTTAAAAATAGAGAGACCTGACCTTAAGACAAAAGAATTTTTTATTAGACTGACAAATATTATTCTTAACGAAAACGTGGTTTAATGTTTTTGCAGAAACTGCTCGCAAATATCCTGCTCTTCCATTGCTAAACAGGATCTGCACACAGGACTACCCTGTGCCCGATAGCAAACTAGTAATCAAGAAGGGCACACCCGTCATAATCTCTCTTTTCGGAATGCATCGGGACCCTGAGAATTTCCCCGATCCGCTCAGCTACCAACCAGAACGCTATCTCCAGGATAGCAAAAACTATAACCAAGCGGCCTATATGCCCTTTGGGGAGGGACCCAGGATGTGCATTGGTAAGAAAAAATGTTGTTAGAAAGGGTGAAATAGGAATTATACTCAGTTAGTTGGTTTTAAGATATATGCAATCAAAACAATTGGTAACCGAACTCTATTTAGCTCTGCTTTCTTAAAGGTATTGGAACTAAATGTTTTGGTACATTTTTTGACACACAGAGTATTCGAAATTTGAAACTTTCGTATAGTCAAGAACAGAAGTTCAATTATAACATTATAACGTTTAAAGACTTCCAATTCAAAACACTGTTTTTAAAATCCTTTTTCATCAATTCTCATGTCTTAAAGCTGGATTTTACTTCATAGACTAGGTCTTAGAGAATCCTTCTTGAAAACGAACACATTTCTTTCTATTTTCCAGGTGCCCGCATGGGAAAGGTGAATGTGAAGATAGCGATTGCCAAGGTTTTGTCGAATTTCGATCTGGAGATCCGCAAGGAAAAGAGTGAGATTGAGTTCGGAGTCAATGGAGTGCCGCTGATGCCAAAGTCCGGAGTTCCCGTGCGCCTGTCCCTCAAGAAGTAGACCCTAGTCTAGCATTTAAACTACATATGTAAACCCTATAATAAATCTGCAATATGTATAGAAAATATGGACAAACATTTCAATGGGATGCACTTTTCTCTCCCTCCCCCTCTCTCTCTCGCACACACACTCACATGCACCCGCGTACGCACCTTTGTAAATGTAAATAGTTTTTGTTCTCTGCTTTACATAAGTCGCCCTATTTACTCGACATTTGGGGGACTTGAGGTAAAATTTGGGTGGTCAGCTGCACTTGATTCTCCCAATTGCCGGGAAATGCACTTTTTCCAGCTATGACAACACAATATGGCCGAAAAAAAATACTCTTTCACTTTTTCCAGGCCAAGTTGTGTGAACTGCGCCACACACACGCACACATACACACGCGCACGCACTGGGGGACACGCACACTGTCGCACTCGCGGCGATGACGTTTTTGTGGCCGCAATGCACTCAATTAACGCCTTTTCGCGGCTAATTCGACTGCACTCGTTCGGCGGCGACCCTTTGCTAATACTTTGCAAATTTCCAAGTAAATACGACGAATTTGGCGAATCAGCGAATCACTCGCTTCCCATGCTGCGGCACACACTCACACGCTACCACCCACACGGACGCATGCATATGTTTGACGTCTGTGATCTGGCAACGCTGCGGCAATGCAACTCTGGCTGGCTATTTGGCGGGATCGGCTGTTAATCGCCAAATATTTTATAGCTAACTAGAGATAAATAATCACATTTGATTACTTAAAAATTGATTTCATAACATCATAATTAGCTATAAACCTAATCTTAATTTGGTTTAATAGGTAAACAAACAAGGGTTGCTAAAACTCGCATTTAAAAAACGATAGCACATAAAATCTGATGTCTAGTGATTATATATATATATTTTTGAAAATTTAGAACAGTCACTAATATCCAAATAAAAAATGGGTTGAGTATTGTTTTAACCGGTTTTGAAGCCGGTAAATAACGAACATCTTTTTAATCATTTCGCTGGGCTTCGCTTAAATCTTAAAGGGGGTTTTTTTAAACAAAGTGTATTTTTGTTTTAAGAAATACAAAAGCATACCTATACCTAAATATTTAGTAGTTAATGTTATTATTATTCAGCTAATAAAACTAGCTATTTTCTGTCACCCCCCTCTGAATGCAGCCCTGTTTGCGTTTTTCCTTCGATTGGGTGGCAGCACCCTTGTTTTTCTCTGCTGATGAAAAAGTTGGGAAAATAAAATCAATTAAATTAAAACTGCAGTGAAAACATAGTTCTCAGTGAAAGTGCGGGTGAACCATATAGAAGGAAAACATAGTTTTTCAAGGGACTTCAAGTGAAAAGACCCCGAGCCCAGCAGGCGTACGTGTGTGTTTGTGCGTAGTCCGTAAACGTCACACGCAAACGAGGCCCACGCACACAGATAAAGAGAGCGGAGCCCGACTATTTACTTTGATCACCACGTACTATCTAGTTAATACTAGGGATTTCGGATTAGGGCGACATGGACGGCAACAAGGACGAGGCCCAGCGGTGCATCGACTTCGCGGTCCAGGCACTCGCCGAGGGCAAAATCGAAAAGGCCGAGAAGTTCCTGCTGAAGGCGGAGAAACTCTTCCCCACGGACAATGCTAAAAGTAAGGATAACGAAATTTGGGTCTAGAAAACCCCCACTCACGTGCTCAATTCATCCAGTTCTTCTTGGCAAGCCTCTTTCTTGTAGTCCCTTTAAAGCGGTAATCTTTCGGGTTCGGTCTTATCTATAAAAACAATAAGAATATGTTTGTTTTACCGAACCGGTCGTTGGTTAGCTATCGGAAACAGTGGTCCGTTTTTAATCTAACCAGATATTAAACTCCTATCACCTGTCACCTATAAAATGGACTAAATTTTACTAGTTGTCCCCGATAGCATTAGAATGGTACTACGTATTAGTGTTGCACAATCGAAAAGTCAATTCATACAGTTTATGTTAATAACCTGCAATACTAGAGATTTAACCATTACTCAACATAGAATCGTTTTAAATTTGTAGTATAATTCAACAATAGTTTAAAAATCATTAATATAAATTTAACCAGCATAATGCAATGACCTTTGACCTAATGACATGTTTTTATAACACTCTTTTAGAGCTACTTGCCCAGGTGAAGAGCACCCCGGGAAGCGGAAGCAATGGCAAATCTCGTCCTGCGGCTGCGAGCGATGAGAAAGACAGCGGTCCGCGAAAACGTGTGAACTCCGACTCACGTTCCAATGCCCCAGATTACACCAATGATCAATTGGAGGCTGTACGAAAGGTCAAGAAGTAAGTGCCATACCATCTACAGAGCTTTCTATTAGTTCTTTATATACATAGCCGAATGCTTTTATTTTAATTGTTAACTACTCTCCTTCAGATGCAAGGACTACTATGAAGTTCTGGGCGTGAGCAAGACGGCGACGGACTCGGAGGTCAAGAAGGCCTACAAGAAGCTAGCGCTGCAATTGCATCCGGACAAGAACAAGGCTCCCGGTGCTGTTGAGGCCTTTAAAGCTCTGGGCAATGCTGCCGGCGTCCTCACGGATGCCGAGAAGCGCAAGAACTACGACCTGTATGGCATCAATGAGTCCCACAATGGACACGGAAATAATGGTGGTCACCATGGCCATGGCCAATACTACAACAACGAGTATGGATATTCCCGCGGTTTCCAGGCTGATATCAGTGCCGAGGAGCTCTTCAACATGTTCTTCAACGGCGGATTCCCACAGCAGAATGTCTATATGCGGCAGCAGCGACGTCGTCATCAGGCTCGCGAGGAACGGGATGTAAGGGCTTAAGTCAAGCTGCCTAAGCTTTAGACCTTGACTTTACTGCAACTTTTTGGTTTGAGCCTCGTAGATGAAACTTTACTTTTTCTCTCTATTTTCCAGGGCAACAACTCTTCAGCTTTGATCAACTTGCTCCCTATCTTGTTGCTCATTGGACTCTCCATGATGTCGTCCTTCTTTATCTCGGACCCCATGTACAGCCTGACGCCCTCTCAGTAAATAATGCTCTTAAGCCACCAAAATGCAGTACTAATTAGGTTTCCCCTTTAACCCTCAGTAAATATTCTGTGAAGCGCGAGACGAACGCCCTGAAGATACCATACTATGTCAAGGACAACTTCTATTCGGAGTATCAGGGCTCGGTGGCCCGATTAGAGGAATCCGTGGAAGAGGACTTTGTCAATCATCTGAAACACTCTTGCAGTCGAGAGCGGAATTATCGTAAGTAAAGCAAGTGAACTTTATAAAACTGATGTTAAAGAAACATAATTTCAGGCGACTCAATGCTGGCCAAGGCGCGCACCTTTGGCGATCGGGACCTGTACAGAAAGGCGCAGAACATCAATACGCCTTCCTGCGAGAATCTGCAAAAGTATTTAATCACATAATTTAGTTAATGCTACTACACGAAACCTACTTCCTATACCCCATTTTAAACCTTAACTGGGTTGTAGTCTCTACATAATTTGCTTTAGTTGTTATAAATGAATTTCATTGTCTGTTTTGTTTCTTAATTTATATGTCTATCCAACTACCTTCCCTCTCTCCCCCTCACAAAACGAATTGGAACGAAACGCATAGACATGCTATGAGAGATCAGGTTTTCCCTGATAATGTTTGGTAGCATGATCGGTTGATCAACATTATTATTTCGATAGAGCAATCGGCAATATGTGAGAGCGAAGCAAACGCAACTGCCAAAAAGTCATATTTACGAGTATAAGTGGAGGGCCGAGACGAAGGACTATTGTTTTTTCATTTAGAAATCGGATAACTATAAATATAAATTATACAAGGATACGCATGATCACATATTGATAGTAAAATTGTCAACGGTTTTTTCTTAAGGACACGATTGCATGGGCAGTGGCGATACTCTAAATAAAATTGCAAGTTATTACATTAAAATAAAATCCTTTTAAAAAGGAAAACAACTTGTTTCCGTTGTGGGCTTAAAAGTTTGTTTGTTTTTCTTCGCTAGAGTTTATAAATGTACAAATAAAGCAGTGTTACGCTACATAAAAGAAACAGACGGCGGTTAGTCCAGGTCCTCCAAGCACCTCAGTTGCTGATGATGGCTTCCAAGGCGGCCACCACGTCGCCGCTCTGCTCGCGGAGCACTTTCTCGGCCTGCGCCTTGCTAACCAGCAGCTCGTTCATCTGAAACGGAAGGAAAATGTGGAAGTCATTACTTTGGATGTTCAGAAGGAGGATAAAGGTTAGAAGATTCGATCCTGACCTTTGGGGGTAATTTTCTTTATTTAATAAGCTAATCTTTTAAATATGATAGGATGGAAAATAATAAAATACAATATTTTTCAGAAACTTAAATTATTTAGTTTAAAATTTATGGATTCAATAGAACAATTAATAATGTCCTTAGCCGAAAATCAGTGCAGGGAAACTGGACAACGAATATTTTAACTATGACAATATTGTTCTGCTTAACAAGTACTAGAAGTTCTTGGACAAAGGATATACATTTGCTAAATAAGTATACCATGTCTGCGTGGTGAAAAAGTATCCCACGTAAACCTTTGGATGTTCCTTGAAAATGTTTGAATAGCCAAAGAACACCATTTTAAGATAATCCCTATATGAAGCTAAGCTCGGTGAACGCTGTGGTTACTTACAATCAGTTCAATGTCCTCCTTTTTGACTTGGACCTTTTGGAGCTCCTTTTCCTTGGCTACTCGAAGTTCGTTCTCCTTGTTTCGCTGGTTGCCAAACTGTTCTACGGCCTAAAAATATAAATTAAAGTTAGTATGACCTTTATATTATCTTGTGTAGTACTATAAACTTACGCTGGATATATTGGCCGCGGAGATCTCTTTTTCCTCGGCATAATCCGTAACACGTTCCAAATCTGGTCATAATATAAGATATACATGAGTTATATTTCTGGAGATTGGGCTAAGGTCAACTGCCGGCAATTTTACCAAAGGGGAAGAGCTCTCAAAACCCATGGTTCACAACTTAAGATCAATTTAAAATATATAAAGTTTTAAGCGCCAAAAATGTGTGGGCGCTTTAATACATGATATTTCGCCCACAGATGACTCCTTTTTTTTTTTTGCATTTTTTAGGGGTAGGGTTGAGGGCATCTTAGATATTTACCTGCGGCGCCGTCGTCATGCCGTTTTACATCGGATTTCTTTTGTTTTTGATCCTGCTCATCCTCCTCCACCTCTTCTCTACCGTTGATTTCTTCAGCTTCCGTCATTTTCGTCTGTTTTATTTAATAAACTATCAGAAATTTGTACGTTTTGTTCGGTACCTCGTGCGAATAGAGATGACCAACCAGTGATGACACTATCGATAGGATAAAGTTTGTAATCGATTATTTATAACTCTATATTTAAGCTTGACCTTAATTTACATTTCTAATTTATATATTTCAAAAATTTATATTTTCAATAAAAAAATAATGACTTAATTATAAACAAACGACTTTATTTGTATCTAAAGTAAAGGACAGCGTTGCCACCTTGTAGCTTTTTAGTCGAAGTTCGGCAGCCCTGTTTCTTGGCGCGCTAAGTTTGAAAAGTTTGCTTAATATTTGTACATTTATAACCAAAGGAATAGTAAAATCATCAGAACGGTGAGAAAAATTTTCATTTTGTGGGCAACAAGTTTTAAGCCCTTAATTTTGACAAGAAAACGAGAGCCTTAAATGTGAAAGAAACATTAATGTCGTGTGGGAAATTGTAGCCCCTTTAAAAGATTATTAGAAGTAAATTAATTCTACAATGTATCAAAAAAAGTGTGAGTGTGAAACATTGCCAGAATCTTTTTTAAGCTACATAACTAGTTTTATATATAATTTGTTTAAATTTTAATACGTCAATGTTTTTGTTAATTGAATTTAAAGACGAAGTTTGTGTGTCAAACCGCAAAACTAATTAAAAACGTCTCGCACATGAAACGTAAGTAACTGCTTTTGGCGTTTTTCTCGTTTCTTTTGCACATTCCAATTTTTGTGTTGCGGTCAAAATGTTAATTATAAGTTTGATGCCCGGCTATAATTAGATTTCGCAACAGCAGAGACATGAATACTTTTCAACACACATACATGGATGTGCGACATCCTTTTTTCCTAGTCTCCTGGCGGGGGTCCTTCATGTCCATGTGTGTGTCACTGTGTCCTGTTGACATAATCGTTTGCCATCATGATTAATTTAATTGTCACTTTGACGGAAGGACTCTCACAGTTCCTCCTTCTTGCTGGCTTTGCTTGGGTTGAAAATCAAGATTAATTAGCATCCATGACCATGGGCGGTCAACATCATTTGTTAGGGGGTGTGCGTGTGTGCAAGTGGGGGGTGCGATGGGGGTCAAAGGATGAGCGAAAAAGGGGCATCCACGGGGAGGCAACATATGTGCACTGCATTTAATTCGATTTTATTTCGGCAGCAGTGGGTTTTTTCGACCGAATTTCGCATGCAGAGCGCGAGTGATAGGAAAATAAAAAGAAAAGTGGAGCACGGAAATTCTTGAGAACTTGAAGCGTAGTTATTGATACCCTGTAACAATGAGGATGACATTTTAATCTTTATTACAATTACATCCTGATACATTAGGACTAATTTCTGGGAGTATATTCTGAACAAATAGTATAGGTTTAACATCAAAAACAATTTTAACAGCTAAAACAGTTTTACTAGAAAATGTATTTTAATTAATAAGTCCAATTTCTATACTTATCCTAAAATTTAATTGATTTTTGTAATCACAATATTAAAAATTTCTGGGAGTATATTTTGAAGAAATAAAACAAATTTATTATCAAACAAAATTTTAACACGTAAAACAGCTTTACTAAAAAATACATTTTTAAATATAAGACCAATTTCTACACTATTCCTAAAATGTAATTGATTTTTGTAATCAAAATATTACAAATTTCTGGGAGTATATTCTGAACCAATAGAATAAATTTAATATAAAATAAATTTTAACAGTTAAAAATGATTTACTAGCAAATACATTTGAAGTAATTAAACAAATTATTTTACTTATCCTAAAGTGCTATTGATTTTTGTAATCAAAATATTAAAATAAACAAAAAAATGTGTAGTTTTAACAAGTTAAAGACAAATTTTTATATTAATCCTTAAATTTAATTTATTTTCTTAATCACAACATGAAAGGACTAAGGAGTCCTTAAAAGTAATATTAATAAGATTTAAAATTTAAATGTCTAGACACTACATAAATCTTGATAGCCCTTCAAAAAGAGTATTCAAAAAGGGAACATGAGTTTTGTTTACCGCAGAATCTCAGCTTGAACGCGGCATATGTGATTGGCAGCAACAGGCGTTGCATTGTCAGCCCTCTTTCCGCTTTTCCCACCCAACTCCTTCCCATTTTTCCTACCCAACTCCCACACTTTTTTCGTTGGTCTTGCGTTTGCCAATTTGAAATTAAATTATGGTGCTAATTAGCGCAGCACATAAATTAAGTCAGCAATTTCGGTTGGCATTGTGGTTGGCAATGGCAAATTGAGCGTTGCATATCTACAGGGGCATCCTGTTTCTGTATCCGCAAGTGTGTTGGTGTTGGCACCCAAAAATTCACACAGTAAATTCTTTTTCCATTTTTTTTGGGGGTAAACTCGCTTGCGTGACGTAATTTAACTTGCATTGTCTTCTCGAAGGGCAAAAATTTGTGTCGACTTTGTTGTTTCTGGTGGTTACTTTTACACTCGTTTTTATTGTTTCTTTTTTCGGTTTGCTTGTGGTTTATGTTTTTTTTTCGCTGGGGTTTTTAAGTGTGCGATACAGATGTAATGATAGGAAAGACGACACGCCATAAATGTGTTATCAGGATTGTGTAATAATTTAAAGCCCAAGAAATGTTGACAAATGTGTGGTTTTTAGTTCCAAGATGATTTAAAATTTTGGGTTTTCTTTTTAATATGCTGTTATATGTAAAATAAATGACTACCGGGGGTTTTCTTATTATAGCTACTTATTTGTATTGTTGGTAAATTTTCCTAGCTAATTATATACAATTTTGTAACGAAATTCAATGCAATGTGTACTTCTATCAAGTGATTTCTTTATTACTAGACTTAGAATTTACTTATCTTTTAAGTTTTCCTACGTATCCTTTAAGTGTAAGCCCAAAAATGTACATTTTATGATTATTATTTTTGAGTCCTGAATGATGCTTGTGCGTATGTTTCTGATGTCGAAAACCAAATTAATTCAAAGATTTGGCATTGAACGTGTGTTCAATCCGACTCATACCTCAACCAAAAATCATCACTCCTGCTGCCTCAATGAAACCACACTTCCTGCTCCATTTTGGGGATTCCCTTCATGAACTGAATGCACAATGCAATTGACTGCACACACAGTAAAGGTCAAAGTATTAGCATTGAGTATAAAATATTCTTTTTTAAGTGTCTGAAATTTAAAAAATCTATTTTAATTTTTTTATGTATTAAAGAAATACAAGAAAAGTGTTAGTACCATATAAAATTATATACTTCAAATTATTCTTTATCTATACTCAAAATAACGGGGCTCAGGTTTTATTAAAAATGATTTTAAAAAAGCCTGTAAATTTTTATTTGGTTTATGGTTTTTCTTGTCCTACATTTTCGACTTCTTCTGTTTAATATGCATTTCTCTGCAGGGGTTTTCAGGATGCCATGGGCCGTGTCGTCTGTGCCAAATGACATTGGGCTGTGGCATCCGGGGCCAGTCAATAAATAAATTAGCATAGCAAATAAATTAAGAAAATGCAATTTTCAAGAACTGTTGCACAGACGGACGCGTTGAGCTCCTGCAACCCTAAAAATGTCCATTGAAATGCCAATTCAAGGACGGTCTTTAAATTTCGGTTCAGATTTCCTGCGACTAACGTTTTCCGCTTCTGGCTCATTGCATGCATAATTGGCTAGCAAACTCAATTACACTAATAACACTCGAAAGCCCCGCTCAAATCTAGTGTGTGTCCTTAAATATTTATGTCTATGGGTGAGCGCTTGACTGACGCCACCAGAAATTATCCTTCTAGCAACCAAAACCAAACCAATTCAACTCAATTCGACTGAAGAAAAAACGAAGATGGAGGCAAATAATTGAGCCATTGAAGGCGCTCCAATGGTCAGCAAAAGTTCCGACTGTAACAGATAGCGAAGTAGGAAAACTTGCTCCTTGCAAGGATATATTAAGTTTGGGCGGGGTACCGGGCTCATCCTTGAGGTGGAGAGGGTCCTTCCGAGTTCGAGTGGCGAAGGCGACCCATTGACGACCTTTATCGGGGTGTACATAAACCATAATCGCAATTGGCAAGTGGTCGCCACTCGAGGAAGCATCCTTTTGGCTATTGTCATGCTTCACAGGATGGACATACAGCCACCGATTTACTGGCATACACGCACAAACGTTGCAGTGAGAAAAAAAATGTATTTCACCTTAAATTTTAAATAATATAGATATAACTTTTTCAAAAGCGCTAAAATGTTTACTTTGGACTTTTTATATATATATCAAAAGATAACAACTGCTTGAAGAGTTTCTTGTAAAATGTATATTGTTGGAAATTACTACTAATATTATTATCCGTTTTATTTTTATCAATTTCAAGAAGAAGCTTTATGTTTAAAAAAAAATGTGAAGTTATGTAGATTTACTTCATCCAAAAAGTATTCGCCCTGCTTTTATAAATTTTGGGTTTATAAATTTGAAACTTATGAACTTCTCTTGATTTTGTTTTTAAATAAAGTAAATTTATTAAGTGAATAATAAATTTTCCAAATATTTTAAAATGTATAAAAATATGGGCAGTTTCTTTTTAAGTTTATTTGTAAGTAAGTTTACCAAATATGTTTATTCAACAAAAGTTTTAAAAAACCGTTATTAATTTTTAAAACTTTTTTAGAGGCGTAAACCCTTACTTTTCCTCTCCAATTTATTTTCCATTTTAGAACCTATTGGAGTTTTAACCTTACCATTTTTTCTGAGTGCACTTTCTGGCTCTGGGCATTGGCCAGTTTGGAACGCATCGAACGGAAGCCGCTGCTCATTCATTTAAAACTTGTCTGCAAGTTGCCAAGTTGCTCTCTTCCTCTGCCAATCCGCTGGAAGAAGGTGCAAGCCCTCGAGTTTGTCTGTCGCAAAGTTCCTCTTCCGCCCACTTTTCCCCAGCCCACTGCCTCCCGCCCCCCTGCCATAATGTATCCCTGACATTTTGCAACTTTTGCGTTTAACAATTTCGCTTCCTTCCGCTGGCTAAACGGCGCCAGGTTGTCGTGGAAATTTGTTTTAATCGTCATCTTTGCCATCTACGTAAGCGTTTTCCCAGCCCCCACAAACATTTTCCACCTCCCACCGCTTTAAGGGTTCGTTGACAGTAACTCCTTTCGGTTATCGATGGCCTGTTCAATATTTTATTAGTGTCGTTAGGCGAAACGACTCCAAACATCCTTTATACCTACCTTTCGACTGACTGAGTTGGCCTTTGCTTTTTCTTCGTTTCCTTGTAATATTTTTTTTGGTTTTTGGTTTTATCTCAATAAATTTTTATTTGGCAGTAGGTTAGTTTGCCGGCTTTGTTTCATTTCTAGTGTCTTTTAACATTTACATAGGTAACCTATATGGATTGCTGAGAAGGTACTTAACCTATAGGCAGACAATTGACCGCCAGAAGATTAATGTCATTTGGGATTGGGGAAAGAAGAACTTTCAATAAATCTGTGTAAGGTCATGGGAGAAATTCGTAATAAATATATTTTTGGTAAATAAAGCAATAGTAAATTATCGCAAGATTTGTTGCTTAGATAACCTTAAAAATATTCAGGATGTGAACCTGAATATTTTTAAGGTTATCTAAGTCGTAGATATTTTCAAAGTTTCTTATAAGCCATAAATAATTTGTAACTAAATTAATAATAATTAAATTCAAAATTAAAATTCCAATTCAAATTAATATAAAATGTATAATGATTTTGAATTCAGGGTCTTAAAGTCTATTTTTAAAAAGGACAAGAGCTATAATAGAGAGATATTCCTTAAAAGATTTAAGTAGCCTCTTGAAAAAGTATCTTAATAATAATGAAAATCATCCAATATGTTACACTGTTATTTAATGCATTTTTCACCCGCCACCTAGTCTCACCTTCCAAAAAACGAAAACTCAAGCGAAAACCACCAAAACGCAAGTATGCACAAAGTCCATCGAAAAAGTTGCGATAAGCTCGAAGAACTTTTGCAGACCGAGAGTGCATAAACATTCGCAGCACTTCTTATCAATAGGGATATAACAACATAACCCTTACATTCGAAGGGGAGTGCGTATTTTCGTAGACTTTATAACCGGCAAACACTAAAACTGTCTGCCATTGTGTCATGCATTTAACTCTAAACGTTATTATTGTCGCCTGACAGTCTCCGCCAATTTGGCATAATGTGTAATATTTCTTTTTTATAACCGAACTACGCATCCGCCTTCAGCCACCGCGCACTTAAGGTGTACCAAGTGGAAGCGAGAGAGGGTTACAAAAGTGGAGTGGGACGGGGAACTAAATGTACATCCATATATCCTGGGTGGGTGGTAAGGATAATAAAGGATAAATGGCACTGCATACTTCTCAGCGGAGCCCTGTTCCATTGTCCGACCAATTGAGTGCTGGACCCAGGAATACTTATTTAATAATTATTATAATATGATCTAAGTTACTTACATATCAGTATTTATAGTTTTAAACTGTGCTTGGTTTGTATTATTGCTTAATATAGATTTTATAGATTGAAAATAAATAAACAAAAATGGAATATTCAAAAATATTATTTATAATAAAATAAACGATTGATACAAATAAATAATTATTTTAAAAAAAATTGCTCTGTCTTTTAAACAAATATATAACATATAACATACTTCTAGCAACCATTTTTCCAGGGTATTTGGAGAGTGTGTAAATCAATGAACATATCCGGACTTCCGCCTAATATATAACATTATATATATAATTTCCATACAAATTATTCTTTATTTCTTCTTTACAACTTCGTAAAGGGTTGTTTTATTATTATTCCACTTCCATTTCGAGGAAAAAATGTTGAAAAACTTGTTCCTTCGTTCTACTCAATCAATTTTATGTGCTCACCATCTAAAAATGTTTGCCGAAATCAAAAGCGAAAAAAAGTGAAAGAAATCTTCAAAAGTTAATTTTTCGCCTGAATGTTACTAATTAGAAGTGCGGTAGCCAGACCTTTGTCGAAAATAGGGAAGAGGGGTGAGATGTGGTTACACTCGGAAAACAAATATCATTTAAAAAAAATGACAAAAAATTTGAACCAATAATCCTCTAATATTTTTCCTGTTTGGAAAAAAATAGATAGGTAAATAAAGGTTTGTAAAATTAAAATTTTTAAGCACATATATTTAAAGCTTGAAGATTACTATTCTTGGCATGATTTATAAAAAGATTACACCATTTTGATAATATAACTCCACCCAGAGTAACTGGTCTTGCCAAAATAAGTCCAGAAAATGTTAAACATTTTTATTTCTTCCAGTGCATTTCGAGAATCCAAAGGCAAGAAGGCGAAAACGAGCAGGCGAAAAAAATCCATCAAATGTCTATACATCATTTTAACAATCAATCAACTTGAGCACAGTTAATCCACACGAATCGTGTTACATGCGGCCAAGGGGCGGGGATGGGTGATTTGAGGGGGGGTTCGAGGCAGAGGGGTCAGCTCTACTCGAGCTGACTTGAGCCAAACTGGAAATCTTGTATATTAATCAGTCTATTAGACACGATTTGTTCCACTGTCCTCCACATGGCGGGGCGATTATTCAATCAGCTCTCCATCGACCCTCACGGTGGGTCGTCCATTTGACCCAAACGACCAGGAGGAGTCGAACCCCTTACCAACAGATTTTTCGGGAGCTCTTTGTTTGCTGCGTGGGTGAAAGCCGTGTACCTCATGTCTGGCCTTTTATATTGCCTTGGGGTTTGTGGTTTTGATGCCTTTTTGTGTTACGACCTTGAAAATGATGCACAGGTGAATTTTTATGCCTACCAGGTTGATTGAAATCGCAGCAAAGGCATTACATAACTTGTTTTTGAGTTTGAATGAATGAGATAGCATATTAAAAGTAAAAGTATTTACTCATTCATTTTTATTAGGTCATCATTTTGCATGTCTCTAAAATACTAGATTATTTATTATAAAACAATTACGTAATTTTATAATTTTTCGATACTCTTATTTATTAATTCATTAATTTTTTCTGTTCATTTTTTATTCGGTCATAATTTATTTATCGCTCTTAAATACTATATTATTAATTTGAAATTAGAGACTTATGTATTTTTAATATTTTTGTAATGGACTTATAAAAATGGGTGTGAATATAAAACACGTGGGTTTATTGTTAAGAAATCCATCAAACATATGAGTTTTTGAGCTTAATATCCTTGCTTTATGAAATCGTCAAATAACCATATGACAGTCAACAGAAGTCAAATGATTTTCCTATAAATGTCAACCCCTTGGTTGTTTGTGGCATTAAATTAACTGCCATTTGACCATAAACAATCGACACTAAACATAATCCAAGACTCATTATATTTCAATACGATTCTCATCATGGTAAAATAAGAAGTGTGGGTAGTTTTCCTTCAAAGTGTCCGAGTGTGGACAGCAGAGGCTGCCCATCTAACCGTACTGATCCATTTATGACAGCTTCCCCAATGAAAATTTTCGCTCATATCGTAAAGTTTGTGTGTGTGCTGCTTTTTTATGAACCCGCTGCAAAATGGCCAGCGATAGAAAAGGCATCAAATTTGATGGCGTCTATGGAAAAGTTGATGCGACTTGGCCTCCAGTGGGAGTGGAGATGGAATATTCGCCAAAATGTTTAAGTCCGGCAAGAAAGGGCTTTAAAGGCGAAGGGTTAGCGCTGCTTGGAACATAAAAATGAAAGACAAGCTCAATTGAACAGCATTTGCATATTGAAGTGACTTGAACAGAGTTGACGCAAGGCGACTTGAATCGCTCTGCACAAAAGATACATTGAAGATGGGTCGGGGAAAAAAGATAGTGGCTTAACATATCCCTGAACCCTTAACCTCATCTATGCACTGTATACAAATTGTAGTTATTCGTTGAAAATGTTACTAAAATCAACATCAAATCACATAACAGGCCGTGTGATTTTTGTTAATTTTTATTTATTACAGAAAAATAAAACCATGTCATTTTACTGCACAGAATTAAATAAAATTCAATATAAAACATAAAAATCTAAAAAGTACAGAAAAGAGGATAAAACGATACTTCTTTCGTATAAATGGATCTTAAAAGATTTTATTAACAGATCTTTTCTGAAATAACTGGTTCTCTGATTTTCATCTAAAGTTTAAGTTCTAAAGAAATACTGTTTGTATGTCATATTAAGGAATAATTGTAAATACATTTTTGTAACCCTCTTTTGATTGTAAAAAATTAATTTTAAGCCCCCAATAAATAAATGTTACTTATTAAAAATTTTTCTTTAAAATATATAGCTTTTATTGCAGTTCAATACATCCTCCTAGTACGAATTAGTAAAGAATACAATGGTATAGTCATAAAAAAATGTATAAATTTGTTATTTTTTCTCAGTGTCACAGTCGCAATATCCCAGTTGTGAGGAAATGCAGAACCCTCAAGGATAACGCTCCATGTATGACTTATGGCGCTTTCTGTAGCCACCCACAGCCCTTCGAGTGCAGCCAGGACAATTCAATTTCATCATTACCAACCCGCCTCCGCCTGCCACCCATTTTGCCACCCCCTCTATTACCAAAACCCCCCTACGCCCACCCCATCCCCATCCATGCAGCACGTCAGCTGTTTGATGGCGCCGCGTTGCGCACTCGCAAAGATTTATTTTTATCGCCTACCATTCCAATTCAATCCAATTCATTTCGCTTGGCTTTCCATCTCTCCCAGGATTCTCTTTTTTTAAGATTTTGATTTTTGGCCACAAGTGCGGAGGGGGGTAACAATTGTGGAAACATTTGGTTGCCATTCCTCCAGCCGCGCCACTTTCATCAGGACAAAGTGAAGATGCCTCGGCTGCTTTGGCTCTTGGCTTTATGGCCAATTGGGTTAAGCCATAGATATAGATGAGGACATAAGCGGGAATCATATATATGCCTAGCCGCACATCAGGCAGCCAAAATATATTGATATACGACCCCAGCCAAGTAACCAAAAGGTATAAAAAACTTAAAAGTGCCCAGAGACAAAAACTGCCAAAAGCCAATGGTTTCCATTTAAGACTTGAATTTGATTAAATGAATTCAAGAGATATTATTTTAAAAAATCTTTTGTTTAGGTATGTTCTATTAACAAAAAAATAATCAATAAGTGCATAACCAGTTATATTATTTATGTATCATTTTACAATTTGGTTAAGTTATTTGTATTTATAATTATGGTGAATAAAGAAAGACAAAGCGTTACTTAGTTTTCCATTAAAAGTTATTAATAATGTAAGAAAAACCAAATGCAAAATATTCCATTGCGTTTTTCACACATTTGTCATTAATATTCTAATTTTAAAAAAATCATGAGAGTGCAAAAAAATCCATTCGACGAGGATGGGATTCGAACCCACGCGTGCAGAGCACATTGGATTAGCAGTCCAACGCCTTAACCTCTCGGCCACCTCGTCACTTTCTTTTCGACGAAATTCTAGACCTTTTTGTACGCTTACCCCGTTTAAGCACTTTCTTTGCTGTGCTCTACCAACTATCTATCTATCTGTATCTGAAGAAGTGAGTGAATGTGCGAATAAGAGTTGATTATGAGCGGAAATTTTCTTATCTAATTTTAGAACTGGGACAGAGTCGCAGCCTTCGCTCGGATGATAACTGGTTTTAGCTCGAATCTGGAGTGAGTGTCTTACTCCAGCTGCGTTTGCTCAGGCCTTATATAGTTTATGGTTAGATAATGAATAAATTAGGTGCCAACAATGGTCGGTAAAGATTCAGAACGAAAGGCCTAATAGAACCTTAGAAAATTGAAGAAATTATGACAATTGATCTGCTTAATTATTTAATATTTGACGGCTTATAGACAGATTTTTAAAAAATGTGAATGAATACCGAAATAAATTATAAAATAATTTTAAAATTGCATAGTTCCTATAACATTTATCTACCCAAAAGCCTATTAATTTATATTTGTAGTTTAAGATTTGAGATTTAAGCCTCACTCACAGAGAAACTTGAAATTAATTATTTTTATTATTATTACGTTTCATTAGCGAAAACCAACTCATTATTGGACAACTTATACGTTCTTTAAAGACAATATTACTCTTGCATATGGCCTAAAACCAAACCTCTTCCTTAAAAAGGTTCCTTGAACCGCTGCCAAAAGGCAACCACAATTCCGACTCATCAGAGGAATCAATTTAAATTAATTTTTACGAGCGGTAAACTCGAAAGTTTCCACTTCCCCAGTATCTCCCTCTGCATGACCGAAACTTTGTAAAATCGTATTAAGTCATAAAAGATATTGCGTGAAGAGCGGGACCAGAAAGGACCAAAAGGAAGGATAAAAGAAATTGACTTTGACGCATTTACGATGGAGGGAGGCGCGTGTATAGTTTTACGATCATTGCCTGGGGGTCTTTTCCGCCCCACCCCCTCCGACTATCGGGTTAAGCGAGCATAAAATCTTCGAAAGGCGTCGGCGGCAGCGACTTAAATGGTTTTACGACCCCAAAAACAAGGGGGTACGGGTTCGGGCATGACCATAAAAGTCAGCATAAGCGCCAAAAAGAGTTTTGATGGATGTCGTGTGAAGGCGTTGTCAGATTTATGGATACGTATCGGGATCTGCAAGTACGGGGGCACTGCCAGTTGCTAATTGAGCATAAATCAGTGATGCTAAAAATGTTCGTTACTGGGAATTTATTGCCTTCAGATACTTTGCGCACTCTGAAATTCTTTCGCGCTCCATCCTCTTTCGGATTTGCAAAACTTTCCTAATACAAATTGCATCGACACTGAAGCGGAAATTGCACAGAAAAGAGAAAAACAGAAGGGAATGATAGAGTCAAGGATTACCACTTGAAAATACCTGTTACTTAGGATTTTAAATTTTTGTTTCAATATTTTGAGGTATTGGAAAAAATATTTCTTGAAATATTTTGGAGAGTTTTATGGGTCTCTGACTAAAAACTTTTTTGGTCATATAAAAATGTTATATCCCAAAATTACTATCTTTCGGACTTTCAGACCCCGAGATCCAGTCAATAAAAATATTACTTTTTTGTTCAGATGGATAGATTTCCGTTTCCAATTACTATCTATCTGACTTTGATATTCCAAGATTCAGTCTATATACAATTTAATTTTTTGTTCAGATGGATAGATTACCAACTCCCGAAACACATATTACCCCAAAACCCATCGACACGGTACTAAAACTAGCCAAAGGCCGACGACAAAGTGGTCAACATGCCACAAACTTTTTTGTTAGTTATCCCTTTGCCAATCGCGGGTGGCAAAGTTCCATGCTCTGCAGAATTCTTTTCCAACATTTTTAAACAATTTAGCGCAAGAATTAAAAATCGCCAACGCCGCGCAACGTGGAAAACTTTTCATCGCAACGCAGCACAAAAAACTAAAAAAAAAAGGAACTCGTCGAAGAGCGAAAACTTTTGTACGCAAAGTTTGTCGGGTTATAAATTATACTCTCGAGGGGAAAATCCTAGGGAAATGGGGGCCGCACAGCACCTTTGGCATACTGCTGGGGACCGTTTTTTTTAAGCCGATTTTCATCTTTCGTTTTCGGGTTTTTCCTTTTGCCATTGGCAGCACCGTAGACTTTTGGCGCCAACGGGTTTGACTTGTACAAATTGCTGTGTCGACCGGCAAATGTACACACACACTCACCGACGCACCCGCACGCACAGGAAAAAGGGGAAAATCAGGGTTCTTGTCGTCGTCCTGGCAAAGTCTCCTTTTTGGAATACCCTTCTTAAATAGGGTATAAATGTCTTTAAGAGTTATAACATCTAAGGCCTTAGAAATGTGACTTATCATATTTATCAATAGCCTCATTTATGCATTTTGAAATGTATTAAGAGCTGGAGTATTAAAAAATATATTTTTTTTTTGTTTTTATGGATTTAGAACTCTTATAACTCACATTTAGACCTTTTAAGTTACAACATCTGATCCGGTTACCCATTAAAATAAGTATACATTTTATATATTTTTCGTCTTACTTATTTTAGGAAAATTAAAAAAAAAGGCATTATACAAAAATTAAGTTTCGTAAAAGTACAGTTTTAAGTAATATGTTAATCATTTTAATTAATCATCGTTTTTTTTACTGAAAAACGAATCCTACTAAGAATGGTATCGTTCTACATTTTATCTTAAACAGTACTTTTCGTCATATTAAAAAACCAAAAAATTACTGCATACATCGTGTTAATCATTATTTTATTTCTTAAATGGCATGTGAGGAATACAATTTTTACTTAAAATCTCTTAGTTGCACATAACTTTAATCATAAAGCTTCTTACTCAGCAAGTGAAATTCATTATTTTTCATTTCTCACTATGTTAAAAGAGTACTCAAAAGTCGATGGGATACGAGACAGTCAGTGATCCCTTGTCCGTTTTATACCTTTTGGCCTGGCCTTTGGCACTAATGGATTATCTAAGCCTTTTAGTGGCTATTGGTTGGCTTGGCAATTGTTCCAGGGCTTTAGGTCGTTGGAGCCAGACTTCTAAGGGGGATGGGAAAAGGGCCGCGAAAATGGTGAAGGAAATATCCATCGACAGCTGTGTTGGCCAAATCTTGGCAAAGGGCAATCGCATTTGAATAGTTGGAATACCCCATCTCCATTCCCCTACCTCTTCCACCGAGTCTCTTTGGGTCATCATTTCATATGTAAATGCTTTACATTTTAATCGCTTCATTATACCGGGAAAGGTTCCACGATATGTCCATAAATTATGTTTATGGAATGAATAGTTTCAATTTATGGATCAACTAATCAATATTAATGTCTTCCTGAATGCCTTAAATCTGCGGGTCCAAGCTAAGCAGATTATCGTGTACAAGGGTTCTGACTACAGAGTATGACCTAATCAAAGTTTTTTGAAAAACGGATAGGCTTACTTTTTTGTGAACAAAATTGGTTGCCTAGTTTTATTTATTATACAAAGTAACCAAGAGGGAGTAATAAAAAATGGAATCTATTGACTATTTTAGAACGCTTTATAAAATTTATTTTAGATATTCCTTTATGACAAGACATGTTGAAGTTTTATGGTTTATTTAGAATTCAGTATTCAGATAAGAAATAAAATTTAAATACTAACCTCTATCTATAGTAAGCAATAAAAAAGACTTAATCTCTGAAAGAAATTCCTTTCGCTTGTCTCATTCAAAGTTTCTTTCCAGATACGGGGGGAATTCAAGAATGCCCGCCCGTGGATATCGCAAAGTTGTTGCAGTGCATTCAACTTCATTCATGACATGATTTATGCACTTCCAATCCAATCAAGAAGTGCCCCAGACTCGTACTTTTGCATGCACTTATAAGTATAGTACTGGACTTACCTCAGCCAGCGAGAGATCATTCATTTCAGGGCAACGCCAGACGGTTGCGATATCAGTGGAGCGCCAGACACAAACCGGCACATATACGTATATGTATAGGCGATATGACCAGAACTTGCATCTATAATTGGAACAAAGGAGCTCGGCTGGGTTAAGCCGAGCTGAGACGAGAACTCGAGCTGATCAGAACCAAGAAACAATTCATATTTCCGCATGCCCCTGCACTAAGTTTCAATTGCGGTTGCAATTGCAATGCAATTTCATTGCCCGGCAACAAGCAAATGGGCAGAAAACCTACACAAACACTGCCATAATCGTGTCCACAAATATAGAAGCGCAATCAGCAAGGCCGAGTTGCTCAAGCAATTTCCATGCCACCCACTTCCCCACTCAAACTTTTCGCCCACACATCACAAACTTTCGTGCTCCACCTTCTTTTTTCCCCCCTACATATAGTATATACGTATAGCTTTCTCTATCTGTGTGCAAGTGATGATAATGCAAATGAACGAAACAAGGAATTTTCCAATGGCAGCCAATTCAATGGAGGCTGGTTCAATAAAGCCATCAAAAGTGCATACAACTGTTTGTACAGTGGATGCTAGGGAGAAAGTTTATTAAAGGGTTTCCGAATAATTTCAGAACTTATATAAATTTATTGTATAATCATATCTTAAAACAAACAAAAACCATTCTTAGGATCAATGTAATACAAATACTACATGTATAGATTATACATTCTTAAATCCACTGTTTATTTTCTGAAACTAACCAGAACATAAGTTTATTCAACTCCATTTTTACAATCATTTTAAACAACACCAAGTAGTCAAAAAGAACTTGAAAGTATTAACTATGTTATCACCCAACTTAGGCAGTTTCCACTGTCTGGCCAATAAGTTGATAACAGTGATAAGGAAGCCAAGCAAATCTTATCTGAATGTGCATATGTATACATGACATGCCTTGGGAATAAAAGCCTGGCACGACCACCCTCTTAACTTCTGGGTCATGTCACAGCTTCTGATGACGTCGATTGTCTGCCCCCTTATTACTTTCATGACTCGAATTTTGCGAGGGGAAGCACAGGAAAATATTACCAAAATGCTTTAACCTAATTGGGAAGTTCACCAAGCTGAAGACCTCATTCTATTAAAGATATTAACAGATATACTTTTATTTTATTATTATTACTACGTTACATTTTAATATATCTCAACCTAACTTAACTCTTAAGAAGTACTTTTTTGACTAAAATATAATATTTCTAGGGAACATCAAAAATGCCCTATATCTATATTACTTCCACTGAACCTATCTTCTTTGACATGCCTTCTCCCTTTGTTATACCAATTACACAATACCAATCATCACAAACAAATAGTACATTCAGTGTGACATTTACCCCTCATTTTAGGGGAAAATGCTTTTGGGGGAAGACACAGACCGCAGAACAAAGTGTTTAATTAACAGGTTTTATAATGACCCAAATGGGTCAACTGTTCGCACACAGTTGAGCATAATTTTCTTAATGGATGCATGGAATGGACAATGATGATAATGCTAAGGATATGGTTGGTAATGTTGTGGTTTCGGTTTCGAGGGGTCCAGCAACTTGTTGATATGGCAGCGCCCCGATGGATATCATTGTGTTATGTAATACGGTTGAACTACCCTTATTGTCTAGGGTTATAAAGTAATTAAGGGTCAGCCTTAAAGAATAAATATATATAGTATAAACATTTTTGTACTTATTAAATGCTTTTATACATAAGCCACCGTAATTGATCCACCTATATTTGTCAGTAAGTACAAATGTGTACGTATATATTTCGGTTGTGTTACCCTGCTATTGTCTGGACTTATAAATTAATTAAGAGTCAGCCTCAAAGAATAAATATATATAGTAATTATATATTTTGTACTTATATAATACTTTTTGACATGAGCCACCCTAGTACCTTCACCCATATTTGTCAGTAAGTACAGATGTGTACTGTAATTAAAGACCACAACCATGCGAAACTGAAAGAACGCCAAAGGAAGTGTCAGATGAGCTCAGGCTTAACTGGTGACCCCGATTACAATGGGCCTACAAATAAAAAGCGTTTGTGCGTGGGTATGTAAGTACCTTTTTTATTATGTACACGTGTAATATATGCGTACAATATGGTAATGGACCATTACCGTTTGTCACCCACTTACGCCCCCCACCCCATCGCCCATGGGTATTTGGATATGTACCACCAAGGACGCGGATCCTAACAACCACCAAACAAAAAGCCCGACGGTAAATAAATCTAGGGAGCAGATGAAAAGCCCGACGGAGGACGAAGGTTTCTGTGGGCGAGAGAGACGGAGAGGGGGTTTCGGTTTCCGGTGTTTCGAAGGGGGCTTCCAGAAGATATGCGTGGAATGGGTTCGGAACTAGGTTCCCATCCAACCAGGAGGCTCGTCCTGGGATCCCCAGCCAGTCGGCAATTAAGCGACCAACTAACCCAACTGGCTGACGACCTATTGGAACAGAGCACATCCTGCGCAGAATCCGAAAGTGCTGTTATCCAACGGCCACACCCACTGCTTTTCCTTTTCGGTGGGCGGTGAGCATTTTCACATTAACCAGAAGCGTTAACGTTGCATCGGAAAATCGAATTCCTTTTCTTCTCCGGGGGAAAATAAGTGTGTCAGAGGAAAAGCGTTTTTCCATTACCCGCCGAAGACGAGTGCTATCTCTTTCCATTTCAGAGGGAGTAAGCGGGATGGCAAGTGTTTGAACCGGGGGTTGAGTCAGCAAACCCAAAAGAAAAGTCAAGAAAAGCCGAAGTTTGAAAAGTTTGTCGTTTAACATAAGACGAAGGACGAAAGGACTTGTGGTGAGAGAAAGTTTGTTCACGAAGGGAAGAGAGTTATTGTATTGGTGTGCGTGAGAGACTCAGAGAGAGTTTGTGGATAGTAAGTCCTGCTAAGTGTGAATCCAACAAGTGGCCAAGGATAAAGAGACCTTTGATTGAGTGCATGGGGTGGACTAACAAGTGGATTGTATCGAGGATCGGCAAAAAGTTGAGGGTTAATAAATCAGGGTCACAGGGTAAATATCAAAAGAAGGTTGGTATAGATTTACATATTAAGACACTGGTCAGTAAAATTATTCAAAAAAAAATATAAACTAATAAAAACTGTATTTAGGTTTAGTATTTAGGTAAACAAAAACTTTGAGATTTCTCAAAATTTATTTTATTATGTTTGAATAAAATTAAATTTATAAAACAGTAAATATGCATTTATTTTGGAGGTTATTAAGTTAGGGACTACAGGATTAATACCAAATGAAGGTTGGTATAGATTTTAATATTATGAACACAGGTCACTAAAATTCTTCGAAAATATATATAAATAAATAAAAAACTTTATAAATTTATTGTTTATTTTAAACTAAAATTTTAAGATTTTTAATTATAGTTGAATAACATTCAATTGACTAACTTAAAAAAAAAATACATGCAGTATTTCACTTTTACGGAAATAAAAAAAAATTATCTTTTTTGTGACATATCCACTAAAAATAAAAAACCTAGCACCTGTCACAATATTCAAATATTAAACTAAGACTAATCAAACTTTGGTATTGTTTATAATGACTATTTAGTTTTCCCTATACCATTTAGTTGATGTTTACTAGAATTGAAAAGCTTGATCTGTGTATGTTTTATCTTTCGTTGTTGGCCATTATTTACTGAGCCATAGAGTGAAGCCAGAAGTTATATCATTTTAGCCCAACAAACTGAGAGGCAAAAATGTTTCTCTTTTTATAACCGCCCCCTCTTCACTCTTTTTTAAGGCAGGTGAGTCTGCTCTTCGTTATACTCTTAATTTTACAAAACTCAACAAAAAAAGAACGCCCCACCAAAAGCTCAAACTTTTATATCATTTTCTTCTTTTAGCCACGCGGTCGTATGTTCTTTTTGCCTAAAGTTTTTTCTGTTCTCTTTTTAACTATAATCTTTTATTATAGTTTTTGTTTTTTGTTTGTTTCTACTTTTATATTTATTGTAAGAATTTGTTAACGACGCAATAGCCACCACGTTTTTCGCTGATTGTGTGTGTGAATGGGGCAATGTGTGTGGGTGAGAATGTGTGTGTGTGTGTTTTGGGGCGGGGGGCATTCTACCCATGTATTGGTGGCACTTTATAGCCCACATTAGGTAAGGTTAGGTTTTTAATTCTGTTTTCGTTTTTCTACTTCTGCCACAAAAATTTGTTCTGGTTCCGCTTTCGTCTGTGAATTTTGTAGATTTTCTGTTTTCGCTCCATTGGATCGTTATTCTCTGGCAATTCTTCAAAATCCCTCGTATGATTCTTCCCGCGCTTCCAAGCCCGCCCATCTCCCCCCAAATCTTCACCCGGTTTTGTTTACATAAACCCTGCGAGTTTTTTTTATTTTTTTATTTTGCTGGCATTTGTTTCCGCTTTTCTATGGCTCTGCTTTCCCGCCTCTTTCTAACTGGTTTTGCCCCTGCCGACGCTTTCAAATATTTTCGCGCACCATGTGGTTTTCCTCAATTCTTCTCGTTGTTACACTGTTAAACGTGCCACGGGGAAAATTAGAAAAAATTAATGAAAATTAAAATGGGTTCAATAAGTGTTTGAACGACCAAATTTGCATACTACAAGTTCGGAGTTTCTTATCTGAAATTCCTCCATAAAATATTTTTAAATATATGTATTCTGACCCCAGCTTTGTGATATTTTGTAATAATAGACCATGAGGCAAATGGAAAAACCCTTTTAAAGAAGTCAAATAAAATATATTATCAAAATTGATTCTTTATATATAAATTAATTTGTATTGCAGTATATTACATTTTTAAACAGTAAAAGATATCCATTAAAAATGTTTATCTTTCGACATAGTGAATTTAAGATTCCAGTTTTGGAAGCTTCAAAGACTGATCTCATTTTCGCTCAGTGAACTTGCTCTTTTTGCGGTCATCCCTGGTATATTTATGCTCCCCACTCTGTATATGTTTCGTTGGCGTTTGTGCTTTTTGCCTATTTATTCCGCTCTACGCCTTGTCTATGTGATTCGCTACGTTCCGTTTCGTTCCGTTCTTCTGAACTTGAGAGACCACGTGGTGTGGATCGCATTGTATCTCTCAGATATTGTATCTCGTATCTGGTATCTGGCTTTAGGAAGTGCTCCATCGCATTTACATGTGCGCCGCTCTCTCGTGCGCTCACCAGCATATTTGCATATTTACATACGGCACCGCCCCAACCCGCCCCCTTTCTTTGCGCCACCGCCACCGCCACAGTAAAAAAAAATTTACAATTTATGATGATCAATCTGATTTTACATATAATTTTTGGATAGACTTAGAAACTACTTAGGAGCTACTAGAATTTTTTAAAATTTCTGAAAAAAAAATATATACAAATTTTGTTTTATAACATAAATAAACCATCATTTTCTTACAAAAGATAGATGCTTTATGCCATTTTAGATCTTTTTAATCTCTATAAAAAATATGTCGAAATGAAATATCGAATTTTTTCCCGTGCACTTGATTCAGTTCCGTCAATCTAAGTCGCACTTCTATCAGGAATTCTCTAAACAGATCGCTAAAAAGATCTGAGAGGAGGGCTGTGCGCAGGTATGGGTGTGTATCTGTGTTGCGTCAGTTCTCCCTCCTCGAAAGTCGTGCGCTTTTGCGGCTGCATCAATTACGTCGTTAAATTAATCAGTTTGCCTTAATCTCAATAAATTAGAGATAACGCTTAAGCGATATTTTTGCATTTTAAATGCCACACGCTACTGGGGGGAAGTCGAACCGGTACAGTTATTGGAAATGGGTCCAGTACTACGACACCCAGAGAGCCTGAGCCTTCACATGGCTGTCCAAAGTGTTTCTTGAAATTAGGGGCGCCACTGAAGGGGGTTTGTATTTCTATCCCAAAAACTATATATTTTTAAATCTTTAAAATGTGAACTACTTTTTCTAACAATCCGATGGTTCCAATGATACTTAATAGTGTGTCCTTATTATTTCAATATACTTAAAGAAATGTTTTCTTATATAATCAACTGGTATATTCTTTAAGTAATTTTTAAAAATATTTTTAGAGAGATACGAAAATTTTACGAAAATAAGGGAGGTGATTTCACCCCTATTGTATTCACATCCTAGCTACGCCTCTGCTGGAGAATTCCATGTGGCCACATTAGGGGGCTCGCTTTTGACAAACACATGCTCATATAAGCATAATTCCGCCTGCCAGTGTGTTGGTGGAGAGTCTCTTTTTTAAAGTCTTGATAGCGCCCATCAACATCAACATGCGACTTCGACAGCGACACCAACGTCACGAAATCTTGTTTCAACCGAAGGCAGTAGCACACAAATACCGTTTTGGTCTCAGTTGATCAAACGATTATTAGGAAGTTTCCAGTATTAAGTCACCATTTCGAAATGCTTTGATAGAAGGTGATACGATATGGTGATAAAGGGGTTGGCCAAAAAAGTAAGAACATGACTTGACACAGTCTTTAATCTATTTCAAGTAATTACACTACATTTCAAAGAACAATAATAACAAAACCCTATTTTCTCTTGATCTGATAATATTGATTTTGAACTCTTGTCATTATTATGGCATAGCTTTGATTTGTATCTTGTAGAATTGTTTAATTATTAATAGTGCTTTGAGAAATCATTCAACTGATTCATTTTTTATAGGGTCCAATTAAGTGAGCCACTGGTGTGAATATTCATAATATTCATTCTATAATAGCAGATGGTCACTATTATTAACATACACAACAAGATATATTATATATAGGCCCTATTTTTTGATTTTCTAGTTCGGGTTCTCTACACCCCAAACCATTTCCAAATTAACTAGGAATCTCCATTTCTACCATCGATGCAAACAAGTTAGGAAAACAACCGTGTTTCGTACTCCCTCGCACCATCTCACTCTTGCAGGGCTCTCTACAAATTCTTAAGTTAACAAATTGTTAGTAACAGTATTCAAATTTCCAAACGAAACACACACACATTACCAAAGTCTGGCTGGTAAACAAACATCGGGCGAGTCAACTGGAGCCCAAGTTTGAGACCAGCCACCGCTATAATATAACACCCCCGCTATAACCCCTTCGATCCACACGGCATACCAACACAGTAGATACATTAAAACAGAAATTATAATTTTTTGAAGGCCAAGCGTGAGTAGAGCCACTCGGATCGGATTGACTCGATTTGGATCGCTTGATTTTACTTCGGATCGGTTTAGCTTCCATCGTCTAGTGTTGATGCCTGAGAAGAGGGTGGCATTTATGAATTTGTCACACGTTTTAACAAGTATTATTTTAAAATTTGAGTATATAATTAAATATTAAAACAGTTGAAGTTCTAAATCATTAAATTGAAAAGTACATCAGGGCGAATACGAGATTTTAACAGCCTTACACAAGAGTAATATTCAAAATAGGCTTTACTTATTTCTAAGTTTACTAACTATTTCCTCAAATCTAATCAAATTATTATGCTTAAATATTCCCCTATTTTACTTTATTAGGGTAAGTGCTGTATTTGAAATAAGTAGATAATCCAATTTTAATTCTTGAAGTTTAAATGAAACGCCTTTAATAAATAAAACCTTTAAAATCGTACTTAAGGAGTGGTTCTCAAAAATGGACAACATTTTCTTGTTTTACGCAGTTTTGTAAGGTTTAAGAAATTTTTAGATCAGAGATACTCAAGTATCCGAATATCAGTGAAGGCTTTGTTCTTGAAATTTAAATGAAACACCTTTAATAAAGGATCCATAAAAATAGTACTTAAAGCGTGGTTCTCAAAAATGGACCACTTTCTCTTGCTTTAAAAAGTTTTTAAGGTTTTTTTGGCTTTTTGAGATTGTTAAAACTAAAGTATCCGAAAATCAGCGAGGGAGTTATTTAGGAACCTCCTTCATTTTTGTCACTCTCGCGCCCAAAAGCTTCGGTCGAGATTTGGCGCGCAGTTTGAAACCTGAGTTAGTGCCTTGCGTGTCCAGTTTGTCGATTTTGGATGTGATTACGAGACGGCGACGACAGTTTACCATTTACCATTCGCCACGCGCCAACGCAAATGAAACGCTTTTATTCCAATCTTTTTTTTTTGGTACTCGCAATTTTGGTCAAGTATTGACTGGCCATAGTTGAAACGTTTGTGTAATTTAGATGGAATTTTTGAGGAGTGGGCGGCCTATTGAGACACTGATCGAGTGGTTCTAATAGGCTTTTATCTGATCACTCCAATGAATAAGCAAGTGGTGAGCATTACAATTAATTTGCAAGACCAGTTAACACATCATTTACATGACTTTTATATTGGGAGGTGATTTATAAACAAGTCCCAGATGGAACTTACCTATACCAACGAGTGACTTATCAAACTTAAGCCATCTTCATAGCATTGTAAAATATAACTATTCCCTGTCTTATCTTCTTGTTATTCTCGCATTCCAAAATCCCTCTGTATACAAACAGAATTTTTATTGTTTCTCGAGATTTTGTAGACAATTAGACTTTGTGGCTTATAAAATAAAGTTTAATTCTAAAAGCGTCGACAAATAAAAGTAGTCGAAGTTATAACAATTTTTTCGTTTGAATTTTTATGTACAAGAGCTTTTGGTTATTTCTAAAAATAAATGTTTAAAACTTAAATTTAACAACTCTTTTATTAATGAAGTCAAATTTATTTAACTCTGTAAATCTGAAAGGTAAAATGTTTTAGTAACAAAACATAACCCAATTTAAGGAAGGATATTTTTTTTCAGGATCCTATAGTCGCAGAGATACAGCTTAAATTCCCATAATTTCTTCCAATGGGACATCGTCTTCTAATCCGCCTGCGAAACGATGCGATCGGACTTAAAGTTTGGACGATCCATAAACTGCTGGGGCCCGGCCTCAGCGTCTAGACTTCATTAGCCGTGTAATGTTGCGGAATTTATGTGGCAGGCACATTAAAAAAACACCGATACACACTCGCATGGACGTGAACGTATGTATATATACAGATATCGGGTCTAGGCGAAAACAGAAAATATAAAACTGGTACCGGGAGGGGTTTATTTTTGGGGTTGGGGCGCGGGGACTTTGGTAATAAAATACATGCTCCCAAAAAGCTCGCATACCATCAGAGATGCGGGGTATTTTTGAATCCATATTCCATATGCACAATTGTGCATTGCTGGCATTATCAGTAGAATGCAATTTCGGGAAATTTTCCATCACATCACGAGACAATGAACGCAAGAAAGAGAGGGAGTTACATACACAGAGAGAGAGAGAGAGAGAAAGAGCGGGCAATCGCGAGATAACAGCTGCCTTATCAGCAATGCCGCCCGCCCGACCACCCCACCCAAAACACCCATTTACCACCCACCCGGCCCACTCACCGCCCCCTTTTCTCCAATCTCTCAGAATTTCGAGTTCAGAGCAGCGCGACCGAAATGAAAAGAAACAATTTAAATTCCAAATGTATAAAATAGGTAAACTATGGCTTTTATTTATTGATATTGAGCGAGCACAGAAGCGGGCAAGACTGTAGAAATTGCACAAGAAATGTTTTTTTTTTGGGAAAAAAATAATCTCGAAATGTATCATTCTCTTACTGTGTTTATAGTTCTGGGGAACGTATGATGCACTTGATGTTTCACTGGAAAAAATGTTTTAAAATCATAATAATTTCTTGGTAAATAGTATTAAAAGTGTGCTGAGTTTTCCCAAAAATGTTCTATTATGTATTAATGTCTACTTCTATTATTTATTAAAATAATATCTTTGACCATTATATAGTTCAATATTTCAATTTTCTGTTATATATTAACGTCAACTTCTATTATATGTAAAAATAATATCTTTAAACTTAATATCTTAAGCTATTTAAAATGTTTGTTGTTTTATTAAGCTGAATTATATTTTTTGCTTCACTGAAAATAACAGGCCCAGGAATTTTTCAATTAAAACCAAAATCACCCACTTTTGGGGTTAGGGCTCTCCCAAAAAAGTATGAAAATGTATCTTTCCTAAAAAACAAAATTATCTATCAGATTTAAGTTTAAGATCCAAGAGCCAACATGATACAAAAAATAAATTGATCGGACCTGTTCTAATTTTTACTTCCGAAAGTGTCACACGGATTCAAATTTCTCTCTGTGGTTACTTAGTTAACTTTTAAAAAATTCTCATGGAAACATTTCGCCAAGTATTTGGATTTAAAATCCACCAGCATGGTAAATAATTGTTTAAACAGACTTTGTGATAGCTATATATTTAAAGGATATTTTTAACAATTTCGTTGATGGTTAATATTTATTATTGCATTATCAGGATTTAAATCAATTGGATATTTGATTTATTATTAATTAGTTTGTGGTTGTACCTCAAAACCCGGTAGATTCTAACCTTTGCAAATCTTACAAAGGCGAAGCTTTTTAATTTGACACCAAAAGGGAAGTTCCCTAAGAAAATTAACCATTACTTTATTATGTTAAAGGGAAATCTGAATGAAAACGTTTTTGTATGTTTTGAAATTTATAACCAATGTTTGCAATAATTATTTTATTGAAAAGAGAAGAGTGATATATCTGTAACTATTAGATGTTAAAATATACATATATTAAATACAAGTGTATCTTTATCAAATTTAAATAATTTATGAAAATGTATAAAAATTGTATCATGTCTTAAATATAATTTGTCTGTAACTATTAGATGTTAAAATATATATTAGATACAAGAGTATCATTATCAAATTTAAATAATTTATGAAAATGTGTAAAAATTGTACCATGTCTTAAATATAATTTGTTGAATAAAATACCCCACTAATTTGTTGTCCCCAACTGTGTCACAAAGTCTTTTTTCCCCCGAGTGGAATCCAATTGGAACCCAAGAGCAAGCTCTCTCTCTCTCTTGGGGAGTCGGCAAACACACACACACACACAGACAGACCGCCTTTTTCTTTTTGCGCCCGCCGAAACGAACGCTTTTACGAAGGCGACGGCGAATCAGTTTCAGCTATCAGTTCGCATCCAACATCCAACTAGAAAGCAGTTAACGAGTAGTCTGTGTTTTTTCGCTTGCGGTTAAAAGCCACGAGGTCGTTCATCGTTTTCCTTTTCAGCTCGGCTGTGCCAAAGAGAACCCACGAAATCCAAGCCCAGTGATCTGCCAGACCCGAAAAACGTTAGGCCCGAAAAACGTTAATTCTAAAACGCAAATAACCCGAAAAAAGAAGTGAAAACAAAAGTGTTTCGATAACAAAACATGTGAATATGTGCGGAACTCAAAACTAAAACGTAGAAGAACGCGTTCGTACGATTTTCGTATATTCGCTATATGAAACACAAGAGGAAAGCTGAAAAACGTATTATATAGACATAGCGATGCTTGGATGATCTTCGTCGCAGTCACGTTGTACATACATCCATACATACATACGAATACTTATGTGCTCGGCTATATACCATTTACGCACACTACTACCACTAGCCGAATAAGCGAATTGGAGTAAGCTCCGAAACGTGTTTATATTAAAATTTTTACCCATTTGAACTTTAAACAACTTTTCGACTGCGCCGCTCGGTTTTCATTGAATTCTCATACGAATTCCAATTAAGTGTTGTGTGTGCGCACAATTGGCATGAATTGATGACGTGACGTGATCGCGCGGTTTCGCTCTCCACTCTCTTCGGCGCACACACACACACAGCTTGGCACCACTCTCTTGATTCGCGCCCCTCTCTTCGCGCTCTTTTTATTTGTTTATTTTTATTGTTATATATATTCTAATTTAACGTTTTTACAATCGTCTCTAGCTTAAGCAAAAAAGAAAAAACCGCCGCCCAACAACAACAGCATATTTTGTTGTCCCTCCCAGTCTATGAGTGTGTGTGTGTGAGCAAGGAATTATGCCAGCAGAAATCTAAAAAATATATTTAAATAATCACACTTAAAATCAAAAAACCCACACAAGTTTTGCTCAAAACAACAACATACCCACAAACAAAACAAGTGCAAAATAACAAGGAAAATAAGTAAAACAGTGTTAGTTAACAGCAATAACAACAAGAATCGGCGATCAACAAATTCCACCGGCAAAATCAACAAAATCTTAAATCGCAGTCAACAAGGAGCAACGATTTCCCATTGCTAACTTTTGGCGGGTAAATATTAATAACAATAATACTAATATAGGTTCACTTGAACAATGAAATATTGTCGTTCGGGTTTTCCTGCTTTTGAAATGGATCCCTAGAAGTCTTAGTTCCAATTATTTTTTCCAAATTTTATGAGACAAGAAATCCCTCAAAAGCTTAATAAAAAAGTTAAGTTTTACTTAAATATACTAGATTAAGACTTCAAAACTATCCGAGCTATGGAACCAAATTGAAAACTGAATGTTACATCATGTTAATTCCGTTCTCCAGACTTTAAAATTATAAAAAATCATTTTTTTTAGTAGAAACACAAGTGAATTCAGTTAAATTTTACCACTGTCAGTAATTGAAAATTAAATCGACCACGAAATCTATAAAAAATAAAGTTAGTATTACTTCTAGACCCATTTTCTAGTTCGCATGTTAAGGTAGAAGTAGGTTTTAAAATCTAAAGAAGTTTGACATGGATTAATGTGGTTGTACTATCCTCAATTAGTTCTTACAGTTTGTACATATGGATTTACCTCAGTAATATTTTCGAGGAAATTCTAACCTATTCGAAATTCTAACTCTGTATACATAGGTGATTATAGAACGTAATCCTAGTGTCCCAGTAATTTACAATCGTTTTACTTTCAAGATCAAAACACCAGAACCATAAAGCTCGGTCACGTTCCGCGCTCCAGCGCTTTCAATAGATGATCTTTCGGTTCGTGTGGGCTTTGATTAGTCCGTTTTGGTGTGTTACTTTGCTCGAGAGTGGGCTGTGGAGATCTTAATTAGAGCACTGCTGATAATGGCTCTAAAAATAGAACCCAGCGCCACACTGATAGCAGAAGTTGAAGCGAGTGTCGTTTGTATAGAGCCCGCTGTCGCTCCTCATTTCTTTCTGTGTTTGCTCCCCCGATTTTCGTATTCGACTAACGAAGGCCGATTTTATTGCTATTTTGCCCGAGATTCATGTGTATATGCACGCACCTCGCACACCAGACCTATATCTATGTTTTTAAAATAATTTTCAACCTTATTTTTGACAACAGTATTGACATTGAAATGTGATTAGGTTTAATTTTCATACATAAATGGGTTTATTCGGCACTCGGTTGGCCGGTTGTCGAAAAGACTTTTTCCCGTTTCCAGATAAGGCTTTTATCTATCCGCTATATTCCAAGGTACAGCAGCTGATGGCCCAAAAAGTATACATATATGTATGTATGTATTAATATTCGTATGTGATTGTGGCTTTTATCATATCTTGAGTGTTTGCTTGCCACATTGGTGGAGCGTGCCAGGTGATAACAAGAAGTGTGCAAAAGTTTGTCCAAAAAGCTGTAATTGGAGCGAAGAAATCGGGAAATAATTAATAAAGGGAGTAAACTTTAGAGGGGAGGCTGTACAGTCGAAATGATAGTGGATTTGGGAGTAATAATCAGTAGTGAATGGTTCAAGAATGGATATTTACGCCTTATTTGGTATTGCTTGTAGTACGCATTTCAAACAGAATCTAAAGTAGCTACTATCAAAATAATCAAAGTTTCCTAACATGCTATAGATCCATATAATTTCTTGGTATAGATTATTTAACATTCCTTTAAATCTAAACAACTCAAGTTTGAGTTTCCCGTTGACCCCAAAACGTTAGTAATGCAAATAGATTGCGTTTGCATTGCGGATGATGAAGTCAGATGATCGCATCGAAGTTTTCCATGCGTCCGTTGTCTCAGCTGTCAGTCGAAGATCGCCGTTTGGGGGCTCTACGTTCTTGGGTGACTTCTCCATCCATCGACTCGCATCGAATCGAATCGAATCGTTTGCTCTTTAATTATTGTAATGAATTCTATAAACATTGCACGGGGCTTTTGCCTTCATTTGCATTCGCATTCGCTGCATTCTGAACTATTGCACATTGCCTGGTCGGGCCTCTCCTTCTCTATATAGAGAATATATATTTCTCTACTTCTCTATGTCGGCCTAGTAGCGCGTGATTCTCTCGCAGATCCACGTGCCGCCAGATAACTGCACTTCCAATAAGCTTTTATTTGAATAAGCTTCCGCGATAATTGACTTAATAAATTATTAAATATTAACAGCGTAGAAAAACCAGAATGCAATGAGTGACGGCTCCTTGTGCATTTTTCTAATGGAAAAGTAATAGAAAAATCATACAAAGTAGTTGGAAAAGTCTAGTTAAAGTCCCGAAGAATTCTGAATACCCAGGATCTTTAAGTAAATATTTAATATTCTTTAAATATTTGGTATATTATAGTTATAAGCATGGTCTAGTCCTGCATAGACCATCATAAATTGACTTGAAAAAAATGTAAATGTAAAAATATACAAAAAGCAAAGAATAAAGTTAAATACCAACAATGTGAAAAAGAGCGCAGATTGAAAGTGTCGCAAAAAAAGATTTGTTGTCCAAGGTTTATGCTTGGCATTGTCAAGGGGTTACGCTGGGGGTGGGGTTTTTTGAGGTCTGGGAAATTGGAGAGGGTTGCGATAAGCTCCCGCCACAGCGAGAAAGAGATATGTACGTATATGGATAGAGACAGTGGCATGCGAGTGATTCGGGAAGAGCTCCACATGGCAACAGTTGCTCTGGCGGGGAATGCATAAATGTGATGTGCATTGCTTTCGCTCCAGCTCTTTATCGCTCCTTTATCTTTTCGTTTGCGTGATAAGAACGCACTCGGGGCAAAGCGACAGCCCAAAGTGTCAAAAGGGAATTAGGAGTATTAAAGAGAGTTCACTGGTTGACGGGCAATGCTGAAAGTCTTCAAAGTAAAGTTTCTAACTAAGAAAGGGAAAGTATTACATTTAAAAAAATTGTTAAAATGTACATGTTCCTAGTAAACTTTTTAAAATGTTTAGCTTACAAATATAATAATTTTAATATTTCCAATGTACTAGTTATTTTAATTGTAAAAATGATACGGTCTTATGTTAGTTAAGAACCAAATGTATGATATTAATTACAGGCTAAGTCATGAGATATAAACCAGTAAAGTTTTTAAGGTTCGGTTACTACTTTAATGAAACCATAATTTAAGGTCTACTTTGGTAAAGCAATAGTGAAAGAAACGTTAACCGGAAGATTAACCAGCACTAACAAGACCTTTAATATGCATCAATGCAATCTTTGATTTTCAAGTCACTTTAGTTCTAAAGCCCTAGAACTTACGTACTTTTATAATCCAAAGGCAATGCCCAAAACTTTTCTAAACTTAAGATTTAACCTGAAGTTATAGGAGCGGTATCATTTAAAGCACCAATTAAATATAAAAAGGTCCCCTTAACAAGCCGAACACGCCGCTCTCACGTTGAAGTGCTTTATCAGCAGGTTAGTCCATGACGAAGTTGATATTGCAGAGTATAATTCACTTTCGAAGCAAAGGTCGTTCGGTTTTATGGAGGGTGACAAAGCACACACTCAGAGAGCCCCGGCACACCGGAATGGCCGACAAGTGAGTTCGATGCGGCCTCGTCATCGTCATTATGATCATTATGGGGTCGCGAGGTACTTGAGATCGTGGGCCTGGAACCGAACCTGGGGCTTTGGGATTGATGTCGTAGTCGTCGTCGTCGTCGACGTCGTCTTCATCTCGACGTCGGCTCATTAGGCAGGGCAGACCGGACCAGATCGGTGCAGACCATACCAGTTGCTCTCCGTACGAATATCTCCACACCGACGACCAGCTGTCAGTCCTGCTTTTTATTTTCTCTGTTTTCGGTTTTTTTTCTTTTATTTTCCTTTTTTTTTGGGCCGAGCTTCGGGCTTTTTCTCGCATTGACTTACTTTGCTTTATAATCCTGTTTGACGGGTTGTGCTGGGGAGTAGATCTCTTTTACTTCCACATTGCTGAACCCGGTCATGTGCGAGGGGCAGGTACTGCGGAGATCCGGGGAGGTGAGAGGACTGCCCATACCTGAGATTCAGGGGCACTACGGTCCAGTTTAGACTCATGCATAAAAAATCACATGGACTCGCTGGAGTCGAGGGTTTCTGCGGACATAGCATCTGGCGGACACTTTTGAGGCCGGCTTTGTGATCTTTAGAGCTGTGCTTCTACTGATAAGCCCAGAATTCCCAGGGACGTAGGAAAAGGTTGCTTCGTCTATGATGACTTGCAGCAAATAGCCAAGGAAAGTAAGAAATGTTAACCAGAACACTTGGAATTCTTACAGGATAGCAAAAATATATAATAATTAAAAAGGTTAAAAACTATCCATTAAATATGGCTTATAATATATGTAACTTAATGTAATATCACTACCAACCTATTTTTTCCATTAGGAATCTTTTTAAAACTTAAAACTGGTAATACACAAATTATATTAAAATATTGGTTTTTCGTGGATTGGCCTATTAAAATGGTACCATCCCTTTAAAACACATCAAATCTACGCCCCTGAAGCTCTCAATTCTGTGCTTATCATTTGATCTCCGAGGCCAAGTCTATTCGGAACAGCTGTTCAATGTTTTAGCCGCAGCTAGGATTATTTTAGGGTGCTAGTAGCTGATAGTCGAATTGATTTCTGTACACCCTCTAGAAGTGGGAAATAATACTCATACGCATATAGAATCAAACGGAACACATGAGAAAAGTAGGAGAGCGAACTATTGAAAGGCATTACGTAACAAGTGTTGGTTTATTTTTGTTTGGTTCGCTCTGTTGATCTTTCTTTATTTCGTTTTACTTTCCATTCCTTTCTTTCTTCGTACTGATTCTGCCTTAATTTTTTATTATATCTTTTTATTGCCGTCTTTATTTAGTTTGCTTTGCCTTTGTTTTGCTTTTTTATTATTATTTTTAAAGATCTGTTTTTGCTTCGGTTTTTTGTTTTCTGCACTAGCTTTTGTTTGACTTTTGGCTCTATTATTATAGACCAAAAATATATATGTACTACATATCTATCTTCCTGAGGACCCCCACGTTTATCGGCATATATTTAGTTATAGAATTTCTCAACTTGTTGCGCGTCCCATCGTCACACCCCCTGAATAAAGTGGACCACCTGAAGATTTCACCGTAGCGGAAATTTTGCCATTGCTTGTTCGTGACATTGAAAAACGTGGAATGCCGAGGGAATTTTCGGGTACGCTCCCCCTGAATTTCCTGAAACCATTGTGTAATATTTGAAAATATACAGACGATTTTCGTAGCCAATTTCCACCTCCCACGCCGGGTTCTTTGAGGCTGATTTATGCTATCTGCCCAGTTTGAGGGAAGAGCCAAACATACATACATATGGGATTTTGAATCACTCTATAAATTTCGCTGTGATAATAAGCCTTTTGCGTTGTTTGGTTTTTTCATTAGAATATTATCTGACATTATCGATAGTATCTTATTAACATAATCTAACAAGTTCCAGCCGTGTTCCATTGATCTCCCGTTTAATATCGTTTGGATCAAAGAAAAACACCTACGCAAATTTGCGTCACTGGCTTTAGAAAAAACAAAATTAACTCTAATCTGATGTAATAAAAAATATGTTTGTCGAGAACCTGTCTTTAATCCCGACCACTCAAACGACTTATATAGTCAGCTGTGACGCAGCAGATCAAAAGGAAATCGCATCGGGCTATAGATTGAGTAGAGCTATATTTTTTTCATCTGAGACGAATAGTCTTGTTATTGTTTACATTTTCTATGCTTTTCTATTTTTTGTGTTTTTGTTTTGCTTTTTTCCCCTGGTTATTTTCATTTAATGACGTGGTCATGAATATTATTAAATGTTATTGCATATTATTAAGTGTTTCACTCCCGACATTGCGACGCAATTTCTCTTGGTTAAAAGTAAAAAAATAGATTAAATTTAAGTGCAAAATGCAAATGCTTATTTACTCAAAATAGTTGGCAGCCGGCACGGAAAGGCGGCAATTAAAATTTTACACTATTTTGAAAAGCGATGCATTGTGGACTAAGTAGATACTCTGTACCCTTAAAAAGAGGTTCTTCGGTCTTTTCATTTAAAAAGTAGCTTTAAGTAATATCAACTAGCTTAAATATTGATATTTTGATTAATTTTGAGTGTAATTCAGATGCTAAAAGAAAAAATAAAGATAACTTTTTGAAATAGAGTGAAGGGAATTTTCTTTATATGATATGTTATTTATACCAACTATAAATATTTTAATTTATTTAGTATTTTATTTTTGTTAACGGGACAGAAAACAAAAGGTATTGAAATCGGTAATAAGAAACTCTAAAGTTAAAAAAGGGGGAGGAGGGAAGAGAAAGCGATGATATTCTGACCCCAAACCCGAATCAATGAACTTTGCGGCAACTCGGAATGCCTCTCCCGAATTCCAGATACATTTATGTGTTTATACAGCGAATATATGAGTCGATCATGTCTGGATTTAAAGTTACTACTAGTTTCCTTTCGCTGTATAAGTGTATTTCTGGGTTTCTTTTTTGACAACCTCATTATATTTGCTTTGATTTTTGTTGTAGCCAGTGGCTTAGGTCAGGTTGGAATGTTTCGGTTAGTTGTTTTGCCGCCTGGTTTTTTTTTCTTTTCCACTGGGGGCACTTGAGTGCGACTCATTCGCATTCACAATTGCCATTATTTGCGGCCATAAACCTTTCGCCGGGAAGATATTATGCAATGACAAACGGCGACGCGCGACCTTATCTAAATAATTTCGTTATTTAAATACATAAAAACACCAGAGCTCATGAGATGTTTTTGAAAATTTCCTAGAACGAAATAATGAGGTGACGTTCGGAATTTCGGAATGCTCTCAGGTAGGCAAATGCTTAGGTAGCGAATGAATGAACTTCCGTGTTCTCAAGGTAGTTCTTTGCTATCGATGTGGAATTCTCTTTCTTTCCCCTTTTTTTTTCTCACTCTCCTATTCTTTTTTTCTCTTTGGCGAACTGAAAAAAATAAAAGTTGTATAAAAAGCTGAATAAAATGCCTCGTACGATCCACTCACACAGATACTCGCTGTGGTTTCTGCGTATTTGTGAGTTGAATTTTAATTCAGTTACGCACTACGCACACTTTTCAATTTGTTTACAATTTCAGGTTGAAGAGAGTAAAAATGAGCTTTTGGCGCTCTTTTGAGGAGAATTTAATATTTAAAAAAATGTATAATGCGTATTGATTAGGTTTTAAAAATAATTTGTCTGTTTATTTTAATTTTAAAATTGCATCAGACTTTTGCATTATCTGGTAAAAATAATCTATGAGTTATTAACAATTAACATTTGACACTGTGATTGAAATTTTTACTTGAAATAGCAAATTACATTTAGGATTCTAGAACTAATTGTTAAAATATCTTTTATGTTTTATACCTATTTTTGGGTAAAATTGCACCAGGCAATTGCCATCAAACATGGTGAGATGCTCGTTAGGCTTCAATGACTTATCAGTTCTCTCATTCCAGACAGAGTCAATAGACCTTTATATTCAAACTCAGATTAAAGAACTGGGAGAAAGAGAGAGAGATTTGTCACACTTTTCCTAATATAAAACCGCCTTTTGGTTATAATTATTAGCTTTCGTTGCCGCCGCGCTAATTGAAAATCATTTTCGTTGACCCCCCCCCCCCCATTCAATTTGTGTGCTAAATTTAGTCATAAAGGCATTTACAGATTTTATTAAAACTAATTGATTTCCATTCCTAAGCAACAATAACAAAAATCTGGAGCATTGGAATGCAGGAAAAATGTATGGAGGCTTTTAAACAAGATCATAACCTACATACATTATCGTGTTTGCTCTTTTCCTTGACTCTGCTGATAACGCTCTCTTACTTCCATCTAAGAGCTTTTTCTCTAGGGTTATGAGTTTAGACTTCCATGAAATAAATAAACAACGAAAAATTCCAAAAATTATATAAATTTATAAATGCTATCGCTTGATTTGATTGTAGTGAGAGGTTTCCTTGCCAAGTACTTAAGAACTTGAAAACTATAAAAACATTTGCAATAAATTAAGCACAATCGAATTATTATAACAACTCAGAATAACTGAATAATATTTCTAACGTTTTATTAAACAGCTTATAGGCATAACCGGAAATCTTTAGCTAATTGAACATCAAAAATAATTTATTTCTTTTTTTTGACGGAAAGTGATAGTAATATGCATCAGCTCTATGCTAAAATGTGATTAATTTAATCGGCAATTGTAAAATCGATTGTCAATTAGTTGAACGATCCAAGATCATTTGGAAATCGTTTTTTCCCATTTTCAAGCACGAAAACAATCAAAATGTAATTTTGAACGAAATGCTTGACAGAGAGATGAGATGACTTAACAAAATTTCAGGAAAATTCTATAGTAATTGCAATTCAAGGTTAATCATTGTCAAAAAATGTATAGATATTATGAGCACTTATTTTTATCTTACCATTTTACAAAATAAGTAATTCTAAGAAAAATTGAAAATTTTCCAAAACATAATATTACATAATATAGAATATATGTTAATAAATTTGACAAGCTTGTGATGTTTTTAGAATTTTTTTTTAATATTTTGAAAAACATTTTAAAGTGAACTATGTAACTTAAATACTTCCATTTTTTTTAAAGGAAACAACTGATCGCGAAGCTCACCAATAGGCTTCGATTCTTTTTGGCCTGGCGAGGAGAGCTTGAAGAGCCGCAAAGCTGCAACTGCACAACGACCTACTCTACCCCATGATGGACGGCTTCGCGCAGGACTGGCCCACGTTGACCCACACAGACAACGGGCTGGCCATGGACCAGCTGGGGGGCGACCTGCCCCTGGACGTGGGCTTCGAGCCCCAGACCCGAGCCCGATCCAACACATGGCCCTGTCCGCGCCCCGAGAACTTCGTGGAGCCCGCCGACGAGTTGGACAGTACAAAGGCCAGCAATCAGCAGTTGGCCCCAGGAGGTAGGTTCTCACCCACAGAGATCATATACGTAAATGTTTTATAGAAACCCCGTACAAAGTGGGGGGATAATCAAGCAAATGGCGCCGAAACTTGAATTATTGCCAACTCGTTTGTTGTGGGTCCGATTTCCTGCGGACTTTCTTTTAGATTTCTAAATTTTTTAATATTGAAACCTATTACAACACCTAATAAATTCATAGAAATATACATAAATTAAATTAAATAACCTAAATACTTAATAAACATCAGTTAATTTTTCTCTGTGCACTTTCTCTTTTCCTCCCCCAATTAAAATAATGTTTTATTTTTCTTAATATCCCAAAAAACAGACTCACAGCAGGCTTTACAAAATGCGAATGCAGCCAAGAAAAACTCATCGCGTCGCAATGCATGGGGAAATCTATCCTATGCGGATCTCATCACGCATGCCATTGGATCGGCCACCGACAAACGACTGACTCTGAGCCAGATTTACGAGTGGATGGTCCAGAATGTGCCATACTTCAAGGACAAGGGCGATTCGAATAGCAGTGCCGGCTGGAAGGTAAGTTTTGGTCAAAAACTTTGTTCATATTTTACATTTACATTATCATTTTGGGGTTTTCATCAAGAAATCTTTAGTCTTAGGGCTCTACAGTTCATATAAATTGTGAAATGGAATCGAATTTTCATAAGACTGAGATGGAATGTATTTTTTTTTCATTTCATTTTGTATTTAGAGTTAAATCTTCAACTGGAATTCTATCAAGATTTTAAGAAAATACTCATATGATTAACTTGTATCAAAACAATATGGAATGAATAATAAAAGGAAATGTAAGCATATTCGAAATATGAATCATTCCATTTCAAAAATTCCTTCTGAGTTATAAATGGTATTTTAAGAAAAATTGGTATCAGAATTAAGGAAACCTTTATTGCATTTTCTAAGCCTCATTTTAGAGGACTTTCCCCTATTTCACATACTATCTTAGTCGTCTTCTCCGAACCCCAAACTCCATCATCTTTTTGTGTTGTTTATGTTTTTTTTTTTTAGAGCTTTCAGCGTTTTTCCCCACAATGCTTGTTGGCTTTCAAATAACAATTTCATTCACATTTCGCAGAGCAAACGGTCAAGTTCATGGTCAAGTTCATGGTCAGTCAAAATGGAGTGAGAGTGAAGATAAAGTGGAGCTTGTGTTTGGCTTTCATATTTTGCGGTCGTCTTTCGCTATTATTATGCAACCGTCAGTCATTCAAAGTTTTTTTTTCTGTACCCATTTGCATTGCTTTTTGTTTTTAACTTATTTGGTTAGTGTGAGAAATGTTTGTCATAGTGCTGCTGGCATCACATTTCTCCCCGTCTCTGCTGAAATACCACTGTTTTTTATTTTTGCAGAGTTTTTGCAATTAATGCGCTTTTATCTTCGGATCGTTTTTCGTTTTGTTTACATCCCAGCATACGTAAATAAATAGACGCGTGCACAATCACATGCATGGGTACATGCGTAAATCAGGCCACATTTTCATTCATATTCAGATACCGGTTCCCCCATATCATCTTCCTCCCCGAAACCGCTTTATTTCACTATTCCCCAGTTTTAATGGGCTTAGGTATTTTTATAGGGTTTCCAGGAAATCCATTTGGGCTTATGTAAGCTATCCCAGGGGGATCAAGTTAACGCAATTCTTATTTTATTTAATTTACTAGAGCTCTGTGTTTCCCCTCTTTTTTTCGAGTCTGTTAATTATTGTTTTTATTTTTTCGCACTGATAACATTTGCTTACATAGCCAGTAATCGAGTGTTTTGTGTATTTATAGTATACTGTTCTTTTTTTGCAAGTTATCAATAATCGCCCAAGTTCATTGACATTTACCTCAATTGGGTTTTTTTAGGCAAAAGCAAATAACACAAACACTTGTGACATTAATGAGGGAGATTTTAGGCTAGACTCATAGGAAGCAAGTCATTTGGGTTGGAATTTCTCTGATAGCTCTTCCTAGAACTCCTTTTCGCTTCGAGATCGTCTGGGTATACGTGATCCGCCCCATAAATCATTCGTTCCACTCATATTTCTTGGTTAATGCAGTGCGTCATTCACGTGATTGTTTTCTTTATCATTTTCGCTGATACTTCAATGCAAACCCGTCGATTTTTGTTGGTTTCTTAGCACCTCACTGTGATAAAAGTCCAACGGCTGTTGAAGAATGCGCTGCGCTGGCTACGAAGAAATCGAAGACGGTTCTTCCACTTGATACCCGAAACTTTATTTTGCGCAGACAGCGCGCTTCCAGCGAATTTCAGTTTGTTTTTGTTTTGAGTACATTTTTTCTTAGGGCTGTGAACTAATATTGGCATTATTTATATTAATGGTGTTGTTTATAATTGTTGTTGATGGTCATTTTTCGTTTTTTGCTGGTTTGACGGAAGTAGTTGCTTTGAGTTTTGCCACTGCTTTGGGTTTTTTTAGTGATTACGAATGGAATAACAATCACCATGATAAAGAAATTTATTCGCGCGTCGTAGAAAAGGTTATTTGAGCTTAGAGAGTACTTCTAGGAACTTTGTGAAAAACGTAAACAAAACTGCAATCATTGCAGTTTTTAAGGGGAAAAAAGGTGAAGAATGAAGGAGTCATGTTTTTAAGGAAGACTTTTTATATTAAAAGTGGGTTTCTTAAAAAAGGTATTTTTAAAAAGTGTTAAAAAAGTTACTGTAAAACTATTTAACTTATTTCATATAACACAATTATTAAATTGGTCTTTCTTTTAGCAAATAAGGTAAACAAAAAAGCAATCAATGCAGTTTTTAAGGGGAATAAAGGTAAAGAGTTTAGGGGTCATGTTTTAAACATAGACTTCCTATATTATAATTTGGGTTCCATTACTGTAAGACTATTTAATTAATTTCATAAAGCACAATTATTAAGATGGTCTTTGTTCTTTACTTATAATTTTAACAGTTTTATAACTAAACATGCCTTTTCTTATATCATGTTAATAGATGACCCCTATTTTTTAAACCAAGGTAATGGGTTTCATTACCGAAAACTATTTAATCCAATTCATAAAAGATAATTATTGAGTTCTTCTTGTTCTTCCTTTTTTAAAGATAATCTTAATCGTTTTATAATAATATACACTTCCATTATATCATGGTAATATTTATCTTTCATGTTTGCTTTAATAAACTCCCACACAAATGTGGTCTTAACTTATTATTAGATTTTTCCGGTTTCCCTATTGAAAGGAAGAGTTCCCAGTGCTGCACATTCTTTTATGAAGTTTTATGGCATTTGCTAATTTATGCAACACGTTGCCGCGTTCTACCTGACACTTGCTTCCTTTTTCCCAGTCCTCACGACTCGATTCTCCTTTTTTTTTTTGTTGGCACAGAGCTTCCTCTTCGAATAGTCGTCATAATAATAAAGAACGAAACGAGCGAAACACTCAAATGACATTTGTGGAATTTTAAATTTGCCACTCGACGGCTGCACTGCAAAGGCTTCTTGCTCCGGTGGTTGGATGTTGGTGGTTGTCACTTGGCGATGTGGGATCGGTGGTTCGGTGGTTTGGGGGCTTGGGGGTACGGTGGCTCGTGTCTTCATCATCGAGAACTCATCCTCGTGCCTTTGGCGTTTTGGCCATTGAACCGCTGCCAAGTATTTCTTTCTGTTGCTCCTTTTATCAATTTATTTTTGCTTGCACGAAATGTTATTTTTATTCTTTTTATATTTGCCTCTTTTAATTGGCAGCGAACCGCAGCGTGTTATAAATATATTTTTTGGCCCCAACATTTTCGTGGCTTTTTACTCGCCCCGAACTCGTCGCGCTTTGGCAATTATGTTTGGAAATTTCTGTAATTTATGAGGCCTTCTTAGGTGGCATCCCACTATTTACGATGGGCGAGAATGTATTTCCTGATCGTATTGGGGCAGGCGTGAGGTAGTTTTTCTCGAAAAATCACGCTAGTAATCTCTACTGAAAGAATTAAATTTATTTCAAAGATACAAAGATACTTTTTTATGGATTCCATTTAATCTTTATCTAGATTCAGCTGGAATCATTGCGACCTTCTGCGGTGGAAAGTTCCCGATTTAACTCGATTGCTTGTAATCTGAAAGATAACACCTGTAGATATATTGTGTAATATGTGAACAATGCAGGACTTGCATATTGTCCAGCCCTCTGGGTAACCTTTGTTAACTTTGGCCTTATCAATTCGGCCTTATCAAGACAATGGCCTTGCCAACAATGCGCCAGAAAGTAGAAGAGCCCAAAGTCGCTTGGCGAAATGCGCATTACTCACTCTGTCACTCGAATGACCAGTGCAAGCTCTTCAAATAGGTTGAAACAATATAAATATGCAATCAACGAGGAAAACTAACGATAGGAAAGGCACATCTTGCGTAATCAATTTGACACTTGACAGCGCACTTTTGCATCCCCCCTCTCAACTTTTCTCTGTGATCTGAGTTATATATTCTCCCCCTAGTTTTTCTTATTTTTCCCCATATTTTCTCTAACCTATTCACGCTTGTTTAGTCTCGCATTAAGTATACGCATTGTTGGCCTGTTTGCGTTTTATTTTGTTTTTTCGCGGCGCATTTCATTTGGTGTAAAGTGCATATAAGTGTAAAATCAAAACAATAACACGGCGATATAAGTGTTTTTTCAACTTGTTTCAATGATTATTTTAATTTGATTTGGCAGGGGCGTTGAAATGAGACGTGCAAATACTGGAAATAATCAAATTCAGCCGAAAAACCAAATGGCACTGCGAGTCGAGAACGCAGGCGAGAAAAAGTAAAAAGAACGAGATCAGCACTCTAAGATTGCCGAGCACATAATATTCGTTTATAAATAAGCATTAACCTTGCTCGCACCAGACCATGCCGAGCTATTTGGCGTATTTATTTCTATTATTTGCATGCAACTCTCAGTCGGTGTGGCCCCACTTACTGTACTATATGCAGCACCGGCAACTGCGTAGTACTAATTTGCCCTGCCGGCCAGAACACGCCCCCTTTTTTTCAGTGTTTTTTTTTATATATTTTTTTTACCATGCTGATAGCGACGGAGGCGACACGGAAGCAGCCGCGCCCTCGCTTTTCGTCACCATAGTTTGTTCTCTAAAAACAATTATATGCATGAGCAATGGGGGCTCGAACCTACAGCTTTATAATCCCTTCTAGTCGTAATACCCATTACTCAACTTTCTAGCGCGTAAAACGATTATTCGATTGGATCATTCAGTTTATTACCTTATATATATTTCTCTCGATTTAATGGCATTTATATAACATCTTAATGGATCAGGGCATCGTAAAAATTGTTTGCTATCGTATAATACGAAGTGGAGAATTTATTCTTGAATAACAGGCTGCCTAACTGCGCAATAATAATTTCTAATATTTAATTGAGACCACTTAATATTTCAAAACATTCTTGGTTTATAAATAGCCTTAAACGATTTAAAATCTTGTTCCTTATGACAAATGAATTTTTTTATGGGCCTTAAACTTATAGTTTCTAATTTAAGATCTGGAGTGATTGATGTCTTCTGACCATACAAAATATTCCCAATGTTTTCCTAATATTAAGTCACATAAGAAAAACATTGTTTACATTTATTTATTAACTCGTTACTTTAGTTACGATCTCTGTCACCTTCAATGATTTATCTCTGGGCATACCAAATATTTCCGATATTGCGCACAAAGTTCCTGAGATATGAGGTCCTAAAACATGACCTCGTCATAAAAAACGCTCGCAAATCATTAGTCAATCACGTGTATATGGTATATGTCTGGCCTGTCTAGATCGTAATTGTGGTGCTATTAATTATGCTGCACTTACAGCGCGCACTCGGCTTTTCGTTGTGTGAGGTTAGTGTGCAATTTGCCGAGCGTTTTTACTGCGCCACGCCGGCAGTTGTTGTACTAATTAACACCACCACCGCACCGCTGCCGCCACAACAAATTCGCCTCCGGGTTGTAAAATTCGAAATACTCACATCGTCACAGCCCACATGCAAATATGTATCTCTATGGACGAATTTTATGCTTTTTGCTTAGAATTTTACGAGTTGAACACGAACCAGTCGGAATGCAAGTGGCAGTCAGTCGGGCATGGCCGTAGACAAAGTCTGGCATTGCCAAGTGTCTGGCCCTGGGATCTATGTAGTGCACTCTGATCCTCGGGCCTATAAAATACATACAAAAAAACCCCTACCATCGAGAACTTTATAGTCTTGTAAAAGGAGAATACAAACATTTTATGCCACACTTTCTGGTTTCTGTTGCGCTGCCTACTAATTATGACTTTCAAGAATCTATACAATTAATATGATTTAATATTTTTGAATGCTTTCGGCATATAAATATCAAAGTTTGTCATTTTAATGAACTTCTTTGTTTGCCCGCTTTCTATTATTACTGCTCGAAACATTTATAATAATCGAGAAAGAACAAATACTGCAAGCCAATCAAGGCAGCGCAAATCAAACTGGTTCCGCCTCAAAGCCAAACAAAAAATCGAATGAAAAAATATTGCATATTATTTATTGAGAAATTATCTCATGTGGGGCCGGGGCTCCATAAAAAAAACGCCACTCGTCGCCTGACTTTGTCAGCGCAGAAGCCAGAGTCCAGTCTCTGGGCCTCAATAAATATGCAATAATCATAAGAAATAAGCCATAAAGTCAACCAAACCGATGAGGTTGTCCGCTCCACACTTTGCTTCTTTTGAATGACCAAAGGCGATAAAAGTAAGACAAAAGACAGCAAAAAAAGTAGATCTAAGAATGTCTTGGCTTCTGCTGATGATCGAGTTTGTGGTGCCCTGGAAAATAATTGAGTTATAATAAAATATGATATAAATATCATAGAGGACAATTATACACTTTGGGTTATTTCATTGGATCATACAAATGTTAGATGGTGGTATATGTTCTATTGCTATAGAATATAATAATAATATTATATTATATAATAGATTATAATCTTTTGTTTTTAAAGTAAAGAAGATTATTAAATGGTCAAAGGGGTTTTCATAATTGCTAATCAAGTTTGTTATGCCCTGGAAAATAGTTCAGATAAAGGATGATAACAACATTGATTTAATAACCAGAAGTCTAGTACATTTTGTGTTATTTTTATTGTTTTTTGAGTAAAGAAGTTTGTTAAGAAATAAAATGAAAATAATAAGGTCAAAGTAATTCCATACTTTTGTACCTCTTTTGAATATATACAATATCTAGCCACCATGATAACCTCCCTGCAGATAATAAAATCATAATATTCTTTCTTACTTTAAAACTTTTTGCCATCGAAGACTGCAGGCTAGTGGGCGGTTTCTAGACCAAGGAACTTACGATGACATTTCCAAATCCCATTGATTGTCGCTCAAAGACCACTTGCTGAAGTTCCGCCCACATTTATCACTCGATTTTGGGATGGGGCAGACCATTCATGTCCAGTTAATGGCCAAAATGTGGGGCGGGGAATCGGAAGGAAGGAAGCAAACTAATGGGGCGGCCACACTAGATCGTAAATAAAGTTTGGTGCAAATTGTTTGCCTGCTTCCTTGGGTCAAGGAGAAATCGCCCTTAAAGCAATGGGCAATGGAAATCGTTATTTAATTTGTTGCGCGACTCTTTAAGCCTTGCCTGCCCCAAAATTCGCACACATAATCAATCAGGAAAACTAAGTATTATCAACCAGCCACGAGGGCTTTCCATGTGTCTTTCCCTTTTTTTTTTTTTTGTCGTACTTAATGAGTCCCACTCTGAGCTTCATAAACTTTGCCTGGAAATGGCCAGCAGCAGACAAACACATTTATGAACTTGGCTCCAATTTTCGTTGCATACTTTTTTGGGGCAATGTCCTCGCCCGCGCAAAGTAACCACACAATCTATATATACATGGGGACATATAGAAATTGCACATCATTTGGCCCGATTTCGTTGGCGGAGTGCAATTGCTAAAGTTTGTGTTGGTCTTTTGTTAGTTTCTAGCTTCGGTTAGAGCTCAATTGCTTATACTTCAAACTACTCTATTGAATAAAGGGGAATATTTTTATTGCAGTTTAAATTAAATGGATAAGCTGATCTTTAAAATACTAAATATATTCAAGTTCTGAAATTATCAGATGTATCCCTTTTTATATCTTTGATTAAATTAAGGGCTTTCCAATTTCATTTATACCCTTTAAAATTATATTTGGTTAATTCAGCAGAAGAGTATTTCTTAGTCAGTCTCTGTATTCTTTCCCTAAATTCATTTCTTTGATATTCTTTGTCGTTGCAAATAAAACGCGACACTTATGGACTGCTTATAAAACGCTCTTCTGCTGCAGACAGACAGCACTCACCAAGGACTTGGGTCCTTTGAATTGAGTCTTTCCACACAAGGATTTTGTGCTTAAAGTTGCTCAGGTGAAATTCAATCGAAGCGCCATAGGAAGACCTTGAATATATTTTTTGTCATTTGATTTCCGTTTCCGTTTGGCACGCAGGCGCCAACGTGTCCTGCGATTAATCGTCTTTGGCGGCTTTGTCAGAATCTTTTTCTATATCATCCCCAACCACTGGCATTCATAAAAGTTTGCCAAAAAAAGAAACAAGAACTAAAGCCCAAAAACGAAATCGAAACAGACGAAACTGAATTGTAGAAAGAGAAAACTTTTGCCATTCCATATCATATCATCACATCATCATTGCGATGATAATGCCGCCTGTTTTATGTGTTCACATATCTTTACAATACTTGGAAAGTATGGGGAGTATGGCATGGGGTTGTGTCAGTTGCTAGGTCTCATGTCTATGGCTCTTTTATTTAGTTTGCCAGAGTTTGAAATTCATCTTGCTTGTTTGCCGCCTTGCAAATGTGTTTTTGATACGGAAATTGTTTAAATATTGATTTTAGATGGGCTTTAAAGGGGTCAACTAAAAACTGTAACCAGTTTTTTTTTACCATTTCCTATAGCTGTTTAATAAGTTTAGCTTATATAAGACTAAAAGTGTCATTTGATTCGAATTTAAGAGTTCTTTTGATTGATGGTCGTAACAGTGCTCTACTTTTCATATCCCACTGATTGGGCGGGATCAAGAACTTGGTCTAGGTCATTACTGGGTCATTATCTAATCAATTACGGTTGCCATTAGGCTCTATCAATTTTGGTAATTGCCTAGCGTCTGGCCACACTTAAATTTCCTGCACACGCGCCAGAAATCACTCGGAATCCAATCAATACTATACAACGATCGTGATACGTTTCCAAATGGATTTCTAAATCGCTGGCCATTTAATGGCAACTGTCAATGATCTTTCGGGGTAAACAATTGTCGAATATCGTCTGTTGCCATCTTGGTAAGCTGGAATTGTTTAAACAATTAATTAGTCTTGGGTAAACAGATTGCAGACACTCCTGAGACCAGAGCCCCAACCAGATCCCCATCATCATAAATTTTCCCTGCCCGATTTGTTTAGTCTTTGGCCCACTCCGAACAAAAGTGTTTACAAATTGGCTGGGCCAGTCGAACAAAATGTTTTGCTCAAACAATAAAGGCAGCGCAAAAAATCTGAAACCAAACTTACTGGTCTGTATGAGGATGATTTTTATACGCGGTTATTGGAGAGTTCAAGGGTGTATATACCATAATGGCAATCAAATGTATGACGTCTTTGATTGATCCATTGGCTTTCGAATGTAATATCGATCTGATTCATCGGGTTTACTGCATATTTTCTGCCCACTCAGAGTGATTGTTACAGATCAACACCTTTGCAAATCAATGAAATCGAAATGGTTTCCGCAGTATTTTGAGTTTTAGCATTTTTATTAGGTAATGCAGTCATTCATGTCAGTGCATTGAATTCCTTGGAACTTGGAAATTAATCAAAGAATTTTATTATTTTAATTTAATTTTTTTTATTTGAGGGTATCTTGACGTTGACACTCTAAACCATTTATCGTGCTGACTGCTTTTTGCCTTATTTTTTTCGGTATTAAATTTTAACTGCCCAACCTGGTCGGCAGCAATTAGCCGAATGAATGGGGGGTGGCGAGGTGGTAACCTGTTTGCAGGGAACTGAACTGAACGTTCGGCCAGAGAGAGTGTCGTTTCAAAAATTTATATCTCAATTTCACATCTAAATGCGAATAATCTTTTTTTTTTCTATGCCTCTGTGTGTGTTATGTCCATTGAGTGCTATGGGTTCATTTGATTTGTGTGTGAGAATTGCTGCAGCTGTTTGGCATTGGGCCGCGAGTTCTCCGCCTAACGCCCCAACCTTTCCCTCATCCATTTTTTTTCCAGAGACTAACCGTTTACCATAAGCCGATAAAGATCTAGCTCTTTTTTCGTATTTTGTTTGATTTTTTGGTTTTTCTTTTAGCCACAAAACATTTGAGTTGCGGTTTGCAAAGTGGCCTTAGTCGAGTTGAAATAGAACCAAATAAATGAGATTAAAGATATAAATAGGTCTAAGGCCATATTTACTACTTAGTCTCCACTTGATAGGTGTAAAAAGTACCATAAACTTTGTCTCAAATATTTACAAATTTAAATAATTAAGATTTAGTTATGATTTATATTATATTTAAAATCTGTTTTCTACGTGATAGGTTTGAAATGTGCCACAAAAAAGATTCCAAATATTTAAAAATGTAATCAGATGTTGATCTAAAGATTGTTTTCTAACAGATTTTGTACCTTTAAGTTGCAATTCTGGAACCTTTGCAACCCACTTGCTACGGAATATTGAGGATGACCCAGTTAGGGCCACATGTCGCGATTCCGCTCCTTCACAAGCCGCTAAAATGGCCCAATGAAATATGCATATTTGATACGAGATGACAGCGTTTCTTGGGACACGATGAGGGGTTGCAGGGGAGGCCAAGAGCCCGGACTGATAAAGTCTCAAGTCACCCTCACCCCAGAGGAAAAATGCGAATGCTCATATACGAGCTGGCAGATTTAATATATTTTAGTGCTCCCCCGCTTCCTGTTATACGCCTATCTCCCCCTGCCCAATTACTCATATAAATTATAAAGAAATGAATCAGGGCCCTAGATTCCATACCCATAAATAAAAGTTTTGCTGTAATAATTGTAATTGGTCAACGGAAAACTTTAACTACGAATTTTCCACCCATCGATTTTGGGTCACTAGTGAGTTCGTAGCAACTCAATTTGGTTTAGTTCCTTGTGATTCACGCTCGATGCACATTAATTGTACACAATAAGGATACACATATCCTTGACTACGAAATGTATGAAATTTCCATTTCTTTTCTGGATATTTGCTCATTTAGCGCTCCAAGTAAATTCAATGGAAGCCCAGTTTTTTCGATTGCTTTCCCTGCGTTTGCCATGGATGCGAATTGTGAAGCGAGGCGATGAGGTGACCCACATATAAGTTCACATGCACTGAGAAAAAAATTAAATAAAGTAATTTAATAAAGTGTGGTAATGTTTTGAAAAGGAAAATGTTCTTTCCATGAAAATCGATAAGATTTTAGTACTATATTTTATTACATATGTATTTTTTCCAGTGCAAACCATATTTCCACATAATGCAGCTCCTTGGTAACCACTCTATAGACCGTATATCTGGTCGGCATGTGGCCGCTGTCGCCGAATCGCGCATATATCTCTCTCGATTTAATAGGCCCAATTAGTTAGATGAATTGTGAATGTTCTCAATGCTCTCGCGTTCTTTGGGCTTTTTTCTCTGGCCAAGATTTAAGTTTATGAATATTCAATGAAGTGTGTGCCATAAATTATGAATGCCATTTGTTTGCATTTCGCCTTGATTTAATGGCCTTGAGCAAGTAGGCCTAAAACACACCCCTCATTGGTTTTTTCTTTAAGATTTCGCCATGCTTTAAAGTAAATTTATTCAGCATAAAGTAAGGGATTTTGTGGAAAATTCCTAATGTGTGCCACATGCGAACTATATTCAAGATTTATGGAAAATTGCTTTATTTTAGAGAAACAAATATTTATTTCATTTTTCTATAGTGATTAGATGACCTTTTACCACCTTCCATTCCTCTTTATTACAAATAAATACTTCGCTTTCCATAGCAAAAATAATTTCTCATTACTCACCCACCCACACAACCAATGACATCCTGTTCCTGGGCGGAAGTTGGTTGGATAATTCCGCAATCTGGCCATTAGCATAATCAGAACGTTTGCCAAGAAAAAGAAAATGTTTGAAAATCCAAAGATTGGAGAGGGAAATGGGAGAGACGCCTCAGACGCCGGCAGCGCACTTAAACATTTAAATAAAAATGATAACTTTATGCGAAGGGGGTAAAATTAGATGTGGGGGCCAAACCAAAAATGTCATTACAGGACTATCTGGTCGGCAGACGCAACAGAACCAGCTTCCACTGACGCCAAGTAAAAGTTTTCCCCAAAAAAAAAAGAAAAGGAAAACTGCGAGAATAGTAAAGCAAATCCAGAAAAGTATTAGAAGGTCTATGGGGTCGGGGGCTGTTGCTCCTGTCTGCGAACAGGTTTCGTCGTCAGGCGGGCGTCTGACAGACCCCAAAACTACCCCATCCGCCCCCTAATTCCCCACCGCCCACTCACATGTCCTGGCAACGGTGATAAATGGCGCCAATGTGCCGCCTGAAGTCGCGACGCGTCGCAATCGCTTTTTCGGTGCCTTTTCAAGGGATGCGCGGGGTTCTCCACAAAGAAAAATTAGAAAATAAATATCTAATGTTCTTTAGACCAAAATTTTAAGTAATACAATATTTTAGGTTAATGATAAAAACATCAAATAAGTGTAATATTGTATTGTCACTTAGATAATATAATATAATATACTAGCATCATCAGTAAAGAATTTTTTTCCAAACCCCTTTAGGAAATACATTTTAAATTGAAAATGAACTTGTAAATATTTTTAGAGTTAAACTAGAATGTAAAACAACTAATTAATATTTCTAAAAAGCCATTTACATTTATTTAAAGTTTTTTAAAGTGATTATATCAGTTAGGTGTTAATTTTCTATTCTTAACACTTAAGTTTTTCGTGATATTTATTATTCATATATTATTATATAACATTTTCTCCTGGTGTGTGTGAGTTTTAGGTGGGTCGAATCTGCGGCAAGTTGCCTTTTACAGTTAGTTTAGTTTGTAATGCTCCATTTAGCCTGGCTGCCAATGTACCCATCCTGATTTTCTTTTTCTGATACCAATACCTTCACCAAAAAAAGAAAAACCTAGCTGATGACAAATCCACACTAAACGTGTTTGATTCTATTTGTTTCTGGAATTTCGCATTTTTTTCCCGCACTCGATGACATGTAATTGTCGTTGCTTCTTTTTTTCACCTAGACAGGATTGGGAGTTATTTGATGGGGGATTTTGGATTGGGGATGGGGTTGTGTGTAGACGCTGTCGATTCGCTGTCATTACGCTGCTTACACGCGGTTATTTATGACAATTGTTGGAAAATATGAATTGACAGCGAGGACGAGGACGACGGCGACAGGCGACGAGGTCTAGTGAAGACATCTTCCAATTAGAGAGTGGAGAACATACCATAGATATGTGTGTGCCTTCGTTCTGGTTCTGCGAGCCATAAAAATGTCGACAGACAATTGAATGGCACAAGCCGGCGAAAGGAAACGCAGTTTTGCCCTTCCACCCAAGCAATTGCTTACAAATCGTTACATCAGCGCAATGGGGATTTGCAAATTTTGCAATTCTTTTATTTTATTCTATTGGGTTTTTTTTCTCCAAAAAAAAGAGAATATACTTTTCTAAATGCGTCTCCTTCGAATCTGGCATCTCGTTACAGAACTCCATACGTCACAATCTGTCGCTGCACAACCGCTTTATGAGGGTTCAAAACGAGGGCACCGGCAAGTCCTCCTGGTGGATGCTGAACCCGGAGGCCAAGCCCGGCAAGTCGGTCCGCCGTCGTGCCGCCTCCATGGAGACGTCGCGGTACGAGAAGCGCCGCGGCAGGGCCAAGAAGCGGGTGGAGGCACTGCGTCAGGCGGGCGTTGTGGGCCTCAACGATGCCACGCCCTCGCCCAGCAGCAGCGTCAGCGAGGGGCTGGACCACTTCCCCGAGAGTCCGCTCCACAGGTAACTATCAACTGCGATGAGTATTGTAGAGTATGTTAGAGTATTTAACTTAGTATAGATAGTCAATTGTTTAGCCTTTTATTAATTCTTTATACATATTCTTAGATTCTTTGTCTTGGCACAAATTCCTTATAATACTTGTAATCCAGCAGAAAATTGTTGAAGTTAGTCTGTTGATATTTTGGTATCCACTAGCTTGAAGAAAGTTCTGATAGGAAAAGTCTATATAATGTAACTTTTAAGCAGTCGCTTTATTAGCGAGTTTATATATTTATTGCAACAAAATCAATCTTAAGTTCCCCTTAGATTTTAGATTAAGCAACCCTTTTTCAAATCAAAGTATAGAAAAAAAAGCATGTTACTTAATTTGTAGCCTTAAATCAGTTTCTTTTAATATATACTTACAATAATTAAGCTAGCGCTTATAGAGCATGACTTTAAGTATTTATTTTTTAGAGATTTTTTAGCAAACAGTGCTTAAGCTTCAATTGTGTGATTGAATGATTAATTGGCCTGTTTATAGAGTTATTGATCTCATTTCCCTTGTCCCCGGACTCTATAGTTTATCTTTTACGATAATTCTTTGGTTATTTTATTTATATAAGTTATTTTATTCGATTTTTATATATTGGTTTCCAACTTGTTTTCTTCTTATTTATTTGTATCTGCGATGATGAAGTGGCGGTGGCTTCCAGTTGTCGCCCGACTTCCGGCAGCGCGCCTCATCCAATGCCAGTTCCTGCGGACGCCTGAGTCCCATTAGGGCGCAGGATCTCGAGCCCGATTGGGGATTCCCCGTCGACTACCAGAACACGACGATGACGCAGGCCCACGCCCAGGCCCTCGAGGAGCTGACGGGTTCCATAGCGGACGAGCTGACGCTGTGCGGCCAGCAGCAGCAGCAAGGGTCAGTTCTCGATGGCTGTTAACCTCAGTTTATATATATGTCACCCCCCCACCAAAAAGTCCAAACCCTTATGTTGTTTAATATTATTTCTTGCATGCTGAAAAGAAACGAAAATGAAAAACCTAACTAGCTTGAGCTTTGCATGTTCGATGATTTTGGATTCTCTTAATCATATTCTTAGCAACAGATCTATAAAGTCACCTTCTCTTCTCGTTCTTGCCACCCAACGATCGTACGGCTGGAGCAGGTTCAGCGCCGCCTCGGGACTCCCCTCGCAGCCCCCGCCCCCGCCCTACCAGCCGCCGCAGCATCAGCAGGCGCAGCAGCAGCAGCAGTCGCCCTACGCCCTCAACGGCCCCGCCCCCACCGGCTACAACACGCTGCAGCCGCAGTCGCAGTGCCTGCTGCACCGCTCCCTCAACTGCAGCTGCCTGCACAATGCAAGAGATGTGAGTAAAATGGGATAGTAATTATAGAACAGATCAAATAATAATGGGTTAATGGAACTTAAACTAAGAAGTTCCATTAAAAATAGAACAACATTTCATTAATTAATTAACAACAATAAAGGTTGAACAACTTTATACTTAATAATAGTAACAACATTTTAATAAAGTAGTGCCGGAACAAATCCAGGGACCATAAATGATAATTTTTTTCTAATTACAACTAAAACCTATTGTGATTTCTACTTTTGAATGACAATATTTCTTACTCTTTTTTCAAGAGGTTTACAAATACGTCGAATTATAATGGAAACGAAACAATATTTTATCTTTTCCGGAAAGTATCTTAAGCATGGGTTCCAAAATATAAATGTATACAAATTATTCATATATAAATTCAGTCTATTACATATTTATGAAGTATGTTATATATAGGTCGAAAAGGCTTTTATTTATGTTGATGTGTAAACTATTTTATACAAAGCCACCTATATATAACCCCAATTTGGAAAGCCATAAATCATGGATCAGATAATAATTTGTATTATTGTAATTCCGTTCATATCCATTATCAAAGGTTGGTTTTTTTTCCATCGCTTATATGCATAAATCAGATAAAAATAGGTTAACTCAGACTGTAAATATAACTTAGACATTAAAATGGTCTTATAGGTTTTATTACATTATTCAACTAACTGATATTGATTTGTGATTAAGGAAAATCTTTAGTTATAATATAAAAGTAAAAAATCTTTTCAATGTTAAAGTATACTGTTTCAGAATATTGTTATATTTTACCGATTTTAATCTCCAATTTACAGGGTCTCTCGCCCAACTCAGTAACCACAACAATGTCGCCCGCCTATCCAAACAGCGAGCCCTCCTCGGACTCCCTGAACACGTACAGCAACGTGGTGCTCGATGGTCCGTCGGACTCTTCGGTCTTGTTGGTGCAACAGCAGCAGCAGCAGCAACAACTGTCCGCCAACCTGGAAGGTAATGAATGCCGATCGAATGCTCCTTACTTCTTATCTATACCTCTATCCTGCTTATCTTCCCTCTAACCGTCTGCTGTCTGAAACTCCATCCATCTCGATGCGATATGTTAGATAATAACTGCGCCTCTACTTTGATAGGACAATGCCTGGAGGTGCTGAACAACGAGGCGCAACCGATAGACGAATTTAATCTGGAGAACTTTCCGGTGGGGAATCTGGAGTGCAATGTCGAAGAGGTAAGTTAGTAGATAAATGTTTATATTTGAATAATAATACATTTGACCAAGTACTTATAAGTGCACTTGTCTGTGTAAATATTTTGAACTTCACTGAAGAAAGTATTCCGGGTAAATAGTATAGCATCAATACAGTGAATACAAATCAAAATAATCTACTCCTTAAGAAAACTTTTTTCAAATAAAGTAAATCTGTTGACTGAAAGAAAAAATTACTTAAAATAAACTGTTGTTTCGTCATTGAAACCAAATTTGAAAAAATGTAGTAGAGGATTTCAGTGTATTCTTTATAAAAAATATTCAATAAGTACCATTGAATGAATTATTACAAGTTAGGATCTCTTTACGGTCTAATAGAAATATTTGTAACTTGGTTTTGAAGGTATACAAAATATTTTAAATATTGATAAATATAATAATACTGATTTATTCCAACAGCTGCTGCAGCAGGAGATGAGCTATGACGGTCTGCTGGACATCAACATCCCGCTGGCCACGGTCAATACGAACTTGGTCAACAGCAGCAGTGCGGCCCTGAACATCAGCAACCTCAGCAACCTTAGCAGCAATTCCGGCAGCAGTCTCAGTCTAAATCAGCTGCAGGCCCAGCTGCAACAGCAACAGCAGCAGCAGCAGCAACAGCAACAACAGCAACTGCAGCAGCAACATCAGCAACACCAGCAACACCAGCAACATCAGCAACACCAGCAACAGTTGCTGCTGAATAACAACAACAACAGCAGCAACAGCCTGGAATTGGCAACACAAACGGCTAGCACAAATCTAAATGCTCGAGTGCAGTACTCGCAGCCCAGTGTGGTGACCTCGCCACCCTCTTGGGTCCACTAGATAATGGTCTGTGGTCCGATCTTTAGTCGGTAGTCGTCGTTGTGTGTGTGCGTGTGTGTTGTTTGTGTCGCCAATGGAACGCTTTAAACGCTAATTCTAAGAACCATAGTGTAAAGAGTTGTAAGCAGCCGCAGATGGATGGGAAACTACGGAAACGGAAACGGATGCGGGTAATCGGTGTCGTAATCGGTTACGCAGCAGCTGCAGGATCAGTGAGCAGTAAGCAGGAGCCGCAGCTGGACCGCCACTAAAAAGTTTACAAAGTAAGTTTTAAAACGAAAAGAAAGATATTGTATCTAGGACCTTATATATAAACCAATTCTTATATCAGATTTCTTTATAGAAATATTGATATCAAAATTTATAATATTACTTTTAGGTGGTACTTGTACAAAAGTTTAAATATAGGTATATTTGTATAAGTTCTTATACAACGTTAGTTTCATTTAGAGCTCGAAGCCATCAAAGATGTGCTGCAAAATATCACCTTTTCTTACAGTTTACCGCGCTGGTCGCTTTCAATTAACATCATCAGTCCTAAAAGCCATTCAATGTGACAGCATAAATTATGCTAATAATATCGTTTCACGGCGTACATTTTATGAATATGTAAAATATGTGAAGAAGCGCCTCAGACCGGAACCACTCCCCCATTCCCTAAGAGATTTTCAGTTTTTTTCCTTCCCGTTTTTCTTTTTTTTTAACTGCGATTTCGTGTCCTGTTTATATACAAATCGTCTTCACTTGACTTCACTTCCACCCATGAATCTTTTATGGACATTCTCCTCGTGTATTTCTTTTTCTGGGCTGTGGAATTTGTACTTATTATGTGATTTTTTTGTCTGCTGCTACTTGAGGGCAATTACACGCGTTCAATTATCATAATACATTGTCAAGAGAGCAACAAACAAAATGAAATGAAGACGGAAGAGGAATTGCTTTAAGTCCTTTTCAATTTGAGCGCTTTTAAAGTGAGAGGTTGCCGCGCGCGGAGCTCACTCAAATTATGGCAAATTAAGTCAATTTACCTAAGCCATAAAATATGTAAGAGCCACTTTGCTACCTTGGCAGGCCAGGACGAAGGATACGTGTGGTCCGGTCCGGTGTTTCGTGCTGGGCTTCCAAGTGTCCTTTCCCGTTTTCCGCGCTAATTTGACCGGCCAAGCATGGCAAAGCCAAGGGAAAATAGCCCGAAGGCATCTCAAACCGCGGCGCAAATTCGTCAAGGCAACTCCCCCGATTTGCCCGGTGTCCTTTTTGGGGCCAGGACGACCATGGCGTCCGAAAGCAAATGCTGAAAAATTAATTACGTCCTTAGGGTGACTTATGCATGCCACCGATATCTGACCCAACTCCAGAGACTGTCGATTTCTCGGCTCACCTGAGGGCCACGTTTGGCAAATGTGGGCGGTGGTTGTAAGGGGGTGCGGCTCAAATCAAGCGTGTTAAACGCTGCTAATATTGAAAAATTACGCTGACTTGGCAGGTGGTATTTCAGGTGGGTGAGGTTGTTTAATGGCAGAGATTTAAGATGGAAATTCGACAGTGATGGACAGTTTTGATGCAAATAATGTTTAATGAAAAATTCAATTTTTAATGCATTTTGTTATTATTAAGGAAATACGTATTTGCTGTTTACAAATTATCAAGTATTTAAAAATAATAAAAACCTCTTATAATTTGCAAGCAGTAAGGAAGCACATCTTTTAAAAACCATTTCGCACTTTGCTTAGACATTTTATTTAAATTTAATTTGAAACAGTTCTTATTAAAAAACCTATTCCCAATTAATCCCCCTAAAAAAAAATTTATTCTTAAACATTACAAGTTTATACATTTTTATAAACGTTTATTTTTTTAAAACTTCATTATTATTGGACAGTTGGCTAATACTTTTCCTAATTAAAATATCCATTTCTGTTTATAAACCCAAGATTGGTTTAAGGAATTATTTAATTCTATAGTTCTTCAAATGTTTGAATGACATATTAATGTTTAATTATTTAGCTCACGTCTGAATGATAAAATATTTGAAATTTTTTACGTTCGAAAATACCTTATCTAGTATCTCAATTACTCCAATACTGATCCAGAAGTTTGTGATTCCACTTAACATTCCTCCGGCTGCCCTCCCATTTTTATACCCGTTACTCGTAGAGTAAAAGGGTATACTAGATTCGTCGGAAAGTATGTAACAGGCAGAAGGAAGCGTTTCCGACCCCATAAAGTATATATATTCTTGATCAGGATCACTAGCCGAGTCGATCTAGCCATGTCCGTCTGTCCGTCTGTCCGTCTGTCCGTCTGTCCGTCTGTCCGTCTGTCCGTATGAACGCTGAGATCTTGGAAACTATAAGAGTTACAATACTGGGATTAGGCATGCAGATTCCTGAGATTCCTGCGCAGCGCAAGTTTGTTTCAAAAGAGTGCCACGCCCACTCTAACGCCCACAAACCGCCCAAAACTGTGGCTCCTACAGTTTTGATGCTAGAACAAAAATTTTAACTGAAATGTATTGTTCTCATCAATACCTACCGACTGACCCAAAAAAAGTTTGCCACGCCCACTTTAACGCCCACAAACCGCCCACAAACTTCAAAAAATCGTAAATATGAACGCGGATATCTCGGAAAATATCAAAGATAGAGAAACGAGATTTCAGATTTAGATTCCGTAGGCTTGAGCGCAGCGCAAGTTTATTACGCGAATATGCCACGCCCACTCCAACGCCCACAAACCGCCCAAGTCTGAGGCGCCCACAATTTTCATGGTAGATAAAAAATTTAAACTGAAATGTATTGGTCTCGTCAATACCTATCGATTGATTTAAAAAAAACTTTGCCACGCCCACTCTAACGCCCACAACGCTTAAATCTGTCTACCGCCGGTAGGTGGCGCATTTGCTGCTTGCATATCTCCATTTTCCTTTGGTCCCTTTAGCTGAGTAACGGGTATCTGATAGTCGAGGTACTCGACTATAGCGTTCTTCCTTGTTTTTATTTCAATGTCACGACTGGCGACTGTCACCGCGCATTTTTGCTTTGTGCCAAACTTCATCGAGCAAAAAAAGGTCCTGCGGAAAAGTGATGGGGGATAAACCTTTGTCCTGCGCGTACCCACACACAAATTGAATTCCACACTAAGTTTTGCTGTAAGCCAACAATTAGAAAACAGCAAAGCGACTAGAAAAAAGAAATACCAATGGCAAAGAAAGAAGGACCAAGTTGCGAGAGGACCAAGTTGTTACTTTGTCAAGTTTGGCGCCAATCGCATGACGTGCTAATAAAATAAAATTGCCAAGTTGTAGAGAGGCGACAAAAAAAGAAAAGAATGAAGAAATGATTTCGAAATTTATGCCAAGTGCAAACTTTTGTGTTTGCTGGGGGTTTTCTTCGCCGCCTCCGCTTCATTTGAGTGAATAATTTGAATTGCATCAGCCTCAGCAGCGGATTTCCATTTCTTTCACTTTTCATAATTCACCCAACTGACAGCAGCTAGAAATTCTTTTCTTATTATGCTAATTTCTTAAAGTTGCCTGCAAGGGCACGTCCCCCCTGTAGGCATATATTGCATATTTAATAAGGAATATTATATAAAAATATTGTAACTTTAAGCCAGGGCTGGTTCCCTTATTAGCCAGGAGCGTCACATGCCACTCAATAAGTTGCCGCAACATCTGCCCAGGAGGTTGACTATAAAACGCTGAAATGTTGTAAAATGAGACGGGGAACTTAAGAGAGACGGGGCGAAATCACATCATCGTCCGCAGATTGACTGACTTGACACATAATAAAGTCACACTCAAATTATGGCTGCAGATGGTTGTGCCACCGTGGGGCATGCTCCCAAACCTCAGTTCTGTATAAACACTCTAAAAATTAGGAATTCTAAAAAAAATAAAAGAAAATAAAAGTTCCAGAAAGTAATTTAGTGTTCTTTTCTCCTTACTTTTATTGAGCTTTAAGTAAAAACTCGTTTTTAAAGTGTTATCAAATTTAACTAAAATAATTATTTTAATATTTTTTACATTACTTATTGTGGCTTAATATTAAACATTTATTAAATTTCATACGGCAGTTAGTTATGATCGCATAATAATTGAAAATCGTCTTTTTAATCCGATTTGCAGCGATCTTTTTTAAAAACAAAATTCGATTTTTAAACCTTTTTTATGAAAACATATTTAAAACAATAAAAATAATTTTATATATTTCTTTTGAACACGGGTTCTTAATTTGATTTATTTTAGAGCAAGAGATATTTTTTTTTTTGATATTTTAAATTATCCAGATGATTTTTTCAGTGCATATTTAACGGGGGGTGCAGGTTGGTTGCCCTGGTGAAACCGCGCGTGAAACACAAAGGCATTTTCAGGCAATTTATTAGTTGACAAAAAGAAGGAAACAAAAAAAAAGCCGAAAGGAGCAGAGAAATGGGGAAAAATGTGCGGCTTCGTTGACACGGCCTATGGTTCAGAGATGCCTTGGCAACCAGGTTCGAGGGCTAACCGCCACAGGACCTCCACTTCACAGGACCACAACTTTCGCTTAGGTGTTGAAACTTGTCCGCAACTCGCTGAATTATTCAGAGAGTGAAAACTTTTTTCCGGCTCACATTTGATTAAATTTTAATGCCACTGCATCATTAATAAATTCCCAGCGGGGTCCGCAAGGAAGTGGAGTTTGAATAAATTGAATTAGCGACAGGATTTGTCCGGCGGGAGCTAATCCCCGCAGATTGTTTGACAAACTTTGGACAGGTTTGGCCGGCTCGAAGCAAAGTGTCAGAACTAATTGTCCAAGTGCTGGAAAAAGGCAGAAGAGAATTCCGCCCCAGTATCCTGCCATCGGCACCGGCATTCAAATGAAAATTTCATTATCCTGGCGGCAGCGGGAAATCAATTTGTCAGCATGGGGAATCAAATGCGCTCCTCGCGACTTCAAAATACAAATTGTCAGCAATTTAATAACATTTAAGCTGCCAACGGCGGCCACAATGATAAGCAAGGCCAGACACACACATAGATACCCACAGAAGGACCTGTTCGAAAAGGTCCTTGTGGCAACAAACCGCATTTACACTCACTTAACTCAACACGATGCGGAGGTCGCTTTCCATGGCTTTTCCCCCGGCCAGAGAGCAGGGAAAACAATTGCCAGGAAGCAAGGGAAAACTGAAAACGGCTTGTGTACAAGCTGCTTAAGGTCCTTAAGGACCCTCACACACACACACTGGCACGCACGTTCAAACAAATAAAGCTCTGCGAGCGGTTTAAACACTTGTTGCATGGACAAAGGATAATGACGTGACAGGAGCTAGCACTCACACAGGAACACCCACAAACACACGCACCTTGCCATACACAGAAACATAATTTTTTGGGAACAATTTTGAAAACAAATTCAAAAAAATGTTTGTTACTGAAATATAAAAATAAATAATAAATAAGTCAATGCTTCTGACTTGTATACCTCTTCTCCAATTTTTATAAATTTAACCTATATTCTCTGATATTATAAAAAATTCTTAGAAGGGATTGTTACTGATATCCAAATTAACTACAAATATTCTCTAAATTGTTTTAAAATTCTTTACAAGTTCCAAACAAATGTTTGTAACAGAGATATGAAAGACTTCGCAGATATTCTGAATTTTTAATATGGTTGTAATAGATTTGGAAAACTATGGGAGTATGTAAAAAATTGGTTTCTTCGATTTTTAAACAAGTCTAACTTTAATATATTTTGGAAGAACATTATTTTATTCAAACCAAAAATGATAAAAAACCTAGATTGTATTTAATAAAGAACTATAAATGTTATTATTTTAAATAATACATTTTTTAAAGTACTCCTTTTTTTCTCTGCGTAAGTAATAAAGCAAACAGGCAACGCGTTTTGTAATAAACTGCAAGGCAACCGGAAGGAATGGAATGGCCGGAAGAGCCGGAAAAGGGCAAAGACGACACGGACACCTGGTGGCTTCTTGTCCTGGGAATCCGTCCGTGAAAGCCACTGCAAATATGAATCGGGGGGATGGGGTGGCATCTAATCACATGCCCCGGCATAGTCCCTCAATCACACACTCGCTCACACATAAATTTAATGCCTCCAAGGAGTGGCGGCCATAAAGCGCACATAAATAGGCTTCACACTTCCTTTGCCCCCTGTTTCTGGTCCTTCGAGCCGGGTGCCGCATAAAATTCAATTGCAGGCCATAAAAACTGCGCGTGATCTACATACACAATATAATTTAAAGCTGTAACTAATAAAATTGTCAGCGATAAGCGAGGAGCTTTGATTTTTATGTTTTCAGCAAAAGCGAATTTATTGGGGCTGAGGCTAAAATCTTGTTTTAAATGTTTAGCGCCGTCGTTTTTATGGCATAATTCTGGCCGTTTGTAGTTTGTCCTTTGCGGAAATTTGCATAAAAATTGCCAGATAAGAAGAAGGGGAAAGTGTCGAGTGCTCTATCTGCCTCCCATCACCCCAACTTATGAATATTTCTGTCAAGTGTCAAAAGCTATTATACCCCGAAAAAAAATCTCTGAATAAATTAGCCACTTGGGAGGGAGGCTGTCTTGGTCATTGTCGGAATAGGCTGATTGTCCTTTTATAAAGTGTTGATGTGGTGCTGATTTACTCAAACTGAGGATGCTTACTACATAGATTTCATAAAATTATAAACCCAACTTACTAAACTTGTATTTTCCTCTGCTCGTTTCAGGATAAATCTGGTCGCTTCTAATCTAACATACATACAATACATATACATAGATATATAATTACAAATATATAGTTATGCATTACACATAGAAACGAAGCATACAAATAATACCAATTAATCACCAATAATTAGATGCTACAATTAGTGAAATTCTCTGTGGCAGTGCAAAAACAACTTTGTCCACCTAACGAAGGGAAATTTGAATTGAATTGAAAACACGGTTTAGTTATTAAGTTCAACTTTGTACATATTAATTTTAATAACCTTGACGTAATGAAACCCACAAATAATAATACTACTACTGATAATACAAATACAAAAAAACAAACAAGCGTAAAACGTAAACTAAATGTTTGATATATAAATGGAAAAATATTCGTTAACCAGCTATCGAGGTAAACAGAAAATGAGAAAATGGCAAAGAAACCGAAAGCAAAAGAAATTAGCACAATTATGTAATAATTTATGCTTAATTAATGTATTTAATTGAAAATCTAATTGTAATTGTATATTTTTTCTATAAAGAGCAAAGAAAACCCTTAAAGAAGAATAAAACTTGTGTAAAAATTATGCTTAAGATTCGCAATGATATACGTAATGAATTCTCCGATTAGTTAGCACACATCAGATCAGCTCGGCTTATAAAAAAAAACTTTTGTTACATGAATATGCCAACACCCATATGTAGATCGTACACGTTAAATCCAATTGAATGTAATACATTAAAATTCAAATATTAGTAAATGTAAATGTTGATAGGCAAAATAGAAATACAAATTTATAACAGAACATACCCACTAAACTCAAAACCCAAGCAGAAGTAGTAGCATAAAATAATAAGCAAATACATGGGCATCATTGTGTACTATTATGGGCTAAATGTTAATTATTAACTAGATTGTACAATTCAAATGTAGTTCATACTATTTAAAATGCAAAACGGAGTGAAGATGAATAAACTGATGATTCAATATAAGAAACAAGATCTTATTGTTTATAATATTTCCTCTTAAAAATTATGATTTAAATTGGAAAGTGGATAATTTAAAAAAAATTGCCATCAGAAATTGGAAAGAATTGATCCTGAATCTTTTTATATTTTTAGCTTTGTATTATATCCATGCCTTACAAAGCTGAAACGCAGATTATATGCATTGCCAGATGGCTAGTAAGCAGAAGAAACAGGATTTGAAGAACGAAGAAGATAGCGAGAGTCAGTCATGCATCTCGCTTACTCCCATTGAAGAATCCAATAGCTTTTATTATAGATTCTTATAATTCCCAAGTGATTATTCTACGGCAGGACCCTTAAGTACCCATTCCTTCTGAGTTTCAACTCCCTCACATAAACGCCTTACTCATACAGTGCCAAACGTTACCTTGCCAAAATAAAATAACATGTTACATAAGAAAGTTTATTTATTTAGTCGAATGTACAAGCATTACTCGTCACAAAAGGCGATATCAGAACTTATGTATTTTGATGGTGATATCAGAAGTTTTTGTTATACCCTTGCAGAAGGTATAATAATTTCAGTCAAAGTTTGCAACACAGTGAAGGAGACGTTTCCGACCCCATAAAGTATATATATTCTTGATCAGCATCACTAGACGAGTCGATCTAGCCATGTCCGTCTGTCCGTTTCTGCACAAACAAGTCTCAGTTTTGAAGCTATCCGGATGAAATCTTTCCAAAAGTCGTATTTCTATTGCATAGATAAGATAATGTTAAAAAAATATATCGTTGGCTTTTTTTGACATATTAACTTCTACTCTTGAAAAAATCATATTTTTTAATATGACTCGCAACTCGCATAGGTATAATTAAAAATGTATGTTCAAAAATGATAACTTTTGTGTTTTTTAACATATTAACTTCATCTCTTGAAAATATTATTCTTTTAATACTTCAGAATTTCGAATAAAATTATTAAAAAATCGGATGACGGTACTCTATAGCTCTTATGGGAACGATCAAAAAAATATTTTTAAAAACTGTTAAATATTAACTTCTACTCTTGGGAATATAATTCTTTTGATTTTTTTATACTAATATTTATTAAGCGTTGATCAACCAACTTAATGGTTATAAAACGCATGGAAATAACAAAGAAAAAATACCACGCAACATAACATAAATGGGTAAATTTAACAATTTTATAAAAGAGACAATACTACACTATTGTCTCAAGACGAGGGTTTGATGAGGTCCTCGTGACCAGAGATCGCCAGGTGCCGACGCTTCAGTCATTAGCTTCCAAAGCTTAGCACGACATGTTATCTTTGTTATGTGCTTCCGTCACGTAAAATGTTTGTCAAAAATCAAGCCCAAGTTCTGAGCCTGGAAGGATTGCGGTATAGCTGTCTCCTGGAATTTTACTTTGGGGAGGATTTTACTTCGAAGCGAGAAGTTTCAGTGCTGAAACTTATTCCCGTTTATCGGAATGTTCCATCGATTCGTCCATTTGCACCCATGACAAAATCTTGTAATGTCAATTTGATAAGTGTGGGTGAAAATGACACTGCAATTGATCCCAATAATTTGATCCTAAAAAAGTATCAAAAGTATACTACATTGTATGAAAATTCCCATTTGGCCCTAAGTAGTGTCATTTTGATAACATCCGTGGATACTTCAATACCGATAAAAGCTTTTTCTGATTGTTCGAGCTTCGAACTGCACTCAAGTATCGGGTATCATAGGGTTTGAATTAAACACCCGCGGAGAACGTTGTGCGATAGACCAATGGGTAAGGTGTCTGTCTCTGATGCGAAATGTCCCCGGTTCAAGTACGCGCCGATGCAGAGTACGCTGTAAGATTTTTAAGAATATCCAACATTCCCTTAATAATAAAGTTGTATTTAAAAAGTTTTCAAATTTTAAAATAAAAAAGAAAAATAAGTTTGTGACCAGCGGGGGACTCGAACCCCTAACCCTCAGACCCGTGCATCAAAAACAATGCACTAGCACTCTGAGCCACGCCTACACTATTTTATTCAGCGGTAAAATGCTTTTTTGTAGAAAACTTTTTCAAGTGGCAAAGTGATCCTATATTAGGGTCGTACTGGAAGTCACTAAGAGTAGGTTCCACGTAAGCAGTCGTAGCCTAGTGGGCAAGGTGTGCACCTTGCAGCCAGAAGGCACCAGGCTCAGAAACGGGAACATATTTTTATTAAGTTTTAGAATTGAATTTGAATTCGAATTTAAATTTGAATTTCTCGTTGCGATCATAGACCATCATAGTAGATTTTAAGTTCTACTATATATAGTAGTTGTCTTCGCACAACACTCTGTGGTGCGCTTGATTTTGAATTGCTCGTTGCAATCAGAAGACTATCATAGCAAATTTTAAATTCTATTATATATAGTAGAGAAGGACAGCTTCGCACACTCTCTGTTGTGCTTCACTCGTTTCGATCTGACCATCATAGCAGATTTTCAATTCTGCGGCTAATAGTAGCCGTCCACAGTTTAATACAAAAGCTATTTGCGAAGCGGATTAGTCTCCATTCTTTGGTATGAAGACCCATTTATTGCGACGCAGGATGAAACGCGTACTGCTAAAAAGTTGTCGAAAGCGATCTATTAAAATTAAACATGCCGAACCCATGGACGTGGATAATTGTGCTCCAATCGAACCCAACCGATGCGAGCCCATGGAAGTTGATGTTGAGTCGGATACTCAAGCTGGTCAGAATCCACCTCATCGTCGAATCGAAATATCGCTGTCTGTTGTGATTGTGACGAATTAGTTATTTGAATTAATAATTCCATTTATCTTTTCAAAAATGTTGCGAGCTTCTCCCCCTTTTTTCTCCTATTTTTTATATTATCCATTCTCGTTCTTCTCTGTTCCTACACTTTTATCAAGCTCAAAAATGCAATATTTTTGAATCAAGGCGCCAAGTGTTCTTCCTCTTCATGAACGTGAGTCATAATTTTCCTGAGCTGGTAACACCAACATCGTCTTTCTCTTTGACCCCCTTTCCCCATAAGATGAGACAGTATTTTTTCGGTCTGGCAACGTTTTATTCTTTTAATTTTAATCTACATTACACTTACATTACATCTTACACTATATTCTATCTTACATGTCAAATCGACAATCGAGTTGCCAACTACGTTTACAATGTCAAGACAAGGCGCCATCTGTCGGTAAGTGCTAACAACAAATTATCCAATTATCTGAACCCTACCGAAGTTGATGTTGATTCGGATACTCAAGCTGGTCAGAATCCACCTCTTCGTCGAATCGAAATATCGTTGTCTGTTGCGATTGTAATAAATTAATTAATTAAATTAATAATTCCAAGGCAGCGGTGTGAAATTTATTTTCTTACATTATTTTTTTCCATTATTTCTTGTATTATTTTTTACATTACACTTACATGTCATCTTACACAATATTTTATCTTACATGTAAAATCGACAATCGATCTGCCAACTACGCTTACAATGTCAAAGTAAAGTGCCATCTGTCGGTAAGTGCTAACAACAAATTCGTATGCACTGAAAGAATGTTTTAACAATGAAAATCTAAATCCAATAGTTTCAATAAATTAATTTTTGGTAACTAATATGGAAAAAAAATTAAATATGTGTTTTTATATTTATTTAAAATATATGTTCACTACATGCTTTTGAGATGAACATATCCTAAAAGAAGTACATTAAATATTAATTGAAAAGCTAAACAATTCTAACTTCCGAGTTCAACAGTAAAGATACATCACTTCCCCAATACCTGCCACTTCCAGTTCATTCCGTATGCGAAGTGATATGTCAACAAAGACTTGAAACGCATTTAGGATTTCCTAAATACGAATAGTTTCCTCCACTTTTCTCTCCATTCCAACGGAGAGCAGCAACTGATTGACCGTTGGAGCACCTACTCAAAAAAGGCCGGAAACTTTCAATTCTGCAGCATTGTGTAAAGTTTTACAAGCCAGACAAACCGGCCGGGGCAGTAGTTTTCATCTATTTGGGCTCAGCTTTCGGATTCGATATCTGCCAGTTGCATTTCAAGCCTCGAACACTGCGGTCTAAGTCTAACACACCTATCCAAAACCAAGTAAATGTACAAATAAAATTTAAGCTTGTCATTCTGAGCCGTGCGCGGAATTTTTAATTTCCACTATATACAGTACTATATTACAAGCTAGTTTGTAAAGAAATTTATCTTTACAGAACAAAGTAGAATTCAAACAAGTATGTTATCATCTTGTTATAATGTGTAATTTTAGATATACTTTTAAATTGGTTACCCATTTTCCTCGGCTTGTAACGATCACCAATGTGTTATTTTAGATATACTTTTAAATTGGTTTCCCATTTTCCTCGGCTTATAACAATCAATTTCTCTTTAATATAAAATTCATCATAGTGGTGTAAACTTTATTTTCTAAACATTATTCTTTGTGTACTCCCGTTTCCGTACAATACTCGATTTCAGTTTCAATTTGTCTCGTTTTGTTGTGTTTTCAGTTTCGTTGGAAGCTCGACTTTCTAAATGCTAATTGGATTGAACTTAAAAGTGGGCGCGTCATACTCTACAAGTCATCAACTTCCTGGATCTGTTGAACAATGGGGAACGCGTAGTTAATTCTTAAACAGTTAAACTAAATTGAAGCCTCATTTTAGAAGTGCCTTGCATATTAAATGAGAAGACTTTTTTGTTTAACAATCTATAGACAGTGCCACCATACTACATATATCATATCACAAGCCATATTCAAACAGAAATCAAAGCTCTCTGTTTCTATGACGGTTGATTTGCTTATATGTATGTTTATATAGATGCAATTTGCAGTTTAAGTACTCTTATCTAATTAGGCCATAGAAAAATGATTTGCAAATCTTTTTATGGGCCCTAGACTTTGTGGATACTTGATCATTTGGCATTAGTCTGTCAGTGAGATCGCACCTTTGTTGGCTATTGGCAAAAATGGGTAAATCTAAGGTCGAAACTGTGTGAAAAATGCGAGTTTACTGTGCTTAGACTTAAAGTCTCAAGTAATATTTCTAGGAAAAATAATAATTTGTGAAAAGAAACTCAGTATTATTAAGGAACTTTTTCGGATTGATAAATAAGAGTTTATAATCCAAGTCAGTTTTCCTTTTTCTTTAAGATAGATTTTTTAATCAATGGGCTTGGGTTTCACTTTTCTTCTAACTAAAAAGTAAACAAAAACATTTACATGTAAGTGTTAATGGATATGGCCCGTAATCGTTAATTGTCTGCAATTCTTGATGTAATTAAACGCGAAAAAAATGGGCAGTACTCAATTAAGCCCGTGATTCAGCGGTCGTCGTTGATTTTATACATATAAAGAAACATGCGATGCGATCGGGGGCTCAGTTGCCGATCGTCGTCCGTAGCTTAAAGTACTAAAGTAGCTCCCGAGAGCTCCGCGTGAAGAAGTGGAAGCCCAACTACCCACTCAAATTGACGGCAATTGCCAGGAAAACCGGTAAATTAGCAGATAACTAGGTTTTCCCACTGTGATTGACTCTAACAAGGGAGTAAACAGAATTCTCAACAAGCAAAGTATCTTTCTCAAAAAGCATAGAAACGTGTCAGCTAGTTGACAGCCAACTGTAAGATTTGCATCTTAAACAAAAGTTGCCTTTGGCTGACTGTTGGCCAAGTTGTAATTGCAAACTTTTCGTCTCGGATTGTTTTGTGATTTCAGTGAGGTGATTTTAAGTCAAGGTCGATCTTTCGTTTTATTTTTTTCGTGTTGCTCCAACTGGACCAACTACAACCGGTTTTCGGCCACAATACAGGCCTGTTATCAAACAGGCCAAAGCTTTTAACCCTGCCTAGCACGGATCCAAATTAGTTGACCAGCAATTAGCGACCTCTCGTTAAATTTGTCTCACTTTTCTTACAATTAGCCACATCTACAGAATGAAGCTGAGCTCGGGATTGTTTTTGATCTGCGCCGCCTTGATTAGCTACACGTCGGCCACGGATGTCGGACCATGCCCGAAATGTAAGTATCTATCGGGCTATATGTACTTCAGATAAAATAGTATTAAACCCAAAAAGAAACAACCATAATGTCGATGAACTGCTAAACATAAAAATTATTACTGGATTATAAGCTTTGTGCATTTATAGCCTTTTTATTTGAAGATAAACCTATTTAAAGACAATCTCCTATAAAGTATCACACTCGGACTACCTGAATTAAAGCTTTTGTATAGTCTTTTAATTTACCCTATTTTAAGGCAAACTCGTTGGTAAACAAATAAATAATAAGTATAATTTGTTTTGTTCTCTTTGCTATAACGTTTATGAATACACATTTAATCAAAAATCATTCTAAACGATTTTAGAACATTTTTTAAATAGAAATAAACTATAAGTATAAATGACATTTTATTTATGTATATATATTTTGTTTATATTTATATAACTTTAATTAACAACAGCTTTTAAGTTGTTATAAAAATTAACATAAACGGTAATCAAATTTTTGATTCTTGTATTTAATTATGTAAGCAATTTTTTTGTTTTCCTAAACAAGTTAAAACATCCGTACATATATAATATATGAAGTATATGAAAAAACGAAAGCTTTGTAAGTTGTACCAAATCACTTGCAATTATTTTTTTGATACTTTTATTTCTCTAGAGTGTAAATTAAATATTTAAATAGTCTTATTCTTTTCCGAAAGAAGTTAAAACATCCATACATATATCCATATAAATCACGCATACGCAGTGTGGAGTAAAGAACTAACTCTTTAAAATTGATATATTTATTAAATACTTACATTTATATTTTCCCACTCATTTTTTCAGCCAAATCAAAGGCGCTGGGAGCCGGCGAGGTGTCCATCTCGAACTGCCCGAAGAGCAAGTGCATCCTAAAGCGCAACACGGAGGCCAGCATTGAGATGAAGATCCGGCCGGAGCGTGACTTCCAGGAGCTGACCTCCGACATCCAGGGCATCATCCTGGACGTGCCCCTGCCCTTCCCAGGATACTACGGCACCAGCGCCTGTCCGCACATCTACGACGAGGCCGGCGAGAAGAAGGTGGGCTGCCCCTTGAAGGCCGGCCAGGTGTACACCTACAAGAACAGCTTCAAGATCCTGCCCGTCTACCCAACCGTCAGCTTGGAGATCCACTGGGGGCTGGGCGACAAGAATGGGGATGCGGCCTGCTTCCAAATACCCGCCAAAATCAAGGCTTAGAAATGAGAACCATACAAGTGCACTCAATGTTAGCTTTTATTAGTGGTAAATCTTAAGATCGTATCTGCATATGCTTAGTTAGGGATTAAGTACGGTTAAGAGAACGAAAACGAAGCCGGCCATTATTGCGGCATCCAGCCAGTGACGCAATATGGCCAAAGGATTCCACTGATCTGCTCGGTAAATCTAATAATAAAAAAAACCACAACGAATTCTACATTTTAAGTGAACGCTCTTTGATCTTTTTGCCTTGTTTAATTAGTTTAAATTTAGAATTTTTAATTGATGTCCGGCATGCAATGGATCGCGTGTGATAAATATCTTTCAATTTCGCTTTTCTCTATGTGGGTGTTGTTCTTCTTCTTCTGGCTTAGCTAGCGTGTTATCTGCATAATTTCAATTTGGCATTGTGATGGAAAACGTTCACTTTGTGAGATCGTAAACTGAATTCTCGTTATCGGCATCGATTTGAGCCTGCAGTGCCTGTTGCAACTTCCGCCAACTTTCGGCGGCGGCATCATATTGGCCGCCCCTGCCACGCCCCTGCTGCTGCTGATCCTGCAACTGCCTCAATTGGTAGCGATGCTGCCGCATCAGCTGGGTCCACTTCAGGCCATTCCGGGTGCGATCCTCTGGCTCTCGACGAGGTAGGAGGACTGGAGCTGTCAGGGGTATGTTGACGGCACTATTCGTATTCGCAATGGTGTTGCTGTCTTCATCGTTGGTGTCATCTGGATTGTTCTGGTTGTTGTTGCTATACAGTTGCTCTGCCACGCTATCAATCGCATAGGAATTGGGACCAGGATGCTGTAAGTTTAAAATATAACATAAATAAGAATAATAACTCTGATCCGAAAAACATTTTTTTAATGTATTTAATTTTGAACTTCTACAAAAATCATGCAATAAAATTATAGCAAGAAGATTTTAATAAGTCTTGCAGTTTTATTTGAATCTAAACCTTTTATTAATATTAGAGGTTTATTATAGTTAAAAAAATAGTTTGAGAAAGTATTATTCGAATAACTAAAGTTCTAAAAATCTACACCAGAGAAATAAAACACAAAAATATGTATCTGAAAAAATAGACGTTGGTTGTTGTTTTTGGTGTAGATAATTAATAAGACATATAATAAGAAACACCTTTCCCAAATTAATAAATAAAAATATTTTATGCAACTATATTTATTATATTTTATTACATTAAAATGAAAGAAGGATACAAATTTTAAGGAGGAAATAATTTGCCTTCTTAACATTTTTTAACACCTTTAAATCATTATTATCTTAACCACAGTATGGAATGTAAAAAAAAACTGATGCAAAATGAAAATGTTTTCTTTATCCCATTCAGTGAATTAATATTAAAGATCTGTATGATGTCCTGTTTTTTCTTACCTGTTTAGCATCTATTTCTGCCTTGCCACCGGATCGCTTGCCATGAGCTGCGGAATACATAAAAATAAGTCATGAGCATGAGCGTGTTGTGATGAACTGCTTCTGTCAAAGCTCAACAGGCCAACACTTACCTCCCCAACAAGAATGTCCGTATTCCAGGCAGGAACCTGAAAGTATGCAACATTTTTTCCAATTTAATATAAATCATCATCAGTTGCCACACAGCACTAAGACTGTGTGCCCGTAAATTTGCTAGAAAATGAGCCAGGAGCTATGCACGAGCCAGCAGTTTCGACCACCCAGCGTGCCTAACTCACGGCTTTAAAACTTTCTCTTTTCTGCTTTCTTCTAGCCTTTCACCTGCAGCCTTCTTCCTTTGATGCTTCTACTTGGGATGCTACTTTCCCTGTAAAAAGCACATGTTTATTGTGTGCTTGGCTGCTAATGTCGCGACCCATGATAAATGCGCCCATTACAGAACTCATATGCCAAGGCAGAGTGGGTTGAGTAATGCACTCAGCCAGAGGGTTTTGGAAAGTGTTAACAGTACGTACTGAGCGAAAATATGACATTTCTTCTCTATATAGTATAGGGTCACCAGGGTCTTAAAATCATTTTTAAATGTTATTTTTGGTGTCTAAATGTATGCAACAAGATATTTTAGTCTTAGAAAGATCTCAAAGCATTCATTTAAAAGTAGACTGTCATTTATTTGTTGCATACTTTTAGACGCCTATTTATTTTATAAATTATAAATTGAGAAGTTTTCAATTTAAAAACAAATATTTAATTTCAGGAATATACTATGGTTTTGGAAAATGTTAACAGTAGGACTGAGCGAAAATATGCAATTACGTCTCAACAAAAAACTAAGACGTTAAAATCACTTTTGAGTGTAACTTAAGGTATCTAAAAGTATGCAACAAACTTTTTTAAAATAAAAAATACAATAATACCAATCAATCAATCCTATACTTTTATAATAAATATGTATCAATAAGTTTTGAATTATACAAAAGGTATTTCATTTCGGAAATATGATATAATATGATCTTTAGGATATTAAATTTCCATTCAAGATTCAAGACTTCATACATGAACGTTGCACAATATTTCATCCCACTTTCCTGATTTAAAGATCTTATTTTTCCCAGCTTAGTTGAGTAGCTTCGTATCACCCAGCAGGTCCAACCTGTGGCTGTTCATAATGCTTATACAACGTCCTTGACGCCACTCGTGCATTGTGATTGTGTGCCAAAAAAAGAACCTGGAAGAGGTGGCGACGCAGAACTAATCACACAAATGGACGGCAACGCATCACCATGAAAGGAGCACATGGAGCAGGAGGACCCAGGTGGGACAGGACTTTCGCAAGGGGATGTGAATACGCTTTGCGCAACTGACAGATCTGCAACAAAGAGCAGGAGTTACGGCAAGTAGCAACAAGTTCCATGACGCAGATGGGCCGAAGGTTTGGAGGAGGGGCATTGGCGTTTGCATAAGCCAAGATAAGTATATATTGGGTATATTATTCGCCGCCTGGCCAGACGACTCCATCATGCCTGGGCCGGCTGTTGCTACCCTGGCCATATATCAAACCCGTAATCATTTGTCAATTACTTAAACCGTGGATTAATTGTTGCCGGGCGGCCACAAAAACGAAACCCATACAATCATGCATATGGCAACCACACTTGTTGACAGGCATGGCGGCATGGCCATCAGAGATAGCGATTCCCGACATCGAGGCCTTTTGGGGTCGCCGCATCGAAGGGCCGTCATTAAGTGGGGGACTCTCCATTTAACCGCCCTCTTCTGCGAAACCCACACCTCCACCCACATCCCGTTTACCATTCAACAGCAGAGATACCTAATTAACTTGACCATCGCATTTTAATAGCCACATCCTTGATCTTGGCCAGCGTTGGCGTCTCCACTTCTGAATAATGTCTTTTTTAATGGTCTTAAAGTGTGGCGCAATTTGCCTGGAAACCCCATTTTATAGGTTGGGTCAATATCAGAGTGCGGCTATCTGAGTTTTGCCTTATTTTTTGTTCAGGGGAATCCCCCAGCACAAAGTAATTGTGACAACTGTTTAATGTGTTATTAAAGAGGTGATTATTTTTTTAGATTGTTAAATTTAATAATTACTTTGTGGTGACTTTGCAATATAATATGAAAATTTATGAAAGATGGTTTAATCTTTAAAAACGAAAGAAAAACGTATTATTTGAGAAATGTTAAGTAAAACGAAAGTGGTAAACATATCAATTTATCTAATTTAATTAGAAAGAACCATATATTAAAAGGACTTATATGTACATATAATGATTAAACCAATATTAATGACCTCTTTAATAACTCTTTGAGAATTTTACTCTTTTATTGGGTTGAAAAGTTATAGTTATTATATTAAACCAGCTCACTTCAGAAACTCTACATCAAATTCTGCTAACAGAATGTAATCAATATATTTTGAAAAAACAGCCTCCCGTAAATCATGATGTAGACTCCACTATCGCTCGTCGACCTGAACCTAACCCAATTCGCATTTATCCAAAAAATTCCACAGGTGGAAGCCTGTTCTTTTGGTCATGCCCAATCTGTATAGGAATCAGGGAGCGGTGGGAATCCACCCACAACTGCAATGCCTGCAGGCGGCACAGCTTGACGGGTTCACACGTTCAGTTCGGTCTTCTATTTTTCCGCTGACGCTCTTTCCACAACTCCGTGGGTTTCCATAGTACGTGAATTTCCATTCCCACCGTGTCACGAGTGACGCTTTTCACAGCGATGTACAGGAAAAAAATACATAATGACTGGATGATTCTAGGAAATGATAAATAACTATCAACCTTTATTTTTTATTAAACATATTTATTTTAATAAAATAAAAAGGAAGAGCTAAGTCATAACAACTTAAAAAAAAAAAACAAATTCAAAGCAAATTCAATACCCATGCATATATGAAATAAAGTCCCCAAATATATTGTCAAAATACTAAAAACCTCTTAAAGGATGCCTGTTTCATAACATTGTTGTTGTTTTCGAGCACCAAGACCAAATAAAATAATTTCTTTCCGTGTGATTGTTGTTTGGCACGCAGTTTGGATTAATTTACGATGGCAATCGAAAGCGTTAAAAGCGTTCAGGGAGAGTCGGTCCGAAGGGCGAAAGCGAGCCCCTGATCTCACCGACCCACTGCGTAACACCCGATTTCCCCCATTTCCAGTTGTTAACCTGCATTCGCAGTGAGTAAGGAAAATACGTAGAAAAAATCCCAAAAAAGGGAAGCCGCCGAACAAGCGGGCAAACAAAGGCGTATCAACAGGAAAATGTGCATAAAACTCCAACTGATAAAGCGGATTAGAAGCGTAAATGGAAAAAGGGGATCGGAATATGGGAACTGGAGTTTTCCCAGATGACCATGATATTGGTAACACGTATTACCAGTTAGTTAATCAGCTAGTAGTTTGATATTTTTATTGCCTAGATAGGCCACCAAATTCTTGCAGCTATGACTAAGCGAAACATTCAATTTCATCACCAGTTAATGCCTAAAAGTATGCCAAGTGTTTTCGATTTTCCTTTTATAAAGCAATAACTTTAGTAACTTTAGAATGAGATTCAATACATTTTGAAAAGCAATTTGAAACTAACTAACTAATCCGTTTAATAACTTTATAACGGTTGCGCAATGAAATAATAATAATAATAAGAAACGGATGTGGCTTTTTTGTTTTTAGGTATAGAATAGAATTTGGAAACCAATATTTTAATTACATCAAATCCATAGCCCAACCTACTTTTGACATTTTTGAAGACCCATTCTCTTACTTAGTTGTGTTTTATCAAATCTCAAGGTTAATGTGAATAAAAAAGTGCTTTTAATAACACTAAAAATTAAGCATTAACATGCCTTAAACTAAAAAATACTTATTTCTTTTTAAATGGTATACGTTTTATACCAGAAAAATCTCTCTTAATTTAAGAAACATTTTCAACACATTTTCCTTTTTCAAAGGACAAATCAAACTTGAGAACAGAAGAAACATAAGAAATATGACCCAACATGTTTAAAAAAATACTCATATATTTTTAAGACAATAGATATTAAAGTTTTTCTTGGTATAGAAGTGCAATTTTAACGTGTATATAAAGATAATTTAAAATTTAATTTGTATTTTAAAAAATAAACCATCGAAAAATCATGTTATGTAAGTGACCTTACACTAACAAACTGATTCCCAAATTCAAAAAATATTTCCTTGTCTTATTTACCTAACCGCTTTGAGGTTTAAAAGTTTTAGGTCTAATAAACCAATTTTAACTTTATTTATAGAATATATTTTAGAGGTATTTTTACCTGACACGAGGGCAAAGAGCGCCACCAACACCACCAAAGTCCAACTGCACTTGCTGTACCACATTTTTCAATAGATTTTATTAAGCAATCTGCACGCAAATTGTTCGACGTCAGTTATAATTTTCTTTCGTAGCGAACAGTTTTGGGAACTTTTAGCCAACTTTTTCAGAACCGAACAGTTTGCACAGAATCGCAGGACGTTCCACTGGCCACTTGTTGATCAGAGTCAGGTGCCAACGCTTTTCGAATTGCCAACAAACTGCGGTCGGCCAGCGGCTTTTATAGCTTAGAAGACCGGAACCCACCGCACACTTACCGTTAGCCCGCCGCAGAGATAACGGGACAGCCAATACGAACGGTACAGCCGAACACGGAGACTCCTGAACGAAGAAATCCGAGCAGAGCCGAAGCGATCCATCTGCCAATGAGCTGTTAGACGGAGGCTCCCACGCAACAGGCTGCCGAGTGGGTGGTGGGAGGTGGGGGCATGTGTTTGGGCGGAGGATTACGGTACAGTGGGTGGCATTCGGCACGGCATTGTGTGGGTGTAACAGTTACGTATTCGGGGGGATTCCATAAGGAAGTGCTTTACTTAAACTTAAAACACATCTTGACACTTTTTATTGGGCAAGCACTGGGACACATCTTTTCGTTGTTATTTAGAGGTAACTCTCACATAACTCCCCCGCACCCCCTTTTCTACACCTCTGACCGAAAGCAAAGGAAAGCTTTTTAGAATGGGTTACTCATAACAGTGGGTTGGCCTTCCCACGGCAGCAAAGTTCATTTTGTGGCTAACGGCGGGCTTAACTTTTAGTTCCAGTGCAACTTCCTTGGTACAACATTTTAATACGGTTGGGATCTTAAAATCTTAAGAATATTAAGCTAAGTATAGTTTTCTAGCTGAAATTAATTTACTTTCAGGTTCAGGTGCCGAAAATAATTATTTCAGACCTATTTTTGAGAGCCTACTACGATTTATTTTAATTTTAATTATTTTAACGTTATGAACAAGATTATAAAGAGGGTTAATTTTGAAATTCACAAGTAAGAATCATAGTAGCCTTTTTAAGAACTCGCAAATGTACAAAAATATATTATCGTTTAAATCTTTTTAGCGTCATAATATAATATATTTTTCAACGTTATGAACAAGATCATAATGAGGGTTAATTTTGAAATTTACAACTAAGAATCATAGTAGCCTTTTCAAGAATTCGCAAATATACAAATATATATTATCGTTTAAATCTTTTTAGCGTCATAATATAATATTTAGCATATATTTTTCAACTTTATTCATATACCTTTCTCAACCCCCTGCAATGCATTACCCATTAAAAGTCTCACTTTTCATACACAAACGCACCTGAACAAAGGTTTATTTGGTCTGTCCTTACATGAAATTGTTAGTGTGGAAAAATCGCAATTGGAGCGACTTGTTAGCTTCTTGTAGTCGAATGATAGTTGTAGTGTACATTGAGAGCTACCAAATAGAACATTTCATTATAATCATTTAGTTTCGAACGCAATCCGGAAGCAAAATGCAGAGTCTGCACCGGGATGGAAGTGTTGGCGGTAGCATTGTCAGTGGTGGTAGTGAGGTGTTGACGGGTTTATGGCAGCATTATCGTGTTGGTCTTGTCGGGGTTTTCAGAGTAGGAAGTGTGGTAGATGGTGTCTGATCTGCGAGGTTACTCCAGCTTGGCCAGAATGTCGCTCTCCCGGAACAGCACATACTCGCGCTTGTCGTCCATGTCGACCTTGGTGCCTCCGTACTTGGGCAGCAGGACGCGATCGCCCTCCTTGACGCCCACGGACAAGTGGCCAGCTCCGGCCGGATTGCGGGCACCGGGTCCGACGGCCACCACCAAGCCCTGCATCTCCTTGGGCACCGACTCCTCCGGCAGCAGGATGCCGCCGGCGGTGGTCGTCTTCACCTCGAAGCGCTGGATCAGGATGCGGTCCAGCATGGGAATCACCTTCTTAATGACGTTGGACATGGTCCTGAAATGAAAAATATTGTCGAGTGTATTGCGTGTTCTTTCACTTATCACTTTCACAGTTACCGTTTTTGAAAAGTTTCACGTTTCTCAGTTTTTATTAAGTTTTTTTTTTACTATTTTTTTCTAGTTTTTAGAGTACGATGTGTTTCCTTTGCTTCCCAGTAGTTAACTGAGGAATATGGGGTCGGCTCAAACCTAATACGACTGGCAGTAGAAGTCAAGGCTATAGTGATTCCAAGTACATAGATAACATTTAAAAAGCCACTTTGATCGTAAAAAATTTAGTGCTACATTACGTTTTTTCAATTCATTAAAACATAAAAATAATAAGGATACCTGAATATACGCGTTGAGTACTTAAGACTTTGAATAATCTGCAAACCAATTGCATAATACAAATAATTACACCCGTTACTCGTAGAGTAATAGGGTATACTAGATTCGTCGGAAAGTATGTAACAGGCTGAAGGAAGCGTTTCCGACCCCATAAAGTATATATATCCTTGATCAGGATCACTAGCCAAGTCGATCTAGCCATGTCCGTCTGTCCGTCTGTCCGTATAAACGCTGAGATCTCGGAAACTATAAAAGCTACAATACTTGGATTAGGCATGCAGATTCCTGAGATTCCTGAGCAGCGCAAGTTTGTTTCAGCTGAGTGCCACGCCCACTCTAACGCCCACAAACTGCCCAAAACTGTGGCTCTTACAGTTTTAATGCTAGAATAAAAATTTTAACTGAAATGTATTGTTCTCATCAATACCTATCGATTGATCAAAAAAAAGATTGCCACGACCACTTTAACGGCCACAAACCGCCCACAAACTTCAAAAAATCGTAAATATGAACGTGGATATCTCGGAAACTATCAAAGATAAAGAGTTGGGATCTCAGATTTAGATTCCGTAGCCTTGTAAGCAGCGCAAGTTTGTTACGCGAATATGCCACGCCCACTCTAACGCCCACAAACCGCCCAGGCCTGTGGCGCCCACAATTTTTATGCTAGATACAAAATTTTAACTGAAATGTATTGGTCTCGTTAATACCTATCGATTGACCTAAAAAAAATTTGCCACGCCTATCCTAACGCCCATAACGCTTAAATCTGTCTACCTCCGGTAGGTGGCGCATTTCAGTCTTGCTTTGCTGCTTGCTTATCTCCATTTCCCTTTGGTCCCTTTAGCTGAGTAACGGGTATCTGATAGTCGAGGCACTCGACTATAGCGTTCTTTCTTGTTTTAATTTACTATACTATTTATTGTCTCAAATATTATTATGTTTATTGTAGGTATACTTTAAAACTTAAAATAATAACCAACAAACTCGCTTGCTTTAAAAATAAACGTTAAGTTCCTAACCCTTTTTATAATCTGAAAACCATTTTATAATTAAAATAATTTCAATTAACTATAATATTTATTATCTAAAATATGATCATATTTATTGTAGGTATACTTCCAAACTTAAAACATTAACCAACAAATTTCCTGGATTGAAAAATTGGAAACTTATAGTTAGTGCAGCACAAAGAATTTAAGGTTCTAACTAAGTGTATCGCTTAGCTATATAAAAGAATAAAAAAGGTGTTTCTTAAACAAGCACATACACCTTTTAAGTTCTCGACAACACTGCGTATGCTTATTTTTCTCGTCTAGCCGGCTTAAATTAACCTCAGCACGTGAATCACGAGTCGTGGCCGTCAAATTAAATTCTCCTAATTAAGAACAGAGCGAAAACCGCAAAAGCAAAGCCAAGGCAGCAACAGAATTAATAAAAAGTTGGAGCTGGCGCCAAAACAGGGTCCACTCTAGCGACGATTTTCTCTTTTTCGATTCTGCTGCTCTGATTAATTTCCCACACTGCAGTCAGCGCCACCTGTTGGCAGCTTGTCTCACCAAAAAGTGGGGGAGGGGGTTGGGGCTTTCCTTCGCTGTCCCTCTCTATCTCACTCTCCCTTCCAGCGTGTGTGTGGCTTCCTTCCTTGTGCGTACGTGCTGGTCTGTTGGTGTGTGTGAGTGGGTGTTTGTCTAAACTTTTGGCGTGTTAAACGCTGTTTTCTGTGGCTTTTCCATTTTCATCGCATTGTTTTAATATTCCCTGTACATACAGCGCACGTGGGTATATTATAATGAAACGAGATTTCTTTTGAAAGTCAATGAACTTAATTTTGTAAAATTGTTCAAGGTCAAACCTGTAAAATATTTAAAGCCAATGAATCCTAATATGAAAATAAGCTTCTATAAGATACATATATGCATTAACTTTTCTTTAAAATCATTTTATTATGACTACTTACCGAACATACATAGCTTTTAGTAAAGTTGGAAAAGGGGCTATATTTCAATTTATATTTTTATTATTAAAAAGGGTTCTTAATATTTTTTATGTTATATCATTATTTGTTTGGAAGCGGGGAATTTTATTTTTTCAAAAAGGGCCAATAATTTAAATTTTATTATATTTAAATACTAAAAGTGATATAAAAAAAACTGATAGTTTCGATAATAAAATTGTTAATTGTGAAATGTTGTCCTGTTTTTATAGAGGTTCTTACTGAATTTAGTATAAGGGATAATCCTAAAGTGGAATCAAAAAATGAGAAGGCCATATTTATAACTCAAAACTTATTGGCAAGAGTTTGATTGAATATTTATTTATGTAATTATTTCAGTACGCGGTATCCAAAAGTAGATAGTCTTACTTAGGTTTTCACTTAGCTCACCCATTTGGCTTTTTCGCTGCGCCTTCCTCGCCCGATTTGCTCGTAAATCACAAACTTCATAATTTCTACGTCACTTTGCGGACGTGTGTGTGTGTTCGTGTACGTGTACGTGGCTTTTGCTCCTCTTGCCGGTTGTTTTGAGCCAATTCTTTTTTTGGCCTTTACGTGACGTTGGCAGAACAAATCGCTTTTGTTTTAGCCATCTGACTTGTTTGCTCCTTTATGGCCCGCTGCGCTTTGGACTTTGACGCATTTGCGTCGTTTTAATGCGGGTCCGGGTCCTCATTTAAGCCAATCCCTCTTGCAGTTTCTGTGAATTGGTGAACTTGGCCAGGGTTTCCATTTGGCTGATTGCATTTTCATAACAATTTGCCGGATTACTAATGCGCCACGTTGTCCCTGCATTTGCATGACCTTGAACCTGCGTCGCCACCTCATTAGAATTTCATTTGTAGTCAACAGGGCACAGACGACAGGGCCGCAATCGATAAAAACCCAAATGTATTTTATGGCCAAATTACAATCTCACTAGAGTGAATCCTTAGAAAGATACGGAAAGTAAGCGGGCGCGGAATATGCTAAGCTTTATTTGCAGCCATGAGAATAATTTTAATACAGCAAGTTCATCCTTTAAGGTATCCCTAGGATGTATACACAATATACATATAAATATCTGGTTAGCCAACGAACTTGGTCCGTCATTTGAATTGAGTTGGATACTGAATATAGTTCATTTAAAATCTTATGCTTAAGGTATTTGGAGTTTCACAGTTTGGAATATAAAATAGGGAATCTGCTTTAATATTTTTTTAAATTATACTAATTACATATACACTTTAAAAGCACATTTTTGTTACACTTTGGTATTTTTGTGAAACATTTTTGTATCTAATTCTCTAAGTAGTTAAAATTGCATATCATATTATCAGTATAGGATCCTAGATTTCATTGGGTTTTTGTTTTCTTGTTTTGTTTTTACTCGCAAGTTGCATTCCTATATTTAAGTGGTGGGCGTTCACGAATTAAATGTTACAAATATTATTAAATTATAGACACCTCAGGCTTATTTATGAGTAAATCCCCTGAGGCCTGACCAAAGTTTAGCTTAAAGAGCGCCATAGCATGGGTGAAAAGTTCTACTGCACTTAAACTAAATAATTCTGAATACTTGAAAGACTAGTTCGGGCGTTTTTTAAAGCCCGATTCAGCATCGATAATCGCGGCTGAATGAATGAAAAACTTAATGTTTAAGAGAGTGCGGGCTTGTGATTAACTTCTAATTGCCAAATGCAAATGAATGCAAAAGCAGTTTAAACTAAACGCTTTGGTAGCAGCAGCAATAGCAGTGGAAACCCTAACGACGACAAATAACTGGCTTAAACAGAATTCAAATAAATTAGCATCAGGAAGCCGCACGAGAGAGCCAAGCCGAATGCTTCAGTTGACTTGTTCGTTGATCATGGCGTACTGGGAGGCGACTGTTGGCCTGTTCACCGGATTCTACATGCATATAGAGAGCGAATTAGTATCGGGTCTACCCCCTGATTATAGGGGCACCTGCCTGCATTACCGGCTGTTTCGGCTGCTCCGCCGACTCGATGGAGACGCGCTGCGTCTGGCTGGAGTTGGTCAGGGCCCTCCTCAGGCGACGCGATTCGATGTTGTGCCGCGAGGTCAGCGAGCCCTTGGACGCCTTCTTGCCGAAGAGCACGGCCTGGAAGGAAATCGGTTAGTGATCTGTAGGTCCTTGAAAATGCCATCTTAAGTAGTGTGGAAAATTAAAAATTTAATGTACAACAGGCAATCCAATAATTTCAATATATTAAAGATATCTGCATTCTACTTACCATTATAATACTTTAAAATAATATTTGATATATATGTTTTGATTATCTAATATAGTTTAAAGTATAAATCAATTTAAAATATCTGCGTCTCTCCCATACTCGAAAACACTTTTAAATATAAATGATCTGTTAATCTATTAAACTTTAAAGTACTTAAAAGTGAAGTATATAAATTAATATTTTATCTAACTGACTTTTAATTACATTTTGAAGAATTTTAAAGTGTGGCCTATAAAAGCCATTAAGTATATGAGTAATCTTAAAAAAATATGAAATCAATATTTATTTCAATAACTTACTTTGACGATCTCTTTATCTAACAAACTTTTAAATACTTTAAAACGTAAATCAATTTAAACTATATGTTTATCTAATAATCGTTAAATCCCTATTTTAAATGCTTTAGTCCAATAATATCTAGTTGTTATCTTACTGATCCTAACAAATCTGTGCCATTAAACTCAGTAATAAAATATTTCCATAATAAAACATTATTTTACTCACCTTGAAGGCCTCTCGGAACTTGTGGCTCATGATGTTGTACAGCAGCGGGTTGATGCAGGTGGACAGGTAGTAGAGGACCCCCGAGATGTAGGTCATCACCGTGTAGACAAACTCGTGCTGCTCCCGCAGCTTGGCCCCCCGTGCAGGGGCGTAGATGGCAATCAGTCGCTGCGCGTGGAAGGGGGCCCAGCACAAGAAGAAGCACACAACCACGGCCACTGGTGGGGGAAAAAGGGGTTTGGGAACAAAGGAAGTGAGGGATCAAAATGGGGAAGACACAGTGGGAGACACAGATAAAGAGTCAACGATTATATTTTTCGGTAATCGCAATTGTCATCATAAATGGAGAGTGCCAAAATGACAAACGCAATAAATTGGCTGCAGACGGGTTGATTAGCCCCGCTTAGGGCATATGGTCAAAAAGTCGTCATACACTCAGGAAAAGTTTAAATACGGAAATTAAGACGCAAAATTAATTATAAAATAATATCTAGGAAAAACAATAGCCAGGGAATTATTCAAAAACTTTTGTTTAAAAATTCCTATCTTCAAATTATTGATTATAAAGCGGGTTATAAAAACCACAAACACAAACACAGAATTTTAGTTCCTTTATGTATATTTTAATTTTAGATGTACAAGTTTAGGGACTATTTGATGTATTAATTAAATAATGCAATTTAATATTTTATTAAATTCTATAGGTATTATGGAATACACAATTTTAAGGTCCCAAAGTATTTATAAAACTAAATAACATCTGGGAAAAAATTTAAAACTTTATTTCCTTTATATCTATAATGAAATCTTTTCAATAAACAGATCTATAAGGTCATCTTGGAACTAATAAAATTCTTTAAACTTTAAGATACTGTCTCTAAAGATTTTCCTCAGTGCACTCTATCTATTCATATATCATTATGATAATTACCTAACATCCTGAGCACACGCCGGGTGCCATAGTGATTAAGCCGACCCCTCACCGAGCTGAGTTGCGCCCCAGAGCCGCCCACCGCAGCTGCTCCTGATCCTCCACCTCCCCCATTGAGATTCACAGCGGTACTGGATCCAGCATAGCGGTACAGGATCGTATCGCTGGGCACGCTCTTCAGCTGCTGGCGACGGGCCACCGAAGCAGGACCCTCCATCAAAGTCGACCGATACAGGTGCACACCGATGAGCAGATACAACACCAGGATGATGGACATCGGGGCCAGGAAGAAGATGAAGGTGGACAGCTGGAACGAGTGCTTCACTATGACTCGCACTATGGTGCACTGCTCGACGCCCGAATAGAACTCGATTCCGAACTGGGCAGCCTGTGGAACAGCAGTTACCACGGCCATAATCCAAACCAGGACAATAATCCGGATGGCTCGACTCAGCTTACTCATGGCCTGGCCCAAAAACGGATGGCAAATGGCTATGTACCGCTCCACCGTAAACGCAGTAATCGTGAGCACTGTGGCATTGGCCGATGTCTCCGCCAACAGACCCCGTCCAATGCAGATGTACTCCCCGAAAATATACGGATACTTGGACCAAATGAAGGCCACCTCCTGCGGAACTCCCGAGAGCAGGAGTAGGAAGTCCGAAATGGCCAGCGAGAAGAGATAGTAATTGGTGGCCGTGTGCATCGATCGGTTCTTCTTGATCACAATGCAGGTGCTGATGTTGCCCACCACGCCGCTGATGAAGATCAGGGAGTAGACCACCGTAACGGGTATCACGATCGCCAGCGGATCACGGGGCGGTCCAAGAATATGGCTCACATTGCCAGCGGACATAGCGCCGGCCGCCTGGAATTTTTCCCCTTTTGTTTTCTCAAAATTTCCACTAGCAGCGCTAAATTCCACTGCCGTTTAACTGCGGCTCCGGCTCGGTGTCCCCTCAACTATGCTAATTATAATAATTTATTGGAGGCGACAGGGAGGGACTGGACCCGGAGACGGGAGTCGGTAGTCGCGCTTCTCGATTTTAGATACTGATATTCTCGATTTTTTATTCTCGACTGGCACGCAAACGCACCAAATTACCGACGAGGGTCGAGATCCGAAATCCGTAATCCGAACCTGACAGTTCTAGGGGGCCCGGCTGCGGCAAGTACTATAGCTTATTGAACTAACTTTGATTCTAATTTCGATTCTGTTTCCCGAGAGCAGCTGCAACCGCACTCCAGCGCGCTCCAAACTTATCTGATAAGCCGCGGCGACAGTTCATTCAGATTTGTATCTGTATCTGAAAGCCAGCGACGAAGCGTCGCTGTTTTTCCCTCACATGAATGCGGAAGGTGAACGACATGTGTGTAACGACCGAGCGAGTGTCCGGCGAACGTGCCGGGCCAATTAAATCTTTGCAACTGGAGATATCTTGATGGGAATCGCCTATGCTGCGGACGAGCACACAAAAGTTTTGAGTACAACGCATATTCTGGATAATTAAAGCGGCTAATTAACAAGAACTTTTAATTATGTTTGTCTTGGCCCATTTATAAAACACTTAGTTCTCTTTTGCGACTTTGAGATGCAAATAACTTTAAATAGACCTCGATAATGTAAGCAACACATCACCGAATCAAATAGCAAACGAAATGCAATAAAAATTTGGGTTAATGGAAGGCGTATGAGTAATGGCGATATTTTCTAAGTTTCGTTAGTGCAATGGAGTCTTTTGTTAGATTAGGAACAGTTAAAATTATAAAAAAAAAATATTAATATAAATAAATTGTTTCTTAAAAATATAAACATATGTTATACTTAATATTTATAGTAAGAACTATATGGTATATAAAATTGTAAGCCCTTTTATCAACCCAAAAAAGAAGATATGGGGGCTATAAATATTAGGGGTCTTCATGTTAATATCAATTTAATGCCACCCACTTGCAAAATGTCGCATACCTTCCCGTCGTACTTACGGATCCGTCTCTGGCCGCAGTCGTGTGTGTATTTTGGCAACAATATTTCATAGTGGCTATGGAGCAGCAACGTTGGCTCGGGACATTAGCCACTGTGCGCCAACAACAACAGCGGGGCCACTAACTTGGCCGAATGCGTTCGCGTTCGAGTCTCAAGACAGCTCGGGACTTTTAGTTGCTCCACGCCGTCGACGAGTGACATTCTCTATGGCCACATAATATTTTCATTCATTTGTTTCGTTTCGTTTAGCACCGGCAAACGCTAAGTGTGCCCACCCCCGCCCCCAGGTAGCCTATCACGACCTCCTCCCCCCTAAGTTATCGGCCACAATCCGGCACACGCCCCTTGATGGGTGTCAAAGTGCGTGCAACGCCTCTGGAATTTGGCACGAGTCGGATGGTTTTCCCACTCGAGAAGCTTTTCGCCTGCACCGCACGCTTCGATGAGCCGGAAAGCTTTTCCGCCCACTGTTCGTCAAGTAAGGGAAGAAAATGCGGTGAAAAGCGAGGAAAAGCAAGGAAAGCCCATCAATCAAAGTCGCTGGCTGATGCGGGTGAAGGATGAAAGCTCAAGGGCTGCACTGCCAAGGGAATTCTGGATCCTAAAAATAGGTTGTCACAATATTTAATCATAAAAATGACAAGCAAAATAAACAAAAAATTGTTGATTTCTTAAAATCGATTGCGTTCATGGTTAGTTAAAATCAATATACTTATTTTCACATTTAAATATTCTGATTTTTATTAGGTTTCTTCAAAAGAAGCTGAATATCGTTTATATGTAGCATACTTCTTAAAATAATCCCTTTTAAGGGATTTTATATCGTTTACAGTTCGATTAGCTTATAACACATGCAACATTTATTAAATGTTTAAAAGTTGATTACGTAAAGTTCTTCAAAAGAATATATTCCAAAAGTTCCGTTCTGTCTTATCGGTGAAGTCTGCCTTCCCGTATACCTAAATCGTACGATTTCATTTAAAACTTTTCTCAAAACTGTTCTTACACCTATGGATTAAAAGATATCTGAAAATGGGTGGTTATATTTGAACATCAACTTATTCTAACAGCCTCTTTTCGCCAACTCGTCCCTTTGTCAACCGTAGTCAGTTATTATAGATAATCTTGAAAAATGCTAGACACTCAGATTAATATATTGACTTGAACAACACTCAAAGTATTATTATTGTTTCGTTTCTCAACCACATTTACGTTGGTATATAGAAATGCAAGCTCTACGGGCTGTTATTATGGCCGTGGTTTAAGCACATGATAAGTCTATGAAAAAAGTCTTCGCTTGTCGGTATTGCTTGATCCATTAAAATTAAAAATTATACTATGAACTTTCAAGATACTTTCAGAATCAATTCTAAAAAACATTAGTTGTGCTTGATAAATCATTAATTAATGAAATGTTCTGATTACTTTGGGTGGGTGGAGTTCTTGTACTTTTATATTTGGCTTCTGTTCTGACTGATCCTGAAGTAGCAATCGGATGTAGGTTTAAAAAATGTAAGTATCACCCATAAAGTTTTTACCCACTCTTTACTGGGCCTAAAATAATATCCTTAGGGATAGATCCATATACGTTTTTCGCTAAGCGGAACCTAAATTACGATCTCGATAATCTCGGTCTCGTCGTCATCAAACTGGTCTTCGTCCCCGCTCCCCCAGTCGTTGTGGGGAGTGTTCCGGCTTCGTCAGTGGATGTACCTCTCCTGCTATAGAAGGACCTGCTTCATTTGTGGTCTCTGTGCCTCGAGGATCCGCTGGGCCTGCTCGTGATCCATTCCGTCAATGGAGCAGGCAATCAGCTCCACAAGGTTGTGTCCATGGGCGAGGATGTGGTGGATCGATTGTAGGGTCAGCTTGGTGCAGTTGCTCAAGTTGAGGATCCTCAAACGCTTCAGATGGCTTACAACACTCAGCACAGTTTCATCATCCACAGTCATGCAGCTGGACACACAAAGAGACTCCAGAGATGGACAATTCTGGGTCACAGCCTCAAAACCAGCTGATGTCAGTCGAGTGCAATAGCCCAGAGAAAGGGCTCGCAGTTCTGGCAACTTCAGGCCTTCTTTTAAAGCACTATCTGTGAGGTTGCGACAGCCCCGCAGGTTTAGCTCCTTCAATCCGCGCAAGCGACTTATGGGATAGGGGGTGTCGCCATAACCAATCAATCCTTGATCAGTGATCTTCACGCAGTAATCGATGTTAAGGTTTCGCAGTTTCAATTGGTATCTGTAAAGAAAGATTGTTTAGTATTTGTCTTAGGAATTAGGAAATTTAAGGCTGTATTATCCTCACTGGCAAATAGTGGCCATGGTGCGATCTGTCACCGCTTGGCGGCAATTATCCAAACTAAGGCGTCGCAGATTGGGAAGCCTCTCCAGCAGTTGGCACATGGAGCTCTCATCCAAAAATATGGTTTCCTCCAGGTGCAGCTCCTGCAGAGTGTAGTTCATACTGCCGGCCAGTCCCTGAACCAGACCCATTCCCGTCAACTCCCTACAGTAGGCCATGGTCAAGGCCTCCAACTGACCACTCAGCTGCTTTAATGCGTCGATACAATTGACGTTGAGTTGCACACAGAACATTAGATCCAGCACCTTCAAGGTTTTCTGCCACTTGCCGGCTATATAGAGCAGCAGTTCGTTGGTCAGCGATAGCATTCCGGTTAAATCCAACTGACGAATTGGTGCCGACTCTGGTACGGCTCTTAGGACGGCTTCCAGCAGAACCAGATGGCAATTTCCGGACAGCTTAAGAGTGCGAAGATTGTGCATAGTTTCGAAGGCCTGGCACCACTCCCTAGTGTCAATACCAGGCGAGCAGCTAAAGAAGATGTCCACGCAGACCAGAGTGTCCGCGTGATCCCTTAGGACATCCAGCAGGGCGCTCTCGTTGTTCCTCCTGAACTCGAACTGCAGGTGACGCAACTGCACCTTGTTCTCCTTGCGACGCAACTGCAGCAGCATCAGCAGCTTCAACGAGGAGTCCAGACTGACGCCATCGCATTCGAAGCCCACCAGGTGGGCAAACTGCTTCATATCCAGGCCATCCACAGCCTTCAGGTGCTGATCATCCATGGAGCTGGTGGTGGCTATGGTCAGCACCTTCAGATTAGGCAACTTGCCATCCAAATTCCGGAAGACCGGAGCATGGCGCACTTGCAGATGCTTCACCTCGTGACCCACGAGACGCAGAAAGTTCTCCAATTGGCAGCACTGGCGGAGATTTCGCAGCTCGATACGCTCGAAGCTCAAATAGCAGTTCTTTCCCTTGGCATGCTTGTGGATTGCCTCCAGATTATGCTGCGTCACAATCACCTTGCCCTTCTCCATGAAGCGACGTCGGTGGACCAGATCTCGGCATCGCCAGGACACCATGCGGAATTGCTGCAGATCGTTGTAGGAGAGATAGGACATGATCTCCAGCCACATCTCATTGGGCAGCTGTTCGATTGCGGCCTTTGGGTTATCCTGCTCCTTATCCGAGTCCCCCTTTTCCGGGGTGAGTGGCGGGGTGGGAGGGGTCGCGATTGTGCGGGCCAGAACCAGCAGGGGATTCATGTTTAACTCTATTCTATTGGGAGCCTGCAAATAAACAATTTCGATAGATATTATATCGAATGTAAATAATCATTTTATAAAGTCATAAAAATAAAGCATTTTCCTGTGAAACATTCACAGAAGTGATTTCTTGGCAGTAACCTATGTTTATATTTGTAAAAATACTTTTCTTTAAAACAATTTTCCAAATACCTAAGTACAGGAGCCTCTTGTAATGAGTGACAACGAATTTTTACTACAAACTTCTTACAAAAATTGAATTATACCATAGTAACGATAGAGAAGTTTTCCCTTGCGATCCTCCCCATTCTAAGGTTCGATGCACTTGACCACCTGTTCTTGGGTCGGTGAAGTTTGGTTGCCAAGGTTAACTTCGGTTTTCCACCACTACCTCCCTCTACCCCCACTCTTTACAAAATTCCGGAAAACACTCACCTGAGCGTAGCTGCAGCTCAGCCTCTCGAAAAGCCTTTTCTCGCGGCGCTGACTCGGTTTTCCACTCGTTATCAGACTATTACCCATGCAGCAACTCTATTAAATCTTAACCTTTTGTTTGAGTATTTCTTTTGAACTGCCTATTTTGGAGTTGTTTTGCCTTTGTCTTGATTAGATTGTCAAAATTTTATTAACTGTTTATTTATTTATGCTGTCTACTTGAAGTGCCTTAAGTTGTATGATTAGTTTTCCTATTTTTATTTGTGCGTTGATTTGTTCTTACTTCAATATAATATGTATAACATATGTATGGCAATGAACTTGTTTAATGATTTATGTTATTAGTTTTTCCGGTTTTCCTTTTGAATTGGTGCGTTGATTGGTTCTCACTTTAATCGGTTATTTCGGTAATCACATTAGATAGACATTTTTCAGGGCTGATTGGCACAATATTTGTTGGTATTTTGGCATTCTAAGAAAATGATTTTGCAGCTACAGGACTGCGTAGGGCTATTGATTCCGTGATTTGTGCGGTTGAACGATTGAATTTTCTTTTGGGTTTAGCTGCCGACAATCACTCGCGTTAATTGTGAACTATTTGAATTAGATTTTCAATTATATTCAGCGATTTTCTACTCCAATTCGACAGCAACCTGCTGCCGCTGGTCGGGTTACAAAATCCAAATGCGAACGGAAAACAAACTTCTCACAGCTGTGTATCTGTATCTTATGACGAAAACCGCTCGTCCAGGGCCGCAGATACATTTCTAGATACATTTTCATATACTGATACTTCTGCGTAGATAATTTCACTTAACACGCATGCCCTCTCTCACCGCTCCTCTCTCAAAGGGCTCTCCTCTCCCTTGCTCTTCGATTTGTTTATGTTTGTCGCCGCCGCCGCTTGTGACCCACATACGAAAAAAATAACAAAAAACCTTCGGGGGCGCCCTTGATTTTGGAGAGGGGAGAGACAAAAGTGGGAAAATGAGAGATCAAAAGAGAGCGCAGAGTGGAAGTTATGTTTCGATGAGTGCCACTGAAACTCACCCCCGTTTTGAGCAGTGCAGGCAGCGCACAATATTACGAAATGCACTAGGGGCATTCACTGCTCACGGCAATTAGTTTCCCTTTCAGTACAGTCGAACCTTACCAAATGTTTTACAAATTGCTTTTACAAATAGGTCAATTTTTTATAACTTTGAGTTAGAAAATACAATTTATGTATGGTTAATATATGAAGTGGAATTAAAAAAAAAAACAGTCAGTATGCAAAAATCAATTCAAAATAAAAGTTCAATGGTTCATAATCAGCCTGAAAATGTTAAAATCAATTTAAAAACGATTTTTTTATAAAATAAACTTATGATTCGTTTATATTAATATATAATATACATACATAGGTTGACAATTTAAATTTACCCTCAATATGTTAAAATGCTTTTTTTTAAATTAAATCATTTTCATCAAGCATCCTGTTCTTTTTGATTTACTTAGAATTAAAAAAATTAAATGATATTTATTAGCAATAAATTATCACGTCTGATTGTAAATTTTCCGATTGCAATTTTGTTGCAATTAAATCAACACTTGCTGAGCAAATAGCACAAGTAGCAATCAACATTAGCAAGAGCTCAACCTGTAATTCTGAAGGGCTGGTGAGATATGGGAGTAATTATAATCCATTGTAAGACAGCACTGAAATTAAAATAATTCTAGATTCATTTTAAAGTTCAAACAGCCCATACAAATTTAAATTAAAGCTGAGACCTGCGATTATAACTAATTGCATTCAAAACATATGTATACTTTAAGCTGTTTGTTCTATCAAATGTCCATTTGTAGGCATATTAAAAATAAACAAACAAAAAGTAACTTAAAAATAAAATACTAAATAAACAATCGTTTTTGATCTAGAATCATTAAGGTAAAATAATAAAATAGTTTACATAAGTGTAAGTAGACATTTGCCTGTAGTCAATTTTCTGCGATCGTGAAACCAATAATTAATTAATCCAAGGTGGTAGGACCCTAGCAATTACATTCATAATTACCCAGCGTAACTTGCCATATATAAGAAGCTCTGCCTTGAGAAATCCACAAAGAAAAGTGAGGTGACTTTACCATGAAGACAACGGAAATAAAGGAACCCTTTCGGATGGAGGACTTCCTGCGGCCGCAGTTATTCCAGAAGCTGGCTCGGATGGTTCATTTCCAGTGGCTAAGAAACCCGGAGGACAACAGCATGGTGAACGCCTCCATGGGGCCCTTTTGGCTGTCGGCCATCCTCAACATCTTCTTCTTTTCTTTCAATGGTTGGGATATCATAGGTCATCTCTGGCTGGGACGACCTACCAATCAGAATCCTCCGGTATTTAGCATCACCATTTACTTCTCCATCAGGGGACTTATGCTATTCCTGAAACGAAACAAAATTGTGGAGTTTGTAAATGACTTGGACAGGGAGTGTCCAAGGGACTTAGCCAGCCAATTGGACATGCAAATGGATCGGACATACAGTTACTTTTGGAAGCGCTATCGCTTTGTCCAGATCTACGCCCATGTGGGTGGTTTGGCGTTCATTTTGATGCCGATGGCTCTATTTCTCTTGACCCATGAGGGGAAGGGATCACCTGTCGCCCAGCACGAACAAATTCTTGGAGGTTGGCTGCCATTAGGACTGCGAAAGGACCCCAAGTTCTATTTATTGGTTTGGGTTTTCGACTTATCTTGTACTACTTGCGGCGTATCCTTTTTTATCACCTTTGACAATCTGTTCAATGTAATGCAGGGACACTTGATCATGCACCTGAACCACCTTGCCCGTCAGTTTTCGGCCCTTGATCCCCGCCAGAGTTTGACCAACGAGGAGCAGTTCTTTTCGGATCTCAGATTGTTAGTTCAAAGACAACAGCTCCTTAATGACTTGTGCGGCAGGTAAAGATTTTCTTTTAAACTATATTTAAAAAGAAAAATAATTGATGCTTTTAATGATTCTATTTACTTACTAAACACCAACATTGCAGGTACAACGAAATCTTCAAGGTGGCTTTCCTGGTTAGCAACTTTGTGGGCGCCGGTTCCCTCTGCTTCTACCTTTTCATGCTGTCGGAGACATCCGATTTGGTGATCATAGCCCAATTTATAATACCCACTTTGGTCCTCGTGGTCTTCACCTTTGAGATCTGCCTACGTGGCACGCAACTGGAGGAGGCGGTGAGTCAATTTGGATTAATCCGTTGAAAGAGCCATCATTATTTCTGATTAACAGTCGGAGGGACTGGAATCGTCGCTCTGTCTCCAGGAATGGTATTTGGGAAGCCAGCGGTACCGGAAGTTCTATCTACTCTGGATGCAATATAGCCAGCGGACACAAAAACTGTCCGCATTTGGCCTCATCGAAGTGAACATGGTGCACTTCACAGAAGTGAGTTAGTTTTAAATAGAATTAATATACTTACTGGATAATTTATTTAAATTTCAGATTATGCAGCTGGCCTACAGACTTTTCACGTTCCTTAAATCTCATTAGTGTGATTTTGTAATTCTATATTTTTGTGTTATTCATCCGATTGCTTAAATTAATTTGAAATAAACAAAACCATTTGCGCTTTGCTCTTTCAGCAGTTTTATTTAAGTAATAAAATACAGAAGTGAAAAATATACTTTTAAATTCAAATTCTTTTTTTTTCGTATCGCACTTTTAAAGCTTTTTAACAAAAATAGGAACGTTTAGCAAAAATAAGAAATGGTTACAATTTTGTAAATTTTACATACTTTGCGAGGTAAATATTCTTCAAGTTAGCTCTTCTAGATTTTTGAAGATTATGGATGTGTCATTCAAAATACCAAATTATTTCTGAACTTTAAAAAAAAAGTTTTATCTACTTTATAACCATGAACTTGCTTACGCTATTATCTTCAAAATGCGTTATAAATTCGAATAAAATACAAAAAAAAAAATGTAAAGAACGATCACCGCCTTAATTATTAGAGTGATGTGTTGATAAACAACGTCGTTCAAATTTCTTGGCGGAAAGGAGATAGAAACAAGTTGAAGAGTGTCCAGTAACACAACTTTTTTTGGTGGACTTATAGGCACACCCTATGCACTCGTAGGGCTTGTGCTCCTGCTGACAAGTGGCGATGTGAGAGCTGAAATCTCTTTTATTGGCCTTAACGTTCAAGCAGTGAGGGCACCTTAGTTTTGTCTTTTTCGGTTTTAGCTCGTCATTTTTTGGATCGCTCAGATAATCGTGCAGATCCTTGGAGCAAGGTGTGCACATGACTACTAGACGTGGTTGTGGTATCTGGACCGCAGTAGTCTCTACTTTGGGTGGTCCTAGATCATGTGGCGAAGAATTGTTCTCCAAGACCAAGCTGAGCTTTTTTTGAGGATGTTGCAAAGTTTCAGTGGATTCCATTGGGCGTTTTAATGGATCATTAGGTGAAACCAAATTAGTCAGATTTGTAGTGTTTTTCAAAGAGCTGCCGAGAGATTGGTTTGCCGGGACCAAACATAGCTTCTTTGGCGGATTTTCCGCGGTATCTGTGCATTTCCTTTGTCGTTTTAAGGGATTATTTGTGGTAATTGCCGGAAGATCAGTGACTTCCGTTGGGACACTTAGGTACAGCTGATTTTTAGAACTACCAGGTGCTTCAGTAAACTCCCTTGAATTGGTTAAATTTTTCCCAAACGAATTTTCCTTTGTACTGTTATCTACACTAGATGAGGCGCTTAGGTCCAATGGACGACCTGGGGACATCTGGGGAGTCACACCTGGTTTCATGGAGCCTAGGAACGGCAGATGGTAATTCGTTGGCATTATTGGCATATTTAAGTACCCACCTATTTCAGCCAGATTTTCCGGGGATTCGAAGGCCTTGAGCCCATTACGCTTGACCAACTTACAGGTGCTCTTGCAGATAACCAGGTTTCCGTAGTTAGTCAATTTGTCGATCTGCAGCAGTTCCGAGTTACAGAGGCATTTGTGGAGCACCAAAATTCCGCGATTTATAAAGGATTTCAATTTAAGAGTTGGCGGATTGGTTTCCCCTTGGCATTTGCGCGTCGTCATAACCCCGTAGTTGGTCACATATTCAGTGTTCATCATCTGATTATCATTTCGTCCTCTGCACTGGCATTCTCGCACGGAAATAATTCCGTAATTTAAAACGTTTGCTTGCGCCATCTTATTTTATTTCGCCAAAGTAACACGAGGTAAGCCAGCCACTTTTCCAGAGTTGCCACAGTCCTTGCAGACCGATAAGCAAGACCGATTACAAATTCCGATACTAACACAGTGTTGTGCAAGTCAAAATTCAATAAAATGAATTTAAAATTGTTCTTGTTCCGTTTTTTTATTAAATATTGCAATACGTTATACAGTAATTAATAAAAATGAAAAGCCTAAAATCGCAAACCCCCATATAATAAAAGGGGCCTCAATAAATACGATTTTAAAAACATTAATGTGATAAAAGATAAATTAAACAGTGCCAAGTAGTATTTTGTTCATTGTTTCAATGTTTGGAAATTAAAAAAGAATTTCAACCAATCCAATATGCAGTGTTTTAAAAATTAAATACATTTTTTCAATAATATTTTAAAATAATAAAATAAAAATGCATTCCTTTCTTGAAAAGATTATAATTAAAAAGTTTTTCATTCTTTCACAAGTGTTACATTCTAATGTTAAGAACTAGACTTAGTTTCTCAGGGGACTTGTGTCTAATGCGCGTTGTCGGATCAGAGTGTTAAAGTCGTTCTGCCATTCCGGATCTTTATTATTTAATGGAAACTTTTCGTTGATAAATGCAAGTTGCCTGATTACTTTATTTAAAAAAAAAATTGAGCTCGCTGACTTTCTCGACGACTTTAATTTGGCTGATTAAATTCGGCAAGCAGAGAACGCTTTGCAGATTTTAGTGGTGTAAACTTGACTTTAGTTGGTTGAGTAGATTTCAACATATTTTGGGACAATAAATCAGTTGAGGGAAACATATCCTTATTTTGAACGTTTGAGCTTGGAGAACTCTTAACTGGAGACACCAATAATTTCGAATTAGTGTTCTTGTCCAATGTAAAAGCTACTGTTGTTTCCAAAGTATTGTTGATCAGTGAGGATACAAAAAACTTCATTTTCTCGGAAAACTTAAATTTTGTAAAGTGTGAAGTGTTTTTAGGAATAGTTGATCCTTGGTTTTGCTCTAATTGTTGTTTGTCTGAGCTAGCAACCGTAGGATGTTTTGGTGGAATTTCCTGAGAATCCAACGTTTTAGAAGTCTTCTTCTGTAGTAGTGGTGATGTCGCTTCAGGTTCCATGTTCTTATAAAAAAGTGGTCGTGGCTTTAACACTAATTTCGAATAATTATGTTCTGGGGGCACTTTATGCATATCTTTTTGGTAGGAATCCTCTTGGAGGAACGAAAGCTTTGTCTTTCCAGATTTGGCAACAGTTGTTGCTTCCGGTAAGTGAGGATTTTTAACCTTAATCCAAGACCCCAAGTATTGACTATTATTCTGGGAAACTGAAGATGCCATTGAAGGCTTCGGGAGTATTTTTAAGAAGTGGCTATTGGTAGCAATGTTTCGCGATTTCATCTGCTGCTGGGTCGTTGACTGTGGAATAATTCGAATCTGCACATTCGAACTATTGGTTTTAAAATTTTGAAATTTCGTTGGTTTTGGGCTCTCCATCGTTGATCGATTTTCCGGTGACTTCATGATTGACTCCACTTTCTGTGGGTTGAAAATAAAGGATTTTTTATAGATTAAAGCTGCTGCTTATTAAATTGGCTTACCTGACGTGTGGCTGGATTTTCTTGAGATGCGAAAGACTCCGCCTTTCTCTTTAGGAAGATTGGATTGCTACTGGGCTGCTCATGATTTTCCTTGTTCATCACAGAATTTATCTGCGGTTGTTGATTTTGGAAAGAATGATTGTCCGATAGTTTCGGAAGATTTTCCAAAATTCTACAAGATCCACATAGTCTTCGGGTGGTCATAGTGTTTGGTTGACCTATTGGAGATATTTCCACAGGTCTAGGCAAGGAGATTTCTTGGGCTTGCGGCTGCAGATTTGAGATGGCAATCGATGAGTTTCGTGGTGGCCTTGGGCTAACGACTTCATGGGACCCATTCAACTGCTGATGAGTCAGCGAATTTGGCGTAGTAGCCAGAGTGGCCTGATGGCCCGGACTCCCAGCATAATGCAAACTCTGCGGGGAGATTTGTACGGGAACTTTTTGCCTGCACGTTGACTTACAGTTCACTATAGTTCCATAGTTATTTAGTTCGTGTATTGTCAAAAGCTCGGAATTGCAGTTGCATTTATGCCAGATAAACCAGCCGAAATTGTTGAACGTTTTTAACCTCAATTGCGCATCCTCGTTTCCAGTGCACATCCGGGACACCAAAACTTCGTGGTTGGAGATCCATTGCCTGCCCGTCATCTGATCGTGGCTATCGTCACCTGGGTCACAGCGGCATACACGGTTAATAATTTGTCCGAAATTGTTAAACATTTTTGGTCAATTCTTAAATACGCAGGAAATCGCAATAATTTTCGCCGTCAGCCAGGGTTGCCAAGTCATCAAGCAGGGTCGTCAGAACTATCGATTTCGGTGTTGCATACTAACATTAGAATCCGCCTTATGATAACAGCTTTCTTAAAATCGAATTTGAAACTTTATTATTATGGCTATATTTATTTAATATTTAACAAAATTCGCTAAAACCCACTATTTTTATTTATTTAAGTTCTATACAACTGGGTATTTTTCATTTTTGACAATTAGAAGCATTTAAGTTTTAAATAATTTTTTTAAAGAAATCCGTTTTGATAGCGTAACCTTGATAACATGTTTTAATAATAGAACATATCGATTCAACAATGCTTTTAACAAAAAAGCTAGTCACAAATGTCTATAAGGGTTCAATTTAACGGCCTGAAAATCAATAATATTGTTAACTTCCATTTAAAATGTATTCCCCAAAGGAAAACCTACTTCAATTGATTGGAGTGGATGCAACGTAAATCAGTTCCAGGCTATTTTGCTTGTAACTCAAAGTTCAGTTTATATTGGGGACTTCAAAAAGGATCATGATATCACCGCGACGCGTGCTGCAATTAGGATTCATATGGTTTTGCACATTAAATGGGATCACCACGTTTTATATCTCCTCGGGAAGGTTACGTCGGTCCCGCTTTCTAGCCTGCTATCGGTTTGTTCATAATTTTCTGGTGATCATACTGACGATTAAGTTCCTTATGGACTTTTGGCACTTCAGTGCAGCTTCCTTTGAGGAATCCCCGCTGGTGAGGCTGGCTGCCATAACATATTTCGGGCTCGTTTTCCTATCCCTGATCAGTTGCATGGGTTGTGCCCATCGGCGTCAGGACCGGATTTGTAAAATGATAATAAAACTCAAGGATATGGAGGCGATGAGCAAGACCCGGGGATTCAGGGTACCCAAAAACCAGAAGAGATTCCTTAATATGCTCTTGGTAACGGTGACCCTTCTGCTGATTCTTCGACTCGGCATCCATGCTGCCTTGAATGTCAGTAGATTTTTAAGAGGAAACCACAATCCCTGCAACTGCTTCCTGTCCGAGTGCATGATCTTTGCCACAAACTCGTTGGCCCTTGGCCTCATGATGGAGATCTGCCGGAACTGGTGGCGACTGCAGTCGGGTCTGGAGATAGCGATCCTGGATCCGCAACCTTTTCCGGATCACTTTTGGCGCCTGCGAGATCTGCAAGCCATGTTCCAGTCGCTGATCGATATGACCGATGAGGTATGCTTGGTCTTTAGGTAAGTTACAAAATATGTTAATGAATTGCTTACTAATAAAATACGAATATGGTGCCCCAAGTAGCGTTAAAATAAAACTGGATAGGGATCAATCAAAAACAAAATATCTTAAACATTTTAAACATTTAATAAAAAAAGTTTCCTTATAGGTTTGTGTTTCTCTGCTACTTGATGCGAAATGTGTGGAGTGGCATACGGGTCGGATACATGTTGGTTCGCGTTTGCCTCGGTCACAGTGCCATTGAATCGGAGTATCTGCAGATGGTGTTTATCACCTGCATACAGCCGTTGCTCTTTTCACTGATGATGAATTCCTTAACGCACACCACGGATTCCCTCTTGGAGACCACGAAGGATGTGATCAGAGGGCTTTATAATCAGGATGCCCAGCTGGAACGAAGTGTAAGTTACAATATCGCAAGTCTTGGATTGATTTGGAATTCAACATCATTGCTTTTTCCAGATGGAATGGTTCTCCTTGCAACTGGCGGAGCAGCACTCTTATGTTCACATCTTTGGAACTTATCGCATGAACAGAAGCTTGGCCTTCGACGGATGCTCGGTTATCCTACTACATGTCATCTATATGGTACAATGTGAATACAGTTCTATGTTTTAATAGCAAACCTACTTTCAAATATTTAATATTGTTACTTACACACCCAGAACTTTTGAAATTTACATCCTCACAAAAATGAATTTGAATATTATCGAAAGATTTCCACACATTCTCCGATTTATTAAATAAACTTTTATATTACTTTAAGCTGTCTCTTTGATTTATTGATACCTTTGCGGATACATATTGAAGTGCGTGGGATGGTAAGTTATAATACAATAAGTAAATTTGAGCAGACGATCGCATCCCCTTCCTAGTAATCCTAACCCTTAGTAACAACTATTCCTGAGCACCTTCCTCTCCCTTAGCCGTTGTCAATCCTACGGCTGTGGATGGGTGTTCCTGGCCATCCGTATCGAAGGTCGCCGGGGTCCTCCGGCAGGAACAGTCGCCGTGGAAAGTCGGGGCAGCCGCGGATTGACGGGCGGACCCATGACCCGGTCCACGGGATCCATCTGAGTATCAATGTGTGGCAGCGGCGAGGCTGGCGACCACTCCGAACTGGAACTGGAGCCGGGTGAGTCGGATCTAGAAGCAGATAGGACCATACATTTTATAAATTAGTTGTCATCTTGTAATACACAACAATCGGTACTTTTGTTTTCAGATATAATATCTATAATGTAAAACGATCCTCCTTACCCCGCTGTATAGATGGGCGGAAGTTTCCTCTCATAGTTACTGGTGCTTGGCGTGACCACTCCCGCATGGATCTCTTGCTGGTAAAGACCGTAGAGCTCACGCAGTTCGTCGGGCAGGTCCACGTTGCCCTCTTCGATGAGCCGCCTCTGGGAGCTGATGATGTCCTCGCAGAGACGACGCTGCCGCTCTGCCCGGAGCAACTGGAGGTCACGGCGACGCAGCTCCGCCTGGCGAGCCAATCGCTCGGCCTGCAGGGACACCTTGTCCGCCTCCAACTCGTGCACCCTGCACAGAAGGGCCAAAAGTTCGCGCTCCTCGTCGCTGCTGATGCGCTCTGGAAGCTCCTGGAGAGGAAAAAAGGATGATTATCTATCAAAGAAACCACTGCATCTAGTTAAGACACACATCCTCCAGTTTCACCCCCTTCTGACGACACTGCTCCAGCTCGTGCTCCGTTCTCTCTCGGATTTCTTTGTAGCGCCGAGTCTCCTTCTCAATGGCCGCCAGCTCTCCCCAGGCATTCTTCAGGGCCACCGATCCCTCGGATTCAATGTCTGCAGGAGAAACAGGAAGTAAAATTAGTACAATTCATAACACAATATAATTTTACAATTATAATTAGTTTTACTATTTATTTTTTAATATGAATTTATTTATCATTCAAGAATAAAATACTCAAAGTAAATATGACTAATCTCGTATCTAATATTTTCTTTCTTTCTTTAAATATTTTCATATTAAATCATTCAATGTTCATTTCATTTAAATATTAAATACGAATTTTTAAGTTCAATATGCCATTATTATTCCATCTTATTATTAGTGTCATATAACATTCAATACGCACCATCATCGCCCATGGCGTCATATAGTTTTCCTATGCGTCCTTGCCAGTGGGAGATGATCATGTGCTGGCGCTCTGCATCCAGTTCCAGGCCCAGAAGATGACTCTCGGCCTCGAGGAGCTTCCGGCGCAGCTTCATTTGCTGCTTAAAGGTGAGGACGATCTGTTCGCGCAGGTAGCGCAGTTCCGTCTTGCGCTGTTCGTCCTGTTCCTGGCCAGCCTCGGGTCCTGTTCCAGATCCTGCTCCTGCACCGCCTGCAGATACAGCGGCTGCTGCCTTGGCCGCTGCTGCAGCTGCTCCACTTCGAGGCCTTTCGGTTAGCATCTTGGTGCGCAGACGCGACACCTCATCGCGTAACTCCGAGACGAGACTCTGGTAGTGCTTGGTGGGAAAGTCCTTGAACTCATCGATGTACACGGAGTTCTGCAGCTTGGTGGTGATGCTATTGGCCCGATCCGCGTAGACCAGGGTGTTCTTCGTCTCATCCCGGTGCTTGCTTTCGGGGGCAACATGGGCTATCATCACGGTCTTGCAGCGACCACTCAGCGCCTCCTTGAGCAGCCTGGTCAGCTTCGAGTCCCGGTAGTTGACATACCTCGCTCCGCCGGACAATCCATTGATTACGTTGCCAAGGGCTAGCAAACTGCGGTTGATGTGCGCCCCCTCCTGCAGTCGTTTACCTCGATTCTTGGTCTTCTTTGCCCGCTCCGAACCAGCCAGATCGGTGAGGAATAGCCTTCCCTGCTTGGTGCCCAGAGGGGTTCTGGCCTGAACCATGATGCTCAGCAGGGCGTGACTCCGGGACGAGGTCTGATTGGCGGCCGTGGGCTCCATGGTCCTCGCCTTGTTTCCCTTGAGCAACAGACTCACAACCTCCTTTCTGCTGGAAGTGGTGATCTCCGAGAGACCCGCCACTGTGATGCGCTGACCACGATGATCCTCTCGTAGCTCCAAAGGACCACCCGGATTTAGGAGATCCCGTATCAGCTCGTTGTATATCTCCAGGTAGGAAATGGAAACACGGCAGGAATCTGCCTCCGCTGACTCGATGTGACTGAAAATATCCTCTATGGCGCGCACCATTAGTCCAATGTCCTGACTGCTCACATCCGTGGAATCACAGGAAGCGGTGGGTGGGGCACGGTCGGAAGTCTGCGGTTTCTTGCGCGGCACAGGCCCCAGCATGGTGTGTGTCTTGCCGGAACCCGTGGCTCCATAGGCAAACACTGCCGCATTTAAACCGTTCAGAACATCCCTCACCAACGGAGCCGTGGTGGTCTTGTACACCTGCTCCTGGCTGTCGTTCTCCCGAAAAACATGATCGTAGGAGTACTGCCGCGGACGACTCTTTCCGCCGTCATCGTAGAGGAGGGATCCGCCGGACACGACCTCGATGCAGCGCTCCGAGGCTTCCATGCTGGGTCTAACTCGAACTGCCACCTGGGTGAAAAGCCATTTGGTCATTAGACTTGGATATCAACTCGTTTCATTTACAAGCGGATCTCATAGGGTACTATAGTATACAGGACAACTAATATACGTCTTAGAATTCTGATTCAGATAATCAGAATTGAACAAATTTTAGCATTAAGGGTATTTCTGTGAAAAATTACTGTTTTTGATTAAGAAACGATTTAGTTGGGAAAGGGAGGGTCGAAATCGAAAAAATTATGATATATGGGTTCCATATCCAGCTTCGTCTATAGATACAATTTGTTTAGGTCCGCATATTAAGCTAAAAGCAGGGTTTAAACTCTACATTTCCAGGACTTTTATAGATTCCATTCTAAAGTTTAATTTATTTGTGAAGTACGAGACAAAAAAAAGGGCCTTAAGATCTTTAATTTATATATTTTTACATAAATGAGTTTCCTTTGAGAGTTATGGCCAAATGACACTTGACTAAAAACTCTATAAAAATCACGGAAACCTATAGCAATCCTGTAAACATTGAGGTTTTTATATCATATATAAATTTTAACAATTTTGTATGTTGCAAGGTCTGTTTCAAACTGACTGAAGTTAGTCAAAACTTAAGGAAGTGTCATGTGGCCATAGGTTAGAGTTATTGAAGTGTTACCGAGTTATCTTCCCATTAAAACACCCTGAATATGTACTCACCACTAGTCTCTCCTCTTGTGGCGCCTGGGCGGTGGCTATGGTTCGTCCTTGGGAGGAGTTGCTGCCCCCGCTGCTGCCCGACCAGCTGCTCGCTCCAGCACTGGCCGCCATCGCTCCGATCGTAATGGATATGGATGTATACTATATGGCTAGTCCTGGGTCCTTCGGTGGACACGTGGCGCCTGAACTGGCTGATGACCTGACCTGGACAAGACCATTACAAATCGTGTCAATTTGTTGTCAACAATCGTAAAAACGCCATCAGTGCGGGAAACACCCAACGAACTCCTAATGGATTTGTGAATTTGCGCGCCAAGGTCTCGCCTCTTTTATGGGGCGATTTCTTGAGGTCCCATGGGTCTTGTTTACCTGTGGCTCAAGGAGCTGACTCCCTATGGCTTCTTGTGGCGTGAGCCATAAATCAAGCCGTGAACTTGAACAACCAAAAGTCCCTGCGTGTCTTCGCATGCAAATCAAATGGAGCAGTTCGATGGTCCTCGAGAGGGTACTGTACCTTCAATGGAAACCCTGATAAGCCTATGAACCTATTAAAACCTCATGTCGGTCTTTAAATGTCGAGCTATCTTCGGAATATTCATCCGAATAATTAACTTTGAATTTGTTTTAAATTGAACTGAAAGTAACTTTAACTAACTTTAACTATTTTAGACAATATTAAATGACTTCACATTGACCAATAAATAAAAACTCCTTTAAGTTTTAAATGGGTCAATGTTTAAATGGGAATGCCACCTAAAATAGAACCATAACCCCATACACGCTAATCCATAATCCATGTCCAGGTGTCTGGTGACCTCTGACTTAAACGCCTGTCACCCCCGAAACCTCCGATCCCAAAAGCCCCGCAACCAACTGTCGATTCCCCAAACGCATAATTAATTTCATTTGCCTAAGAGCTGCTCAATTATAAAACGTGCGACTCATTGAATTGCAAGGGGATGCATTATTAAATTTAATTCCACGTTTCCATTCAGGTGCCATGAATATGTGATGAAACAGCCCACAACAAAAAGGACCAAGCCTCCGCGACACTTTCTCCTGAAATATGTACACAAATTACAGGCCTCCAATGTCAACAAAGATGGGTGTTCGAATTGAGTGATTGGGTGGTATTCCGTACACGAAGAAAAATTATACTCCATGATGTTATTATTTAATGGTAGCAAAAAGCAAAATATTATGAGGTCCAAGGGTTGTGTGGATAATGAACAAACTTTGGAACTTTATTATAAACTGATTAGCTTTGCATTAATTTAAAGGTACGTATAAACCTTTGATAATATTTTCTTAATCTTTTAAAAATCCGTATATACTGTATACTTATAATGGTCTAAATACATATCTTTATCCGTATTGATAGTTTAGTACGAAAAAAAATCGTACTTCTTGATATTATTATTTAATATTTAATGTTACCATTAAAAGCAAAAAAGCAAAATATTATGAGGTCCAAAGGTTGAGTAGATAACACCAGTTTACAAAAAAAAATTGATGAAATACGCACTTCAGGAAACCTTTGTTTTCCGGTAAGATACATCTCCCTGATTAAGAAAAGGGCATTTAAAATTTTTTCTATGGTACCAATTTTTTTTAAAGTGTAAAAAACGTTTTTCGCACTTTTTTATTTTTTAACTCGAGTTGTGATAAACCGAATTCGGTCATTAAAGACTCATTTTACAGGTAATGGAATGCCCTTTAACTTTCTTGTACACATCGTTGAGTTCCATTCATTAGTTTAGAAGCTACACTTCGTCAAAGTTGAAAAAGTTGGAAAAAATGCAAAAACGCTGGCATAAATTGCTTCTTTAAAAATACACGCCTAAAAACCGAAATTAGTTTTATGTTGTTTTCTTAAAGGCTGAACTTTAACGGAGAATATAAGCCATTGATCACGACAATCCGTTGGTAAATCGATTTTTTACAGATTTTTAAACGTATATACCCAAGTTCAGTGTTCGGGAGCAGCGGCCGTTAAACATTATTTTAAATTTTCAGTGTTGGGGAACGTAAGATTTTGGTGCAAGTTGTAGTGCATAACGTCAGTTTCCTTGCTAATTTCTTGCTAAAAATATATGAAAATGATTTCCTTGTAACTGCAATCGCATCCTTTTTAGCTTGCCCAGCACTAATAGCAAAGAAACTGACGTTATGCATAACTACTTGCACCAAAATCTTACGTTCCCCAACACTGAAAATTTAAAATAATGTTTAACGGCCGCTGCTCCCGAACACTGAACTTGGGTATATACGTTTAAAAATCTGTAAAAAATCGATTTACCAACGGATTGTCGTGATCAATGGCTTATATTCTCCGTTAAAGTTCAGCCTTTAAGAAAACAACATAAAACTAATTTCGGTTTTTAGGCGTGTATTTTTAAAGAAGCAATTTATGCCAGCGTTTTTGCATTTTTTCCAACTTTTTCAACTTTGACGAAGTGTAGCTTCTAAACTAATGAATGGAACTCAACGATGTGTACAAGAAAGTTAAAGGGCATTCCATTACCTGTAAAATGAGTCTTTAATGACCGAATTCGGTTTATCACAACTCGAGTTAAAAAATAAAAAAGTGCGAAAAACGTTTTTTACACTTTAAAAAAAATTGGTACCATAGAAAAAATTTTAAATGCCCTTTTCTTAATCAGGGAGATGTATCTTACCGGAAAACAAAGGTTTCCTGAAGTGCGTATTTCATCAATTTTTTTTTGTAAACTGGTGTAATGAACAAACTTTGGAACTTTTTTATAATCTGGTTAGTTTTGCATTAATTTAAAGGCACGTATAAGCTTTTGATCATTTTTTCTTAATCTTTAAAAAATCCGTATATCTTTAAAGTTTATCATTATAATGGTCTTTATACATATTTTTATTCGTTTTAATAGTTTAGTACGGAACAAATCGTAATCGAGGTCCAAAGGTTGAGTGGAAAATAAATAAACTTTAGATTTTTTAATAGACTAGTTAGTTTTGCATTTATTTAAAGACACGTATAATCCTTCGATCATTTTATCTTAATCTTTTAAGAATTATAATGGTCTAAGTACATATTTGTATCCCTCTTAATAGTTTAGTAAGATTTTTCCTACTTTCTTTCTTAAATAAATTCCATAACAGTTAATTTGATAATGTCTGAAAATCGATGAGGCACTTTAATGAGCACCTCCCACAGGCAGCACCCAATTAAGCCCGATCCGAACCACCACCCCCTCGGAACCAAGGAGAGCTCAACACTTTTGCCAGTTCTTGTTTCGTATTCCAGTGCTGGCTTTTGCTTTTGTCGTTTATTGAATTTGTGTAAATTGCCAGCAGACACGACACGAAAGTGGACAGGACTTCTGTGGAACCCCAACCCGATGTGGGTCGATTGGGTTGGTGGTTCGGATGGTTGGATGACTGGATAGTGGGGTGGTGCAATGGCAGTGGCTCACCGACTTTTGTCTTCGGCTGTTGTCGCACGTCGACTGTTAATGTTTTTAATGCTTTGGTATTCCATGTTTTGATTTGCCGGCTACTGAACCCCATTAGGGGGCTACGAGGGGGTTCTCATTGGAGGAGTGGCTTTTGTTTGTCCAGGCACATGGTGTTCTGTTTGGAGCTCATTAGCGGAAATCTGGAGCGAGAATTGGGCCATTAGCAGCGGGGAAAATGGAGTGCCGCCTTTGAATTAGACCTTTGAAAGGTTTTTCGGGGGAAAACCTCTAATTCTTTTGGTAAGGGTGCTTGGAAAAGTCCTACAACTCCAAACATGACTAAGTAATAACACGTGTGACAGACTCTTAATCGCTAATGAGTTTGTTGTTCGATACAGGACAGGCCTTTTAACTCACTTATGGCAGTGGCAATGGCCATTGACAAAAAGGATTCCAAAATAAACAAAACCTTCCGATAGGGATCTCGATAAAACAAAGACCTCTGCAGCTTTGACAAATCGTTATAGTCTAGTATTCTTTATACGAACCCTCCCCTAAAACGAGGTCCCAAAATAACATAAATGATTCATAAAGTGCTTTTTTCATATGCTATCTAGAGTTTGAATATTTAATTTCTTTATAAGTGGAAGAGCTTATCGATGAACAACGTATTAGTAATTGCAATATTAGGAATGGTTTAGGAAGTCGTCATTAAAATTGTTTTTCCCAATAATAATTGAAGTTCAAATAAACTTTAAAAATATACTTATTTTCAGCTTAAATATTCTAAATCCTTAGTTTTATTTCCTAAAACTTGTAGATTTTAGCTCCAAGTGTTTTTGGCTTTACGAGAGTTATCTTATTTATAGGTTTATTAGTTAAGCTGAAAAAAATCCAGTCATGCTAACAAATCCTAAGCAAGCTAAACCCCAGAAAGCAGGACTGTAATTACCCCCTACGAAAATTGCGTATACGCAGTGGTGGTGATTGATGGCTCTTGTGACCTGGAGACGGCTTAATTACCCAGAGCCATTTCCCCAGGGCACACACTCGCCGGGTTTATTTTTAGAGAACCATCAAGCCGAGTGACCAGCCCCTCGATATGCACCCAAAGTGACGTCATTTTTTAATAGTTTGACTGCGATGCAAGTGCAAAACTTTTAACCTTCACGGGGTTTTTCAAATTAACGCGTTTCGGGAAAGCTGTGCGTGTCACGAAACTCTGGGAATTTCGACACTAAGTGGGCCAACTTGTCCGCATTGACGACGCGAATTGTTTTCGCCATAAACAAAGTGGCCAGTGGCCCCAATCCTGACATGAAATAATGTAATATTTTACACTTGGCCAGCAAGTAAATCCGGCTCCAAGTAGGTCAATTAAATGCGGTGCCCGCAGAGAGAAGCCACCCCGAATCTCGACTTCATTTCGATTATGTAAAACAAACATTTGATAAAAACTTTTCAAGCACCTCTGCAGCGCGGCTCACTTACAAATAGTTTTGTTTTGCACTTTATACGCTTGGAAAACTTTCCGGACACGCCACTCGCCGAAAAAATGTTTAAAGCCCAAAACCGGAAGCGCTGGGTCGCCGAGAACTGCGAGAAATATCCGAAACAAAAGCGGTTTGTAGAACCATTCGCGTCGACGTATCAAACTCAACTGAAGGGTCCGACTCGGCGTGGTCAGAAAATAACGAAATTATAGGCATGTCCATGCCGAGGGGGTGGAATGGGTCCGTAGATGTGGTGGTGGTCCGACTCCTGGCACGGCACAATCAATTTTTGTTGCTGGCGCGTTTTTACTACGGCATTGTTGAAATGCTAATGCGCCATTTTGCATACATTTCTGGCGAGTTTCACCTGCCGCTGGCCAGTTGTGGGCCGAATAGTTGGCCCAAAGTGCCGCCAAAGATGCCGTATCCAAGCCGTTGAGGTCCACTCTAATAATTGTCCACAAATAAAGGTATTTCCATAGCTCTATAGTTGAGCGGCCCCGAAAAGTGGGCAACGATTTAGCACATTTTATGCAAATCATGCAGCACTCCAGTTTTTTGGCATTTCCGCCACGTCAACTCCTTGAAGCCTGATAATAAATTCAAATCCAAAAGCAAATGAAATAATGAAAGCTCCACATATCACCACGAAAGCATTAAATTACCTGATGCAGAGTTATGGAAAAGTTTTCCAGGACGAGACATTGATTCGAAATCGCTTTGTGGGGCACAGCACGTCGATTATGATGGATTGATTGATTGACTGACTGAGTGTTGGCACTTGTAAATATCCCCAGTCATCCATTACACGCTTGCAAATTTGCATTCAAAATTTCGAATTTGAATTTGGCAGGCCATCGAGACGGAGCCTTGCCCCAATTACGGATTTTTACTGACATCCGGCTCGGCTCACGAGAAGGTCAACGCAAATTACACGGTCATAGAACAAGGACTTGAGGTTTAGTAATTGAAATTTTTATTAGCTATTATTTTTTACCATATAGAGCGTGTGTGTAATTGTATTGTATAAATTTAATTTGATTCCGTTGCTGGCAATTCCATTTTAACTAAACGTTCGCAAAAAAAGTAATCGTTGCGGTTCGTAAAAGTGCAAACAAAAGTTCCAACTGGCCAATACTTAAGTATTAAATGCTAACTGAAATTTATATAACCTACATTATTGCTGGGGGAGTAAGGTGTAGATAGGTGTGGGTAGTATAGGTGTATAATAGCCGGGAATAACCAAGCGCAAGGCAAACAGAAACCGCTTGACAAAACAGTGAGCAAATATTTAAAGTAATTGGGCTGGAGGCGTTGGGGGGTCAGGACTGAATTCGTCTACGTCTGTGGAACAATTTTAGAATATCGCGTAAGTTATTTACGGGCTTCCGCCATCGCCTCACCCCTCGATGCATCGTTTTCGGCTACTAGAGTGTAAATAGGTTTAGTGGGGCAGCAAGCGTGATACTGAGCCCCTGGATCCTGTGTGTGTGCTCGTTTATATTAGACTAAATGCAATTGGCTGATGCTAATGGAATTCTCTTCGCTTTCTCTGGCCTGCTGTGCTTGTGTAGATGTGTAATTGTATAATTGTCCTTATCAATATGCTCAAAATGTTATCGTCATTGTCAACTGAGCCTGTTGCGGTCCTCAGTTGTCCCCAAAACCGCCCTCGATAACTGAAACGAAATCGTGGAGGTTCTTGAGAAGCATCGGAGGACTGGAACAGACCAGATAATGCAGATTATTGTAATGGTTGGCATGTTTAGAATATCGCGGCGAGGCTTAGACACAGGGCTCTACGTAGTTGCCCGGAAACAGGCCGGTCACACCATCCATGACGCCCTCCCACCAGCCGTCGTCGTTCTTCTTGAGCACGTACAGCACCGAGCTCTCCTGGAAACTGAGCTCATCGTCCTTGTCGGCATAATAGTCGTAAATGGCTACCACTGAAATAGTAATTGAAATTAGAAAGGATTCTCTTTTGCAAATGTCTATGACTTTTTGAACTTACCCTTCTCAATGAAATTCTTGGGCACCCAGCCGGGTAAATTCTGGTCCTCGGGCACTATGGGCGCCAGCTGCGGTCCCGTCGAGGTGCGTGGTCGTCCGAAGTCCTGGTGCTCATCCTCTGGCGGCGGCGGAGGCGGCAAGGGCGGCGACTGGGAGCCGGGACGAGCAAAGTTCAAGCTGAAATGGTTTCTTTGGAAAAATAAATGGTTAATATACTAATTTTGTTACGGATTTCACGGGGCTATAAGCAGTTAAATGCCAGACTTCCACAACATGAATTAAATAGACAATTTTGTAAATTGAAACTGTGTATAACCCTTTGATAAAGATAAAAGCATGCAATTACCGATTTGGATTCCTGGGTTTGCATAGAGAACATGAAATGAGTTATATATACACAGGAAAAAGAGTTGCGGATGTGAGAAACTTACCTGTTGATGTTGCGTCCCAGGGTGTGCATACCAATGTGACTCTGCTCAGTCATCTCGTGCTGTGACACCGTCAGCGGCGAGGGTGGAGCTGCTGGAGATTGAAAACAAGATTATCAGCCTTGAATTTTTGCCGGAAAACCCTCTCAACTAACGTGGCATGCTGCTCCGATCGTCGTACGTAGTGGGTGGCGGTGGTGGCAGCGATTGCATCATGCCCGCGGATGGCAGGTTCACATGGGTGGCTATCTGCTGGCTGGGCGGCATCGGCAGTGCACTGTACCCAGCAGCTCGCTCATTGCCCGCCGCCCCACCGCCTGTGGTGGTGGTGGTCATCGTGGAAGAGGCCGTCGACATGCGCTTCGGATGACCAATCGGATAGTTGGGGGCATAGTGCGAGGGCACCTGCGGTGGATTGACCACCGGCGGAGTGCGGTATTCCCGCGAGCTCTTGCCCAGAGTCCCAGTATTGCTGACCGACTTGCCCAGGGTGCCGGTGTTTCCAGCCCGCGACATCTGCGGCGGAGTCGGTGGCTTCGTGGTCGGCGGTGGACCCACCGACGGGGGCAACAGGGATTGCACGGACCCGTGGCTGGAGCCCCGGTGCTTCTGCCGTACTTGCGAGTGGGAGGCCGAGTTGATGCCGTGGCCAATCTCGTCCAGCATCGAGTAGTCGATGGGCTTGCGCACGTACTTGATGGGCTTCTCTGGATTGATGGGCGCCACGATCTTGAACTGGCGCGAGCTCACCTTGTTGGCCGTCAGCACGCCAATCTCCCTGGGGGGGGGGGGTGGAAAAATCATTAATGAAGTGGTGTAGATAAAAAAGAATTTAAAACCAGATAAATTGGAAACTTATGCTGTTTAATAAATGATAACTAACTAAAAACTTTGTATAAATGCTTAATTTGCTTTACGTAGGTATGAGTTATTTATTATACAAGTATATGTATGGCTAATGAATTTATATGGAATGCAATAACCATCGATAACAGAATAAAAGAGCAACAATTAGTTGATATCAACTGCATGACCTCATAGAAGCACGTCTTTTACATATGTATATACATAAATATATATAAAGAAGCTTTTATCAACGATGACTCTTGCTTGAAATAACTGAAAATGCTCCAGAGACCGATTCTATTTGCTGTATGCAAATTGATACGTATTTTATGATAAAATCATGCTTGAAATGACTGAAAATGCTCCAGAGACCGATTCTCTTTACTGTATGAAATTCTATACATATTTTAGGATAAAATCATGTTTCAAACCCCATATTAACTCCAAAAAATTGGTTCTAGATGTATTTTACTATATATGTATGTATATAATACATTATTTTCTTTATAATCTTTAGTTTAGAACATCAATATAAACTACTGGGAATGCTACTGTTCGATATCAATAGCTCCTATAGATACTCTTCTTATGGATGCACATATGTTGCAATACACAATGTTATGTTCTAGACAAGTGCAATACAATGACCCCTTGACCCACTCGACTTCCTTACCTCCTGGCCACCTTCTCCTTGTGGATGTGCACCGTCTGGGCGATGTGGTTCATCTGGGACTCCATCTCGCCGAGCTGCTGGGCCTGGAGCTCGAGCAGCTGCATGTAGCTGTAGGCGAGCGTGTTGATCTGGTAGGCGACGCTGGCCAGCGACTGGGTGGTGTAGTTCTTGGTGGCCTCCAGGGCCGCCTTTTTGTTGTCCGCGCGGTAGTAGGTGTCCTCGCAGTAGTCGGCCACCCGCTCCAGGTTCGTGTAGCTGTCCCGCAGACTCTGGCGGCCGTCGGGGATCTCGGTGCGTATCAGAGAGGCTAATTCGTCCATGATGTTCTCGCTGGCCATGGGGGCTTCGGTCAACATGGGTGTGGATGCTGGGGGCGAACGGGAGACGAGAACCCAATTAGTTTCCCCGCTTTTCCGCACTTTTCACGCCCGTAAACATTTGGGGCGTGGACACTTCTGGTCCGCTGCCGCTGCCGACGTCGACGCAGCTGCTCCAATTGCCCGTTGGAGCGAGGCAATCGTGGGAATATCGCGTGCACTCACTTTATTGACTATGCGATTGCACAACAGAGGCTTTTCCGGGCTGGTTGCTACGCTTTAAATGCAGATAAATGCAGTTTTTCTTTACATTTTCAGAGGAAAAAGAACGCTCGAGCTGGTGCTGCGAAGTGCGGCGTTTACCAACACTGTGCCAGTGCTGACGCATTTGGTATTTTTGAAATATACTGAAAAGATACTGGAGGGTGTCCACGTTAAGTTAGCCGAGACCACCTCCTAACATTTGCGTAGGACAGAAAAATACCGAAATTACCAAATTATAATTGCCCTTTACCATCTGGTCACATTGGTTGTGAGTAATATTTTTTTCGGCAATATTAATTTTAGCTGTTTTCCAAATGTCTCACCAAACGGGTATCCGAGGTATGTTATGATAAGGAATCACCCAGCCGATACCCTAAGATTCCCCTTCCATTTTTCAGCCAACGAGCAGCTGGCCAAGGTGTTCGGCAAAGCGAAGAATGGTAAATTTCGCGTGATAAAAGTTTCGATCGAGAATGGTGAGTGGATTTGCTCCAAAAGTGTATATATACACAATATACTATAAGTGGGGCACTTGATAACGAGGCTTCCGGTTTCTCCCCAAACCATTTACAGAGCAGCTCAGTTGTGGCGCCACGGCGGAGACGAAGAAGGACTGGGAACGAGACTACGACAAGCTGATCGGTCCTCTGCTGGAGAAGGATGTGCCCTGCTACATTCTCTACCGCCTGGACACCAAGATCCCGCTGGGCTACAGTTGGCTGCTCATCAGCTGGATACCGGACACGGCCAGCATCCGGCAGAAGATGGTCTACGCCTCCACAAAGGCCACGCTGAAAACGGAGTTCGGATCGGCCTACATCACCGAGGAGCTGCATGCCACCACCTTGGATGAGTCTACGTTGGAGGGTTATCGCCGGCACAAGCAGGACTTTGCGGCTCCCGCTCCTCTGACCACCAGGGAGGAGGAGCTGAAGGAACTGCGCAAAACAGAGGTCCACACCGAGATCAACACAAATACCCGGCATCAAACTCTAGGCGGGATCAACTGTCCCCTTAGCGAGCAGACTGTGGCCGCCGTTCAGGATCTGGTGCGCGGCAAACACGACTACCTGCAGTTCCGTATCGATCTGGAGGAGGAGCAAATCCACGTCTCGCATGCGGCCAAAGTGGAACTCGCTGATCTGCCGAAGCTAGTGCCCGAGGATCATGCCCGCTACCACCTCTTCCTCTTCCGGCACACGCACGAGGGCGACTACCTGGAGTCCTACGTGTTCGTCTACTCCATGCCGGGATACTCCTGCTCCGTGCGCGAGCGCATGATGTACTCCAGCTGCAAGGCTCCTTTCTTGGAGGAGCTGGCAGCCCTCGGCGTGGAGGTCGTCAAGAAGGTGTGTATCTAGGAGCAGGTGTGGCTGCACCAATGACTAGGGCTATACGAATCCAAAAGCATGAGTATATGATCATTTTCTTTCAAGTAGTATTATATTTATAGATTTATTGCTCTGAAATCATCAAGTACATTTTGCTAACTATACTTCATCCCCCAGCTGGAAATCGACAGCGGCAGCGAGCTGACCGAAGCTTTCCTGCAGGACGAGCTGCACCCGAAGAAGATCCTCCACCGACCGTCATTTCCCAAGCCCAAGGGACCACCTAATCGCGGCGCCAAGCGCCTCACGCGCCCCACCACCGAGGACTAAGTCTGAATCCCGATCCCATCGCGTCAATTCTATTTATCCCCCTTCAACTTACTGTTTCCTAGCAGAGCATTTAATTTATTGTATCCAAAAACGAGTTCCGTGTTCATTTCTGTGTCCTGTGTCTATATGTGTCCGTACGCGAGTCTATATCTTTAGAGGCACTAGGCATCAACTGAAACATCGCATAGCAGCCGCCAATGTGGGCTTCCTTATATGTATTCTTGTCTATGTTACTTAAGATGGACATATTTGCAATTTATTTAAATTAAAAAAACTCAACTAAGTTTACACTGGCGTCTACTTTAATCACTTTAGGACTCACTTGACCGAGTCCAGGGATACCTGTTCGGGAACTTTCTCGTCGTGCGCCTTGAAGATCTCTGGGTTTTCGTCTTCCGTCAGCTTTTTGAACGCCAGCTGAATGTTTTCGTCGCGATCGAGTCGCCACTTGTACTGCCAATAGCGTACCTCCTCCATCGAAGTGCCGGATGCCTTCATCAGCAGCAGGGAGGTAACTCCAGCCACTCCGCCCAAGAAGCCGCCAATGATTCCACCTGCCGCCATGCCCCGCAGTCCCAGATTCATTTTGTACAGCGAGCCTGTAATGGAACCGGCGGCCAAGTACTCGTAGATGGAGGATTTTCCACGGTACACCGACATGCAGGTGATGATCCCACTGGAACACAGATTATTATAGATTAAAATATTGGTAATCTAAGGGTTCCAAGAAATTATTCTAAACTAATTATTGTGATGATAATCCAATTGACTTTGTAAAAGTTTTTTGGGATATAATCAGGATATTTCATAAAATAACTATCTTAGGTCTTGGAAATGACAAACTTACAAGTAGGAGGTGGTGAAGAGCCCCACGCGCCATCCCCATTTGAAACCGCCCTTGGCGAAGTTGACTGTGAACTGATCCTGCAGCTTTTTCTATGATAGGAAATTAAAATCTTATTAATAATATCCATTAATTATAGGGATTAGATCCTTACCTTGGCATCAAAATGAGATTTGAAGGCTGTCGCCTGGTTGTTCTCCATAAAATTCATGTAGCCCACGCGCGATTGTGTAACTCCTCCATAAATGGCTCCAATGAGGAAGCCCAAGAAGCCGGCCTGGTAAATGGAGTTCAGTTCCGAGGATATGCTACCAAACTCGCTAATTAAATATACAAATCATTCATTAGTTTATTTTAAAATGAAATTTTTAGAAATTTCTTACTCGATTGAAAACATCTGTTTGAGGCGTTCCAGTCCCGTTTCCTCTGGCGGTTTTGTAGCCAGGAAAGCCTTGTAGGTCTTATTTTCCTTATCCTTTATGTCGTCGGCGCTGTTTTCCAGGATTGGCAGGATCCCGGCAATCAGAAACCGGCGTCCTTTCCACAAAAAACTCATTTTTAAAGCGCGTTGAATAACAAAGTGAAATGAAAACAATATCAGCTGTTTGCCGGCCCGCTAGTGTTGAAAAGTGTGCTTGCCTTTCAGTGCTGTCTAACTCAGTTTGGCCGCTTCCAATAGGAATTTTTGTTTAAGCTATAATCTTTTTGTTTTAAGCTGCTCACATGGCTAATTTTTATGCAAATAAGTGGTTCTTAGTATTTTTGAAATGTAAATAACTTTCAAAATCACTGTTTTTGTAAATATTAGTTTGTGCTATTATTATCTGCACAGCCCTTTATGTTTTCAGCTGGACGCTTACCAACACTGCACAACGCCGCCAAACGCGTTGTCGGCAAACATTTGTTGTGAAATTTTTTGCGTTTTTACAAGTTAATTCATTGCAAAACCCATTAATTGTTATTAAATAATTAACCTAAAGTGCTCTTGCACTTTGGAAAAACGAAATCATGATGTACGACAACGAGGAAGGTGGGTTAAATAGATTTGCAAAATACCACCCATGCACGTTGGCATGAAGAAAAAACGAACATGGCGGCTGGAGCGCTAGGGCTCCGCTTTATTTTTGTTTTGATTGATTCCTATAATACATTTAAAATACCATCTTGCAGAGCTGTACGAGGAGGAGAATGCTGAGGAGATCTCTCACGAGCTGTGGCAGGAGGCCTGCTGGATCGTGATCAACGCCTACTTCGACGAGAAGGGTCTGGTGCGGCAGCAACTGGACAGTTTCGACGAGTTCATCCAGATGTCGGTGCAGCGCATCGTGGAGGATTCCCCGGCCATCGAGCTTCAAGCGGAGGCACAGCACACATCCGGCGAGGTGGAAACCCCTCCTCGATTCTCCTTAAAATTCGAGCAAATCTATCTGTCCAAGCCCACGCATTGGGAAAAGGATGGATCACCCAGTCCCATGATGCCGAACGAGGCCCGCCTGCGAAATCTCACCTACTCCGCTCCCCTCTACGTGGACATCACGAAAACCAAGAATGTCGAGGGACTGGACCCCGTGGAAACGCAGCACCAGAAGACTTTCATTGGCAAGATTCCCATCATGTTGAGATCCACCTACTGTCTGCTCTCCCAGCTCACTGATCGTGATCTTACGGAGCTTAACGAGTGCCCGTTGGATCCAGGTGGCTACTTCATCATCAACGGCTCGGAGAAGGTGCTAATTGCCCAGGAGAAGATGGCCACCAACACAGTGTACGTCTTCAGCATGAAGGACGGCAAATATGCGTTCAAGACTGAGATTAGGTCGTGTTTGGAGCACAGTTCTCGACCCACTTCCACGCTGTGGGTGAACATGATGGCCAGGGGATCGCAGAACATTAAAAAATCCGCCATTGGACAGAGGATCATCGCCATCCTACCGTACATCAAACAGGAAATACCCATTATGATTGTGTTCCGAGCATTGGGCTTCGTGGCCGATCGCGATATCTTGGAGCACATAATCTACGACTTTGACGATCCCGAGATGATGGAGATGGTGAAGCCATCTTTGGATGAGGCCTTCGTAGTGCAGGAACAGAATGTTGCCTTAAACTTCATAGGAGCCAGGGGCGCTCGTCCAGGAGTCACAAAAGATAAGCGTATCAAGTACGCCAAGGAAATTCTGCAGAAGGAAATGCTGCCCCATGTGGGAGTGTCCGATTTCTGCGAGACCAAGAAGGCGTACTTCCTGGGCTACATGGTGCATCGCCTGCTGCTGGCTTCCTTGGGCAGAAGAGAACTCGATGACCGAGATCACTACGGAAACAAGCGACTTGACCTCGCTGGTCCACTGTTGGCCTTCCTCTTCCGTGGGTTGTTCAAGAACCTGATGAAAGAGGTGCGCATGTACACACAGAAGTTCATCGATCGAGGAAAGGACTTCAACCTTGAGCTGGCAATCAAGACGAACATTATTACGGATGGTCTGCGTTACTCCCTGGCCACGGGCAACTGGGGCGACCAGAAGAAGGCCCATCAGGCGAGAGCCGGCGTCTCCCAGGTGTTGAATCGTTTGACCTTCGCCTCCACTCTCTCCCATTTGCGGCGTGTCAACTCGCCTATTGGTAGGGATGGTAAATTGGCCAAGCCCCGTCAGCTGCACAATACTCTGTGGGGCATGTTGTGTCCCGCCGAAACTCCCGAGGGAGCTGCTGTCGGTTTGGTGAAGAACCTCGCCCTCATGGCCTACATTTCTGTCGGATCACAACCTTCTCCCATTCTGGAGTTCTTGGAGGAGTGGTCCATGGAGAACCTGGAGGAAATTGCACCCTCCGCCATCGCAGATGCCACCAAGATCTTTGTAAACGGATGCTGGGTGGGCATCCATCGCGATCCTGAGCAGCTGATGGCCACGCTGCGCAAACTGCGTCGCCAGATGGACATTATCGTTTCGGAGGTGTCCATGATCCGAGACATCCGAGATCGTGAGATCCGAATTTATACAGATGCGGGTCGCATTTGTAGGCCTCTGCTCATCGTAGAGAACGGATCGCTGTTGCTCAAAAAGACCCATGTGGAGATGTTGAAGGAGCGCGACTACAACAATTACAGTTGGCAGGTCCTTGTGGCCTCCGGAGTGGTGGAGTATATTGACACTCTCGAGGAGGAAACCGTCATGATCGCCATGTCCCCATACGATCTGAAGCAGGACAAGGACTATGCTTATTGTACCACGTACACGCATTGCGAGATTCATCCAGCCATGATCCTGGGCGTGTGCGCCTCTATTATACCCTTCCCCGATCACAACCAGAGTCCGCGTAACACCTATCAAAGCGCTATGGGTAAGCTATAAAGAATAACTCTATTCTTTGAAAAATATTAATGTTTTCCCTGTGATTGATAGGTAAACAAGCTATGGGCGTGTACATCACCAACTTCCATGTGCGTATGGACACGCTGGCCCACGTGTTGTACTATCCGATGAAGCCGCTTGTGACCACACGTTCCATGGAGTACCTGCGCTTTCGAGAACTACCAGCTGGCATCAACTCAATTGTGGCCATTCTCTGCTACACTGGCTACAACCAGGAGGATTCTGTCATTCTGAATGCCTCGGCTGTGGAGCGTGGCTTCTTCCGCTCGGTGTTCTACCGGTCTTACAAGGATTCGGAGAACAAGCGTGTGGGCGATCAGGAGGAGAACTTCGAGAAGCCTCATCGCGGCACCTGCCAGGGAATGAGGAATGCTCACTACGACAAGCTGGACGACGATGGAATTATCGCCCCGGGAATTCGTGTGTCCGGTGATGATGTGGTTATTGGCAAGACTATTACGCTTCCTGAAAACGACGACGAGCTGGACAGCAACACGAAGCGCTTTTCCAAGCGAGACGCCTCTACTTTCCTGCGAAACTCTGAGACTGGTATTGTGGATCAGGTCATGCTGACGCTCAACAGCGAGGGCTACAAGTTCTGCAAGATTCGAGTGCGTTCCGTGCGTATCCCCCAGATTGGCGATAAGTTCGCCTCTCGTCACGGACAAAAGGGAACGTGCGGTATTCAGTATCGTCAGGAGGATATGGCTTTCACTTGCGAGGGCTTGGCACCAGATATTATTATTAATCCTCACGCCATCCCGTCTCGTATGACAATTGGTCACTTGATCGAGTGCCTGCAGGGCAAACTGGGATCCAACAAGGGCGAAATCGGTGATGCCACACCTTTCAACGACGCCGTCAACGTGCAGAAGATCTCCACGTTCCTGCAGGAGTACGGCTACCATCTCCGAGGCAACGAGGTCATGTACAACGGACACACTGGACGCAAGATTAATGCTCAGGTAAGATGATTTTAATTCAAAGTTAGCGCAAGCAAAAACCAATAAATATACTTTCCTTTAGGTTTTCTTGGGACCCACCTACTATCAGCGTCTCAAGCATATGGTGGACGACAAGATTCACTCCCGTGCCCGTGGTCCCGTCCAGATCCTGGTGCGTCAGCCTATGGAGGGTCGTGCCCGTGATGGTGGTTTGCGTTTCGGCGAGATGGAGCGTGATTGTCAGATTTCCCACGGCGCCGCTCAGTTCCTGCGAGAGCGTCTGTTCGAGGTCTCCGATCCCTACCGCGTGCACATCTGCAACTTCTGTGGCCTGATCGCCATCGCCAATCTGCGCAATAACACCTTCGAGTGCAAGGGCTGCAAGAACAAGACGCAGATCTCCCAGGTGCGACTTCCCTATGCGGCCAAACTGCTCTTCCAGGAGCTGATGTCAATGAACATTGCGCCGCGCCTGATGGTCAACTAATCTGGCGAACTTCGCTGTCCAGACCACTTAATCGCCCTAAGCTAAAAGTTAGCAGTTAATTATTAAATTACCATAATTGTGACAACTCAATTAGGTGCTTTGTCTGGCGTTTTCTATTATTCCCGAAACTGGAGCGAGTGCTCGGCGTGCATTTTTAAAGAGCCGGACGTGCCACAAGTATTTTTCGGCGAAAGTCTGCACGGGTTCAACAGCTCCCTAGTCGAATGTGATTTATTTGCTTATTTCAAATAAGTTATTTGGCTCACAAACGTTTTTAAAATACTCTCCCATTGATTTGGTTACAAGGTTGACTGTGTTGGAATTTATGCACAAAATGTATTGTACTGGAAACACTTTATTGGATTTTAAAAGTTTGTTTATTCAGTTAAACTTTAACACGAAACTTGCTCAATTTGATGAGTTGTTGAGTTGTAAAAACTTAAATCAATTTATTGTTTGAGTTTAGCCAAGTTCAAATACAATTTGCCAAGTTTTATAACTTTATTTGTGTTAACTATGGATGGATGCTTTAGTACAAACAAAAATCTTCGTTAAAGGTACTGAATCTTTTGCTCCAATTCCTCTTTGGTAATCCCCTAACAAAGTCCATTATCCCATCAAATACCTCAGCCTTAAGCGTATACTAAATTCGGCTTTCAATGGAAAGCATTTCCATTTCCATTTAATTTTTTGTTTGTGCTATTGTTGCTTTCTTTGGTTTTGACGTAATGCTTTGGCCCGCGGTCTGTGACGCCCAGTGACAAAAGGGATTAGTTTTTTGTTGTCGGATGTGGGGATTGTGGAATTGGGAGGCGGAGATGGTGGAGAAGATGGAGCTGGAGCTGGAGCCACAGCCGCCAATCGACTGACAGTTATTAATTGCCACTTGACGTGGCTGCGAGTTGGAACAAGAAGCGACCCCAGACCCGCCAAGTTCGTGTCGCTGCCAATGCTGATACCAATGTCGGGACTGATGGCCAAGACGATGCTGACACCCATCAGTCTGCGGGCCTGAGCCCGGCTTATGAGTAATTGAAATTGTGTGTAAATCCGCGAACGCAAAGTGGCGCCGAGATAAGACTTCAGAGCAACAACGAAAGAAAGACGCACTGCGCTTCGGCACTCCTGAGGTATTTATTTATAGCGTCTTAAAAATAACTTATATTACTCCTTTTTATCGTTAACACTTGGTGTCCTCCCTCATTTGTCTCCGTTGCTGAACACACTGATGGCGTAGAACTCGGGCACTCGGTAGACCTTCAGGCGTTCGTGGCTGAAACGTCCGTTGGTGAGGGCCTTCACATAGAAGATGTCCTTCAGGCCGAGGTTCTTCCGCTGCGAGGGTTTCGTCTCCTCCAGGACAAGGCGCTGCTGCTTGGGTCGATAGCCACTGGACTTGTCCTCCAGCAGTTTAACGAAGATGATGTCCTGTTCGTCATTTCGTCCTGCCATTGTTCGCGCCTGGTAGAGATTCTCACGTGGTTTTGGATAGATCAGCACAGGTTGTATGGGCAACACCTGGCTGGGCGACGTGGGATAGGCCTCCAGTTCATCCGGCTCCGGATCTCTGAAGTGGAGGGCAGGAGCTGCCCAGGATATGCAAGGAAGATAGGCTGCCAGCAGTAGCAAAGCGACTGTGTGGTTTATCTAAAGAGGATTAAAGGGGTTACTTAATATCCAAAAAGAAAATCGTCACCTTTTTTTCTGATTTTATGAGAGCTAAATAAGTCTACACTCTTTAAAACACCTTTCTTTTCATTTTATTTCAACTAAATACATTTAAAATTTATTAGCTTTCTATAAAATGTAGTGCAATAAAGTCTAAACCAGTTAGGTATTGGCTTAATTTGAATAATAAACACGTATTCGACAATTAGTTTTGATTTATGTGTTTGCTTTGCTTTTCTTCGAAGGATTTATGGTTTTAAGTTAGAGCGTCAAAAGCAATTAATAAATTAAAAAATCAAAAGTCGGCAAACTGCCAGGTGAAGCATTCAACAATTTAAAAACAATCTGTAAGACAAGACATAAACTTAAAATAAGGTAAGCATTCTGAAAAAATTGGGTATAAACTTAATACGTGGAATCTTAAACCGTTACCTATTATAGTTTTTGCTATTTTGTAAGGCTCATTTATCACATTGATTTACTAATTAACAAGATAAGATAAATGATAAAGTCATGAAGCTATGAAATGATGTATAACAAAATCCTGTTCAACACACATTTTAACACATTTATTTTTGCCATCGATTGTAAGTGATTTATAACTTTGCCAGATTTGTTTTATCGCGGGGATTTGCATATCTAATTGATCTACAAAACTGGGCAAATTAATTGAGTATTGTGACCAGCCAGAATTGGTTCCAGCCAAGACACACTTTGATATTTGGCCATAAGCGGACCGAGTGACTTAATACTTTTTTGACTTGGTTCTTGTGTTTGAATTACCGTTTTCATTGCGTTTCCTAAATCCCAGCTCAAGTTCGCTTGCCCAAGATCGAATATATATGTTTACAAGTATATTTATTTTTGAACCTAAGCGGCTTTTGTATGCTTTTCGGCACTCTTGCCCTTTTTGGCCAATAAAAACGTAATATCACAGACGATAAAAGCGGTGATCGAGCGCGAGGCGCGAATGTCAGAAGCAGACTGGCGTGCGACAAGGCCAAGTTAACTTCATTAGCTCAAATAAAAAAATAAAAAAACTAAAAGTACAAAAAAGAAGGCCCGAGCTGGATGAAGAAAAAGCAGCAGCAGCGCAGTTTCCAAGCTGTCAACAAATTGCAAACGGTGGGCAAACAAAGACAGATGCCTGGTTTAACACCCATTAACTACTAACATTACCACTAGGAACGGCATCTAAATCAACATGCATTAAAAAATTATAACCAATTGGATTTTTTCATTTTTTGGTAAATACAAATGTTATTTTAGAACCTAAATATTATTTATATCTCAAAGAAAAAAATTATATTAAAAAGTTTTTTTGTATATGAAAAATATTGTATAGCAAATTAATAAAAGTTGTATTATATATAAAAATATTTAAAATAGGAAGTAAATAAATATTATAATAAAACTATCTGACATTTTACTCATGAAATATAACTTTGAATACAGTACTAAGCCGATTAATAAAGAAATAAGTTATTTTGTATTTGGTTATGAAAAATATTGTATAGCATTTCTTTATACCATAAAATATTTATGAAAGTTTAATTAAATGTATATTTTGACGAAATAGGAAGTAAAAAATATTAAAACAAAATTATCTGACATTAAACTCTTAAAATATATCGTGAAATACAGTATTTAACAGATTAACCCCATTGCACGATTGCATTAGTCTTCTAAGTTTACTTCCGACACATCAATCGTTAATGGGTTAATAGGCAAAGATGGTCTAGGGGCGTTCCATTTAGTGTTTGTGCTATTAATTGATCACTAGGTCGGAGTGTCGATAGGGTCAATGTTATCAACATGCGAGCGCGGATCAATCACCTGTGTTTGATGAGCTAAAAACTAATATCCACCTGCTTACATTTCGCTCTATCGCCCGGTAATTTTATGCTCTTGCCGCCACTGATGTCAAATTTATTATTATAGCCCCTGAATGGGAAGCGAGGTAAACAGAAAAAATCACATACATAAACGGCAGAAATAACTTTAAACACGTAGAAATGCTTAATTAGCGAATAAATATTTGCGCTGCCTTGAGTTTAGCAAAGAGTTTTGCACACTTGCTGGATGGTTTTATGAGTATACTTGCAGTTGAGGCTAACAGTAATAATAGAAATTTCTAGTTAAATACATGTTTCTGAGGGTTCTTCAGCTTGATGGCAGACAAATCAATCACACGCACCGTGGATCCGCGGCTGAAAATCAATTACAGCGTGATGCAGAAATAGAGTTAAATAAATAAGCAGCGGTAATTGAGGCAATACAAGGCCAAAAACGAAATTTAATCGCTTTAAATGTGAAATTATGGTTAAAAAGGTAACGGAGAGAAAACAAATAAACACCCAAGTGAAGCGCAAATAATTACAAGATGTTCGTATTGTTTGGCAAATCAAAACAGTTGTCGTTCGATTTCGCTGGAACTCGAATCTCAATTCGTGACTGATTAATTACAGCGCATCTCGAGCCCCCTTTTCCGCACTTTGCATATTCGATTTGGCCTTGTTTTCGCTTTCGATTCCATTCCATTCGATTCGATTCTTTTTGGCCAAGAAGAGCTCCATTTTAATGAGCTCATTCGCATGCTCGCCTGGAATCGTGTGAAAGGTGAATACTTATGCTGGGCAGCTCTATCGGTTGTTGTTTTTTATTTTTTTGCTACCGTTTGCGCAAACCTCTGAAAAAAAAGGGAAAGCTTTTCGATTTCAGAGGTGTCGGCATCGATGTCTGTGGCGCCGCATTAGCCGCAAATTGTGGTTTATGCGTCTGGCCAAAAGCCATCAGCGTTGGGGGAGTAACAGGTATCATATGGTGGCTCTTTTAGCCCTTCCAAAGGTTAATCTGTAACTACAAACAATGGCAGCAATTTTATTTGGCAGAGTGCATACGTTTGGGAATAAAGCGAGTGAAAAGTTTATTGTAAACATTCTGCACCGCATTTAGTTTTATTAAAATGTGGCAAAAAGTTGATTGAATAAATTGAATTCTATAACCAGTTTTTGCTGATATTTTTAACACGATTTTGTTCTACGATTGCTTATGATTTTTATTGTGACACTAGTTTATTTATTATTTTTATTATTCTCGTTTAGTTGTGTATTTTTGTTACATATTATATAATTCAAAACTGAAAGAGGGAAGTAGAAAGGCTTATGGATTTATTTGATATTTTTACCAAATTTGGCATCTCCCTACATTTGTTATTTTTCCCCAATTTATTATGCAAGGTATTGTTGTTAGCAGTGGCGTTTTATGGGGCTATTATATCACACTGCTGATGAACATAAAATGCTGCAAAGTGGAATCACAAAAAAAATTGGAGTAGAGTTGAATGGCAATAATATATAAACTCTGCTGATTTAAATACAATTTATTGCCGCTTTTCAACTTACAATTTAAAGCATTTTGATCTTACGCTGTTTTATTCTGTTAATCATTCTTTTACAACTTTATTATGCGGTTCGTCCCTATTAAAACTCAATAAACTGTACGCTGAATATTAATCGCTTCCTCGCTATTCATTGCCATTAAACCCATTGAATGTTAAATATTCAGATGGAAATAAATAAAGCATACGTTTTTTTCCCATAAAACGGCTGGTTTTTCCTTTTGAATAATTTTGATTTGCGTTAAGCAGCACCAACGCAATCCGAACGGCCAGATTTAAGCGGATATTTCACATTCAACACCTTTTGCAGTAGGATTGTTCGCTTTTTCGCACAATTTTCCCTTCTCATTTCGGGCCTCATTAGCATTGTTAATTGATAACAGTTGGGGGGTTGGCAGACCGAAACAAGGGAAACACAGCTCGGTTTATAACGAAATAATCATAATTCGGTCGAGGAACAAGGATGTCTGCTGAGGGAAGTGTGGGTAGTAATACTTGTATTTCATGCAAATGAGCGAGTTTTGTCTTTGGCTTTGTGCAAATACGAAAAACCAAAAGGTGCTTTACTATGAAATACGATGACAGGACAAACGGCGTTTGGAGCGCGTTTATAATTACCATAATTACATAACTGCACTCACACCAACTGACACTCACGAGTACCACACGCACGCACTCACGCACACAACTGCTGTTCGGGGCCCACGCCTGGAAGTATGCAGCACGTTCACCAGAGGAGTTAGGAGTGGAACACGTAGTGCTGACGGGGTTTTTTATGTGAAAAGGCTGAACAAACTAGTTGAAAAGGATAGGATAGGATAGGATAGGATACAAGTTAAAAGATAGGATTTTAAATGTTGTGGTACCAATTTCATAAAAATCTAAGTACGCCGCAAATCTTTCAGGTTATGACAGCTTATAATAGCACTTATAATACCAAATCGTTTTTCAAAGTCTTCATATTGACTTGCAAATCATTTGAGTTAAATGAATTATTTATTAATAAAAATTAGTTTGATATTTATATAATAATTATTTATATAATAATATACGAAAATCATTAAAATATTATAAGCCCACATTGATAGCAAAAACAAAATGAATAAATATCTTTAAATTCAATTAAAAATAGTTTTTAAATACTTGAATTAGATACAGAAACATAATTTAATTGCATGATTCAATTTAAAAATATTTAAACCAGTGTAGAAAATCGTAGGTAAACCATTTTAACTGGAAACATTCGAAAAGAAATGATTTATGGTATTGAAGTCAGGGTTTTAAAACCTTAAATTGACTTTGATTGTTCAATTTAATATTTTTATATTTTAGATGAATAAATTCCAGAATGGATGGATGTTAAATCGATGGTTGACAAATTAATGCATTTTTTCGCAGTGCAATTGAATTAAAATATTTATTTTTCAATATTTAATCTAATACTTTGAACAAACTTAAGTAATATACGAATTCTTTTCATTTTAACTAGGCAAATATCTAATTTTACTTGTAGTTCCCTACCATATGTTTCTATCTGAACAGACATCACTGAAGCGGAATATAATGCCGGGTGGCATGGGGCCAGTCCCTTTATTGTTGTTATCGCATAAACTTAAATAGTTTTTGCCAGCCACTTTGCGGCTTTTAAGTTATTTTGCGTGCACCACTTGAGCGGAGCACTTGTATTCGGGGCCCCGCCCGTCGAACAAGGGTTGCGAGAGGTCCTCGTGGGTCGCATTCTGTGTTGGCCGGGGCCAAGGACCTTGAGGGAGGGGCTGTGGTTCGCGAACATTACAGAGACAGTGGGAGTCGGGCTTAGTGTCAGTGTTTGAATGTTTAACTGACTCCGTTAATTAAATTGCCAGTCTCTGGCATTATTTTCTCCCCCCTGCCCGTGGATACTTTGCCACCTGTTTCCCGGCCGCAAATTAAGTCAAAGTTTTCCATTCCCATTTGCAGGTTTTTCCACCTCCTGTCTGTTGCATAATTTGCACCCCAAGCTTCTTTTGGCCAGGGGCTTCCCCTTTTGCGGTCGCGTGGCGGCACAAAAAAACTTGGCTAAATGGTTTGCCATTAATTTTTCGTGGCATGTCGGTTATTAACCCGCCTGTGTGCTACCTGGTACTTCTACTTTCCCCCCATGTTGCAGTCATATTTTTGCAGCGAGGGCGTGGAAGACCTGTGGGCGTGGCTGACACAGTTTGCGAATCACAGCTGAAAATTACTACCGAATTTCGGCGGACTGTAACTAATTGAAAAATTACCAAGCCCACGGCTTCTCGAAAATTTGCGTGAAATTGGTAGAGTAAACTCCTGTTGATTATAAATTTTCTAGTCTAGAATAAAATAAATATTTTTATAACATTGCGACCTTTATTATGTTGAGTCTATCTAATAGTTTTATTAATACTACTTATTTTGCATCTTCAAAATAAGCAAACAAATACTTAGTCCACACCGAAAACAAACTGATCTTAGTGCTCATATGAATACCCAAGCTATTTACATATTTAACAAACATTCAGAGTAAAACTAGGATGTTCTCTCTGGGATATTAAGCAATGTCTGGTCATTTTGACCTCACTACACAGTAATTTTCTCGGCAGTTTGGTAATTTGTCCAACTTAATTCTATTGTTGTTGACTCAGGTCGGAGCCCGAGACACACGTGACTGCTCCTGAAAATGGCTTATTTGAGAGTTTCAATTGAATTTCGGTCACATCTTTCGATGTCCGACAATCGAAATGCATTTTGGCTTTCATAAATAAATAGGTTTGTTAAATTGTCCATGCTCACCAGGCTCCAAAGTCCGTATTCCGGATTTCGAGTCCGGTTCTGTGTGCATGACTGCCCCGAAAATCCCACTCTCTCCGGAGATTCTCCGCCAGTTTGTCACTGGATTTGAATATACGCTTTCGATGCTCATCACGTGGCCGTCCAAAAATTGCCTACAGTTGAGCCAGAAAGCTGACGCGGGTTGGGGTCAGGGGTCAGGGGTCAGGGTCCCCGGGTCCTCGTGGTTTCGAGTTGAGAGCTTCGAGTTTCCAGTCCTTGGTCCCCTTGGATCAAAGGCGCATTTAAGCGGCTTACCGCCAAATGGAAAGCGATTGAAATTTTCATGAATCTCAGTCCATCCCCGTAATGAAAAGTATTGTACAATAATCGCTATTGGCTTTCCTTCACTGAAGAACTTTTGGCCAACAATTAGCTGAATTGGTGAACAGTTGTCGACATTAATTGATTTTCGCCGTCAGTTTGATTTTCAATTTTCCGGGACACTCCCCTCTAAACCGAAGTTAAATGTGGCTAAAAACCAGCAGCAGCCAAACAACGGCCAAACTGCGGAAAAAAATAGAAGCAAAATCTCTCAACTTTGATTGCAAATTTCTTTTTCCTCCACCGAAACATTTTTCAGCACTTTCCCCCCACCAAAATCCACAAACAGCTGGAGCCCCCGGTTCGGACGTTTTTTCTAATTTTCCGTTGCAGTTTCCCTTGTTTATCCTTATTTTTTAGACCATTCACTTCATTTTTTCTTTGCAGTTGTGCTTTTGTATTTTCAGAGGGGGATTTGGTGAAATTTCGGGATTTTGTGAGTTTTTAATTAAAATATATCTGCTTTTAATATCATAGTTCCTACCAAGTATTAGTATTATTGATTTAATCGAACTAAAACTATATTTATATTTCATTTTATATTATGTTTTCTATAAATTAAATCACAGTAAAATTTATTCAAGTTATACATTAAAGATTGTCTCGTTTAACACGATATTATTTTAAGTCAGTCTTAAAACAATGGCACTTTATAATACAGAATTTCCTCTCTATAAACCCAATCCGCCCCTGATCTCCGTCATCACATACATTTTGCATTCCCCCATATTTCCTTATTTTTCCAGATTTGGTGGGTGGCTTTTTTTCGAAGCCGGAACTGGCAAAAGTGTTGCTTGCAAATGTTTACAGTTTAGTTGTGCGGATGTGATAAAAACAATTTGATTGCAAAATAAACTGCACATAGCGTCAAACTGAGTAGAGGGCCAAATTGGGAAAAAAGAGTAGAACTGGAAATGTGATTGGCGAATGGAAAGTGGCATTGGCATTTTTGGCAGAGCCCGGACACAGGCGAAATGCTTGAGGAGAAGTGCAGAGCACCGAACCGGAATGCGAATGGGAAATGTTTGATTGAGTCCCCGTTTGAATTGATTTCGGACATCGCCAGCCGGCAGTAAAAGGAAATTCCCCTGAATTTCAAAGAGAAGAAAACTGAATTTTAGCTCACGTCAGGGTTATTTCGCCTTTCAAAGTCTTGCTTCTCCTAATTCGGTTGAGAATTTTATGGGTGCACACTCTGCGGATGAGTGATATCCGAGTGCTTCTGATTATATTTGGTTACCAGCCAATGGGTTAATTGGCAGATAGATAGTTTGCACTGCATTTTCATGTATCCAAGTGCAAGTGATAGGTCCAAAATGATTGGGCTGTAATCAAATTGAATTGGTGCTTTTTATATGCACTTTCTTCTCTTTGAAATTCAATTTTCCCATCCAGCTTTAATTGGATTTAAATAAAGCCCTATACAGAACTTCTCTATTGTTAATCCTTTCCATTTTAATTTGCGTCTAGTCAAAACATGGTCAGTTTTCCTGTCACTTTGTCCAACTGTCCGTTTGTCCTTCTGACCGCCTGTCAGTCGGTGGTAAGTTATGTGATTAATGGCAACGAAATGGGGGTGGCCCTTCTAAGGGCGTCTAATTACATTCCGACCGTCTGACAAACGGGAACAAAAAACTCATTAACGCACTTGCAACATGTCCTAAATATAATACTCATAATAGTTTCCCATTTCCCCTCTTCACTTTGACTAAACATATGCGCTAAAGTTTCCCAATGGTGAAAAAATAATGCACAACGCTGACCTGATACCCTGATTAAATTTCGATACAATAAAGTTATATCTTTAGATCCAAAGTAGTAATATTAACATACATTAATCTTTAGTTATACCTGTTAGTAGTTAAAGAAACTAAATTTTGTAATGACCTTTTTTGTATATAACAGTTTTTGAATTGTAAAACATTGTGAAACAAAAGACATTCTATTTATAGGCTCTTACTTTAAGCGTTCAATATATATTAAAATGAATTGTAAACCGAAATATTATATAGTTAAACTAATAACATTGTATTTTTGTACGCTTTTTCTTTAAGCATTAAATATACCAGTTAATAATTTATGGAACCATATTTTATAGAGCCTGATTCGTACTCTTTCACTATACCATATATACCTTTGCACTTTATGAGGTATTAAAACTGAAACTGAAGTGAATATAAAAACCCTGTGTATGTCGCTCATGAGCGTTAACTTTTCGGCGAGTGTTGCCTTTATGCAAGTTTCCCAGTGAATGGGAAACTGAAGGGTGGGCGGCAAACGGTGGGTGGGCGGAAAATCCTCATGACTCCACGTTTTCGCATTACACATGAGCGAGTGTATTTGTGAGAGCCACATGTTTTACATAAATCACAGTTAGTTTCGGGACGCTTTTCCACTTTTCATGCCGGCGAGCGGGAAATGTGTACATAAACCACAGACGTGACAACAAAACTGCGGGCGCCCTTCTGCGAGTGTCCTGCGAAAAGTGACAGAAGCATTGACAGGAAACAGAACTGTCCTTACACAAACACAAATAACGCCGGATCACACAGGAACAAATGCAAAGCCAAGCGAATGGAACGCAGCCAAGGGAAACTTTTGTGGCCAAGGATCATGGTCACGGTCGCCCGAACAGATAAGTTGAGATAAGGACCCTTCGATTCGGCTCCGGATCCTTACGTGGATGTGAATGTGGCTCTGGCTGCCAACTTTTATTGATGGTCGACCGCAAAGTTTAGGGGTCATTTCTCTCGAGGCGGACCATGACCTTTCCAGAGTTGTCGTTTTATTGAACTAGTTGCGAAAGTGATTCAGTTTGGCTAGGAAAATGGCATATTCCAAGTTTTAGTTGTATTTCTCATTCCTAACATCTCAAGAAGCGTTGACTTTCTTATTTTAGGCACCATTTTAATAAGAGTGACTTTATTTCTTTAAAATTTTATTAAATGTTGTTGGAGTATTTACAATTTGAGAAATATCATATCATATTAAATAGAATTTAAGGATCCACTACTTTTAGGTAAATAGTATATTATGATAATAATATCAAGAAATCGTAATCGTAAGGTAACGAATACTTATCTTTAATCAACTTAAATTCAGTAGCATTTTAGATGTGCTATTACCGGTATATATTTGGTCAATAGAGTCCTTATCAGAATCAATGGAATCAGTTTGAACGCTGGAACCGCACAGCACCAATGTTATCCCTATCAGGATCTGCAATCTGGAATGGAATGGTGTTTATGCTGGTTTTGTGTGCTTGGCCAACTGTCAAGCGACTGTCAACTGTTAATTAAATGTATACCCTTGGCAGCTGCTGCCGCCGAATTCACTTGATTTGTTTGACCAAGATATAGCTACCTAGTAGGTACATATATATATCGTCTGGGGGATTTCGGGACCGGACCTTCTGTCCACACTTTTGCAGATACATTTATTGCCAAAGTTTGCCACGACAGCATTTAATTTGTGTAGGCTTTATGTTAATGTTGTTACGTCCTTGACAGTTTTATTGCTCGAACTAATAACTTAATTGACATTTGGAAATCGGGGGGTGGTGAGGTGGGCTTTGCACCTGTTGTGCCATAATGTTCGTAATTTATGAACTGAAACATAAATAATCGGCTCAAATTGATGCTGCACAATTTGATTTATTAATTTTCGACATTGAATCACTGAAGTGAATAATCCGATAAATGCCGGAAAGTATGCCGTGTATTTGGGACTTATGCGGATACACCCATCAGTCGGCTCCGCCCAAAACTTGCAAAATATCCATAAATACGTTTATCACATCCATGTAGAGATTGAGGGCGGCGAATATGTACTCCTCGGGACTTATGGAGAACCTATGCCTGCCGCCCATCATCAGTTGTGTGTCGTAAACCAAATAAATTGAAAAGAGCAGGGCACTCAAGCAGGCATATATGGTGGTGATGAGACCCTCGCCCACGAAGATGGTCATGATCCCGAAGAGCAGCAGGACCAAGAGGCAGCTCATCAGGATGCCACCCATCATGGTGAAGTCGTAGCGCGTCTGCAGGGCGAAACAAGTGAGTCCCAGACAAACTGCCGTGGTAATTAGCACGGCCAGGAAAATCTCCTTGGGAGCATATCTGCACGATGCCACGCCCAGTAAAAGGGATTCGGATATGGTAAAGATCGCCAGCAAGATGAAGTTCGTTGGAGTCTGCCGGCGGAGGTTCTCATTGCAGGCCAGAATTACCAAGGCAACAAGGCCGATAAGCAAGGCACCCAGAAAAATCAAGGTGTTCTCAGTCACAGTCTGTCGCACCTGCTTGTCGTAGTTGAAACCCACTATGAACACCAGCGAAGTAACCAGTTGGACCAGCAGGATGAGGTACACCTTCCGCATGAATCCCCTCCGGATGCTGGCGTTGCAGAACTCGGCGCTCTTGTCCTGACCCTCTGGATCCATGTCCGACCCGTAGGCCGGATATCTGCCCAGGGGAATGCACTCCGCCTGATGGCTTCGGTTTCCATACTGCTGTGCTGGTTCTCCCACAGCCAGCATTGTGAACTTGTTATATTTCCTTTTAAGTACCTTAGTTATAAATTAGTATATATAATATATAACTAATGTGCCTGGTACTTTGTACTTGACAGAAGAATCAATGATGGAAAGAATATACATCATGACTATCAATAATTTAAAACAACGGGTATTTTCCTGTTTTTATAGATAACTCTTAAAATAATAAATATTTTTTGAGCATTTTAAAAAAGTAAAGATTTATTAGGTCATGAGAGGAATAAATGCGTCGTAATTAACTGGTTTCTATATTTTCCCTTTAAATTGTATGATTCAAATCATTATAATTTATGACATGCCGAAAGTACTCATTGAGATAACATAACAGTTTAAAGAAAAAATGGTAAAGCTTTTGGGCAACAATGGTTTATTTTATTAGGTTCTTTCTTTTATTTCTTTCTTTCTTTCTTTATTATTTATAGCCATGTTTTTATTTGAGAAAATCTTTAAAATTCTTAAAAAATAGTACCTTAATATAATAGGTACTTGATTAATGTCTTTAATTACCTCAATTCTGAATATATAACTTATAGCAATATTTTATTAAAGGAACCATTAATGAGCCATCAGTTTTAATATATGTAGTAGTACATTATATATTCAAGTCCTATTTATAAAACTCAGAGAAAACGCGAACTTTTTAGCAGTTTTAGACAACTATTACCACGGACCGCGGACTTTAAGCCACTTTCTGCTTGGTGGGTCAACAGTTTATGGCTTGATCTTGCCTGTGGTTGGATTAGGCAGCAGCAGCAACAACTACAACAACAGGTGGTGTGGTCCATCCGCCCACAATTCGTGGGGTTCCCCCATATAACGCCGACCCCCTTTGGTCGCTCTACCTATCCCTCTCCCGCTTCTGCGCTTTGAATGCGATGAGAATTCAGCAAAAGTTGAGAGCTTTTCGTGGGTTTTTTCAGATTGGATGAAAGCGAATTTCGGTGCTCAGTACATTCGGTTCCTTTGTGGGCTGGAGTGGCCGAAATAAAACCGAGTGGGGACTGCACTTGGCATTTTCTGATTACCTGGCTCCGCCAATTTGACGTAGTTCTGTGTGGCAACTAAAGCCGGGCTTTTCGTACCCAACCCGAATCGAAATGGTGAACATAAAAAGGCTTTTATACGGCCGCTTTCGGTGAATATTTAAGGGGACACAATTAGGCAAATCCTCGACAGAAATTAACTTGACATTCGAGTCGAGAAAGTGGGGCTAGATGGATGTGAATGTCATACAGATATGTGGGGTCTGTCAATTGGTCCTACATTTCCGAGCACTTTTGTGACACACATCAATCAAAATGCCATTTAGTCCTGGCCAGCAGGCTTTATATAGGACAGAATGTAGGACCTCCGATTTCGCCGTGGGCACGACACGTGTTGCGTTTTAAAGTTAAGCGCCGCCCTTCCCCGTTTTTAAAGTGCTAAGCTTCTGTCGAACAACTATCAACAAGTTTGCTTTTTTTGTCTGTTTTATTATTTTTTGCGAGGTGGTTGGGGTAGTTAAGCCCCAAAGCTGAAGTGCGTCACGTGTCGCCGGATTTTCACTGATTTTCCCTTCCCTTGGCTAATGAAAACATCCTCGGCCAAAACAGAAACCAGAATAGGGCAGAACAAAAGGGAAAATGGGCGGCAGCCACTTTCAAGAATGGGCGTGGCTGGCAGACATCTATCAACACTTTAGAAACTTTAAATGAGTTTTCGAGCGACATAAACTTTGCCTGGTTGGGCCCCCAAAAGCCACACAGAAAAGAAGAGGAAAATTAATTACAGGTGTGAATAAAAATCTGAAAAGACACATTATGTATTAAAACTATTACAGAACTAGTAATAAGTAAATTCTTGGAAACAATAGCAATGTATAGGTATATTTTTAAGCTATACTAATGAAAAAATTAAGAAATGAAGATACTTTTTATAAAATATATTGTGCAACTGTATTTTCTTAAGTGAAAAATCTCTAGCTATAAGCCACAAAATCAATGGCAAAGACCAAGCTAAATGCTGGTCAAAAGTACTGAAATGGCTGGAAAAAATGAAATGGACCACGAGCCAGTGATTCTGGCTCAACAAATGCCAAACAACCCATGAAAAAGCAACAACGAACTGCGAAAAAGCAGTGACCAGCTAAAAAATATGATGCTATATATACGGTATTTACTTATTTAGAGGAGGTCCATTGCAGCTTAATCTATGCAAATCCACAAGAAATCTCATTTTGCGGATTTAAAGTTGATAAAAGTGTGTTGCAGCCAGTCCGTTTGATGGCGATGTTGGGCGGAACGACAAAAAACCGTCAACAAAAACAGGACAAGAAATGGTGGTGTAGTGTGTGTGGGTGGGTGCCGACACACAGATTCACACCATCACACCCACACTCATTTTATAGGATACAATACTCAACGCTTCGTGTAAATTTTCGTTCGCTGGGAACTCAATTCTTCTCGACAGGGCCCCATTTCCTTTATTTTATGCATTATTATGGAATATTTTATTTTTATTCCACTTTTATTTTCTCTCTCTTGTTTGTCATTGTTGAATTTTTTTTCTGCTTGGCTGTGGGGTACTAGAGTCACCCACTCAACACCCCCAACCATTTCAACCCCTTAGCGGGGTCATTAAAATTCACAATTCGCCAAGGGCAAGAAACTTCAGTGCGCCAGAATTCGTTGGCCTTATTTCAGATGCAGTCTTCGGGGCCACAATTAATTTTAATTTTTGGAAAACATTGCCGTCAGGTTGGATAACTGGAGAAAGTTCCCTAAAAGTGGTTTTTAAAGGTCTTGGTGAGTTGTAAGTCTGACGTTTTATATATTACGATGTTTATTTTTGATTTTTGTTTTAAAAATCAGAAATAATTATTCATTTTGAGGAATATTATTAAAATCACAAATTTAAAAATCATGATGATAATGGGTAGACTTCCCAGTAGCAGTACTATGGTATTTTTCATTTCTTTCTTTCCTTTTCGGACCTAAGTGTCTGATTTTTAATTTTAAATTTTAAATTTAAATTTATTTATTTGGTTTTTAGGAAATCCAAAAAAAAATTGTATATACATTTTTCAAGAAAGTAAAAGTCTTATATCTATGTTCCTACTTCTGAATTTATGGAAATATTGATATTTACATTCAGAGGATAAAAACCATTTCCTAGACTCCAAAAATTTTTATCTTCTGAAACTATAAATATTCCAAAAAAATGTTGCTTACAAATTTATGTTAATTGGCATTTCCATTTCACTGCTGCAGAAAAGCAATTGCATTTGTTAAATTTTAAAGGGACTGACATACTATATTTCTGAGTAGTAGTAGAGCCATATTTGCATGCTGTACCCAGCTTAAATTCCAGCCAGCCTGTAGTTGCATTTGAAGAGCTGTACGTTTGCCAATTTCCATTTCGGAGTCACTGAGTCCTTTGTACATTCTAAGCAGCCCGACACCTTGCAGCCAACTTGGTACACAATATTTTTGTGTGGATGCTCCCCATTTGCATATTGCATTCACCATACATAGGAGTCGGGACTTGTGCCATGAAAATTGGCAGCTTAATGCCCTCTTCGGTTCAATGACTCTATGCAGAATCAACTGGCATGTGAGAATGTGTGTAGAAAGTGCTTAATATGCTGCAAATTCCGCTGGCCGGCGGCTGCTTGCAGTTCGCAATTTTTAGCTAGACGGCTCCCACTGGAGTGCAAATATTTTTCAAGCTAGCAAAAATATTTGCCAATAAGCACACGCATACGCAGAGAAATGGGAAGGAGAAAGGAGGTGAAAGTGGCAAAGTTTAACCGCAAAATGTCCATAAAGTTCATGGCCATTGGCTCATCATCGAGGACACTCAGACACAAGGATCCAGGGCCATCAGTCAGTGACAGGACGAACAGCTGCTCCTTGTCTGCCAAGTTGTCCTTATGCAGTTTTGGCCAAGTTTGCTGCTCTCTTAGCCCCACATAAGTGCAAGGAATTTGGGGAATTTATGTTCGAGCCAAACTCTCGTTTAATTGAATTTTCACTTTGCCCCCTCCCGACACTTATTTGTTTGGCTATTTTTTGGGCGGGCTCGGGGTGGTTTTCATTTAATTGAAATTCATTTTGCAGTTGCCTTCTGGCGAACTCTGCTCGATATCGCCTATATTTTAATTGCTCTGTGGCCCAACGATTTCGATATGGTTAGGTTACAACTTTAAATGGCCACAAAAATGCAGACAAATGGTATGTTTTCGTTTAGGTCTTTCATCATTTCATTTTATTATTCATTTAATCCTTTATTGCTACAAACTGATGACAAATGCTTATCCCTTGGGCCGCAAAAAAGGAAATGTAGAAAGTAGATGGGAAAATTTTAAATCAATCAACAACACATTGAACACTTCACTTCACACTGATACGGGAATTATTTTATTGTTATTCAATAAAAAAACTGCCTGGGATTATTTAGATTTACATTTTTAAATAAATTGCTTTTGGGGACTTTTAAAAGGTTTACATTGTTGAAAGAGAAATAAAGTATTTCGATTGCTGAAGGCATAGCTTAGTGTTTCAAACTTAATTAAGCCTCCGAAAAGTGAACATTTTAAATGGAATCTAATGGGGAATAAATAAATAAAATTATTTTTTAGGGTACATTTAAAAGAACAAGTTTTATAACATGTATATATACCTGCTCGCACTTGCATCCTCTGGGGAATCTATCCAACTTGCGGAAAATGGCGGAAATACCATCGCAAAGCAATTGCCTTTGGGATTTATTTTATTTTATTTGGTTTTTGAGTTTCACAAAAATAAGCGAAATTGCCGCGCACTTGTTTGCATGCATGCATGAATAAATATTTTATTGCATACGAGCACTTGGGGGTCGTTGGTTCTTCGTACTTTTCGGATTGTATCAGGGAAAGCTCATAATAGGAAAGTTTTGTTTTTAGGATTATTATAGTTGGGGTCTGTTGGAAACTCGTATCAGGAAGCACAAGTTGTTGACAAACAGGATTATGGTACAATAAACTAAACTACTCCCAGCGATATGAAACGAAATGAGGACTTGTTAAAATCCCATAGTAATCCACGGCGATGACCCATATCGTAAAGAAAACAAAACTATATTTGTTTCACGCTGTGAAATTACCTCAAGTTCGTATAAAATTCTACTCTACTGGAATGGTGAATTTTTGCCTTTGTGCTGCCAAGTTTTGTGGCAAACTAAACCGCACAAAAATGGCAACTGCGGGGGTGTTGGCCAAAATGGCCCAGAACTTTTGAAGTTGATGCCCTTTTTTTGGCTGACATTTCCTTTTAGCCTTTAATGGAATCGTAAAGCTTCTGGTAACAAAATGTTTGTTTCACTCTTTTTTCTCTGTTGTTTTGGCAAAAGGAAAGCACTGGCTGCAAGTTCGCCCACTCCACGGTTTTTACTACATGCCCGATACACTGGGAAAATTGTCATTAATATTATTAAAAGCAAGTAATATTTAAGAGTTTGCTGAAAAGTCTAATAATTATTATACTGTTTGCAAATTTAAAATGGAACATTACATATTATTTTAAATATGTATTATTGAATCCCAGTCCATGCAAATATTTGGTTTGATTATAATCTATAATTAAAGGTACACATTAAAACACTTTTCAAGGGCAAAGCAATACTTATACCAAAATCATTGGATTAGTCAGAATCAGGTTCAGAATCATACAAAAAATGGATAGAAACTAATTTTCAAAGTTAAACAAATTTTAAGTTCGAAAGAAAATATTAAACAAAATTGGGAAACACAAGACGTTATCGTTATTAACAAAGAATATTATAAGGCAGATAAAGTTATCAAAATTTCCATTCCTTACAAATAAATATAACTATGTATTTTGGTATCTCAAATTCATAACAATATTTGGTAAAATATAAGATTCTTGTTATTGAAATTTAAAAATTGAATTTTTTAAAGATCGTTCTAGAATTAAATAAATGTGGTTGGATCATATGAAGCTTTACCGGCAGTTTAATCCAGAAATTTAATTTTACAAGGTAGATAAAGTTATGAAAATTGTCTTTCATTACAAACAAATATAACTATGTTTTTTGGTATCTCAAGTCCATTACAATACTTAGTAAAATATAAGTTTCTTGTCTTTGAAATGTAATTTTGAAAATGTTAAAACTTCGAACGAAATTAAAAAAATGTGGTTTCAACAAATAAAGTTCTTCTGGGATTTTGATCCAGAAAATGAATTTTACAAGGTATATGAAATATAACCATGTGTTTTGGTATCTCAAGTCTGTAACAATATTTGGTAAAGTATAAGTTTCTTTCTATTGCAATTTACATTTTGAATAGTTTAAAGTTCGTGCGATAATTAAAAAAAATGTGGTTAAAACATATATAGTTTTTCCGGGAATTCAATCCATAAATTGAACTCATTTGTATTTCGCTGAAGTGCACTCGTCTGGGCACACACACAGGCACTGGGAACGCACGGAGTGCTCCGATTACGACGTCAAGTCGCCTTTTCTGTTCGTTGCTCATACGCAGCGTTGTCGCAGGCGGATTTCTGCATTAATTAGAGCAGCGCGTTGTGGGGCAGCGGAACGAATCGAATCGCGAATGTGGAATCGCGTGCCCGGTTGCATGCAAGCGTGTCGAGTCGCCCGACTTGACTCCGCGTGGCAATTAAAACGCTGCAATCGAATATTCATTAAAACCCAATTTGCAGTGGAAGCACATCTGGTATTTTGGCATTATGGCAGCTCCATGGCTCCGTAGCTCCAGGGCCGAGCAGGTGGGCGCATCCGGCTTCCTTTGACAGCCGGCTTTGCCGTAAACGAATCTAAAATTCGCACAGCTGCTGGGAAAATGGCCAAAAAGCGCCAGGAGCCGAATGCAGAAAGTTTCGCAAAAAGCGAGAAACTTAAGCGGCAAAAATTGTATTCACAAAAACAAGACGCAGCTTAATTTGGACAGTTGGAAAGTTTTCGGGGGCATCACAAATCTGCTGGCATAATTATTATGAATTATGCAGCAAATAACTTGGCTCTCTGCTAATGGACTTGGCCCGCGGCCAGACATGACCCCACACTTCCTGTTTTGCACCGCTCCCCTGACGAAGGTAGTGCAACTAATTGACAAATGATGATAGAGTGTCTCGGACAGTCCTTAAAAAGGAGGTCCTACACGTACACTCGGGCGTACTTTGGGCCCCGCTTTATAGCACAATATTTTCTTAAGGGGAATTCCGTTCGCCTGGGACGCAGTTTTAAGGTCTGATAAAAGCTTTGTTTGTGCTGACGGAAACGGATGTTAACTGCCACACCGAATGGCCACTGACATGACGGCTCGAGGGTGGGTCCTTCCCATCCAGCAATCCTCTGAAGAGTGGGGAGTATTGTGAGTGTGGTCAGAAACAAGCCTGAGTAAATATTTGACCAAGGACCGCTTTTGCCCAGGGTATCAACTCTTCGCCAGCCAAGCGGCACTTCACTCACTTGATTTATGAACTGCCAAAATGCGTTTACCTGCTACTCACCCTCACCCGCCATGTTGACTTTAAAGCGTCAAATTAAAAATCCCATTAAATGTAATATTCAACAAGGGTTTGCCCCAAAATATCGACCCTTCTGGTCCACTGAATTATGCAGGACGTGGGTAGAGTCCCCCTGCCAAAACATAATTGCGGATATTTTAATCATCTCGCATATTTCGCAGCTGAAGTGTCACAATTTCCGAATATTTTCGTGCCTATCTGCTGTGCCAAAAATAAATGCGGTCCCCTCACCTAGCTAAGTATCCTATAAAATATTTCCGTCACCGACACCGCGCCATATCGGAAATTTGTGGCACGATTTATCAGGCATTTTATTTGGTTTTATGTTCGTATGGCAACATTGTTGAAAATTGAGCCATTTACTTTAAACTTTTGCCAGCGGGATTTTAGAGAGTGACAAATTGCTTGTTGTGAAGGGATCCTTTCACTCGCGGGATTTTTGATTTATAGATAGGATTTTTCCTTTAAAACTCGTTTAAGTTGGCATCGTGTAAATACAGAAATAGGGTTTTCTTCTGGCAATAAAACCTCTTTTTACAGTATCCTTTGCCATTCTTCTTTTCCATTAACAAAGGTAAGATATCTTTTTCTTTTCCTAATTTACGCGCTCAAATATTTCAGCCTGTAAATGAACTTTTTCGCATTTTTGCTTTCCCCACTTAATTGGCCAAATTTGTATGTACAAGTATAATTAAAAATTTCGTGTACCTGCTCCTTGTGTAAACTTGAAACCTTTGCGAAGGGACTAATAAATTGGCTCAATTTGAATCCCTTGGGTTAGTGGGTGAATATTTTTTCTCAGGGACTTCGATTCCCACAGGGAAAATGTAACAGTGCTGTCAGTTATAGTTTAAATGCACTGAAAGAAGTGTTCAGTGTTTAAAATATGATAGTATCTTACCCTTAACCTAACATTTTCTTCTTAGGTTGCATGGCTTAGTACACTTAATGTCTAAGATAATTTGACATGGCTACTTATTAGCTCAATTTATAAGCTCACCCGTTCCATCTGATGTTTGGATATGATGCGTTTTCTGCTAATCAGCTTACGTATTTAGCATATATTAGCATTTCCCATTAATTTACTATTATTCCTCGTGCGTGTGTGGGTTGTGCTGATATCTGAATCGCCATATAGAGCCCCTCCCCTGGTTTTCCCAAGGCCCCTGTGCGTGCCTGCCATTTAATTAACTGCACAGACAACATTTTCAATCTCTGCTCCACTCGACTCCACAAACGCAACCCGATTCCGATGTCATTTCGAGTGGGAATGGCAGTCCGAAATGCTGTTATAATAACGCAAACAAGCTGTTGGGCTTACAAAATCTAATCCCCAGTCCGTCTGTATGTCGGCGGCACTAAAAACTAATTGAAATTGCCATATTTCATGTATAATATACGAGAGAGCAAGGCATTATGGCATCTTCTGCCATAACATAAAATTTGATAATGCCATTTGGATTTTCACGGCATTAGCAGGGAAGTGCTGTCTCTTGATTTTGCTTATGGAACGAAAAATTTTTGGGGACAAAAATCATACAGACAGGTATTTAAGCATTGCACTGCCAAGTTCTTGGAAAAATCTGAAATTTGGCCATTAGCTCGGATGAAAACAGGGTCAGAATATGGAATGGTCCTGTTTATTTTCAAATGAAGAACATTATGAAATGGAATCGACTTGCATGTTATAGTATGTTTAGACTACACAGAGAAAACTATCTAAGAACATTGTTCTTGAATTAAGAACATTGTTCTTGAATTGAGAACATTTGTTCTTGAATTGAGAACATTGTTCTTGAATTGAGAACATTGTTCTTAAAAACCGTGTAAGTACATTTTGGTATCAATATAAGAACGAAATGGTGAGAAGAGAAAAGTTAAATTGAGTTTATTTAACAACTTTTTGATAAGTATACACTAAGAACTGAACTAATAGTTTATTTGTACATACTATGTTCTTAAATACCGCCAATTCAACTTGATTCGAGCAAAATAATACACTCAGAAAAAAAATCAAGTATTTCGAGCTTGAACCTAGTATTTTCGGTGTCAAAACTTCGCCAAGCATGGAAAATACAGAACGCGAGAACAAAATACTACTTTTGAGCACGAATTTTCAAGACCGAAAATACTAGATTTAAGAACCTTTCGGTCTTCAATCAGGTATGAATAATTCTAAAATCAAGTCATATTTGGACTAAAAAGAAGAACGATTTAATAATAAAGTAAGAAATTTGCAAGCATGATTTAAGGACGAATAATTCTTAAATCAATATACAAATATTATGAAACTAAAATGAGTTTTTATTTTATGCTAGTAAGAGAAATAAGTATTGGAAACTGAAACGAAATAAACGAGATATATATAAATAATATTAATATTTTAAGTTTACTTACGACTTGCCGCTCACGGGCATTAACTCTACCTAATTTATGCGCCTTATATACTGAGTACTTTCAGAATAAACAGTTGGGAATTATTAGAGTTGGCAGACATAAAAACTCCAAAATGTGCTCAATATGAGAATTTTTTGAGCACGAACGTTCTTAAATGTTAAGCATGCAATTTTTCTTAAATCAAGGCTGTTTGTACTTGTTTTTAGCACGGTGTTTTTCCCTGAGTGTACATTTTCAACTTAAAAATGTCGTTCTATTTTTAAGAACATTTTCAACTCAGATGAGAACGTCAGAATTTTCTCTGTGTACTTGCATAATTGTCGACTATCCCAACCTTAAAATATCTTCATCCTTTTATAAAATTGCCATATAAATCAATAAATATTCTGGAATATTCTGTTATATTTCCGAACCATCGTCAAACATAAACAATATTTGGCTCTTTTATACACAGGATTCCTATTGAGGAATATTCGTAGCGTTCTAGTTTTTCAAGCCTGTCAATGACCCTATAAAACCCACTTTCAAAAACGAAACGAAAATAAAATGTTCTTGGTATATTATAAAATATACGAGACAGAGTATTTGAAAGGGCCATTCGAAGATTTCGCGACTTTGGAAAGGATGATGCAGAGACAATAGATTAGAGTCCAATGGAAGATCCGTCAGCAGACAATATCAACGCGATAGGGATCGCAGGGATTGGGAGCTTTGCCTCGCCTTGGCATGGCGCAGATTGGAGGAGGTGGAACGGCCAGGAGCATTTTCTGCTTCCTATCATTGTCCTTGAGGCCATCATCACCGATCGGCCCACCCTTGGGTGGCCTGGGCCTCTTGTCCTTGCCCTCCTGCGGATTCCAGGGTCGGACCAGGGTGCCCTTGTTTTGCAGGTACTTGATCATGTTGATGCCCTTCTTCTTCGCCTCCACTGCATCCTTCTCCGCCTTCTTGGCTGCCTTGGCAGCTTCCTCGGCAGGTTTGAGGAACCTCTTGGGATAGCGCACTGGAATGGGTTCGGCTTTGACGCCTTTGGGCTTTCCGGCGGCAGTGCCAGGGAATCCCTTCCAGGCGCCTCCTCCGGGACCGCCGCCCATGCCCCCGGGACCTCCGCCAGGCCCTCCTGGACCGCCTCCAAAGGCACCCCCGGGTCCACCAAATCCTCTTTGTCTTCCTCCGCCAAAAACTCCACCACCGCCTCCTCCACCTGCTCCTCCAAAGCCTCCTGCGCCACCGGCACCGCCTCCGCCACCTCCCCAAGCGCCGGGGACTCGTGGTCTTCCACAGGGCATCGGATTGGGACCATGTGGTCCGCCGCCCATCATCCCAAAGACCCCGTCCTCAAAGACCACTTCACCCGGCCAGCCAAAGGATGTGCCCATGTAGCGATCGCCCACGGCGCAGTCGAAGGCTCTGTAGTAGGGAGGCACACGGATGGGATACGTGGGAGGAAGAGGCATCTGGTCCTTCTTGGAGGTCTGGGTGCCATGGTTCACCGTCTCCGGCGAGGGTGCCCGAGGCGGTTGCTCCGTTCCCGCCGGCGGAGTGACCTCGAAGTCGAACTCCATATCGCTTTCGCTGGTGTCGGTGAGCACCAGATGGTCGCCAGCTGGAGGAATGCAGTGACGTCGGCACTCTCTGTTCAAAGCCCTCTGTAGGTGCACCTTCTCGGTGGCATCCCGGCAGTGGCACATCATGAGGGTCTGGTGGCAGGTGCACTTGCGGAATCCCTTGTCCTTCAGCTTCCTCTTGATCTCCCGGAGAGCCACGGCCAGTTCACTCTTCACCACCCGGAAGGTGATCGGTTTCTGGCGCACTCCCAGTGTGCTAAGTGGTCTTAGGGTGATGAAGATCTCACCATTCTTCTTGCTGATATTCAAAACCGGTGAGGCCAGCTCCTTTTCCCGCTCCAAGGTCTCGGTATCCTTGCACTTGGCGAAGGCATTCTCCCGGGCAGGTTGCTCCAGGAAGAATTTCATCAGCTGCTTGATGGGCTTGCGGATGGCTCCGGGTCGCCAGCCCAGCTTCTTGGCCTCCCAGCTCTTGCTCCAGGCCCAGCCATGTCGTCGGGACACGAATCCCGATTGGTGGACGCACTGCTTGTGTCTGCTGGAGATCTGACCCTTGTTGTTGGGTGGAATATAGGGAGCCTTCTTGGGCGCCTGACCTTCGGCCTTCTTTTGCTCCGTCTTTTCCGCCTTGGGCTTCTCCGTCTTGGGCACTGCCCGATCGCAGTTCTCGTCCAGCTCGGACATCTTCTTGGTGTCCTTGATGTCGTACAGATCGCGCAGCTCGGAGAAGACCTTGGCCAGGTAGGGTCGACAGTCGTCGGAGCTCTTGTTGACCACGCAGTAGTCCTCCGACTCCTTGGGCTCCACCTTGGGGCACTTGGGTCCCACCTGGTCGCTCTTAAATATATCGGCGCACAGCTTCCGGATGCGACAGTGGGCACACATCTTGCCGAACTTGCAGGTGCAGCGGCATGGAGGACACTCCTCCTCCTCGGCGGCCTCCTTTTCCTTCTTGGCCTTGTCGCAGGGATCGGTGCAATAGTCATCCAAGGTGGCCGGACCCTTGCCCAGGTACTCGAGCAGAATCTGGTCCGCCGACAGCTTCTTCTCCTTGTGCCGCTCCTCCACCACGGGCATGGGTTTGATCCCACACTTCGGACAAGCGGCGAACTTAGGCAGCCAGGACATATTGGTGAGGCAGACTGGACAGAAGCGAATGGGCTTGATCTCCGGCTTGTGGCCATCGCAGTCGGCAATGGGCACCGGAATGAGGTTCTTCTCGCAAAAGTCCGGCTCCTGTTCCTGGACAGCGGGCATGTAGACGAAGCACGGCTTGTCCGGCTTTTCGGGGAGCTCAAGGAACGGCGGAGGTTCCGGTTGACACCAGCAGGGATTCATGCCAAAGTTGTTTGCCTCATCCGGATCTCGGCAAGGAGGCTTGGGTGGTGGCATCCCTGTCCTTTTGGTTATTGAATCAATCATCCGCTCGTACTCAATTGCCATTTTCTAGTGGGGAATGGTTAAAAATTATTATAGGTTATAATAGGTTACTAAAAAATCGAGTGAAATCCCACCTTAAGTTCACAGCAGGCTGGTATGCCTGATCCATTCTCCGTCATCATTTTGTATGGCTTTATTCCTCCCCCCTGACTGCGATATCGATCCAGGTCAAGTCTAAGGCGCTCATCGCCCTCCTCCTCCTCCAAGTCGTTTTGGCAGGGCTCGCAGGCACTGGGACACACCTGTGACTCGCCCATCACGAACATGATGTCCTGCGGATTGATGCTCCTGTCCACGTTGCGCTCTCCCGGGGCTTCAGGCTCCCTAAAATAGCAATTTGAAATAGGTTTCAATTAGGAGAATACAGGGCGTGATCTCATACTCCTTGATTTAAGTCCATTGACTTTAATTTTGAGAATAATGGACTGCGCTTCCATGATTTAATAAAAAAGTGTACTACAAATGGGCTTAAGACCATATAGACTGATATGTAGACTTAATACACTTACTCGGCAAGGCACATGACGACCAGCCGGCAGAGGAACTCCAGCTTTCCTGTCACCTGACCGCCTGACACCAGGTTGATCACATCCGAGTGAAGGATGTCGGTCATGTCCTTATCGATGCTATCGACCACGCTGGATGGAAAGGATGCCTGGCCAGAGCCAATCACCTTTTTGCTGTACACCACTGTGAAGGATATGCCACATTCGTTAACATTCTTCCTCATCTCCTTGGGTTCCTTCTGGAAGGTGAGTCCAGCATTTGCCTTGAAATCGCTGACGTTTATCTGACTCTTCGTGAGGATAAGTGGAGTCTTAAAGAAGTTGGTAGTGACTTCCAGCTTGGCAGGATTGGTCAACTCCGTATTGTTGGCCTCCAAGTGGGTGACAATACAATCGAATACGAAGATGGGCAAAGGCTCTTTCTTTGGCGGGGCTTTCTTCTCGGGCTTTTCGGTCTCCGACGGAGGCTCGACCACGGCTACCGACTTCTTCTTGGGCCCCATCTCGAGGACTTAGCTTCTTCTATCCCTTGAAATCTGCAATTTTTTACTGCCTGTCTGGGCTTTTCTTCGTTTTGCGGAACAAGCCTGTGTCATTCGCTTTCCGATTAAATTGAATTTTTTTACTTTGGATTTTTTGAAATACGTTTTTGAGGACTTACTACACTAAACTTTACAATAAAACTGAAATAGACAGGCAATACAGTGTTCTGAATATAAAATCAAACCCAACTCTGACCGGTTTCAAATGAAATATGGGCTCTAAACATTTTTGACAGTATCCAAGGCATGTTTCGTTTTTATAGGATTAAAATTAGTGGGGAAATTCCAGTTATATACGGCCAAACCAGAATTACTAATTCAAGCACCGATACGGCGAGCCCCCTTAAATTTAGAACTTTTTTAGGAGGAAACATAATTATAAAAAACTCAATTTGGTTTCGCAAAAACGAAGTTTTTATTTTATGCTGCATTTGATGAGTTAACCAAATACTTCTTTAACCATCAAGTTGAGGATTGCTTATCTTCTTGATGGATTATAATAAGTATTTAGCCCAAATGACCGCCATGTCCCAAGGAACCTCCAACTCCACCATGTCCAGATTGTCCACCACGACCAATTGATCCTCCATGACCACCGAGTCCAATTTGTCCTCCGTGTCCACCGTGTCCAATTTGTCCACCACCGTGTCCACCAACTTGGCCGGGAGTTGCCTGGACAGCAGCCAGGGCGATCAGAAGAAAGGCGCACAGAGCAAAGAACTTCATCTTGTTAATTTTCGATACATTTTGCGGGGCTGCAAGACCTTTTATACCCCAATTGGCAGCGATTCGCAGTTACCTGTTTTCCCGTTTTCGTGTTGTTCTTTTTGGGTCAAGAATTGCTAATTTATAGGTCATATATTTTAAGACGTAGGTGGTTCTTTGTGTAGCAATTAGAATCAGCTGATTTCATTAAATACCTGTCACTCTTGTTATTTGCATTTGTTTGTACAAAGATTAATATTGTTTGAAATCAATATTTAAATGTGATACGCAAATTGTGACGCATCAAGGCACCTTAAACAAAAAGTAGCATTCAATAGTATTGCGCGATTTATATTAAGCTTGCTTGATCTGACCATGTACCTCATTTTGCTCACAAAACATTTGACCTTAGCTTGGCAGACTTTATGATTGACTTTATTATCTAATTAGAATTCTCTAGATCTACGAGAACAAAGAATATAATTTGCATGCGACACAAGTTTCTGCTTCCGAATACATAAAACACATTAGGAGTGCTAAACTATCTAAGACCAAGCTTCTCTCACACCTTCATAACAGCTGTACTATATCCTTACTTAACATTGCGTCTTATCCTATTAACCTGGTTATCCTGAGATTTTGATTAAATTTTAGATTTAATTATAATTTTCCGTGTATTTCCGGTAATTAATGTAACAATGTATGTCGTTAGACTTAAGAAACAATGTTTCCAATTTTAAATCTGTACATCGATCATGACTAGCGCAGAATTTTATAAGTTTTACAACTTGTAGCGTTAGGAAGCCCAATACTTTTATTATAAATACAAAATATAAAGCATATTCTTAGGCTTGCGTTTGAACTTTTTTAAGTCTACTTTTCAAGATTTTTTGCAGTCCGGGTAAAGCAACTATATTGAAAAGAACGTGACAAATTATTTAGACTTTGACGAGCTTTGGGTAATCTCCGGCTGCGCATGGGAAATTATTTTATTTTCGGCTTATGTTGATACTGCAACTACCAGAAAAACTAAGTATCCATGTCTACCTGTGCGCTGTAGAAGGATATTGAAATCTATTAATACTAGATTTGATGGTACGACTTGTTTAATTGCAAGCTTATTAGCCTTTCTTTTGCAATAAAACAACTCAAATTGATCAAACAACTAAGATTATTTTTAAACAGGCTGAGACTTTAAGACTTTAAGCTACAGTGATATATTTTTTTGATAGATTATAAAGCATTCCTTGTTGGCATTGTTATAAAAAACTGTAAAAAAACAACAGGAAGGCACCCAGAGCAAAGATCTTTATATTTATATTTAAGTCCTTGGACACAATCTAATTTTTGCGAGCCCGTTTTGTTGTACAGTTTAGTTAGTCTAGACTCGTTTTTAGTTTACATATTAATAGATTTAATGTTAAACTTGTTGAGCTGCATAATTTTGATTGATCAACATATTATATTTGTTATAAGACAGGCAGTATTAAGTCTGATTCAGACAAAAAATCGCTTTGTGTGAATAATTTATATCACTTTCTTTATCATTAAAAGAAACCAAAAGAAACGGTAGAGTTGAAATCATCGACTCCCAGATAGCCGTTACTCTGCTGACCAATTTCAGAATAAATATGCCTTGGTTTGGTCAAAGATGGCGCAGGGAGGTGTTTTTAAAAATAATTTTCACAGTAGAGTTTGCTAAAAAGGTTTTTTATTTAAGATATTTAAAAATAAAACATTTCTTGTTTGTCCAGTTTACAAATTGGCTGTCTGTTTCGGTTCACCTTCTACATTATATTTGGATTTACCAGATATAATTATCCTGCAGTTTTTCCAAGGGTCTTGGATGAAATAGACTTTATCTCAGGAGTACTCTTTGCCTGGACGGCAGCCAGAGCGAGTAGAAGGAAGGCACACAGAGCAAAGATCTTCATATTGGAATCTTCTGATGCCATCTGATGTTTGCGAACCCCTTTTATAGCACAGTTGGTGTCTAGGCGAGACCCGTTTCTAATTAATATTTAATTAACTTTAATTTGAATATCTAACAAAACTTGGATTAGATCAGTTTTACTTACTCACAATACTGCTTTACTTTATTTAAACAGGTTGTATTACGTCCAGTTCGTACTCGGAATAAAAATCTTTGATTGCTGGTCTAGTATTTTGGTTTGCTCCCAAACAAAACGGGTTTATAATTCCACATTTCTTCTTCTAGAAAGCCATTTCTGAATAGTTTCAAACCTATTAAAATGGTGTTTTACAAGTAAAATAAAAAACGACGAAAAAGTTATAACATTTAATAAAAAATACATTTAGTGCTTTGATTTGGCTCGCATTTTGCGTATTATTTTCCGCGGTAGTCCCTTCCACACAGTTTTTGTGAACCGGTACGGATCGATGGCGTCTCGAGCGGTTCCAATTCGCAGTGGTGCTCCGGCCCTCTTGCCCCAAACCTTCGGATGCCTCCAAACGACGGGACTTCCATGCTGACCTCCGCCCCGGTATCCATAGATTCCATCTTCAAAGACGGTTTCTATATTGTCCCCAAAAGGTGTGCCCATGTAGCGATCTCCGGCTGCACAATCGTAGGCCCTCCAATAGGGACTATCGCGCACTGGGTATTCGGGAGCTATCTTTGGTGGCCCTTTCTTTCCAGTCTGGGTGCCATGGTTCACCACGTTTCGCAGGGCTCTTCTCTTCGGGTTTCTAGTCCCTGCCGGCGGGGTCACATCCAGATCGAACTCTAAATCGCTAACACTCGTATCGGTGAGCACCAGATGATCGGGACAGGGCTCTATTAATCGCTTCCGGCACTCTTTTTTCAGGGCCTTATTAAGGAGATACTTATCCAAGACATCGCGACAGGTGCACATCATTAACGACTGGTGACAGGTGCACTTTTCAAAGCCCAGATCCTTCAGAGCACGTTTTATCTGCCGCAGTGCCACTGCCATTTCGCTCTTTACGATCTTGAAAGTGATGGGATTCTGTTTCATGCCCAAAGTGGCCAGTGGGCGAAGGGTCACGAATATTTCACCATTTCGCTTGCAAATGTTGAGCACTGGGTGACCATATAGCTGCTGTTCCTCCTGCTCAGCTGTCACCTTGCGGCAAATGTTGCTATCTCTGTTGCGGAGCAGGAAATGACGCATCACATGGCCGGAGGATCTCAAGATGGCTCCAGGTCGCCAGCCATTTTTCCGGGCCTCGCAGCTCTTCGTCCAATTCCAACCATGTCGGCGGGACACCACACTAGTGGGTGGAAGGCACTCTTTGTGACCTGCCTTTGGAGGATGACTGACCCCGCCGGTGAACTTTTCTCCCTGGTACAGCGACTCCGTCAGCTCCTTGATGGAACGTCTTCCTTGGAGCGTGAACAGCGACTTGGCCTCGCAGCGCTCCTTAATAGCCGACAGCTTCTTTGAGTCGTGGAGGTGGTAGAGATGCTTCAGCTCGGTGAAGACCTTTGATAGGTAAGGGAGATCATCATCCTCGTGCTCAGTGATCAAGCAAAAGTCCTCACTGGAACGGGGTTCGGGCTTGCGAAACGGTGGTTCCGGTGGCTTCTCACCCTCAAAAATGTCCTCGCACATCTTGCGGATTCGACAGTGGGCACACATCTTTCCCACCGTGCAGGTGCAACGGCAAGGTGGACACTCATTCTCGATGAAATTCCGCCTTCGAACCGTCTCGCAGGTGGGCTCACAAAAGTCCTCGGCTCCTGGCGATGCCACCGGTCTCACCAGCTGCTCGGCCATGATATCATCCGCCGTGAAGCTTTCTTCCGGATGTCCTTGCAGGAAAGGAAGTGCTTTGGTGTAGCATTGAGGACATTGGGCAAACTTCGGCATCCAGGACATGGAGCACAAGCAGACAGGACAAAAGCGTATGGGTTTCACGCCATGTTCTAGATTAGACCTCATCGGAACTGGAATACTGCGTTCCTTGGGAGTGGGATCTGGAGTCTTTGGAGTGTGAACTGGAGTGGCCACTGTCGCCTCACTAGGAAGCTCTGTAGGCACCGAACTTGTGGGCAGTTCCATATGCTTAACCTTCCCTGCCACAGAATCGATGATATTGGAGTACTCCTGGGTGAGCTGCTTTAGCTTGGTGAAGGAGGGTTTCTCCCTGGGACAGGGATCATCTTTGGGGAAAGTTGCCCTTCGATTTTCCAAGCTCTTATAGCGCTGCAAATCAAGAAAAAGTCGATCATCTCCCTCCTGCGGCGGAAGTTCCGAACAAGGTTCGGATGGAACTTTCAGCAGAGGATCTGGATCGCCGAAGAGGAACATCACATCCTGGGGATTCATGGTCGGTCCCTGGCTGGCACAACTCTCTGGTCCACTCTTTTTTGTCTTCCTCGGCTTAATCAGAGACAATCTACTGGCGCGGGAAACGCTTTTCCTCAGTGGCTGATTCTCCGGAGGATACTCGCACTTCAGAGTCAAACGGATGAGAATGCTTATGGTGCCTACGACATTGGCTCGGCGGACCAGATCCAGTGTCTCCTCGTGCAGCAGATCGTTCATGGTGGAGCTGATCTTGTCGAGAAACTCCAGGGGGAAGACCATGGTGGCGGTGCCCAGGGTTGAACCCTGGTAAACGTAACCCATCGTCATTCCCTTCTCCTCCAGAATTTGACGCAGGGTCGATGGTTCCACTGCCAACTCCAACTCTCTGTTGGCCGCGAACTGGTTGACGTTGAGCCGACTGGAAGTCACCTTCACAGACTTTCCCGCAACCTTGGTCTCCACCAGAAGCTTCAATGGATCCTCAATTTGCACGTTAAAAATCTCCGAATGGGTGACGACCATGTCGAACAGAAACGTTACGTTTTCCCCCATTTCGCGATTGTAATCTTTAGATTTTTTTTTGAATTTTACAACTCTAGTCGAGTATTCTTATGGTAAATAACATTTATATAATATAGGTAATTACAAAAAAAAAATAAAATTGGGAACGCAAGTTGTGTGTGTGAGTGAGGTACACAAAAGTAATTGTGAATATTTGATAATATTATGGCACTAAATGCAAAGCCTTTTAAAAATAGCTCTCCAAATGTCCCAAAAAATATTGGTCTCGTTAAGCTGAATTAAGTTGTGATGATCATCTCGGGTTAGTTTATAAAAACGAAAATCAGGACTAACATGGGATAATATTTATTGTTAATAATATTACAGTTTGCGATTGGTGCGCATTTGGTGAACAATTTTTTTCGGAAGTGTCTTCCACACAGTTCGAGTGAACCTATAGGGATCGGTGGTATCGGGAGCAGTTCCAATTGGCATTGGTGCTCCAGTTCGCTTTCCCCAAACCCTGGAATCTCGTCTAACGGGGGCTCTTCCATGTTGACCTCCGCCTCCGTAGCCATAGATTCCGTCCTCAAAAACGGTTTCTATATTGTCTCCAAAGGCTGTGCCCATGTACCGATCGCCGGCTGCACAGTCGAAGGCCCTCCAAAAGGGACTATCGGGCACTGGGTACTTGGGTTCTATAGCTGGTATCCCCTTCTCAGTCTGGGTGCCATGATTCACCACGTTCCGAAGGGCTTTCTCTTTTGGTTTCCTCGCTGCCGCTGGCGGGTTCACATGGAGATTCAACTCCAAGTCGCTGACACTAGTATCGGTGAGCACCAAGTGTTCGGGACAGGGTTCCATGATGCGACGCTGGCACTCCCTTTTGAGGGCCTTATTCAGCTCGAACTTTTCCAGGGCATCGCGACAGGTGCACAGCATTAAGGATTTGTGGCAAGTGCACTTCCGGAAGCCCTGATCCTTTAGAGCTCGCTTGATCTGCCGCAGGGCAACCGCCAAGTCGCTCTTCACGATCCGAAAGGTGATGGGTTTTTGTTGCATGTCAAGGGTGGAAAGGGCACGAAGGGTGACGAAGATCACTCCATCCTTTTTGTAAATATTTAAGAGGGGCAGTCCTTCTCGCTCTCGCTCCTCCTGATTATCAGCAATCCTGCGCCACAGGCCACGCTCCTCCTTGGGCATCAGGAAGTAGCGCATCACCTGACCAGCTGCCCGAAGGATGGCTCCTGGTCTCCAGCCGTGCTTCCTGGCCTCCCTGGTTCGAGGCCAGTCCCAACCATGGCGACGGGGAACGGTGTGCTCCACCGGCAGGCAGCTCTTGTGACCCGCCGTCTGGCGATAGGCTCCGGGAATGTACGGATCCAAGAGATTATGGGACTGTCTTAAGGCTAGAGAGGATTTGGAGGGGCGATAGGGGAGTAGCGTCTGCGATTCGCAGCGCTTCTCGATCTCCAACAGTTTCCTGGTGTCGTGCAGGGAGTACAGATGCTTCATCTCGGATAAAACTCTGGTCAGATAGGGGCGATCATTGATCGGCTCTGGGATCACACAGAAATCCTCGTTTGAGCCAGGTTGGGGTATTACCAACTGGTTCTCATCCTCTGGCACCTTTTTCTCCTCAGCTTTGAAAATGTCCTCGCACATTTTGCGGATGCGACAATGGGCGCAAAAGGTGCCCAATGTGCAAGTACACCGGCATGGAGGGCACTCCACGTCGGATTCGGACTCAGAGTCCGGAACTGGTTGACCCAGCCCAGGTTTATTCTTCTTTTCCTTTATTTTCTTGACTCGCAATATAGGTACTTTGCATGATTTTAAGCAAAGCTCATCGAAATCTTCAGGTAGCTTTGGTTTGACTAGCAGCTCATCCAAGATCTCATCCGCAGTCATCTGCTTCTTGGGAAGTCCCTCCAGCACAGGACGTGGTTTGATGTTGCAACGGGGACAGGGTATATATTTGGGCAGCCAGGACATGGATTGCAGGCAAACAGGACAAAAGCGAATGGGTTTGATATCGTATTCAGTATCATCTCTCAGGGGAACGGGTATCCAACGCTCTTCGGGGATTTCCTTGTGATCCACTGGAGTAGGAGCATTCTTTTCCGAGGGTGGCTCTGTGGGCACCGCCGAACTGATAGGCACTTCCATTCTTTTCAGTTTATCGGTCACCAAGCCAATGATCTTTATGTAGTCATCTGTTAGCTTTTTTAGCTGACTAATAGAGGGCTTCTCCTCGAGACAGGGATCGTCATCTGGGAAGACTACGCGGCGATTATCCAAGCTTCTATAGCGCTGCAAGTCTAGATCCAGGCGGATATCACCCTCCTCTGAAGGATGTTCAGGACAAGGCTCCGAAGGGATCTTCAGCAGGGGATCGGGGTCGCCGACAATGAACATCACATCTTGGGGATTGAATGTGGGTCCCAGTCCTGTGCATACCACTTTCTCCTGCACCTTTTTCGGGATTACAACAGCTGAAGATTTCCTGGAACTCCGACGTGAGCTCGATCTGCGCGGCTCCTCCTTAATTATGTCCAAATCTGTGCACTTGATTATCAGAACTAAGAATACGGTCAAAGTGCCAACGCAGTCTTTTCGGCGCATCAAAAGTATGGTATCCTCGTAGTAGAGATCGTTCATCGTGGAACATATCTTGTCGATAAAGGTGTCCGGGAAGAGCATCACATTACTGCCCAGGGTTGATCCCTCGTAACGGGCGGCTATCTGCATTCCCTGTTCCTCAAGGGCCTTTCGCAGCACCGAAGGTCTGGTGGTGAACTCCGTCCTTCTGTTGTTCGCAAAGTCGCTGACATTGACCCGACTCGGTGTAAGCTTTATATTGAGGCCGGCAATCTTGACTTGCGCTTCGCATTTTTCGGGCTCCTTAACCGGTTTGTACAGATCGAGACTTTTCACCACAATATCGAAGAGGAAGTCGGTGTCTTCATCTCCTTGGCCACCCTCCATATTTAAGATAACAGTGCTTATAAAAACTACCTCAATTTTAGGTATAAAATTGTGTAAAGATGGAAATTCCGTGTGAATTTTATGAGTGATAAATTCACTCCGGTCTTGAGGGGTATGACATTAAGGCCAGGGCTATATTCTGTTAAGAAAGGAAAGAAACAATTGGGTGCTACTCAGCGATGCAAAGAACAATTATTCATTTTTATTATTTACCTAATAGTAAAGGATATATTAAATGTATTATGTATATTAAAATATTTAATATTATAAAATAATAGTTACCCACCATTTGATTTTTAAAAACTGTATTTTAATAAAAACTATTAATATTTTTGTTCAAATAAAACAAAACTCAAATAAAGCACAACTTCGTTCAGAAATAAAACCTTATTTAAAAGTCTTTTTTTTTAAACACATCAAAGTTGTAAAAACCCTAAAACCATTTTCTTCATTAAGTTATTTAAAATGATTAGACTGTTCTTAGATAGTACCACAACGTTTTATAGCCATTAGGTTGGCTGATCAACGTTAAATAAATGAATATGTTATACTTAAATTATTTTATAATTAAACAAAACCATCAAAATAGTTATTGCCCAAGGACCTCTGGGAGCAGCTGGTAGGCCACGGGGTGAACTCCAGTGACCTGCAGTCTGACCAACGACTCCTGAAGGAATTCGAACATGCCTCGGCCAGCGAAAAGCAGCCAAATGGGTTTCTAATTACCCCGACCACTCCCAGTCGCATTTTCGCCTGTTGACTGCCCCTCGTGGAAAATCCCGCTCTTATTTATCGCTACACCTTCCGTAAGCCGCTTAGCACGCGATGCCTGGGAAATCTCACACGCCCCCAGAGGCGGACTGCCATTTATCAAATCAGCTCACATGCTTATCTAAATTAAGTTCAATTTTAATTAAATTTCGCGCATTAGGTCGACGCATATCGGTTATCCCCGCTGGCCCAGTCCACCATCACACACCCAATCATCGCCGAAAACTAGTTTTTAAGAGCGAATTGTGCCAAACATTGGGGATTTTGTCGAAAAATGCTGAACCGCAAAATAGAAACGTTTTAGCGAGGGGACCGCCTGACTAACTAAGCCGATTTAATTGGATACAAATTGGTGCAGCCAAATGTTCAGTGGGTTCGAACATGGGCGGGGGTTCTCGAGGGGGTTGCTGTCCGCGCCAATAGCCAAACAATAACAAATTGGGACCCCTGGTCGGGCGAAATTCGGTCCAGTTTTTTTGGCCGAGTTTCTGCTGGCCAAGTGGCAGTCACTCGTGCATAAATTATACAACACCCGTGTATATTGAAGTTTACTCTAACTGAGAAAGAAGTCCATAGGTAGAGGAGGTCCATAGTATGGCTTAAACATATTTCCTTCTTTCTTTAGTTAGTTTCTTAGTTCAACATTTAGATATTTTCATTTTCACTTTTTTTTATTACTCACTTAAATATATTTATTAATTTATTATTCCTAGTTTCGAGTACATAGATTTACATATTTAGATTATACTATCTAGGTTTAAAAAAACATAAAAATACAAGCAACATTGTTTTCTTTATGAATGTATTCTTAGTTTTGAGTATACAGATTTGTATATTTAGATTATTCTATACAGTTTTTAGAAAAAAGAACGAAATTTATTTGTTCAAATGTTTTTTATACCATTTTATTTATTACTAGTTCATTTTAGGTAGATAGTTTCGAATACATAGCTTTATACAAAAGTTTTAAGCTATTCAGATTTCGAAAACCCATCCTGAAGTATTTTATTGTCTGGCAGTGTACAATTTTAAAGCAATTATAGTTTTCGGAACACAAATAACTACAATCATGTGGTTTTGGACAATAAACAGGTGGTTAATGTTATAAGATATATAATAATTGCCTTAGTAAGTACAACAAATATTTATAGACCTTCCCTTTTAATGAAGTCAAAGCGATTAGAGAGTTAAAATCATTGGAATGTATAACCCACAACTTCTTAAATAAGAGTTTTTAGTTGGATATTGCCAAACACATTTCCATTTGATGGCCACACACAATTCGGTCAGAGCTCGCACAAATATTGTCGAATACAAATCGAGCAGGGAGCACCAGGTAACAATTTCGTGTGGCTAAATTGGCTCCTCTGGTCGAAACGTGGCATTAATGACTTGTTAATTAGTTGGCCATTTTGTCGAGCAAAGCAATTGCAAAACAATTTCACCAGCAATTGTCATTGGCTGGTCCTGTCCTGTTGCAAAGCCTGAATTCCTTCGATTGCATAATTTATGTGCCGAATCGGTTTTGATGTACGACTCATATAACTAAAGCTGAACCATTTTGGCCACATTTATTTGCATATTTGTGCTGTTCTGTGGATGTCTTGCTGCAGTTTAATTGCTTTGCCAAATTAATGTCTGGCCTCAAAATAAATGCAAAGCACTTTGCCAGCTGGAAAAGGCCACCAATTAGAATGTCCGAATGTGAATATGTTGCTGCATGACCCAACCATCATGTGACTGGTTGAAATGGCACATATTATATAGGGTAAGTGGAGCTGAATAAATCTCCTTTCGGATCAACCATAAAACAAAAGATGTTTCTCTCGAGCAGCTGGCAAAACTAATTCGGATTCTGTGCTCCCACAACTAATTGGTTGGAGAGAGTGTTCTTGGTTTTTGGCTCTTGTTTCGGCTCGAATGAGCACTCTTGGTTTTCGCACGTTACGTATACGCCACAACTACCTAATGCCGGGCATGGAGGCCACCTAATGCTCTCCTCGTTGGCGGTTGCGGCTGCATCCAGCCCACTTGGCCCACTGACACTTGGCAGGAGCATTGCTGATGCGGCTGCCACTGCTCGGGATCCTGCTGGCAGACAAATGAGCGCTCCCATTAAACGCTTCTGAAATATGCTGGCGAATCATTCACAGCCGGAGATGGAGATGGAGCTTCCCAGGAAGCTGGGAAATCTGGGGAGTTCTCCAGGCCAATAAATCTGCGAGTTCCGCACACGGAGCACAGCTCGTTCTCCGGGGTCCAAAGTGTTAAATCGTATTTAATTCGAGGCATTTTGGTTATTCAATGCAGTGAGTGCAGGCAGAGTGTGGGTGCATTTACTCAAGTACTTACACATAGTGCATATATTCCCCTAAAGGAAAATCCTTTACTTAAATCTAAAAAGGTTCCCAAGAACATAAGCTTCATTTAAGTTCCTTCTGTTTAACAAAATTTAAGTTTACTTTTGACTTAGGCCTTTTATTCTTAAGTTTTGAGAAATCATCTAAAATAAGGACTTAATACCTTAGTCAAAGTTGTTGATTAAAGTTGGGGGAAAATATATCCTTGAATCTTAGTAGGAATAGATTTCCGGTTGTCAATTTATTTTTACCTGTTTGGTTGTTCGTTCTTATTGTTTAAAAATTATTATGTAGCCAGAGAAAAATTTCCCTAGAGCCTGCAATCAAGTCCCTGCTTACCGACTCCTTGAATATCCTGAAAGATGGCAAAGAAAGGCAAGAAAGGCAAGGCCAAGAAGGGCAAGAGCGTTTTCAAAGCGAGGGCTACAGTAGTGCCTGAAATACCCCCAGAACCGGTATTTGCCAAAAATGTGCCCTACTTCTCTTTCGATCTGATTATAACGCGACTGGAGGTCAAGGGCGTGGCCTTGGCAGATCCCAGGAAGCTATTGGTGAAGGTCAACTTTGGGGGCAAGGACCTTAGCCTCACGGCAAGTCGGACCAATGTGAGCGAGTTCAAACCGAGTGCCAGCATTGTTTTCCAGGCGGAGCCACCGATTCTCTCCCAGAAAGTCGAAGAAAATGGCATGAACTTTGAGGTGATATACGACGACCAATTGGTTGGCTTGGGCAAGATGAGTCTGCCCAAGAAATTAACTGAAAGGATAAAACTAGACATGAAAGCGTTCTCCTACACGAGCACATGTAACCTGGAGATGGCGGGAAAACCAGTAGGTGGTCTGGAGTTTCTTTGCAAGCTGTTTATCAGATGTGGTGATTATGCCAGGTGAGTATTTCCTTGTAAAATACTCAATAGCTAATCATAAACTTAATTAACCAGGGAGGGGGAAACTTGCCCCAATTTGGACAGGAATATAAGCCCAAAGGATATAGTATTCGTAGTCGGTAAATCTCAGGCGAATACCAGCTGTTGTGATCCTTGCCGAGATGTTTTGGCAATCGAGGCGAGAAAGGAGAAGGACTATAGTATTCAAGGAAATTCTAGTAAATAAGTGAAATAAACATTCATCAACTGGCAAGGGTAATTTTTATTAGTTATTTTCGAAATTTTTGAACCAATTTTAAAAAGTCGTAATGAAATAAGTCAACAAATATCTCCGTGATGGCAGACAGGGAGGAACTCTAAAACCCTTAATCAATTTAAGCAAATTGGGGTAATCAATAATATTTCAGACAAACTAACTCTTGGTCTGCACTTCTTTTTTAAATATACTTACGTAATACTAATCCAAACATGACCCAGCTCAAGTGCCCCTAAATCACATACTCCTAGTTCAATATTTTAACATGTATCAACCGAGCTTCCTCTCACATCCCCATAGGATTTCCTTCGCCCAACTCATGTTTTTCCTGGCCAAACAGCTTTAAAGTATCTGTTTGGCTTTAAAAATGAACTTGTAACTTGAAATCGTTATATTTTTTTGCTGCCAAGCTTCGCTTTGCTTGATTAGAATTCGACTTCAATTTGGGGTATTTTTCCGGCACTTGTAGATAAGCAAATATTTGGCCCGGGATCAGGTTGGATTTTTATTACACATTTTGCTCATTTTAATGTCCTGGCTGGCTTGAGTTGTTTGCCAGGTCCTTCCACCCCCTGCAATTCGAGGCACCATGTGTGTGTGTGAGCACATAAAGGAAAGTGAGTTCATCTATTTTTTATTTGCCCTCAGCCAGATGCTTCAATATCATTTATATACACGTTCTTGTAAATGGCTGTAACCCGTATTATGCCCTGGGAAATTTCAATATTGACTTCATCGCGTGTTTGCGTCCCTTTCCATTGTGCCGAGCTCTTAAGCCCAACGAAACTCGCAGTCAAGTAAATAATTGAATATTTATTCGATTTTCGAACTTCATTCTGCCTTTCAAACTGGGCTTCATTGTTGGGAAAACATTTTTTACAGCATCAAGTTAAATTACATCCGCTGTTTGACATAATATTGCATATTACGCCGACAATATGCGATAATAACATCAAGAAGGCGAGAATCAGAGGTTGGCTTCGGACTTTCAGCTGGCAACCGCAAGGCGGAAATTAAAACTTCACTCAAGAAGGAGGAAGTGTGTATTCTGCTGGTCTTATTAAGGTGGACCATTCAATTTAGAAAATAACATGGGGCTTACAATTTCTAGGCAATAAAATGAATAACACGGATTTTTACACTTGATTTTTCAAATCAGTTCTAGCTAAGTCCCTTAATGACAAAAAGCTGGGACCGAAAATCACTTAATCCTAATTTTTGAGATTTATTTTTAAGACTAGTTACTATTATTTATTCATATTTCTGTCAAAAATAATACATTTTTCCCGTCCGCAAAAAGTGTTAAAATTGCCAAACTAAAAAGAAAACAAATGTGTCTAAAAATTAGCCAAATATTTTTCTGTCCCTGCCAGAAAGAGAATTACTAAATAAAAAGCTTTTAAAAAACAGGTCGACTGCTCTGCCAATAGAATTTTAATGCTCTTTTGTTTGTGGCTAATGAATGCAAAAAAGTTGGGCAACACTGCATATGCGTGATTAAATTTAAAAGTATCTAATAGCCATTATAGTGTTTGGTGCTTTTTTTGTGAGTGACAAATGAAAATCAACTTTTTAGCAACTATATGAACATTTTAAATGTATATGTATTTCTTTTTTTTGGTATTACAGAATACCTAAAGCACTACAATTTAGCAAGCTAAAGCGCCACCCTAATTTTCCCAAACAGATGTGATGTTGGTTGAGTGCTCCTCTTTTCTGTTTGCCATTCAGTGCATCCTTAGAGCTATTCAGGCGGGCAAAACACCAGACAAATATACAGTTCTTGCGGTTCCGTGCATTGAATTGAATTCCTGCGCATTTTTTAATGAACTCGAAATTCCTGGCACATGCGAAATCAGCAAGGCCATCACTCTTTCCCCGCTACAGTCCCAAAAAAGTGAGACAATCATCAGTGACATGCCGATATATATTTGTGGGAAATTAAATTTGGGGAAAAAACTAGCACTTACCTGTGTGCAGCACTTTTTTGAGCTTCTTCCACTATAATAATTGAATCAAATCCTGTTGAAACTCTGCTCAACGTAATACGTTTCTGCAGTCTGGCAATAATAAATCCTTGCCCGAATTCGAAAGCAATCTTATTCGAATCCTGCTGGAAATGCAATTAACTGAAAGCCAAACACATGCCTCTGCTTATCAATATGCTTCAGTATTTATTTAAGTATTTCTCACTTTGCTTTAGTAGTTTTCTTTTTGAGTAAACTTAGTTGAGAGCTTTTCAGTTTATACAGAATACAGAAATTATGCTGTGGGAAGGGGGAATTGGATTGGGAAAGTGGAAAAATGGGTTGATGTCAACTTAGGGTTGTTGATCTAAGCATATACATACAGAGACATATACAGATATACACAGAAACATTTACAGCTAAATCTTTAATCGGGGGACTCTCGGCTACAATGAGAAACGCACACACATTTAACTAGTAGTTACTGATATTGTTTTAATGCATAGTTTATTTATCCATTTTCTAGGCGTATTAGACAGCAACAATGAACTATAATTTTCCACTACGGATTTGCTTGACTTACGCTGTTTGAGATTCAATAATTTACAAGTTAATTGCCTCTATGCGGATTATGTAGTTCATGTTTAGACTATTAAATGCTTTCAGCATAATTGTTGAAATGTGGCTAATGATCCACTGACCACTTCGATTCGCTATTCATTCATGTATTTGTTTACGTTCTTTTAATTGTATTTAATTAATTTAATTTAATTTAGGGTACTTAAGGCTAGACAAACGTTTAAGTTTCACTTAGCGCTTTCAAGGGTTCCTTAGTAAATTCGAAAGTGGGAGAGCAAGAGGTACAAAAGAGCCTTACATACAGTGTGTTGTCGATACATGATTCATGACTTTGCCATTTGGCTTACGACTAAGAACTTGCTAGTTTCTGTTTCCGTTTCCGCTTGATCTTCTTCTGGTCGCTTATGTGATAATACAATATAGATAAATATCTAAAGGGGTGCTTACTTTCACCCCCTTTCTTATTTTTCCGCCGTTTATTTACATAATTTGATTCCGAGATTACTCGACCTTACTCACTAGCTTTTTATTGGGTACAGTTTACACAACGCAATCACCTTAAGGTACAAAATAGTAAAGTAAAGGTACAGAATTCCCATGGCAGAGTGTGTATGGTGTCTGAGTGTGCGTGATATGTGGCTGATGTTTAGTAATTAATAATTCAGAACTTTTCTGATATGTTCGAGAGTCGCTAAACTGCGGTTCGCAGCGCCACCGCCCAAAGGGGGTGGTTCGGTTTTCCCGCCTTTCCGCCCGCCAGTTTCCACACAGCTCGACATAAAACTGCAGTTGTGCCCGACATTTGATGCGAAAATGCAGCTCAGCCGGGGTCCCCGAGGACGGGATATGGCCACTAATGCTCCGGCATTCCGACCCACCGACCCGCCGATCCACCGACCCACTCCCCTTTAAACTCGACGCAGCTCAGGGCGGCTCAGTGCAGCTCAGTTGAGGGAATGTGTCAACTTCTGTGTCAATTGTATGGCCATTAAACTATGACGCAGCATCAGCACTGCCATCCGGCTCAGCACTCGAAAAAATATCCAACTTTATCACAAAACAAATTTTTATCAAGAACTTTTGTAGCTAATTTTAAAGAGTTATTCTCAATGTTCCGTAAAGAATTCTGTTCTAAATTTCTAGGGAGTCACGGATTATATATAGACAATTAAAGGTTCAAAAAATTAATACATTCTAACAGTATAAAAACAAAACAAAATAATTTTTATCTTTTACCAAATAATGCGAGATATTTTTGACGTAATTTGAAGAAGTTATTCTCAACGTTCCGTAAAGAATTCTGTTCAAAATCCCTAGGGATTCAGAGAACCAGCATAATCCGAAAACCCTTTCGAAATCTACAACCAATTTATCAACCTTGTAGGAATTATTTAAAACAAGAAAGGAAGTTAGCTTCGGCAAGCCGAAGCTTATATACCCTTGCAGCTATAATTATTAAATTTAAAAACACAAAAAATGATATTCCCAATAGTATAAGATAATATGTCAAAAAACACCGAAGCTATAATTTGTTTCATATTATTTTCCTACCAATTTTCCGATCGTTCCTATGGCAGCTATATGATATAGTCGTCCGATTTTGATAAAATTAAATTCGAAACTCAGAACTAATTAAAAAATGTTATTTCCAAGCGTAGGAGGTTATATGTTAAAAAACACCGAAGCTATAATTTGTTTCATATTATTTTCCTACCAATTTTGCGATCGTTCCTATGGCAGCTATATGACATAGTCGTCCGATTTTGATAAAATTTAATTCGAAATTCAGAACTAATTAAAAAATGTTATTTCCAAGCGTTGGAGGTTATATGTTGAAAAACACCGAAGCTAAAATTTTTTTCATATTATTTTTCCACAAATTTTCCGATCGTTCCTATGGCAGCTATATGATATAGTCGTCCGATTTCGATAAAATTTAATTCAAAATTCAAAATTATTTAAAAATTGTTATTTCCAAGCTTAGGAGTTTATATGCTAAAAAACACCAAAGATATAATTTTTTTTCATTTTTTTGTCCGATTATTCCTATGGGAGCTATAAGATATAGTTGTCTGATCCGGCTGGTTCCGACTTATATACTACCTGCAAAAGATATAAGACTTTTGGGAAAGTTTCAGCCCGATAGCTTTAAAACTGAGAGACTAGTTTGCGTAGAAACGGACGGACAGACGGACAGACGGACAGACGGACAGACGGACATGGCTAGATCGACTCGTCTAGTCATGCTGATCAAGAATATATATACTTTATGGGGTCGGAAACGTCTCCTTCACTGCGTTGCAAACTTCTGACTGAAATCAATATACCCTCTGCAAGGGTATAAAAATAAATGTAACTAAGAACCCTTATTTTAATAATATTATATTAAAAAAAAATATTTAAATTTCATTCAGTTAACAAAAAAATTACTTTTACTTTTGGAGAGTTGTAATATAAAAAATAATAATTTTTAAAATTTAACATGATTTCTAATTTTTTAAGAGCTAAAAAAATTTTAAAGTTATTTTATCACTCCTCAATTTATTGCTCTTTTAGGTAAGTTACCATTTTTTTGAGTGTTCTGATTTCATATTCGAATATGTCAGGCATTTTTAGACATTTGGCAATTTCACGTTATCTCTGCAGCGCCATAAGGCCAAGTTTTATTTCCACCAAAAAAATGCTGTCACCAGTCAATGGTGGATTCTTCCGGAGTGAGAGTACGAAGCTGCCCAAGTCTCTATAGTTTCAGCTCTTAATGCTGCTAAGCCAGCTGTCAGTTGCAATGGAAGCGAAGATCCAAGTGACTGCAATTCACTTTGCTGACCAGGAAGAAAAGGACAAAGGCGGAGGCTAAGGGTTCAGAGCATGGCAAGGAGGTCGATTAGATAATTTGATGATGCCACTCCTGGTCAGGACACTTATCCTCATGGCAATTTTCGAATGCCTCGCCGAACTGCAAAGTGAGTTCTTGAAACATTGGAATTTATGGCTCAAGAGCTGTTATGAAATAACTTTCAATGGTCTATCTGCGGTTACTTAAATACCAAAAAACATGGGTTTTTCTTTGATTTTCACAGTTTATTCATGCGAACGCTGAAAACCATTTGTAGAGTGACCCGCTACCAGTTTTTCCCACAAAACCTATGTACATACGCTTGAATTTATTTAAGCATGCAAACAAAAGTGTTGAAAATAGCTGCAAGTACACATGGATGGATGGATAAATGGATGGCTGGATAAATGGATGGAGTGATGGGTGGATGGCCTGATGGATGGGCGGGTTGGCAGCTGGTGGGCGTGTCGGTCTGAAAATCGCAGCATGTTTCACGGCAATCACTCCAGAGCATTGTTTGCACTGCTCCGCTTTTATTTTCGCTGCAACAACGGAATCGCGAGAAAAAAAAATAAAGAAAAATAATGCAGAGAAACTCAAAACAGAAAAAAGAACAGGGCGGCACAAATATTAAGCAAACAAAAGGCGAGCGCTAAAGAGGGCGGGAAGAAAAGCCTTTCAGCTTTTCACTTTTCATTGCGTGCCATCGTAAAATGAAAAGTAGTGCGAAATATTTGAGCGGAATCTATGTCAGCAGTTCGTCGCTGACGCAGCTCATAAAAAGCGCGGGGCCGCGTAATTCTTATGTCCGGAAAACTGGTCGAACTACAGTCGAGTGCCGCGTTTTCCCCAAAAAAAAAAAAAAAAGAAAGGAAAAGCACCGAGTACTTCGTTTGCACTTTTGGCCACTTCTCTGTTGCAACGACTTGATCTAATTAGGCAGCAGAATTGAGAGGAAAACGGACCGATGAAAGCTTCAAGGAAAACTTTTCGATAATGATTATTGATTCAGGGACAGCCATTGTTGGGTCGAGCTCATAAAGTTTTCTTTATAATTTCTCTCGGAAAGAGATCGTTATATGATTATGATTATTATTGTGAAAACTTGATTGACTTATTTGTGCTGAGTCTTTCTAATTAATCTCTTATTTCTTTGGTTTTAAAGATTTAAAAGGGAAAGTTAAAATTTAATTTATTTTAAATATTTAATTCTGTAGTAGATTAGCAGTACATACAACACTTACATTAATATTAAAAATTCTATCCTTACACAATCCCTTTAAATAAATCATCACTTTTTGATGACATTTTAGGTGACTAAAAGTATGCAACGTTCAATTTTCAATGAATTCCTTCAGAATGTTGACTCCCCTTTATTCACTGCTTACACTTTAGACACCTAAAAATTAAATTAAGGAAATATTTAAAAACCCTAGCGATTTTTGTAACACCCCAATAACATTTATTTCAGAAGGTCTGAATCCTTTAAAATAAATCAATACTTTTAAGTGCTATTTTAAGTGACTAAAAGTATGCAACAAGAATGTTCAATGAATTATTTTAGAAAGCTGACTCCCCTTTATTCACTGCATACACTTTTGACACCTAAAAATTAAATTAAGCAGATATTAAAAACCTTAGCGATTTTTGTAACACCCCCAATAAAATTTGGAAATGTACCGAACTTATAACAGCTTTATTATACCTCTTATTTTTAACTGTACCGCATATATTGTTCGCCATCAACCTTGTGGCTTCCTTAGGGACAAACAAAGTGGTATGTCCGCATCATCACGAAAAAGAAATGAACTCTGATATATTTGAGCAGCAACAAGCTGCCATCAAATAAAGATTTCCCGCTGACCGAGGTCGGCTTGATTAATGGGCGATACTTTCGGTGGCAAGCAGCCACAGGAAAAGTCAAGAAAGGCGGCTTGATTTATATCTAACTGAGCCGTAGACTGATGGCCACTCCGCTGACCAGCAGCAGGAGGCCTTCAATTTGCCGGACAAAAGTCAAGCGGACTTGGCACCTAAGCCCAGGGCTAATGAAAACGAAAATGAGAGTCAACGTTAAACGCTTTTAAAAATCTTGGCAGCTTAATGGCCAATTAGCGAAACAAAGGGACATCTGCCGGCAGCGGGAGAAGGATGAGGGGCAGGACTGGGCAGGAGAAGAGCCCGGAGGCCTAGATTTCAATAAAGTGGATTCCCAAGACACTCAGTTCGCCGACTAATGGAGAAGAATGGGGCTGCTCCTGAGCCGCATAAATTACAATTAAGTGTAATTAATCATTGCTGAGTGGCCCGCCGGCATCGACATCATCGTCGGAGTATCTGGGCCAATTGAGGAGGCAAACAGCCAGATGCGGACCTGCCGCCATTTGTTTGGTCGTTCCCTTATCCCCACTTGAAAAGCATTCCTGGAGCAGGACACTCGGGTGATTGGTTAGCCGCACGGCCACTTGGCAACACTGGGAACAGGAGCAGCTGCAACACCAAAGGCGAAGGAAGTAGCAAGGACAACAGCAACAGGAGAATCAGTCCCTGAGCAGGTGACTTACGCTTAACACCTTGGTGATCCCACATATTCCCCTTTTAATTCCAAGATAGAGGCGCCAATACCTCAAGATTAACGAGAAACTAATTAATTCTCAAGAAATCACATTTCATTTGAATGTTAGATTAGTTGGAAATTAAACAAAATGCTTAAAATAAAGTCAAACTAATGTTCAATAAAACTCCCAAGAAAAATATATATCATTAAAAATTACATTTTCATCTCAGATTATATATAACTTCAGTTCCTTGCTTTGTATTTACCCACGGTTTATTTATAAAAAAATATTAAATCCAAGAAATGGGCGTCCATACCTATAGATTTATCAGGCAGAAAATGAATTCTTTAGAATTCAATTTTTTTAACTACCTCATGGGTTTGTCGAATTGGATGTGTATTTAAATAAACCAATTCAACCAATGCCTAATTGAATTCCACAGAAAAATAGATTTCACTAAAAATATTAAATTTTCACTTTAGGTGAAACGTAACTTAAATACTTTTAGCTTGTGATTTGATGTTTGCTAAACAGAAACACCATTTTATTACCCATGATTTATTTATCAATATTTATTTGGCTGGCTACATAGTTGCTATGTAAATTTTTAAATAATGAATAAATATTTGAATAAATAAAGAGAACAGTTTACAATTTAACAAACACAAGCCCCTTCCCAACCATTTTACATCGTGTGTACAAACACTTTGTTTGCAAACAAAAATGGTGAAAATTCAAAGGAACCCGAGTTCATTTTAATTTTCCAATAACTAATGCATAAATCTAACTAATTAAAAGAGGGAACCATGGTTTGCTGAACTAATTTGTCTGGAAAATTTCGGATTAGAGGTATAATATATAGCAATTAAATGACTTTTTGCTATTGGTTTGTATTTTGTTTAACTAGTTTTAGGGAGAAGAATCAGCATTTAACTTGTTCAGGGATAATATGAAAAAGTATTATTAAATATGAAAGGTTGACCTTACTTTTTGCTGGTAACGTTTTAGAAATTTGCGCTTATGTACTCTGAATTTTTTGAAGTAATAAAGTTTTTATTGCTTGTGGTCTTTAATTCTATAAAGCTGGACCAACTAAAAGTTAATTTCCCAACAAACCATTATTGTCATGCTATTACTCACGGCCACTGGCCAGCCCGTGGGTTAAGGGAAATGTGAAGAGGAAATTAAAAATTGAGATTTAGGCAAATTGGCAACGGCAAACAGTTTAATAAATAATATTAAGTGTTTAGGGACAGGCCAACCAGGCACAACATAGAGTTCACCGCAAACTATTTTCGTCCGGGGCTCATTTGCGGACGCTCGGCCGCTGGAGTGTTAAGGGAACCAGGGGCCACGAGGAAATGGCCCATGTCTGCCTCTCGGGCCAGGTCGCATGTCCTGTCCTGCACTAGTTGGCCAAGGCAAAAGGCAAATCAATGAATGGAATGGAGGAGGATGGAAAGGCGGGTGGAAAAGCGGGCGGAAAAGTGGAAAAGCGGACGCAGAGAGCGAGTGTGCTCCATCAGCGGCCCGTTCAGTTGGAAAACTTATTGCGCCAGAAGTAATTCTATAAAGAAAGCTGTCAGCCTCTCTTTCGCTCCGCTCTATACCCATCTTTTTCTGGCTTCCCTGACCTGGGAATTTGCCTATTCAATGTGAGTATTTCAGTTTTCAGCTGCTAAACGGAACTTGCGCTATTTCAGGTCCTCGAAAAATCCTTTCGCGTGTGGGGTTCGGTCTCTCTCTTTATATATATATATATATATAAATCGCCATATATCGGGAATCGATTTTCGGGCATCCTGCGGCTATTTGCGGTCTCGACCAGCGAGTTGAAGAGCCATTAACGATTCCGATGAGTGGGGCATATTCGATTACCAGCATCGAAAAGGGTTCCCCGGGAGGAGGAATTGTTTTTTGGGGCCAGTTGAATGTTTTAAAAATAAGCTTAATTTGATTAGTTGGGTTCAGTCGCTCACAGGCAGTCGAAAAGAGAAGGTTGTGCGGGACATATAGGGTATGACAGGTCAAAAGAGAGAGAGGACCAATATCACCCAGAGACAAAGGACACTTCTCAGTGGGCATTGTCAGGAGCAGAGAGAAGAAGTTCCCAAAATTGATTTTACGTTCAACAGTTTTATTTGCCAACATAATTTAATAATAAACTTTGGCACTTTTAGCCCTGGCCAAAAGGGGGAAAATTCCAGCCATGGAGCAGCTGAAGGGCTCTGGGCGGCTCAGTGGAGCTTGAAATTTATGTTCACGCCTGCATTGTTGCCCCGCAGCTCTAGCAGGACACTTTCCCTGATCCTGGCCCCTCGGGCGGCAGCTGTCAGGAGCATGGCACACGGTTAACCGATGGACAGAGCTTGGCTTCGCTACGGTTTGGTATGCTACGGTCTGGTTCTGGCCTGGTTTTTAGTTTGGGCCCAGTACGATTCCGGCTTTAATTGGAAAATCAGGCTGCGTCGGTGGGGAAGAAACAATATTTCACCAAATAAATTTCGTTTGAAGTGCTCGTTGTGTTATTGTTCAATTTGCGGCCAGCTCTGGTCCAGCCAGTTGCGGTCTTTGTCCAAATATTTGTCAATTAATTAAATGCCAAAAAAAGGAGGTTTGGCCTCGTGGTCGGTCGGTCTAAAAATCCCAATAAATCATTTGTGAAATGTAGCGCCCCTTGAACACCTCGTTGCGCCGTAATCAAGTAGTATTCATATGTTGTTGAATTTTTTCATTCCAAGAATTTAATTAGATTTTCTCACTCGTTATGGTTGCCTTGTTATTTTTATGATTGAATAAAATTTATGTTGCGGAATGCACGGCTAATTGCTGTGTGCGGAATTAAATGCTTAAATTAAAAAGTTATGTCTCTTAGCCTCTTCTCCATTTAAGCGCGAGGAGAATGTTGCCATTTTAAATGTTTCAATAAATGGTTGGTAAAGATTAATTATTTTATAATAAAAGTGGTTAACCTCATCTCTATTCAAGCAGAATGGTAATATCAGTTTTCAAATAACAAACATTTTAAATATTTAATAGTTATGAAAAGTGATTTAAAATGTGGTTATAAAGATGTAAAGTTCTTGATTAGATTTTAAATAAATTCCCCTACGAAAATTCTTTTAGATTTAAAAAAAACCTTTTATGCTTGCATTGTTTTGTTTTTATACTAAGTCAAAGAAAACACATATTCTTGTTTTAAAGAATGTTTTTTCTTGGAATTTCTCTTGGTACCTTTACAATTTACTACGAACACCTAGCTCATCTTAGCCAGGCTGGAAATTCCTTGAGTTCCCGGACCAATTAACACCGTGTGCTTGACATTCCCGCCTTTTAGTTCACCTATTCTTCGTCAGCTTAAAAGAAGGAATTCTTAAAGCCTCATCAAATATGCGGGTTGCCAGGCAGAATCTGCAGGCCCCGGGGAAAATCGGGGAGAACGCCCGCCCAGCAGACCGCCAACGATGCCGGCGATGAAGAAGTAATTCAATTTGGGCTTAAAATTGCAAACTGCAGAAGGAGCAGGCTGAAGGCGGAGGCTGAGGCTGAGGGGGCGTGGCATGTCAAGGCGACAGGACCTTGATAAAAGGTGTAGGCTGCTGCAGTTCGCCTGCGGACTCAGGGGCTTCCTTCTTAATTAAAATGCATCGCTTGTGAGGGTCGGGATATAAAATCGATTGAGTGCAGCTTAAATCGCCCGATACTTGTCGGCAGGGATCAGGCGAATGGGGATCAGGATAAGCGGTGGCAGTGGCAGTGGCGTCCCGGAGAGGATTAAACAACTGTCATTGTAAGTGGCGCTGCGAAATGGTCCCAATTCACTCGATACTCCCGGACAGCCATCATTTATTCAGAAACTTTTGGCTTAAATTGAATTTGCCCTCCGATTAAATTACCGCAGCTGGCATTAAGCCCTGAGCCGAGTGCATTACGAAATGATTTCGAGGCAACTCTTTTGCATTTGGGGCACATAATTTTAATTGCATGCTGCGGCAGGTGGACCCGTGCAGGGAGGGAAATCTATCTAAACTTTGCCTGCATTTGTTATTGTTGCCGGGCTTGGGAAAACTTTGTCTGTGCCAGAAGTTTTCCGCCCTCCTCGTTTTTTTCTGTCCACCCACGATGACAAAAAGACGCTCGGAAAAGGGGGAAAAACTTTGTGCGGGCGGCGGCAAGAAGTGGAAAATCAAATGAAAGTTCCTGGCCAACGACTTAGAGGCAGCTTAAAGCACTTTAAGTTGCCAAATGTCAAGGATTGCGTATATGCAGTGGAGGCTAAATGTCAAGTTCATTGCAGCATCGAACTGGATTTGTGGCCAAAACAGGCTGGGAGTGCTTATGAATGCCTAAAGTGATTTATATAATATTCAATTTAATTAAATTTAGCTGTTTAATTTATTATAATAGGTTTTTGATTATTTTAAAAATTCAGAAATAAATATTTGAACAAAGTGCTTAAATTATTTTAACGTGGAAATATTTACAAGCTTATTTAAATGTTTTGAAAATTATACAAAAGGCCTCTAAACAAATGTGTAATCTCAATTTATTTTAATTAAACATCCATCAGTTTGACTGAATAATTTATTTCAATAAATTAAAGCGAAAAATATTCGAAGCAAAAATTTACTTCCCCCAACCCATATGTGCGCAATTTTCCGTATTTATCGAAATGTTTTCGCTAATTTGCCTAGGCAAAAATTCCAGGGAGTAGGCAAACGAAAGAAATTGTGATTAAAATTGTGTTTTTATGATCCATTGGGGCGTGACTGGGGCTGCTGTCGGTATTAAATGTAGGCCTACCCCGGTTCTAACGTATAAATTAGCGCGCCAGGCGATGTTGGTAATAAAACGTTTTCGCGGGCGTACGTTGCGTATACGCAATGTGGCGAAGGAATGCCAGCTCAGCCGAAAAGTAGGCTACAAAATGACACGCGCCAGGAAAAGATTTAGATTGCGATGGCTGAGAAAATGTATGAAGAAAAAGGAAAGAAATTCAAGGGAAAACTGCGTCTAAGCTGAGAATGCGGGAATTTGTGGAAAGTCGTAAAGCAAAATAAACACTGGCAGGCGTAAAAGTTATAAAAATGCCAAAATATAGCCAAAGTTAAGCCAGGCGAAAAGCATAAGGTAGCTGCGAAAACTTTTTGGTGGCCAACTGTTGATAGTTGGCAGGACTTAGAGGGCGTGGCAGGTAAAAGCCAACTCTCACAACCACCGAAAAAATATGAGTAACGCTGCCAGCGAAGCAGGAAAATTCGTTTTAGCCGTCTATCCAGCCATTCAGCCAGCCAGCCATCCGTCCATCCATCCATCAATCAATCAATCTATCAGGGAGTGAGAGGGCCCAAACCAGTCAACATCAATGGGCCTTTCGTAATGGGAAGCGACCGCTTTGAGCTCCCCTTGGCAATCGACATGCAATTTATGCGAAATGTTGACATTCATCGCTTGACTTTTTCGGCTCGAGATTCGAGTTTAACACTCGGCAAATGGGGAAATCCAAACAGATGTACAAACAGATTTTAAAGCGGGGCTTAAAGGATTGCCAATTGAATTTGTATGGCATACATTATGCACACAAGGGATTAGACAGATGGCTGTGCCTAAAAGATGGCAGCCAAAGTAATGATTTTAAGGGCAGAAGGCGGGCTGGAAATCTAACAAGAGTGAGGAAAACAAAATCAACATACATTTGTGGCCATTGAATTGGGTAACCCAAGCCAGAAGTCAAGCCATTTTCCCCCAATTTCGAATTAAAAGCTTTACTTGCGCACTCGATTGCGGGCAAATATTTGCTTAATGCTCATTTGTGTTATTTTTAAATTGAACGCGTTTTTCCTGGCTGTTTGCACAAAAAATTTAATTGTTTGTTGCTGTTATTGACATGAATTTGTATTTTCTCTGCATGCGGTTTTTTCTCCTTTTAATTGAATTGCGAAAGCAATTACGGGAAATCTGTTTATTTAAGCAGCAAATAGACAACAAAAGAAGTGGAGTTTTTCAAGCGACTGGGGGAATTTCTTCTGCAGAGTGGTGTAGTGAGTTTTTTGTGCAGCGATTATGCTAATGAAAGGGCATGTTCAGCTTGGCTTGGTTTACTGAAGGATCCTTTTTCCCAGAATCTCCAGCCAGACAACTCATCTTTTTCATGCTGGTCACGTAGGCTGTTCCTAACATGAATCTGGCTAATACAATTAGAAGCCGTCAGCCTAAGGCTGGAAAGGCCAAAGGAGAGAGGGCCAAAAAATCCAGTTTTAGAATGTCAAATGTTTCAATTAAAACTCGCGAAAACAGAAACCTTAAAAAAAGCAGGGTCTTGACAGGCCAGAAATGAATTTCCATGATTGGAGGACAAAAGGAATCGAAATTTGAACCAGAATCACCCATAGATGCAATCACCAAATTGCTCCTAGCAAATCAAAGATGAACAAGGGGGAAACGGATAAAGAAAGGGGGAGAAAGAGGAAGAAGAAGAGAGGCAACAAAGTGGCACAAACAGGAAGTCCTATAAGGCGAAGGCATAACAAAAGCAACGCTTCCGGGCATTATCTTAATTATGCAAAGCCGTATCGAAGGAGTTATGGTGAAAGTCTTAAGCCTTGGCAGACCAAGACAGTTGGTTAGGGAACTTTAGTAGCCTAAAATATCCTTACTTCAAGGATTATAAATCCTTAACTGAAATGTGTGTATATTCTTTGTATGATTAATGTACCACCGTTTAGGGACTATTCCTTCTTAAGTGAAGTATTACAATAAATAATATAAATATTGTAATATACTCTGTAAGACCTTTTAGCGATCATTTATTTTAATTAATCTTGAATTTAGGCTTTAAAGCTGTCTCGAAAGAAATATTGATTAAGACTTAACCCATGGCTGACAAGGACTCTAGTGGCTAAAGGGGATAATACAACCGTTACTTAAATATTGAATATCTTTTGTATGTCCAAAGTATTGATAATGGAAGAAACATACATCCTTTACTGAAATTCCTGTTCACTCTTTGTATCATCAATGTATTGACAACTTATTTCAATCAATATTCAATATAGGCAAATTCTGAATATAATGGGTTAAGGTTTATGGCCGCGCCACTCACATTTATCATCCCATTTTTTGAGGGTTTGGGAACGACAAATTCCAAATTCCAAAGTCAAAGTCAATGGTTGTGCCCCAAATAAACCCAAATGGAATGTGGGAAGTGGGTCAGGACCTTTGTGAGTGGGTGAGGAGTAGCTTAAAAGCTGGGTTTGAGGGCAAGGCCATTTCGTGTGTGCCATAAAGCACTCAGAGCCCGAAATTCAAGCCTTTTCAACCAGCGAAGAACCTGCGACACGTGCGAAATCGTTGATGGAGTTGAAGTGGAATTGATTGCGTGCCAGTTGTGGCAATGCCGATTTCCTTCCAGTGGGCGTTGCGTTGGGCGGTCCGCGGGGCGTGGCTCTCGATAACAAATGCCGTTTCGCCTTTGTTCGCTGTATTGTAATTAAAATGACGAAAGCAGCGCCAAAGTTTTAATAAACTGCCAAAATAAATACGAAAGGAGTGCGCGCGAAAGGGAATCGAATAAACAAAGAATGAAAAAGTTGTAAGCGGATTGCCTTGGATGGGATGGGAAATGAGTACTTTGTATTAATAACAGAAGCAAAGGGAATGGGACTTGGCAAGAGTTGCGGCATCCGCAAATAACCAGAATTGAAACTCGAGTGCCGAGGGGGAAAAACAGCTCACAAGATACACCGCGAAAAATCCTCACTCAGGTCTTTAGATTCCTTAAAAAATATATATATTTTAAATATCATATCTTTAAATTTCTAAAGTCAAATTTCATTGCTTGGAGTATGTAAACGGAGAACTTTAGAGATTACAAACCTTTTAGTAGCATTAATAAAAATAATAAAATTTATAATATAATAAAAATATAATTTATATTCTGGTATACCTTTTATCGGAATGTTGTAAATACGAAAATAACAATCAGATATACTTTATCTTTCCACATTATAATCTTAACAGTTCCCTATTTAATGTGAGCACCACCTCATTTTTTATCCTGATAATTGTTTGATTTATTATCTTGATATTTACACTGTCTCACCTAATAAATTTTATATTTTTCCCTGTGCTGGCATAATTTTTCATCTTGGCGTGAAGAGCAACTGTTTACATTTGTTTACCCCAGTGGCTGGGTTCCGGGCCTGGGAATTGGGATCTGGGACCTGGGATACAAGACAAGTCGAGGCTGGAGAAAAACGGTGCCAGGGGCAACATGTTCATTACATCGCCGGCTGATAGCTGTGTTTTCGCAGGTGCCGCTCATTAAATCAGCCGGTAATCAGAGTTCCCGGAATGCGGTAACCAAAGGCTAACCTTTCCACTGGCTGATATTGTTTTCGTAGGCCGGTGTCAATCACAGTTGGCTTAATTAACATTGTGAAACAGATTTCAACACATAAATTTAAATCAGTCTGCAAAGTTTGGTCGTAAAAACTGGCTATCATCGTGGCACTCCAACTAAACATAACATTTATGGTTTATATATATGAATATTGAGGGGAGTCGGCGGGGGTTTTACAGCTTTGGTGCTGTGCCCGTAATAGTAATAACAACAATAATCATTTTGCATGATTTACGAGTGCAGCTGGCAGCACTGTTCGCTCAATGGCCATAAATTCTCATCAATAAATCAAATGTAGAGCGGTTCCAATATGAGGGCGCCGCGATGTATGCAGCGCTTTCTTCTCTCCATTTTTTTTGCTGAGCAGTATGAGTGGTCTTCTTGTGTGCGTTTGTGTTTGTTTGTGTGGGTGAGTGAGAAGTGACATGTGTCACTCCATAATAATCGCATTTGCATGGAGCCAAACCGCCATGAATATCCAAACAGAAACTTAACTAGAAGCTCCTCGGTGCCGGGTTGAAGATCTTAGACCTAATCACGTTTCGGGTTGGGTTTCGATTTTTTTCATTCCTTTCTTTTTTTTTTAGGTTCTACAGCTAGATACTAGTGCGGTTAAGTATACGCATAGTTGATTGCTTAGTCTCGGGGACGCGCTGATAATACTTACAGGTTTCCATGTCCACTGGATCGGGGCAGAGGATTGCTGGGATTGCTTACGGTTGAAGCTGTGGTGAGACTGGATCTTAGGAACCCAATTGCCGGCCTAGAGCAGCTCCGTCTCCATCTGCGCGGCCTCCACGGTCTCCACAATGGTGGCGGTGGCCGCCGTGACCGAATCTCATGGAACATAGCGCGTGGTCAGCGCCCCATCGTCGTCGTCGTCCACCCGGAGGCCACCGCATCCGCAGGGCAGCCAAGTGGCTGCTCCACCACCGCCGGCGGAGAGATTGAGACAGCAGCGACAGCCTTTTGGTCAAATCGCAGACACCTGCTCCAGTTCGGCGCTGGAGCGACCCGAGTTCATCACCACCACATTCTTGGCGGCGTAGTCCGTGATGAAGCGGTCGCTGTTCCGCGGATGGATGTTGCCCACATCCTGGGCGCAGCACCAGGGGTTCCTCATGGTCAGGATGCGCTTGAAGGCGTCGCGGAACTCCTTGTTGAAGATCGAGTAGATGATCGGGTTGAAGGCCGAGTTCGAGTAGCCCAGCCAGGTGAGGATCTTGAAGGTCTGGCCCCCGATGCAGGTCTTGCAGAAGGCGGCCGTGATGTTCACGCAGAAGAAGGGCACCCAGCAGATGAGGAACACGCCCATGATCACGCCCACCGTCACGGCGGCCTTGTGGTCGGACACGTGGTAGGGCGAGCTGTGGGTGTGCAGGTTGCGCACCTTGAACTTCTTGGGCTGGTTCTTGGGGCGCCGGATGCTCTTGTAGCGCTGCTTCTCGGCCACCTCGCCGGGCCGGGTCACCGCCTTGATGGACTTCACGTGCTTCTGGGCATAGCAGTATAATCTGGGGAGGAAATGGGGGATTAGGGGCCTTAAATATTACTTATTATGCATTTACGTTTTTATTTGTATACTTTGTGTTTCGGAAAATTCTTGTAGAGAATGCTTACTTATGGAAATCTTATTTAATGTATTCATTATCAAGGATTAGGCTTAAAAAAATGTAAGTATTTTTAAAGGTTTTAAAGAGATAGAACGAAACAATATTAAATTCTTATTTACTTATTGTGTGATAATTTGGGAAACAAGAACAAGAAATCTTAAAAAGAATAATACATTTAAAGTCTTTAAGTACACTCAAACTTCTTTAAAGATAAAAGAAGCCCATTAAAGAAAATTGGTAAAAACGGAATATTTTCCAAAGTTTAAAAGCAGGTCACCATATCGAATTGGTATCAAGGTTACATTTTCATTTTTTTTTATTGAACTCATAGCTTGGATTTAATAAAGTTAAAGCAAAACAAAAATATTATTAAAGAATACTTATAAATGCTTTGCCTTGAAGATAAAATCCAGAAATTAAATCACTGAAGTACCTTAAAAACAATCAAAGTTGCAAAGTCATTAAGTACAATTGAAATTCAAAGTAAAGGAATGCCAAAAACATTTTCACAATGACAGCTTTGCATTACAATGTTTATTGTAAGTTCTTGTGTAAGCAAGATACCATCAATTATTTATCACCTAATGAATAGCCGGGCTTGATTGTTGCTCGACACAAATGCTTATTTCTGCTTATTTCGCCATTGGTTACGGGTTGTCTGGCTACTGGTTACGGCTTGTAATTGATATGATAATTATTCACTTGGGTCCCTGGGCATGTCAATTAAATGGAGGCCGACAACAATGGCTCTGTCCACATCAATAACCAAAGGAAACACGCTGCGTATACGCAATGTCTGGCTATCATATCCAATCTTCCACTTGAGTCGCTCTCTAAGCTGCCACGCCCCCTTCCTTTTTCCCACTACCACCTATTACTCCTCGGCCAACAAATAAACAAGCATATGTGTCTGTCTGGCCCTGTGAGTGTTTGCTCGTTGACCAGTGGCCACACAAAAAGGATAACAGGACCGAGGCAGGCCAGGCACAAATTATGACGATAAAAGTATATTTATTCTGCAATTTAACCGAAATTTGATAGAAAATTCCGATGGGAATCCGTTTGCGGGATGCGGGATGAGAGTCCTGGCCATTGGCTGCAAATCTCGTTAAGCTAAAATGGCAACGTGCCGCTGGCCGAAACGCTGATGAGCATCTAGCGATGGCTGTTATCCTGTTGCTGTTGCCGTTTCTGTGAGAATGAGAGTGTCCTTGGTCCTGGTCCTTTCGCACACGCCCCAGTCTTTTGCCAGCTCCTGGGGATTACTTAGACGGACACTAATGCGTGCGCTTATTTGTTCAACCCACAACCCAAAACCCCCACCAAAAGCCCAACCCAAACCCCTTGCCCCCAATCAGTTTCCCCATTTTTCTCTCGTGCCTGGCGGCCATCAGGGGCCCAGGTCCTTGCGGCATTTTTCTGATATATTCAGCAATGCGATAGTAGCAAACTTCGTCAGTTTGTACAGCATTTTATTATTTACTTTTTACTACTTCTGCCTCGACTTCCGCTTTTTTTCCCGGCTGCTATTTGGTGCCCTTGCAAGGGGTATTGTAAAATGCTTGCACTTATATGCTAAGAGAGAAGGAACTGATCCTATTCGGTACACATTTTAGCTTTCGTTGATTTTATGGTACTTTTGTATTAAGTATAAAATATTTTATGAATTATATGTGAAGTTAAATTATATAGAGAAGGGGGAAAACTGTGTATAAAAGGCTATATATATAATATTTCTACTTAGCATTCGAGTATATTATTTTAACTTTCATTGATTTTAAGGTTTTTTTCTTTAAATAAATTATATTTTTTATTAAAATATATAGAAAAGGTGGAATAACTATGTTTTAAAGGGTAAATAAAAAGTTGTCGAAAAAAAAGACTTGCATCCAAGCCTCTGGTGGTTTTGAAGCTCATAAAAATATTCGAGTTCTGGCTTTGCTTTCATTTGTAGAGATATTTTGGCAAAACTTTCCTTTGGCCTGGGGCAGTTTCGTTGCCTTGAGGTTCTGTATCTACATAATTGCAGCTGCGAAAATAACTTCCTTTATGCATTTCATGTTTTATGCACAGGGAACTTTTGGGCTGCGGAAACGCGGCATTTCAGGTTTTCGGGCTGACTTTTGTGACTTACCGACAGTAGATGCCAATCATGACCACGCAGGGGAAGTAGAAACTGATACAGCTCGATACGACGGCGTAGGTGGGCGTGAGGTCCAGGGCGCATGTGGGGTACTTTTTGCCATTGTCCTCGAAAATCAGCGGCTGGTCGGGCCGATGGATGCCCAGCGAGATGGGCACAAACGAGACGAAGGCGGCCAGCAGCCAAATGGCGGCGATGGTGATGACAGCCACGCGTCGTGTCACCCAGCGGCCGTATCTGCAAGAGAGGAGGGGGGCGGGGGTCGAGAGGTCAAAGGGTTGCATCAATTTGCGGCAAAGGAAGCGGAAATACACGCGCCATGCCTGCTGCTCCTGTAACCCATCCTCTTCCCCGGCTGCTCCTGGCGTTTCCCTTTTTGTCCTTTTGCCCTTGCGGTGAGCGGCAAAGGATTCACCCACACACACACACACACACGCAGCAGGAGCAGCCACACTCGGGAAAAGTTTCGCTTAAAGTTCGGGGTTTTAAAGCTCTTGTTTAATTAATCGGAAAGTTGGTATAGTAAGCCCCATTACATAAATTAACAGTTCGTGTAAAAGTCAAAACTCTGACTGGCAGTGACCTATGTAACAAAATCACTAATAAATTGCAAATGAAATTTTAAGTTTAGAAAGTTGTTCTTTAGGTAAGCTTATCCATTATTTATTTTGTAGCTTGGAATCCAAAAAGCAATAAATATTCTATGTACTCTAAAAACAACAACTATGTACTCTAGGACAACATTTAGGTAAACTTAAGTACAATCTTTATGTACAAAATCAAATCAATTTCTTTAAATATTCTTAAAAGTATATTTAATATAATTTGTACTGAAAAGAGCGTTTTTTGCCTAATATGTTAAGCCCACTGTAACATTTTTTAAACATCTTTGAAATCTAGTTTGTTTTAAGGAATATTTTAAAAAGTTTAATAAGTATCCCTAAATTGGGGACAATTATTTTTTATAATAACCCCACCTTGTAAATAATTTTGGAGATTTTTTTTTTTAAGTGGACGACAGCTGGAGCAACACGTGAAATGGGCGGAACCAGGGGCGCGAACAACACGGGCATGGACCATGTCCCGATGTCCCGGTGTCCCGGTGTCCTAATGTCCCGATGTCCTGATTGTGGCTTTGCATGTTCCTGGCAATCCCTCAGCGCCCAGCAGCCATTAGACAACATCATTTTCGGGTGTGCGCGACAAGTGTTGACCCGGCCCCTTGCCCACCCGCAAGAGGGATTCCCAGACAGCAGCCCGGATCAGGGATTCCGGATCAGGTGCTCCTGGTCTGCGCCGCATGTCATTAATTACTCTCCCTGGCCGGGCGACAAATCGCCCCACAAACCCCAAAGACAACCGCACACGGTTTGCGGCGAATGGCATATGCAAATCATCCTCGATGGCTGCCTTTTTCAAGCACTTCGATTTTGCTTTTACATCAGGAAATGAGCAGTCTGCAGCGAACGCAAAAACCAAAGCCCCAACCCAACCCAAATTCAAACCCGAACCCGAATCCGAAACCCCCAACGGAAAATTCGGATCCCCGGTTCTGGTGCCATATGCCGCATCGTTTTGGCTTGTGCAGGAAATCAAACAGAATAATTCGATTTCAATACAAAGACGCACTCACACACACTCACGCTCAAGGACGATGGCGGAGCGGAAACGGAAGTTTATGTAATTGTATTCACATACAAATTCAATTTCGTTTTCGGCACGAAAATTGATTTCCATGTGACGAAAGCCCGCAGCTTGAGTCCTCTTGCCGCCTATCCACTCACCTGTGAGTAGTGATGCCAAGGGAACTGTTTTTATTTACCTAGTTGGGGTACAACAGGCTAAAGAAAAGAATATGGGTAAGGTACAAGGTGTAGAAAAAATGTACCTCCTAATAATATGTAAAGTTAAACGTACATTTGGGTAAAAAACAACCTTCTTTATAAATTCTAAATCAAAGTACTTCTTGTAACTACAACTTTTCAAAAATTTTTGCGAGTCAAAAAAAGATTTCAGTTTATAACAGAAAAAATAAATTTTTTTTTTTCAGTTTCAATATAATCTTAATTCTGTAATAATAATAATAATAATAATAATACTGTACTTTGTTATAATACATAATTTTAAACTGTAAAATCAATTTCACTAAAAATATGTAAGCCACATCTTCTGTTCAAAACCTTGAAGTTCCATCTTGAAATTTCTAAAAAATAACTACAAGTACATTTCTATTTACAATGAACTATTTTAGCAAAAATTCAAAATGTAAATTTCTTTGTCTTTATAATATAGTTTATTAGATTGACTTTTAGAATGAGAACTTAAAAAAAATAAATGTAAAACTTGTATTTTGTTTATATTGTAACTAAGACAAAAGCTTTGTAAGCAATACGATGTAAATAAAGGTTCCCAGTGAATAGACGGCTTAATATTTATGTATTCCTATGAGTCGAGAATTTATTGCCCCTGAACAACATCGACGACTGTCAGCATCCCCACTGGCCCCTTACCATCACTGGGCTTTCACCTGCACTAATTCAGAGTCTTCGAGTGGCTGGGGGAGCGCTTTGATATATGCACATAAAGCTGCAGCCATTAGGTGACACACGATTTGGGCGGAAGTGGAGGAGCCAATCAGCCATCGATGGGCTAATTGAAATCGTGTGTGAGAGTGTGCCAGGTCTGTGTGACTGTGTGTGTGTGGGAGGATGTGGTAGGAGCAGGCTGCTCCAAGCGAAGGACATTTGCATTTAACGCTCCTATCGAAGCTGCCGGCTTGACTGGCTGCGTGGCATGCGGTGGCTTTTGTGTTTGTCCCACATGCACTCAAGAAATTACCGCAAGGCACGCACAACGATCCTTCCGCCCAGGACTCCTTTACCAACCAAACCCCTAACAAACCGCCCTCCCTGGTTTTTGTCCCGTCATTTGCATAGTTCGAGTCGCTCCTTTGCCTCTTACACCCCCTTGCTTTTTTTTGCAGCTCCTGCCACGTCAGCTTGGCCGCTTTTGTTTTGGCATCTGAAATTTGATGACTCTTTATGAGCGTTTTCGCAACTGTCATTGCTAGCACGTGCTCAGGGCACTGTGGGTCAAAAGGTTAAGAAAGTGGGCTAGGGTTTCAAGTGGGTCAAAGATCATATGGATCGCTTTGGGAAAATTCACTTCGGGTAGCATTAAAATATTGAAAAAAAACAGAAAATGTATTTACTACGTCCTATTTATTTTCGCAATGACATGAATATTAGTTGCTCTTTTGAAATGGGTCAAAATATATATAAGAATATATTCGCAATGACCCGCATTTTTGTTAGTCTTTCGAAATGGTTGGAAACAAAATTAAAATCTATGAAAAGGTATTATGCTTTGATAAAAAAATATAGAATTTTCAAATTACTGCCGCTCGAGGACTTTATGAAATTGTAATTTTACTGTTTAAAAATATTTACTAAGAATATCTGAATTTTAATGATTTCAAATTTGTTTAAAACAGAACCCCTACCAATTCACTTGCTAAATCAGCATAAGGTTAAGTAGAAAGGATTCTTCTGCTGAATAAAATTTAATGCTTTTCGTACCCCATTGATTTATCAACCCCCCATCAATTTTCAATCTTGTACAATAAAAGCGCCCTAGGAGTCCCCAATGATCTCCTACTGTTTTCTGGGGTCCAACCCCATAGTTCGGGGTAGCATTTCCTCAACCACGACCAGGACAAGTGGAAAAATACAATTACAAAAAGTTCCCAGGTGCGTCATTGTTGCTCGAACCGGTTTTGCGGTGTGCGTTTAAGTGTTGTGCCTTCCGTTGTTCGGCCAAAAACCCTTATATGTATGTACCGCCCATCAAAACTGCTTCAACCTGCTGCCAAAGCCAACTCCCCCGCTGGAACCTCTTGCCTGCGGCAAACTTTCATTGTTCTTTCAGTTTTTATTGCAGTTTAAAATGAATTTCACATATGCGCCTGACAGTTACGATGATGACAGGCGCCAAAGTCAACGACAGGGCCAAACAAAAAGTGAAAAAACAAAGGGGAAAAAGCGGCAGAGGCATCAACTTGTCACATAAAATACGAAAATTTCTCATTTTCGTTATTTTTGCTAGGGGTTGAATGTAGAGGGGCGGTCGGGTTTGGCCGCTTCATCTTCACTTTGTCTGCTACTAATTAAATTTGCACGCGCTTTTTATCCAAATTGTTTTTGCCAATTTCCCGGCTCGCAAAATCCAGGCGAGCGCAATTAAATTAAACGCCTGCAATTATTCTAAAACGCTGAGAAAACACGCTGATTCAGCGATTCCTTCTGTCGGCCGAGGGACAGGTCCTAGATGAATGGTCCTGGATCTTGGGGGTTCCTGGGGGTGGTGGCTCTCGACTCTTAATGAGACGCCGGCGCGTGAACTTTGCCCCCTGAAAAAAAAGCGCTGCTGCCTCCACTTTGACATGCAAATAAATCAGATTTACATAAAGAGGGAGACTAGAAAATGTGTACGCTAGGCACATTCGCATCCCAAGGATCGCAGTTACCATTTCTCACAAACACAAAAGCGACCATCTCTGCGCTGCGCTGAGTTTTCCCTGCAATTTTCCCGCCGGCAGTTGAGTTCAGCTCCTTGAGATTCAGACTGAGACTCGGATTCAGAATCAGATTCAGGTTCACAGAGAATGGTGTGAGCGACGTCTTGACATCTGAAGTGTTAAATGTCTCGGGCACCTGAGCAGTCTAGGTGGGCGGTGGAATCTGCGAGCTAGGCCCCCAGGTGCAAATGCAAACGAATCCAGGTGGCTAAACTCAATTTCCAGGCAATGGCCAGCGGACTTGAAGGCAAAGGGCGTTTTATGCAAATGTCATTAACCCAAGGGCTCAAATTAATATTGGACAGCCTTGGGCGGGATTAATCAGCGTTTGAAGGGCAACATCTACATTACGGTAACATTTATCAATGAGTTTGCCAATCTGCAAATGGAACTTGCAAATTTTAAACTCAAATTAATTGCAAATGTTGAGAAAATAGAGTTGGGAAAACATTAAAATTAGCTAAAAAGCAATCTAACCATCTTCTGTTACCTTACCTGCTACATTTAGGCCCGATTTCTTAATGTCATGCTAACTTTAGGTATTGAGATAAATTACTGTTTTGAAAAACAATATCCGATTTCGTTTTATCTGACTGTTAACTAGAGGCAATGTTCCCGATAAATTGGTCGTTTGATGAAAAAAATTAATATGGCATTGAGAAATCAATTCATCTTAGCGAACAATTTAACTTAGGCTTAACTTTTTCTGGCAGCTAGCAAATTAAAACCATTTCATTAAATTGAGCAAAGGATAAGATAAATAAAATGTACTTATATCTCCGATTTTAAGTACCGCCACTTGATTTATTCATGGATTATTTACTCAGTAGTGAGATATTCCTCGAGCTTTTATAGATTTCTCAGCAGCTGCATCATTTCGCAATGTAAGCAAGACCCCATGTAAAGTAGACATCCCCCTCAATACATCAAGATCAATCGAGCAATTTGTGTCATTCACCCATCATCAACCATCCGATGTCGAGCATGAAACGTTTTCCTCCTGCGGAAAATCTATCTCTTCGCCGTGCTTAATTTCACTTTCAATTCCATCCATCTATCCATCTGAACCTTACCCGCTCCCGAAGGACAAACGGAATTCAGAATCAGGAAAAATATTCCATGAAAACTGTCATTTGCCCTGCACCTCCCTTTGCCCCTCCCGAGCTCATTTAAATCCTTTTGCCGTGGCATACAAAATTTGCAATCTGAATTTTCAGCTCGCCTCGACATCAAGTTGCCACATCAATGAAGCGTTATACGCTCGCCAACTCGTTACGTGAACCCGGCCACACAAAAGATGCACAGATAGATGGAAAAGTGGGTGGAAAATTCAGGTGAGGCAGGTGGGATAGGTGGGACAACATACAACACAAATGTCGTGTCGTTTTCCATAAGCGAATAAGCTTACCCCAGGTGGCAACAGAATCGGCAAAAGCAACAGCCAGCAGCCAAAGGGGGCGGTGTGGAAAAAATATTTTTCTACTTTTGGCTTTTGGCTGAAAATAGCATCAAAGGATTTATTATGGCTCTTTCATGACATGGCGCTGTGGGTTAGGGCTGGCAACTGTCTCGATTTGCCGTAGTTGCCCCCCGTTGTCCATTTTCCAACCCCATCCCCCCCTTCGTTTATTCGCCCGCAACAATCTCCTCTTTCCCCAAAGGCCTTATGCAATCATTTCGTCGGGTCGCTCCGTTCTAAGCCAACTCCCCGCTCTGCGACTGTCAGCGACTTGACCAACGTCATTTTTAACACAACTCTTATACACAGAAAAAACTTATTTGAACTCAAATCCATAAATTTAAATAATTTTATAATGTGACTATAGTTTGTAGGATTCAGGATACTCTTTAAAAATGTTTCGTCTGAAAAATATTTGCTCTCTTTTCTAAACTTTTCAACAGAAAAGTCGATTTTCATCAGTAATTAAAAGGTTGTTATGTAAATGTATTTCTTGAAATTACCCTACCTAAACAAAGTACAATAAAAAGCTAACCAAAAAATCATGATCCTACTTTTTTTATCAAATTAATTGGGTTTTGGGTCAAAACTAATTCAACAAACGGTCCAAATATGAAGTGTCATACTGAGTTATCTTCGTAAAAAAATTGACAATTGATGGCCATCCGTATCTGGAAACATTATTTTTGACCACATTTTGTTAAAAATGGATATGTACCCCTTATAAATGCCAAAATTAGCCAAAATATTTAGTTTCGCAAATCTACCCGAGAGTCGATAGCTCTTCCAAACAGTTCCAAATTAAGACAACAAAGTCCATCAAAAAAGTTCCTGTTTTTTCCCAAATTCCTCATACTTATTTTCCACAAAAGTTTTTGAACTGAGGGTAATTTAATGATTTTTTTCAGTGAAAACACATCAAAAAATAAAATAGAAAAGCGGATAGATAAAGGGTTACCCACTCGAAAACCACCATACGAAGGAATTCAGCTGTGGCTGCTGACACATAATAAATTTGTGCGTTTGTTCTTGGCCGCAAATGTAATATTCGTCTGCCGAAAAAGCGTTTGTTGGATGGCACTTGTGGGGTCCGAGGCATTGTTGAAAATTTAATTAACACACAATTGTTGTGGTCCAGCCGGAAAAGGGGATGGGGGTGTGTGCTCTGACAAGGGGGGCACTTGATGAACTAGTTTCAAGTTTACCGAGCAGACTTTCGACTGACTGGACTGCTTTTGTGCGAATTGCTCGCCACTGGAAATCAATTTCAACTGCTGGCTACCGACTGCCGACTACAAAGCGGACTAACATGGCTGACTGGCAGCGTTTTAGGCCACGACGACAGCAGGACAAGCTCATTGTCATTGTCCTAGTGGAAGGAGCACACAGATACAGATACACAGGAACAGAGATACACAGATGCACAGATACACAAGGACACACAGCACCTGAGGCAGCAGAATTTGATTGTCTCTGGGGCTTCCTGCCGGGATAGCGCAGCTGGAGCAACGGGCCGGATTCACAAGGTAGATTGAACTGCGATAATGGAACATTTGGGCAGCCCTCAGCCCGCTGACAGATGAAGTCATTTCCAGAGGGTGTGAAAAATGTGGGCTATATGTAGGCCAGCTGGCCAAAGGTTAAAATACTTTCGATGTGAAGCTGAGGAATTTAAAAGGAATGCTACTTTATTTAACAAGTTTGAAATTACAATTTTACAGCTGCCATATGGAGAAAAGTATTTATAAACAGTGATTTTGCATAGCTATCCAAGCCATAACCACTCAAAATACATTTCTAAGTTATTAGAAAACTTTTGCAGTAAATTTGTAATTTAAGATCATAAGGTATAAGTTTTGCACTTATAAATTCCTTTGCCAAAATAAAAACCTGATAGCTCTTAGCAAGTTGAATTCTTAAAGTTGTTATAACTTGTAGGATTGCAATAAAAACTTCTTTGTTTTTAAGAATAAGTTTTGTAAACACTTCTAGATTTCTAAGCACTTTAATGTTCTATTCACTTAAAAAATTTATAGACCTTACCAAAATACTACTAAAGATGGTGAATAATTTAAAAGTACAACTGGGGGTAATTTGAACATAGATTAAGATCTGGAATCCAGAAATGATTCTATTATATAAATAAACGCTTTTTTAAACATTGTCAACCCTCTTTTGATGTCAAAAACTGTACCTTTTTCTTTTAGGATGATGTGGGTCTCAAGAAATATAATTAATTTAAAAATATACATGAGTATCATAAATAAATTTAGATCCTGGGATACCGAAATATAACTCTTTGATGAAACAACTTTTTGGAAGTATTCTGTTATCAAGAACTCTAACTATTTTATATAATAACATTGTTCATCCAATCTGGCAGGGCAACCCAAACTGCCACCACAAACACTTTAACCAGCTGGTAATGACACTTCTTTTGTTACTCTTTGTTGGCCTGACCCCGAGACCCAATGAGAATGACTTGGCTGAACTTGGCCGAAGTTCGCCCCCACAAAACCACAGCTGAAACGCTGATCCGAAAGTGCTTAGCCAACTTGAAGATGAAGTCGCCTCGCCGCAGAAGTGCAAAAACCCTCGTAATGCGCCATAAATCTGTTACTAATGAAACAATTATGAGCGTCGATTAATGAGCCCCTATAATGCCATAAAGAACTCGAGTGCTGTAGCACAAAAACGTGACAGGCATGTCAACGCGGCGTATGAGTAACGTGCATACAGAGCACCTGCAATGGGATGACATTAATGAATCGATAAGGGGACTGGAGGTCTTTCGCTCCACCATCGAACTCCGACAGCCCGGACAATTAGTTATGGATTGGATGCTTAATGCATGTGACAGGAATCCTGACAATCACTCACCTGAGCGGATCCTTGATGTGAATGTAGCGGTCCATCGAGATGGCGCACAGGTTCAGAATTGACGCCGTCGAGCACATGACATCAAAGGCCACCCAAGTATCACAAAATTGCGCTCCAAAGATCCAATATCCTGCGAAAAGTATAGAGGTGGTATAGAAGGTGAGCGGGGTAAACGAGTGTTTGATTGCTTGTTTAAAATGCTTAATAAGTACTTTCTGTCTGGACGTGGCGGAAATTGCCATGTTGCGGCCGGACGGGAAAAAAAGTTGTCCCATTTGCACGGCGCCAGCAACAAAAAACTGAAAATGCAGCCGGGAAAAGCGGAAAAGCAACAGAAACGGTGCAAAGGCAACCTGTGTCACCGGGCGCCAGATTCTTGTTTTATTTATTCATGTCGTAAATTGAGTTTAAATGATTTCATAAATTCATTTCCGCTTCCTGTTCCCCCTTTTCCCCTCCACACACACTCACATGTGGGTCTCCTTAAAATTCCACTCGTCGAGCCAAAAGTGAAAACAAATAATTTATTTTTTCGGGCGCTTGGCAATTTCATAAGTGCGTTGCAATTACGCCGTACTCGATTGATGTTCCGTGCCTGACCAGAAACGGATGTCCTTTGAGTTCTGGGAAAATATAATTTGCCACATGGAAAATAAAGAGCCACACCACCGATATACCAATTCAATAACAGATTTTCCGCATTAAAAAGGTTATTTATTCGTGCTGTGGCTTTCGACGGATGATTTTTGGCCGATAAGAATATGCATATCATGCTCGTAGCCGCTTTCATGCCAGTTAATCAAGGGTACTGCAGGATACGGCTCTTAAATGCCACCGGAAGTGCCGAGGCAACTGGTCAAAGCAAAGGCGATTCGATTTGACCCTGCTCAGCCGTCAGCCATCAGGAAATGGCAAAGACGAGGATATCAGGATATCAAAGTTGGACCAGCCAGTCAGCAATACTGGCTCTCTATCGATAACTTCGAAAAGAGTGCTTTCAATTAAGGTAATTTTTATAAAATAATAAGGAAATCTACTTTAAAGTTACCTGAAATAATGTTGGCCTTCGCACAAATCACTGGGGTTTTGAAATCAATATTAAATGTCACTTTAGGTGTCTAAAAGTATGCAACGAACTTCGTTGTACTTTTGCTGCATACTTTTAGACACCTAAAATTGAAAATTTATTTGAAAACCCATGTGATTTGTATTGCTCTCCGAATCGTTTGCCTTTAAGCTAATACATCATTTACAGATTATGTAAACAGTTTCCAAATTGTGTATTACAAGTTTTGTTTTGGCTAATATATTACCGACAATTTTTTTTAAACTGCTATCAAATATGTTCTTGATCTGTAAATACTTTCGAGTGCTTGGTTTAACATTGCATTAGATTTGCAAATTGTTGCTTAAGTACCCCATTTCATATCTCAGCTTACCTTCCGGGAAAATCGAAAGCATGGCCCCGAAAAAAAGCTATTTTAGTAGGTGAGATATGGGGAGTACGATGGAGTAGTAGCTTGTATTCCAGTCAGCAAGTAATTCATGCCGCCCTCAGTATGCACATGAATTGCTTTTGGCACAAAAAGTATATATATATGCTATATGCTTTTGCTATTCCTCGGGCTGGCAGCATCTGTCGGTTCTCGACGGCTCTGTTGTTGTTTGAATTTGTCCAATTGCGCACCATGTTTATTTGCTGATTTGCCTGTCTTCGAGCGTGCTAAATGTTGCCTTGGCGAAAGTAATTTGCCTCTGTGTGGGTGCGTATCTGTGTGTGGGTGTCGCAGGACCCGAGGCATCTGTTTGTCTTGAGCAGCTGAGCGCTTTTATTTATTTTTTCGCACTTTTGCTAACGTGGCAGCGCCATCTCGCCATCGTCACTCGGCTCCTCAGAGTGCCAAAGTCGTTTATTATTTTCACACATTCGCGAAGGAAAGTGGGTGGTTGCAGAGGCGTACTGCGGATTTCTTCAAGGGGGCTTACAAGTCTAAGAAGTTTTGTGTCCTCAAATATATGGTAACGCTTTTACACAAATTGCCCAACATGTTATAAATCCTTTTCTGATTAGTTTTCTTAGTAAGAAAAGTGGTGACGATTTTGTATAAAGAGGTTTTAATATTTTTTCAGCCCTTACTTATATGCTTTTTATTTAAGTTATTATCTAACATGTCTTAAATCCTTTTATGATTAGTTTTTCATATCCTCTATTTTAAGACCCCTTTTCTACACCACTGCTTTGCATGTATGACATATGTCTCCCCACCTCAGCTCTCTTTTCCCGACTTCCCACATCACCTCACCACATCGCATTGCTTTGGATTCTGCTCACATTTTCAGACTCAAATGACAAGCTCGCAGTTTTCTTCTTTTGTTTGCTGTTTATGATTTTCCACTTTTTTGCAGCGTGTGTGCGAGTCCTTACCCATGGATGTCAGCTGCATGTTTCCTGAACCGGAACACGTTGTTAGCCCGGCTCCTCGATCCCCCAATTACCCCTGTTCTGTCTTCAATTGAAAAGTTTTGCCCGCCTTTCGCCTAATTTGCCTCTTATTTACTTAGCCAATGTTGGCCCGTCAAGTCCTCATCTCGGGTTTCCCGCCTCCGCCGCCGCTGGAATTAATAAAATGCACCCATAAACGGCACTCAAAGGGGGGGGCTTTCAAGCCGGGCCATCGCCATTTCACTTTCAAGACCTGCAGCTCGGCAAAACTTTGTCAGCCTCAACGGATGGGAAAAGTATCGGAGCGGGGAGTGCTCCACTGGCAGGATATCTCAAGGAATGACTGCCATTGCTGTTCTCGGAATGGCTAATGGAAAATAATCAGAATGTGTGGCTGCACTCGGGATCTGCATGTTAGCCGGCACCAGATGTACAGCTCGAATAAAATGAAATTCCAGTTTGGCTGACTATAACCATTTGTCCAACGATGGGGTGTCGAGGGTCATCGGAACAGTTTCAGTAAGGGAAACCCTAGAAATCTAGATATTTTTTAGATTTGCTGTTTCATATGATTGGTAAAAATCCTAAAGTTAACATTGTTGCTATATTACCTTTTATATAAAACATCTATCTATATCTATCCGTAGATTACTTTATTTGATCTTTGCCTACCTACAAATTTATATAAAATAAATATAAAAAAATAATATAAAAGATCCGGCTGTAATCTTTGCATTATAATATTTGTTTTATGATAATATTATCATTTTTCCTTTCTTGGGTATTCCCCTAAACATAAAAAAATTATTGTCTACATGCCAAGAATTGTTAAATCGGTCTATTCATTAAAAAGTTATACGCAACTAACTTTAGTTCAATCTCGGAAACAGCCGATTTGCAGCACGTATATCGCCATCTCCCTTGCACACTCTTTAGCTGAGTAACGGATCTAATAGTCGACGGCGTTTTTTTAAAGTAGTTTTACTTAAATGGGTACCATTCTAATTAACCGTCGTTTTGCAACGACTGCTTAAATAAAACGTGAAAAAATAATAAAAAATTAAAAGGAATTTTTAACATTACATATATTCTTTTTGTTCCCAAATTTCTTTCATATTTCGGGGATTTAATTTGAAGCCTGGCTTACTACCTCAACATAAACCTCGCGTTTATTTATTTAAAAAATGCAAAGCCAGCCCTCGTTTTTGGTATATGGCACGGCGGAAATCTTGTGCAATAACAATGGACCCTCGCCCGGGGAAACTCGGAAAAGGAAAACCCTGCCCGGGTAACTCGTGCGTCGACTTGTGCAGCTGACACTTTAAAAGGCATTGACAAAGCCACATAAAATCCGGCTTTAAGCGCTGCCAGGCATGTCAAATGGGCTCGAGTGGTGCGCGGCTGATGGTTGAGTGGAGCAACAACCTCGTGGGTTTCCAAGCCCCCGTTTATTTTTTCTGTTTTTCTTTTTTGGTACCCACCGAAACAGCCTGCAGCATTTTGCATAAATTTCATCGCTGTCTAAAGCGAATTTCAATTGCAATTTTCCATTACCCAGACAGAGCTACCGATGGCATTAGCGGGACAGGAATCGGGATCCCTGTGGGATGGGTCTGCGATAACGATACTCACCCAGCAGATCGTTGACACCGGCGAAGGTCATCACCAGCGAGGCCACGAAGAGGTCCGCAATGGCCAGGGAGGCCAGGAACAGGTTGCCGATGCGGCGCAGACTGCGCTCCGTGTAGATGGCCAGGCAGACCAGGATGTTTCCGGCCACCGAGAGGAATATCAGCACCGATAGGAAGATTCCTGCGGCGAGTCCAAGTCAAATATCACACCCGTAATCGATCACATCGGCCATCGATTCCCCTTCCCATTCCCAACAATGATCGGTGAAAGCATTCATTTATGGGACGGTGAACATCGAATGAGGGTGTGAGTGCGAGTGATGTGTGTTTGTCACATGCAACATGCAATTTTACAGATAATTGTTGGTCCGTGAGAGCTGTGGAAGTGGTTGAGTTGGTGGGTTGGTGGATTGGGTGGGTGGTGCAATGCAGTGTGTGGCTGTGGGTGGTGGTGGGTGCCTCTTGCTGTACATTCAACGACATTTACTTTACCAACAACTACAATTGACACAAGTGACAGCGGCTCCGGTTCCTCACCAACTATTGTATCCATTTCAGAGGCATTTGTCCAGCTGGTCTCATTGTAGAACGATGTCAACTGCAATGGAACGAGTGCGGAATGGCTTGTTAAACGGTGGAAAATATGTAGGTTGAGTATAAAAGATACTAAATGTTGTTATAGATTTATATCATATTTTAAATTAGATTATGAAATCAAATTTTAACTATACGACGCAAATAATGATAACATTTCAATTTTCCACTCAAGTTGGGCTTTGATCCCTCCCACATGTAATTAAATTTGACAAAGTTTGGTTTCAATTTAATTAACAATGTCAACTGCAGAAGAACGAGTTTGGAATGGATTGTTGAGACATTAAATGATAATAACAATTTTAATCATATTTAATTTTGGTTTTGGTAAAAATTAACCACTTTATGTTAAATACAATAATTGAAACTACGTATTTACGCAAATAGTGATAAAAACTTTCTCATAAAAGTAAACTCTAATGCCGAACTGTGGCTTTCTCCTCGCCTTTGATCTCCTCCCACTAACTAATTAAATTTGTGAAATGTTTTTTCGAATTTAATTAGCTGGCATCTGCCTTGGTTTTCTATGAACTTTGCTCCATTCATTTTCCTGCTGCCGTCATCCTGGCTGCTTGTGGCACGCATGTCCTGGCAGAACGAAAAAACTATCAATCATTTGAGGCATCTGTGGCAGGACCGCAGTAAGCAAGCCCCTTGAAGAAGCCCACGAAGAGGTCTGGCATTATTCATAATTAAAATTGACAAAATTTCAAGAAAATTACCAGGGCTCGTAATGAAATTAATTTGTTTTCCTAAGCGTCGCCCTTCGAACTTTCCACACTTTCCCCACATATATTTGTCTATCTATCTATTCATCTGCTTGTGGCAACTTTGAGTAGGAATTTGTCTTGCGGTTTCTTTTGCTTTTGGGGCAACCAGACATGTTGGCATTCTGGCGGTTGCCTTTGCTTTAGTAGCTCCAGTTATTTACTCGATGGAAATAAACCGCCCACTCGCACGCACCCCGAACAATTGAGCTGTGTTAATGAATTTATTAATTAACACGGAAGGGTACATTGCAATTAACCTGGCCGGCGAAAGGATTCGAAGGATCCGAAGTGCCTGCAGCTGGTTGCGTATCCACTTGGTGTCCTTTGCACTTTATTGCCACGGAAATGTACACACAAATAACCATAATGAAAGCCATAATAAAATGCTCAAAAGCAGACCCGAAACCGCTGACAAATGCAATTAATTAATTCAAACATTAAACTGCCGACGTCGTATAAATATTTTCCCTGTTGCTATTCAGACTTTTCCAGTTTCCCTTCTTTTCCACCCAACTTTTTGTTTAATTAAATTTGTTTTCGCTGCACGTGTGTACTCCGCGTAAGCAGCTTAATACATTTAAAGTTGTTAATTGTTTGAAATGGAAACTTTAGTTTAATCGGCTCAAAATGCGGTCATAGAATGCCACAAATGTTGCATACTTACGGGCCGCGCAACAGGGCGTATACGCAATTTCATGCCCAACTATTTGTCAAAGGTTAATTTATTTATGCTTAGATTAAGGCAAACATGGGCACTGGGCAACATTAGTTAAATTGCGTAAATATTTAACCGGATGAAAGCAACTAGCCCTCCGGGCGGCCATATAAATGCACTAAAGTGCGATTATTTATTCATAAACCCTATTGATTCCTCTAGTGGAGCAAATCGCTTAAGTACTTAAGGATAGGGTTACGCAAAGGGATTCCCGCGTGAAATGGACTATAAACGAACAGTAAATAACATTAATTGATGCCTCACATCATGAGCAAAGTGCGCCGGACAATAAAAGACACTTAAGATTATAAAAATTACACCAAATGCCATCTCATGTCAAGTGAATTTTCATTAAAATCACCAGCAGCAGCTGCACGGATTCAGTAATGCGGCCGAGCATTATACTGATGTTAATGTTTACGTTCATGTCGCTGCTTCTTTAGCGGCAAAGGCATCATTAAAAAGCAGTTAACAGTCCGGAAGTGAAAGCGTGACTCGCCGATCTCCGCCATTGGAGAACCAGGGCCCAAATGAAATGTCAATTTCCACCCAATATGGTAGAGGCGGCATTTCACCCTCTCTGATTAAAAATTGTACTCTCGATTTTCTTGATACAATTTTATTAGTAAAATATCGTATGATGGTTTTCACCTTTTTTCTTACTTTATCAAATTTAATGTAAACCGATTTTAAAGATAAATGCTGATGATATAAATGGCCAACCAGAAAGGGACTGTTTGGCATGTTTTGAGGATTGGAAAAACGTTGTCATAAGTGTATTTTATCGCGAGGATATTATTTTAATGGGAATAAAATTGATTTGAAAGAATGCATAAAGATTTTTATTTTACAAACAAATTCACCTTTCTTATTTATTACAGTATTATGAAATAATTTATAAAAAAAACCATTTTCCCGTAATCTTTGACTGCTTACAACTTATATAAATTTATTCCGCTTTAAATTAATAATAATGTTATAAAAATCGTATTAGCCAATTGGGTATCACTAAAAATCGCATGTTAACGCACAACAACTTTTAATATGCATATTACATTTTTGATTCAGAATTATAAACTGCTTTACATAAACCATTCAGCTTAAAAATGGTATAAAAAGTTTATTGATTATTAATTTTGTTATTGCATTTCTCCAGTTCAACTCTTGACAGTTTACACAATGTATTAAAAAGTATTTCTAGGTCGCCCCTCCTTAAATACCCATTCTACCAATCCGAGAGCTAAAAGCGGAAATTTAGATGCTTTCACGGAACAGCGCGCAAAGAGAAAGCACAAACAAGGCATCTGCCAAGTGTGTGCTAAAAGAAAATTTAAACAGTTGGAAAAAGGGGGAAAGTCGGGAAAGGACAGGGAGCACAACTGTGACGGCAGCTAGTGCATTTAATTGCCAATAAAAGTGGACAACAAATGTTCGTGGTCCGCGTTCCTCGAAGGCCTCCAATAGTTGACAAGGAGCAAAGCCAGAAGATCGTAGGGTCCTTCCTAAAGGACATGGACTTGGGAGGAGCTCAGTGGGTTGTGAGAAATACCAGGCTCTAGCTTGAGAGTCGCACTTGGGTGCTTGGGCCTTGGCTTTGTTTGCAGAGGTAAATGGCACAATGCGTTGATTAAACGTCAACACACACCTGCACACTCCCCCTGAAACACACGAAACACACCTGGAGGCACTACAATAATAGGGCACAAAACCTGTTGGCAGGACAACAACAGCAAAGGCCGGAATTGCTGCCCACCTGTCCGACTGTCTGTCCTTTGTCTGGCCGTCTGGGTAGGCGGAAGTAGTGTGATTTACAAGTGGAAAAGGACGAGCAGGCTGGCTGAATAATAAGCGAATGGCACCAAAGGACTCGCCGAGTGCCACACTTTACTCTACTTTACTTTACTTTACAGTGTCATTTGAGCACTTCCGCCCGAGGCAACACGACTAGCAACGATAACAAACATCAGAACAGAGCAACACAGAACAGAACCACTGCCTCATGACCCCGGGCCCGGCATAGTTGTTAATTGAGTGCTCTGTACAATTACTAGACCGAAAACTGTACAACAATGGAAAGAGGGTCCTGGGGAAAACATAACTGCCATGCCCCAGCTTCCTGTTCGGTTCACAGAGCATTGCTATATGTATAATGCGATTTCCTTGTCGAACGTTTAAGAAATTTGCAATCAATGCACTACAAAAATGGATTAAGAAAGTTATTTTTATATTTACTTGCACACAAAGATTTTAAAGATTAGTGTGATTTTTAATTGGTTGTTTTCTTTATCACTTTGACACTCGAAGTATAATCATACAACATATCATCTGGTATTTTATCTCGCTTTCATTTTCTACGATGAAAGTAAAATTAAACTGAAGACTACAAATTTTACAGTACCAACTCTTTAAGATCATTTTAAATCAATATTCATTTTTTATATAGAAAATTTGCTTTATTTCCTTTATAGGGATTTATTAAGGTATTCCCTAACTTCCTTTCAGTGCAGTATTCAATTTCCCCTCAGCTTTCAACGTGATTTTCTTGTCGGCCTCCACAAAATCTATTCTCATCTTTCTTGTTTTTGGTTCAGTGCAATAATAAATTTTCAATTTCCCTGCACTTTGAACTTTCGCAAGCCCATGGGTTTTTGGGGCGCAATGAACCCGACTTGGTTGGGTGGGCAAAACCAACTAGAGTCGCTGCTCCCTGCTGTTTAGCATACATTTAAATTCTTACAATAAACAAGAAATGCTGTGGGCGTCTCTGTGAAATACATATATATATACCAAAGGGATGGGGATCTCACGTAGGAGCGATAATACTACAACCTAGACAGCTGATTTATGCGGCGAGCAAATATTTATTGTTTGCTTTCGAAAACTTTGCAACAGAACTTAAAGTTTTACTTAAGCAGTGCCTGCCTCGTTATGCAATGTGGAAATGGAAAATGGGGGAGGTTTTCCTAGGTGATGTGGCCAGGGAAAACTCAAGCAGATGCTAACTGCAGTGACAATTGCGAAAGTCGGCTATCTCTCATCTGTTGGCCATTGTCTGGGTTGTCAGTGCCTCGTCCTCCAGGATTCCGAGAAGGAGTTGCTCCTGAAGACAGCTGTCATGTGTGTGCTTTCCCCTTCATTGTTGAAATTTCGGCTTAATTAAACGAAGTCGAAAGTCAAGAAAGGGAAAATTGCCGCCGACACATGTGTCTGCCTGTCAAAACTGTCGTAATTGAGGTCCCCAGCCTCTATGCATGGGCATTAAATGCAAATGAGCGCCTGATGGCGCGGAAAAGCATGTGACATTAAGTAGGGATTTTCCTCCTCCAGTGGAGTGCTCCCCCCAAGATGAGCAACGTGCCCTCAATTATGAACGAACTAATTAGATTCCTACGCCAGGCGATGATGGATAACAAGTTTGTTCTCCCCCGAGCGGGCTTTTCACACTTTCCCCAAGTGGCTGGCATTTTTCGGACCTGACAGAGATACTAATATTTACTGCCTTTAACCTCAAGCCAGACACCGACACGCTCCTGTCAAATTTGTCGACGGATAAATAATTAAAATGACCCAAAGATGGACATGGAGTAGGGAAACCGCACCACTATTCCTGCCTTTAGCTATGGCAGCTTGTTATTAAAAATTCATTTTATTTGGGTCAGGATGTGCCAAAATCCTTGGAAAATACTTTCAGTTGATTGCTTTTTAAGATCGTTAAACCATTATTTAAGTCAATAGGATGAGCTGACCAAAGATTTTGCAATTTTCTGCAATCCAGGCAAAAGTAAGTTTTCATATTTTTCGTACTTAAATATTTTTCATTTACATGGTTTGTAAATCGATTAACTTTCTAATTGGTTTGTTGATTACGGACTCTAAATATTCCAAAATTGTTATTTTTTCAACTCGATTTTAGTATAATCTTGAGAGGAGCTTTTAAGTGAGGAGCTATTAAATGAACTGGTGTCTTATATATACACCCAAAGTAAAACTTAAGTGTTATCTGAACAATATTTACTAGTCTACGAAGTTAATTCTCCAAGCCAAGTACGCTCAATGGCAATGATAATTAGGCAAGACCGATTGTTATGCTCCGATTGGCCGTTGTGTGTTGCTTGGCAGGTAAATCGAATGCAGCAGTCTTGTTTGCCTTATCGCTGCTCTATTGCCTGCCAATTTTCGGAGGACCGGCGATTGTTTGTTTTGGCAGCTATTCAGCAGATTGCCTTGTTGATTTGCCTGGGGCCGATTGTCAACGTCAGGATAATTAGCTGCAACAGGAGATGACTCCGCTGGGCTGCTGTTGTTGTTGTTGCTGATGTTGTGCATCGCAGGGTGGAAGGCTCTTAAGCTGATTGTAAATGCAGTCTCCATCGCTCCCATCACTCAAACTACCCAACTTAATCTGCTGGATACCCCATCTGCACCTCACCCATCACCCACTTTTGTAGTAGCATCGATTTTATACTTTTTCCACAGGCATATCTTTTCCTTTTTCCGATTTTCCACTGAAAAGGAGTGGAAAACTTGGCAAGTGAGCGATGTCAGTCAGTTGTGTGCTTAACACAAACATCCCGTTAACTTGCACAAGTGTCGTCTGCACACAAACACCACTGCAGATGCACATAGATACTCGTACGTATATACATACATCACATGAGTGTAAATACAGATACATCAATGCAAACTGCACTTGTTTCAATTGAAAGCAAAAAAAATGGCGACTGGAATGGCAGAGAGAGCCATATCTCATGGATTTTTCTTAGCCGTGTCAAGTTCCTACACACTTTCACACTGGTTTCAATGGCGGAAGGACCCATTTGATCCTTAGGATTTTGAAAATATTCAGTTACTGGTTATTTTGTGGGAAACTATTTCTTACACAAGAAAAAATCATCAAAATATACTGCTTTCTTATAGCAAGAGAAATATTGGGTCCTCAGTAATTGAAATATTGGAACCCTTTAGATCCAAGTTGATTTTTATTATTCAATGTATTTCTTAGTATAACGTCAAAGATATTTACAATTTTTTGAAAGTTGGTGCTAACGTGTTAACTTTTTCATACTTATGTTGCAAGAAATGTTAAAATACAAAATCTTACACAATTTAAAAATCGTTTATATGTTTATTTACTAGTTATTCAGCTCATTAAGTTTTATTTCCAGTGTTTATGAAAATCCTCCCTGCTGCAAAACTCAGATTTCTCAGCAGTAAAAATGTAGTCGATTATCTTGATTGTATTTTGGCCACAGTCTAGCAAACTTGAACACCCGGCGCAGATGATTGACATGACCCTAGCCATTTTATATGGTCGTGGCCCCATTAAATTGACTTGTCACGAGTAATCGTTCTGCACTTTTGTGTCATTGCCGGGCCACCGATATCAAAAGCTCAACTCGAGTAGGAGAGCCTCATAAAAAATAGCTGAAAAAGGGCCACCAAAATATAAAAGGGATACAAAGATATACACATGGGCTAGCGCCGGCAAATAAAAAGAGGGTTTATGGTCAATCAGCAGCGAGCCTTTTTGGGCCCACTGAATACCGAATCCCTTTGACTGCTCATCGGGAGTTCTTAGCCCCATTCACCTGGCCCTAAAATGAAAGAGGTAAACGTAAAAATCACGAATAACCTGCTATTTTCATTTGCTTTTCCTTTTAGCCTCCACACAAACAGAGCAAAAAATGTGAGCTACTGTGGAAAAGAGTGGAAGGTGCAATTAAATGGCAGCACCTAGACAAACACATTGTGGCTCTTGTGGCCAAGATTAATGTGGAATGGTCGTGAGCCATCACGGGATCGGGATGCGGATGCACCTTCTTTTGAGCGGGGAAGGTGTTATGATGGCATGTGTGTGCCGGGTCCCATGCGGTTTCTATATACATATATGTGTACCCCACATATTCGTGACCCGAATCGGAGAGCCAGCATCGCATCCGGCTCATTTATATTGCGGCTAGCCCCGTGATTATGGCAGGCAGCTGTCAACACATTTAATTAGGCGAAATTGGGGACATTTATCCGAGTCCACTTCTCCTACTCCTTGCCTTGTGTGGCCATGATATAATTGAAAATTACCGAGTGCAACCGCCAGAGTCAGGCCATAAGCTTAAATCTTGAAAGCAACATTTTGTGCGAGAAATGCTTTGTGAATTCCTCAGCAGCACAATCAGAGGAAAAACATTTTAATTAAATCTTAGACAGTTTACACACAAATGAAAGTTTAGATTGTATGCTAAATACTTCACCAACAAAGTTGGTACAATTACAAGGAATTTTAAACATCTATTTAATCAAAAAACATTTGGTTCTGAAAGTATGCGTTCAGAATGAAAAAGAGAATATATATTATTTATAAACTTGAGGGGTAATGTAGTTTTATGTAAAAAATTAAGTATTTCCTTAAATATACAAAATTAATATAATTTATTATCTAAGTTTAAGATTAAAGTGATTAATACAAAAATACATACTTTGTTTAAGAAACTAATTCCAAATTTCAAACGAACTAAAGGGAATTTAAAGAGATTGATAAGAATTGTTTTTACAACAACGTTGTTTTTCAAATCTTCATCTTTAATATTGTCTAAAATCTAAATTTAATTGATTTTTGACCGATGAACATTTCATCATTTTAAAATATTGTCCAGAGAATTCATGGCTGCCACAAGTGAAAATTTCATTCTCAGAAAAATGTTCTGCTTATTAAAACTACAGCTTGACTAATTTCAAATATTTGCTAGTATTTCGCTTGCATTTAATCGAAAACTACTAAAGCAAACAACCCATGAAAATAATTAAAATAAGCTTCAGGGCAGTGCGAAAGAGCATACAACTTCACACCAATAAATTGTTTAGTCGCCAACAAGCAAACAATTACAGTTTGATGGGCCTGATTTCAATTGGCCGGGCTATCGATGGCAATCGGGCCACGCCCCCTGCCCGCCCACTGCCCACTGATTTGGACAAATTGCTGGCGGAAATTTGCGCAAATTCCAAAGCCTCTGGCTCAATACGTATATGTAAATGGGCGGCGGGATAACAATAGGGGCGATTTGCTGAATGGAAAGCGCAATCCACATGGCAGCAGCAATAACAAATAAGTCTATTAATATTTTATTATTATTGCTATGCAAAGTCTGCGAACAATGGCAAGCCAAAGTTTTACCTCGCGCTTCTAGAAAGTGCGGATTTCCATCCAAGAACGCAAAAACACAATGGATTTCAGAGGGACGGAAAGCGAACTGGGAGGTTCTATCCACGAAAAGAACGAACATAAACCCATTTTTTATGCATGAAGGCAAGATTTGTCGAGTGCAGATTAATAATTCAATTAGATTGCACAACGCGGCGTATGCGTGATGCATTATGCAAATGTCAAAGGAGAAGAAATGAGGAAAAAGCGAAGCCCAGAAAGACAATTTTCTGCTGACAGATGACGGGGACTAATGTCAGTGTCAACCTGCGGTTAGCTCACATCAATTGAGGCTGGTCTCTACATTTCTCTTGTCTCTAAAAATCAAGTGCATTTAGTGAAAATGGGCACATTTCATCTAAAACTGAACCAATGTTCGGTAAATCACCGTAAAAACACCCTCAACTGTTTATAAATTACTTGAAAACCTATTTGCGTGGAAAATGTGCGGAACATAAACATGATGGCAACGTGATACTGCGATAAATGTCGTCGAATCATCCCAACTCGTCCCCAAGCAGCTTACGTGATACTCATTATTTACATTCGATTGAAAGTTAAACGTGCGAACAGATGAGCACAACTTTGCCGTACCACACAACAAGTATTTAGATCTATATCACCCCCATATCCTTTACTGCTGCCACACCAAGCACGTAAATTGCTCGTCCTCCCAAACAAAAAAGGGAAGACAGCACCAAAAATGGGAAATATAAAATACACACGAGTGAAAAAAGGGATAAACTTTGGTTTCGCATACATCCTTGATGGAACTCCTTTGAAAACCGGATTATGCATCGATGGAGGTGTGTGTACTCGTATGCTGGCGAAAGTTTATCCATGTGCTGGCTGCTAATGAGGCTCGCATTCATTTTCATTTACCAGCTGGTTGGCTAGAAGTGAAATAAATTAAAAGGAATGCCAGCGGATGAAACTTTTGCTAACTGCTAACCTTTTGTTATAATTTAAACTTTGTATTAAGCATTATGACAGCGTGTGGCATGTGTGATAATCGTGTGATAATCACCCAAGACTCACTGGGGAACTTTTTGAACCCCTTTGTCTTGACAACTCATTAAGCAATCTCCTGCCGGATTGCTCATACGCCCCATAAACCAGCGAACCACCCCAGGAAACCCGTACGACAATGTTCGGGAAATATGCCAGCACGTAATAAAAATGAAATGCTCATGAAAGCCAAGCTCCGTCATCGCCCGATCGGAGACAAAGACATTGTAAATTATAGTGGCGATGGATACCTGGAACTACACCAAGAATAAAGTCAAAATCCATACAGTGGCATAATCATAAAATATTACGTACATTTTTGTATACCATAAAAATTGAGAACTGAAGAAGTGTGTATAAGAAAGTATGGTCACCTTTATATATGATTTTAGTATCAGAAACCGAAAGACAAAGTCGGACACACAGACATTGTAAATTATAAGGGCGCTGGATACCTGTAACTACACCAAGACCACCTAGAAACCTCATTCATAAAATATTACGTTAATACTGGATACAACTATATTGTCTTTTATATGTACAATTTTAGTATCAAAAACAGAAACAGAAGGTAGGAATCAAAGACATTGCAAATTATAGTGGCTATAAACACCTCAGAGCTACACCAAAAATAAATTGAAAATGTTTGGCTGAAGCCTTACTTTGAAATTACTAATATATTTTTTCTCAATAAAAATTGCCCATATTTAATGAAACTTAAAAAAATGTTAACGATATGAATATCTCTTCTTTTATTCTGCGTATCTTTATTTTTATCACATCATATTTCAGCACCAGACCATTATCAATATATTCAGAAAAACCTTTTTATATTTGTTGTATATCGTTTTTATCGTTTTTGTAATGCTCTGATAAGTGTTGTAAAATTCCATGGAAATGTATTTTGCAGTATTTCAAAAAAATAACCATTTTAACAATTTTTTCATTTTATATTGATTTCGAGAGAATATTAAATGATACATTTTTTTTTAATTTGAGATACTTGCTATTGTCCTTATATTTTTTCTCTGTTCAGCGTATTTTACGAGCTGCACATTGGACATTAAGCCAAAGCCAAAGCCGGAGCGAAAGCCAAAGCCCAATGAATGCCTCGTTGGCAGCCACATAAATACAATCGACCCACTTCGGGCCTCAAGTCCACTCCCTGCTCCACCCAACTCCCGGTCACCCGGACTTACCGTTGTGCCATCGTAGCCATTTGTCAGCAGTTGGATGTCGATTTCAATGTCCAGGTCCACCTTGGCGGTCGTCAGCTGCAGCGGCAGGTGATCGGCGTCCAGCAGCGTGGAATTTGTGGAGAATCCAGTGTTGCTACTGTTGCCACCGCTCCCGCTGATGAGGGTGGTGCTGCTCCCGGTGGCGGCGGATGAGGTGGTGGTGCTAAGGGGGCTGGTGGTGCTGCTGGCGGTGACCACCACTGAAACCACTCCGGCTGCCAGGGCAGCAATTGCCCGCATTGCATTTGTCATTGGGCAGAAAGGGCGATGATTAGAGGTCCTGGGCGAAAGGGTGTGGCGGCGGAGGCTTCCTCTGTTCAGCGAGAGATACTCAGTTACGGGTACGGCAATAAATTGCCCCACAACGGCAATGCAGCATTCTGCTAATACACTGCGAATCGGAATGCGGCAATGGCAATGGCGATGGCGATGGCGATTCAAGGATGCTCAGGAGGACAGGATTTGTGTGGCAAACATCGCGGAAAACGCGACCCAGAGTCATGTCCGGCCATCAATCTGGCGAATTTACAGCATTAGAGTCACACTCCTCGAATGATTAATTATATATGCTTGGGTTTTTTACTCGCACATGTACACACTGGTCACACACACATTTGATGCATAAACACTCTCACGCACACGCCCGTCAAGAATTCTCGATCGGCAATCGGAAGTCCAAGGGAAACCCCTGTGAAATTCGGTAGGGTGCTTATCTGGTTTATCTATTATCCGGCTGCCTCCGAACTGCCGAGCTGAACCGTGCGAACTGAAGGCTGAACGTCGACTGTCCGGATACGCACGACTAACGGTATCTTCAGTACGGCGGAGACCGCGGCGAACGACCAATACCAATCCAAAAGCCATGCCGTGGAGTATGCAACAACTTTCGAGTTCCGACGGAGGAGCCGACAAGTAGTCCATTCAACAGGATGGTTTCGATGCCCCGTCTATAAGGCGGAAAATGTGCGCTGCGCAGTTTGAAGAGAGAGAAAAGAGAGAGAGGACAAAAGAGCGAGCTGAAAAGCGGGAAAAGCACCTGTTGTTCCGCCGACGCGTTTTCCTAGCGTTTCGCCAGCGATTCCGGCGCGACTTTGGCCGCCCTCTCCATTTGTTCTTATTAGCAGACCGAGAACTACGATGCGGTGTCATACTGAACAGAATAGAATAGAACTGAGGAGTGACTGCCTCAACTGCATGCAAATGGAATGCAATTGCTGGCTTTGACAAATAGCCGCTGGCAGACCCTCAGGCCGATGCAATCTTTCAATTGAGATACCCTCGCCGAAAGAGGTACTTCACAATCGGGAAGTGCACTTTGTTTAAATATCATAGAAAAGCGACCTGCTTAAAGCTAACAGGTTTTATTTTTTAGGAACCTTTTTACGAGTTCAACGAAGCAAGATTTTCACTATTATAGCCACTATTTATCTAGTTGTTGCCTAATATATAATATTTTTTCTAAGACAGACCCACATGCCACTTTTTTCCACTGTTTTTATAACTTATGAAATTCATTCCATATATTTGGGGATCTAAAGCAAAAAATCCAGTTCTTAATGAGATAGATTTAAGGTGTGCCAGGCACACTGTGCCTATTTTATCATTGGATAAATATTTGAAATTGGCCAAAATACTTATATTTTATCTGAGTTGACTAAGGTAACGCTTATCTCAATATCTATCCTATATCCACTCAGAATTCCTTCAGTTTGTTATAAGCTAAAGAAGTTATCATTTATTTTGGCACTCAATTCAACTAAATCAACAACAATCCCTCAGAACCACATGCTCTTGAGCAGCCAGTCCATGTGCTTGGCCACGTCCGTGTAGATGACGGGCAGCGTGAGGTTGCACCAGTTGGTCTTCCGCTGTCCGGCGGAGACGACGCCGCGCAGCAACCAGATGTCCTGCTCCTGGAGCATCAGTCCTCCGCCGGAGTCCCCGCTGCAGGGTCCCGAGGCCAGGGCATTGCTGGCGCAGATCGTGTGCGAGGTGATGAAGTGCGCGTTCTCCGCAGACAGATTTCCCCGGCACTCCGTTTGGGTAATGATGTCCGTGTCCGTCATCTTCGCCCGCCGTGTATTCCGATTGCCGTGCTCGTCCTCGCCCCAGCCAGCCACATAGGACTTGTACCCAGAGGGCAAGTCCAGCAGATAGTTCTCGTTCCACAAACAGATGGGTCTGATGAAGTCATCAAAACTATGAAGGTGGATTTAAATATAAATATTAGTTTATTTTGTTTTCGAACTAGGTACTTACACAGGACGGTCAGTCAGCTGCAGCAGAGCCAAATCGGCATCGGTATATACACTGGGATTATACTGTTCGTGGAGCAAAAGTAGCGATACACCACTGGTATATCCCGGTCCAAACAAATCCAGGGAATTACGACCCAGCGAAACTGTGGTCCTTTCAGCCGGCAAATTGCGACTGCCGAAGCGAAAGCAATGGGCGGCAGAGATCACAGTTCTGGCCGAGATCAGGGTGGCACCGCACAGGAAGTTATAATCCTTGCCCACCTGCTCGAAGAGGGCCGTCATCCAGGGCAGCTGTCCCCGTTCCACCTCATTTCCGCCATGAATGAAGGGCGTCTGGATGGTCTTCTCCCGCCCACACACGCCGTTAAGTTGTCCAATTGTTTGATATGGAAATGATTGTACGGGCGGAACCAAGGGCACTGGTGGTCTAACTGGCACTTCTTGAGGTCTCTGCCTTTGAGGAGGAGGCGGAGTCTGCTGCGGGCGGCTTCTTTGAGGTGGCTCCCGTTCGTCATAGACTCCTATGTTCCTTGGAGGAGGCTGTGGACGGCTTCTCTGAGGAGGTGTATCTTCTGTAAAGTTCCCTGGAGGATTCCGGGACCACTGTGGCGGATCGGATCGCTGAGGTGGCGGTAGAGCTGCCAAGGGAATACTAGTTCGCAGAATGCGCGACAGTTTTAGCTTAATGCTAGGCGGTCTAACTGCAAGAAAAATATGGTCAGTAAGTCAAACATATATGGGTTAAAACAACCTTAAACCTTTACATTTAATATGAGCAATTAATTAGTAATTATTTTTTATGTTTTTATGTTTTTACACTACCCATACATTTAATATTTGTAATTATATTAAAAAATTTATTTCCACACAAAAATGTTTTTTGGTTTGGCCATTAACAATTTTTTATAAATCTTTAAGTTATTATTTATCTATGTAAAATAGAGATCTACTTACATTCTGAAGCCTGGCACACAATTTCCCCATTGACCGAAACTTTGGTAAGTTTGGGCACTACACCCGACGTTGGAAAGTCGATTCGGTAGTTGATGGGCTCATCGTTTCTCAAGCGATAAGACAGTGAGTCCTCGTCTTCCAAGAAGTTAAACATTCCTGGGGTGGGCTGCAAGAAATCAGATGGTTCAAAACCAGTCGGCGTTCTCAGGGGTTAGCTATAAATTCCAATCGACGTCACGGTAAGCAGATTTGTAAACATAACTCAACTGGTAGAAAAATAATAGCATTGGCAGCTAAGCTTAGGCGGCACATCTCTCGATTAACGTAAAAACCTGTTCCACAACTTTAAAGAAAGCGGAAAGCGAGAATAAAGCTGAGAAGCTTTCGGGTAGTGGGGGTTTTTCCCGAGCGCGTTCTTTCTTATCAGCCATGCAATTCCCATGGAAATCAACTTGACCAGTGAGCCCAAGCCGAACTCGATAGTGGAAAATCAGACATCCCATCTGAGAGTGAGGTCAATGCTTGATAACACTGACTAGCATAACTATTGAAAAGAGGAAGAGTCGGGAAAACTTACCGGGGCTCTATCTCCAGGCTGGGAAAGTTCTATACGAACTTCGTTTTCCGCGTTCGTATTATCCAGAACGAGTTTCAAATGTCCTATGTACTCATTCTGGTACTCTAGATAGCGAAAAAGACCAGGACAGGCTACGTATGGGAGGCGTTGAGCACTTAATAAGCCGATCTGCAATATGGTGATCAGGAAACCGAGTAGCTGCAGTTGGCACATGGCGAAGGTGGCGAAGGTGACGGAACCTTTCCGGAACAATAAATATTTATAAAAACAAATGCGACTGCAATTTCACAGCATGCAGCTAGCCGAGAATACGAACTTAAACCGCGCTCATTGAGAATCGCGCGATGAATGATTGGTATTAGCTCAGCTAATTCGCATTAGTTTCCGATCTAGCTGAAAAGTCGGGTCAGAGACAAAGCTCGTTGACTCTCTCAACCTGATCGGAGTAAGTTACGCGATTACAGTCATACTCTGCGATTTATTGGGAGATTCCGCCTTTGTTTGACCGCTTGGTTCGGATTGCCTTAAAGGTATTTCAGCCTTAACGAACCCAACAAAATAGTATGTCTTTAACTTAATTTATGGTAAAATAAAATAGTATTCAAACATTTCGAAAAGATTTGAAAACCAATTAACATTTGTCTCAGACCCATGTTTCAGTCTGCTTTCCTAAGATTTTTTATTCTTAAAAAGGTACTGATCCCAAGTTGCTATCATGTTGTTATATGGACACATGGATATCAGTGATTATTAAAATAGTTGATTAATGATTCTCACATAAACTAATAATTCTCGCAATTAGTAAAATTGGTTTAAGATTTAATGTAATTCACTAAAAACGTTTGCAGTGTATACAAGCTGTGCATGACTGATTTATTTTTCCAATGATTAATGAATCCAGTTAGAAATACCCGTAGAGCAAACCACACTCTTGGATCTTCCAGTTACGTGGCTGCCATACATATATTCATGAGGATCTCTGGCACACTCCGTCTTCCTTTCAGTTCCACATATTTCGACGCACCCAGTCGATGTGCTTGGCCACATCGGTGAACACGGATGGTTTGCTTAGATCGCAGGTGCCCGCCTCCTCGTCGATTTGACCCGCCGAGGTCACTCCCCTTAGCACCCAAACATCCTGTTCCTTGAGCATCAATGGGCCACCTCCATCGCTGGTGCAAGGTCCTGCTCCCGCCCTCTTGGCACACAGACTGCTCGGCTGCACCAGTTCTGCGGCCAGCTCCAGGCGGCAGCTCGATTCGATTACGATGTTCAGGTCGGTGACCTTGGCCACATCCGTATGGCCGGTTCCCGACTCATCCGGTCCCCAGCCAGCCACATAGCTCTTGTGACCCGCCGGCAGTTCCATTTGGTTCCTGGGGCTCCACAGGCAAATGGGTATCACGTAGTCGTAATATCTGTAAGGATATGATATTTTTTTAGATTAAAAAATTGTTAAAAAAATAAACCTTAGTCTTAGCGATGTATTAAAAACAAATCCTTTTCTAGCACCAATTTTGAAATTTTCTACTTCTCATATTCAAAGATCAAATATTCCTTGAACTCACCCCACTGGGCTATCCAATCTGACCAGTGCCAAATCGGCCTCAGTGAACTGCGCAATGTTGAATCTATCGTGGATGATCAACTGGGACACCCCGCGATAATCTCCCGGGGAGTGAATGGCGAGGGTGTTCCGACCCAGGGAGATGGCCAATCGATCGGCAGGCAGTTCCTTGCCAGGAACTTTAAAACAGTGAGCCGCCGATAGAACCGTGGACGTCGAGATCAGCGAACCTCCGCAGATGAAGCGGGGTCCATTACTCTCCCGCCGCTCGAAGATAGCCACCAACCATGGCAGTTGACCCCGTTCCAAACTCTTTCCCTGGAAGATTAGAGGCGCAGTACTGGTCTTCTGACGTCTCTCACGACCGCAGGGATACTCATCCGATGAGGCAGTCTGCTGGGAAGCACGCTCTTCGTTATTCCTAATCGGAATCGGAAGCGGAGGATCCGTATTCCTGATCGTCGGCTGGGGTGCAGTAGGCCGAACGGGATTGTTTATCCTCTGCTGGGGGGCAGTACCCCTATTAGAATTAGTGTTGAGGTCCTGAGGAACAGTATTACGATTTGGAGTGGTCTGCTGAGTGTCAGTACCCCATCCAGGATTCGAAAACGTAGGAATAGATTCATTACTTCTCCAAATATCTTCTCCGCCATCCGGGATCCTTGGTTGAGTGGGCTCACTCTCCCTATAGACGCCTGGTGAAGGCACAAGACTGACACCATAGGTTACCCAAGTGATCACAAGAGTTATGCCTGTTCTTGGCTTGGGATCTGGAAGTTATTGGGATCAGATTCGTATCTCTGAACTTAACAGAATATTCAACTTACATTCGGCGCCACCGCAAAGCTCTATGCCATTCACTTCCATGCTAGTGATCCTGGGAGGGATTGTGGGTATGGGGAAATCGACACGGTATCGAATAGGCAAGCCATTGCGAAGATTGTTCTGGGTAGTCTCATCTGTATCCACCATGGAAATTTTTCCCACATAGTCCTAAAATTAAACAGGGATATTAACTTGTACAATATTTAAACAACAAAGCTGGAATATTTAAAATACTATGTGAACAGTTTTTATACCCTTGCAGAGGGTATATTGATTTCAGTCAGAAGTTTGCAACGCAGTGAAGGAGACGTTTCCGACCCCATAAAGTATATATATTCTTGATCAGCATGACTAGACGAGTCGATCTAGCCATGTCCGTCTGTCCGTCTGTCCGTCTGTCCGTCTGTCCGTCTGTCCGTCTGTCCGTCTGTCCGTCTGTCCGTCCGTTTCTACGCAAACTAGTCTCTCAGTTTTAAAGCTATCGGGCTGAAACTTTCCCAAAAGTCTTATATCTTTTGCAGGTAGTATATAAGTCGGAACCAGCCGGATCGGACAACTATATCTTATAGCTCCCATAGGAATAATCGGACAAAAAAATGAAAAAAAATTATATCTTTGGTGTTTTTTAGCATAAAAACTCCTAAGCTTGGAAATAACAATTTTTAAATAATTTTGAATTTTGAATTAAATTTTATCGAAATCGGACGACTATATCATATAGCTGCCATAGGAACGATCGGAAAATTTGTGGAAAAATAATATGAAAAAATTATAGCTTCGGTGTTTTTCAACATATAACCTCCAACGCTTGGAAATAACATTTTTTAATTAGTTCTGAATTTCGAATTAAATTTTATCAAAATCGGACGACTATGTCATATAGCTGCCATAGGAACGATCGCAAAATTGGTAGGAAAATAATATGAAACAAATTATAGCTTCGGTGTTTTTTAACATATAACCTCCTACGCTTGGAAATAACATTTTTTAATTAGTTCTGAATTTCGAATTTAATTTTATCAAAATCGGACGACTATATCATATAGCTGCCATAGGAACGATCGGAAAATTGATACGAAAATAATATGAACCAAATTATAGCTTCGGTGTTTTTTGACATATTATCTTATAATATTGGGAATATCATTTTTTGTGTTTTTAAATTTAATAATTATAGCTGCAAGGGTATATAAGCTTCGGCTTGCCGAAGCTAACTTCCTTTCTTGTTGTTACTAATATTTGCATTTGGTTTAGAGTCGATTATTTGAATAGTATTATCAATGTTAACTTATAAAGCAAATCTCTCTTCCTCCCTGAGACTTGTTTATAGCGATTTTTTTTTCTTTTGCAAAGGCAATTGTCATTGGGGGCTTGGGAAATAGCACAACCGCAAACAAGCAAAGTGATAAGAGCTCCAGACGCAATGTAATAGAACTGAGAATTTCCCAGCAAAATAAGACAAAAATCTTACCGTGAAATCGTGATATCCAGGCTGGGAGAACTGAAGGATGAGTGACTGGTTGTTGACCAAGGGATGACGCACTTTCACCAGACCGATGTACTGCCCCTTGTAGCCCTGGTACTCGAAACGCGGGGCACAGCCATTCCGGGGCAACTGGCCAAGACCCGATTCAATCAGAGATATTACGAGGAGAACGGTCACCAGCTGTAGCGGACTCATTGCAACTGCGTAAGTGCCGAGCTTTTCCAATCTATTTTATTAAGAATTTAATCACTCATTCTAACGCTCAAGAACCTCACTCCATGAGAGAATCTAAGCGTCTCTAAACTAAAGTTTGTTTATAACGTCAGTGGCTCTCCTCACATTGTGGGTTTATATAATATGTTTCGTAGTTCCACTCTTGAGTGGTAATATGATATTACTAACATCACTTCAAGATTTTGAGGTTGGTTATGCAAATTCATTCATTCTTCCCGCGTCTGGAAATCAATTTGAACTTCGCCTTGATAGGTCATTTGCATTTTAATGAATTACTACGAATGCATCGTTTCTCTGCTTTTCGTATGCAATAATATATGATCATTTTATTGCTTTGAAATACCATATTTATTTTTTTTCTTAGCCTAGTAAGTGCTGAAGTTGCCCTGGATGTGTGCTATATGTACTATATCTTTGCAATTTGATGAATATATATATTTTACTCCCTATTTGCCAGTGGGGGTCTCACTTGCATGATACTCCTTGATAATGTCCTCCAGCTGCCTTTCGATTTCTGACCGCTCCTCGAAATATTCCTTTAGAGTTTTATCCAGGCACTGGTTGCTTTGCTTCTGGATATCCTCCAGCTGATTGGACTCAATCCACAGGTTATGGAGATTCTGTGGAGCATTTTGGAGCCCAACAGTAGCTCTCCTAACACCCTTGCGGCACTTTTTGGGCTTGACACTGGGACACCTTTCCGTGGCTTCGATCACCTGATTTGTAGGCATTTGCAGGCCATCGATGGACTTCTTCAAATCCAGATTAAATCGAATCTGAGCCCAGAGAAACTGACCAACACAGTTGCGCAATCGAAGGACATAACGATTGTTAAACTCTTCGGTGATGGATACAGCTTCGGCTGTTCTCAGACCTTCAGTGGACTGCCCCACCTTCTGAACTTTCGCTGCGGCCCAAAACTTCCATTCCTCCTGGTGTTTTAGTTTTGATACCAATTCCGCCTGCTGTCCCGTGATTTTCCCGAGACTTTCTCCCAATGGAGAAACGCTCAGACTCACGCCAGTTAGAACTTCCAGTACTTCCCGCAGAGCATGTCGCCTTTTCTTCTTGTGAGTGTTTGGTAAATCGGATAGTATTTTCCCTATAGAATTATCCAGATACTCCCTGTATTGAGTAATCGCAGCTTCATTCTCGTTTTGCAAGTTGTTGGTTGGATTTAGAACCAAAACTCCATCATCTTTAAAAGATTCCTGATCATTGGGCAGGATTCCCTCGTTTCCTGACTCATATCTTATTGAAGCGGTGGGATCTTTTGCCAGGACTCCATCTTGGATAATGAAAAGTACCGAAAGGAAGTGCAGCAAGAGGGTCTGCTGCATCTTTCCACCAACCTCCTGAGAGGTTCCGAATCGTTCTGGCCTTAAAGAGATAACTTAATGGGTTTTAAATATGCAGCACGCTTGGCGAACATTTGTTCAGCTGATGCCAATCAGTGAGCAGTCAGCACGTGGTCATGTAGTTTATATATTACGCAATATAATTGTCAGATAGGCATGCACTGCAATAAATAAGTTGGGTTCTATGATATAGACTTAAGGTTTCCAAAATAAATTTTAAAAAATGCTGAAGAAATTTTATAAACTTAGATTGTTGTATTTTTACTGTTCAAAATCTCGAAATCCTTATAACTCAAGATCGTTTAAGTTTTAAAATATTTTCGTGTGTTTTTAATGGAAATTTTTTAGTAAAGTTTTTGTTATTTAAAATATTTCTAATATAAAGATCACCTTTTAAGATAATTTATACGTTCAGTGTATAAATGAGCATTTAGCAAAGCCACTAAGTTATGAATCACTTCAAGTCTAAAAAACAACTCGACAAAATTAAAAGTAATATTTTTAGGAATCCTTTTTTGTTTTGACTTTTTTAGAACCGAGTGACAACAAAATATCTTACCATTTTTTTGGTTCACCTTTCATCCATCAATTCTAGCAAAATAATTGACTTATGAAAGCTACAAACTCGTTTGACCAAAAATCACCAGACAATGGAGAATACAAGTGCTTTGGCTTGAGGTTCTTTAATCTAAGTGTTTACAAAGTAACGTAGCTCAGCGGATATTATCGTTTATCCAGTCGATATGCTTGGACAGATCGCAGTAGAGTACATACTGGTTCAGCTGGCACTTGTTGGAGGGTCCGCGCTCCCCGATGGAAACAATGCCCCGGAGCAGCCAGCGATCGCCCTGCTTGACCATCAGTCCCCCGCCGGAGTCGCCCAGACAGGGACCAGATCCATCGCGGTTTCCCGCGCACAGACTGCGGTCCGTCACCATCATCGATCCCCGCCAGGTGCTGGCACAGACCGTGGGACTGGCGATCTGCGCCTCCACCACCCGGGGATACTGCGTCCGGGAGTCCGACTCATCCCGACCCCATCCCGCAATGAAGCCAGAGGAGCTCGCCGTACTGGTCGCCTCCACAGTCCACATGCAAATGGGCGCGATAATGTCGCTGAACCTACAAAAATAAACAATGGTTTATAATGAACTTTAACCCATTGGAAGCAACTGTACTCTCTACTTGAGTACAGGAAATTAATTACTCTAAATAAAACCATATTTTAAGAATTCTTTCAAGGATACGATAAAATCCTATGCAGAACAATATATCATATTACAATTATTGAAGGAATTATTGAATTGAATTTTATATAATTATTATTTTATCCTGCTTGAATACTCTGGATCTAAACGGGTTAAATGTTTGATTGATTTCAGTAGTACAACTAAGCTTTTTTACACGAACGTAAATTTATATTATAAGAAACAATTTTACACATTTATTTTTGTGAAAAAAGGCTTTCTAATTTTTTAACGAATTCTTTAATCTTATGCAAAAGTGTAATGTGTTAGGCTCTAAAAGAATTGCATATTTACTTACGTGACTGCCCGCTCAAACGTGATCAGGGCAATGTCCGCATCGGAGTAGGATCGGGTACTGTACTCCGGATGCCAGAGCAATCGCCTCACATTTCGCATCTCGGCGCCCTCCTCTGCGTAGTCCTCCAGATCGTAGCGACCCAGTCCGATGACCACGTTGTTCTCCGACATCTTGTGCACACAGTGGGCGGCAGTGATGACGATGCTGGCGGAGATCAGGGAGCCTCCGCACTTGAAGCTCAGGGAACGCGACACCTTGTGGAAGACGGCCGTTAGCCAGGGATACTGACCACGCGGATACTCCTTGCCCCGAACGATAAACGGAACCAAACTGCCCTCCCTGCCGCAAGTTATTAGTGATGAAGAGGTTCGTGGATTAAAGTTCTGGGGTGGCGCAACCGGCGGAGGATTGGTGGCAATCGGCGGGGGATTGGTGGCAATTGGCGGAGGATTGGTGGCGATCGGCGGAGGATTGCTGGCAACCGGTGGTGGTAAAGGTGGCACAAATCTCGCAGGTGGTTCCCAAAAAATCTCCGTTGGCGTGGGCGCTGGACTGGCCAACTGAGGTCTCACGGAAGGTATTCTATTGGAGGATGTCAGCCAGGGCTGCCTAAAAACAGGCTCAAAATCACCGCCGTTAGTGGAGTAGAATACGGATTGCACATCCACATTGGAGCCATCTCTGGGAATGGGATTCGATACGATTGATGGAAACGGCGACAGTGGCTCAGTGCGGAAAATCACATAGAAGCGATTGAAGTAGGTTTCATTTTGCCCTCCGGCATCTGAAATAACCACCAATTAAATATAAATGAAATATAATATATGGAATACAAATCACCTTCCCTGGCCGAGCACAGTAGCTGACCGTTGACTGAGAGTAGGGTCAATTTGGGCGGATTCCATCTGAGGGGGACCCGGAACTTATAGGGTCCCCTTGCCCTTTTAATTGAGTCATCATCTGGATACGGGTTCAGGTTACCCACGGCTGAGGCCTGTGGAGGGGACAAAGTGGTCAGGTCGGTTGTCATTCCAGAGCGAAGATCGCTGGCCATCTCATACATCATTATTACCCAACTGCCAGAAACGCACATTGATGCGACCGTGCGACAAAGTGGGCAGCGTAATCTCGCCCTGGAGACCCGTGAATGGATCGTTGACATATTGAAAGTATTCGGGGCAAGTGTTCTCCGGCAGAAACTGTGCCCCGGCCAAGGCGATTAGAATTATCAGTACGGCAAATTCCAGACCCATACCTTTTCGAGAACTGGGATTTGTTTGAGATCTCGGATCCGCACGCGACAAGCAAAGGTGGGCAAATAAAACAGACTGTGTTCGAGCAATTCCGCTCCCATCGGATCTCGACGGGTTGTTGAGTCACTCAGCGGTGTCTGGGAGCAAACTGGAAATTCCGCATCGTGCGGAGGCAATATGGCACGGATTAAAGGGAAGCATTATGAATAACTCCGCCGACGCTTTAATACTTTTTAACGAAATAAAGTCATTATGTTACTATGGATTACTAAACAATAAATAGGAAATTCTGCACTTTTTTATGCATTAAATATATAATAAATACGTTAAAAATTTCCTTTACATTTGTCAAAGTATAAAAAAATTGTAGAGCTTCTGAAGATCTGAAATCTCCATGGCATTTGAATATTTAATTTTTGTAACTTGCTTTTTTTTCTATACTTTACATTAATGGTAATTTATTTAAAAAAATTTATTTTGTAATTTTACGGCAGCGCATCTGCAGACCTGACTTAGAAGCTCACAAACGAGATACCCGCTTATCTTTGTTTTGAGTGAAAACCCCCACTCATAATAAACATGGGTGATTCTGTATAAACAAATCTCGTTAACTTGTATCTTTGTTTTCTCAGACACGATGTGATCTTGAACTCAACTCAATTTTGTACTTCGATTCTATAGACGGTATCATAGCAACATTTCCCTGCCAACTGGGAATCACAGATAGAAATTCCAGTGTTTAGCTCTTTTATTTTAAATATCATTATACTCTCAACTAATTGGTTTTTTGAAAACGGCAACTATGTTAATTAATAGACAGTATGATTTTTATTAGATTTTGTACAGAGATGTTTTAATTTGTCTATCTTCACACACACACTTTCCACTTTTAACTTAGTTTCTTAAAATTTGAACACCGAATTGATCTCACATCATATCACCATATTTTGACGAACCCAGTCGATGTGCTTGGCAACATCGCAATAAATCACGTACTTGCTAAGGTCGCATATATCTCCCTGGCGAGGCGATAAAGAGACGACGCCCCGAATGTACCATCGGTTATTTCGCAGGACCATCAGTGCAGACCCCGAGTCTCCGAAGCAGGGGCCGTGAGATTCCGGATTCCCAGCACAGACTGTCCGCCGTGTGATGAAGTCCTCCGCCCGTTTCATCTCCTTGAGGCACTGATCCCTCGGCACCAGGCGTACACTCACCGTCTTGGGAAATCGTGTCTTCTGGGCACTTCGATCGTAACCCCAACCAGCCACCGCTCCAGAATCGCCCTCGTTCGGTGGTAATCCCATATTGGAGCTCCACAGGCAGAGCGGCTGGATGTACTTGGTGTACACCATCGCCGCGTTTAGCACCAGAAGGCCCACATCCACATCCGGAACGGGACTGCCTTCGTAGGCGGAAGGAGTTATCACCCTGGACACACTGACCAACGAAGCTCCGTTCTCTGGATTCTCGTTGCGATCATGTCTGCCCAGATAGACCCAAAGTTTATTGGCTTCCTTGCCATAAATACAGTGGGCCGCCGTGATCACAGTCCTTTTGGAGATCACCGAGACCACGCATTTGTAGGTAGCCGTGGAACTACCTTCGTAGAGGGCCGCCAGCCAGGGATACTGACCCCGGGTCACCAGGTCGCCTCCGATTTGCAGGGGCGCAAAACCCTCCACGCCGCACTCATCAAAGTCGGACTCAATCCTCGGTATATTTTGAGGAAGGAATGGATTAGGTTTAGGTTCACTAGGGAGCGTATTCGGGACATATCTCGACTGGGGCACTGCCATTTCCCTCGGCGGTGCTTTTTGAGTAATGGGCGTTGAGGTGGACATAGACTGCCGACGGGTCATTGTGCTCGAAGGGGCATCGTCTAAAAAAGTAAAGAAAAGATTAGATAATGCAAACAATATAATTTTCTAAAAAGAAAAATCCTAAATATATGTTAATAACAGTTCGTCTTGAACAGATAGTGATTTTCAAATGTTTTTTCAAAACCCAATTCTTAACAAAAAAAATCAATAGGCATATTCTATATCAACATTGAACAACTTCGTAAATTGAAACAAATATTTTTAAGCCATGTAGCATATATTATTATTATCAATTCCAATCATTTATAATTTTGTTCTTCACTGAGGGACGAAGCTTTTAGTGAATCTTCTGGCAAACTTTATGTTTGTAAACTATCAATTGATGAACACAACTTCTACAATGCCATCGTATTTGACATTAATAATAGTTCTCTTGAGGCTCATAAAAAATCTAATATGACAATAACTCACATTCATCGTTTTGGCACAGAAGCTCATCATTGAATTCCGCCCGGATAAGTTTGGGCAGCTCGTCCCCGAAGTTTTGAAAGCGCACAAATACCTGGCCACGTTCTCCATTGTGTATATTTTCGAAGGCGCTATCCTTAGAGGGATATGGCAGGAGAGATCCGACAGATGCTGCCTGCATATAAGGTGTAAAATATGAGCTACTATTGAAAATACAACCCAAGAAACACTCACCTGACCCGTTCCGTGGGCATTAAAGATCACCTCCCATGTCAGGCTATTGACTCCAGCGCGGGGGGCCGTGAAGACGCCAATATAGGCTCCAGTGCTTTCCTTGTAGTAGGAGAAGTACCTTTCGCAGTTGTGCTGCGGAACCTGCAATGCCGATCCGACACTCAGATTGAGACAAAGGCCGAGCAAGGTCAGCCACCAGATTGTCATTGCGACGGGAACAACCAATGTGAAGTGGAGCTGAACGAGAACTGGGAACAAAATCACAATCCACAAGCGAATTGCAATCCATTACCCTCTCGATGGAACGCGGACCTCTCATCAGATAGCGGAACACCCCCATTGACGGATTGCGGGCTTTACCCAGCCATATTAAGTATTTAGTTGAGTACTAGCTCAGAATCTTACAACTACCAGTTATTACAGAACCCGATTCTGCTCAGAACCATTTAGCAGGTGAGCCCCTCTTGAGAGGAAAACCCCCGGTATAATAAATATATTCGACTTGTTAAACAAACCCAGTTTTCTTATAAGCATAGCTAGCCCAAGAAATCCTCTCTTTTTGCTTCTCTCTGTCTAACATCATCTCTTAATCTAGCTCTCTTTTGCCGATTGCTAGAGCTACAAGAAGAATAATCAAAACAATAAGAGCCTCCGTTATTGACTGCAATATCTGAAACTTAAATACAAAATATGGTGTGACGTAGAAATGACTATATATAGTATATATTCTTAAATGATATTTCAATCCTTTCAGAACTATTAAAAGAACTCCAAGGTTTTTTATTAGATATTATAATTATAGTTATCGATCAGTGCGAATGACCTAATAATGTTATGATAACGTTTTGATAATGATTTCGAACCGATAAGAAAATCTTTTCTCTTTGGTATTTCTTCCGCAGACTCTTAATTTTACTCAGATCTGTGGCTGCCTCTCTTATGAATCGGATATCAGTCAGATTCAAGTTTTGCATTTGCGAAGAAAGTTTCTTCAGAGCCTTTATCGGGCGAGGCATGGACAACTTTTAATAATATAATGCAAGGTTGTTTATGTGTATGTCTATTGAAAATGATGTTTGTGGGGCGCCGTAAGTAGCGACAACGCATTTGGCCAAAAACTTTTTCCAACAAAACAAAAAGAAGTAATGTGGATAGGGAGAAGGGCTCCTAACTTCGCGACACCCGCAACTCAAATCTGGCTGCATTGTGGCCGCCGGCTCCCCAATTTCCCCAACTGCCTGGCGGCAACTTTTATAATCAGTTCCAAGTTTCTTAAGCTTTGTAATAATTTGTTGAGATTTGGCGCGAAATTTTCGCTGCTTTTTCGATTTTTTCCCTTATTTTGTTGTCAGCATTTGTTGTGAATTTGTGTGCTGGGGGGGGGGGGGGGGGGGTCTCAAACTTAGCGGAGGCACTTTGACATCGTATCGGAAGTAGGAGGGCTTCCGCCTGCTTGTCAATAATCCGCTGGTAAGTGGAAATGGAAGGTAACAGTGCGTCTGACTGCACTCCAAGGCACCGCCAATTGAGCGGCCTAATTGGAGCGGTCCCTGTTTGGGCGCCACTTCAACGTGATGGGCTGGCCAGGCCGGGCAAATCAAGTCGAATCAAATTAGGCTTGATGAACCGAAACTCTTGAATAACGGCCAAACTAGGTTAACATCACTGGCACGTCGAATCTAAAAAATATGTGTGATTCTGTCCCCTAGGGAAAACAAATTTGAGTGATTTTAGTTCCCTGAGGAACAAAATTGTATTCGGGGGTGACACAAAAATCTTTCACGTTCTCTCTTTCAGAGAGAAATATTCAATACATTGTTCTTGAATTAAAAACACTCGATCTTAAAACCCGTGTAAGAACATTTTGTGTTGAATGCTCCAAATATCAGAAATGGTGAGAGGAGATAAGTTAAATTGAGTTAATTTAACAAATTATATTTTCAACTTATAAAATGTCGTTATATTTTTAAGAACATTTTCAACTCAGATCAGAACGTCAGAACTCTCTCTGTTTGAATGGATTTCTGTGACAACCCGAAATACTTTACATGAATTAGAAAAAAAAACGCAAAGACTTATAATAATAGATTCTATTTCCAATTACTATTCGTAGTATTCATTTTTGTTCAATTATTTTGATTTTTTTTTAAACTAATATTGGGTAATATTTGACAGTTCCTTCAACTTATGATTTTTTTTGACATTAATTTTTTGTAAAGAACAATCACTAATTTAAATACACTTCTGATCGAAGTGAAACGATTTTTTTTAAATTTTTAAGTAAATTTGGTAGCAAGTGGCATCCAATAAATTAAGAGTTCCCATTCTAGGCCCTACGGATTATTTTAAAGTTATCACAGGTGCAGATGCCGCGAAACCGGCTGAAGACGAAGACAAGTGGTTCACCGCAGGTTTTGAGAAGCTGAATTTTCTGGGCATACCTATAGCCAGTGCGAACAGAGCATTGCAGCTCATCATCCCAGGAGTTATCAGCCGACTCCTCCACGAGGAGCGTGTGGAAGACATTGAGCAGTTGCAGGGATCGATCCATGCGAGGGGTCCTAACCAAGGCCAGCAACTGGATGTAGGGACGAAACTTGATCCAGCGCTGGCAATCCCTAATGTCCACCTCGGGACCCAGATCGATAATCATTAGCTTGCAGTCAAAGTCGTGAATGGCGTTTAGTATGTCCAGTTCCATGGGTCCCTTGAAGCACTTCTGCAGTTCCTCGGTGAGGGTGAAACCCAATTCGTGGCTTGGAGTCTGCATGGTCCAGGGATATCGGCGATTGGCAAAGTCGTATGCAAGCTTTTGCCGTCGTTCTTGTTCCATTCTCAGGTGCACCACCTCCTTATCGATGGGGCGAATGGCCTGGGATCCGCGGCACAGGAAGTCACCCTCCGCGGGACCCCTTCGCTCCTCCACCTCCTTGTTCAAGGCCTTTTCCGCCTCCTCCTCCTCAAACTCCTGTCGGCGGGCTCCTTCACAGCATCGCAGCTCGTGTGGCGGCATGTAGAATGGATAGCCCACCTGGGCCAGGTAGGTGTGCCACTCCAGTCGATTGAAGGGCTCCTTGGGCACGAAGTTCTCCTCCGCCTTGCTCTCAATGCGGCAGACGTTCTCGTCCAGGATCAACGGCCATAGCACATCGAAGAAGGAGCTGCCCAGCGGAATGGCCCTATCGGAGGTGTTTTTGGAGGGCACTGGATGCTCACTCATTTTGGTATTGGGTACTTTGAATTTCTATTATTTTAATTTGGCCTGCCTGGCAAGTGTGTAAATGGGAGAATTTCCTTTGCTTTGCTAATATATTCTCTATAGAGTGACACAAATCCGCCAGCCTCTATATCATTATACACCTGGAGAATTGTTTAAGTCTTTGTTCTTGTAAAAGTTCTATAAATATTTATGTTTGCACAATAATAACCACTAATGTCAACGTCTAGGATTTAAATAAAAAATCCATATTCATTCTTAACAATTCAAAAGTCAATATATTTTTGTACATTCATTAGTTCATTTTTTAGGTTTTAAAAGAGGTTGTATCATATATCTTTTAAAAGAACAAATATGCAAAAATCGACAATAAAAGTATTTTGTAATTAAGCTTATATTATTAACCTTATTGAAATTTATAAATATTTTATTGAAAACCATCGCTTAAAATTTAAAGTGTAATAGCCCCCATTCTATTCTGTTTTCAGCAAATATATCAGGCCATGCCACGCCCCCTAATAACAAATTCCTCCCCCTTTTCTATACACAAACTTGTTTGTTTGTTTGTACTTGTACCTCAATTTATGCGCACTCACAGGCAATAACGGTAAGCAAGTTTTCATCTGGAATCGAGAATCGAGATTCGGAAATCAGCAGCAACAATTTGGGTAAATTTTATGACATTCCAGGCCGTATATTTACGGTAGCCGAGGATCGCCATCGCCATCATTTTATGAGCTGAAACAGCGAGGTGAAATTCGGTTTTATGAAGGGATCCAACAAGATGGCCACGATTTTCATTATGCTCGTATTTCGTATATTAGTTTTAGGGGGCGGGCAAAATCCGGGGGCGATGGCTGTGACAACAGCGACGAGTTTTCGGGCTCATTAGCTTTTACGGCTTTGATTTTATTGCCGCTGGCAGGGGGAAGCTTTAATTTCGAACACGAAATGTTGCCTATCGCAGGGCGCATCCGCATGTGAGCAATAAATTTTCATAAATCAATTGTGCGTGCCACGTTACACACAATCAGCAGACTCCCCAAAAAAAATCAAACCCACAAAAGGTTTGAATTTAGATTTATATCCAAGCACCTAGCACTGAGTGACGAATGCCTATTTTACGCCTCGATGTTCAGCAACTTATTGAAAATTTGATTTTAACCCAGGATTTTAATTTCAGCTGAAAGATTTATGGCATCTGGCTTGCCAGCTGTCCAAAATGAAATTTTAAGCTTCCTTGGCCAGAAAATGCGAACTTTAAGTGACCCCAAGTCTGCTTTTCTTTTATTTTTGCTTGTGTTTCTTCTATTAAAAAACGCGACTACTTTTTGCCGCTTTTGGGCCACAAAACAAGCTATATATATATGCGCGTTGTATATAAAAATTTATGCGTATATTTATTGTATTTTATTGGGGCACTTAAGCGACAGACTGTAAGAGCATACCGCGAGAGCAAAAACCCAAAGAAAAAGCGGAGAAAGCCAGCGTGGTATAAAAATAAGTCAAGAAGAAAGCCAGGCTAAGGAAAAAACTGAAACAAGTAAGAACAACTGAGACGCTTATTGACATAAAAGCCAATCATTTTCAAATGGCTTTAAGCATTCGACAAATGGAGGAGCAGACCGGCAACATCAAACGGAAAAAAACAAACAAAACTCGAGCGTAAAAGTAGAGTCGTATATTTTTTTGGCTATGCATTTGAGTTGGCACACCGCAGCATAAAAAAACGAAGCAAAAAACGCAAACTTCCAGTGGATGCACTTTGAACCCTGTTTGCGGTTCGAGGTTTTCTACATAAATAATCACTTTATGAATTTTTTCAAGAAAAAATAGCTCCGCGAAACTCTCTCAAGTAGAATACTTAAATATCGGCGAAACTTTAAGGACCATTTCAAAGTTTCCACTGCCAGACTATTGAATATCAATCAAATTATCACTGGAGCGAAATAAATTTGATTGATGTAGTGCTGTTCAGCCATCAATCATCAGGGATTTCGGTGCACTGCACTCTACTCAGCTTCGTTGTTATGCAAGTTGATAAATCACAGTAAAAAAAGAGACACTAAGCCATTTGCTGATTTTTATCTTTGGTTATATTGACACAATGTCAAAATGTTTGAATTGTAATGCACAAATATGGATTTCTCTTGTTTTACCGAAATTTTCATTGACCTTACCTTACATGGTTTTCAAATTTATTGACTGACATTATGCAAGGGAAATTTGCTGTCCGATATACCGGCATTATAGACATTGATAAAAAGCCATCACTATACGCCAACTTAAATATTCAATTCTTATTATTTTAGGACCAGAACAAGAACGGAAGTTAACTTCGGCAAGCCGAAGTTTGTATACCCTTGCAGTTATAATTATTAAATTTAATACCAAATTCTTTAAAATAAAAAAAATTATATTCCCAATAGTATAAGATAATATGTCAAAAAACACCGAAGCTATAATTTGTTTCATATTATTTTCCAACCAATTTTCAGATCGTTCCTATGGCAGCTATATAATATAGTCGTCCGACTTTGATAAAAGTAAATTCGAAATTCAGAACTAATTAAAAAATGTTATTTCCAAGCGTAGGAGGTTATATGTAAAAACACGAAAGATATAATAAAAAAAAAAATTTTTTCCTATTATTTCTATGAGAGCTATAAGATATAGTTGTCCGATAAGGCTGGTTATATACTACCTTCAAAAGAAAGAAGACTTTTGGGAAAGTTTCAGCGCGATAGCCTTAAAACTGAGAGACTAGTTTGGGTAGAAACGGACGGACAGACGAAGATGGCTAGATCCACTCGTCTAGTCATGCTGATCAAGAATATATTTACTTTATGGGGTCGGAAACGTCTCCTTCACTGCGTTGCAAACTTCTGACTGAAATCATAATACCCTCTACAAGGGTATAATGAAATGATTCATACACTAAATATAATAGTGTACATTAAGATATTTCACGCTAACATATCAAAGAAGTCGGCTGAGTATTTTTTTCTCATACTTTAAAGGTTTATGTAAATAATTAATTTTTATAGAACTCCAAGAAAAGATTGCAATACCTATATACGAGTATATCAACACGAATTCCAATCGCCCTCAGAAAACAAGGCAATATATATTTAAAACGCTTTGTTGTTTAAAACCAATGTGAAAATTCCAGAGATTATTTGTACACATTGGAGGGAAAGGGGCAAAGTTCAATGCAATTTTCACTGCGAAAAATTCCAGAAATTGAAAACACGTTTGCAGTCGTCGGCTTATCGCAGCGTAGAAACTCATGGTATTATTCTATGATTACAAATCGTACCTACATATGTATGTCAGCTTATCGTTCCGAAAAAACGGCGATCTGCCTATATAAGCCGCACAAATGGCCTGTGCTGAGATCAGTATAAAGTTGGCGGATCCAGCAAAATGAAATCGTACTTCACGTTTTTTCTGTCGTTTTGGCTTTTAAATGAGCTTTCTGCCACGGGAGCCCCATTTGCGGATATAGATTCGGGTCAGTCAACGGAAAATCAGTGCAACGGATATTGTTTTTCTATTCTGAAGCCTGTTCTCTACCGCAATGGGCAACTTGAGGAATCAGCAACAAAGAACGAAGAACTTTAGAATTTAAAAAACCAAGTAGAAAAACTAATAGATGCCCAAACTAGAGAATTCGATTATCAACGTGTTATGATAAAGACATTGACAGGAAGTATCCAAAGTCTGCAGGGTGAAATAGAAAACAGAGACTCTCAGATTAGTGGTCAAATTAAAGAACTGAAAAACCAAATCAAAGGCATTACGAATCAGAATAATGACGACAAAGTTAAATCTCTGACCGAAACTTTGAAAGATTTGGAAAGTAGGCTAGAAATCATGGGTTCTCAAATCAAAAATCAAACTGAATTGATAAAAGCTAAAAATGCCGAGGTAGTGAACTTAACATTTAACAACAAATTGTGTACGGAATCCATTAGCAAGAAAACCGATGATCTATTGAAGTGCAATCTACAGGACTCCTGCCCCAGCGGAGGTCCTAGGTCTATTCACAAAATCAACCTGAGGGGGATAAGTACATTCGAAGCTCCCTGCAGTTCAGATGGTTGGCTAACTATTCAAAAACGTTTTGACGGCTCCGAGAACTTCAATCGACCCTGGAAGGACTATAAGGAAGGATTCGGCAATATAAGAGGAGAGTTTTTTATCGGGCTTGAGAAACTGCATGTTATGACTCTGGGACGTCCTCACGAACTTTACATTAAACTTGGCAAGGTGAACAGATCCACAGGCTACGCTCATTATGATGAATTTAAGATTGGAAGTGAACTGGAATCGTATGTGTTGTCGATAGGGACATATAATGGTACAGTCGGAGACTCTCTAGATTACCATAGAAATCAAAAGTTTACCACACTTGACAGAGATAATGATCAACTTAATAATGATAATTGCGCTAGAAATGGATATGGTGGTTGGTGGTATAACAATTGTTGTTACAGGTAAAAACATTAATTCACTAACAATTGATTCATATTAATATAATCACTTAAAATTACAGCATGTTAAATGGAAAGTTTTATAAGGAGGGTCGGATCAGAGACAACAAAACTAATGGAATTTATTGGGGCACCTGGCATGACAACGGTTGGACCTACTCGCTAACCTTTGTGGAAATGATGATTAAGCCCAAAACGCTGTGAGCATTAAAAATATTGCATTGCGAAAAATATCAAATACCATTTTATTATCTTTTGTAAATTTGTATGTGTAAGGACAAAATGAATAAAGTTTGGGTTCTTTTCAATAAAATATTCTAAGAGTAAAATGTACGAAACCGTACAGGAAAACTACAGTTTTATATAACGATAGTAGTTATAATTTCAAATAAAATTTAATTACATAAAGCTCTTAGAAGTCTAACAAAACAACAGTGTTCTATAATCCTTAAATTTGTTTTGTTTCATTAAAAATATAATTAAAAAATCTTAAGAAAACTGTGATTTGGTGAATATCTAAACTGTTTCGAAGGAATCTGTGTATATCTATCTACATATCCCCATATGGTCAATACTAAAATTCAAATTTCAGGCGCAATTCTTTTACCGGCCTAACAATGTGGGTTGTGAAAATATATAAAACAAGAAAGGAAGTTAGCTTCGGCAAGCCAAAGCTTGTATACCCTTGCAGCTATAATTATTAAATTTAAAAACACAAAAAATTATATTCCCAATAGTATAAGATAACATGTCAAAAAACACCGAAGCTATAATTTGTTTCATATTATTTTCCTACCAATTTTCCGATCGTTCCTATGGCAGCTATATGATATAGTCGTCCGATTTCGATAAAATGTAATTCGAAATTCAAAAATAATTAAAAAATGTTATTTCCAAGCTTAGGAGGTTATATGCTAAAAAACACCAAAGATATAACATTTTTAAATTTTTTTTCCGATTATTCCTATGGGAGCTATAAGATATAGTTGTCCGATCCGGCTGGTTCCGACTTATATACTACCTGCAAAAGATATAAAACTTTTGGGAAAGTTTCAGCCCGATAGCTTTAAAACTGAGAGACTAGTTTGCGTAGAAACGGACGGACAGATGGACAGACGGACATGGCTAGATCGACTTGTCTAATGATGCTGATCAAGAATATATATACTTTAAGGGGTCGGAAACGTCTCCTTCACTGCGTTGCAAACTTCTGACTGAAATCAATATACCCTCTGCAGGGTATAAAAAGACATAAGTTTGTGGGTTGCGATGGCAAAAGTTGGGAAGGTCTCATTGAAATATTCCCGCCTACATCCATAATATGTGAGTTGCGTGGAAGTCGGACGACAGCTTATTTATCTCGGTTCAAGGCCGGGAATTCATAAGGAAAACAAAACCAACGGACAAAGTGGTGGCTCGAGGCACCTCAAAAGATTTCCTGGGTCTCGAAAAGCTGGACTGGCTTACAAATGAGCCAGCCACCTTCAATAACAAAGCGAGAGCGGCACGCACCAGTACACAGAGAAAATTAATTATAAATGTAAATGGGATTAATTTAATTTAGAAACAACATAAGTTTACCAAGCTACCACTTAATATAGCTGCTCAATATACAAAACAGAAATGGAAAATTAAAGTATCGGCCTGATAAAAATTGATAATTTTTTAAAATATTTTAACATTCTGTTTATAACATTAGTTTGCTTATAGGTTTGAATCCCAGATAGATTTATTTCAATAAATAAATATAATAATATTTTAAGCAAATGATATATGGATGAGAAATTTATAAAATGTTGTGATACTTAAAGAATATTCAATATTATACAATACAATATATTCAAAAAGTAATATAATTAAAATGAAATAATTTTAATAGTTCCTGAACCAAATTATTGTTTAATATATCAATACAATTTTTAGATGCTATACTAAGTGAAAGGTCTACGATATTTTTTACAGTGCTCCACCCGCAGCAATAGAATGGGGAGAGATGAATTTCTGGCTGCCCTGCCATCAATTCCATTTAATTATTATGACACTAGAGGGCAGCGCAAACAGGCCGCAATAATAATGGAGGCCGACAAAGAGATTACCAACACCTTGGGAGCTGGAGTGCCGCGTACCAGGTTCGCCTCGAGTCCCCAGCTGCCGTAATCTATTCTAATGGTTAGTGTCGGGCCAGGCGGTTTGCGAATCAGCGGAGGGAACATTTGTCATCCGCCATGTGGGCGCCTGGGCGTACGCGGCGAATGCGCAACGTGTTGGGGTAAAAGTTTGCCCCAAGTTGGGCCAAGTTTCCCAGTTTCGCCAGCTCAACTCGAGCGGGAAAAGCGTTGGGAGAGCAGGACGCCAGGACTAGGACAACATCGTTTTCACGCTTGCTCTGTCAAGTGAAACCAATTTGCGCATTTTGTCTGCATCGCATGGCATCCCATAGCATCGTCTTGTTCTCGTTCTTGTTCTGGGCTGCAGGCAGTCCTGGAGTGGCAGTCGTTTCGGATTCCCTCGCCCTGCACTTGACATTCAATTTTCCCCTGGGAGCCACAGCCGTCTAATGAATGCAATGGCAAATTCGGCCCCACTGCTGATTATGATTTCCGTTGGGGACCAGTCCAAACTCTCGGTGGGCAGGGGGATCCTCAGGTGCTGCAGCTGAGATGACAACCGAACATAATGGGCCTCGACCATCTGCATTTGACTAATAGGCTCACTTTGTGGATTCAGGCTCCGTTAGTAGGTAGATGTCAAGTTGGCTATTCCAGAAATAAATTAACTTATAAGTTTCATATTATTTCATTATTACTCAACAATCCCAGTCCCTAGATGTAGTTTTAATATTACCACGAAAATACCAGATTAACACAGCTGCCAAAAAGTAGGCAATGTTTTATATAAGGTTACTTTTGGAAAAGGCTGGAAATGTTATTTATAATATTAAAATCAAGAAAAAATAAGCTTAAAGAAAATGTTTGTTTAATTAATTGTCATATTTTTTATTGATGAAATAATTTATGAACAAAAACTGTACTCAAGTATATATTTGTATGTATATGCAAGACACTAAATTTACACAACTGCCAATTAGTAGGCAATGATGTTTATGAGCTAAAAGCATTCTTTCTAAGATTCTTTGGAAGAAATTCCAATTTTTTTTAACATTTTAAAATATTACGATGTTTATTCCCAACAATAATGAAAACTTTCAAGCATTCTGAAACAAGACCATCGAATTCCTGGCTGTTCGACCCCTGTTTGCAAAGGGGGAAACTAGAGATTCATATTTAAATAGAAATTCTCGCCTGGTCATAATTTAAAAACAAATTCCAGCTGCCTTCATTGTTTTGCGGTGACCCCTAGTAGCGCCCTCTCTTTCTCGCCGCCTCCGGCCGTCTCTTTCTGCGCCAGCGAGTGTGGGTGTATGAGTGTGTGTGGTCGTAAATCAATATTTAAACTGGGTATAGTATGCTCGTTTAGTCTTTGGCTATGGGTGCTGTGCTCTGGGAGCCTTCCAGCTAGAGTTTAAAAATAAAAAGCAACCCAAACTCATTCAACTCGTTCAACGACTCAATAAATGTTGCAAATGCGCTGTTCTCTGCGTATTTATTTATACGACAGCGAAACGTGGAGATGTGGGTAGATATTTCTGTAGCTGGAGATGGATTCTCCCAGGAGCTTCGCTTCGGTCGAGTGTCCAACGATTTTCGCATCTCCTCTGAGGCAACATGGGCAGAGGCAACATGAAAACATTTCCAAACACTATTTATCTTTATTTGCCTCTCGTTCTGGCCATGTCTGCCCCTCTCTTTCCTAACTCCCATTCCCTGTTTCTGGGCAGTGATATTTGTTATTTGCTAAACGAAATGATATATACTGGCGTGTACATGGCTCTGGCCAAAGTTGTCATTAGTCATGCTTTGCTGCACACACAGGAACACGCACTCTTGAGCTGGCCAACGTTGCGTATACTCGATGCGCCACCGCCACTCCACAATCACTACCACATCCCCATCCACATCCGCTGAATGCCCCATTCACAACTCAACTTATCGATTATGACATAACTTCCCACGGTTGGAAACTTTATTCATAACGTTGCCCTAGCCCAGCACCTTCAATTTGCCCCCTGATGTTTCGTTTCCTTTCGGTTTGCACAAAACTTAACGCACAATTTATGCAAAGTCTATTAAAATGCAAACGTTTCAGTTAATTACGGCGAATTTCAGTTTTCAAAGTCCTTAAGCGAAATTAGCAGGCAACTTTTCAAATATCGACAGCAACAATAACAACAAAGTTTGCGCTTTTCCCCGCTTTCCCCTTTTCCGACCACCCACTGTGCGGCAAGTTAACAGCGTTAAACGTTTTATTACCACCAGCGCAGCGCGGAAAACTCTCGGCCACTTTGGCGGAAAACCCAGGAAAACCTTCGCTGCGGTTGCCTTCAGCACAAACTGCACTTGACGTCCCGCGAAACAGTTTCTGTTCTATTTTAACGAATTTATTGGGAAAAAAAGTCACAGTGATTTTGATGCAGGATATAACAAGGGAAATAGAAAAGTAACACTAGCTTTCCATATATTTTTATACCCTTGCAGAGGGTATATTGATTTCAGTCAGAAGTTTGCAACGCAGTGAAGGAGACGTTTCCGACCCCATAAAGTATATATATTCTTGATCAGCATGACTAGACGAGTCGATCTAGCCATGTCCGTCTGTCCGTCTGTCCGTCTGTCCGTCTGTCCGTCTGTCCGTCTGTCCGTCTGTCCGTCTGTCCGTCTGTCCGTCTGTCCGTCCGTTTCTACGCAAACTAGTCTCTCAGTTTTAAAGCTATCGGGCTGAAACTTTCCCAAAAGTCTTATATCTTTTGCAGGTAGTATATAAGTCGGAACCAGCCGGATCGGACAACTATATCTTATAGCTCCCATAGGAATAATCGGACAAAAAAATGAAAAAAAATTATATCTTTGGTGTTTTTTAGCATATAAACTCCTAAGCTTGGAAATAACAATTTTTAAATAATTTTGAATTTTGAATTAAATTTTATCGAAATCGGACGACTATATCATATAGCTGCCATAGGAACGATCGGAAAATTTGTGGAAAAATAATATGAAAAAAATTATAGCTTCGGTGTTTTTCAACATATAACCTCCAACGCTTGGAAATAACATTTTTTAATTAGTTCTGAATTTCGAATTAAATTTTATCAAAATCGGACGACTATGTCATATAGCTGCCATAGGAACGATCGCAAAATTGGTAGGAAAATAATATGAAACAAATTATAGCTTCGGTGTTTTTTAACATATAACCTCCTACGCTTGGAAATAACATTTTTTAATTAGTTCTGAATTTCGAATTTAATTTTATCAAAATCGGACGACTATATCATATAGCTGCCATAGGAACGATCGGAAAATTGGTAGGAAAATAATATGAAACAAATTATAGCTTTGGTGTTTTTTGACATATTATCTTATACTATTGGGAATATCATTTTTTGTGTTTTTAAATTTAATAATTATAGCTGCAAGGGTATATAAGCTTCGGTTTGCCGAAGCTAACTTCCTTTCTTGTTTATATTTTGAAACCAATCAAAAAGTTCGTTCTTTATTTTAAAAATTATAATCATTACGGTCCCTTCATATAGGAGGATGATCAAATTTAATACTGCTGTCAAAAAATTGTTCATATTATATCATCATTAAAAATTATAATCCCTACCGTTCTTATATATATCCTAGGATTTTTTTATTTTAATTAAAAATCAATTTACTAAAAACAAAATATTAGTTATAACAATTTTTATTCTGTGTGACGTTTACACTAAATAATTCGTTCATTTACAATATTTTTGGAAAGGATACAAAACTTTAAGATGTTAATTATTAAGTAGACATTTATATCTTTTAGTTGTATACATTCTTAAATAAAACTTCAGTGCACCCTTTCAGGACCCTCAGTGTGCTTGGCCATATCAACCTTACTCACGTAATATCGTTAATTGAAGAACCAATTGAATAATCCTTTGAATACACACTCCGATTCCCCGGGTAATCCCAAGAGGCTGCTTCACTGTGCGGCTCAACAGAGGCTTTTGGGCCCATCAATGTCGAATCGCAATTGACAGAAACAGGAATATGCCGCCATTTTGCCCATATTTACGCACCTAATCAATATGGCCGGAGGGCGGAAACGGAAACGGAACGGGCCAACTGTTTGCCCTTCATTTTGTTTGCCCAGCTTGCTCGCGAAATGCCCTGAAGGCAATTGCTGCCATAAATAATTAGGCAACTTAATTGGGTCGGCTTTAATGTCATCGCATATTATACCCCAAAAGACCCTTTGGTTTAGTCTCCGTCTTTAGGACTGAATAATGCTCAGATAAAGTCGGCCAAGCCACGAAACCAAAAACATTTAACACAAAGAAAACAACACCAGGAAAATAGAAGAAATATAGTCAGAATGCAGACTCGCCACTCAAAGCAAATGCAAATAAATCGGATTTCCTTTTCCACAACAACAGCAGAGAAGTGTGGAAATCCTAGGAGCGAAGGCAGCTCCTAAAAAGCAAAATAAAAACAAACAATGCTGGAAACTAACCAGAGGCGAAAGCCTGAACCAAAACCGTGACCAAATCGAAAAGGAGGACCCACAATTCAAACTCGCCCTCGGGCGAAGGCTTGATTTGTGTGCCTAATGCGGTCTGGAAAAATACAGCCTGAGAAATTTAATAGGTACCCATTTTTTTAACGATTCGGAGTTCAGTTCATGAGGTAATTTTCATAACGAGTTTATCTGCACTTTATGAAGTGGCTTGATATTTGAATTACTTATCACTTTTTTAAAAACATTTATTTATTCATATAGTTTGTTACTAAAAATAGGCACATTAATATTTCTTTCTGCCTTGGTAAATATTTCGTTCATATTTTTCCATATAACGAAAATATTAGCAAAATATTAAAGAACTAAAACTAGTTAAATGGTCTAAATCAAAATACGGTAATTATCACTTTGAACAAAAAACTCCACCCAAAATATGTTTTTAAATGTCATATAAATGTTAGGATTATGCAGTATTATTAGAAATAACTTATTTACGTAGTGTGTAGCATAATCCATTGTAAGTTACCAAACTGAATTAAGCAACTAAATAATTAAATGAAAAAAATTATTATAAAATTATTAAATATAATAATAATAGTCGTAATGAAAATTATAATGATAATTTTATTATTTTGGCATTTATTAGGTTATGGATGGACAACTTAATGAAATCTCTGTTGTTTATAAGAAAAACTGCCCATTTTCTCCAAGTGTACCCAACAAGTGAAGGGGATCCTTTAGCTATGGCTCGCTCTTCAGACCCAGACCCTGGGGTTGCCTTAACAGATTGAAACAATAAACTCAAATTGCCCCAGTGGACGCGGAAAGGAAAAGCGGGGGGTTCGAGCTGAGTTATCTGCTGTATGTTGAGCCGATAACTTTATGCGCACAATTCCATTTGATTGATGAGATTTATGCTCGCAACGCCCACCGTACATGTATTCTGATTTTATTTTTATTTAGTCGTCTTATTTTATCTGCCCTTTGTTCCTGCTGCTTTTTTCCCAACGAAATGCCTGTCAGTTGCTTATTTTATTTTATTTCCTGTCGGGCTTGCAAGTAAACAAAAACAACCAAACGAGACATAAAAACATTTAAAGCCGCTCAGCAGGCGCAACATGTTGGCATACGAACCAAATTCCTTTATTCGAACAGCTCCTTGTGACCCACTTCAGATACATTTTTCGACTCCGTCATATGGCAAATAAGCCAAGTGGATTTATTGTCACAGAAATGTAATCCTTATACTCGTTTGTTTCATTTTTAATTGGCTTCTGGCACTGAGCGGCTTTCATTAGTGGGGATTGCAAGGTATGGCCATCAGCCTTGATAATGATTTCATCGGTTCAGTGCAATGCTCTCAAGGATTAAGACTTATCCTGGAAACGACAAGTACTTCGAGTGTGCACAGGTATACTGAAAATCTCCACTGAAAAGCTCCATATCCATCCGAATATAGGGTTAATGATAAGTCGGACACAAAATTTGTCATAAAAAATGTTGTTCTTATCCTATAGGAAGTGTTTTTCCATTAGAATATTTTATAAGAATAATAATATTTAATCGTTGTACTAAAAATGTATATCACATTAAGGGTTATATCGTAATAAAAGTATTTAAACGGATAAAATTATGAAAAAAATTTTGAGGGGTAGGGTATTTATCTTTTTAAGGACTACTCAGGCCCACAATTCTTTTAATAGCTTAGTGAAATGGTGGAACTCTGTTTTCCTGCTGTCACCGACAACCATAAATTCATGACATCTTCCGGAACTTCACTTATTTGAGGCGACATCTTTGAGACTCCTTTCGTGTGCTCCATTTATTCCACTCCTCGTCTCGTTGAGTACTTTCTGGGTAAGCTGCTGCATCCGCATTCAGGTCCAGGTCCTGGTCCAGCTCCAGCTCCAGATTCATTTCCAGCATTCCGAGATGCACTCGCATAAAAAGTCGACTCGGAAATTGCGAGTATCGTTGATTCATTTGATCGCTTTGCAAGGCAAATGGGCGCACGGACTGCGAGTTCACCGGCACCGAACCCACGGCCATTAATATGCATGTTTATTGGGTGCAGGAAAGGAGCTGCAAAGGAGCTGTGAAGGAGGTGCAAGGCCCAAGGATCCATCGTTATCCCATCCCGCTGTGCCAAGTACAAGGGGCTTACTCTTTCAACGATGCCCTCCATCAGTTGCCTTCCCTCTCCAGTTGAGCACCCCGATTATTGAGGCCAGGCAAAATTAGCAAGGCTCTGGCAGCAACGAAAAAGTTCCACAACGGGGCCATTTAACTTGCTGTCAAATATTCGCATGCAACGTCAAGAAAATACTCAAAAAGGATCCAGACGTGTTCCCATTTTAGTCAAGTTCTTAAAAGATTTTAAAGTGGTTTCTTTTCTTTAATAACATGTGTTTATTGAGGCTTTCAGTGATGTGTCAGAAAACTTTACAAAAATAGAAGGTGTTGTTATAGTTACTTACTGACATTTCCATTTTCAGATAGAATTAAATAATTTCCATTACATATTTTGAAACCATAAATAAACTTTTTGTACTTTTCTGAGAGTCTGAGCTTTGAAAAACCTTTACAACAAAGCTTTTATAATTTCAAAAACAGCTTTTCTTATCAACATATGTTATTATCAATATCAGTGTTCCGTTGAATTCCACAAAACCGTATTAGTCCATGGTTTCGATGGGAATCGGTTGGCTTACTTTTCGGGGAGCTTGCGTAGTAATAGGATATGGTGGGATCTTATTTTGATCCATTGTGTATTTTACAGTCTGTGTAGTAGAATTAGGACCGTCTTTTGGGCAGATGAGAAAAATAATATTAACAAATAATTAGTTCGGAAAGCAATCTAGAAAAACAATATCTTTTTACTCACATCCTTCATTACTACACAGCGTCCAACCATTTAAAGTCAATAGTATCAGTTTTGGCAGCTCGTTGTTGATATTCAGAAAGCTTACAAATACCTGAGCCTTCTTGGTATATGGTATGCTAGATGCAGAATCCTCTTCGTTGTGATACGGCATCAGGGAGCTAACAAAGATCTAGAAAATATTTGCATATAATTACTTTAAGCATTTATTTAAACTAAAACATATAGCTTCTTACCCCACGATGTTCTTTAATTACAAACGTCGCTTCCCAGTTGAACTTTAAATTTGAATTAGAGGGTGCAGTAAAAATGCCCATATAATGCCCATCAGACGCTGCTGGGGCATATTGAAAGAAACTACCGCAATAATTTTTAGGAATAAATAGGTTCTGAGCTGAGCTCAGAGAAACCCAAAATAAAGACAGCCAAGTAAGTCGCATTTTTAGAACCGCTGTTGATTAGGTCGGATTAAGCACTGACAGCTAAGTCAACCCAACATACTATTATCTGTCTAAGCAAGAATCTAAAAATGTATATGTTTGGGATTGGTAAATGCTGATAATAAGTACACAAACAATTTTATTAGAAAGCAATACAGAAAAAAAAGAAAAATATTTTAGATTGATAAAATAGCTTTAATCAGCATGCGTAGCATTTTTAAATAAAAATAAATATATCAACATATTTAGCCACATACACTTAAAATATAATAACTTATATTTATTAGGACTAATATTGGGATCCATTTAGAGTTTTAAGCAATTACACAGAGAGGAAAAACCAAGAACATTGTGCTTGAATTGAGAACATTCGTTCTTAAAAACCGTGTAAGCACAAATGTTCTTATTTTGAGCTGAATGTTCTTAGTTCTAGAACGAAATGGTAGGAACTAAAAAAGTGAAATGAGTTGATTTCGTTCCAATTTCAAGTTGATTTTGGACTTAATTTAAGAACATTTTGGTATCAATATGATAACATTTTGTGATTGATTTTATTTAAATTTGGGATCAAAGGAAGAACATTTTAACCTTATATTAAAAGGAAAAATGATTTAAAATTTAATACTCTTCCCAAAAAAACGCATAAATAAGTTTATTTAGTTTTTAATAGTTTCATATTTTTACTAAATAATATTTGATTATTTAAATGCTTATCATATAACATTACGGTACATATACATTTTTAAAAATATATAAATCTAAATTAATGTAATGTAAGGGTCCGCTGGAAATAAAATAATAAATGTGAGATAAATAATAAGTATTTTTATGCCTTTCTGACAATTATAAGTGTTTTTGCTTACATGTGTTTATATTTACATTCAGATATGTACATATGTAGAACACTGAAAAAGTGTATTTTTTTTAAAGCTTTAAGTACTAAGGAATTGATACTAACCTTCATGAAATTTTCTTACGGACTACATTTCAATATCCTTCAGGATCTTTAACAACTGCTCGTCACTTTCACTTTCCATCACTTTAATCTTTTTGCGACACAAACAAATCGAAACGCAGATGAAATGTGCCAGCCGAATGGTTCAGAAGAAGAAGAGCAAAGAAGAAGGCTCTAACGAGTGCTAACTGAAAACCAAAAGATTCACGCGATATAAAAAGCCCGCATCAAACCATTTCAAGTCGAAATGCAACTCACTTTTTGTTCTATTTTTAGTCCTTTCCGTTCTTACTTTAAGAACATTTTAAGATTATTGGGTTTTTGAAAACAAATTGAACTTGATTTAAGAACCACGTGTAAATGTATAACATTTCGTTCTTGTTCTGAGAACAATTTTGATTTAACCAAATTTTAAGAACAAACTCAACTTCATTCAATCACATTTTGAGCTCAAAAAATGTCGTTCTCATTTTAAGAACATTCTCAACTCAGATGAGAACGTCAGAACTCTTTCTGTGTAGTTATGGGAATTATAGGGTAACCGATCTAAATAGCCACTTACGTTGCGATTTCCTTGGATTTCGAAAGTCGCCCGCCAGTTTGGTGTTTGCGTCCATGGCGCTGTGAAAATGCCGATATAGGTGCGTCTACCGTCATTCGTGGCGTATCTGAAGTGAGTGGCGCAATAGTGTTGGGGCACCAGTAACCCCAGAGCTGAGCTCAGCCAAAGAAACAGTAGGACCAGTACAATGCTAGCCATTTCCAGACCGATGATGATAAAGCCCGAACAGAGACTGCTGGGAAAATTTATTATGTTCCACAAAATTCTTATCACTAAAAAACAGATTAAAATAAAAATAATCTAGTAAGAAGTACATAATAAACCCACAGAATATCTGGTTTTTTTCAAGTATAAGAGCTGTTGTACAAATATACAAAAAACACGCTTAGAATTTTGGGGATCTTGAGTAAATGGGTTGATCAAGTCAATTTAGTTATTTACATTGGAAGTAGCTCCCTTTAAATATATAGAAAAATCGCTATTTGCTTCTAGTTGCTAAAATAAAATAAGGAATTATTTTCTTGGGTAGGTAAAATAGTTATTTTTTTATGAACTCATTTTCATTGTAAAGTTTTTGTAGAAAAAACATCTCCTATCGATTTGACGAATAAAAATCGCGAATTTAAAACTGAGAACAGGGCCGATAGACACAAAAGCCCTTAGCCAGCCAAGCACAGGTATTTTCCGAAGGTGAATTTCATTTTCCAGCTCTCATCTGTTGTCTGTCGTCGCCTTTGTCTTCGTTGAAATTACATTTTCATTTTTTCGCCCGGCCCTTTGTGTGCAGCTGTTGTTCATAAATCTTGCATTGTCATGCAAAAATGCAGCAAATTAATTTGTCCTACTTATCAACTGGCTTCTACCCAAACGTCTTTCAAGATTTGCCCTACAAAATTCGAGACTTTATGTGTGTTGTAAAACTTTAAAATAAGCTTGCGGCTCTGGTCAATTTGAGTGGCCTCTTTCCAGGTCATAAAACCAAGCAAACGACTACCCTCTGGAGTCCTGGCAAGGATAACGAGCCGTGGTCATTGACTGCGATGCAAAATCCACTCGAAGCGCATTCGGTTGTTGACATCCCCAATATAAGTTATCAACATGAGACCCAAACACTTACGCCCACACACAACCGACAGCACTAAGCTACTTTTAATGTTTAGACACAAACACAAGGACGAGACACAAACACGTCCTGGCAAACAACACTCAGATATATAGACACTCACACACAGACAGTTGCATGCTGAGGGTTTTGGGCATGAAGTTAATAAAAGTTCTACGACATTTTGACCTGGAAAATATTGCAAAAATAAAATGGCTGCCGGGCTGTTGCTTCAGCAGCATTTTCCTTCGCCATCGCCTGCTCGCCGCAGGTTTTCCAGCTGTGGTTTTCCAGCTGCGCCGACAGCAGCCAGAAAGTATGCTTTAAATAGTGGCATAGTAAAATATTTACTTTGGCGCAAAAAGGTTGCTGAAAACGTAAAATAAGGGGGTTAAAGGGGATAAAGGGGGTGAAAATAAACTTTTCAGCCCCGGCAAAATGAAAAGCGAAGGCCGAACGGGTCTAGCAAAAAATTCATTAAAAGGGATAACGACTCGCATAGTTACTTGGCTCTCGGTTGTAGGTTGTTTCCAAGGATTAAGGACTCCGCATCGAGGATTTTGTAGTGCAATTTAATTACAAATGATGCCAAGTAACACCAATCTAGGCCCAGTCTGTGAAAACTACTTAGCAAACTATGTTGCCATTTTCCGCATAAATCTGCTCTAATTTAATGCCCAATACGCTCGATTTAATTTCCACATTTAATTGCTTTAATTGCTGAATTACAACAACTGTTTTTGCATTGCGGCCCTGGCAACGATTCATTAAACACTTTTGCGTTGGCCTAATGAATTAGTTAAGCGGCATTCGCACATTTGCCATCATTATTGCATTTATCGGATGAAAGCCATTGTGGTATTTGCATATTTAAAAGCTAAAGTGTTCTCGATAGATGCACAATCGGAAAATCCAATTAACCAACTTTGATGCATTGTGTGATTTGCTTTGGTATTGAGCATCTAACTTGGATTTATGCTGTCTGAGTTATTATTAGAAAATATGGCGTTTTAAATTTACTAAATATGGTTTATAAATAGTTTTACAACAACCACAAACAAGAGCTTGACTTTAGTCCACTGAACAATGGACTAAAAGTGGCTAAACATGGCTATACGTGTACTAAAAAGTGTGCCTAATTGGGCATAAAATGGGTTTAAGTTTATATTAAGTGCTATATAAAATTAAAATTTTTTCTGAGTACAATACAAAAAGGTGCATTTATTTTCCAACAGTTGTGAAAACAAAGCATATTTTTTTTGATGCTACCCACTAAAGGTGATATGGGACATTAACCCCGACATTTATATTATTTTTCAGAATTCCCCAAAGAATTGCTTATCACTAAAGCCGGAACTGATGACATTTTTCTTATCGCTTATCGCCCATGATTCATGCCTATAAGAAATGTATATATTTTTATGTCGATACATATGTTAGGAAATATTTGCTTTTATTATAAATTGGAACCACTCATTTTTTGGGAATATTTATATATTATAAGTGTTATATTTTGTGTCTTTACTTAGATTTTATCAATTAATTAATTTGTAATGATCTTACTATAGTATAGGTTCAATTTTAAAACTTCTTGATGGTAAATAATCATAGTTCTATAGTAAGTATATGTGCTCCTAAAGATTTGCAAGTGCATGTGGTCTTTGAGGGTCAACCAAAAGCAAATCAATGTCGATGTCTTCGAGCTCCCCCATCGAAACAGCGCTTAACTACAACGAGTGGCAACTTGGAGCGCGGCTAATTCATTTACAATATTGCGCATACGCCACGTGGCTGGCAGGCAAATTAAATTATGCATTGCCCGAGTGGAGAGTTGTGGCCGGCAGACGGCAAACGGCGGCAATCTCGACAAAGCAACTTTGTAATTAATCAAAGTGCAGCAGGGGGTAGCATCCAGCAGCCAGCATCCATGGGAACAACTTCGGGTCTGGTTCTGGTTCCGCGTTCGAGTTTAAGCAGCATTTAAAGTGAATCATTAACCTTATTACCTCACTTCCCCATCCCAGACTGCATAATTTCATTTTAAATGCAAACTTAACAACTTTTTACAAGTCAAGCATGTTAATGCGCTTGTTTATGCTGCCCTGTTCTGTTCTGCTCTGTGTTTTTTCCTTATCCCACTGCTGTCTTATTAACGTCAACTTAATTTACCTGCACTATAAATTTAATTTCACCCCGTTGGATATTAAATTATGGACGGCAGATTGAAGGGAAGGCGCCTCGGCAAAGGAAGGTTGGTTAAATATAATTTAAGTTGTCTTATAATGCGGCTGGCAAACTATTAATTCGTTTTATGTAGGCTTTATTGAAATCACAGGCCAACACTTTGACAGTCACAAAAGAATATTTAATAATATAGAATATAAATACTTCATCTGAAAATTTAATTTAATATTTTTTAAATAATATTTGTAATGGTAAACTGCCGAGTAAAGGGTTGTAGATACCATAGTCAGGTATTGCAAATATTTTATGAGCTCTAACAATAGCTGCTCCAATTTCCTATTTATGCAGCCTTTCGTTCCTAAATTGGCAGATTCCAATACCAATCGAGATGCAGACCAATTACCAGATTTTAGAGCGGACAATGCAGCAAGCCCTTCCACTAATTGCTCAATGTGTCTGGTTGTCTGCCTGTCGGATATATATTTCATGTGTTAGCTGCCTGGGCCAATGGTAAAGTGTCTGCATCAACATGCACATCCGCATCAGCAGCAGTATCCGCATCCACATCAGCATCAGCATCTCCTCAACTTCAGCAACTGCACTGCAAATTGCAAGTTAACTGGGCCCAAAAGCCCGCACATTTTTGCGTCCTAATTGCCAAGCTGGGCCACATTGAGTGGGTGTAGAGGGTTAAGCGGCGGTCTACGGCAGAATGGAGTTAAATTGTTGTTTACCTGCAGCTGGTGGCGGCGGTAATGTCTGCAATTTACGTGCAATCAACAGAAATCCGTGATGGGAAGGGTACTGAATTTTTTAAACTAGTTAGGGATCCATTATTACTTAAAACTCTAAAAATTAATTAAGATATATGTATTACAAAGTCTACTCTTGTTTTATGCTCTTACTTAAACATGGAATCCAATTTATAAAAGACTAGAATTTCAAGTAGACTGCTGTTAATTAAAATTTAACAAATATTATTCAAAAATCAAAATTTAATTATGGAGAACCTTATTTAAAAATCGTTCATATTTTATTTTTTATTTGTATTATATTTTGTAGCTTTACATTTTTTTTACAATTGATTTAAAATTTTAAGTACATTTCTAAGCAACAAATCTACAAAGCAGGTGCAACTCCTTGGGTTCTTCCCATCACCCAAGCGGAAAAACAGATAGTTAAAGAAAACCGCAAACTCTTGGCCAATGATTCTCGACTTCTGGGCTTGAGACTTGATTGATGCCGTGTGCGAACTTCGAGGGGAAATCCTAATTAAACTATTTCCACGAAGCGGATCTGGCTTTGGCTGGCGGGTAATCTAATCAGCTTTGTCTACTCCTCTGGGCCAGCCAGCCATGGACTATAATGGCTGCACTTGACTCGGCCCTCAGCCACTCCACTCCCATATGCACTCCCACTTAAATCGAGGGCCACATAGCCATTTATTTTGATTACCCTGCTCGTGGGGTATTTTAATGGTGCGCTTACTTTTCTCTACTCCTCGCTTTTTTTTGGGCTGGCCCGCGGAAATTAAAATAAATTAACAAATAAAAGTCTGGCCTCAAGTTTGGGCTTGGCGGCCTGGCCTCAACCTGTTTGCCAATTGAAGGCCATAAATAACGTCCCATCCTTGCCACCTGATGCTGACTTCAATTACGCGTAATAAATTACAAAGGAATATGAGACAGCGATGCTGCTGACGGCACTGCTTTTTCCTTCCTGCACATAATTAAGTGGATTTTAATGAGACTCGAAGTGGGAGCCAGCGGTTCGGAGTTAGCCGAGTTGTTTGCCCTGCGTTTTCGACTGCCTGCACTGGTTTACAAAGGCTATTGGCCAAAATATAGCAAACAGAATTGCTTAACACAAAATAGAATACTTTTTTTTAGCATATAGTGGCTAGTCTTTCGTTATATTCTTTTACAAAATGCACACAAAAATTAATTCTTTGAATATTAAACACATCTAAAGTTATTTTCCGATCTAGGCAAAACAAACATAAACAAATTATGTTAGGTATATAAATTTAGAAAGTTAAATTATAGTACATTTATGTGTTCCTTGCCAGAAAAACCTGATTTATTGCAGCCCAGTGTTATTAGGCCCTCGCAATGAATAAATGTCGCCGGTGGCTTGGCTTTGGAATCAGTTTGTTACGCCTACTTCAGGACATTGTTTCGCGGCGCTCCTTCTTCTTCGATTTGCTCCGCTTGGCTGGCTGTGGCTTCTGCTGCTCCTTCTCATCCTGCTCCTTGACGACCTTCTCCTCGAGAATCCGCTGGAACAGCAGCGCACTGGTTTGCCCATCCAATTGACGGCTCCCGCCGAGACTCGCGGGACTGGTGGCAAGACTGTGGGCCAAGTGATTCCAGCCACGTTGTGCGGTGGGTATGCTCAGCTTATCGAGCAGCCGCGTGGCCAGCTGGGGAATTATGGGCTGCAGCACAATGCCGCAGAGCCGCAGAGCGTCCATTGTCATGGCGATTATGGTCTCCAAACGGGGTGGGTTGGCATCCGGAGCGCCCGCCTTCAGCGTCCAGGGTTTGGAGCTCTCGAAGAAGTTGTTGGCCGCATGCAGAGCCGCCATCGCAGTGTCGGCCACCAAGTGGAAGTGATTGCACTCATAATGCGACGCGCATCGCTCTGCAAAATACGAAACATTCAAGGCACTTAAAAAGAAATTTCGAAAAAATAGAGTAGTTAAAAAAATGGTTTGAAACTTTAAATTTTCGTACATTTTCTCGGTTTAAAACCCTTTTTTGGCTTACCAAGAAGGTGTTTAGAACATGTGTATTATTTATCATTTATTTTGTATAACTATATGTGTATCCTATTAAAACCTAAACCTCTATTTAGTAGAAAAAGTATATACAAAGGGCTTTAAAATTAAAAAATAAAGTTTCCATTACTGTTTAACTCAGACTTTTGTGGCTCTATCCCAAAGAAAACTACATATCAAGTCAGCTTATTATGTGGTCTTTTAAAATAGGTAGTTTTATATATATATATGTTTATATTTTTTAGTTCTTTCAAAATTGTAATTTAATTTTTGTTAAAGTGCCTTTCAGCTTTCCACACTTCAATGCCACATTTATGGAAACTTTCTTTAAGTGCACAAAATACAATATAGAAAATGATGGCTTCACTTGGCGCACTTAAAGCCATAAGCTCGCTGGCTTGGCCACACTCTCGAGTGCACTTGCCGCTCGGAGATTGGCCGGAAGTGCTTCGGGCAGATGCGGATGCGGATGCAAACGCAAATGCAGATTATAAACCATCTCTACAGATATCTCTATCTCGAGATGGCGCCTCTTCAGCTAGAGCCTGGCTGCTTAAATATTAAAACGACAAAGCAGCACTCCACTCCACTCCCTGCACTCCCTGCACTCCACTTTCCATTCCAATCCACTCACCTGACAGCTGCAGAAGCGAATCCTGCAGGCGTTTGGCCGCATCCAGGCTCCGGAGGAGATCCGCCAAGTGCTCGGCGTTGGCTGATGGATAGATTTGGCCGGGATTCAGCGACTTGGCGCAGGCACGCGATAGCAGATTGCCCAGGGTGTCCGCCAGTTCCGAGTTGAGGATGCGCTGCGCCTTCACGTGGCTGTAGTCTGTGGAAGCAAACCAGAGAAGACAACTTGTCAGTTTAACCAGCAAAGAGCTACACAAAAAGCGACAGCTGCGCCCTAACAATCAACTTATATAACGAAAAATTAACTTTGAGCATAATGGATTTCTAAAGAACGCCTTATTTTGTGTTCCGCATATTTTAAAATTACTATAGTATACTATACAATCCCAATTAATTTAGTAAGGATACCCTTTTAACTTTAAGTTAAATAGGTGTTGAAAGAAGATTAAGTATATTTACATATTTGTATTCCCTCATTTAATTTGAATTTAATATTTAGATGATTAAGTATATTTACATATTTGTATTTCCTCATTTAATATGAATTTAATATTTAGATGATTAAGTATATTTACATAATTGTATTTCCTCATTTAAAATGAATTTAATATTTAGATGATTAAGTATATTTACATATTTGTATTTCCTCATTTAATATGAATTTAATATTTAGATGATTAAGTATATTTACATATTTGTATTTCCTCATTTAATATGAATTTAATATTCAGATGATTAAGTATATTTACATATTTGTATTCCCTCATTTAATTTGAATTTAATATTTAGATGATTAAGTATATTTACATATTTGAATTCCCTCATTTAATTTGAATTTAATATTTAAGTTCAACCCATACGTATATTTATGACAACAATACTTGAATATTTAAATGCTTATCTGACTACAAACCAATAGGCAAGTTAAAAGAATTGTTTATAGCTAAATATTTTAAAAAGAAAAAAGGTTTTAGCATCTTCAAAATATTAAAAAACACATATTTTTAAAAAGAATCGTTAAAATAGACACTTATTTGTACACAAGATTTTTAATAAGCCGTTCATTTGTACACATTTTTCTTTATTTCAATTATATATATTATGTTTTAATGCTCCTTTCTTTTACGCACATTAACTGCGATAACTGATACTGAAGGAATACAAAATGTCAGCTCAACCTGGTCCACCTGGCGAATGAGTGATATTTTCTTCATCCTTTTAACTTGCTTTTGGCTCGGCATTAACTGCTTACAAATTCACCGTATGCCCGGCCGCCCATTAAGGGGATTAAGCGGAAACAGAGACCGAGGAGTCAGGAGATCCTGTCCTTCGACCAAAGCCTGTTAAGATACAATCCGGGTAACTTAACAACAACAAGGCAAGGCAAGGAAGGGCAAGGCAAGGAGTTTTCCACATTTTCCATTCGCCCCACAAAATGGTGATTCAGGTGGCTTTACGGGAGCAAAGCTGAACACGAAAGGATTTAAGCTGCGCTAATAGTTGCAGAATATTCGCCCAAAGGGAAATTGAACTGAATGAGGGAGATAGTTTGCGGGATAAAAAGAGTTCCTCGGTAAGGACTTGATTCCAGTATAATACGTATAATGATGTGTTCGCCGGGGGAAACTTGAGAAAATTAAGTAGACAAGCAGTGCATTTATTTTATGCACTTGACTAAAAACTGTAAAACAGAACCATAACATGATAGGATTTCCTTGATTTAAAAAGTAAGTATTTTTCAGTATATACTAGAAAAACAACCATATATTTAAACGACATCAAAAAAGTGTAGTTACTATATGAACTCAGCTTGACGGCCTTTTCAAGGATCCTGACTTATATGTTATTAATAACTAAGCCCATTAAAAAGATATAACCTAAGAAAATCTAAGGGTAATTAAATGGATTTCCTTGATTTAAAGTAAACTTTTTAGTATATGCCAGAAAACCTATTATTGTTAATGAAACGACCACACTAAAAAGGTATTTACTATATGAGTTCAACTTGGAGCCTTTTTGAAGGACCCTTACTTATATGTAATTAAAAATTAAGCCCATTAAAATAGTATAACCTGGCAAAAATGCGACAATTGCAAATGGGACCACAAAATACAGCTGCACTTGCATCTGCAGCCTGTGGGTAATTAAAACTGGCAGTGCCTGCTAAGACAATAATCGACTAATTGCTGCTGGCAAGTAATTGCTATTGCTCGAAGTACCGAATTTTGATGATCGGATTTCGAAAAGAAAATAAAACCAGAGCATAACCATAATTCCCAAAGCAAATACACTTTGTTGCTGCCCTCTCAACTTTCTCCTATTTCACCTGAGCTGCCAAATGAGGTTTCCGCTGGCTCTTTCTCTCTGGGGAAATACAACTGCCAGAAAGTGTTGCCCAAAACATTAATTTGTTACGCAACTAGAAGAAATACAGCAGAAAGTTTCTCACCCGCCCAAAAAGGCAAAAGTCCGCTTGTCGAACGAAATTCAAATGAAAGAGTGTCGAGTTGAGTTCGTTGGTTTCCCCAAATCAAATTCATGCCAAGTCACCTGGCATGTGGAAAATGGGAATTGTTATAGGAATTGCAGCTACCTCGCAGACTTACAATTTTGATAACAAAGTTTTCCAATTTTAATAGTTTTGGGGTAAACATTTAAACTTAATAATCTATAATTTTGAAGAGATTAAAAAAGTTTAAGCGCAACTAAATTATCTTTAAACATAAAAAAGATAAGTTTTTAATAGTTTCAAATGCAAGTCCTAGAGAAGTTATTTCTTAAACAAAGAAATTAACCCTTTTTATAATCTAGTAATTTATGCTATCCTTAAACAATATTTAAGCTATTCTTTTTTTGAGGAAGTAGGTATATTTAAAATTCAAAAAACCAATCAACTAGGGTAACCGTAAAGTCATCTGGCCTTCCATTAGTTAACTGAACCGTTTGGCAGGCTTTTCATTTTGAATGCATTGAATTTTGATGGCATCGCCAACGTTTGCCTGCCGTTGGCCAGAAATGCAATGTGAATAGCTTCAAACTTTATTAGCGGAGGACTGCCAATCGAGTATTGCTTTCTAATGAAGACGTTCGAAGAGGCCCCGCAACACGTGTTGTATTTTGTATGTGGCATTACCTGGCGGAGCTCAAGTCCATAGAAAAGTCCGGGCAACTCTTAACTGCTTACGTGAGCAGCTGCAAATTGTGGAAAAAAGCAAAAGTTGCTGACGGCACGAGGAAGCCGTATACAACACTTGCCACCGACTTTAAGCACGCTGCACATGCTGCCACGTGACCAAAGTGGGCGGAGGTGCAAGTCACCAGGAGCAGCAGGATGTGCCATCCCTTCCTCAGACAAATGGAGGCGCTCTTCCTGGCTACAGTAATATAAATAATACTTTTTTACGTGCCCCAAGTGCTGCACTTCGAGTGCGGACTGTTGCCTATTTGGCTGCACCTTAAATAACTTGAATAACTTGTCGCTGCTCCACTTTTGCCATCGCCTGCAGGCAACTTTGACACCATTTTGCCCTGTTGCCCTGCTGTCCCTATTTTTCAACAGCATAACTTGGCTTTAAGTGCAGGGGATGGCCCATCAAATATTTAACAAGCCTCTCTGCAATCGGAGACAGCCCGACGGAGGTGTCAGGCAAATTGCCCGGGCAACACGGGGCGTATGGGTTATGTGCCAAACACACTAATTTCTTGTCTGCCCTTTAGCAGAATCAGTTGCCGGATCGGATGGACAGGTCTGGAAAAACGGTGAAACTTATGGGGTTAAATAATCATTCAAGGGGCCAAAGGGGCTAGGCCAGGCAAAAGGGTCTTTATTATGCAAGAATTTAGCAAGGGACTATGCAGATAAAACGTAACTTTGCCAATTTTATATCGCTATTGGTTACACACGTGCAAATAAATATGAAATATGACTTATTTTAGCCGAAAATCAAAAATAATGCACGTTATTTGGCGACTTAAATTTAAACCTAATTTAACTCTGGAATCCCAAATTATTAGCTTCTATAAGATCGTAAAAAAAATAAATAAATTCAAACATTAAAAAATATATTTAAATTTTTGTTAAGCTTAAAAAATTCCATTCCAATGCTTAATCTTTTAAAATCCTGTTGCTATGGTTTATTTGTATTCTATAGTTTATGAGCTGGATTTTTCCCAGAAGATGCTTTTTTTAAAGATGATGATTTATACTCTTAAAGAGAGTACTATAACTTTGTATAGAACCAAAACACCCAACACTTCGATCAAAGTTAAAACTCTTACTTTTTTTTATTTATTTTTTTTTTGCTCTTCTAAATTTAAAATTTTGTACTCATATCATTTTGGTTATATTTTAATTCGTTAAATATGCAAGGGTATCACAATTTCGATTTGCCAAAGCTTACTTCCTTTTTCTTTCAATTATAAAATGTAGCCCATATATTTATTTTTCGATCATTCTTAATTTTAACTTAGCTTCTATAAGTACTCCTAAAATGTCGACCGCTTTCGTTTTAAGTTTATTTCTCTTTTTGAACTCTGCTTTGGCTGTAAAAATACCGTTTTCGAATTGCGATAAATACTTTTCTTACACAACGGTGAAAGACGGAAATGAGTTCATAGGCATTTTCACGGCAAATAAGGCACACTTAAAGAAATTTTACTGGGAGGCAAAGTTTTCATCTATCGGCGCAGATTTGGTAATTATGGGCCATAATTAGTGATACAAAATGATTCAATTGGCTTGTCTTTAAGGACGAAGTCGGGATCCTCAGGCCTTATCCCTCCGAAGAGGGGCTTCTCGCCAATATTCAGTATGGACACCCTGCCCAGATGTACGTAAAGTTCATAAACATCGTCAACGAGCTGCCCCTGCTGACTCATTTCGCACTTAATAACGAAACCCTGTGCACCAACACTAAGTGTGAGTAACAAATTCTAAGTATTGGCATAATGACTACTACATATTCTTTCAACAGATGCACCTCCCTCGACCTCTGTACGCGTGGCACAGTCAATTCTAATTAATTCACCTGACTGATAAGGAACACAAATAAAAATTTGCAATATAAGATCTTAGATTACACTTTTAGCAGGGCTGGGAACTACTTTAAAACAGGCCCTGAACTATCTGATTTTCGCCCAAAAGATGATTCACACCGCCAACACTTATTTTTAGTTTATAGTTATTCAAGTTTACTTTTGTTGTAAGCATGGTATACTGATGCTGGGCTTAAAATTACAAATATAGACAATATCTATTTTCATAAAAAGAAAATTATATTAAGAAAACACATTTTCAGGGTTCACAGCCCTGATACTCAGTTTATTTTTATTGATATGAATCATCCAGCCTTGTTTTTCAGATTGCCGACTATTTTGTAATCTACAACCCAGAATACAAACTTTATAAAACCCTTGAGATCAGCATTGGCTTATAATCGCAAAATCACTGTTTACATTTTATTATCGCGAATTAGGTCGAGGCTCAGTTTTCATTTAACCTCTATCAACACCGGTTCGATCAACCGAAATGTCAATCCTCCATTTATTTTGTTTTTGGATAGCCCTGGACTCTGTGATCACCGGATGGGTTTATCCCATTCAAACTTGCCCAGAGTTCGAATTCGCATTCGATGCCAATGGAGAAAATCCTATTGGGCTTTTCACGGCACCCAAAACAGGCGTTTCTCAATTTAATTGGACGGTAGAATTCAGTTTTCACGGCTGTGTAAACGTAAGCTATGCTTTGCCTAGTGATTTACTTGAGTTTAGAACCACCTCCTTTTTTCTCACAAGAATGCCATTTCCGTCTTCGAACCATATCTCAACGATAGTAAGATCAAAAACCAAATAGAGAATGACTCGCCTGCTCAAATGTTTGTAGGTTTTAAGGAAGAAAATATGTATCCATGGCTACCCAGGATGACACTTCTAAAGCTAAATGGGAAAACCCTGTGCAGCACAGAGTTACGTAAGTAAAAAAGAAGGCATAATCCTTTAAAATTTGAATGAAAACTTTTCTTTCTACAATTCTTTATCTAAGTTTATATTTTTTTCGGTCTATTATATTTTTTCACACAGATCTTCGATGCTATTCCCTATATACCCTAACTCGAAACTGTGCTGTACGTCGAATAAGCCGTAAAATCGTTAATTATCTTGCGGATACCGCAAAAGTATTTAGCTGCGATAATATTTATTCAATATATTCTATAATCAATTTTACAGACTGCACAGGTACAGATAGAACTACTGCCTAAAGTGAATGATAGCTTATCAATATTAGCATGATTAATTAAATTGTGCTTGTTCTACTAATAAAACATTGTAACTAAATAAAATGAATTAGAAAATAAGCATGTTAAACATGTTCCTTATCAATATTTGTATGTTCAACTTTATTATGACCTATCATACACTGATACCAACATTACAATAATGAAATAGCAAAAGTCTGTGATAAATAGGTAAAACCCAGCCATAACAAGAAAGGAAGTTAACTTCGGCAAGCCGAAGTTTGTATACCCTTGTATTAATTTTAAATCAAAGTTCTTAAAAATAAAAAAAATTTTATATTCCCAATAGTATAAGATAATATGTAAAAAACACCGAAGCTATGATTTGTTTCATATTATTTTCGCACCAATTTTCCGATCGTTCCTATGGCAGCTATATGAAATAGTCGTCCGATTTTGATAATTTTAAATTCAAAATTCAGAACTAATTAAAAAATGTTGAATGGAATTTTTTAAATTTTCTTTGGGATCACCGAAGTTACTTTATAATAATCTTAACTTTTTATTGCAATTGTATTTAAAGTTCGCTTTTTGTTTTGTACACCATCTGTCCGACCGTTTCTACGCAAACTAGTCTTTCAACTTTAAAGCTATCGGGCTGAAACTTTCTCAAAAGTCATTTTCTTTCGCAGGTAGTATATAAGTCGAAACCAGCCAGATCGAACAACTATATCTTATAGCTCTCATAGGAATAACAGAAAAATTTTTTTTTAATTATAACTTTGGTGTTTTTTAACCTATAACCCCCTACGCTAGGAAATAACATTTTTTGTATTTCTGAATTTAAATTTCCGTCTGTCCGTCTGTTCGTCCGTTTCTACGCAAACTAGTCTCTCAGTTTTAAAGCTATCGGGCTGAAACTTTCCAAAAAGTCTTATATCTTTTGCAGGTAGTATATAAGTCGGAAACAGCCGGATCGGACAACTATATCTTATAGCTCCCATAGGAATAATCGGAAAAAAAATTTTAAAAAATTAAAGAAATATATATCTTTGATGTTTTTTAGCATATAACCTCCTACGCTTGGAAATAACATTTTTTAATGTTCTGAATTTCGAATTTATTTTTATCAAAATCGAACGACTATATCATATAGCTGCCATAGGAACGATCGGCAAATTGGTGGGAAAATAATATGTAACATATTATAGCTTTGGCGTTTTTTGCCATATTATCTTATACTATTGGGGATATCATTTTTTGTATTTTTAAGAATTTTGAATTAAATTTAATATTTATAACTGCCAGGGTATACAAACTTGGGCTTGCCAAAGTTAACTTCCTTTCTTGTTTATTTAACAAATCGAATAAAAACGATATCTATAGCTATTAAAGATTGATTACTAAATTTATTTTGTAAGTGTGCCTGGGGCAGCCATATTATTTACTTGTCAGGTTTTAATAAACGTTTTTTAAATTTGAATAGATTTTGATCAAGAATAAATATTTTTTAAAGTGTTGTAAATACCCTCTGCAAGAAAATAAATAATATGAGTTCGGTTATCAGTCTTTCTTTTGTATACGTATAAGAACATTAGTATATTCGCGTTCCAAGTAAAATGGTGGCACATAATACAATATTTGTCATTCGTCAACCACAATCAGCAGCGAAATGTGTACCACATTTTGGTTTTGCTTTTACGCGTCCCTAATCTCGGTCATAGCCTACTCGATCAACCGAAATGTAGATTTTCCGAAAAACAATTGCGATTTGTATTTTACATATGGAATTATGCACTTGGGTACAACCTTCATAGGAATTTTTACGGCCCACAGGACCGACCTCAATGAATTCTACTGGGAGGCAACCTTCACGGCTCACGGCGCTAACGTGGTATGTATTTAAAATACTCGATAAATGGATGAGAGATGCTCTCAACATAAACTATTCCGACTTTCTTTAGGATCAAGTTGATAATCTCTATCCGTATCCCACCGAAGAAGAGTTTTATGACAAAGTCAGAAAACGAGAACCAGCTCAGATGTACGTGACCTTTGGGAACATTACGAACGAGTTGCCCATGCTGACTGGTCTTAAGCTCAATGGAGATACGCTGTGCAAAAACCAGAAGTGTAAGAAAAAAAAGTGGTAATTTTGAAGAACAATCACTGATTCCCATTAAATCTTTCCACAGATCCACCACCCTCCACCACAACCCGCGTTGCCCGCAGAGTGACTGCCGATCAAATACGTACAGGGTGGACATTTAGGAAAAATAATTAAGTGCAGATAACTTAAATAAAATCACATTTTTGTCGCTGCGTATAATTCCCTGTCCGACACAAAAATAAATACTTCGAGAATATAACTTTGGATACGTATAGACTAGGAATCCCATAGAGTTTTAGTTTTTTTGCTGGTACTTTAATCTTTGGATCAACAATACAATCTGTGTGAGCTAACCTCTCAAAAATGTTAATCTTATTGAAGGTGGAACAGTGTTTCGAGAATTTACAGCGATAAAAATAATGTGCATGCAATATATGTGTTATCAGTTAAGCACGGAAAGAGTGAGTCAGCTTATACAATAAAGCGAAAATGAACAATATTCATAAGAATCATAAGCCAGAATAAGCTGTAGAATTTAAGGTTTTTACGATTCAATGAGGCATTCTGTTTTAGATCAGATCAAGATCATGTTAACTAGCCATGAGCTGAGCCATACAAAATAAAACAAGAAAGGAAGTTAGCTTCGGCAAGCCGAAGCTTATATACCCTTGCAGCTATAATTATTAAATTTAAAAACACAAAAAATGATATTCCCAATAGTATAAGATAATATGTCAAAAAACACCGAAGCTATGATTTGTTTCATATTATTTTCGCACCAATTTTCCGATCGTTCCTATGGCAGCTATATGATATAGTCGTCCGATTTTGATAATTTTAAATTCAAAATTCAGAACTAATTAAAAAATGTTAAATGGAATTTTTAAAAATTTTCTTTGGGATCACCGAAGTTACTTTATAATAATCTTAACATTTTATTGCAATTGTATTTAAAGTTCGCTTTTTGTTTTGTACACCATCTGTCCGACCGTTTCTACGCAAACTAGTCTCTCAACTTTAAATCTATCGGGCTGAAACTTTCTCAAAAGTCATTTTCTTTCGCAGGTAGTATATAAGTCGAAACCAGCCGGATCGAACAACTATATCTTATAGCTCTCATAGGAATAACAGAAAAAAATTTTTTTTAATTATAACTTTGGTGTTTTTTAACCTATAACCCTCTACGCTAGGAAATAACATTTATTGAATTTCTGAATTTGAATTTCCGTCTGTCCGTCCGTTTCTACGCAAACTAGTCTCTCAGTTTTAAAGCTATCGGGCTGAAACTTTCCCAAAAGTCTTATATCTTTTGCAGGTAGTATATAAGTCGGAAACAGCCGGATCGGACAACTATATAGCTTTGGCGTTTTTTGCCATATTATCTTATACTATTGGGAATATCATTTTTTGTATTTTTAAGAATTTCGAATTAAATTTAATATTTATAACTGCCAGGGTATACAAACTTGGGCTTGCCAAAGTTAACTTCCTTTCTTGTTTATTTAACAAATCGAATAAAAACGATATCTATAGCTATTAAAGATTGATTACTAAATTTATTTTGTAAGTGCGCCTGGGGCAGCCATATTATTTACTTGTCAGGTTTTAATAAACGTTTTTTAAATTTGAATAGATTTTGATCAAGAATAAATATTTTTTAAAGTGTTGTAAATACCCTCTGCAAGAAAATAAATAATATGAGTTCGGTTATCAGTCTTTCTTTTGTATACGTATAAGAACATTAGTATATTCGCGTTCCAAGTAAAATGGTGGCACATAATACAATATTTGTCATTCGTCAACCACAATCAGCAGCGAAATGTGTACCACATTTTGGTTTTGCTTTTACGCGTCCCTAATCTCGGTCATAGCCTACTCGATCAACCGAAATGTAGATTTTCCGAAAAACAATTGCGATTTGTATTTTACATATGGAAATGTGAACTTGGGTAGCACCTTCATAGGAATTTTTACGGCCCACAGGACCGACCTCAATGAATTCTACTGGGAGGCAACCTTCACGGCTCACGGCGCTAACGTGGTATGTATTTAAAATACTCGATAAATGGATGAGAGATGCTCTCAACATAAACTATTCCGACTTTCTTTAGGATCAAGTTGATAATCTCTATCCGTATCCCACCGAAGAAGAGTTTTATGACAAAGTCAGAAAACGAGAACCCGCTCAGATGTACGTGACCTTTGGGAACATTACGAACGAGTTGCCCATGCTGACTGGTCTTAAGCTCAATGGAGATACGCTGTGCAAAAACCAGAAGTGTAAGAAAAAAAAGAGGTAATTTTGAAGAACAATCACTGATTCCCATTAAATCTTTCCACAGATCCACCACCCTCCACCACAACCCGCGTTGCCCGCAGAGTGACTGCCGATCAAATACGTACAGGGTGGACATTTAGGAAAAATAATTAAGTGCAGATAACTTAAATAAAATCACATTTTTGTCGCTGCGCATAAAAATCCGACACAAAAATAAATACTTCGAGAATATAACTTATTGGATACGTATAGACTAGGAATCCTATAGAGTTTTGGTTTTTTTTGCTGGTACTTTAATCTTTGGATCAACAATACAATCTGTGTGAGATAACCTCTCAAAAATGTCATTCTTATTGAAGGTGGAACAGTGTTCCGGGAATTTGCAGCGATAAAAATAATGTGCATGCATTATATGTGTTATCAGTTAAGCACGGAAAGAGTGAGTCAGCTTATACAATAAAGCGAAACTTATCAATATTCATAAGAATCATGAGCCAGAATAAGCTGTAGAATTTAAGGTTTTAACGATTCAATGAGGCATTCTGTTTTAGATCAGATCAAGATCATGTTAACTAGGCATGAGCTGAGCCACACAAAATAAAAAAAAATCTTTTGACATGATTAACTCGAGATTTTTTGTAAATGAGGTAGTCTCTATATCAGTTAAAATAAAAATATCTTTAGGGAAAATTGGGTTAAAATTCTGACGTTTATCTACCATTTTTAAAAAAGAGAAAGTAAAGAGGATAGTTTAGTTGCGTTGTAAAAATTGAAAACAGGCTACAAAGATGTCCGAAGAGAGCAACACAATTTTACAAAAGCGCTTTCACCAAACCTGCGCAAGTACTTATAGCAGTCTTCAATGACAAGTTTATGTATTCAAATTTTAAAATTGAGTGACGCCCCAAGGAAGCTGATTGCATCAGCTCACCTCCCCCATTTGCATTTCCTGGGCAACTTTTTCTAACATAACCGCAGATGCTGGTGGTCCTGGCCGTGGTCCTTCCACCGTTTCTGCTCCTCCACCAGCAGCTGTTGTGTACTCAAATACGAAATGCAATTTCTGTGTTGCGGAAGTTTGGCCTGTAATGAAAACTTGAGCATTTAATAATGATGTTGTCCCAGCAGCTTTGTGAATAACCGGATGTCACCTTGGGCCACAAAATCGAATTTGAAGCAAACCGTTTGATGGGGAATAAGTGATTTTTTCACCTAATGGACGGCAGACGGCTCAAATTAAAGTAAATTCATCTGCCGCGTCGCATAAATCATTCATGGCCCGAAAAATATGCAAAATGTGCGCGATGTCGAAGTTTTGTAATTTAATTATGCGACGCCGACGCACTGCTGCAGCTCGCACATTTTTATTGAGCTTTTTTTTTGTTTTTTGGTTTCAATTTGCCGGGCAAATGCAATAAAAATGCAATTAAATTAGCCGCAAGGCAGCGGGCCATAAAAAAAAATTAAAAAGAGAAACATCAACAAGCGCAAATTGAATAAAGGCAAACGTGAAAAGCAGCCGGCTGTCTGGAAAATCCGTCGGAAAAGCAAAGTCAGCAATAATTGAAAATTAAATTTGAAGAGGGGAGCGGCACGCCAGCAATTTATGCAAATGGAAAACCCGAAAAAGGTTGGCGAATCAATCAAAACGCATCCCCATAACACCCAGCGAAGTGTGTTAATTGCTCTCGATAACCCCAACCAATGCCGAACGTAATCATATCTGCCTGTATCTCTGACAATTGATGAATTCCTGATGGGAACTTTCACCGAAAACTGTTTTCCCCATACCATTCCCATCCTTATGCAAATTCTGCAAGTTCGGAATACAAAAACTTTCGAGCCAAATAAACAAAAGTCAGCTCTCGCCTTCGTCTTCGCCTGTTGGACCAAAAACTTTTGGCCAGTTCTCGACTTCAGGTTCCCTTTTCGGTTTGGCAGTTCGGGCATAAAATTGAAATGCAAATTAAAGCAGAGGTAACCATTGCCGTAAAACTAACGACGACAGATGGCCACTCACATACGAGCACTTCAAGGCAACCTCAACAGTTTCGGTTGATAATTTGATGGAAAAACTATTTGAATAACCGCAGGCAGGGCCCTCCTGCCCACAATCCCTAGCCCCGTCCTATTCCTCCCCCTATTTCTATGGTGGTCACATGGCATTGATGCCGCAAAGTGAACAAGCCACAGACATCAAAGGGATTTCGCGGTTTCGATTCACTCACTGCCATCGCTGTGGGCCACGCCCTCCCGCAGTAGGAAGTATCTCAGGCCTTCCATGGTGTACTGGCGGGCTGCCTGGAAGGGATCCACCACGTTGTGCCTGCTCTTCGACATCTTCTGCCCGTCGACGGTCCAGTGCGAGTGGACGAAGAGCTGTCCTGGAGGTTCCAGGCCAGCGGCGAGGAGAAAGGCGGGCCAGTAGATGCCGTGAAACTTGAGGATATCCTTGCCGATCACCTGCTGCGCCGGTGGCCAGTTGGCGGTGTACTAAAAAGGGGAAAAATCGATTTATTTAGATATTTTTTGGAATGTCTAATCCTAAATCTAGAAATACTAATGTTTTTTAAAGTGCTCTTCCTACCAACTACAAAATATTTATAAATGATTATAGCCTAAATACAAATTTTCTCTTTTAAAGAGTGAAAGTTCGATTAACAAAACGTACCCCCTCGTTGGGATATCCCACAGAGCTAAGATAGTTGACCAGAGCATCCAGCCAGACGTAGACTGTCTGTGTATCATCATCCGGAACAGGAATGGCCCAGTGGACGCGGTTGGAAGGACGTGATACCGATACATCCGGCAATGGTTCGCTGAGAGAGTCTAGCAAAATCTTTTCGAACTTGGCCGGCCGGATGCGAGCCTTCTGTTTCACCCAATGGCGCACATCGTCCTGGAATTGTGACAGCCGGAACATGTAGTTGGTTTCCTCGGTCCACTCGACGGGATGCCCAGATTCCAGGGAGTAACGGCTGCCGGTGGACTCATCCAATCTCAGCTGGGAGTCGGTAAGGAAGGTTTCGTCGGACACGCAATACCAGCCGCTGTAGGCAGCCGAATAGATATGGCCTCGTCCGTGGAGTGTGCGCTATGGATTGAAGATATAATAGGTATAAGAATTTAACTTGATTTAGAATATCTGTAAATGAATTTGGTTTGATTAGAGTTTTGAATTATCCCTTATCCCTTCAAATGGTTATAAAAATGTAGTAATAGTATGTATTTTTAAAGAGTTCGAGATAGGTACTAAAAAGTATAATTTAAATTAATATTATACGGTAAAGGATATATGTATACGAAGTAAGAAAATATCCTATGACTTGGTAATACCCCCATTTATGTTTAAAGATATCTAAGAGATATCTGAGCCCTTATGGAGAGTAGCTTAACAACCCATAATATGGACTTGTTAATAGCATATACATAGGTTCGTTCAACCATGGGCACTTGTAATACCCCAATCATACCCAGAAATGGGCCACTGCTCGCTTATGTCGCTCCTCCGTGGTGCGTATGAAGTCCTCCGTCTGGATACTGGCACTACGGAACACCTCCCGATATCGCTCTGATATATCATCGCAATATTTGGGCACGGGAATCCCGTGAAGAGCCGCCGCCTGTTGGATCTTGGTGCCGTGCTCATCCGTTCCCGTGCAGAGGCGTACATCTTTCTCCGGATTCCGCAATCTCTGATAGCGACAGTGGGCATCGGCTATAACCGCCGAGTAGAGGTGACCAATGTGGGGAGCTATTGAAAAGTTGGGATTCCATTCATTAGAACCCTTTGGGATTAATATATGAAATGTGCTCACCTGCATTTACATAAAATATTGGAGTTGTCACGTAGTGCGAACTGTTGTGGCGGGTTCCCAGATACCGAAGGCACTTAAGTCTTCTTATAAGCATGGTTATTACGGCTATATTAATTTAAAACTAAATACAAATATCTTGAGTCGTTTGCCGGTTGATTTTATAACATAGAACAGCTGTTTGAACAGTGATGCCCATCACCCTGCTAACAGTGCGCCTAACAGTGACTTCTTAAAGCTATGTTAAGTTAACAGCGCATAGTGCTGTAACGGTTTCTTAAATTTAAATTTCTGAAAAATTCAAAATAAAGAAAATGAATTTTGAAGAATGATGCACTATTGTTTTATAATTATTAAGTAAAAACGCTTTAACTTTTAATAGACTAAACTAATAAAACCGAAAGCGAAACATAACAAAATATAGAAAATATCGACTGGTCCCTGAGTTTGGTGCTACATCTTAGCTGCTTCGGCGGCGAACTTTTCGGCCAACTTCCTTGGACCCCATCGCACCTGCTGGCGGTGGGTCATCCGCCGTGACCTTTGGGCCTTCTGTTTGGCCTCCACCGCTGCACAGGCCGCCTTGTAAGCCGCCTGCTTGGTCTTCTCGAAGTCCGACTTGGCATCGGTCATTTGCCTGCCGAGATTCTCCACCCGATGCTTGGCCGCCTCCAGGAGCTGCGTCTTCTCGGCCAGCTCCTGCTGCGCCCCACTGGCCACGTTCTCGATATTGGCCATATTGGCGGTGGCGGCCATCACGAGGCTCTTAAGCTGATTCAGCTGCGTTTGGGCCTCGTGGGCGGCCGCTGCGGCGGCATTGGCATTCGCCTGGGTGTTCTGCAGCGATGAAGTCACCTCACTGACCACCGCGTCCGCTTCGGTCATCTCCTGCTGCAGCTGTTCCACAATCTGCTGCTTTCCGGCCAGCGCTGCCTCCGCTGCTCGGGCGGATTGAGCTGCCTTGGCGGCCAGTTCGGTTTTGACCTGGGAAGCAGCCGCCTCGGCAGCTGCCATTTGGGAATCGCTGGCTGCTTTCGCCTCCAGAGCAGCCTTTTGGGCAATGTTCGATGCCTTGGCCTTGGGATCGCCACGGCCCAAGACGCCGCCGCCTTTGCCCCCTGCGTCGCAGGAGATCTTCTTGTTGCCCGTGTCCGAACAGCCTCCGGATCCGCCACCTCCTCCGTCTGCTCCATCCACGCTGGCATCCCCGTACAAGCTGGACAGACAGTGCTTGGCATTCGGTTGGGCAGGTCGGTAGTGGAAGCTCTCCAGTCGGGGACACGTATGCAGGAGTAGCAGGACGATGAGCAGCGCTTTCGTGCCAGGCATATTCCGATCGAATATTTGAAAACATCCGGCACTGACTCCATTCGGAAAGCCTGATGTGACCGGGAAGATATAATCAATCCTTGGAACACCCAAGTATGACATAAGATGGCATTCATGCTTTCTTCTTTATGCATAATACAATTCATGTATATGTAAATGCAACAAAATAACTATTAAAAGTAGAATCAATAGACGTTTCGTTATTAGAAAAGATTTATTAAGTCCCAATTTTCTTTATTTGATAAACTGATAACAAATAAATTCAGATTTTTTCCGAACTTAAGAATTCGCGTTTTTCCAATTTATTTTTTAACACGATTTTCAAATACAACATTTTAAACAATGCTCCTAAATTTAGGCTATGCTATTGTTTCTTTAGATGTTTTCACTATTTTAGTCCACTTGTTTATTTTGCTGATTAAAAACAAATCTTAATTTAATGGCAACTACAAATAATCTAAAATTCTGATCACCAGTATAAACCATTTTAAATGTCTTCTCTTTCCTTCGCTACCAAAAGATCACCAGCCTTATAATAATCTTTTCTAGCTCGTGGAGGACGCAGAACTGATCTCCCTTTGCTGCCTTTGGGCCTTTTGCTTGGCCTCTACTGCTGCACAGGCTGCTTTATAGGCCGCCTTCTTGGTCTTTTCGAAATCCTGCCTGGCGGACATCACTTGCCTGGTGATGCCCTCCACCCGTCGCTTGGCCGCCTCCAAAAGCTGCGACTTCTCCACCAGCTCCATCTGGGCGCCATTGGCAAACATTTCGATGTTGCTCAGCTGAGCGGTGGCCTCTTTCACTAGGAGTCTCAGTTGATCCAACTGGAGCTTGGCATCGGAGACAGCCACTACGGCGGAATCGGCGTTCGTCTGGGTGCTATGCAGCGAGTTCTGGACCTCGTCCACCACCGCCTCCGACTCCTTTTGCTCCAGCTCCAGTTGCTCCAGGATCTGCTGCTTGCCGGCGAGCGCAGCCTCCGCCGCTCGAGCCGCCTGGACGGCCTTGTCGGCCAGTTCCAGTTTCACTTGCATCGAGGCAGCCTCTCCGGCGGCCACCTGAGCGTCGTTGGCCGCCTTCGCATCCTGGGCGGCCTTTACTGCAATGCTGGAGGCCTTGCTCTTGGCATCCTTCTGGTTGATGCCACAAGATCTTTGAACTCCCTCACATCCCGCTGCGCCGGATGCTTCTCCTCCAATCTCCCTTTTCTCATTGTTTGGCTCATACAACCAAGCCAAATCAGGAGCTTTGTTGGGCACCTATTGGAAAACAGAGAATAGTTTAGAGTGAGCTTTGGTTTAAGGGTTTACGACTGACCTTTTCACTTGGCATTGTTAGATGGCTCCGGGAAACGTAAGCAATGTTAAGCAGGATTAGGCACATTGCCTGGCAATAGAGCATAATCTCGATTTCCGGACTTGACAGGCATTCCTGTCAGACTGACAGTCGGAAAAATGCCCGAGACTACGGAAAATGCGGATAGACGCTCAGATCATGTGGCTAATCATTGTTTTGTCCTCGCTCCTGGCACCCGCAACTGGCAACCACTATCGCACCCGCCGGAGGCACATGCCCTCAGAGGATTCGGACCTGATGAAGAGTCTTGCTGGTGGCGGCGGAGGTGGAGGCGGAGCTGCTTGCGACATGTCGGGTGAAGCGAGCAGTACCCAGCCGAGGAAGTCGATGCGAAATCACGGAAATGCCAAGCAGAGGTCATCCGGTATCGCCGTCCAGGCGGCCAATGAGGCGAAAAAGGCCAACGAGGACATGGCCACGGCCGTGAAGGTGGCCGCCGATAAGATCAAGAACGAATACGCCGACAAGGCATCCGCTGCCGCCAAGGCCGCCGAGGCGGTGCTCGCCGGAAAGGGTCAGGTGCTGGAGCAACTGGAGGCGGAGGTGCGGGAGGCTGAGATGGTGGTGCAGGAGGAGAACCAGGAGCTGATCACCGCCGAGGCAAATGCACAGCTGGCCAGCAGGGCGCACAATTTGGGCCAGCAGGAGCTGAAGACGCTGACCACATGCCTCAAACTGGCCAAGGACAACCGGGATACCTCGGAGCAAGTATACGCCGTGTGGCAACAGTCGCTGACCGACAAGACCGCCCTCCTGGAGGCTGCCCAGCGGAGGGTCACTGTGCTGATGCGACAACTGAGCGACGCTCGAGTAGATTACGAGAAGACCAAGAAGGCGGCCCTCAATGCAGCCAGAGCCGCCCAGGAAGCCAAACAGCGGATCGAGCAATCGGAGACCTCCGATTCCTCCTCCTCAGATCGCGGAAGATGTCGACGTGCCTGGCGGCAGTACAAGGATAACCAATGATACACATAATTACCTATATTTTCCATATAAAATTAGATAAATAAATCGATTTGAATTTTAATCTGTAGTTTATTAAACTTTTTTCTTTAGGGAATAAAAATATAAAATTCCTCGACAGCGTGCAAAAAGTGCGCGCGTCTTGAATGGCTGCCAAAAAATGCTATGGAACTTTGCCTGTACAAGTCCGACCGATCGCCCCGATAGGAATATACATACATATCTGCCTGCTGTGTGTTCTTTTGTGTGTACAATTTTGGACAAATACCAGAGCGGACTAATGCTAGTCTTAAGCGAAACAATCGTTAAACTAGTAGAATACAAGGGAGCTGAACTAAAGATAGGCGTTACAAATTATGATTATGCTTGGGCTTCAAATCAAGGCAAACAAATGGTCACAAAAATGTACATGCTTTAAAACTTAGGTGTAAAATAATAAATATACAATTACAATTGGTTGTTGGAGTTGTGGTTGTGGATTTGCCTGTTCACAATACAATAATTTCAAGGGTGATGCTTGGTTTCGATCCCTAAATAGATATATAAGCATGTGGTTGCGGATATTATTCGTAGTTCAATCAATTAATCGGTTGGTTAATTGTTAACAAACATAAATACGCAGAGCTCTACATAAAATAGTTTCTTCTTACACAATCCTGGTAACTTAAGGTTAGTTTTCATACAGTAGGTATATAATATAGATATTTATAATTCGTATGCAATATATATATGTACAATCTAACACAAGCCCCTGTAAGTAATTGTTTTTAATGTCTCCCATCGTTTATCTGTCATTCGTCTAAGCCCAACAAGTGTTATATTTATCAGCTTAGCTTAGTTATATGTATGTGGTTTATAGAATCTGTGGAGCCTTAGTCTAGTTAGCTATCTGATCTGCATATTATTATACGTAACATATTTATTATACAATTAATTATTCACCCCCTGAATACTGACGTCGTCGAGTTTCTGTTCATTAAATCCGATTGCTCGGATTTTGCTTGCTTCGTTGCCTAATATGTGCCGTGTTCTTTAAATATAGGATATATAATAATATCAACTGTTTAACTTTTACATATCAACTACTTAAGACGTATGGGGGTTGTAAAACGAAAAGTATCACGATTGACCAAACATAGATCGATATAACCGTTAACTACAAGTGTTTCAATTCTCATTCCAGGTGTGTTTCTCCTCTGTTCACAATAGGGTTTATGATTTTTGCAATATTGAGTTAAGATTTTTAACATAATTTTTGCCTCTTCCCAAAAAAAAACTAGGCTTCTCTTTCTTGTTTTTCTTAGTTGCTCTAAGGAAATATATGATCAATCACTATTTGTGTTAAAAGTTAAAAAAATAAAAGAACTACATACACATATTCACGAATAATTAAGAAACGATTACGATAGTCCAATCAGAACAAGTTAAGAAACTACATCTGAGTGATGTACTATTGTTTACTTTTGAGTTTAAATTGTTTGCGTAGATTATAGTATTGGACTATGGTTTTACAATACTTTATAAGAAAATGTCTTGGATTTTCTTCAGGCAAAAGGTCAAAAATAATATCAAAGCAAAGTATTCAAGCCCCAGTTCTTTCCAGAAAAATCAACCCTTGTTTCTGAGTATACGGATTAATTTGGACGCCCAGCGTCCTTCTTGATTCCTATCCCTGTCATCCCCCTTTTCCTTAATTTAAGTACTTCCGACACCTTTTGGAGCCGCATGAGCAAGGTATCTTCTCCTCCTCGAAAGGGAACTTATAGTCGTAGGTCAGCTCCTCGCCCTGAACGATTCGACGCAGCGCAAAGATGATGATGTGCTTGTGTCCCAAGATGTCCACCACTTTCGAGTAGCAATTCGGCTGCAAGGAAAAAAGGACTTCAGAATCTCTAAAGACATAAAGCACTCTTCGTACTCACCTCACAGGAGTGATTGATAAATCGCGCCGCATTGCCGCGCATGGTGGCATCTACTACGAGGTTATCATCAATCTTGAACATATAACAGCCGATGCCGCGACTGTCATAGTAACGCTCTCTTTTGTCTGTCAGTGTGGAGCGAATCAGCTCGCCGGCGTACTCAATTACCATTTCACCTGGTTAAAAAAAGGTTTAAGATTAATTTGTAATCAAAATTCTATAATTAAATGTTTATCTTACCCGCTTCAATGTCCTTGGTGCAGTAGAGGCCTCGTCCATGAATGTGCGATCTGAAGACCCCAACGTAATCCTTGTACGTCTCCTTCAGCGTACGATACTTCATGGCCATAGGGAGATTGCTGCCAGTTCCTCTCCTTAACAAATCCAAGAAATGCCACATTAGTTAAAGATTCTCGCTCAAAAAAAGAAGAGTTATCTTACCTTGGCACCAGTTCATTGTCTGATGGCTGGACAAACACCTGGATGGGCTGTTTGCGATGCCTTGAGGCCAACCAACTGAACATATCATACTCGCTGCGATTGGCATACGGCTCGCATCGGGCGCAATCGTAGGCATTCTCCTGCAGCTCATCCTGGTCCGACCCATAGTCGAGCAGACCTTGGGAATCTCCACCAGAAGCTGATGCCAGGGCGGCGGATGCACTGCATCCACCCGTGTTCCCTGCATGTCCGCCACTCGCCGCTGTTGATACGTTGCCATTTCGCTTGTGATACTTGGGAGTATACTTCGAGCACTTTTCCACGCCCGGCAACTGTTCAATCAAATACTTCAGAGCATTCGTTTTGAGGCCGATCATCTGGAGGCCACCCATATCTGCCAGAGGACCCTCTGGCAACGGAGTGAGTCCATGGGCCCGCCTGGCCACCTGCACTGCCTCAAAGACCTTCTCCCAGATCTCAGATATGGAACTAGATTTGTACGTGAAACCATCTTCGCTCTGGATTTCATAGAGCAAATGGGGACCACTGATCTTCTTGGGCTCGCGAATAGGTGGTGGTGGCTCTGGAGCAGCTGCTGTGGGCACAACGGCTGCCTTCGATGGCTCTTGTTCCTGTGGTCCCGTCCGTTGCTCCTCCTTTCTCCTTCGTAGTTCCAGTTCCACTCCATTCTGCAGTTGCTTGAGCTCCAGGACATGGGCATCGGCCATTTCGTTTATGTATGTTGCAGCTGCCTCAACGGCTGCAGTTTCCAGAGTACCCTCGAACTCTTCGGTCGGAGCAGATGCCGCTGCAGTGGTGGCCAGAACGTCCTCCACCATTTGCTGGTAACCAGCACTGGCCTCTACTTCCATCGTCGTCGCCGTGGCTATGGAATCAGCACAGTCGTCGTTGGTCAGGTTGTCCAGAATCTTACTGATCTTGTCCTTAACCGCCGGCTCTTCACTGTCGGACATCTCGTGATCGTTGCACGCCGATGTGGCCATCTTCAAGCTGAAGTCATCATCCTCGTCATCTTCATCCTCGAGATCTTCCTCCCTGTAGGCATCCGTGTCCATGGCTTCTACTTGAAAGGCGTGCTTTTCAAGCAGATAACCGTTGTTGGCCAGCTGTTGACTCAGTTGCTCGCGTTGCTGCTGCTGGAGAAGGAGCTGCTCGGTCTTAGCCTCCGCCGGTGAATGTTTCTCGTAGAGTCCCTCCGTGTAGATTGACTCTGTGGCCGGCTGTTCCTCCATGATTGCGTCCATCGTGACAGCGGGCACAATGCTCTCCAAAACCGAACTGGTTTTAAGTTCCGCCTCATAAACTGGTGACGGTAATGCTGTCTTCTGGGCATAGCACTTGGAGGCACTGGTGCTGGTCATTTGCTGGATTATCGGCTGTTCTACGGGTTTCGGAGGAGTGGGTGACGGGACAACCGGACACTCGTTGGACAAAGAAGCAGGCTCCTGTCGCTGCTGCATTGGTAGCACCCGATTTGTTGGCCTTGTCGTCGAGCTACTTGTTGTTGGTGGTGCCTGTTGTTGCATGGGATTCACCACATTGGTGGGCAGGGAACAGCTGCTGCTACTACCGCTGCTACTGGTGGAGAAATGCTGCACTCGGTTGACCAGCTCCTGCTGCTCCAACACTTGAGGTTCCATCACGAATTGGGTTTGCAGCACAGGTGTTTCGGCCAGGGTGATGATGGGCATCGAGGGCTGAACCTGCACGTGTTGCTGCTGCAGCTGTTGTTGTTGCTGCTGCTGCTGCTGTTGGGGAATGTGGATCAACTGCGTTTGCTGTATCTGCTGCTGTTGCGGCTGCGCTGGGATTCGCTGCTGTGAGATCGTTACCTTGGGCACTTGACTGACCACGACGGCTGGAATCTGCTGCTGCAACTGTGACTGCTGCTGCTGCTGCTGATGTTGCTGCAGCAGGACCTGATTTGGTTGTTGCACCTTGGGTGTGGGCTTCATTATTTTGGGTTTCACTTCCAGCTTGTGAATGGGTCGTATCATGTTGGTCTTCTTCTGCAGTGGTTTGGAAGCTATACTGGGTGGTGCTCCACAATTGGTACCCGTTCCCGATGCAGCCTTGGCCTTCACTTGAGATTGCTTGAGATTGGAGTTCTTCAGCTGTACTTGGGACTGCTGGGTGACTATGCTCGTGGGCAGCACCTTGTTGACCACCTGCGGTTGCGGTGGCACTTTGCCCACTCCCGACATCCCCGCGGCCTTGGCTTGAGCATTCGTCCTCTTCATTTGAGTTACTGGCGGAATCTTGGCCGTGACCATTATGGGAGAGGAGTAATCCATTGATGTGGAGGTTCCTGAGGATGTGGGCACCGTCTGGAACTGGAAGTTGGCATTCTGCAGTAGTTGCGTAGTCGCATCATCCTGCGATTGCTGTTGCAACACGCTGGCTGCGTTTAGGAATGTCCCCGCACTAGTTCCGTCTCCAGCATTATTGAGCACCACATATCCAGCGGGCAGATCCACAATCGGTTCTATTTTACTAGCCTGGAACACCTGTGTAGTGGTGGCCGAGAAGCTGGCATTCTGGCTCAGCATTCCCGGCATTGCAGTGGACACGAATTGCTGCGACGACATGACCGTGTTTTGGACGATCGTCTCCAGGCCATAGTACATGGGTTGGGTGGCCAGGATTACCTGGGGTGTGGTGGTGGCAAACTCCAGACCAGAAGCTCCTCCTGCAGTTCCTCCCAAAATTAAGGGCTGCTGGTTGCCGCCTGCCTGGTTGCCATCTGCTGATCCTCCCAATTGAATGGTCTGCGGTTGGATGAGCGTGCCTATCACTTGAGGTTGCGCTTGGAGAGACTGCGCCGTGAGCATTTGTAATCCTGAATTGGTGGGTGTGGTGGTCAGCACTAGATTTCCACTCGCATCCGTTTGCAGATAGGTGGCACCTCCACCGGGAGCAGTTGTCAGGAAAGTGGGCGTCGCCTGCGGCTGCGGCTTATATTCCCCCGCGGTGGGTATGGAGATGTACTGCAGCGGCTGTCCTTGGCTTCCGTCTCCGGTCACAAATGAGATTATGTTCTGGGGCTGAGCCTGGGGCAGGATTAGCTGCGGTGCCTGCGATTGCGCGCTGCTCTGGAACAGCAGCTGCGGCTGGAGGAGATTCTGACCCATCACGGTGATGGGTTGCTGCACCTGAGCCTGCTGCTGCTGTTGATGCTGCTGGGGATGCGGTTGCAACTTGGCCTGAATGGGCTTCACCTGATGGCCGGACTTCAGCTGCCTCTGTTTAACCGCCGCCTGTTGTGCCGCCTTGGTGGCCACTGTCTTAAGTGGTTTTCCACTCGCCGTCAAGGGAAGCATAATCTTTTTGTCCGTATTAGTGGCCTGCAGGGTCTGATAAGTGGCTGTTGGTGCTGTGGTGGCCTGCATTGTCTGAGGAATTTGGATAAACTGCTGAGTGCCATCGGGATTGGTGGAAACAGCTATCAATTGAGGTTGCGCCTGAGCTGTCACTGTCGGTTGAGCCAAAGTGAAACCTCCACCCAGATTGGCAGCCAAACTTTGCAGTGAATTTGCATAGATTTGCAAATCATCCGTGTTCGCTTGGGTAGTTGTATTCGGTTGAGACAGGAAGAATCCATTGCCCAGGGATTGTGGCTGCAATTGAAGCTGCTGCAGTCCCTGCAACCCAAACTGTCCCAGGGAACCTATACTCTGCACTTGGGGAAACGAGGTTGCCGTTTGAAGATAATTTAAACCTCCTGCATTCGCTAAAAGTTGCTTTTGCAGCTCATTCAAGCTTTCTGCACTCAGTTGGGCAGGATTATTGGCGTTTCCCGCTGCATTCACTTCAGATTCGGATTCGTTGTTGGACATGGTTGGCCCACAAGATGGTAAATGGCGCTGGAAGGCATCGTAGTTCCTGTAGGTGCACTGACATCGATCACATTTAACCTGACCGCTGAACTGAGCCGTTGATAGATTTCCATCTCCACCAATTATTCTAAATTCGGTGATGGAGTCGTCCACGCCATCCATTTGCATTATCCTCATCTTGGATGGCTCTTCGCGTGCTTCGCTCTTTTCGAAATAGCGCTTGGCTGCACTCCAGGTGAAGCTCTTGCTCCTCACTGATCCAGATGTGGAGGCTATTCCCTCGATGGATGCTTCACTGATGGATTGCCTTCTCGATACGCCAGCCACGGTGGCCATCTCCTTTTTGCTCCGTTGCTGACTGCTCAAGGTTAACAGCACTCCTTCGGCTAAGTTTTTCGACAGTTTCCGCCTCTTAATAGCCGTGGCCATGGCACTATTACCGTCCAGCTTCGGCCAGGCTAGTGTTTTGAGCATCTGCACTTGACTGGAGTTTCTGGCTGCGGATAGCATCGCATCCTCCACGGGATTGCTGGCTGGCCAGCAAGCATTTCCCAAGCTCGTATTCGAATTTCGGGTGTCCTCATCACAGATGCTTACAGAAGCAGCTCCTTCTGCCTGTTGATTTTGATTATGAGCCTGATTGGAAGTCATTGCCTGAGTACCATCCTTGGATTGCTCGCTCATGGAAAACAACTCTGGCTTATCCACTAAATCCTCATACATGAATATATCCAGCATGGAGATGCCATCGAGCAGTTCGTGGGGGAGGTCCTCGAATATGACATCCTTGATCTCCGGGGGCAGCAAATCAGCCTGCTGTTGCGGCTCCTCTTCGGTGTTTTCATCCGGTGGTACACAAGAGTTAGGATTGGGGAACTCCGCGCTCCAATCGGCTCCATTGTCCAGGAAATCACTCCTAGCCAGACTTGTGTGCCAGCGGGCAATTTGAGCCATACCCAACTGAACCTCCTTGCTGTTCGGATTTGTGTGATCCACTGTATAGTTCCTACCTACATCCAGCGCTGTTAGGGTTGACGAACTGTTCTGAATGGTGGTGCGCACTGTGTACTCCACAATTTTCCAGGGTTCTTTTGAGGACCAATACAGCCGACTGCACAGGAAGTTGATGGGCACCACGGCCTCGTAGGAATCTGAAAATCTGGGGACAATGGCTCCCAATTGCCGCACCTCCAAAGATCCAATGTGGAATTGCACTCGGACTGGTTCAATCAACTTCTTCCTCTTTCTATCCAATTCCACGTAGACCGGTCGGGATACTTCAAAGTTGGATTCATATGTAACACTGGGGGAACCATTGGCCTTCAAGGCATTTCCATTCTTGGCATGTGCCGGGCAATACATGGATTTATCTGTGAGAAATGCGCAGTCGATACTTCTGGCACATGGATAGTGATAGTGTTCACCACAAGATCGCACATTGCATCCAACGGTGGCTCCTCGATTTCCACATACCGTGCACTTGATCATCCTGCCCCTCGCCACCGCACTGTGGACATTTTGCAGTGAACCGTCGATCTCCTCGAATACCTCGGCAGACCACATGGCACAATTGGTGTGAACCCAGCAATCATGACCGCAGTACAGAAGCCGTGCTTCCTCTCCGGATAATCCCTCGCCGCTCTTCCGGCAAAAGAGGCACACCCTGGTGTCCAATCGCATCTTGATGCCACAGCTGCCAAGGTCGTCAACCTCTTCCAGAGGAATATCCAAGACACCAGAACGCGACTCTGCCTGCGAGGTGGAGTGTTCGTTATAAAGAGAGGCACTTCCTCCTCCTCCTCCATCTTGCAGATCCTCGTAGTTAGCTCCCGAACAGGACTCAAACATATCCTCCTCCAAAGCATCAGTGCAGGCTTTCGTTTCGTTTTGGAACCAGGGAAACTGTTCACTCAACAGCTCCTTATACGCAATATCTAGTTCATCGCAGTTACTCTGTTGGATGACCTGGCTCATATCATAGTTGAATTCTGCCAGGGAAACATATGAGTTGCCAGCAATCTTCTGCTTTATATCCACCAGGCTAAAGGATTGCGGATGACTGATGTGCTGTTGGCAGGAGCAGGGCAGGGACTTCACTCGCGACTTGTTTATGTTCACATTCCGTTGCTGCTGCTGCTGATCCTTGAACTCGTAGACATCGTCGCTGTTTTGGGACTCACCGTCGCTGCCCAAACCGTTATCCGATCCACTGCTAAATTGGAGGGCTTTTGGTTGCAGTTTCCCTTGGTTCGAGGATGCTCCGCAGGTACAACGCATTTTCTTGCGGGGACTGAGTTTCAGAAGGGCACAAGCCTGCCGAGACTTGCTGAGCAACTTCAGAACACTGTAGAGACTCGCCTTGAACTCCTCCATCACCGCCTGCCGCCACTCCTCAGCCTTGATTCTGGAACTCTCATTTCGGCGTGCACACTTCTTGCAGATGAACTCGATGGATTCCGGCAGAGTGCTCAGTAGATTGTATTGCTCATCGCTAAGACCTTCGCACTTGGAATGAACCCATTGGCCACAATCACCGCATTCCATCATTTTCAGATCAAAGTCGTTGTCATCATAGCATCTCTGGCATATTGGACAAAAGTTGCCCTTCTTGCGCAGCTTAAAGCAACCCGTGCACATCGGTAAGTTCCCCACGAATTTCGATACTTTTGTGGTGGAGCAAGACTTGCATTTCAAGCAATTGACGCATATTAAAGGACGATCCGCTCCTAGAAGTCTCTTGCTGGTACCCAAGCACGTGCTGTGATAGTTCTTCTGACACTTTTGGCACTTGACCTTGGATCCTGATGACATATTGCAGGTGTAGCAAACGGTGCAGCGTGGACACAACCAATTCAGACGTTGAGTCAGTTGATTTAGGGAAGATGATGATGGTCCAGTTGACGCATTCACCGTCGTTTCCAATAGGCTGCCCATCAGCGTGGTATCCTCAAAAGAGCCATGTTTCAGGTTATACTCATCCTGGACACAATACTGATGGTAGGGTTCACAACAGCAGGCACAGAAGATCAGTGGATCCAAACCCGTAGAGCCGCATAGAAAACACAAAGCCCTCTGCGCCACAGTTCCGGTTACAATCAATCCAAAACCCGTTTGGCAAACTTCAGCAGGATCATAATTCTCCCAGAAATCGATGGAGATAAGCGTGCGTTGCTGTCTCTGCTCCTTTGCTTTGCGTCCCTGCGTTTGATTGGAGGATAGAGTGACCGAACTGGAGGTAACAATGTCCCCATTTCGCTGCTTTTTGCTGGCCGCCACTATCAGGTTGGATGTAACCGCTGCGTTCCTTGTCGTAACCTTCGCAGGTGCTGCTGTTAAAAGTGCTTGACCTCCAGTTGCGTTTACTGATCCTTCCTTTCCTCCGGTTAGTACCTTCTTCACTTCAGCTTGAGTACTTCCAGAGGACTTACTGGGTTTCGTTTCCTCCTCAACAGTAGGAGTTTTACAGCTAGCACAATTAGCGTTTTCGTCTGTAACCATTTGAGTTGGCTTCTCAGGAACAGGTTCTGGAATCGCTGATGGCACTGGATCAGCAATTTCTGGCTGCACATCAGCCTCCTCTTCGGGCTGATCCTCGCCAAAGGTGGCCAAGGGTTGTCCAAGCACGATAGAAGCACTGCGGCACACATGTTTTACTCGAGGTCCCTTTAGATCAATTCTTTGACGTTTCAGGGTGTCGCCTCCTGTAGCATTGGTTTCCCCATTTGGTTCTGCTTGAGCAACTCCTTGAGAAGTTCCATTAGAAGCAGCAGGCTGTATTGCTGGTGCCTCCTCTTTTTGAGCTTGAGCTTCTGTAACTGGAGTTTCCACTGCTGCAGATTTCTTGACGGCTACCAGTGTGGGACTGAGTGGCTTCTCGCTTTGTTCCTGTTCCACTCCCTTATCCTTTTCTGATTTACTCGCCTTCCTTGACGGAATTGGACTGATTGCCTCTGTAGCTGTGAGCTTTTGATCTGCCGCATTGGTTATCTTCAGGAAGAGAGGTTTCTCCAAAATCGCGGGACGTAGCAGGGGAGTGCTACCAAATGTAACATTGTTCTCCGCCAGCGGATTAGACTTAATCGAGGTCAAAGCTGAGGCGGTATCACCACTGGACTTCCACTTAACCGAAGTGGAAGCAACCACAGAAGAGGAAGTAGAGGAGGCAGAGGAAGTAAATCTTAAGCTGCCAGTGGGAGACAGCAATTCCGTGGACTTATCCTCCCGGCCGGAGGTCTCTCCTCGCATTCCCGGTGGCAACATGGCCCCCAATCTACTCCTATGCGCTGCTGGCAGCTGAAACGAGATCATGCATTTCCTCAGCCAACAAGCGGTGCAGCGATCCTTGTAAAACTTCTTGAAGTTCTTCAACTGACTCTTGGCCGAATGAATGCTGCAGGTTAATCCTGAAAGGAGAATATTTAATATAGATTAGTGAGTTGCAGTCGAGAGGGTATAATCTCTGACATACCTTCGCTTCCTTTGCATTGTAGCTGCTGTTGGATGCCGGAGGAAGCATTGGCACTGCTCGAATTGGCCGATATTGATTTCTTGGTCATCTTCGAGATGAACTTCCTGCACACGTCGCAGGCCACCACTCCATATTTGCGAGCTTGAGCCACCTCTTTGCTGCTGACCGCCGCGGAGCACACGGAGCAGGCACTGGGAGTAAGAGTTCCTAAGAAGAAATCATAAATGCATTAATAACAATTCAGTATTTCCTCCTTCAACTATAAAACCAACCTATTGTGGAACTGGTGCTGGGATTGGCCAGCGTTCCAAAGGACGAAACCGCCAGGGAATTCGCTGGCGTCGGAATGGCACTGGGCGATGTTGGTCCGGCTTTGGCGACAGCAAAGGGTCCTGGCTTGCTGTCCGCCTGGAATTGCAGTCGCGGCTGCCTTAGCACAAAGCTTCCACCTGTACTGCTATTTGATTTCAGGCTGCCAAAGCTGGAGAAGCTCTCCTTGGCGAGCTTCAGACTTGCAGGAGCGGAGGAGGTGGATGCCGTGGAAACCGTACTTGAGGAAGCTGCTCCAAAGAGGTTCTTAGTCTTGGAGTCGCCACTTGATGGGGTCTTCTTGCTGCTGATGCCACCCTCTTCGAGCAATCTCTTGTTGGGCTTGATGATTCTAGAGGATCGCGTGCTCCTTTTGGGCAACACGAAATGCGAATCCATGACCAGTTGCTTCTCTTCCGGATCCCGGTCCTCGGTTCCTGCACTTTTTTCTGTCTCCGCACTCTTTTCAGATGCTGCTTCATCATTGTCATCCTCATTTTCCTCCTCCTCCTCGACCTCTTCATCGTCCTCATCCTCCTCCATTTCATCATCCTCTACATTGTTATGATCCTCAGGAGACTCTTGGCGACGAAAGGTTACTCCACCCTCATCATCCTCATCCATGGGAGCGCCAAAGGCGCGTGATAAACCAAATACATTTGGTGAGGATCCCGATTCCTGACTTGAGGAAGATGAGGAGTTCGCTGGCGCCGATCGAAATTTAAGCGAGTTGAGCTTATCGATGTTGGAGTTCTTGTTGAGTATCTTTGACAGAATGGAGGGCCGCACGATGCATTCGCCTCCTCGGGAGTAATTCAGCGGCCGGTTGAGGGAATCCTTCTTCATAATCGAGACGATTGGTATGCGGATATCCGGATTGTAGAACCGCTTGACCACCGACTTATCATCGCTTGTCTCCAGCACATTCCTAAATGTTACCGTCTTCTTTTGCTTCGTCGCCGTTGATGCCGTCGATGACCCTGCTGCATCTGGTACAGATTTAGGACTACTGCCCCCAGTAGTGGATGTTGCCACTGATGGTGCTTCATTGGATGCAGCTCCCTTTCCCGACGATGCCCCACTTGAGGCTGCAGGGCAGTTGGATGGAGGTGCCTCGGGGGCAACTTCATTGGGCATTTCGCTCAAGACGCGCTTCTGGAAAAGTACACAAATAAAAGGGTTCAGTGGGTTTCGGTTAGGGTTGAGTAGGAGCGGTTGGAGACGGAGTTCCGAGCAAATCAATAATTCATGCCACTGACTACACGCTCACAAAATGCGAAGCGGAAAGCAATGCAAGTAATATATAGCAAGCAAAAGTTACACAGCAAAAAATTAAATTAGATAATAAGTTTGTTAGTCACAACAAATAATTTTGATAATATTGAAATATTTTAACTGTTGACCGAATTAACTTTAATAAATTTAGCTCTAAATATATTTTAAGCGTCTTTATTAAATAATAGAATAAGACGTAAAATTTTAGATTTCAGGAAAAGATCTTAAAATAACATTAAGGTTTATAAATTTGTAAGTTTGGAATTTTTAGGAAGGATTACAAACAGTATACACTTTAAAAGCATAATTCAGCATAATAAAGCATTTCGGTATGATATAGTAGGTCATTGTAACTTCCAGTGTAAATTTAAAACACAAAGAAGCATGCAAAGGACCAGGAGCAAGTGCAACTTTTCGAAGGGGATCGCTTGGACATGGGGGTTAGGGTTACAGAGGCGGTTGAGTGGGGGGTTGGGTATTGGTGCAAAAACAAGTTACTAAGCATAAGTATAAGCTGGGGAACAGACACCATTGCCACTGTGACCGTCAACCGTCTGCGGCAGACACATGTGGAAGAGTTGCAAGCGCTAAAACGTCATAAAAGCCAATTAAGCAGGTAAGCGAGCAGGTAACAATGGCGTCAGAGGCGGGTGGCGGGTGGCGGGTGGCGGGTGACGGGTGGTTGGGTGTAAGGGGGGCGGGGGCTACTAACCAGACCAGAACCATGGGTAAGCCAACTTGAGGGGGTTCTCTTATTTACATTGGCGGGAATTGGACTGTGGCATTGGCCGAGGATGTATGTGCTGTGCTGCAGAGGGTGAGGGTGCACACGCAACTTGGAATCAGAATGGCTGGATTGAGGGGTTAAGGTGGCGGAAAAAAAGCGGCTTAAGCATATTCATAAATAAAAGCAAAAGGGGGCAACACCTGGGAACAACAACCGGCAACCAAACACCGACAATCTGAAAATCAACTTACCAGGGCTGCATCTTCACCCGGACTCGCCACCACCACGCTCCCCACACCAGTTCCTCCTCCTCCCTCCTCCAACGATGGCGGAGAGGTGGATGAGGCATTTGGCGTGGAGGAGGAGGAGGCAGAGGAGGTGGAGGTGGAGGAGGGACTATCCACCACCGGACTATGCAGCTGCTTCAGCTTGGATGTGGAGGGCAGCATAATTTCGCCCCTGGCCAGGTTTAGATTCTTGAACTTTTTATTGCTATTCTTGCGAGCTCTCAGCAAAGCGGCACTTATAGCAAAGGCTCCTCCCGGCGAGGTTCCCCCTCCAGGGGATACCAGAGCACAGGCCAATCCAGTGGATGTGACCGGTGTTGCCACGGTTAATGCCTTAAGGGATGCTGCACTAGACAGGCCAGAGGTCGTGGCTTCACAGGTTGTTCCAGAAGATGCTTTTGAAGATTTTCCAGAAGAGCATGTCGCCGCAGTGGCGGTTGTTTTTGCAGATTTTCCAGAGGTTACTCCGGATGATGATGCCGTGGATACTTCCGAGATCCTTGATGTTGACTTTCCACAGAATATTCCAGAAGATGCTCCATCGGATGATGTTCCAGAGTTAGCATCTGGTGATGAACCAGAAGACCGTCCCGAGGATGTTCCAGAAAATGCTGTTGATGAAGTTTTTGCTGACTTTCCGGAGGTCTTTCCAGAACATTTGCCTGAGGATGATCCCGCGCTTGATGTCTCAGTGGATTGTGCTCCTGATCTTGCCGCATTTCCTCTCGTTTTATCACTGTCCCCATTTTGATCCTTCGTCACAGCCTCCTTATCCAGATTGGCGGCACTTTTGTGATGGGTTCCGCCATTTACACCACCGCCATTGGTGGATCCCGAACCGGATGATCCTCCCGAGCCCGAATTGCCATTGCCGCTACTTTCGGAACCCGATGCGCCGCCGGCGGATGAGGATGCCGTATTGCCACCAACTGAGGCTCCACCCGGCGCATTGTCATCCTCATCGTTATCACAATTGTTGCCCTTCTCCCGGGCAGCCGGCGAACCCGAGCCGGATCCACTTGGCTGCTGGGACTCGGGAGGTGGCTGCTGCGATTCCGCCGGATTGGCCGCCTCATCCTCCAGCTGCAGGACACTGATCCGCTTACGGTTGATCGACTTGGAGGGTTTGCCGGGAAACTTGGAGCGGCCCATAATAGTAGTGCGTTTGCGTTTGCCTTTGCATTTGCATTTGCCTGCTTTTTGATTGGATTTCCCTTATTCCTTTTGTTGTTCGATTTAAGTTGGGATTTCTTTGATTTCTTCGATTTGTTTGATTTCTTGGACTTGTGGGTAGCTCACTGTGGATAAGAGAGAGGCACAAACTTCAAGTAAGAGAGACTGACTAAAAAAGACCGGTATTAGCTAAAAGAAAACTGGCAAAAACAAAAACACCAACAACAACACACACACAGCTTGGGAAAAAACGATGCTTGTAAGCCGAATCGCGCGTTTGGAATGCGTCAATTTTTCCCCCTGTTTTTTTTTTGCGAGTCTCGTTGTTGTTGCTGTGGGCAACTCGTTTATTTTGCACTCCTGCCTCACGCCCCCTTCACTGCCCACTCACTCACTCCTTTTGGCACACACTCTTTTTTCTCCTGGCTATTTATTTATTTATTTCTTTTTCGCGCGCGTTTCTCGTTGCGCGCTCCTTGCTTTGCGAATTACAACTACAAAGCCGAAGGTGACGTAGCCGCTCGACAGCCTCGGCTTTTGTGGCGCTCTTGCGCCCGAACGCGCTCAAACGCTCTCTTAGTCGCTCCTTACACTTAAAAAAAATGATTGATTTTCAATTAAAAAAAGGACACTCGATTTTCCTTCTACGATATGTATCATTTTTGGTCATATGTATTTTTAAAAAGGCATATCTATTTTTGAAATAAAAATTAAACAAGGAACTCAATTGTTAACCAGTCTTGGGGTTTGAACTCGAACCGTTCTTGTTATTAAGGGATTAATTTAATGTTAAATTTGCAATGTCGAATTATTATTATTTTTGGTGCTACAGTTTAGGGTTGACTGTTTTAATTCTAAATGCATTTTTACAAATTTACCACAGTATTATAACGTTTTTCTCAATGCAAATGCATAAATATCAAAAAACAATAAAATTTTTTGACCCAGCGACTGCTATGATTCAAAGGTGTATGTTTATTTAAATTTATGGGCCATACTTTTTATGAGTGCATTCTCTCGGGGCACGACGACTCTCTTCTCCACCTTGGCCCGCTCTCTCCTGCTCCTGAGCAAGGAGCGCGCTAAAGGTGCAATTGCAGCTGCCTTTGTTCCGCTCCTTCTGCCGCTGTCTCACGTCTTGCGTGACCACTAATACACTCACACCAAAGACAGAGATGCCAACATAGGCTTTTTATTTAAATAAGAATGGGATTACACGCATACATTTTATTGCAACTCATTTAATAAATGATCAAATAAAAAATTAATTTTGGATTTTAGTTTTAGTATTAAGTAAAATACCAACACAAAAGGTTTCTGCCCGTTTGATTAAAAGTATTCAAGAAGCCTATTTACTATGTAACAAGTAACCCATACTATGGATTTCTAAACTGATATTACAAAAATAGGTATCAAAGAGATATCAAATAGGTATGCTCTCTTTTTAGTAAAAGAGTTTCACACCCTATAAAGTATGCAACACATTTCTTAGAAGGACATGGAATTTGAAAACTCAAAACTATTTGGCTATTTCTGGCGGGAAAACAGCTTGGCTGTCGGCACTGGCATACCACCACCTTTACACGCTTTGCCACCACTAAACGTGTGCAGTTAACGAAAAAACAAAAAAAAACTGAAGCAAAACAACTGCTGCGTTGCGGCTCCTTAAACTCATTCCTTTCCTTTGGCACGTAGCACGCGCGCTCTCCCTCTCTCTCTCGCAGACTCCTTTTTAAGAAATGCTCGCTCACTCTCTCTCTCTGCAACTACCTTTCTCCCTCCCTCCCGCGGGTTAGTTGTCATCGACGTTTTAAGTGGTTTTTCTACTTCAGACTTGAACTTTTTCTTTTCTTTTTTTTGTTTTGTTTTCTTTGCAGGATTTTCTCGTTTGGCTTTTGTTGTTGCTGCTGCCTTTGTTTTTTCTCTCGAATATTTTTTGTTGTTACTTGCTGGAAATTGAAATTCTTACAGTTGTTGTTGTTGTTGTCTTGTTGCTGCTGCTGCTGTGGGCCACTATTAAGTGGTGGGTTTTCCCTGCTGCTGCTGCCTCTTTTTACGACAGTTTTTCTCTTTGTTCTCGCTTTTATGGCCTGATGAAAATTCTTCTTTTTGCGCGTTTAGTTTTTCTGCGTTGGGAGTTTCTGCTCGACGAATTCACAGTTTTCCACATTGCTGTACTTTCGCGGCAACTTTTCTCATCTGTAACTGCTGCTGCTGTTGTTGTTGCTGTTCTTATATTGATTGCTGATGTTGTTGTTGCTGCTTTTGCTGATGCTGGTTTGTGTTGGCGGCCACATGGTACTCATTATCATTACCATCATTATCCCCATCATCATCTCTATATATCCTCGGTCTACATCATTGCCATCCTCCCATTCCACCACACTTCTTCAAGCACGCACACACACTGTTTTAAAAAAAAAGTCTGCAGTCTGCGTGTCTTGAAATCTGCAAAAAATTAATCGAGGGGGTGGCGGTGGGTGGTGGGCGTTGGGCGGTTGGGTGGCCAACGAGGTGGAGGAGAAGGCAATGGGAGAGAGAGAAAAAAAACAAAGTAGAAATTTATTAGTTCGCTTCGTCGCAGTTGGGCAAACAAGTTGAAAGTTGACTTTTCGAGTGTTTGAGCTTGTGTGCGAATGTTTGTGTGGGTGACGATGTGCGATGATTATGCATGTGTGTGTATCAGTGAGTGTGCACAGAAAGAAATTTCTATAATTTAACAACTATTTTCTATTTTAGCAGTGATTCAAACTGCAAACTTGAAGTCCCTTTAACGGAGAAAATGAATGCGGGTGCTACAGAAATTTCTAAGGTTTGAACTACATAAGACTGTGTCTAAATGTATGCTATAAAAATCGAGCTTTCGGATTAACAATATATCTTAGACTACTTATAAAATCGGTAGAGTCGCAGAATCATTACAAGATACCCCCAAATTTCGCCCGAAAAGGGATTTAAAATCTATAGGTATTTATTTTACACTTCTCGTACTATAATTATATTCAAATTTTGATTTCATAACATTTTTGTTTTTCAAATATAATGAAAATGAATGAAAATATAGAATATATTTGGAATGATATTTTATTAACCTATAACCTACATTAAAATGATAATTTTGTCATAGTTATAAACTTGTAATATATTTAAAACTTTCAAAATGAACACATTTTTTGTTTCCGTGTGAGCATGTGTGAGTTTAAGTGCTCGGAATGAGGTGAAAATACTTTCGAGATTTTTGGGTGGTGGTCGCCGCCTTTCCACTTCCCCATTTTTTCTCAACTCCTTTTCCACATTTTCCGAAAGCATGACTCAGTGCAGCGTAATTGTTTTCCGTTTCGCCTTTGGTTTCCACTCAAAGGTGTTTGGCAGTCAGTTAGTTTACCCGGTTTACCTGCCTCGTTAGTTAGTCAATCTTGTCAACTGTACTGCTCACTGCTCCCCAGCAAGTCAATTTAAGTTGCATTCGTACATACAGATATGTAGTGGGTACAATGGGTTTGAAAAGATGGAGAACATGATTGATATAAATATTAGCTAATGCCTTCACTGGGCAATTATTATATCTCTCTTTAACTTATTTTAAAGCTTAAAGTTTATAAAATTTACAAGGAGTAAAACAATGATCTTAAAATAATGTCATAACATTGGTAGGCTTACTTCCAAACCTTTATATAATTGTTTTCCAACCTTTAAGATTTCTTTAAGGTTTACATTTTTTTTTTTTAATTTTAAATTTTCCTTGTTTTTTAATAAGGTGTAAGTTAATGTTTAATTAAGAAAATAATTCAATAACAGCAAAAGATTTTGAATATTTAATTTCTTTGCCAGAATAATATGTAAAAAAATATTCATAATCTTGTGCTCTGTCACCCACTGTACCTTAACTTGGGTCTCCTGCCACTGTCTCAGTTGTTTGCGATTTGTGATTTTATTTGCGAATTTTCTTCGTTTTTATTTTATATCGCCTTTGCTTTGGTTTTTGTTTCTACCATTGAGTTGTATCTTTATGGCCCCAGCGGTGGCATGATGTAAGCATGGGGTCTGAGAGACAGCAAATGGGACTGGGACTAAACCGGGTTTAATTGGACAACACTCCTCCGTATTTGCACGGCGATTACACTAATTGCTGCGGAGTTGCCGTGAATTAAATAACTAATACTCAATATGCATATGAATAATTTGCATTTTAAGTCGATGGATGATGGAGTGTTAAAAATACTTAATAAAGATCTTAATCAGCCCAATGATTATAGTGATTTGTGGCTGTTAAATGTGTTGCCTTAGAAGGTTATTAAACTATAATGACATTACAAACTAAAAGCTAATTGTCCAGCAAACATTCTATTTTTAAAATACAAAATAAAAACAATTTTTTATAAATATAGATTTATAAATTTAAATTTATTTTTGTCATTAAAAAACTCGTAAATTTTTTATAAAAATTCATAAAATTATACCTCAGTCAAAGCTGATACGGCTGGTTAACCGACTTAATTCGATCATAAACAAACTGAATATGATTAGTCAATCGATTCTGAACAATTTCTAAAACAAATTAATTACCAATGGTATGCGATATATTTTCTGTCATTGACAGATGCGAGTGGAAACCATTTTCCCTACTCAATGATTGATGACAATCGGGAACCTACTCAATTACCAAGCGCAATTATAGATTTATATTATGAAAGACTTTCGAACATTTCTGTGTGTCTGATATAATCGTTCGTAATTGCAAATACGAAAACAATGCAATATTAGTGAGCATTTAATACCGAACACAAAACACTAGGCAAATATCATGACATAACAAACTAAAGGTTAATTCTCTCAAGCTCAAAACAATTGTCAACAATTTAATACCCATGCAGGCGGTAAAAGGGGATGGTGGAGGGGTAAGGGGTTTTGGCGAGTCGGCAGACAAGCAAGAAACAATCACAAAAACACTCGCCAGCCAACAAATTGCACACAAATTGTATCTCAGAAACCCACACAAATGCCCAGGAAATGCGCAGACAGCAGCAGAATGCTAACTACGTTCTGTGTTGACATCAATTAACTAAATCGCTTTAATTATGTGCCACCAACCAAACGAACGGCAGCAACAACATCAAAGGCCCAAGGAGAACTCAGCATGAATATTTCAGCGAATCAATAAAATCCCACAGAACGATGACAAAACGCGTTGATATGGACGACAAAATGAGCAAATTCAAATGGAAAACTTTACAGGGGTTGCTCCTTAATTACGGATCATTTATTTATCAAGGGGAAGATGTTTGTACAGAAGGATAATGGGCGAGAACCTGCAAAGGGGGCTCTCGATAATTACAGTCCTCTTTTTGTGTCATTTAAAGAGCAATTGTTGAAAGGACAGGGCGTTACCATTTCAAATTAATTGATACTTTGGTATTTCTACCGTTTTTGTTGTTTGAAAATTATAGATAGGTTTTTAGGGGTGTACTAGAATTGTATTTTATTACAATTTATTTTATCCTAAGATAAAAGCTCCGAAAGTAAAAATTTCCACAAACGCAGAATACCTACCTAATTTGACTTTTAATACGTTTGTCCAATAAATTAGCAGCACTAATTGCCTAATTCCAATGCACAAGAGCTTATATCTCTTATTCAACCTTAAATTCAAATTAATGGTACTAACCGATAAAGCAAATATAGCAAAAACGTCTGAGTCACTACTTAAAAAGACAAATTTCACCACAAATAAAAACAATTTTATTATTTAATGGTTGTTTATAACATAATTCAGTTCATTCAGGAAAATAATCTTTTTCACAATAAAAATACTCTGGAATTAAGTAAATTTAAATTATTTTTTTGCAATGAATTTTATTAGCTGCAAACACCCTATAGAAATCAGGGTTGCCCGCTCATTTTCCTTAATTTTCCACCAAATAAAGCGCATATTGAATTACAATTTATTTGATTGTTTTGAATTTGATACGTTTGTCTGTATCCCGAGACCCAATTAATGGCGTTCAAGTGTCGGCTTCACTGTAATTCGAGTGCACCATAAAAACCAGAGTCGCGCGGAATGCGTGAAAGGGGAGGCTGCGAGGGGGAGTGGCCGAGGCTGTGACGGAGGGGGTGGGCAATACAAAAGGGGCCAAGAGACAATCGGCCACCAAAACGAACAATCTCCCGGCGAACGGCGAATAACGAGGCAAAGTAAAGTAAAACTGGCCTGGCCAATTCGAAATCCGAATGCATCGTCATCGCCATCATCATCATCATCATCGCCGTTGAAATTGAATCGACAGCCGAACGAACACGAAGATAAACGAATATACTAAACCATAAATGAGGGGGAGGGGGTGGGACAAGCCCCGGGGAGAGAGAGAGAGAGCGCCAACTCACACACCTTTAATTTAATTGACATCAATTATGGTAAAAAGATTAAGAAATCAAAACAAGCGCAAAACGTAAAAGAATTTGAATAAGAAGAATGGGTTCCGAAAATGAAACGAAATACGGGCACTGAACGAAAATGAATACAGGTAGTTGTTATTGATTTTCTATCTAATTTTCTGATCAAAAACCGGTAAATATAGAATTTAACCAATTTAGGTCCCAAAAATATTAAATGCCATATAATGGTAGTAATCATATTAAATGTGTTCTTGTTCAACAAAGAAAACCTACGACTTTTAATTTGCAGATCAAAATTGGAATAACTTCTTGAATAAGACTTTAACTAATAGATCTATTATAAGACATTATCCCACTTTATTGACTTATAAATGGATCCGTTTTCAAAACAAATCTCGTATCTAATCTTTTGGATGACAGCATGTCGAAATAATGCCATTTAATTTCACAATGATACGTCTGGGCTGCTAAGTGATATGAAAACTTGCTCATAAATTGCTTAATTGATTAAAATTGACATCTAATTATACGTTTTTTGTTGTGTACGTTGTGTGCCAGTAACCCTCTCTCTTTCGCACTGCATGCCAATTACCGTGCAAGAGGCGCGAGTACAAAACTTGCAAATTGCGAGTAATTGAGAAGATTAAAGTCAAGCACACGAGAGCAGAAAGAGATGGCAAGTTGTTTGGGTGGCGGGGGGAGGAAAGGCAGTGGGGGTGGGGGCCGGACCAGAGAGAGAGAGAGAGAGAGCCAGGTAACGAATCGACCTGGCAAACGATTAAGAGCCATAAACACGAGCACGACAATCACAACAACTCACCTACAGCACCCACTCACACATCTACCAAATAGACAACTATCTGCATGTCACTCACACACTTGTGCACAAACTCGATTGACAAGTTGGGAAAAAATCGAAGTCAACCTCGCTCATAAAATATGTAAATTTGTATAAAATTATGCAAAAATGCCTTAAATACATATGCACTGAAAAAAAAGTTTGAAATTAACATTGTACCATGACTAACAATTTCTTTAAATTTTAATAAATTTAACTTCGGATTTAAATATTTATTTAAACATATATAATAATTATATAATTTCAAACTTTTATGTAGCTTAACTAGATTACAGTCGTCCTATAAATAAATGACCACCAATTTAATTATAATTATTTAAAAAGAAAAATTAACGAATCATCGAAATATAAACCGTCAATATACTAAAACTTTTGGGTTTTTAGTTTAACAATTATCTAATATATCAACATGAGATATCTTGTTTTCAGTGTAACAACGAGAGAGCACAGAGAAAGCAGCTGAAGAAGTTGAATCAACAAATGAGAGAGCCCCCATCCCCAAAAACCAAAAAGAGAGCCAGAGAGCGCACGCGGGGGAGTGTGAGTATGTATGTTTGCGGGTTTGCTTGTAAATCAAAACACGCAGCCAAAGGTGAAACATGAAAAATGTGCGCGCCAATAAATGTGCGAAAGGTGTCGTGGTGTGGGTGCAACACGGTTTAGTATTGGGATGGATATCTATATCTCTGGTGCCATGAATGAGCATTGAAAATTGAGAGCCGACTTGGCAGCTCGCAATTTTGATGTCCAATTTGCCACGAAAACATGAACTAAATACTCGCGCCTGTACGTGTGGACATCTGCTTTCGTGGTGGTGGTGGTTGGTGGTTTATGGTAAAAGGTAACGAATCGCAAGGTAAAATAACATGAACCCAGTTGGCAGCTGTAGCCTCTCAAAACGCACCGTAAATAAAGGTGTAAATACCGCTTACTGGGAGCAATAAAGCAAACTATTAGTTTAGCCACCGAATCAAAGAGAAACAACTAGTACAGTGTTCGTTCGCTAGGAGGAATCTGGTTTAATACTCTAGAAAAGTATTTAATAAAATTATTTAATGATATTTAGGTATTGAACAAAATGATGAGATTTTTAATAAAATAAATTAATCAAAATAGCAATTTAAATTAAAATTAAGTAAGACAGTGAGGCTTCGACTTTTTTCTATCATTTTTACTAGCTTTGAAGCTTATCTGACATTTATTTGTGAATAAATAAATTTAATGTCAATAATGTTATAATTGTTAATGAGTATATTCCATACGTGTATGATTTTTGGTGATGATTGCCCTCAAGACATTGCAGTTTAAAGTTTTCGGACACACATTCCCCATAATATGATCATAATAATCCTTGAATTTCGAATAACCCTTTTGACATTTGTAGTAATTCCTTCCATATTTTAATCTTTCAAGATTCTGCGAATTGTGATCCACGAGATGCGGGCGCAGTGGAGCGTGAAAATGCATTCGGATGAGCATCGGTTCGTCCCGTTCGCATTTTCATTCCCATTCAAGATCTCGCATTAGCTTACGGCTCAGTTGGTCGACTTTTGAAAGGCGAATTTTAATATGCGCAATTACTCATTTTGCGATTTTGCGCCTCAATGTTATTTGGCGCGTAGTTTCCCACACACACACACATGTACAGTGTACACAAACAGAGACTAGGCGATTTGGAATTTGCCTTTTTGATGGCAAATAAAAAAATGGCGTCAACAAATACACAAACAGCCTATGTATAAATCTATACATATATTTATTTTGTAATTATTCAACAGCATCTAGGCAACGAAAAGCAGCAGCAATCGATTTAGCTGCTGCTGCCGAGATCGTTTTTCATTTTATTGTATAATTTATTAAAAGTTTCAACAGCGCCAGCAACAAAATAAACAACAATTTTAGTTATACAAACACTTTGGCCATGTGACCGCCAGAGAGAGAGAGGAGCAAAACAGCCGGAGAGCGAGCGAGAGAGCGTCCGAATTTGATTTAGAATGAGGCGACAACAAAAGCAATTAAGTTTTATTTATCGATGCTGCTTTATTATGGCTCGCTGGCGTGTTTGTGTGGGTGTGCCAGCGACTGTCATTTACCGTTCGTTTAACGGGTGGTAAATAATGGAAAAGTCGTAGATGGAAATCTCGGCTGGCCATAAGTATACAGTGCAACCTGTCTAACAAAGATCCAAGCGTTTAATCGGATCTATAATGTTTAAGTACCATGATTTCCAAACGTTGGTTAATAGGTTTCATAAACGCAGTAGTGAATTCATTTAAAAATACCTTTTTTGGCATACTTTTAGGCGCTTAACAATAAGATCTAAAATATCTATTCAAATATAATGACGCAATTTGGAGATATCTTTTGATATCTCATAAGAATATTGTTCGTTCATTTTAGGTCTATAAGGAGCCATCTAGGGATTAAACTGAATATTTTCAGAAGGCTTCTTAATTCTAAACTTAAATATAAGATAAGTTTCATGTTGATTTTCCTTGATAAGAGAAAGTTATTAGAGATGTGATAAAACTGATACTTATGTAACACTAATAAATAAATTAAAAAAGAAATACTTAGTATTAATAAAAGGTCAACATCTTGTCAACCCTATCGAGGTCCCACTGCAGTCATAAATCGCAGCGTGGGCCATAAACTAACAGTATTTGTTGTGCAGCCTAATTTGCATTATCGAGTGAATAATTGAACGACACTTGCTGGCATTTCTAGCTAAAAACAACAATCTAAAACTACTGACTAGAGGTCTACAAAGGTTAGTGTGGGATTATGAGTATGAAAACGATGGGATATGATGGTGTGAAATGTGTGTTTAATGGTTGTAATAGTGTATGCAAAGTATAGTATCTCCGGGTGCATTCCAAATCAATATCTGGCATGCTTATATATATGAGGAATATATATTCACGGCAGACTGACTCATCGGCAGCCGGCGACGCCTTTTATCGCGGCGATCTTTTAATTACCTTTCTGGCGAGCGAGTATCCAGATGCAGATTGAGACTCGAATCCGTATCCGCTTCAGGGGTTGCTACTACCATTTGGCATCTTTAGTGCGAATATAATCCAAACTTGCGACTCGATGCGGTGTATATTCCACAACAAAACGGCACAGAAACACACACAAGACACTAGTAAACACAAAATACAGGGGTGGAGATTGCGATTTTCGTTTTTATTTTCGTTCACTTATTTCTTGGTTTTTGCTTTGGCTCTCCCATTCGCCGCTCGCTCTCACTCCCTCTCTTTCTGTCGCACAAAACAAACGCACAAAAACACGCACACACATTCACCGAAACGGCCCGCTCTCTCGCTATTGCGCTCTCTCTCGCGCCCGCGCGTTCCGTATATACATATATCTGTCTGTCCGTATGTATGTACGGATTTTACGACGATGAAAAATGCCTGCTTCTTCTTCTCAAAAATCAGGTTTTCTGCTCTCGATTTTCACACTTTTTCGGCAATTGCTCGATGCAAATTCGATGTAATTCCACTGGCAGTCAATGCCCAGCACGCTCGCACACACTTTTCACCACAGTTCATCAATTATTTTCCACATTTTCTGCCTTTTTTGACGAGCGAAAACGACCGAGCTGCGATTTCAATTCAATTTTTTCAGTGTGACCGCGGTAACACCAGGCGTTTGCGCTATTTTACGTCAGCAAACGTAAGAACGATAGTGTGAGCAACGTAATCGTGAGCAGCGTAAGTGTGAGCAACGTAAGTGTAAGTAAACGTAAGTGTCATCGAACGTTAATGTTATCAAACGGAAGTGAAAAAACGATGCTATCGTTACTCAATGGAAATAACGGCGATTTAAGAGGTTAGCCGTTATATTATTAACTTTTGAAATAATTCAAATATTTTCGAACTACCTTAAATTTATTTCATATTCAGCTTAGGTTAGGTCGATATCTTATAAAAACGAACACCATAGGTTGATTTATGAAAAATACACACCATATTCGACTTACTTCAATTAGGATAAATGGCTGTTTTGGTACCATGTTTTTGGATAATTATGATGTTTAGAGGATCTTTAAGTTAAGTTAAGTTAAGATCCAGTATGTATTCCCTTTTACCTTTTGAAAATTTTTTTTCATATTCTTGTATTGCTAAATAATAATAAACTTCAAGTCTAAGAATCAGAAAAAATTTATTTTAATCAAATTTCATAAAATATATCCTTCCTATCATCAGGAAATCAAAACGTTTTTTCGAAAACGGTGGAAGTGGTGCAATTTTGTTTTTCAAATGTTTTTCAAATTAAGCACCTGTGGCGTAGTTGGGCCACTATTTGTTTTGAAAGTTTATAAAATTCAATTTAATTAATTTGTAAGCACATTATACATACATATATGTTAATATATATATTTTTTTTAATCTTTTCAAAATGTCGACTTTTTTTAAGAAATGATGATATTTTAACAATTTAAAAACTGCCATTAACAAAGAAAATAAATTTTGTGGCACTGTTAAAAAACCGTTGTACTTAAAAATTTTCTGTTAACTTAGCAGAACCTGAAACTTACAGAGTGACCGTACATTGTGGTTGCTGACCTCGATAATTGAGATGGTGTCTTGGCTAACAATAATTCGATTTAGCTGTGATTTCCCGTTTACCAACACTACAACAAAACGTTAAATTTAAATTTGAAAGCAGGTGTAACTGCTAATTGTAATAATTTATGGTAATTAAATTGTTTAGAAGTAAAGAATGCTAAATATTTTAACCTTGTTCTGCAGATTATTGTGACATTTTTCATAGACAAAATACTTCCTTGAATATTTTGTTTACTCTTGAAGAGAGGCTAATTAAGAAAAAACATTTCTCGGCGCAAAATTTTTCCTATCACCCAAGAAATCTGTTTTCGCCTTTTTCCAAGTGACAAATATCAGTCACCTCATTTGCGATCCCATTATCCCCGCTATGTGTAGTTCGGATTAGTTGTGATTTCATAATGAAGCCATAATGTGCGGACACACATAAACAACTCGGTTTTGGTTCTTTGCCAAAGTTATTAACCAAAATCTTTGGGAAGACACCCAATCGCTTTATACATTCGCAAGGCGCGAAGTAAACAAATAAATTTTGGTCAACGATTCGAACGTGTCTGCTCATTTAGCACATTCTTGATTCACAATGCAAATTCAACTGTTGCCGGGCGAGAAGGATGGAAGGGCGGTAGTACGATCGACGTCACTTCGATGGCGTTTCACTTTTATTCGCCGAAATTTTGAATCACTTTGCTGCCTGCAAATCTTTTGGCCAGCGACAAAGAACGGTAATTTACATTCAAAAAATGTTATCTCATAAAAGCAATCTGGATTGGCTTCGTTTTTTGGAAAGTTCATAAAGAAGGACGTGTTAATCACGGCGGCCCAATTTCCAGTTTATTACTCAATAAAGTATTTAGGATGATTAAGGGTGACATAGTTCGGAAAAACAAGGCAATAATAATATCTATATTTAGAAATTGTTTGATATATCAGAGGTTCTTATGTTGTATTTCTTGTGTTTGTTCCCATTAAAGTTGTGTTTGTACAATAAATTGTTAATTTTGTTTTATGTTTTTGCAGATACATGCTACATTTTGGTAATAAAGGACTTATCATTTCATAACAAAATATAAATATAATGTAAGGAACCATTTTATTTTCAAATTAAAAGTCTTTATTAAACAGAAATCCTTTTTGTTGAATGATTATTTATTGTCAAACACTTCAAATTATATTACTAAAATTAAATAGAATCCCCAAAAATTGGTAGTTTATCTAAAAGATCCAAATTCTGGGTAGGTCAGGAATTAGAACGGTTCCTAAATCTTTTACTTACTGAGGAACTCATATTAACAAGTTCATAAAGTCCTCGTAAACTCGACTATCAGCTGTTGGCAACAGGAGTAAAATGACCCTTGTTTTCAGCAGCTGACGCATTCCATTCCGCACATCACCGTTAGTCGGTCCGTTTAGGCCCGCAGTGATAAGGAGTATCGATAACAATATATATGATATCTAACACGGATTACCTTGTACTGTGACAGTCGTTCCCGGCTTATCTTGGCCGAAAAACAACTCGAATTGTCGGCCCAAGCATAATGAAACTTTTGTTTTGACAACACTCACTATCGCCGGATTTCTAAAAATAGTTTTTGAACTTTACCGCAATTATCTGCAATACAAATGATGACGTTCGTCGGTTGGAAAATTCCCTGCTCATCGCTGGATAGGGATTCCTCCCCAGATCGTGGGCTTATCACGCATGCTCATGCTAATTAGGCTTATGACGAACGAAGCAAAGCAGACTCACAAAAAAACACAGAAAACCACATTGAAAACGCGAGGAGCAAGGTAATCACTATACCTGAGCACCTGTCATCGTCATCCAGTTATCATTTAATAATCGGCGAGAGCGCCAGAAGAGCAGAGAGCTGCTTAAGTGATTATCACTAGTTCGCGGGTACACATGTTTATCTGTGTACAGTAAGAGCTGTCTTCGATAGTATTACTTACTATATTTTAAAACCATATATATTTGTAGTAACCATTTTATGTTACTTTTGAAATTCAAAAACTATTTCCACAAAACAGAATCGACAACCTCCTGTTTAAAACTAAACTAAACCAATATTTGAAAACTTAAAATATAATCAAAGCTAATGCTGCGCATACTTATTATTTTCAGAACTTATGGTTGAATTAATGGTAGTTAGTTTGATCCAAAAAATGTATCTTCCTTATTAGAAATTAATTTGTTTTTTATTTTAAAGAAAAGTTTTGGAAAAATATCCCGATAAAGTACATACATATGAAAATTACGTATGCGAAATCATCTTAAAATTGTAGAACAAAGAGAAAAGTTGCCAGTGTAATTTTTAAAAATAATGCTTGTTCCTGTGAATATAAGTTCATTGACCATCTTTTTAATCGATATTTTACATTAGTCATTTCGAAGAATTACAAGATTTTAATGAAATATCACAAGTAAAGGCGAAATTATTATTATTTCCTTAGTAACAGGCAATCTCAATGCTTTCGGTTTTATATTTGCAGTTATGAAAACTCTGAATATAAATATGAAATTAGATTCTCCTATAAGTTTTCAGATGAAATCCCCAATAGAGATTCACCATTAAAAATAAATATTTAATCATAGGGTTACATAGGGTTTTATCATAGGGTTAAGATTTTACCGCACAGATAATTATACTTATTAAAATGTATCATATCATTTAGATGAGTGTACAATTTTAACCGAAATGGACTTCTCATTGCAGAATTCATGTTGTCATACCTTCCATATACATTTTTATGTACCATAATACATTAGAAAGGCATTATTTCAAAAATTGCACTATTTTTTGGATATTTAAATATTTTAATCATAAAAATGAAGGTAAGATATTTTCGACATATCACATATATCATGGTCTCCACATCATAGTGCTCCCCGTGGCGTTCTCTTTCCGCCGGCTAGGCCAACGTGTTTGCTATCACCATTATCACTCGAATTAGGCACAATCATTTAACGAATTCGCCTGCCCGTATGGTACTTGGAAAAGTAATGACTGGCGGGATGTGAATAACAGCGGTGAGCCCATGTTTACCAGCCATCTAGTATTTGTGTGTGGACTTCCAATACTGCGACTATTCCATTCTTCAGTTCCAGCCGAAGAAACCGAAACCGCCAAGCTGAGCGGCCAGAAGAGAGTCTTCCGGACTGGAAGAGAGTCGAGTCGAGTAGCGTGCCCCCTAGAGAGTGAACCAGCCAGCCTTTGGCGATCGCTCGTCGGTTGCTCAGCAGTCAGCTCAGTAGTCACTTGTTTTTGAGTGCTGCTTGGAGTTGGTCGCTCGCCTGCTGCGCTCTTAGTGGTTTTGGCTAAGTTAACTTAGTTAGTGCCGCCGTTTGGCTGCGAAAAAGCTGCAAAAAATAAAAATATATATAATATCGCGTTGTCGCCGCCGTCGTCGCCCTTGTATCTCTGTGTTTGTGAGTGCCGAAAAGGAAAAAATATATACACATATAGTATAAAGAAGAGTTGCTATTAAGTGAAATATATGCACACACGGCAAACTGAACTAAAAGTTGGGCCAAAAGTTGGAGAACGGTTACGATTGTTGTTGCCAAGGGGCATTCGGCGAGCATCTGGACATAAAGCCTCAATTGTGTGTATTTACACTCGGCGCTCGGTGTGCTCCACACTCATTTGCATTGTGACAAAAATAACAAACAAAAAACAAAAGCCGCCCCTTGTCCCACAGACACAACAACAATTAATTTAATAACTTAAGTAACAGCAGCCACACGAACGGTCGGCGTTGGCTGCTGGAATTATTATTATAACATGGAAAAAATCCTAAAAGTTGGTGAACATTTTCGTCTAGATAAAAAGCGACACAAAAAGTCAACTGGCAAAAGATCACGAATGGCGGTACTCTACACACACATTTCCATTTGTCGCAGCCGGAAAACAAAATCACATCTGTACAGTCGGCATTCTATAACTCGGAAGTCCACAAGAGCTGTGTTCTATCAAGAAATACAATTCCGTATATGTACCTAAAGCGATCTTAAAGCTTATAAATTCAATGCTCGGCCGCCGTACAAAAAAGTCAAAAATAATAAATACAAAATTTAAAACAAATCATTTTCTTTGTTGCTAAAGTTAATAAAAATTTAAAAATATTTTAAATCAAAAAAATTGTATTACTAGTACATAAAATAAACAAATTTCAACAAGTTAAAAATCTACTCTTTTACAAATTTTTTTTATCTTGGTATTAGAAACCGAAATTTTAGCTTCAATTTAATTATGCCTTAAGTATAATTTAAGTATAGCTTAGTGCCAAAATTGAATCTCTAATATTATCGGAATAGCGATCTTGAAGCTTATAAATTCAATGCTAGGCCGCCGTACAAAAAAGTCAAAAATAATAAACACAAAATTTAAAACAAATCATTTTCTTTGTTGCTAAGGTTAACAAAAATTTAAGTACAAAATTAAAAAATATTTTAAATAAAAAAAATTGTATTCCTAGTACAAAAATAAACAAATTTCAACAAGAGTTAAAAATCTACTCTTTTTAAAATTTTTTTTATCTTGGTATTAGAAACCGAAACTTTAGCTTCAATTTAAATATGCCTTAAGTATAATTTAAGTATAAATTAGTGCCAAAATTGAATCTATAATACTATCGGAAAAGCTACATTTTTCTAAAAGAAATACATAAATTTAAATGTTTATTTTATGTGAAATATATATATCCTTGGGATTGTTCCAATTTCTTTAAAATTCCAAATAACAAATCGTACAATAAGCACTTTTTTTAAATCTTTTCAATACACACTAGTTCGACTTATAGAGGTCCGACTATACCCACTCACACACGTCACCGGCACACTCCCACTCTCGCACACACGCCCACAAGCTCTGGAGATTTGCACAAGTGCAGAGACACAAAAAAAAAGACCGAAGAAACGAAAGAGAGAAAAACCAGAGATTTGTTGTTGCCAGCCTTGACTAGAGCGAAAAAGCCCAAACTAAGTAAAGTCAGTCAAATAATTACTCGGAAATTGCACAACCACGTTTGATTGCAGCCACCGAAAAAAACCAAAAAGAAAAAGACATCAAGACATCGCAAAAAATCCCCACGAACAGTGGTTAATTGTTTCATAGTTGTGGAAATATAATCAGACAGAAAAACAAAAAACACGAAAATTAATTATAATCAGTGAGTTGAGTGACCGTACTTAGTATTTTTTATGTTCTTCAATGCAGGCGATCCAGTAATAAACAGAAAACAGACAAATTCACGGAAATGGATTACATTGTAAAGGCTTACAAAGATTGGAAACTGCATTCGCAGGTAAGCAAGCGGGTTTTCAATATTATAGAGGGGAATGTTCACCATTCAAGGCTAGGTGTCAATCCACTTACAAATTCATAATTATTGTGGGCACAAGAGACAGCAGGAAGCTGACAATCGGCTTACAATTAAGGTGTATACAAATTACCAATGGAATTACAATTGTAAGGTGGCGAAACCACTTACGAATTAATCTGAACAAAATACTGCTAATTTGTGGTGTTTATTTAAAAACTATTTGTTTTTCATTTATCATTAGAACAAAAAGTGAGAATTTCCTTTGAAGTTTTACAATCGTTTAAAATTGACTTTGTTTTAAGAGAATAAAGGTATCAAAGCGTTGGAAATATTTTATAATAATATTAATATAATAGATACCTATTTATATCCATATGATAATCTGAACAAAAGACACAAAGAGTTGGGGTGATAAATAACCGCTAATTTGTGGTTTTTATTAAATACCAATTTATTTTTTATTTGTCTTTAAAACTAAAAGTTACAATTGGCCTTGAATTTTTACAATCTTTAAAATTTACTTTGTTCTAAGAGAATACAATATCTATATATAGATAGACTATTTATAATATCTATGCAATATATTAAATAATATCTTTCAAAATCAGCTGTTTCTTCTGTGTGATTCTTTGAGTCCTAATAAAACGAAGTTCTGAGATACCCCTCTTTAAAATATACAGATCTGGTATCTCATGGGACTCCCAGCAATCTCGTCTTAACGGCTTTTGCCACTCGAAATGTTGGCCTGTGGCAATCGGCTAAGATGACGACAATATTGTGGCTTTCTTGCAGAAATGAACCCAACTTCTGCTGGCTCTTTGTCTGATCATTAATATTTTTTGTGCACCTTTTCTACATTCGCGGATTCGCGTGGTTGCTGGAGAATGCGAAAGGCTGTGGAGTCACGGCAATAAGCGGTCGTTAGCTCTTGGCTTCAAGTTGTGGCTTTCGGCCAGAGTCTAAGCAAATGCAAGACAGTTGGGGGCAATAAAATAGTTACTCTCAAAAAATATCCCCTTAGTTATGTTTCCATATTTTTCATTAAGTCCCTCACAGTAGTTAAAAACCTTTTTATCGAAGAATATCTAGTAAACATTAGTAACAATATATAGATAGATTTAATGGGACCACATATTTTAATAAATATTTTTTAATGATAAAAACTCAAGACATGATTATGTTATGAATTGCTAAAAAAGTATTATAACAATTATAATTGTTGATAACAAAACATTTAAGTTCTCCTTGGTGTATTGCCAAAAATATAATATACAAATGTACCACAAGCAGATATATTATTGATTACTCAAAAACCCATTTATTTATTAGTTCTAAGGAGCTGATCATACTATTTTGATCCCTATTATACATACATGTGCATATTCCCAGACAAACACCTCGATCGTCGGTAAGAACTTGGCTTCTAGGAGGGCGGAGAGGGGAACTGTCTGTGAGCCGAAGTGCTTAACCGCATTTAAGAAAGACCTGGCCAAAAGACACTCGGCAACAGCCAAACAAAATAATAAATTATTCTGTGAAACACGATCATGTCGAAATGGTCTCGCATTACCCAAGAAAAAACCACTCTGAACGAGCGTTACTCTTTCGGTTCCTCGGCTTCTTTTCCACTCTCTATCTGGTGTCGTTTTTTGTATTTATTTGTATTTATTTTCCTGTGGCACACTGTACTGCGGGTGTGCGAATATGCTATTTCGATTGCCATTACAGTCCAATCCGAATGCGAATGCGAATGCGAATGCCACCAAAGTGTGCTAAGATCGTGGCCAGCGAACCAACGCGATGAGTAAGCCCAGGCCAGTGGCGAATACATCTGGCCAAAAGCAAAACCAAAACCAAAGCCAAAAGCAGCTACAGCCACCAACTTATGCGGCTCTCCTCTCCGGTTGAAGTGCAATTGGCCAATGAGTGCAGCACAGCCAGTGCACTCGAAAAAAATAAGAAGAATTTAACAAGTTTTTAAAATTTTATTATAAGGAAAAACCAGAATTTTTCTTAGGCGTGTTTACTATTTTAAATACTCAAAGCCATATTTTGCAATACATTTTATAAGGGTGTATTATATCCAGTGGCGGATGTAGAAATTGGTTGTGGGAGGGGGGTATAAAAATAAATTGTTGTGTAGATATCAAAAGTTATGAATAAAAGACATATTTTAATTGTATATAAATATATTTTTGTTTTCACTTTTCAAGCCGAGTGCGGGGATGTATTCCCCATTAAAGCACCCCCCCTAGATCTACATTTTCAAACCAAAAAACCGGATTGTTTATGATTTTTTAAAACCAAATAATACTTATAAAAAGCGGTTTAATCCCAGTTTATACAATGTGGTATATTTAGAATGTGGGTGATTTTATTGTTTGTTTCTCAAACTGACTTTCTAATTGCTATGTTAATGGAAATATTAATAAAACGGGTTATCAACTAAGTTTGGCAGACGATCTGTGACTTATTAAACAGACACTTTAATATATTACAAAGAAAATCAAAATCTTTTTTTTTAGTTTTAAATAGTTAATATTTAAGATCATATTTGTTCTCCGTGTTGAAAGCGAGAACAACAAGTTGAAGCGATCGCAAAATGCATTTTATACGCTGACTGCAGCTGCTAATTGGGCCAAAGCACAGTGTACAAAGTAAGTTAATTCATGCTTCGCGTCGCATTCCATTTGGTCTTCTAAAAATATCCTTAACCTTGGCCACATCGAGATCCTCTTAACCAGAGGGTTCAATGCACCCTATCCGGTTCTCGGCGGCCATTTTGCAGTTGGGTTTTTTACCCTTGAAATCCCACCATTTGGGTTTGTCCTTCGGTTAGACATGCGATAGGCCAAACATAAATATATATCACTCCACTGGCACATTTACATTTCAGTACAGGTGTAACTCTTCGACTGACTGCGACCATTTTAACCAGCTGGGTGGTTTTGGCCTTCGTTAATCAGCATACTGCTCCGCACCTGCAGCGAACCGAAAGTCCCTCCGATTTGATTTGGTAATGGTAATGGTAATGGTTTGCATGCGGGCGGGCCAAACAAAACGAGGTTGGTCTATTACTCACGGCTATTTGGCGATAACTTTAGGTATAATTAAGTTCAACAGCAATTTGGGTCACGCGCAAGAGTTTAACTTTTCGTTTGGTACCTATCATATTAGACTCATATCACATGAACATTATTATAATATTGTTTTTGCATTAGTTCTATGAGTTAAATATTCCTCTTTTTATACCCTTGCAGAGGGTATGCCCGTCTGTCAGTCTCTCAGTTTTAAAGCTATCGGCCTGAAACTTTCCCAAAAGTCGTCTTTCTTTTGCAGGTAGCATATAAGTCGGAACCAGCCGGATCGGACAACTATATCTTATAGCTCTCATAGGAATAATCGAAAAAAATGTATTTTTAAATTATTTCTTTTGTGTTTTTTAACATATAAACTCTTAGTTATATACATATAAACTTCTTAGTTCTCAATTTCGAATTTAATTTTATCAAAATAGGACGACTATATCATATAGCTGCCACTGGAACGATCGGAAAATTGGTGGGGAAATAATAAAAAAAACAAATTATAGCTTCCGTGTTTTTTGACATATTATCTTATACTATTGGGAATATCATTTTTTGTATTTTTCAGAATTTCGAATTAAATGTAATAATTGTAACTGCAATTTCGAATTAAATGTAATAATTATAACTGCAAGGGTATACAAACTATGGCTTGCCGAAGCTAACATCCTTTCTTGTTTTATGATAAATAGTAGCAGTTTTAAATAGATAAAAGAGATTGTGAGTTATAACATATAAAAGAATCTTTAAAAAAATATTTAATAATGTTAAACAAGTCAGCTTGATATGAAAATAAATTGTACTGCGTCGCGCTGATTAACCTGATGACCTATTCACTGCCCAATCTTCTACCATTTATGTACATATACTTTTTGAGCACTTGGCTACAATGTTTTTTTTGGTGCTGATTAAAAATACGTATTGTTTACAGGGTCACGTAGAGTCTACTTTTATTTCATAAAAATAAAAATGTTAACGGTTTTGCTTTTTATATAATATTTAACTTGGTGGAAAACGATGTTCATTGCCACAATTTGACAATGCGCATTGATTGACGGGGTTCTCAACTGTCATGTTTGAATTCGAAGGGATGAAATCCTCTGGTTTCGTGGTGGGTTGATCCAAAGGATTGGGTTGAGCCAACGGATTGGGTTGATCCAAAGGATTGGGTTGATAAAAACGATTGGGTTGAGCCAACGGATTGGGTTGATCCAAACGATTGTGTTGAGCAAACCGATTTCGTTGAGCCCTCCAATTGGGTTGGTTGCGAGTGGGTTGAGCCAACAGATGTCCCAGGGACAGCAGGAATGCGATCCAACAGGTCACAAAAATTGAAGTGTTCATTTCGGACGACGAAATTATCACGACTGAAGTAAATCTAGAAAAACACGAATTTTCTTAGCATCACCACATAAGGAATATATTACTTTTGTTTACTTTTTAAGTATTTGGCGACGTTTGCTTGATGCTGACAAAGAATACGTCTAGTTTAAAGGGTCACATGCACAAAGAGTCCACTTTTACTGCTTAAAAATAAAAACCAGTTTAAGGCGTTGGTTTTTATTTAATATTTAGTTCTGTTGTTTACTCGTCTATCGGCAAAAGGGGCTATTACATCCTCAGGTCTTAAATCAAGATTCGTAGGATCGAAATACGAGTGTACCGTGGGCCGAAAGATGTTCCACGAATAGCAGGAATACTATCCTACAGGTCCACAGGAATAATACGTCCACTTCGACTGACGAAATACTTCTGAACTTCCGAAATAATAACTGAATTAAATCTAGAAAAATACGAATCTCCTTATCAACACCATTATATAGGGTACATAAAGATCATTTATTATTATGTATATTTCGGTTCTCTTTTTTAAATAAAAAAATTGTTAAATAAAAATGAATTTCCATTTACTCTCCGATTAATATATGAAAATTCGTGGTAAAACAATAAACGCAGCTGTTATTAATATCATTACTAACTGAGATTAAGTAAACATTTTAAGTACGGAAGTTCTGTTTTGAGAACAGAAAAACAATCGATCGTTGTGCGCGTGTTTTGTGTATCTATAGGTATATGAACAAGGCATATATGTTATGAACATCGAAAGAGTCCTAAGCATTACAAATTAATATTTGTAGCACATATTTCCTAAGATTTGGAGCCCAATATTCTTGCTGATATGAATACTTTACTCTACGAGTACAAAATATAAATATATAAAAACACTCAAACGCTTGGATTGTTTTTTATTTAATACATTTTAAGCTGGTCACATTCAATCGTTAGGAGGAAAAGGAAGACGTCCGGAAAGCACGCCATGATTAACGGGGTTTTCAGGATCTAAGTTAATACTACTAAGGTTGAAAGGCAGTGTCGTCTGGGTGGATTGTTCGCGGAATTGTCCCACCAACAGCAGAAGTACGGTCCAACAGGTCACAAAAAAATATGCGTCCATTTCAAGCGACCAAAGAATTTAAATTGTTGAGTATTTGTATATTGAGTATACTCAATGCTAAAGAAATAGTCATATGTTCTTATCAGTTTCGTTTAACAAGAAATAATAAAAAAATATCATTTAAAAAGCATTATATTTTGCCAATAAAGAAAGCGCTTGTTTTTAAAAAATTCCCGAGTTCAAATTCAAAAATGCTTGCTATATTACAGGAAATTTAAAGTACCAAAAATGATTTTGATTTTGCTGTTTTACCTGTTTCAGTATTAATAATATATACGTTTTTAATAATAATACATTTCGATAAAAATATAGATTTATATTAAGTTCAAATAAGACAGACATGAATTCTGATTAGTGAGTCTCTAAACAAAGTTAGGTTTCTTACAAACTGCAAGTTATATCTATAAAAACGTATGAGAAAGTTTTTATTTCACGGTTTAAAATGATACCAAAATAAAATCACCGATATTCTCCTCGAAGTGCGAAAACCCCAAGATCATCTCGGGGGATGCCAGTGAGTCAGTTGGGTGAACTCTTTGCCATGCTCTGAGATACAAATCTATCGAAGCTTCGCTTCCTGTTGCACAGTGTGATTTAAATACGGGTTTTCGGTGTGATTTTTTTTTTGGATATTCTATTTTTTCATTGTGAGTTTATTTGCGATTACTGATTTTCTATATTTAAGTTTTTGTCTGATGAAGCGGTTGCAACCGGTTCGAATCGCTTTGAATAAAGCGTCAATCTACAGCAACTGTACGATTGATATGCGTTTTTGTTTTTATTGTGACAGCGAAGCTTATAAATCCGAATAATCAGCATAAGAAAGGAACACAATACCGAAAGTGAGATAGAGATAAGTCGGCATTTGTATAAGAGCAAATAAACCGACATTTGGGGCTCTTTGTCTAAACATTTGTCTCGATTCGTATGGGTAACTGGCCTTGACTTTCACACACATGTCTTATCAGAATTAGAACGTGCTGATCGAACGATTTGAGGCCCCAAGACGTCAAATTCAAAAACCCTGTAAAATTTCCTTATATGCGCATTGTTTGCCGTACCCACATATATCTTTGATCGCACCTTATATTGATCATAAACGAGGGCTGCACCCTCTCTCCTTGGAACAAAGTCGGCAATCTTATCAGCAAACAATTTGTCACCCAAAACAATGGGAATTGTAAGAACAAAAACCCCCATTGTCGGCCATACATTTTGCGAGAACCAAGGCAAACACTAAAAAACAAGAACTCAAGTAGTCGTAGGCATATAATTAATAGTTGAATAAATCATATTGATAGTCGTTTGATGGCTTCCCAGATGTTTTCTAATGACATACAACAGCACTAGTATATGAGTATTATGAAACCAAGCGGACAATCAATCACACGCTTAAGTGCAACGTCATTAAGAAATAAAACAACCTTTATAGAGATTGATAATTTGAAGGGTTCCATTACCCACTTGTCTAAGAAACTTGATAAACAGTCAGGGTATTTGAAGTTCTTGAAAATATATATTTAGCACACATGCCCAAGAATTGTTGCATACTCTTCGGTAAAATAAACTGCCAACCGCAAAGCCGCAAAAATAATATTTTAAGAAAATGCCCGACAGCTCGGCTGAAGCCACTGAGTAATCAATCCACAGTTTCATATTCCAATGAAATATACAATGATATTCGCTCATATCTCAAGAAAAATCACCAAAAGTTAATAGTTAATATTCCCGATGGGAACTTTTTGCAAGGTACTCTTTCACAATCATTCGTTTCTTTGTAAAATATTTGAAATGTCATAAAATGTCACGTTGATAGATTTTGCACGTAGCACTGGTAATTAAAAGCGTGTAAGATGTGTTCGAGGGAAATGCCCTTCCAGTTGGCAAAAAAATAGTCATAAAATATCTTAGGAAATGCACTCACACCACCACCATGCTAGTTTAAGAACAACAGCCCTTGAAGAACCGGCGACCCATCCATTAAATTTATCGCTAAATATAAATAAACTTAAATGAAAAGGCCACTTAAGACCCGGACACTTGACTTATGGGGCTCTAGGCATTCACATGCGGGTTATACAAGCGGGCATTGATATCGCCGTGGACAACTTAAGCCCCGGGGGCATTAAAAAGTCAATTCCTCGGGGACTTTCCCGGTAATTCCCTGATAAGACAAAGCATGAGGTTAGTGATGGAAAAAGATGCAAATTTTATAGCATTTAAGTCAAGGTTCGATGGCTTTGTGTACTGTGATTGATATTTGCTTACTTTGTTTAAAATTCATTGGGTATTCTACTGACTATATCATATCTATAGTTTTAGGCCAAGGATTGTTAAAGTTCTTATTTTTCTGATTGATTGAAAATAACCCCCCGTTTAGACAGCGTGAATCATCTCTGTAAGCCATATCTTTCTGCAGGTCAATATTTACCATCGAGTGACCAAGAAAATCCACAAGAATCACGTGTCTTCATACCAATAAACCTCTTTGTTTGGCATTATCGCGGCCATGAGGCGAGTATTTTCCATATATCAACCATAACTTAACTCAGTGCTCCAGATTATGACGCGAACACATGCAATATCAATCTGAATAGATATATGGAGGAGCTTCTTATTTTTCAGTCACGTACCATACATACAAATTGTTTTGGCTGCCGTTTATCAATTTGCAATTCCCAATTTCGGTGGCTTTAATTAATACTAAAGATAGTGCCCGCCTGGCACTGGTTATGTATGTTTAACCTTCGGTTATAATTTTTGTGCGCTTGCACAAATCGATACATTTTTTAAACAAAAACATTCCGCACAGCTGCGGGCACTATTGAAAGGCAACAAATTGAAATAGATTACCAACGATATCGTTAAATTTATGAGTGTGTGAGCCACATTAGCTGGATAATTTATGGCTCTGATTATGGGCTAACTAAAAGTGGACTCCGTCGTCGTCGTCGTCGTCGTTGTCTTGACCTTCAGCACTCGAAGTTCTTTGAACGTAGACGATAATTTCCCATCAAGCGATGAACTCGCTGATCCGCAGATTGGTTCAAATTAGTGACTCACAAAGTGAAGAAGCGCCAGCCAGCCGAGCATGTCTGATGTCTCAATATCCCTCTGTTAGAGCCAAAGTGCCAAAAAGCATTTAACATTCATTTCTGCGCCAATAAGCGCGCACAATAATGAAAAAATAAAGGCATTGGCATATAGTACGATCGTGTGGTGATCATCAATCAGGTGTTTTGTTAACTGTGCGTAGAATCGACAATGGCGAGAGCTTTCTCTGCAGGCTGTACACTTCTAGATTTAAATCGGAATATTCCGTGTACACCACGGCGTATGGGTATTTTTTCCACCCAGTTAGAACTAGTGACGCAGCATGCAGCTCGTGACTCGTTTGAACAATGGACAATTGTTCACCGGCATGCGCATGTCAATGACCGTTTCGTCACCCTCACCCCTTTAGATCGGCCAGATATATATCTTTATACTATGTACATACCCATAGAAAACTATGGAGAGCACAAAGCGAATGAGTTTCAGCTGCCACCGCAATGTGTTGGTTATCTACGCAGCTTATCTGCAAAATATTTGCCAAACATAAATAAATGGCGCCCAATACAAAGGGAAATAAACGGTGGCAGTAGTGTCACCAGCTTGAACAAAAGAAGAAACTACTTTTTGATTTAGTTAAAATAGAGGAATATTTTGTTTTAAATGAGAAATAGAATATATATTTATAGGTATTTTGCAAATTCTAATATTATAGTTAATGGTTATATTTTCCGGTTTCCCAATATGGCAGGCGAAAAAAGTTGTTTTACACAGTGAGCATTTTATTGGAACTCATTCTTGTTGAAAACTGTTTAAAAACTGGTGTAACGCATTAGTAAAAATAAGAAGTTTGGAAAGACAGTTATTTTGACCATAGAAACCGTAGAAAATCAGTCAAATTTATAGGTTAGCTGCTTTTCGCTTTCTATATTTTTTACTGATTAGGAAATAAAAAACAAATATTAGCTAAGTAACCAAAGAAAATCACTGAAATTTTCTCTGCACTTCACTTTCTATATTTATTTACGGATTCGTAAATCATTTAAATGCTGCTCTAAAGACACAACTACCAGGCAAACAAAATGGTGCAAGAGAAGTACAAGAAACATTTGAATTTAACAGCCTGATATGGTGTACTAACAACTTGTTGTTGACCTTAAACGTGCCCGGTTTCGCGTCCATTATGGCCAAAGCCCATAATGCAAATATGCGGTAGTTATTGTACAGGCAATGCAATAATGCAGCAATATTGCGCATACAATGCTCAGCTACCATTAATAAATAAAGTCACATGTTAATTATCAGGCAGTGGCACGTCGTCCACTGGCACCACTAATTTCAATATTTGCAGCAGCTGTTGGTGCTGGGACAAAAACAAAAAAAAATACGAAAATAACAAACTCAGCGGCGACCTGCTTTGTTCAAACAGGTTCGAACCGACTGTAAATATATACAATACATTAAAAGACGTTTACGTAGCCGACGCGGATCACGTGAAAAAATTATCCACCGCTGGCGGTGAAACACTAACAAACTGAAAAATTAGCAATGTCTGGATGTTTGAGACAAAGGAAAGGCAAATAAAAGTGCGCTAACTGCTGGCCATTTCAAATTCGCGCCATTTTGTTGAGTCAGGTGGCAGCGCCAGACAGTTTTAGAATATTGAAACTGAAAAAGGTGATTGATTTGATTTATTGTGACTAGCGCTTTGAATAATAGTAGTTTAATAGTAAACTTACCGCCCCAAAGTAATAACAAAAAAGTATATATTAAAGAAAAAATAAATCTTGTTAACACTTGGTGAAATACATTACTTACTATTAATCATTAGATTCTATTTTTATTTTGTGTAATTTAAGATCGTCTTTTAACTTTATCATGGGCTTAATCAATTAAAATTATTTGTCTCAAAACAAAACAAAAAATCATATAAAGTTAAGGATTTACATACTTTGTTATGGCAAAAGATTTAGTAGTGGTTGCTTTGAAATATAAAACTAAGTTATGCATTCTTAAAACGGGAAGTAAAGAAAGTCTTTCATAGCACTTCCGACATTTAAAATTTCCCGCCACGTCAAAGGCAGGGCTGCTTTTCCGATGTCCTTTTGTCGAATATATCGATACTATCGCGAGATGCTGGCCCATCTCTAGCAAACACGTAGTAAACAGAAAAAAGCAATTGGATCGAAAAATCGCAAATTGCAACAATAACGGGGCACTCGCGTGTGCAAATATTAGCGCAATTCGTCGGCAGCGTGAGAAGTGGGCGTTAAAATCGGTGGGAGGTCGTCTTCGCCACCCGCTGCCACTTTCTCCCTGTCTCTCGCCATCTCGCTCGCTCTGTTTTGAAAGGCCTGCCATGCGTGTATGTGTGTGTGAGTTGGGGCTCCAAATGCGTGTGTGTGTTGGTGCGGTGGAGTAACTGTAACGGTTGCAGTTGCATTTACCGTTGCGAAGGAGCGGCGTTCGGGTGAGTGCGCCGCATAATTAATAAATGCGGAAACTAATCGCTTTTTTGTTTAGTCGCCCCAACACTGCTTTAAAAATCTCACCGTAATACACGTACATTTTTACATACTTATATTCCTGCTGTGATTGTGTGCGTTGTGGCCATGACATCACTAATATAAATCCAACTATCTCTTTTTTAAAAACCATTGCAGTTTCAAGAGATCGTGCCCGACATGGATGACTCGGAATTCATGTTCAACGAGAAGCAATCGATCCGGGACTCCGGGCGCACCCTGAAGCGCTACGGGAGCACCTGCTGCAACAGCCTCCGGAACAACGAGACCCTCATCCGGCACATCGTCGAGAAGACGGACACGCTGCAGGGCATCGCCCTCAAGTACGGATGCACGGTGAGTCCACGGGTCAATCCTCCGGAGAAATCATCAAGTCATTGCCCATTGATTTTGTGCTAGGTCAGGAAGTTTCATCTTCCTGGGGTATATATGTACATCCCCTAAGTAATTAAAAGAAAATTATTTTTGATAGATTTTATAGATACCCCTATGCACAAAAATCAGAACAACTATCTTAAAGTTCCAACATTTTCGAGTTGAGATCTTTCATGCCAGTTTATGATACTCAATTTATAGATACCATCAATTCCTATGCCTTACACCTTGGGATATCTCTAAATATTTGTCCCTTTAAATGCTCATTTCCCTAAGTTAATATGTATTTATAATATTTCTAATAGGCCATAGTCATACGAACTTTAAAATGCGCATTTTCATATTCAAGAAAATTAGCCTTGCAAATTTCCCGTTGAGCAATTTGAACGGGAAGCTCCAGCAGTGCACAAGTAATACTTCAAATCACAACTCCCCGTGATTTACAACAGCTATTTACGGAAGCAATCCCAATATGTTGCCAGTTATTTATTTTATGGCAGTTAATAATTTTTCAAAATATTTACATAGGCCCCACCCACTATCCTGAAAATTAGATATGTATCACCCTAAAGAAATTCCACAATTTAGTAACACTTTAACCTTTACCAAGCTTGATTAAATCTTGGCCTGTTTTTTATTTATATGAGCTACCAAAATAGGTTAGCTGCAACAATTTCTAAGAGCATTGCTGACACGCTAACCCTTTTGCATTTTAAATGTCAGCCCATTTTTATTTGAATTCATTGACTTTAGAATGCCACCCTTGAACTTTCGTATTTAAAATTTCCTTAAAGTCAAAAGACTTTTGACTCAAAAGTGATCTAAGCCATAATGTTAATTAACAAATACTTTCTAGGTACTAAAATGTTCATTCTAAAAAGTAATTTGAAATGTATTTGTGCCGCTGGTGGAAGGTCGAAGCAATTACTGTCACGCTATCCTCGCTAATATATTTTTTATATGGTTTTTCAAATTATAAATCTTAACGGAATAATTCCACCACATCCATTGATTTCTTGCACTCTTGGGGAAGCTTTACTAGTGCAGCAATCACGCGAACCCATTGCATTTTAAATGTCAACTCCCTGGGATTTGAATATATCGATTCAATAGTGGCAATGTTGCCACGGGTAACTCCCATACCATCCCATTCCCAACACCGTGTCATTCTGCTCTTTCTTGGAATTTACGACCGAACCCACACCTTCTCAGAAATGCGGGGGATGTGATAAGTCGGCTAGTGACTTGGACAAACAGTAGATAGCGACATGTGAAAAGGGACAGTCAGTCTAGAGACTAGTATCCAGTATCTAGTCTTTAGTCTGGCTGTTTATCAGTCTCGTTATCGCTGGGGACCCGTGGAAAATGCTGCAGCCCCATGTTTAGACACCCTCTCCCGATCTGACAGATTGCTGCATATAATTTATGTCCACAATGGGAACTCGACTGTTCAGTTAGCACTTGTCCAATATTTACCTAAAGTCAGATTAAGTTTATTGACTCGAAAGATTTGAAATGTCGCTGTAGGCCAAAAGCAATATAGTTGCATGCCACTTGACCCGATTGGCCATATATGCGACATAGCCGGCTCATCCATCCGTCGATCAAGCGCATCCATCAATCATGTGTCAGCGCTGCAATTGCCCGTAATTGATGAGCTCCTCCAACTTATATATACCTGTGTATTGCATTTCAGACGGAGCAAATAAGACGGGCCAACCGCCTCTTCGCCTCGGACAGCCTGTTCTTGCGTCAGTTCCTGCTGGTCCCGGTGGAGAAGAACTCGCCCTACTATCCCCAGGTGCCTGGAGATTCGATAGCCGCCTTCGATGCCGTGCTGGCCACGCCGCCGGGCACTCCGGATGCCAATGGCCAGCGGGAGGCGCACAACAATGCCAATAATCTGAGCCAGAGCAGCAACAGTTTCATGAAGAGCAACGACATTAGCAGCAGCAGCAGTAGCAGCAGCAGCAGCAGCAGTGGGAGTAGCAGCAGCTGCAACACAAGTGGCTCCGGTCCCAGTCCCGGAGGATCGCGGTCCGGCGGCAGCCAGCAGCAGCAGCAACAGCCCCCCCAAAGGCCGTACTCCATTGCCGGGGAGCTGCTGGTGGTGCAGGCCGGAGACGAAGATCCAGCGATGATGCACGGCCACGGTGGATGCAGCGGAAAGCAGAGCAAGAGCCTGGACTCGGTGGCCGCGATGACGCCCGAGGAGGAGAACCGAAAGTGCATGAACGACTTCCTCAACAAGATAGACAACACAATTTCCGAGTCGCGCAAATATGTGGAACGCTCCAAGGAGTAAGTTGGCCTAAAGTTATAACTCATTGTTGACAGAAAAAGTGTTATTCATACTTTTCAGATTACATATATTTTTCTAAATCAATTAACATATAATCAATCACAATATTAGATCGTTCAGCTATCAATTTTATTTATATTATTATTTTTCACTCTAGAAATCAATCAATTTTAAAGTCTATTAAGTGACAGAATCATAGAGAACATAAATCAATATAATTTGAAAATGTTGATTGAACACGGAAATAAGTACTTGGCTCTATTAATTTGAACAATGTCACTCCAAAATTATAACAGCAAAATAACATATCTATTTTAAGTCTCCTATTTATAATTGTAATAAAATTGCCATATCGTGGTTTATTTGCACTTGATCATAGAAAAACAATGCTAAAAGTATTGAAATATAATTGATTTTTAATTAAAAATACGTTTAAAATGCATTTGCTAATGGCTTTCTGACTACTTTCAGCCTGGTCAACAGTCAGAGCGACGCGGACATCTGCATCAGTGCCACCGCCGACTTCTTCCCGCAGCGCCGTCATCCGCTGAACAACTCCTACAAGACCAACAACAACGACCGTCCGCCGCAGTACCAGCGGCACAGTTCCACGGGCAGCGGGACCTCCTCGGACACGGCGCACCTGCTGAACACGACGCAGACGCGACGCGTGCAGAACTCGCTGAAGCGACTGGAGAAGCAGCAGGACGACTTCTTCGAGTTGTAGCATCCGTCTGCGGGTCGGAATCTAGCCTAATTTCGCTGAGAGTTAACTTTACAATTCGTTTTAATTGCCGCGCATCGGGGGAGACGACATATGTCAGCATGTTACATCACACGGAAATGCCGCACTCTAAATGTAATATAAATAATGATATATATCGACACGTATGCGCGATACCTTACCTATACGATTAAACATAAATGTAACTGAGCTAAAACCTAAACTAAACTAAAAACCTAAACTAAGCGCTGCGCTATGTAAACCTGTAGTACGATGACAAGGCAGTTCTGTCCCCCTATTTTTTTGATCTTGTGTCAGCCCTGTATAATTGCCGCCAATTTGCTTGCAAGATCCGATCTGATCCGCATCAAACCGATCCGGAAGCCTTCTGTCCTCCTGTCCGCCCCTTCCTGCCCCCATTATGTTTACTTTTTGTATGACTCTAGCTTTAATCACACTGTGTATAATTTAGTTATGAGAATTATTAATGTTAATTGTATATAGTCGCCAGAAGACACAACAATTCCCCTGGACTGCTCTGACCGCTAAACACGAAATTGGCCAACTGTTGACGTGTAATTTTAATTTATTCTTTAGCTTTCCAAAGTATTAAAACGCAACTGAAAATAAATACTGTTCTATATAAAACTGTAACCTCAATTGTTAAACAAGCATCCACCACAAAACAATCTAAATATCCCAGAAACCTCAATATCGAACTGCACTCATATCGAGCCAAGTCATGTTGTACGTGAGAATGTTTTATAAAAATAAAGTGAAAGTTGTGTTGGAACAAAAGATGTTTGTTAATGGTGGTATGAACCACAGGAATTCCTTTCGGTGGAGCACGCGCATTACACGGTTTACAATAATAATATAATATATAGGGAAGTTCAACCTGTAACTACCGTTGCCAGGACAACTTGGCCGGCACAAACAAATGAAACCCTATGGTTAGTTAACAACATTTCGATTGTGAGAAATAAACGAAGATGTCGGACAAAGATCTGGATGCTATAATCCTGGTGACCCAAAAGGTTTTGGGCAAGTACCTGAAGAAACCACCGCTCACAGAGAAGCTGTTAAAGAAGCCACCATTTCGGTTCCTCATGGACGTCTTTAATAACGTAAGTGGTCGAATCCTACCCACACTTCTTTGGTTACTCAAATAAGACTTCTTTATGGACAGTTCATCAAGCAAACTGGCAAGTTTGATGGTTTATATACGCCGGATGAGCAGTTGTTCGAGAACATAAGTAGTCGGGAGGATAAAATACGATTCCTGCAGAAAATGATTGATGCCATCAGTGAGTTTGGTTTTGTAGAGGTGGTTTCCTTGTGTTTGTTACAGACTGTTTGATTTCCCACAGAGCTTACTACTAAGTTGGACCTCAAAGTACGCACTTCAAAAATAGTTGCTGGCCAGGAGCCGGAGCTCACCAATGAGCTCCTGCAGGCAATGGCCAGTGTGGCGGAAAAGAATCTGGAGTGGGATGGCGTTGTGGACCAGGTGGTAATTGCCCACAGCAAAACGCCACTTGCCATCACGAAACCCCCGAAGGAAACTAAAATTCCCAGCAAAAATTCCTCACCCGCCGGTAAGGAGGAGGACCCAAAACGACGCAAGGAGAAACGCATTTCGCCGCAGGAACAAAAGCTGCGCAAGGCCACCGATCAGGCATCCCGATCTACTCCCCCAACAGAGAAGGATAAGACATCTCAGAAGAAGAGTAAACTACCCAAGGATGACTCCAAAATAAGTCGGCAGAATTCCAAACAAAAGAGTCCTTCACCGGTCAAACTAAAGTCCAAAACCAAGCTGCAGTTATCCACAGAAAGCGATAATGCCAGCATGTCCATGTCGCCAGTGCCAGGAGGAGTAACTAAGCAGTCTGCTTCTGAAACTGTTCCGGCTAAAGTAGAGCAGGAAACCAATCAGGTTTCTCCTTTAAAGGAAAAGGAGACATTGGCGGAACCTCCCCAGGAAACTCCACCCGCTCCGGCTCCATTGGCTCCTCCAGTTGAGCCAGAGAGTCGCAAATCCTCCGGCAGAAGTCGGCGTTCTAGTGGTAGCCATAGACAACCAGAGCCCAATTCCACTGAGATCCAGTCCCAACCAGCGGTGCAGTCATCGGAAAGTAATACTCCACCTGGTTCCAACAATAGCGAGGCAAAGCGGGAGATTCCCCTCTCCAGAGAGAACTCGAAAGACTCCAATCAACGACCTAGAACCTCACTTAGACCTCCATCCGCTCGACCCGCCTCCGCGCGTCCTGGAGCTCCACGGCGTCGGAATGTGGAGATAGTACTTCAACCAAACGATCAGGTCAAGATGTCTGGCATCAATGTTAAGTTAGAAACCTTTGGTGACCTGGATGACGATGGAGAGAACCTTGTGATCATAGAAGATGCCAATTCGCATGACATTGTTGAAGGCAGTGGAGCAGAAGAACCTGTGTTGGAGGGTCAACTCGATGCTCAGGGACGCTTGGTCCAGCAGATCCTGGAAACCCAAAAGGAGTTGGTTCATCAAAATGCCGAGGTGGAGCCACAACAAAGTCAAGTTGCCCGTCAAAGTTCCGCTCGCCAGGTGAACGACCTGCGCGATGTGATCCAAGGTCTCACAAAGGCGATAAATCCGATGGGCAAACTTCTCGAGTTTATTCCCGAAGACATTGATGCAATGCAGCTTGAGCTAAACATGTGGCGCGAGAGTTACACCCAGGCCTCGATGGAACTGAAAAGGGAACGTAGTCTCACTGCATCCGCCACGGAACCCATGAGGCACCAGCTGGAGCAAATCAACGCCAGCATTGACGAGTACCGGGAGCTCATCGATGAGAGTCGCCACAAGATCCTGCAAAACAACGCCCGTATCCTCAAGTTGATGATGGAACAGTAAACGTGATGTTTTTATATTTAATAAGAGTTCTATAAAAATAGCCATGCATGTATTGCTTGGGTACACTTTTCAATTCAATATATATATAAAATTTATATAATAATATCAAAATATCTTTGATATGCAATACGTTGGTTTCTCTCTTTTTTGGGTAATTTGTTAATTTGTAATCAGTTATGGGTAATAAATGGAAGAATTTAACAACAGACGGTAAGTTTCTTTTCTAAGGTCACTTGGTGTTTGAACCGAAACCCACGCTTTTTTTAAAACTAGTCATCTTAAAAAAAATCAAAACGAGCCTTAAAATATTTTTTAAACATCTTCACTGTCGAATTCGAATAAATTTTCTCCGCGTGCCTTTGGAAAAGGGCCTAGATTTGAATAATTTGTGCGGTATAAACATGCATTGAAGGCTGAAAAATCAAACCTTTTCTTTTTCGGTTTCCGGTGGGTTTGTTTTTTTCTTTTCATCTGTAACCGGCTTTTCTTTAGTTTCCGCTGAGACTGTATTTTCTTCAGCTTCCGCTGGAACATCCTCCTTTTCAGCATCGCCTGTGATTGTCTCTGGTTCTTCATCCTCTGCAGTTGACTTATCCTCGACATCTTTGTCCTTGCCCATACCATCTTCCTGTTCCTCGTCTCCCAGTACATACTCGATGACATCGTCGATAGGGAAGTTGTTGAGCAGTGACTTGATGGAATCGTTGTGAATAACCACTGTGAAGAGCAGTTTGCAATACTCTCGCATGCGGCTGCCGTAGTCCAGTTCAGCATAGTTCTCACCACCTTTGGTCAAGTCGTGGCCGCAGTTCTCGATCACTTTGCAGAGCACCATTTCCTCGGGGGCATTGGGCCAGCCGTATTTCTTTAGGATGGGGGGATCTACCAGCATGTCTATGAGTTTGCCGACGTTCGCTTTAAGCTTCAGATCCTCTTCAGTAAGAATTTCGCCGCTGACCTCATCATCGCTTAATGTTTCATCCAGATTATCAGCGATGGCAGCAGCCAAGCTGGCGGCCAGGCACTTGCGCTGCTCTTTTTTGACCGCCGGCGAGATTTGTGCCTCGTCCTTTTTGCCCTCAGGCTTCACAGGAGCTTCATCCGTCAGCTGCTCTCCCTCGATGGCCCCGTCCAAGGGCAGAATTGTGTAAGTTTCGTTTTCCAATGTAATAGTCTGGGCAGTGCCATCGCCCTCGTCAACCAGGAACTCCCGCACCACAACCCCATTGTCATCCGTTTGGCTGGAAATCAAGGAGCCCGCTGAAGTGTTCAGTGCCACCGGTACAACCTCATCCACATCAATTTCAGAGTGTTTTCCCTTCTTTGCACGCTTTGATGGCTGAGGCTCAACGCCGAAAATATCATCTGGATCGCACTCATGGACTGTGCGAATGTGTCGGCGCAGGGTTTCGCTGCTATCAAAGTTCTTATCGCAAATGGCGCAATCCGTTCGCTCCATAATTTTGATGGCAGATCGCTTGGTGGTCCGTTGTTGTTTTGCTAAAAATAGAGGGTCAGGATAAATGTCATGATAATAGCTGGTTAGGCTTAGCTTACGGGTGTGTTTGCCCTCGTCCATGTGCTCCTTGAGCAATGCTGTGGTGCGGAAGCTAGCTTTGCATTCCGTGCAGGAGAAGACGGGGCGTTTTGTGCGCGAGTGAGTCTTCACATGGCGCTCAAGTCTGCGTGAGAAAATTTTTATAGGTTAAGGAATAGGTATGGGTAAATATATTTGACTACTTACTGCTTCTCAGTTTTGAATTTTTCCTCGCACTGATCGCAGGCAAAAGGGCGAATATGGGTCTTGGAATGGGTGCGCAGCTGGGTGGCCTGGATGAAACTCTTGCCACACTCCTCACACTTGTGTGGTCGCTCACCAGTGTGACGCTTCATGTGTCGATTGAGCACTTCCTTGACGGCAAAGGCTTGATTGCACTAAAGAGGAAATATAGTTAGGTACATGAAATGCCAGTTTCTAAAAAATATAAGAGTTTCTTGACTTACCACAGTGCAACTGTAGGGTTTCTCGCCAGTGTGATAGCGTCGATGCTTTTTAAGGGCCACCAAAGCGGAGAACTTCTTGTCGCAAAGATCACAATCAAAGGGTTTCTCTCCGGTGTGGGTGCGTATGTGGATGCTACGGATATATACCATATATTAGTTAATGAACTTCATAGAAAACCCATATTAAACTCACTTAAGCGTTGACAGACTGTAGAAACAGTTCTTGCACGTGTGACACATGTACTCCGGCTTCTTTACCACCTGTGTGCCCAAATGCTGCTTTAAGTGGGATCGCAGGTTGTCCAGGCGATAGAAGACGCGATCACACACCTTGCAGCTCATGGTATCGGTCTCGTTCGACGAGCATGATGAGTACTTTTGGTGCCGCTTCAAGTGGTAGGAGCGCGTGAAGTCCTTGCCGCAGATCTTGCAGGCATACGGCTTGCCGCGCGACTTGTGCTGCTCCTCGTGGAGCGCCAGCAAGGCCTCACTGCGCAGATTGGCGTTGCAGATGGAGCAAGGAAAGTCGCTGAACTCGGAGTGGGTGATGAAGATGTGACGCTCGTAGCTGGTCTGCGTCTTAAACGATTTGGGACAGTCGGGACAGTTGATGTGGCCAAGCTAAAGAATAAACTTGATTTAGATCTATTAATTACATATAAGCATCTTTCAAACCCACATGAAAGGTGTCGTAACTTTCGCTGCAGCAAAAGCAGATGTCCTTCTTCTCCATCACCACGGCATCCTTCTCGATCTTCTCCAGATTCTTGAGCATGTCGGCCTTGCGCAGATGATAGCCGCTGTCGTAGCGACAGAATTCCAGATGTTTCTTTAGACTCTGAACGCGACGGAAGGTCTTGTAGCACTTGCCGCATACGTGCTCCACGATCTCCTTGATCTTTGTGCCGTGGCTGGAGTTACCCTCGCCGTCCCCATCATCGTCGCCCTCTTCCTTGTCGTCATCCTCTTCCTCGGTGACAACGATCTCCTGGCCATTGGTATCCTCAATCCTACCAGGCACCACTTCCTCATCATCTGCTAGAATATAGGCAATGGTCTCCTCATCTTCTTCGGTTGCCACCGTAACCGTGGTGTCTGCCTTGCTGTTTTCCGTTTTCACAGCCTGGAGTACATAGTGTTCCATCTTCTTACGCTTGTTAGGCGATGTCTTGATCTTGGCGGTTTCCAGGGCTGTTACGGTGGCGCTGGGAATCCTCTTCTCATTGAGAATCTTCACGGTGGAGGAGGTTGGAGTTGGGGTCTTGGGGGCGCCTCTCTTCTCCCCCTTCGGATTGGCTAGTATTTCATCATTGAGTATTTTAATGCGGGATCCGGTGACACTTCCACGTTTTTCCTGCTTGTTCGGGGAAGTTTTCGATGAGCTGGTAGTTGTAGTGGGGCTAGTCTCTGGATCTCCTCCTGCTCCTACGTCGTTCAAGAGCTTCATCCTGGTGGCAGGACGTTGCTTATCCTTGGGCGGCGAAATGTTCTCCACGCCCAGTATCTTGACCTTCTTGTCCTTGCCCTCCTTGGAGGCGCTCATCTCGGAAATGGCAGCCTGAAATTAGGTTAAGTTGAAAGAGATGGTCAGGATCAGGATCAATTATCCCCGGCTTAGCCTACTTTTAGGCACGTGATCTATTGAAAATCACATTTTGCCAGCGTCACCAACACACGCCCAAAAGCAGCAAAGAAAAAATGGCGTCACCAATTCCGATCTTAACGATCGATCGCTCGAGTGCGAGCGAGACAACACTACCGCGCCTGACGCACAGAAAACGCAACAAGTTTTCTTCTTAAATAAAATTGTATTTCAGGGGGTTGAAAACAATTCTAATACACACTGAAATCCATTGCATACTTTTTAAATATCGAGTGTTTTTTATACAGCCGAAGGATGAGACGATTTCAACTGATTGGTATGCTGATTAGACATGCATTTCTTTACTCCACAGCGAAAGAAAGTTGCGGCGATCGAGGCGGAAGCAATAGAAAATGCAGTCACTGGCTAAACTTGTACTTTCACAATCATTTCCATACAATGCACTACGTGTTCTGAACAGGATTCTGAACTGATCGCCGAAAAACAATCACAATTTACCCAATTTTATGCTTTAAATTCCAACACGACAAGCGTTTGTGTATGATAGGGTATGACCGTTGGTAGAAAGGTGAAAAAAAGCAGCCGATCTGTAAAATATACTAAGCCGTGAAAATATACTCAAAATGTTCCGGCTTAGCCCTTACCCTTACTAATTCAAAATAAAAATGTAAAACATCTAAATAGCAATTAAATTAAAAACACTGACGACCTTGGGATATGTATGATGTAGAATGTATTTATTTTATCTGAATTTCCATAAAATATTGGTTCTGGTAATGATAAAGTGGATCTGATATCTCTGAAAGCAAATTAATTAAAAACATCTTAATTTAATATTAACCAAAGTAAAAGCAATAATGGTGCACAAACTAATTATTTAAGGCACTGTTCCTTTATATTTAATTACGTATACAACACTTTTTAAATTTCGGGACAAAAATAGCTCAATAGGGTTTAACCAAATGCGGTATATACTGCAAAAACCGTTGGTTTATTTAAGCCGACAACAAACGGTCACATTACCGCTTTCCGAGTAAATAAAAGGTAAATAAAAACGGAAATAATAGTTAAAATGTAGTAAATTAACAAAAAATAATGGTAATAGAGACCATGACGACTGCCTTTGATGCTGCACACACGGAGGGCCCCGGATTCGTGGGCATTCGGTTCTGTCAGGAGTGCAACAACATGTTGTACCCAAAGGAGGACAAGGAGAACAAGATCCTACTGTACGCCTGCCGGAACTGCGACTACAAACAGGAAGCGGACTCCAACTGCATCTACGTGAACAAGATCATGCACGAAATCGACGAGCTGACGCACATTGTGCCGGATGTGATATCCGACCCCACGCTGCCGCGCACCGAAGACCACGCCTGTCCCAAGTGCTCCCACCGGGAGGCGGTCTTCTTCCAGGCGCAAACACGTCGCGCCGAAGAGGAAATGCGACTGTACTACGTGTGCACCAACCAGAACTGCACCCACCGGTGGACGGAGTAGAAGCAGATGTGCTATACGCCTCTAATTGTAGCCCTAAGTAATCAAACCAATATGAAGACACTTTGCAATCACAAATTAAATATTCCCACATGGTCATGCCGCAAAAACATCTCACTTATTGCTCAACACCCGATTGCCGCTCAATGAAATTACAACAGCACAGAAAGAAAAGTTGTGCGGTATATATTATGACCACTAGTTAACTTTACATATTATTATCAATATAGTTTCTGAAAACTTCGGGTTTCGACCTTTTAATTTAATATTAAAAAAAAGGCCAAATATTCTCACGGAATTTAACATTAGCCCAAGGAAACAATGCTATTTAATAAGCTAAAATTTATTAAACTCCTTAGGGCAAGAACCCTTTAGCCAGTAAGCCATATCGATTTAGCATTATTCACAAACCGAAATGCTATACAAAATGTTATTGTTAATTCTGGTTTTATATTTTTTTCTGTGTCCAATAGCAATTACAGAAAAACAAGTTACAGTGAATATTGTTTCGGGGTAACGCAAACCAGTAGTCCAGTTCATATTTCTAAAATGCAATCTATTTTTGTTGCGGACCAATATTTGTTTGGAATAATAACGACGTTTATATGTTTATAACGAAATCATAACACCTACTTTTTTAAAGTTTAAGTGTATATACTTTTGAAAGCGGAGATATTCATGAAAAGCGAAGAAATAAGTTTTATTAGAATGTTTAGCCGGTTTTCACACATCTTTAAACATCATAAACTTTAAAACCAGCTTTCATAGTTATGACGTTAATTAAGTAAATGCGCTTGGTGCCAGTATTCCGAATTTCTACAACACATAGTTAAGCGATATCTACTGTATTAGTAACTGAGAGGGAAATGAATCCGATCGAAGCGCATGCGAAATTCCATAGTTCGTGGCCCGGTGACAATTTTTCATATTTATCATTGTTCTGTTCTAATCGAAGCTGACAAACACAAAAAATAAAGAACCGAAAGCAGAGAAGAAATGATTGAACAAGTTTCTTGTGCGTATCAAGCGGCTGGCCATTTGAGCGGACTTGGCCCGATCCCCGGACTCGTCGCTAAGTTTAGTCTGAGCTTAGAACTCGGCGCGACGTGTTGATCAAATCGCTGAAATGTGCTAGAGCAAACCAGACGAACCGAATAAAAATAAGTGTTAAGAAGAATTCAGCAAGTGATATAAAATGGCAAAGCCAAGGTCGTCGGGGAATGCGGCTGGAAATGGGAACGGAGGAGCGCCGGATGCGGAGCCCAAGCTCAACTATTTCCAGAAATTGTGGCGGTACCGCCACTACCTGGTCATAGAGCCCTTCTTCTTTTTCTACTTCATGGCCTCCGTTTTCAATGCGGTGGCCATGCAAAATTTCCCCTTGGACAAGGCCTGTCGTGTGAATCTGGGATACAACAAGGTCGTCTGTGATACAATGCTGGACAAATCCGAGCTGGGCATCGAATGCGATGGCTTCGACTTTGAGAACACCACTCAGGGCGCCACTCCGGATCTTGCTGGCCTGGTGATTGGAGCAACTGGATTCAATTATACGGTGTGCAAGGCGGAACTCGAGGCACAGATCCTGGCGGCAGATGTGTCCGGCAAACGTGCCCCTATGGGTAAATATACTCACATCTATCATATACATAACATGAGTCGTTCATTAAATATACGCCGTTTCGGCTTGGGTTTGGGATTGGCATTAGCATTGCTTAAATTTCAGGTTTGTGCTTAAATTAAACACGAATTCTTTTCGCATCTCTACTCCTCTGCATATTAAATCTCGCCTACCCCTTTGGATTTATATCTATAGGTGAGGTGCACGGGAAAAAGATATACGACGTGATACATTGTCTTTTTAATTAATATAAATCTTCAAGATTATGTTTACATCAACCTGATTAAGTTACAGTAGTTTGCCTTCGACTAACTAAAATTTCAAGTCATAAAAAATCAATAATTTATAATCATAAAATTTGAACTAAAATGTTATATTTCAGAAATGCTTGGCTTTTTCCCAGTGTACATTTTTTTTGGAAAGAATCCATGTCTTTTGATGGATGTCGTCGGAAATTAGCGGTTATCCAAACATCTAATTACCTTCTTTAATTGATTCGCTCATGAGTTCTCTTTCGTCTTCTGTTGGTGCTAACAAAAATTCCCCCATTATATGGTAGGGTGATTAATTTAGAGCCGCTTCTAAAGGCCTTAGCCTAGTGTCTGTAACGTAATCGTAATCGCTCCAAACCTGTTCTTTACATCGCTGTGTTTTCGAGTTCACTGCCATTGTCATTGGCATTTCATTGGAACCATAGATAATATTTTATATTCCCAATTTAGCAAAATCGCCATCCGAAAATGTCATTTGCATAGAGAGGTACGCGGAATTCCGGTTCTCTGTCGCACAGAACATCTTCTTGTTTAATAACTCAACAATCGCCAGGTTCATTAAGTTGCATTGCATCAGAGATCGATAATTGAGGCTTAAAATAATTAAAAACGCCGTGTCATAGATTCCATGCTAAAATTTTTTAGTATACTTACTAAAGGCTTTTATTGTTTAAGTGCAAGCATTGATTCGGTTTATTTTGTTGTGATAACGAGTTTCAATTCACGCAGAATATTAAATCATCATCAATAATTCTTAATATTTGAGAAGATTGCATTATAATGAATAAAGACAATAGGATTTAAAAATGGGCCTTCCAAAAAGAAGAAACCGTTAAAATACAAATCTCGTAGTTTCAAGTTATGGAAGATTATCTTTATGTTCGTGATACAATTACATTGAGTTAGTAAACCCATTATCGAATTAGTAAAAGCTAGCATCAATACAACTAAATTTACATTTAAGCTTTGAATCGAATATATATTGATATTCTACTCTCAACTTATAACATACTGAAGTAAATTAGAAGTGAGAATTGTTTTCAAAAACAAGTTATATTTGTCTTTTTTTTTGCACGTTAAGTCCAGTTTATTTAAACTCGAAGCAACAAAAATGAAATAAAATAATAATACAAAAATGTTTCTTTATAGCTGCCATTTTCCCCCTGATTGTGCTTCTTTTCGCCGGAGGCTGGGCAGATCGATACAATAAACGCAAGCCCTGTATGATAATGCCAATTGTCGGAGAAGCATTATCCTTCACATGTGAGTAGTTTAACAACTCAAATATCAGTATTTCTGATTTAATAAATAATTATTTTTATAGGTCAGATCATCTCTTCAATTTTCTTTGATTCGCTGCCCATGGAGTTTGGTGCTTATTGTGAAGCCATTGTTCCGGCTCTTTTCGGAGGATTGACTTTCTGTCTAATGGCAATTTATAGTTATATCACCATTGCCACGCCCGAAGAGGATCGTGTGTTTCGTTTTGGCATATTTGCAATGTTTGTAACCGGAGTTCCATTTATAGGACAACCGATCAGTGGTGTACTCTTCACTACATTGGGTTATACTTGTGAGTTTAAGTCTTTTGAACATACGTTTTAAAACTACTTTTCCTAAACCAATATATTTTATAGTCATAATAGTTTTAATGCTGTGTGTTATGCAATTTATTGATTTCGTATTGATGTATTCTTTACCTTTCTTTCAGGGTCTTTTGCAACAGCCATCGTTTTCCAGTTGATCGCGATATTTTACATTATTTTCTTTATAAAAGAGGTGAAGAGCACCCCTTCAACTACCGCCCAACCCAATGAGCCACCACCACTGCCCACCACCTTGCCGCCCAAGCAGCAGGGTGCCGACAATATGGCCTACGAGACCACGAATGTGGATGAAGTGCAGGGTAACAAAAATGTTAACTTCCAGCTTACTCCCCATATGGAGCCCAAGGTGGAGGTGATGCCTCCGAAACGCTCCCTTCTAAAGGAACTCTTCGATCCCACTTTGGTGCTGGACTGCATCCGGTTTCCGCTGATCAAGCGACCCAACAACGGACGCATGCTCCTGATCCTCCTGCTGTGTGCCTACTTCCTGACCGTGGGTCCCACATCGGGCGAAAACGACTATTGGTATCGATTCACCCTGAAAAAGCTCGCCTGGAACGGCAACGACTTCAGTATTTACTTGACCTTGTCCAGTGGTGCCGCCCTGGTGGGCACCTTCATTGGAACCGCCATTCTGAGCAAGCTACTCAAGGTTTCGGACTCGATGATCGGCATGCTTTCCGCCTTGTCCATTGTCTGCTCCCGCGTTCTTTTTGTGAGTACTTAAGTGGATTGTGGATGTTGCATTTTACAATATGAGGGTTTTTGATTTTTCAGGCTTTCTCCAGCACCACTACCTCATTTTACGTGGCAGGAGTGGTGGACATGTTTGTTAGTTTGCGAGTGATTGCCATCAAGACCATCGGTTCAAGCATCGTGGCCGGTGATGAGCTGAGTAAGTAAATTTATATTCATAATTAGGGAATTCAATTAGTTCCAACTAAAGACATTGATTATTATTTTATAGAACTTAAATTTTAAGCTTGTGTTTCCCATATATTTTTTTTTTTCTTTTTAAAGTAAAAGTGTTTATTTATTCAAGATTAACAGGTATACTGCTACCTATGTGGCAGCTTGAGCAGGTTGTAAATATAGGGGATAACAAAGTGTTGGTATACAAGATTATACATTAGTTCTTTTCATTTGATATTTAGTTAGATTAGGTATTAAATATATCTTAATGGAAGGTCATGTGGGTGGTTTCTTTTCAGTCTTCTTCTTGTTGGTCTCCAAATTAGCCTCTTTGCCAGGGAGTTAGGATGAGAGCCAAGGCGTCTGAAGTAATTTTCAGCATGCGTACGACAAACATCGCCTATCTTTGGGATTTTGAGATCTCTTTCAATATCTCTGGTTCGCATGTACCAGGGGGCATTACAAATCGATCTTATAATCTTGCTTTGCGCTACTCGTATTTTGTTTAGATTCGACTTAGACCATATATTTTTGAACTGTGTTAATAGTTTTTTAAATTGTATAAACTTGTACTTTCAGGCAAAATGTACTCCATCTTTGGCATCAGTGAGCCAATTGCGCAATTCATCTTCCCGCCCATTTTCAGTGAGATTTACAAAAGCACCGTTGACTCATTCCCAGGTGCTATTTGGCTGTTTGGTGAAATCTTTTATATTCCCAATGTCTTGGTCTTTGTGTAAGTACACTATTAAATTTTAACAAACATGTTTTTTTTTAAATAACACCCTTTAAAAAATGTAGGGTGTGCTTTTTCCTCCTGCGACGTAGAAAGGCCAATGAGGAAAAGAGTGCCGTTGAACTGGAGCAGAACGGAGCCAATGGTGCCAATGTGCCCGATAGCGAAATAACTAGTCTATAACGTAATTAATGCCAGTCCGTGTTATATATTTTTTATATTTATAATATAAACTGTATATTTTTGTATATTTATAAACGATTTTTATATTTTGTGAATATCCCAGAATTATTTTGCGTGAAATTAATAGAAGCCTGTGCATTATCACAGCTGATCAGAAAATTTCCATATTTGTGATTTCATTTTAAAAATGACCAAATTATTGCTAGCAATTTTACTCTATAACTTAATTACACTTATTCCCTTTTGCCTGAGTAATTTATTTCTATTTTTATATTTTTTTTGCATGCTATTTTTGGCAAATCTCTCCAAATCCAAGTTACCTGAGGCTATGAAAAGGTGTTCAACTCTGATTCGGACACTTCACTCCCTCTGGCAATGGGCACAAATTACTTTTTTCGGGTCGAACAATTTTAGTTTAAGCCTTTGCCTTTTGCCACCCGTTTTGTGTGCTTCTTTGGGAAAAGTGGTAGTTTTCCAATCAGCAAATGCATTCAGTTTGAGCAGCCAGCTGGCGCAAAGTGGGCGGAGGGTTTGGGGCAGGGGGCGTGGCCATATGTGGGCGCTAACTGCCGTCTTGAAACAATTGGGTGCTAATAATCCCCGGTTAATCTGAATAAGTGTGCGTTGCTGGGGGCATTGAAGCAAGGATTCTGAAGGAAAGACACATCACACATCGATATAAAAGCCCGGCGAGGAGCATCAAAGGTTCAGACGCAGCTGTGATTCCAACGCGAAAGGAACTTATCCAGATTTCCGAGTGTCCTGTAAACAGGACCATCTTCTGCAGAACCATGTTGCGCCTCCTGCTGCTGCCGCTCTTTCTGTTCACTTTGTCCATGGCCTGCATGGGGCAGACTTTTCAGTATTCCCGGGGCTGGACAAATGGCAAAAGATCCTTTAACTCTGCATCCCCACTGCTGGCCAACGGGCATTTCCATCGGGATCGGGGAAACGAGCTGGGATTCACGGATCTGTACGATATTCAGGATTGGAGCAGCGAACGCAAACTGGAGCGGTAAGTGGAAAACATTGTGTTATCAAAAGATGTGAAATTAGAAAAATTGCAAAAGTATTGATTATTTTATATGTATATAAAGTCTGTTAAACGAGATTTATTACTTTGTTGGTTAATTTTATAACATCAAAACAAGAAATGTATTAAATACATAACAATTTTACAAAACCAAAATTGGGTAACTCAAAAACATAATAACAAAGCTTTACAAAACAGTAATTTTTTAAAGATATAGGCTCAGTATTCAACCTGACAAAAAGTCGTCCAAAACCGAAAACTTTATATCAAAAAAAGTGTTTGGTTTTGGACGACTTTTTGTTAGGTTGAATACTAGGCCATAAGGTAGAAAAATATATATGTGAACATACTTTCGAATTTCGTTAATGATTTAATAATCAATAATTACTTTCTTTTAAACGTTGTCTTTCAGATGCCTGTCGCAACTTCAACGTTCAATGATTGGTCGAAACTGTGCCCCGGGATCGGACTTCAATGCCATCCGTGCAGATGCAGATCCTGATAGCAGCTCCCATCCCAGACTTTCAAACATTAATAACGAAAACGTTTTGTACTCAAATGCCAATATCCCGACAAGACATCGCCAAACGAATGAACTGCTCGAGGAGCTGACTGCCGCTGGTGGAGCTTCTGCTGAGCCCAATGTATTTGGAAAACATTAGCCATTGTCTCATTAGTCGATTGAATGTGAAAAATATTGTTAAACTAGCAAAAAATGCTACAAAAATGTAAAAAAAAAAAGTTGTAATTGTTAAATAAATCTGAGGCTTTTTAATAAGTGTCAAAGGTTTGATTTGTGTGCTAGTTGAGAGTTGCTAATGAGAAACGTTAACATAGTCTATTGTAAAGTATTTTTGCATACTTGCATAATGAAATATTTTACAAAGAAGCTTTGTTCTGTTGTCACATTTTGGAGATCAATCTTGTGATACAGGGACAAATTTTTCAAAATAGTTATTATAATATATTTGGATGGCTAATTATAAAATGAAGTGCGCGCTACTATCTTAAGGGGTGGATTTTGTGTTACTTAGCTATCCTCCATTGAAAACAAAATCAAGCTCCTCAATGTTTTAACTCAAACGGAGAATAGAAATCGCTCACTTTAAAAATATAACAAAAGTTATTAAATTAAATCAAGTGAAAAATTTTCTGTTTTTTATTAACGTTAAACCGTTATCTGTAAATCCTGTCTGTGGATTAGAATTTGAATTGTTGCCCTAAGATTTCGCCTCGTAGTGAATAGGGCAAACCACCAATAAATGTCATTATGTTGTACATAGAAAAATCTTATAAGGATTTAGTTGATACTGTGTATGCTTTGAGATAACTTCACCGTCTCGTTGTTTCTATGTTTAAAGTTAATAATCGACAAATTGAATACATTTCTTTGACACCTACTTAAAAGTATTTTTTACTAACCCTTAAACAATAAATTTTAACCTTTTAAGTTGGAATATATATCTGTCCCGCCATATTTGAATTTCAAGTGATGTCCTATCGTTTTTGCGAGCCTATCGATACTCTCTTTCCTGTGACTTGTCACGATTTGATAAAAATACTTAACAGTCGCGTGTTATCGAAAGATGTTATCGGCGCACTGGTAAGTTTGAAAACCAACGTTTAGTAAAATCAAACAAAATTAAATACTTATGTGAAAGACAACATGCTTAATACTATGCATAATAATACTATAACTGAAAATAAAGTTTATACTTTTAATTTGGGGTTCTGTCCAAAATAAAAATAAAGCCAGCCTCCAAATGTTGCAAAAAGCTTAATAAAAACTGAAACCATATTCGGTTCTAACATTAAATTTACTTTAATTGAGAATAGACTAAAAAGAATACATATGTATTTTTTTTAGATTCCATAGCTTACAGTCCGTTGTTCCTCTATCGGTTTATCTACCCTAGCCGAATTCACAGGTCGCTCGTTAATCAAATTGGGTCACTAAAAGTGGGCGAAAATTGTTGGATTTTTTTTACTTGTCTGTAAATTTGTGTGTGCATACTTCAGCCCAAAAAAAGGGTTCGACCACAAAACTATTATCTACCAATTTATTTACTGCTCTACCTAAACTTTCCACAAAAAGGGCGGACTGAATCAAAAAGGTGGGTACGGTTGTAAAGTCGAAAGCTTTGATTTTTTGATATAACAAAAAGGTTGTGTTAATTTGTCAAGCAAATCACGCTAATTCTATTAAATGAAAAAAGTTTTTTTCGAAAGAGGTCTAGCAATATGCTTATTCGAAATCTTAAGAATTGAGTACGTTTTTCCTGCAGTAAATTAAGCATCGAAACACCCTCAAAGATGAAACAAGTTAAGCGAAACTTTCCTGGGATTAGCTGAAATATATAGTCAGCAAACTTTTTGACTAACTTCTACTGCTGTTTGATTTCTCTTCTCTTTGCTTAAATGGCCCGTAACTTGATTTAATTGAAGGGCTTCGAGGAATAATCCGCCTTATTTTGACTGCGATGTAAGTCGCGATTCAAAGTAGATCCGGCTGGAAGCCAAATATTGTGGTTAAAAAAGGCGAGAGAACACTGTTAATTAAATATTGTAGTAGAGGTGCGATTTCCTACTTTAATATTCAATAAAGTATCCGTCGCCATTAAGACGTTCCTAATTATTAATGACTTAACTTGACCGACACCAAGTTCCTTGACATTCACACAATCGTCTAATCATGTATAATTGGATGAAACCATCGGTTGCCCATAACAAGGATAATTGGATGAAATGAGGATGAAAGGCGGGCTGCCTTTTCTGCTCCTCATTAAGTGCCCGTTTACCGTTTAGTCGCCTGTCAAATCGTCGGTGGGCTATTAGAGAAAGGGGTGTCAAAAGACGAGTTCTTGAGTCATTGACTTATTACGCAAATAGGACAAAAGAATTTCTGGGCCGCGAGTTGCTGCGTGGGTGGGTGTTACTGTAGGCGCTTGAGTGGGGATTGAACTCTGTGCTTAATTTAATAAACAGAATAATGAGAGTCCGAAGAGTGCCAAAAGTATTTAATAGACTTGTCATAAACCTTTAACAATGACCTCTCTTGAAGAATATACGATAAGGATAAAAGGAATCATTTAGTAGGAATTTCTCTTTGTTGACTTTGTATAATATATAGGTACAAATAATTAGGACATATTTATAGTATTAGTTGACGAAGGAAATTGTAAAAAATTAAATGAAGCCGCTCGAGAGAACTTTGTGCTTAATTTAATAAACAGAAAATTGAAAGTCCGAAGAGTGTGAAAAATATTTAAAAGATTTATCATAAACCTTTAACAATGACCTTTCTTAGAGAATATACGATAGGGATAATGGGAATCATTTAGTAGGAATTTTTATTTGTTCACTTTGAGTATAATACTGAAATATATCTCTTTAAGATATCTTTTTTTCATTTATTTAAAGGAAATAAAGAAATACAAAATATTTACCTTCTTTTCAGAACATATTTAGGCACATAACAAAAGTCTATGGATATGGATATGAAAAAAAAGTATATCAACTATTAAAAATAGTGACGTGAATTTAATTATTGCTTTGGTTACTATTTAATGGTAAAACTACCATAAATTGGTAAGGTGTGTGTACTTCTTGTTGAGAGAGTAATTATTTCGTTGGTCAAATTGACAATCAATGGGTTGGGAACATTTTAGTATTAGTAAAGGGTGTTTTTTTAGAGGTATAGAACTTTAAGTTTCAATAAAACAACGATGGATTATGGATGGATGATTGACATGAATTTTTTTTTATTCAAAAGGATATCTTGTGGTATTACATTTTAAATATGATTTCTGACATATGACCGCCACGGCTGGCTCGGATGTAGTCCAACCTCCAATCTGAAAGTCCAATTTTCGATGACTTTTTCCAACATTTGTGGCCATATATCGGAAATACGGCGAATGTTGTCTTCCAAATGGTCAAGCGTTTGTGGCTTATCCGAATAGACCAATGACTTTACATAGCCCCACAGAAAGTAGTCTAGCGGTGTTAAATCACAAGATCTTGGAGGCCAATTCACAGGTCCAAAACGTGAAATTAGGCGATACGTATTCCGCACAGAACCATTATTTTCGAAATAAAATTGCACTATTTGCAAGCTTTGTTCAGGCGTCAGTCTGTTCAAGATGAATTGCCAAACCAAACTGAGAATAAATCACTAGACAGCTGTTAAATCAATCGCCATCTTGAACAGTAATGCCAAAAGTTAAACGTTATATTCCTCTAAAAAAAACACCCTATATATGTGTGACTATTATTGAGATAGTTGACGAAGGTAAATGTAAAACATTAAAAGTAAATTATCAATTTCTTCCATCGCCTGTTAAAAAAAACCCTCTCACTGTCGATAACATTACAGCTCGCATAAAAGTGAGTGGCGGGAGTAGCATTTTGACGGAATTCAATCAGCCATAAAGCATCCTGCTGGGCAGGAAATGGAGGCGTTTGCCTACGTGCTTAATTACAAGCCGACGCATGAACATTTCGCATACATAAAAACCCGAAGACACGTGTTGAAAGCAATTAAAAAGTATGTCAAAGTGGGTGATCAACGGCCCCAAGGACGAAGGACAATTGAGCGGACTGGCAACACTGTTGCATTTAAGTGTTTTATGGGGAAACTAAACTAGTTAGTGGTAGTATGAGTGCCGAAATGTGATGACTTTATAATTTAGATTGCATATATTATGTACGCAATAGTTATGCTTATCAGAAAACAAAAATGTTTACAACAAACTATAAACCATCTCGGCACCGCTTTTTTTTGACTATCTACTTTTTAATTGAGTTTTAATGGATTCATCCTAAAATATAATCGTATTAAATACAATCAAAACGTAGGAACCATGTTTTAAACTGAGTATTGAGGCTTAAACATGCTGAACTACAATTATAATCACTCAAATAGCCATATATGAATGGTAATGTAAGTAAGTTATTATATTATATACATACAATTCAATAAAGTCCATCATTTGGTGAATTTATACTAATACAGAACCATATGCTACGTTATCCGCAAAATAGCTTTATATCAATGTTGAGAAGTTATTTATAAAGTGACACCTATTACTGAGGATAAATAATCGCAATCACTCCCAGTTCTCTACATATTCTTAGAGTTACATATGGCAATAAAAATGGATTTCTTCCAGAATAAGAACGAAAAACCCCTCCTGAGCAAGGGACCTCCTGGGTGGAACCCATCTCCAGGCTCGAAACCCCATGGTTAAAGTTTGATGGATTTATGGCGAGCAATTTTACGCCCGATTGCCGGCCAAGCGGAATGTCGGCCCACGTTAGCACCTCTTGACGTGACATTGAGTGCTCCGGATCCTCGTCAAACGGATGGTGGCGACTGGTTTTAAATCGAACAATTAATGTGCAAATAAAACTCATTAAATATTAATTGAGTTCGATAATTACAGCGATGCCGGGGCCACGCAACATGTTGCTGAAACACCTGAATGGCGGTTTGGGTTAGGTCAACCCTCCAATCCCCGCATCAATCCGTCAATTTCCTAATGCTATAGCACACCTTGGTGATTTATTAGGGGGTTTGGTTTGGTTTGGCCTGGTCTAACCCGCGAGGTCTGACCCGCCTCATCTGCTTCGATTTCCATCATCCTGGCAACATGCCGTGCCCGCACGTTTTCATTCATAACTCGTCGCGTGGCTTGGAATATCCTTCGTCCTGGCTGCCTTCGTGTCCTTCGTACGAGTCCTCTCGGTTCCGGCACTTCGTGTGGCCGCTTTGGGGTGCCTAATATAAAAACACGCCGTAATCGCTATGCTCCGTGAGTCCTCCGCTCGTCGTCAGCCTGTTGCGTTCGAAAAAGCAGCAAGAGCTCCATCACAAAAACCAGCAGCAACAGTTTCAGATTCAGAATTCGGTTCCGAATCCAGTAACCGTTTCGCGACGCGACGCGTGAATACATAAAATAAATAAGAAAAAGATAAATAAGCCACAAACAAGACGAACGGAAAGAAATATCTCGATCGTCATAAATCAATCCGTCGAGTGTGTTTTTAGATCCAACGAAATTAGAGGCAATTACCACTGATAAGGTGATTTCTTTTATGTGACAATATTTCGAAAAAAACAGCGTCGTTTAAGCGGTTCTTATGCTTTTGAGTGGGTGTTTATTTGGCTTTCTCGCCAAACCATATCAGATTTCAAATTTCAGCAAAAAAGTTTGGCAAGTAGTATCCCTTAGGTTGATTGATTGCTCAAAAAACGTTTAAGCTAATTAGTTTTGCCTTTTATGTGTGGAAAAGGAAAAGGCATTGTTGCCGCCGGTTTCAGGTAACAATATCCGTAACTTAATGGACTGCAAACAAGCTTAAAGAAAGTTGTTATTTTTGCTTTTCCTGGCAGCGTCGGCAATCACACCTTGTAATTTGCAAGGGACGGTGGTTTCTTTTACCACGGGGGACCTACATTCCCGATTGATTGACCTTTTGTTGAGATTTTTATGGCCTAATCAAATCGGATTTACGGTTTTTAAAGCTGCGGAAACCGAGAGAAACCAGAAAACTTTTTTCCCATGTGCTTTACACATACTCGTATTTGCATACAGCGTATGCAAATAAATATCTCAAGTTGGAATAGATAACAGGATTTCATTTCCTTGTGTTTAGGCCGGGTCTTTTGAATTGCCGATACGATAAAACAAGAAGGGACTTGCTGGCAAGTAGCCCTGGGCAATCACGATTTCCGTCTCCGGTTCTGAGAATATGACAATGCCTGTCAGGAGGACAATCCTCAGTGGGGCAGGGCAGTTTTATTGCCCTGAATTCTATATTACTTCCAGAAAATCAATATTTGTTCAACTTCAAATGTGGGAATTCCATTCATTAAGTCGTCTCTTCTGGGAAAACTTTGGAACCGAGACTCTGGTAGGGCTTCATCTTCATTTATTCGCTAGACTTCGCGAGACCCCGAAACCCTAACTCTAATTCAATTGGAATGCAATTTCCGTTGCAACTTCGTCGGTGGCTGGGAACCTTTGACATTTCAACAGCGTTTACGCGATCTATTAGGGGAAATCAATAGCCATCAATTGTCGTTGCGAAAGTGCCGCAGCCACCCACAAATTTCATCCTTATTCGGATTCGCATGCGGATTCGTAAATCCCTGTTCAGCAAATGGCATCTATATGACATGTGATTGCCGGCAGGACTAATTCGGCTGCCATTTCAGCACTTACTTATAGCTGATGTCTAATGCTCCTGCTGACAGGTGGGATTTGAGTTTGTCCCCCAACCGAAAACAAAGGAGCTGCCATTTCAATGGACGAACTTTGAATTCCTGCTAAAATTCTGGAAATTCATGCTTTCACATTTGAAACAATGTGTAAATTTCAGTCTCAAAGAGATTGTAATTCTAAAATGGCTTTATTACGCAAAAGCAATTTATGCTGAAGGCTAACTTTGCAGAATTATTAAATATTTACCACTGAGCTGTAAGATGGGTAAAGCTAATTTTGAGTAATAGCGAAATTCGAGTTATGGGTGTTACTACTTTGAGTTATGCACACAAAGTTTCGCTACTAAAGCAATTGTTACTTAATTCTGTTAGTAACACAAAGTTAGTTTGGTTAGAGAAGTTTGGGCTTCGAGCACAATGGTTGCATTTTACATTGTGTCGGTGTGGTAAAACAAAAGTGAAACTTTAACCTATTTTATACAATTAAAATGCCCCAGCTCATGGAGGGCTTATGATGCAAAACATGAAAAACTATGAGAGGGCAAAAAATTAGGGGCAAAGAAAGTTTTTCATTCTATTTATTTTATTATGGAGGTGCGAAAATCTTCCTCTAAATGGATTCCTTCTTTTTGCATACCATCGCTCAACGTATTTCCATTTTCTTCTTAAGTTTGCAAAGGAAAAGATCATGTTTTTAATCAAAATCAACTTTAGAGTCGATATGCACTTCTTTTATTACAAATTAGAAAGCAAAAGGTGTCTGAATACCAATTTGACCAATGGCTATAAAGTACTTTCAACAACTTTAACAGAATATAAGCTTCGGCCAGCAAAACTTAACTACCTTTCTCGTTTTTGAACTAAGGCTTGCCGTTGATGTTTTGAACTTTGCAACAGGAAAATAATCTAGTTGTCGACGTCTTCAATTTAAAACCTAATTTCCTTTCTGAACCCTGTGCAAATTTGAACTCAGCTCCCGCTGTGCACTGATTGAAGAGTCCAAAGGGACATGAGATTGATATGCATATTCGTATATATAGTACATACATAAAAAAAACTAGGTTCAGAAGTACCACATATTTACGTGACCCATAAATTATGAGAACACTTCTTGTTGTCAGAATATTTCGCATTTTTCACAGGTTAGCTGTCAGCATTTTATTTTCGCTCTTTTCCACAGGGATTTCTAACGGCAGAGGTCAAAGTTTGCCATGGGTATGAAAGTTTTAAAAAATAATAGCCACAGATAAGCTTAATTTTTCATAAAAATGAAAAGAGAAAAATAATAAAATTGTGTGGCATTTAGGATACCCATCATATATTACATATTTATAAAGCTTAGTTGTACTGTATGTTCAACAAAAAATATAAACCAAATTTGTAGTTAAAAAAAAGGCTTAATGGGTGTTCTGTAAGCGATGGAAAAAATCCTATAACAATATTTATATTCTTGATTAATTTTGATAAATACCATATGCCTTTTTTGTAGCACTCAATTTGCATTACATGCAAATCTGTGAATTGTGCACTCACCCATGGAACTCTACCGTTTTTCTCCTTTTCGCAGAATGATGAAAGCCACAGCGTGGTTTTGTCCGGTGTTATTAACTTTACTGTGCGCCACAAGGCTCGTCTGCACGGCCCAAAGAGGAGGAGGAGCGGGATCGGGATTGGGATCGGGAGCGGAGGTCGTCGGAAGCGGCCGCACAAACGGATATCCTCTGGACTACCCCGATGCACGGAACACACAGGTGGGCATTCGCATCCACATCCACGTCTACATCCACATCCACATTCACGTCCACTTCCACATCCACATCACAGTGCATTTCTTTCTGGCCGTCGCTCTTTGTGAGTGGCAGCAGTTTTTGCGTCACTCGGCTGAATGTTTTCCGAATGCATATTCAATTATTGGCTCTGCATTTTTCGAACAGCCACACTCATAGCTCCTTTGACACCCGTCATTGGTTTCTGTTCATAAATTGACACATTGGTCGTTACAACATGAGACCTTTTCAAGAACAGTACAAAAGTGACCGCAATGTGTCCTTAAAAAAAAGATTACCAATCATATCATGTAGCTATTATGCGCCAGACAATAATATGTTGAAGGTTGAGATAACCGAAATATGGTGACCACAAGGTAATGAAAAAATCATTCCAATTCCTATTTCCTCATAGTCAACAAAGTGGTAAACATAAATAGAAGATTACTAATGGTAGTGTTGTAATGGGTAGTTGCGCCGTTGCCTTAGGGCTTTTCCATTCCTTATTTTCCTATTTCCTCATTGTCAACTAAGTGGTAAACATAAATATAAGATTATTAATGGTAGTGTAGTAATAGTTAATTGCGCCTTTGCCTTGGGACTTTTATAGCTGTGGCAAATCTTAATTCTTCGTTTCAAGAAATCACATAACACTTCATATGTCAACTCCCCAAAATCGCTAATATATCAATTTATAGATTAAATCAGCATTCTGGCATAATCTAATCAAGGCACTTCAACAGTGTGAAATACCTCAATGTGAAACTGGTTCTGGTTCTATGTTCCTTAACACCCACGAACTTGGCAACAAAATTGATTGGAATCCATGGTCTATTTAAAAAAATGGAAATTTACTTCAAGGCTTTGGTCCAAGCGTCATTAGAGGAAAACAAAAATAAGAAAAACATTATATTTGACTTTGACAACTCCTGTTGTCCACAATCAAAAGTTTCACCTCTGCTTTTTCAGAAGTTCGAATTTCGTGAAGTCGATTCTTTATTCTGCGCAATTTAAATGCGAGGCAAGTTCGTTTGTGAAACTGGAGATTTAAGCACGTTAATGCGACCCACGTAAACAATTTAATTTTATTTGCTGAAAGAGCTGATGTTTTATGATGGGGCAGCATTTTAAAAATCAGCCCCGGGGCCACGCTAAAAGCCAATTACGAAATTTCCCATTTGTACCACCATGTATGACACATCATTAACCACAAAACAAACATACATATATGTTATGTACAACTGTACATATGTTTCGATAAGGGTCGATTTGCCAACTAATCAGTCAAGTAGCGATTTATTGATTGATGTTTGTACGTCAATCAATCAGTTTATCAACGGGACACAATGGTTAAACAAGCAGAGGAACAGCCAACTAACAGTATTGTCATATTCCCGAAATCGAAAGTTCAATTATGTGATAAGCATTAAATGCGTGTAGAGCCTTAAACTTTTGAGTACTGCCGTAAAAATAAACGTGTCAGGGCCTTGAGTTGTTTTTGGGGAGTTTTTATTATTCAGATTGTAAAAACTATATATCTAAATGACGAATGCGTGACTTCATAACACGATGTTGCTTCATGAGGTTTCAATCCTAATCCTACAAATGGTTTCACGTGGTTGTTTGCCAAACACGGTTAATAATTTAGCTATAACAGTTTAATATTTGCACCATAGTTCGTTTATAAATTCTTTCAAACGACTTTTGAGAAAATGCACTAGCAACCTTTGGCATTAACAAACTAACTTTCTAAGCCGCTGAAGAATCAGTCGTCGAGTCCTGGGGCTCTTCAGTCGCCTGAGTGGTGGAGTCCTCGGAGTCAGTGGTTGATTCTTCCGGTTCCTGGGTGGTAGAGTCCTCTGGAACTTCAGGGGCAAGAGTAGTCACTTCAGAAGAACCGCTGCCGTCTTCGGAGTCGGTGGTGGATTCTTCTGGTTCCTGGGTGGTGGAATCCTCTGGATCCTCAGGAGCCTGAGTGGTTTCATTAGAAGAACCGCTGCCGTCTTCGGAGTCGGTGGTGGATTCTTCCGGTTCCTGGGTGGTGGAATCCTCTGGATCCTCAGGAGCCTGAGTGGTTTCATTAGAAGAACCGCTGCCGTCTTCGGAATCGGTGGTGGATTCTTCCGGTTCCTGGGTGGTGGAATCCTCTGGAGCCTGAGTGGTTTCATTAGAAGAACCGCTGCCGTCTTCGGAATCGGTGGTGGATTCTTCCGGTTCCTGGGTGGTGGATTCCTTTGGATCTTCAGGAGCCTGAGTGGTTTCATCAGAAGAACCGCTGCCGTCTTCGGTGGTGGTTTCGTCAGGTTCCTGAGTGGTAGAGTCCTCGGGAACTTCAGGAGCCGGAGTGGATTCGTCAGAAGAGCCGCTACCATCTTCGGAGTCTGTAGTAGTTTCTTCCGGTCCCTGAGTTGTAGAATCCTCTGAATCTTCGGGAGCCTGAGTTGTTTCCCCAGAGCCGCTTCCGCCTTCGGATTCAGTGCTGATTTCCTCTGGAGCCTGGGTGGTGGATTCTTCCGGAACTTCAGGGGCCAAAGTAGTCTCTTCCGTAGAGCCGCTTCCTTCCTCAGAGCCGGTGGTGATTTCCTCTGGTGCCTGGGTGGTAGAATCTTCTGGAACTTCGGTCACAGCAGTTGTGGATGCACCATCGTCGCCGGGAAGATCTGTCGTTGGGGGTGGTGGAGGTGGTGGATGATGACCTCCATGACCGTGATCATGACCATGATCATGATTGTTTCCGTGTCCATGGTCATGGTTATTTCCGTTCGATTGTCCATGGCCATGGTTATTTCCGTTCGATTGTCCATGGCCATGGTTATTTCCGTTCCAATGTCCCTGACCATTTCCGCCATTCCACTGGCCCTGAGCATTTCCATTTCCATTTCCGCCATTCCACTGGCCCTGGGCATGTCCATTTCCATGGCCATTCCACTGATTCTGACCATTCCACTTTTGCTCTTGCACCGTCTGGCTGTCATCGGATCCCCAGCCAAACGTCTTGGCCCAACTGCCTCCCAAATTTCCGAACCATCCGCCGTTCGGCCGGCCAACTGCCACTGCAACTAAGGCAGTGAATAGGACTAAAGTAAGAACCTTCATTTCGCAAATGTTTCGAATATACTACCTGGGTCCACTGGTGGCTATAGCTTTTATAGAAGTCTGATAACCACCTCATTACCTTCCAGACATTGCGACCACTACCATACATGCGAACATTCTTATCTAATCGCTAGCATGTCTGATAGTCAGACCTACAATAATCGTAATTATCATATTTATCTGAACATGAATTCGGGAATTGCTTGTTTACCATTTGCTTTGAACTTAGACATGTAAATAGCTACTTCTTAGAATAAACTCAAAACAAATTATTAAAAATTTTCCCAAGAAAAAACCATAAACACTGTTTAGATTAGGTTGAAATTTCGCTTGGTATCTTTATAATCTAGGCAAATCTAAAATCGTTTTATAATGACTATACGTGAGGAAGAGAAATGGTACTATGTATCAGGTGCTTTCTAGCTGATAGAATAGCAATTGATTTTAATTAGTTTTTAGCTATGATTCATGAATTTGCTTGAAAATTTCTTTCTTATCAGTGAAGAGCTGTTATCGTGAAATTTCCGATTGATCATCATGGAAAAAACGTATAACAACACCGATAAGGTTCCTAGATTTTTTCAAGTGATAATTTCCCCCATGTGGGTAAAACAAAAGGTGATATAATGTTTCTGATAGCGATGACCCTTAAGATAGCCCACCATCGATGCCAATAATCTGGTGAAATATTTTAATTTACCATCAAAACAAAAAAATAAATTCCATCATGAGGGAAAAACAAATGGTTACATAATGTTTCTGATAGCGAACGGCCCTTAAGATTACGCACAATCGAAGCCAATGACCTGGCGAAATATTTGAGTTTACCATCAAAACAAAAAATTAATTCCGTCATGTGGGAAAAACAAAAGGTTATAAAATGTTTCTGACAGCAAGCGGCCCTTAAGATTGCGCACCATCGATGCCAATAATCTAGCGAAATATTTTAATTTACCTTCAAAACAAAAAAATAAACTTAGAACGCCAAACTGTATATAAACAGTGGGACTTAAAACTTTTTGCATTACCTCGTCAGGGTTTTATTATGCCAAGTTTGCAGTAAATGTAAATGTGTGTACTATATAGTCTGTATATTTCTCCCCCATCTAGGATGACTTTCTGCTGGCCAAGAGAAACAAACCATCGCTGTCCATTGTCAATCCCCTGGATGTTCTGCGTCAGCGCCTGCTGCTGGAAATCGCACGGAGGCAAATGAAGGAGAACTCCCGCCAGGTGAGTTTGTGTTTTGTAATAAACGCGCCACACTGACCACTTTGCAAGATATTTTTAATAAGCTGAGAAGTAAGAAAAGAAAAACTTTGCCCCTAAGACAAACGGAAAACAATTCTCGCTAAAATGCTGTCTTAAGTGGAAAGAGTAATTCGGCGCAAAAAGTATAAATGAAAATGTAGCGGCTAATCAAAACTAGAATGCCTAATGAAAAATACTTTCCGTACCCCATGAAAAAAGCGCAGCTGCTGAAAGTTTTTTAATTCATCGTAAGCAGAGAAGGCAATAAATATTCCAGGGACCAGAACAGAAGACTCTATGGGCCCACATACACCAGGAATGTAAACAACATCCTGGCGGTCCCGAAAACAGGGCTTAAGCACTTCGGATGGCCCTGACACCCAGTATCCTGACATATACATACACTGGTCGGCATATGTATTTTGACAAAATAAAAGTTAAGTATACTCATAACTTGAATATACTTCTTGTAAACTATAGGCATCAATGGAAAGGTAATTTCAATGCCGTTTGAATGATACAATACATTTCTTTACCCATTCAGTACTTATTGAAAAGGACGAATTTGTGTAAATCAACTTTAAAAAAAAAAAAAAAAACTTTTTTCCTCGTCTTGAAAACTTAAATTTTTTGATGCAAAAAGTTTCTTCAAACAAAAACAATAGTAACTGCAAAAAGAATTTTTCAAATATCATTTTTCTTATATTTTTTATGAATTTTTGAAAATGCTTAAAAACAGGCATTTGAGCCATATTTTTGTCTTTTTCATACAAATTTTTTCCGACATTGTCACCTTCAAAAAATCATAAAAAATATAAGCAAAATGATATTTGAAAAATTCTTTTTGCAGTTACTATTATTTTTGTTTGAAGAAACTTTTTGCATCAAAAAATTTAAGTTTTCAAGACGAGGAAAAAAGTTTTTTTTTTTTTTTTCAAAGTTGATTTACACAAATTCGTCCTTTTCAATAAGTACTGAATGGGTAAAGAAATGTATTGTATCATTCAAACGGCATTGAAATTACCTTTCCATTGATGCCTATAGTTTACAAGAAGTATATTCAAGTTATGAGTATACTTAACTTTTATTTTGTCAAAATACTTATGCCGACCACTGTACATGCAACCATAAGGCCCAGCGCCAAAACAAAGCCAACGCTGCGTATGTGTAACACAAATATTTTGGCTCGGTAACAAAGCGAGTTTATTTGGTTACCAAACGTTGCGTTTCGACCCCAAGGCACACACAAAGACAAAAAACAAAAAAAAAATGGGAAAAAAATCAAACGTTTTAATGCGAGGAATTCAAACGATTTGCCTTGATAACCTCACCTTTCCTCCCACGAATTTGTGTCAAAGAGGGTCATGGATGAACATGGATGTGCCTATCTACCTATTCACACACGCCAGATAACATTATTGATTTGTCAAAGGGGTTTTATAAATTAATCCATGCATCCCAAAAGCAATTTGAGTCGGTGAAAGACGAGCTAAACAGGTATAATATTCTATGCATACACCTGGGACTTAAAGTCTCCGGCAGTGGAACTGGCAAATAAAAGGAAAATAGCATATATATATTCAGTTTAAAACCGAATATCATCTCAAATCATTTAAAATTGCAAGGAAAGAGCTAGCTGATTCTTTTATATTCTGAACAGACATTCGACAGTTTAATTTGAATGCCAAATAAATGGAATCGACATATTTATTCACAGCTTGAAGGAAATAGATCACATTTTGGCTTCGGCTCCATTTCCAACAGATGCAAACAGTCTTTCGAATAGCAAAAAATGAAAATGTCACTTGAATTTGAGAGCAGGACATTAAACAGACTCTTTAAGTCCTGCAAAGTGGTTGGCAAACAGAAGGAAATTTAAATAAATATTGCAGCACTAAATGAATGCATTTTTCAAGGTGCTAAACTGTTAGATTGCATTTACCTAGACTTAATAGGATTACCAATATCTCAAAGATACATTTTCATAAAAGCTCTGTTGAACATAAACCAACAATTAATCACCTTGTTGTTAAATATTAAAATGACTTCGAAACAAACACCTGTGACTCGAAATATTCTGCAAAGTGGTTAGCAAATTTAGTGGAATCTGTGGCTTTAAAATAATGATTTTAAGTTCGGTATGCAATGGATGCAAAGTGTTAAATTGTAAATGTGATATGTCCTCATGCTCAATTAATGAAATAACGCAATGACATTTGATTTGCGAACCAAATTGGAACGTTAACTACATTGCCAATGTGGTCATCCATCATGAATGTCAATCTAGTTTAGCTTTTCCCTTTAGAAGGAGGGTACATTTCCCTAGAGAAATGGGGAACGGGGGGTTGTTCCGACTTCCCCCAGCATTTTGTCAACCATTTTACAGCATTTTATGGGAACCCAACTGCTTTTCTCGTTTCTCAACCAGGTTGAACTGAACCGCGCCATCCTGAAGAACGTGGGCAAACGAGTCCTGCTGCGAGGAGCAGGATCTTCGAGGGTGAGCAGGCGGTACCGCCAGCAGTGGCCAGTGGAGCGGGAACCGGAGCGGGATGGAGCTGGGCCCGAGGAACTGCAGCTGGACCGGCAACAGCTGCTGCCCTGGAAGCATTTCCCCAGCCAACTGTGGAGCTACGGATGGGCCCAGTCCCCATCGTACTCTCCATCGTCACAGTTTGCGGATTCCCTGCAATCAGCCTCCACTCGACCACAATCCCAGGAACAGGCACAGGCACTCCCGGGTCAGAAGGCAGCCGTGCTCAGCTATGCGAAGAAATCTCTGGACGTGGCCGGAATGGGTCTAACCAGCCATCGGGTCAACGGAAATGAAGCCAACGAAACAAATCATGAGCAAGGGAATGGGAACGGGAATGGGAATGGGTATGGCAATGGAAATGGGTATGGTATTGAAACTGAAAATGACGATGGCAATGGGGCCAGTAAAAACCCGGCGAGATATGTGGATGACGATGAGAACTACAATGACGTGGGACCGGAGGGAGTGGGATTGGGCGTGGGTGTGGGACTGGGATTGGGTCTGGAACGGTTCGAAGTGTTCGAGGACAAGCCCAACTGGGGAAACGAGGAGGTGGTGACCCCTGGTGGCGGCGGAGTTCGAGGTGTGGCCAATGCAAATGACCGAATGCCCTGGTCCTATCCCTACCGCTTTCACAAAAGTCAGCATAATGTTAATTAAGTAAGTGATGATTGAGATGCAAGTATATAGATAAACGATAAACATACTGATACAGATACAGATACTGATACAGATATATGTAATACCGATACGGATACGGATACGGATAGGGGCACCCAACTTCGTAGTGCTTGACGGTTATTAATGCAAATCGACGGTTCCTAATGGCTGGCTACAAGGCAGGCATGTTGTGTGTGCACATACTCCTTGATGACAAAGACAAACTTACTCCCACGTTGCTAGATGTATTCGCATTTGAACTCTATTTTATCGAAAATAACCAACGGTGTATGTAACGATTTATGCTACCTCTCTCACAGATACTGTTGAAAATAAAGCCCCCGAATTAATGTCAAACATACTTTACTAGATCGAAATCGAAAACACCTTTTTGCTAATACACCGAAGCTATAGCGAAGAAAACTCTAAACGTAAATGCATGCGTAATTGATAGTGATCTATGTGTAATTTTAATAATTATTTTTTAACGATTAACGTTAATTAATCAATCGCATGCAATATTGACCTGTCGAATGGGATTTCAAGTGTTTTTATTAATGGTGTTTACTAACTACATACTACTACTAAAAAATGAATTGTGGTTTATATTCTCCGCGGGCGGAAATCGGTTTTTATGTTTGCTCTGCTTAAACTTGTGTAAAAAATGCTCAAATAGAATAGACATACACACTATTTACACGCTCTGTTTTCGTTGAAGCTGCATTTGGTCACTATTATATTTGCGTTGTTGAAGGGTTCAAGTTTTAAGATATTAAGAAACACATGGTTCCAAATCATACGAATTACGGATAACGATTTTAAAGTAGATCAAAATCAGCCGTATTACCCAAGCAAGTACTTCGATACATGAATACGCCACGTGTTGTGTAAATTAACAAGGAATTTACCCAGCAAATTAACCATTTAAAAGTTACGTTCTGTACATTAATAAATTTAATACAAATTAATTTCCCTATGTGTATGTAAATAAAGATTCTTTTTCAGAAAAGCTAAACTAATTAAATTCCAAAAAAACAAGAAATCAAACGAATTATATATTATACAAAATTATATGTATGTACGGATATACTTATTAAAAAAGGAAAAAATAAAATCATGAGGCATTGACATGACATTCAATTATAAAGCATTCCGTTTAATTAACTTTCTAAGGACTCAGTTCACCAGGTAATCATAATTCTGGGGGAATTATTTTCGCATTTAAATTGGCAAGGAAGGAGGGGTAGGAGATATAAGACAAAGGTTTTTGAACTCACCTTCATTCAATACTTACGGCAATTGTGTTTACATAGCTTGTTGTATTTTTCCTATACAAGTCTGCAACAGGCCGAGTGACGCGTTTCCTTTTCCTTTACAGGGTACCACATGATGTATATGTTCGTCAACCAATTCGCCATACCTTTATGATTAAATTCCAAAACAACAAGCGTATGCTACATATGTTTGCCTTTAATAAACACTGCGATTTCGCTACTCACATGCTTAACTCTCTAAGGATTCGGTGCGCTTTTTCTGTTCTGTTTTTATTTTTTTGGGAACCCCGCCTAGCAGGATTGACCAAAATGGATAAGAGCTAATAATTGTGCTGGTTGCTCCCGAGTGCAAACAATTTGCCCTTGCCTCACCCGAGGGCTTAATTAATAACGTTGTATTTGCGCCGGATTACACGAAACTTTAACGTCCACCCAACGAAAAAAGATAATTATCACAGGGCCATTAGGAGCCCCACTCACGTACAGCCGTTGACATGATGGCAAACAATGGCCATCGGGACGGGGACAGGGATGGGGATGGGGATGGGGATGAGGTTGGAGATCCGGGATCAGGGGTTCGGGTTCACTTGATGTCACAGAGCAGGGCCACGCCGCGTAGTGTCCAATGCTTGGGATTGAATTCGGTCTCGAAATCAATCGAACCCACGTACTTCAAGTCGGTGCGCTGGGGCTTGCGGTAGATGGGGCACTCATACAACTTGGGATCCTTGCCGGCCGTCGTGTTTATCGCGTATATATAGATGACGGGCATCTGCTCGTAGAGCACCTTCATCTTGGACTCAATCAGCTTGCCGCTGCGGCGATCCAGGGAAGCGCCTGGAAAACACGGAGTAAAATTTCACTGGGTTCACCTTGGTAAGTAAGATATAGCTATTGGTACTCACCCTCCAGGAACAATCCGTGCACATAGACCCCCTCCGTGGGATACTCCGTGATGTCCTCCCTGTTGTAGCGCGTTATTTGATTCTGCAACACCACCGAGTCCAGGGCCCAACCTTTGTGTGCTCGCGTCACCTCCTAACACGTGGGGATTTTCAAGTATTACCGCAGATACAAGTAGATATGCAAAGAAAAGGTGGAACAAGAAGCAGAGCCGTGTGAATAACCTTTGAGGTGGGGAATCAGATATGTCAATCAGCACGGGGAAAAATGTGCGTTTTAATGGCAATCGCTTGGGCATAAAGGAAGTGCTCCATGACAAAGAACCCATTTTCACTGAACATCGATTTCTGCTTGAGGCGAAGTGCGTTTGGTATTCATATCCCGTTTGCTTATTAAGCAACTATGCAAAAATAAACGATTTCTATTATTATTACTCACCTGACGCATGGCTGTGAGAAAGCCTTGGGGATTAAAGAAGCCGGTCATCCAGAAAACCTAAGTGTGGGTTAATAAGATACAGTAGTTGGATTTTTATAAACTATCCCTCTTTAACTGACCTTGGGTCGATCTGTTGATATCCAAGTTCGGAATTGTCCATTGCGCTCAAGCAACTCAGTATACCAAAAGCCCAGGGTAGTTGATTCCCAGGATATCTGCAAGAGAATTTCAATTTACCCATAATAAGCCGTGAATCTTTGCGGGCAAGAGTATGAAAGTTTATTGTTGTAATCAAACAAAATATAGATATTAATTTTTGCAAATCCCTGCAACGACTCATTTGTCCAATGCAATATTCATTTTGCGACAATAGTTCTCCATTTCCTCAAAAGAAGCGGTGAGTCCTACATTTCTTTGAACAATGGGCAGATGAAGACCAGAATCGGTGGGACAAAAGAATTCACTTAGTTTGAGGCCCCGAGCTATAGTAAACTCAGCTGTATCGAAGAGTTTACGCTTCTGCTCGAAGGCCGACTTTCCCATGCGCACGGGTTCTTCGGAAGATATGGAAAAACTTTTCTCATCGGCTACGGACTCTATTTGATAATCGATCTTATTATGGATGGTGTGCAACCTTTCCACCAGGGTATGTGCGCTCAAGCCACTCTGGGACTTCGGAATCGGAGTGTCTGACCGAGTCGCCTTCAAAAAACCATATGTGCGAGTCATGAGATCTTGATGCGATTGGTTGTCGATATTAAAATTGGCATCTTTCTTATAGAGAAACTTGTAATCCGACATTGTGATACGGATGGTGAGTGCTTAATGTATCTTTGTTTATTGTTTAGTTGATGCTATGATGTGATATATGTATTTGAATGGTGTACGTGTTGAAGGTATTCTCCAGGAATACTCAAAGTATTTAAAAATTGTATGAGTATAGAAATGAAGTACGATTTTAGTTCATTTAAAAAAAGAAAACCTTTGTTTAATGATTTTTCCATTATTTTTCGCAGGTAACTGAATAAGATTAACAAGCTTTGGGGCGTCAAACGTTTTCACGCATAATTTGCGAGTACTGAAACATAAAAGCCCAGCGCAAAAAAGATATTATTCCCCCGGTAGAAATCAAACGAAAAATGCTAAAATTTCCATATTTGGCAGCAATTTAGACTGGCCTTTAAAAAAGCGTTTAAAGAGGATTCAAGTTAAGAGCCAGAGTTATGGTAAGGAAGTTAGGGTAACTACTTTTTGGCTACCTAAAATGGAAAAAGTACCGTATACCAACCTTCATCCAGGTCTCCGGAATCCTGGCATCGTACATGGCATCGAGTGACTCTTTAAGAGCGGGACTCATCACAATGGTGCCATCAATCGCCAGCTTGAGGTCGCAGAGGCAGTTGTGGACGCGTTTAATGACCCTTTGCATCCGATCGATTTCCTGCCTGCAATTAAACATCACCCCCATGATTACAGGGAATCAGCATTGAAGGATGGCCAGGGATACTTGCCTGAGGAAAATGTTCATGGGCAGGAGGATACCCATCCGCGTCAGGTTCTCCCGCACCTCGTAGGCGTTGTATTGGGCGGGCAGTTTGCGGAGCATGTCATCCGCCAGTTGGTAGACGATGCTCTCCCTCGACTCCCCGCCTCCACCGCCTCCCTCCTTGGGTTGCACACTCAGGATGGTGTCGAGGATGCCTGGAGGATGCCGAATCAGAAATAAACAATCAAGGATTTTTGGGGCCATCGAATATGCTAATGCGCTAATGCCCGAGTGCCCCGAATGGGTAGCCGGCTGGCAAGGAGCAAGAGCTCCTAAATGGAGCACGGTTTACTCGGTTTATTGATTTCACACACATTTCAGGTGGGAATCGGAAGCACGCCCCTGTCCGCATTGATTATGCAACAGGGCTTTACATTAAATTAAACGCATTGATAATTTATGACCCCATATGGGTGTCCATCAACGGCATTAAACTAAATATAAAGGGATTCTTATTCTGGTTGGGAAGGACGTTTCAGTTTCGGTTTCATTTTCAGTGGTCGCATTAAATTCGGATTTTTTTGGGAATCACATTCCGCCACTCACCTTTGGCCGAGTTTATTTGGTACGTGATGTCGGCATTGGAATGCAGGCCAAATACCTCGGGGGTGTCGTAGGCCGGCAAACTGTTGATATAATCGATGAAGCCTTGAAGACTCTTCGTGCCCGGCACCTTGTAGCCCTTGTAGAACTCGAAGGAGTTCGAGAGCAGTGGCTCGCAGAACCACACCGAGGTGAAAGTGGTTAGGAGTCGTTTGTCAAAGTCATCGGTCACCCTGCCGCCGTACTGAACCTCGCCAATCATATAGACCAGGGTCTGCCAGGAGACCCCCTTCTTGGGGTCCATCTCGTCGAGGTGGTTCTGGATGAACTGCACGCTGGCGGCGAAGTCGGCCTGGTTAAACTCGTAGGGTATATTCCAGCCCAGTGGGCCGAACTTGCGCCGCTCCTGAACGATGGTGTGCAGAAAGGCCACCGTGTAGAGCAGCGGGGGCCACTGAGAGGCGGATGTGTAGTCGAGGAAGTCCTGGGTGAACGACTGGTGGCACAGGAAAAAAGATTGAAAATTAAATATTAAGCAAGTCCCCCTCGCCCCCGACTGAACCGAATTATTTGCCCACCTGGTAGCTGCGCTTTAGACTGGCACGTATCCCCTGTGGTGGTTCATTAGTGAATTTGAGAGCCATCTGCAGCAATCCGATGGGGAACTCATTGTGCGGCTCCGTCGTTACCCACATGCGGAAGGAGTCGTCTATGTGCTCGCTCTCCACCAGCATATCGATAATCTCGGTGCAGAAGGGCAGCGAGAGGTGCACGTTCTGGAGCAGCACCCATCCACCGATGGCCATCGATTCGATTATCATCTTGCGCGCATGGTACTCCTGCCCCTGACCCATCGACACGCATTTGAGAACTGCGGGGGGGTTATTAAGGGTAAGTGGTAGTGATAGGATGGCTCTGATTCCGCCTCTTACCTATGCTCTTCTGCTTGGCCAGAGCTCCGATCTGGGTGGTCGGATCCGACCCTATAGAGAGAAGGCACACAAAGGGCGTGCGAGGTTCCGATTCAAGCCTGTAAATAATTGCACATCATTAATCACCATGGGCTTATAATCCTTAGGTTTTTATTAAGGCTGTATATTACTTAATAAGGGGTTCAATTTTTTTTTGGCACCTTAAACAAATTTAAGATAATGGGAAATACAAATATTGGCGGCTTAGTGTCACTTTATTTGTATTGATAATTTTGAAATTAATGCATGATCGTATTACCTTTTTTAACACTATTATTGTTTAAAACTGAAATATTTGTTGGGTTTATAATGACTTGTAGACCTAAAGAATATATGCTCTAAAATTTGGAGTAAATGGCGACTATTCTTAATTCTTATAATGATATATTTCATTAAAGGCCCTATGTTTTCTTTTTGACAAACTGACTATATTAGTTTTAACAACATTTTATGAACTTATATATATAAATAAATTTATATCTATAAATACAAATACACAGATATCTTACCACATTTCCTCCAGATCAAGAATTTGCATTTCACTGTACTCGGGACCCAAAGATTCTTAAAAAGCATTAATCAAAATTAATGGATATTAAATTTAAGGAACAAAATCTATCCCACCTTCTATGTATTTCTTAGCCTGTGAAATGGTACGGTCGGGACACCATGACCGGATAAGCAGCAGCTTCCGGAAACCATCTAAGATGGCATTGTATCCGCAGGGGATCTCCTCGTTTTCCGGTTTCTCGCACTCGTACCAGCAACGCCAGTCCCGCTCGTTAAGCTCTATGACCTGGAGGACCGTGGAGAAGGTCTCCAGCTTGCTGATCTCTACCAGATTCAGCCAGGTGATGTCCAGGATCCAGCGGAAGGGTTTCGGCGTCACGGCATTTAAATCCAACGAGGCACCGCCTTTTATGAAGGTCAGGAACTCCTCGTGGCTGATGTTTCCGTTGTGGTAATCAATCTTTATGGCCAGCATCAGGGTGAATAATTGCTTGTGCCTCTCGTAGAGACTGCGATTGGTGAACTTGTACACTTCGTAGGTCAAATATCGCAAAATAATGTTTATTCGCTCCTCAGTGACACTGGATTTGGTCGACTTGGTGATGGAGTGGTTGAAGATTACCAAGAATTGTTTCAGCGAGTTCTGGTACATGGCATTTACATTGCTCATCTCCACAATGAGGAAATAGAGAATCGATCCTCTTTTGGCCACTGCCCGAAATTCCTCTCGAGCCTTCATAATCTTTCGCTCCGTGACCTCGGAGATTTTTAGTTTTTGGTTGACCTCCTCCGCTGTGGTTTTGGTGACCCTCAGCACTTCAATCAGGGCTTCATCGTCCACCAGTGATCCTTGAGATGAGCTCAGACGGAGCAGGAGATTCGCCTCCAGTTCCTTCATGTTCCGCTGGTTCTGCATCACGGTTTCGAAGAGGGCCACCCGCTCGGCCTCCAGATCGGACTTCTCCATGAGGATGACGCGACCCAGGAGCTGGTCCTCCAGCCCCCGCATGGTCACTGTGAAATCGATGATCGAGGTCTTGGCACTGACCTCCGGACTGAAGGCTGGGTTGGGCAGTTTGGTGGTGATGTAGAGCATAAAGCCCGGCATCACATCGCATTCCTTGTCGCCCACCAGCACCTTCTCTATGCTTCCCGACTTGATGAAGTTCTTCTCCAGCACATTATCGATCACAGGATCCAGGTCTATGCCCACATCCTCGATTAGAAGGGGTCTTCCCAGAGACAAGGAGTCCTCCAGATGGGTACGGAAGTACTTGTGGTTCAATGAGGTGATTTGTAGTTCGTTTCGATCCTCCTTGCACTTGATCCAGATCTTGCCCTGCGTCTGCGGATCCACCAGCAATGGATAACTACTGGACTTGGTGGCTATCAGGGCATTCTGCACCGACAACTCATCGTTGGGTAATCCCTGTAAAGTCCATTCCGACACCGTCGATGAGTCCACCAGCATGTTGATTATATTCAGTCCGGTAGTAAAAGGTATATTCTTCTGTTTGAGTATGCCCATCCAGGTCTTAATGAGATTGGCTCGGAATTCCTGGTTGTAGGGCCCGCAATAGGATAGGAATCCAGTGGCCAAGAGGACATCGCCCACCAGTTTGCCCAACTGTATCTTAAACTCCTTGCTCTGGTTGGTCCAACGGTGTTTCTCATCCGACAACCCGTTGATCAAAGCCGTTGCCGCTGTCATCTTCCGCAGGCAAACATTGGCCGCATCCGTCAACCTCTGCTTCTCGCCCACGGCCTTATCGTACTGATCCTTCACAGCCTGGAGGGCTTCCTCGCGCTCCCGCAGCTGCTCCTCGGCGCCGGCCAAGTCGTCCATGGCAAGCTATTGTTTAGAATCAGTACATGTAAAGAAAATGTTTTTTATCAGTAATTAATTTTAATAGAGAACGCCCAATAAATCAGTCAACCTATTGGTTGGTACAAGGTAAAGCTTATACTTCAAAAAACATTATATAGTATTTACCAAAATTAGTATTTATTAATTAATAGTAATAAAATTCTCAATTTTTCTCCATTAAAATCTCTAAATATAAATAATATTTCATTTTTTAAACATAAGGCAATTTAGCAAAGAACCCTTTTGCCAAATTGTGGCAAAAAATATCTTTAAAGTCTAAACTGTTCTTTAGTTACAAAGACATGATTGACGAGCACCAACTAGTCAAACCAGCTTGAACTAAATAAAACCAAAAATTTAAGTTTAAAGGTCGCAGTTTATACACTCTAAGAGAAATAACGGAAATTTATCAGTTAATATACTGATGATTTATAACTGGTCAACTTTGTTAACATATTTAATATACATTTTGTTAATGCGAAAATGATTTATATTTTAATTCTAGAATTACAACTACAACTGCATTTTTGATAGTTTATTCTTACAGATTAATTTTCCAGCAACAATTACCTTAAGACGGGCTTCCTGCATGGTGAGATTTGCCTTCAGAGGCAACACCTCCTTGTTGACGCTGTGGAAGAAGGACATGGCCTTGGTCCAGGACAGCAGCCCGGCGACGTCTCCGCACACACGACGTGCCATGTCCATGTTGTAGTCCTCCATGCGGAAGTACGGCTGCAGCAGATCGATCATCTCGTCGTTGATGGTATCCTTGGGATAGTTTTGCAGCTGGAGCAGGAAGGTGGCACTGGCCATCATCTGGGTATGGAGTGAATGGGAAACAAGTTAAACTGCTATAGCCGAGTGAACCGACTATGATTTACCACTATAGAAAGTAAATATCTAGCTAAAATAAGATTCATTAAAATAAAATAACAATTTCATAGCATACTTATGAGGGCTATCTGCAAAAAAAAGCTATGTTGAAACACGCAAATAAGTTTCGATAAAATATAACAACAATTTTATAGCTTATGAGGGCTACCATAGTTGCAATAATCTTTCACTTTTAAATTGATTGACATTTTTGGAATTAAAAATAAGGCGAAGCATGGGTTAATATTGTGCATATAACTCCAGTGTATTGTAGGATCATATGGCCTTATATAATATTTTACCCCCGAACCCACCTTTAAGGACTCCTGCCAGGAGGGCTTCGGGCAGGGTGTGCCCGCGTCGGGGATGCAGGGATGCAGCTTGCGCTTGAACAGGATCAGGACGCAGTCCATGATCCGCATGATGAGGTGCGGCGGACGGCCCAACTTGCGCACGGTGGCTATGTGGGCCGGCTTGATCGTGTTGAGGGCGTTTTCGGCCTCTTCGAGGGCCGGCTTGGCTGCCTCGAGCTTCTCCTCGGCCAGCGCCTTCTCGTGGGCAATGCAGGCTACCAGGGCCTCGGCCTTGTCCTTCACGATGAGCACCTGGTTCTTGACGATCTCCGCTTGCATCGCGCGCTCCGTCACCTCCACTAGCACTGATTCCGCATTCTTGGAGGCTTCGACCAGCTCCTCCTCCATGACCACTAGATCCTTCTTGAGGATCTCAACCGAGGCGGAGGCCTCTTTCAGTTTCTCCAAGCCCGTATCCATCTTCTCCACACCGTCGCGCAGCTCTTGCTGCTTCATTTGATAGATGTTCTTGTAGCCGGCAATGAAGTTCAGATAAGATTTGGGTGTCACGTGCGTTGCGCGGCGGAAACGCTGGAAATACTCCTGCGACGTTTCCGCGACGATGTCCTGAATGGAGCCGAGGGCATTGACCAGCTCCTCCTTAACGGCCGGCGTACACTCGATTTCGAAGTGGCTCAGAAAGTGTCGGGCAACCGATACCAATGCGTCCTTGGGCCACGGATGCAGCCAGTCAATGGTGCAGCCGGAGACCAAGGCGGGGAATCGCTGGACACGTGACCGGAACGTCTCGCCCACCGGCGAGAAGCAGAAGGCCACGTGAAGATTGGTGCAGGTGCGCGCCAAAAAGAAGTCCATCACACTTTCCGGGGTCGCTGTTTTGCGTTGATTCTCGCGTTTCATGACCGGCGTCAGCTCCTGCACGATTTCGGCCTGCTCATCGCGCGAGAATAAATTTGATATAACGCCGCTCGAGAGTATGTTATTGAGATACTCGAGGAAACCTTCCTCCTTGATATCCATGTCGGTGAAGAGAAAGGTTGTGCCCTTGCCCTGAACGCCGCAGGTGCGGTAGAGCAGCTTTAGATCCTCCAGAAAATTGGCCACGTTGTACGAACGCGTCAACGCAATTTGGAATGTCTTGTAGCCGGCTATGAACGATGCCAATTTCGTTAGCGACTGTTTTCCAGAACCGCCGACCCCGACAAGCATAACGGATCCCCTCGGATGCCGAATGATGCGGGAGATCTTCACCAGATGCAGCATTGCATCCGGGAAGAAAACCAAATCCATTCCCGACCCTCGCACCATTTCGTTAAACTGGGCGAGGAACATGACGAGACGCTCGCGGAGCACTTCATGTGAGTGGACCGGCTCGTAGACCTTTGGTAGCTCCATATCGGTATCCTCACCCTCCTCACCCGTCGGCTCGGGGGCGTCGCGCATAAAGTCAACGAACACCGGATTGGGCAGGATCATCTGGGAGTGGGCGTCGCCCAGCTCCTCGCGCACAAGACATGCCAGCTCTGAGCCGAACCACTCCTTGTCCTGGAAGGTGGTGAAGCGATCGGCAAATACACGGGTGCACTCGTGCTTCCACAATGCCATCAGGACACTTTCGGAAGTGATCACCGTGGATAAGGTGCCAACCATGCCCTGCCAGATGCGCGATAGATCGCGCAGACTAAACACGTAGTGGAACTTGGCCGGAGTGGGCAGTAGCTTCTCGCGCGTGCGCTGCCACAGATGGCGGGTGACGACGATCAGCTTCTTGACGAGACTGCGGATCTCGGGCACGAACCCCCGCTTGGCATTGTAGTGACCCTCACCGATAACGCGGAAGATCTTATCGATGGAGTCGTTGTCGGGTATATTACAGTTGAATACGCAGAATTGGCGCTTCAGACGCGACGGTATATCATTGCGTCCGCCGCCTGGCAGACCCATGGCCGCCACATACTGCACATCCACGATGGTGGTGAAGTCACCGGGCTTCTCCAGACTGTAGAAGCCCTTCATGTCCATCGATTGGCGCACAATTTCGTTGGTTATTTGATCGCCCCATTCATTGATCTCGGGCAAATTGATGTCGTCGATAAAGACAATCAATTTCCGGCCACCGGGTGGCCCAAAGGTGACACCAACGCGCTTCTCCACATAGCTCTCAATGGTGCGCTGAAATTGATACGGACTGGTGGCCGATGAGAAGTTAAAGGACCGACCCATGTACGTCTCAACGTTCATCTTCTTCATAAAGTTCTTCATTATGACGGTCTTGCCCGTGCCCTGTTCGCCAATCACCATCACGGCGCGCTCCTGATTGGCTATGGTGCCGATCAGGTAGTCGATGCGCACATTATCCACGATGGGCACCAGAATGCTCAGATAGTCCGGTGTGGAAAGCTCCGGATACATATAGGGGGTGACGAGCGTCTTCCACGACTGCCACACGCCCGCTGGAGAAACGAAGAAGTCAAAGATTGTGTTCTCGTGGGCACTACCCTTGGGGTAGTCCAGCTGCGGGAAGGATTCCTTCACGAAGAGGTTCATTCTGACGCGGTCGCTAGTGGAGAGGTAACCGCCCAGGCCCCAGGCGAGCGCGAAGATGTACAAGCGGTGCAAGTGTTCTGGGGTGCAGGTGTCCTCCTTCTCCTCGATCGAAGTCTCCGGAGGGAGGTCCTCTGTGGGGTCAAATGTAAGGGGGTTAAGGGTTTTTCATTCGGTGGTACAGTCACATTCAGGAGTGTCACAGAAGTCTCTTCTTGCTCGGCAAAATAATATATGTATAGATAATATAGTGGACTTGTAAAGTCAATAAAAAGTGAAGCTATTTGAAATGAACTTTATAATATCATATCACTATAAATCATAATTTGAAAGAAAGTTAATTAGGATTGCTTCAAAGAAGATTCTATGACACATCTACTCTAATAATAACGCCGACTTTAATAAACTTTTTATAAAGTGGAGGTACTTGAAATGAACTTTATACAAATTAATTATAAATCATAACCTATTATAAAACAAAGATTTCATTGAATGGTAAATAAGGACATCTGTTCTTTTAGTAATGTCGACTTTAATAAACTTATCCAGAAAGGTAAGGAATGACAAATGAACTCCATAATAACTAATCACAATCCATGATAAACTGAATGAAAAGTATGATGTTTCAAATTAAGCTTCTTAATTAAGTTTAAAAGAGACTTCCATGACACCTCTACTCTATTAGTAACGCCGACTTTAAACATAAAACTTTTGGACGAGACACACACAACTAGTTGGGTTAATACATAAACAAGTACTAGAGGACGAGCACATAATCAGAACTACGGAAGGAAGAAGGGAAGAGAAGGCCAATCGGTTGGGAACCAAGAATGAGGATCCCAACTGAGAGTTATAGATGTCAGTACACACACATTAAGCATAGGCTCTATGTCAGCTCTACGATTACGATTTTGGTTTTGTTAGTTACGCAACGAATTACGGTTATACTTTACCGACAATCTGACTGCCAATCGATTGCCGTCGCGCCTCTTCAATATGTTTTTGATGCTCTAAACGTTTATTGGCTGAAAAGTTGCAATCATTTGGGATGGGTTTTTTGTTTTCTCGGGGTTCACATTTTATCGAACCGCCAGCATTTATTGGGTTGGGAATGGGTTAGTTAGTTAGTTGCTCAGACTTACCATCGTGGCTCTCCTTGCTAGACAGACTGACGGCCGGTTCGTCCTCTTTTTTAACAGGTATCAAGCCCTCCAGGATGAACAGCATCTGCTGGACAATGTTGCACTGCAGCACGGGCATCTGCAGCTTTACCATCTGCACGCCCCAGTTGTAGACCTCCACGAAGGTCTGATCGAATAGATCCGAAAAGGTTGTTTTTTCGCCAGGAGCTCGGTTTTTAAGCCAGGCCTGAACAACTATAAGGAAAGAAGAAGCAATATTTTTTAATTTTAGATGATTTAACGCGTTTTGGGTTGCCGTTTTACGAGTATAAAAACACACGCCCATCATCTTCTAAGGAATTCGCGGTTATTTAAAAGTATATATAATACAACATCTTTCATGGCAACCATAATGTATAGAATTCGCGGTTGAGTCAAACAAACTGACTTACTTGGTCGAGAGTCCAATCCTGAAGAGCTCATATAGACCATTCCATTCCTAGAAACGGTGGCCGGTGAGGCATTGTCAATGTTGTGCGGCTCGAATATAATTTTGACGGTTGGCGCCATGGTCAACCGATCGCCATTGGCCAGAGTAAGAGTCTTGTTGTCATCCAGCACCGAGTTCAAGTTCTCTATCCAAATACTGTCCACCGGTCCGTCCAGAACCAACCAGACATGCTCGCCGGCCTTTAGCTTGAGGGTCTTTCGCCACAGGGCCGAGAAAATACCATCCGTCCAATCATTGGTGGCCACGTCGAGCCGTCCAAACATTTGGGCAGCCGTTATTGCCTTGGGGTTCATGCGCATCTCGCGATGATTGTCACCCATTTGGGTCATGGCCTTCATCAGGGTGTGGATGCAGGTCGTCTTGCCAGCTCCACTTGGCCCGAGGGTCATGATGCCGTGGCGAACGTTTTGAGTTTCGTAAAGTTGGATCAGTTTCAGTACCCATGGAGGATGATATATCAGGCTGGCCTCATCAGTTTGCTGAAGAATGGCAGCCTCAAGCTCTGGGTAATTGGTTTTTTCAAGGGTCTATGCGGAAGGTATCAAAACATAAATATATTTTATAGGTTTGAAAGGTTTATAACCACCTGATTTGGGAACAAATCCGAGACTAAGGACATAAAGAGTGGCTCATCGTCGTCGATCAGCTTGGAAAGATTCATATCGCGCAGTACCCTCATCACAATGGTGCTCTCGGTATCTTTGGAGTTCCTCCGCTTGGCAGCTCCCAAAGTTCGCAGGACAGAGAGGATGTTTCTCAGACCGAAATCGTAGTGCACCTGTTTAGTCAACTGCTCCTCACACAGTTTGTACAGGGTGTAGAACTTCCTGGCCAGCGTAATGTTCTCCAGGAAACCACAACTGGCCAGCTTAACTCTTATGATAATCTGCCTGTCGGGCACCATCATAGCCACGGTGCGGAATTGAATTTTCAAATTTTCAGGCAGTTCCTTACGACCTGCATATCCTGGGTTCTATAAGGGTAAAATGGTTGTGTTATTGTACAAATATAAAAAATTAAAGTGAATATTAATTAACGAACAAACAATACACTGTACACTATTCAATAATTAGTGTTTAATTTGAAAAACTGTGTTCTAAATTGCTGATAGCATCACACAAGATATACACGAAGGATTTGAGTACTTAGGCCATTTTTAAAGGTTTCCTGGAGCTGGTTGAAACCCCAATTATTATATGTTCTAGCAACGGCACATAACAGGGAAACTGTGAAAATAGTTCCAAGGAAATTTAACGTTTAAGAGCTCAACTGTTTGTTCAATTTGGTAAAGGTCATATAACACTAGCTTCAGATTCCTCTTAAGGCCTTATGACATCAGCTTGTTTTTTGACTAACTTACTTGCTTAATTTAGAAAAATCGGGGCAACCTTCAGGAAAAATGTTGTATTAAATAAGGGGTTTAAAAAAAATAAAACAAGTTAGACGAAAAGCGAGAAAGTGTCATAAGGCCGTAAGCCCGCACTAAATTCGGTCGTAAAATTAGGTTTCGGTCCAGGCATAGTTTATTTGAATTTAAGCCCACGGCTGCAAATATTGACCTGTCCCAAGATAGAAATGTCACGGGCAGCAGACAAAACTGGGAAACGACAAAGCGGATAACCACAACAAAGGGTTTCGTCATTAAACTCATTCGAGTTCCGTTCCCAGTCAACATCCATTTGTCCATTTGTCTATGTCCGTAATCGTGTGCGACCCAATTCGGCCAGTGACATAATGGCTCATTAAAATAAAATGCTCCGGCTGAAAGTGTTATATAAATGAGCATAATAACTCAATGTGCAAATTAAAATTGAGCCAAAGCCTTCAAAGGATCTCTCCGTGGAATTGGATGTAGATGTGCATAGAGATGTGAAAGATGGTATGGGGTGAGATGAGATGAGGTGGCGGTGATTGACATACGCCATTATAAGCGAGGCGACGCGTCGCTGCGTTAACGCTAATCGCATTACCCGATCATAGTTACCGTCCCTTGTAATTAAACTAAGCAAAGTTACAGTCTGCTTTCCGCTACTTTCTGTCTTTTCCCCACGGCAACTTTAAGTTGCCCTTTATCCTATATCCATATATAGTTGGATGAAGTTGGATTCGGCTTTCCATGTGGCAGCCGCAATAACCGAGTCATGCCACCGCTTGAATGTATGTAAATACACGAGCCTCGAGTCTCAACTCCAGTCGTCTCTTTTTTGGCCTTATTTTCATCGGTTATTGGTTTTGGGACGCTTTTAGCCCAGCCGCCAAAAATGTCGTATGTGCTTCGGTAAATTTTATTATGGCTTCGGTTGAGAAAAATTGTACATGACTAATAACGTGGAATTATGTGCGTGAAGAGCCCGTCACTTCCATTTTACAAAACATTTTAAAGGCCTCCTATCGATTGGGGGTAACGACATTTTTTACATTTCACAGATAAGATTACGTTGGCCTTTAAAAGAAAATTCCTTTGAAGCAGAAAATATGTCGTTAGGGTCCTCAAGAACAGTATCCAACATTCTATGGTGAACATTAAAAACTTTTTTAAAATTGGCTTTCAAGAAAACCTTTTTCTTTTTACAATCTAGAAAATTACAGAACATTTTCCGAAACTGGTTCGTTACCCATATTCCCTCATATTAACTACTCAAAAGAGTATACAATTACTTTAATAAGTACTCGAGCTCCACACTCTCATCTTTAACGCCAAGTTATTTTCGCGTTATGCTCCGGGAAATTGAATTTAAGAAAAAATACAAACATATTGTCAGTGCACTTACGTGTGGGTAAAAGTAAAGCTACGTGGATGGTTTTTTTTTAAACATGACACTGTGACTGTGATAGGTGAAGTCATACAAAGAATACAAACATTACCATAGTTATGAATATGCCAAATTCTGGATTCATTTCAATCGTATCGCCATCGGTGAAGAGGAAGGTTTTCCTCTTTTCCTTTTTGGCGGTCAGGACGACAGCCACTTGTTGTGCGGCCACGGATAAAACCGGAAGTTCGATGCGGTTAAACTCATCAAAGCATCCCCAACTTCCGGACTGAGCTAGGCCCTTATAGATGCGGCCCAGACCTCTGGAAAAATAAATGCATTTAAGTATTCGAAACAGGATCTATAAAATTATCATCCACCAGTAGCCAATATGAGTCGTAATTTAGAGAATTCTAGATTATTAAGTGTAGTATAATCAACTTAATTCCAAAATGATTTGTAATAGACTGTTAAAAATAGTTTATCCATACCTGTAGTCCATTTGATCGGAGCAATTAAAGACGACCACATATTTGGCCAGTGTTTTGCCCATATCCTTGACGGTCTCGGTTTTTCCCGTTCCGGCTGGACCACATGGAGCTCCTCCCATGGACAAGGTGAGCGCCTGGGCCAGGGTTATGTAACAACTGGGGGAGAAAAAGTTCAGACACCGTGATTTAAAAGGAAACTCTGAGAGAAGCGTACGCCGCAGCCTATTAAACGTCATCGCAGTCAACAAAAAAATAGCCCCGCTTTTGGAATATCAAAAGCAGTGGTCCTAATGCTCGCTGACGTCAGACGAATGGGAAATCTACGAGCTAAGATCAAGAAACGAATGCAAAGCAGGCTGCCTGCAGATGCCTCTGGGAAAATAGCACCACTTTGCAGATTCCCCCAGTCTGGTCTGAACCAACTGGCTGCTGCTGCTGTCAAAACTTTATTTATGCTCCGCTAAGTGAAATTTATCTTCACGGGCATGTCAACGTCGCCCCGGTTCCACAGTCGGTTCGTCTTCCGCTGCCGCAGGATGGAATGGGATTCCGCGAAGATGCGGCTGTCTCCGCCTCCTCCGTCATTGACTTAAAGCGTCTTTAAGGGCCGTCAAACGATGACTCCCATTGTTTTCAGAGCGGCATTCCAAGGTGGGATACCCCGACTCCACCTCCTCCTCCTCCTCGTTGGCCACTGAAACTGCCACGAGGAATGTGCGGAGCACGTGCAGGCGGTTCCCATTCAGGCATCCGAGGAATGCGAAAGTTTATCATTGAAGGACTGGACAGCAAAGCCGGAATATTGCCGGGAATACAAATTAAACGGCAGCTCTTGTAGTTATTATTGGTAACGAATTATTGCGAAGCCTACAGAGAAAACAGGGAACTCCATTTGGAACAAATATTTTAATGGACCACGTGTCGAATTCGTAATATTTTAGCACATGGAAAAACATTTACTATCGACTTAATCCAAAAAATAATATATAACGTGCAGCTAGTTAGAGGCAAGAGGTAAATCTTGTATAAGAATATTATGAAATGATTTTTTTTCATTATCACCAGATGGAAAAATGAACTCCTTTGGGACCACATGTCGTATTCGTAATATATGTGGATAACGCAAAACATTTACCATCGCGTAAAACCAACTGGTATGAATTTAGTTTGTGAAGCACGACCGAAAAGGAAGTTATTTTTGTGAAATATATTAATAGGGAGAATACTTTTCACCAAACAATTAGTATCACAAAAAACCAAATAATGATGTTATTGGAAAGACGGCCAAATTTTCTAATAAGGAAAGTTAATTTGCTTTGCTTTCACCATCACCAGATATAAATATGTTAATGATCCAAAACAACATTGGTTAGCAACAATTAGTGTAAGTATCATAAAGCTAAATAATTCATAAAGCTTTTCAATTTAAAATCACTTGACTAAACTTTAAATACATAAAATTAGTAAAAACCATATGTTACCGATCTGTTAGAGGTGTAATAACCAAGCGATCTGTACAGCCAAGGTATTCGTTCTGATAAGTAAATGTAACATCCGTCACAGAAATCCAAGTCTTGTCCAGGTCTTCTTTAAAGTAGAAGCGACACTGCTTAAGCCACTCAAAGTCGTTAGCTGACTTGATGTTCATGCGGCACTATGGGATATTTTTAATGCATAAAATAAGATTATTAAAGTTCCTCGTCTCTGATCACATATTCTAAGGTAACCCAGCAAGTAAACCCACCAAAATATCAAAGATATCGCGTTGATGTACATGAATTGTGATCAAGGTTTCGAAGTTGGTGCGCTCCCTTTTCGTAAGATTTCTCGTTGTCTGATCGATAAGGGTGTTCAGGATCTCCAGGAACTTGTTATTGGTCTCCATCATGACCTTCCGTTCGCGGCCTCGCATCAGGGCCATTTCCGCGTCGCGGGTCCAGACCATCTGGATGCCCAGGAGGCCAATCTGGGCGGGGGCCTTCTCCAGGAAGCTGAGCAGGGTGAAGTTGGGATCATTGATAGTGGCATAGGCTGTGCGGATGATTGAGTGCAGCGAGGCTTGTGCCGTGACCAGGAGCTGGGTTAGCCACGTCTCCACCGAGCCCTCCGCTCGAATGGCCCTGTCCAGCTGGATCATCTCGCCCTCGCTGCTTATAATCGCCATCATCTTGTTGTACTCCACGTCGTGGAACTTTACCGACTTGGTATTATCGAATATGTTGAGGAGGTGGTTTTGTATGGTATGCGAATCGGAAGCCTGACCCAGTATTTCTAGCAGGGCAGGATCTGACACAAAGAAGAAGCGTGGGAACATCATGCGCTTGCGCTCCAAGTAACCACTCAAGGATTTCTGGCAAATCTCCAGCTGCTCCTGCAGATGAGGAAGCAGCTGTTTCAGCAGATCGTCACCGACGCAGCAGGCCACAACACCGGGGGTCTCGTGGGCCCGCTGCATGATCTTCTGCCAGGATTTGTCTATTTTCGAAAACCTTTTCGCCTCCTTAGGCAGTTGCTTCGCGATATCGCCACCCACAAATACAGCCTCCAGATAGACCCACATGTTCTGAACGAGTAGCCATCGCTCCAAGATCTCATTCGAATTGGATAAATCGTAGACCCATTGTTGGATCTGTTTCCTAAAGGGTGCATTATACCGATTGGATAGGAGGGATCCGAGCACCATCAGGCTATCCTCCAGCTGGCCAATCGTTTCCGCCGTCGTATCACCACGTAGCAGCAGCTCGCCGCGATTGTTGAAGCTCATGAACTGGAGCTCGTGCACCGACCACTCGTTGGTCACCTGCTTCAACTTCGCCTCGATGTCCTTCTCCTTCATCGCACTGATGCAGATGTCCTCGATGTCCTCCTTGTGCTTCAGCAGCGGCGCCTCCAATATGTTCTTGAGCGAGAAACCCTCCGAGTCGAACTCGAAGATGTAGCGAGTAACATCCATGATCCGTTGCCAGTGGCGTGGCTTCATGGCTTTATTCGCCATCAACTCCAGTAGCGGACACATGTCGTTGAAGTCATCGATGGTCTTCTTCAGAGCATGGAATGCTGGCCACTCCTTGAGCCCCTTGGGCAGCTTGCGGCATCGGTTCTGGAACTCCATCAGCTCGTTGTTGATCTCCTCGATGTCCACCTCGTTCCATGGTATGTCGTAGTAGCTGCTCACCCGGTCGATGACATCGTTATAGAGCTTATATAGCTTCTGCAGTAGGTTCAGCTCCTTGCGTATCTGGCCGAGCTCTGGGTAGTCCGTCTGGGGCAGACCGAAGAGTTCCTCGCCACTTTGGTACGTCTGTAGGCGTCGCCACATGCCCTCGAAGCGGTTTTGGAACAGGATCAGCCGGTCGGAGGCCTCCCGTGGAGTCAATCCCGCCTGCATTGGTCCCGCAGTGCGATACTCCGTCACGTAGGAGATCTTGTCCTGCTTGAAGTTATCCAGATTGGTACGTAGGTCATCCTGGAAGGCCGGCTGCATGTCTAGGAGTTTAACCTGAGCTTGCAAAGCGCCCGCCAAAAGATTCTGAAAGGTGGCCCTCAAATTGTCGACCAAATCGAATTGTTCCCGCTCCACCTGGACCTCATAGCGGGTGAGGACATTAAAAGCCTCCTGGGAAGGTTAAAGTAATGTGAAAATTAAGTAGGGGATTGCCTACTATATATCGAATGTTCACCTCTATCGGATCGATGCGCAGCTCCATGTCCACCTCCTGCTCCCGAATCTTACCCAGGGTCTCCATAATCATTCGCACATCGTCGAGGTCGCGGATGGGCCTGTCCAGCTTGCGATCCATCTCATTGATTACCGCGTAGACATAGTCCATCTCCTTCTTGTACTTCTTTTTCATGGCCTGTCCTATTTTGTGGTTGCAGGCTGGAAATAGAAACGGTGCCAAGTGTTTACCCTAGTCCCAGTCCAAGTCCAAGCCCAATGATATCGATGTCATTAATCAAGGCAGAAAGGCCTGGCTAGGAAGGAGGGCTAATTCCCTCACATCCTGCGGCGTCTCTGGGCTCCCCGAAATCCCGAAACTAGCCAATCAACGGTATGAGGAATTTATTTTCGGGATGCCTTTCGCCCAGCTAATTCGGTTAGGCAAATTAGATGGCATTAATTGGAGTCCAATCAATTTGAATAGCCTCCCCACTCGACCAAACAAAAGAATTCGCGAGGGTGTCCAAAATTTATGGCTGATTAACTGGAGCGTACGGAGTTGGAAGATTATTCCATGTCGATTTAATACAATAGTGGGAAAAGATTAAGGAGTGGCCTGGAAAATTTTTTCTTGGCCATTAATGGCTTTACTTGCTTTGGAATTCATTGGAAATCATTCAAGGGGTAATGAATACATATGTACATACATATTTAACCTGACTAAATCCAATTGTGTTCTGTTTGCTCAGCAATTTTTGTTTCCCACTAAATTACACTTATGTTATGTGTTCTATATATATGTAGAAAATCAATGGCATTGGCTTTACTAACTTCACAAACTCATTATTCTTTGTCATTACTTTCCCTCATAATATTAAATATCTGTTAATAGCAACCAATGATTGGGAAAGCTTAAACATGTTAAGGAATTTGTTTAAAAGCAGTAACTTAACGTTGATTGTAAATATAGCCTTTAACAAAAAATATCATACAACCGGAATGATAATAATATTATACCTGTAGTTTAAATGATTTTGAAATAGTTACAAATTTTAAAAATTTTTAAAAACTGGTCTAATTGTTAGCCAACGAATAGGGTGAAAAATAATTATTCTAAATCAGCTTTCTATGCCGCCACACGCACAGTATGCAACCTTTTAAATCAATAGAAAAAATTTTAAGCAAATACTGCTGAAATTTAGAGGTATGAATTTGGAATTCAAAATGGATATATGAAATGCTGTTAACGTTAATTAAGAACCACTTACACTTGATTTCAATGGCCAAACCATACTTGAGCCTTTCGTTGTAGACCGCCACGCACTGGCCGAAGACCTCCATGTCGGGTTCGACGAGCAGATTGGCGTCCAAGTCTGAGAGGCAACGCAGCGTTGTCTCGAACTCCTGGAGGCCAAACTCCATGAGCTGCCGGGTGGTGCGGTCGTTCTTCCAGAGAAAGTGATAAGGCTTCCAGCGCTTGATGTACGTCTGGATTTCCGGCTTGACGTTCTTGGTGCAGCTGGCCAGCTGGTTGACCGCCTTGGCCACCTCCTTGTTGTCCATGATGGCCGAGTAGAAGCTCTTGAGCATGTGCGGCATCTGGGGCCGCTCCTCGGAGGCCAGGCAGTAGATCTTGCGCCGCCGGCTCTTCCCGCCTCCGGATGCCTCGTTGTGGTTGCGTCCGACGCGCGGCTGCGTCACCGTCATCGAAACTTGCTGCGGTTGGTAAGACAAGATTTTGGAGAACATTGCGAAGCTATTCAGTGGGGCGGTACGCACCGGCGGGTCTTTGCCGCTGCTCCACTGCGCCACGCCCTTCGCAATGCCCGTGATGTTCTTGCCAGCCGTCACCAAAATGTCCTGCAGCTCGTCCAGATTCGGTTTGATGACCACATGGGGTATCTGCAGCTGCGCGTGCAGCGCGAAGACCGGCTTCTTGAACACCGTCTCGTTCTCGTCGGCTATGAACCGGCGGCGGAGGGTGTCCAGAGCGGCCCGGATCACCTTGATCAGCACGTCGATCACCTTGCGGCTGTAGTAGCGACGCATCTCGACCACCGCATTGCAAACCATGTCCTGGAAGGGTAGTGAATCCCCCAGATAACAGGGGTATCGTTAAATCCCCTTGACCATTCTCATTTTCGAAGACCTTTTCTCTTTAAAATGTAGAGTTACCAATTAGTAATCATATTTGAAAACAAATAAATAAAATAAACTTTCGTATCCTTTAACAAGTGAAACAATTGATCATATTAAAAGGAAAGTTATATAAATTATAGACATACATTTTGGGATCCGAATTAGTAAACATATTTGGCAACAATAAAGGAAAAATCCATAATAGCTTCAGAAATATGGAATATGTAGCCCTTCTAAGGAATTAGGGGTTTTTAAACTATATTTTTGGTACTGACATACAATAATACAACTTTTGTGGAGTTCTTTAAAACATAGATACTTCAGTAAATAAAAAATCCACCAATTCCATAGAACTATTAAATAAAATAAGTTAATTGAGGCGAATTCAAATGGTTAACCTAAAGCTTCTTTTTTAAGTCATTCCTAATTAATTTCCGCCACTTCATGTCATTTACAATGAATTTTACCGCATTCTATTTTAGTTCCTCGTACCTGCATGCCCTTGGGTAGACTTTCTGTGGTGGACAGCAGGGACAAGGGGTTCTCGAAGCAGGACCACAGGATACTCCAGTCCTGCTGCTGTCCGCTGCCACCAGTGGACGTGGGAGCAGCGGCTCCTCCTCCACCTCCTCCTCCTCCGCCTCCATCTTCCGGCTTGCGGCCCCCCGATCCGGAATTCTCTCCTTTCGGAGTGGCTGCTGCTCAATGGGTGGCACTCAATTACTCCATCCCAAAGTATCCCCACAACTCACCATCGAACAGGGTAATCACATCATCGCCGGCTATCTCTTTAAAGGCTGCCGTAGCCTTGTCCACCAAGCTGAGGACCTCTTCCACTGCCTCGGAGACCATTTGACTTTTCCGGTTAAGATCGATGGCCGCTTTTCTAAAACAAATTATAAAAAAATGTTTCTGAATTAAAAAAATATAATTCATTCAACACACATTAAAATCAACAAAGAATATAAATTAAAAGTAGCTTCTAGCCTAAACAAAAGTCTAGACCAGAAAGTTGAAAAGCTCCATCCCACTTTTCTAGGGCAATTTCGGAACACAGAGTTTAATGAATTTTTGTGAGCACATGTCACAGGCAGACTCACCGGCAGGCCTCCTCGCTCCGCTCCAGAAACTCGTCAACTGTCCAGATTTCATCGTCTGCCCAGAGAACAAATGTGAAAAGTTTCAACCGGCACACAATTAGAACGAAAAGACTTGAATAAATTTGTAGAATTAGGGCCGCAAACCTGCTGGTAAAATCTGCAAGGAGACATCCTGCATCCACATCAGCACATGGAGGATGCGATTGGAGTAGATGTCATGGACACGGGCGACCAGAACTTCAAAATTCTCGATGGCCTGCTTGCATTTTTCATAGAATTCTGTCCAGTTTTGGTTTGTCCACTGTAGGAGGGACAGGATTTTAATTAAATTAAAATATATTAAATATTCCTTGTCTAACTTACATTAATGGTTTGTAATCCTGGTTTCAGCATTGACGTAAGACGCACTAACTGCGGAAGGAACAAAGGGCGAACCTCCAGTTTCACAGCTCTCACGGTGGACAAGAACATCTTTATCAGGCACTGGGAAGCAGAAAGATTAGGATAAGTTCCTATACCAACAAATTCATTTACATTAAGCGAATCCTGAATAGTGATAAAGTACTGCTGACGACTCATCAGCGTGGCGGCCACGATGGGCAATTCGATGTCTAGCTTGGCCAGCATCTTGGCCTCCCGGATAAGCAGCGGAATGGTGGGGTGGAGATTCACAAACAACTTATCCCCCTGGAGGCTCAAGAGTGGCTGCAGCAGGCAGGCATCGGCCACACTGACATCCTGATCCAGCCAAATGGATACAATCTCGTCCTCGTACTCCTGCAGCACACCCAGAACATTGTGATAGCGCACATCCAGATCCTTGGCCATGGGCAGGTTGCTCAGCACTGCATGGTCCATCACCGCATCCATGAGCTCCGTGATGTGGAGACTTAGTGCACGACACCAGTGAATCCTTCCGGCGATGGGTGGAAAGTTCCTGGCCAGAGGTGGATCATCCCGCTGTTTGCGGAACGTCTTTAGGATGCGATCCACCTCCTTCTCCACGTAGCGCAGGATACGTGTGTACTTCTCGTCCATCTTGGTCAGCGGAATCTTCTCGCTGACCTTCTCGAAACGGACCAGAAAGCGGATGCACTGCGGCGTCTCCCAAACGGTGTCGAAATCCTTTTCAATCAAAGTGGCTATGGTGTCCTTTAAAGAGTTCGTTTTGTGTATGAACCTCTCGAAATCCACGTTGAAGTCTGAGTTTCGGTGATCCAAGTAGTCGTATTTCCGGGAAGTCACGTCCTTCTTGGCCTCTTCAAAGTGATTAGAGGCATCCTCCAAGGCTTCTCCCAAGAGAAGTCCTTCCAAACGGCGCTCGAACAAGTGATTGTAGTCATCGATCAAATTGAACATGCTAATGATCTTGGAAAGCCGCTCGCAAAAAGTATCAAATTTGCCTGAAAATGAATTATATAGTTTAAGCGGTACCCATTTATCATCTTAACTTTCATCATACCAAATACAAAGTTCTCCGAAAAACCAAAGGGCGTTTGATTCGGTAGGAAAGGCTGTTCCCGAACCGTGTAATAGGTCTCGTGGTAGATGTGATTCAACTTGATGCAGTTGCTCAGCTTTGTGCGGATCACGTTGCGATCCTGTGACCATATAGTCTCCTTGCACCGACAGGTTATGTAGGACTTGCAGGTTTCAATCATTTGGTTTGTTATCTGGTTAAAGAACAGAGTGTTTTAGGGTACATTTTAAAAAAGATTAATAGGTAACTAAAACAAATATATGTTATTTTTCTGCCATTTATAATGCCTTCTTACTTATTACTATTTATACCGGAAATAACAAATAAATAATAACATATTTTAATCCAACTTTTGTACGATATAAGAAATAACACTCAAACTTACAGTCTAATAAATCAATGCTATGATATCAAACATTTTTAGAATTTGTTGTATAGCAAAAAAATGCCCTAAACAAAAATAGAAGCTAAATATTTCCTCTTGATGAAATTTTTTTCAGCGCCCAAAGGTCAACGAATTTTGTGAAATGCGCAAACATTTTATATCAACAGGAAGCACTTATGGGTAAAGTGGGCGAAAGTGAGGGGGCAAACAAACAAGTGCTCAAGAAGTTTAAAGTTAAAATTTTTGACAACGTTACAAAGGTAGGAATATGTAAACGTACTTGTACCTCTCACTCATTTAGTGTATTAATTTTAAACAATTTATTTACTAGTAACTCAAAATGAGTCTTGAAACTTTCAAGTTGAAAGCACTCTTGGATAATGCATACTAACCGGCATAATTATATTAAAAAAGTAAAAACTGATAAATATTCAGTTATACATTTTTTTATGGCATCACATTGTGAACTTCACAAACTAATACTTGTACCGACAAAAGATGCACAATGATTTCTTAATGTAAAGCTCACCTTAACCATCAGAGCGGATGTCCTTTCCGAGGTATTATAGAACTGGGAAACACTGTAGATCAGCCGCACTGTTTGCAGCAGGCTCAGGATGGACTCCTTCATGCTCACAGGGTCGTCTAGGTATAGCGAATGGCAGCACGTCTCCATGGCCTGTATGAACTTGGAGTTGTCGCGCGCCTCGTTGTAGCAGAAGGTGATCTTCCTGTCCGTCTCCTTCCACTGCTTGATGATCCGGGAGCCGGCTAGGAAGAGGCAGTGCAGCGTGAACTGCACCTCCTTGTCCTGCAGATGGGCCAGAAGCTGCGAGAACTGGGCACCTCGCTTCTTCCAGTACTCTAGCTCGTCCTGTGGCCCACTGTGGTCGTTCTCCTTCCGCAGCTGCTCGCTCTCGCCCAGAATCTTCAGTATGCCCTTCATCCAGTTGTTCACGCGCTCCTCCAACTGCCCGCAAAAGTCCTGGTTCTTGGACATGTCCTTCACCTCCTCCACCTCGTCGATCTTCTCGAACATGTCGCACCCGTCGGCAAAGACATTGTGATGGTCGCACACCTGTTCGCAGACGCGGAGGGCACTGCAAAAGGATCGCAGACCGGGCAGGAGCTGTCCCTTGATGAGCCCGCAGCTCACGTCCTCCTCGTCGCCCTCCAGACTGGGAAAGGCCAGGGCCTGCATGAACACGAACTCCACTATCCGCTCGATGGAGGTGACCAGTCCGATGTTCTTGGCATCGATCACTCCGCAATACCTATCGGTTTCAGGAATCTTTACTACCTTTCCTGTACTTAACTGTACTTAAGACTTACAAATCCTTCTGAAAACCCTCCTCGGGGAGCTGCTTCGAGGTATTCACACGAAATATATATATACATACTCCTGTAAAGGCGCAAGTCCACCCATCGGTTAGAAACAATTTCTTGTGCTTGGGTGGAGGCAAGCCACTTGGAGAGGCACCACCTAAAAGGGAAACATGTAGATCGGAGAGTTATTTTGGTCTATTGTCCATCCCTGAAGATTTTGGTACCAAGCCGCGGTCGGTGTAATATTTAACGGTTCTTTTGCGACTGGTCACATTATGCAAAATGCCAGCACGCAGCTTTCGTTACATTTGAGTTTTTGAGGTAAGCCATTAACATTTCCTCTAAGTATATATGTTTTTAAATAAATAAATATAAAAATAAACCAAACTATGTATAAAATGCGACTGCCCGCGTTTTATGTATAAAAATTAACATAATTGAGATGTTCCTTCGGTTTACATATTTCCTGTACTCGCACGCACAGTGAAAATTAATCATTGTACTTTTATAAAATTCTAAAAAACTGAAATTCCAGAATATTAGTTTTAATATCTCACCCTGCGGCGTCTTGGAGCTACTGGAAGCTACGCCAGATCTCGAGGGTCCCGGTTTATTTGGATCAGGAACCGGAGTTGGTTCTGGGTCATCCGTCTCCTGGTAGAACCACAGCAGCTTGTTCTTCATATTCGGCAGGAACAGCTGATTGATCTCATCGAGCTAGACCAAGAGATTGAAGATACCAAGAGAAATAAAAATATAGCGGTACGCCTACCATGTCCCCTTCGAATATGTAGTCCATGAGCTGATGCCTGGGCAGCTGGGTGGCATCGATCAGGAGCTGGAAGGTGAACTCCAGCCGGGGATCCATCTCCCCACGACGGGCCTTCCGCTCGCATTCTTCCCGGCGGCGCTGTGCTTCGTCGGGGTCCATTTCGAAAGTTCACGTTATATCCCCGGGATTTTCGGGACCGACATGCGTCGAACCGTTTGATTTCCAGAAAGGATAATTTTAAGGATCAAAATTTTGCAGTGCGGTAGGGGTTATATTTTTTTTGGGTTTGTACAAAAATGTATTATTGATTTCAAGTTGTAAATCAATTTGTTGTTTACAAAATGTTCGGTTTTCAAAATTCAAAAATGAGAGAGACCAAAAATTCGTTAGTTTCAAAAATGGCACATACAGTAAACATAGTCTAAAAATGCATTTCAACTTTTTATAGTTGTACGCCAACGATCTACATTCAAAAATCTACAACAATTGTACTTATATAGCATGACAACAAATACCAAATACAAACAAAAATCAAAAAGGGGTGAGCTTCAAATGCTATACAGTAGTTGTTTAAAGGTGATTTCGTAATATTTTACTAGGATTGGATTTGCAGCAACGGAGAAGTGAAGTTCTTTACAGTTGCATTAAGGTGGACTACGGGTTACTCAGCTAAAAAGAAATGAAAATAAGTGTATTAGGTCGATATAATATGAGGGAGCCTCAACTAAGAGCAATTTACACACGATTACGTAATCAGTCAAAGGGCTTTTGGAATCTAGGGTTACATTACAGGTTACTTTGGGGTTTTCTAAGGCAACATTCGATTTGGGTTATTTAGCATTACACTCGACAGTTGTGGCTAGTGATTAGGGGTTTGGATTTGCACCTGCAAAATGTCGCCCTGGTCCTCCTCCTCATCATCATCATCACTACTGCCCCCTTCGGCGCGCATTGCCAAAACATGCTCGACCAACTTTTTCTTCTGCACGAACATTGCGCCAAAAACTCTATGCAAAATTCAAAATCACCACAAACAGGAGCTCACTGGCACTGGAGCACCTAATTAAAAATCATTATAGATTTACTGCGTTTTTTTGATTTTTCTCTGCGTTGCACAACTTTTCGCCTCTGTGAAACGGAATAAGCTGAAAACTTTATTGAACAAACAAAGTCCGGATACGCTCCAAGTTACCAAGGCAACCGACTAAGGTCCGTCGATCGGATTTATTATTGCGAATTGTTTATTTATTCACCTGTTGAGGCCACCTGTAACTATGCTACTATAGACAATAACCGATGATTCGATATAAGGAACCACGTAGGGCTTATTACTCAATGTAGTTTTAACACCAGTTATTTTTTTTTTAAGTTTTTACGATTTTTCTGGTTTGGTTTCTCAAAACGAAACTGTTTAAAAAATACTAAGCCATATTTTTTAATTTCTGCGGAACATAAACTTGTTTCACGCACTGTCTTATCAATAGTCTAGGCTCAATTTCTGTTCTTTATACCGAGAAGCATTTTAATTGATATGTGTTTATAATCTCTTGATCACTGCGCTCTTGCTTAGGTTAGCTTTTGTAATAATTAGTATTGGGAGATTGCAAGCTTCTTTGGGATGCTCCCAGTCTCTGATCGCGATTTAAATCAGACAGTCGGGCTTTAAAAAAGTTTTTCTTGAAAATGTTGCTGTGGGGAGTCCTAATTTGCACGATTCTTATGCATTGCGATGCCAGAAGCGTGATGGATGGGCCTGATAATACCGACAGCAATTATAAACCGACTAGTAACTCTACGGCTGACTACCTGAAGGTATACGCTGATACTATGAAATCCTATATGAACATAAGCGTCGCGCCCTGTGACGACTTCTACGAATACGCCTGCGGTAATTATCCAAAGGTAAAGCCGGATCGGTACTCCTGGCACCGGCGGAACAGCTTTGCCGATGTGATCTACACACTGAGCGACATTGCGGAGCAACTGGTAACTAGAATGGATCTGGCGGAGGTTCTTAATGTGTCGAGCGAACTGATGGTGGCCCAAAGATTCTACAATGCCTGCTTGGGAGCAGAGCTCCATCCATTCAATGTAGCCGATCCCGCATACTTGGATCTCATTCGGTCGTTCGGAGGCTTTCCCGCCATCGATGGAGCCGCATGGAATGCCTCCAAATTCAGTTGGTTCAACATGAGCGCCCACCTGAGCAACTATGGAGCCAAAGGACTTATCCGCGAGGCGCTCCTGGCTGTGTATCCCTTTGTGCCCTACACCAAACTGCCCGAACTGGGATTCGATCACATCGTTCTCGAGGATAATATATCCAGTAATTCCACCCGTGCCTTCCAGTTAAATGAGAAGCGGATGCGTGGTTATCTGAGGGACTTTAAGTTACCAGAAGATAAAATCGATGAAGTGATCGCCGGGGTTTTCACATTTTGGAGAGCTGTCCTCGAAGTTCCCGGCCAGTGCGAAGTTTTCTCCCCCTTTGAGATTCAGAGAGAGTTCCCCCAGTGGACGCACTATTATGATATTTCCTGGAACGGGCTCCATGTTTCAGATAAAAATATTTGCGACTTCTACTACGTGGAACTGGACAAGGTGTGCGAAAGACATCCTGAAGCGGTGGCTAACTATCTGGCCATGCAGCTGCTCTATAGGTTCGATCCCAAAATAAAGGCGCCAAAGTACCAAAGGGATTATTGTGCTGTCACGATGCAGACCTCCATGGCGTTCCTATTCGACAAACTCTATATGGCGGTGGGTCTTCTTAAGTTCTATAAATTTGTGATATATTTATAATAAGTTTCTTTTTTCCTTTTAGAATGACTTTAGTGCGGAAAAAAGTTCGGAAGTATCGGAAATTGTGCAGGAACTACGAAAAAGCCTTCGGAGGTCGCTTGAGGAAGCCGAGTGGCTTGATTCAGAAACTCGACAGGAGGCTCTGCTCAAGGAGTCTGGCATTCAGTCCCGCATCGGTGCCTTCGAGGATAACGCTCTAACAGATCGTCTGATCCGTGAAATTGGCAGCCTGAAAGTCGTCGAGGATAGCTACGCCTCTACCAACATCAATCTGCAGCGCCTTACCGTCGAACTCAATCGCTTTAGCAGTCGGCACTATGAGGAACTGGCGAACGATACCAAGCCCCAGATGATGCTGCTGGGTATGCAAGTATCGGCGGCCTACTACATGCTGGACAACTCCATCAACGTGATGGCCGGAATCCTGGAGCCACCCATCTACCACCGCTCCTGGCCACTTCCCCTGAAATTCGGCACCTTGGGCTTCATTGTGGGCCACGAACTGACCCATGGTTTCGACACAACCAGTTCTTATTTTGACGGCACTGGCAACATGCGCTCCTGGTGGTCGGAGAAATCTCGTCAGGATTTCGAGCAACGCGCCGAGTGCTACATGGACCAATATGACAGGTACACAATCCCGGAGATCAACCGCCATATCAACGGAAAGACGACAATGGACGAGAACATTGCCGATAATGGTGGCTTAAGACAGGCTTTGGCGGCCTACCGCAGCCTCAAGAGGCGGTTGCTGGAGGATCCTGGACAGGAGAGGATCAGCGATCAGATGCCAGGTCTCGACCTCACGCCGGAACAGCTATTCTTCCTGGGCTTCGCGCAGGTTTTCTGCGCAGAGTACCAGGAGGAGCACTACTGGAAGGACCTGACCAATGAACACACCATCGACAAGTACCGGATCCTGGGTGCCGTGTCCAACAACGAGGACTTCTTCCAGGCCTACAACTGCTCCGTGGGAAGTGGAATGCGTCCTGCTGCAAAAACATGCCGCCTTTGGTAATATTATTAATGATTCAGGACTGGGGAAACAATTTATCTCTAAAACCTGAATATAGTTAATAAATTAGTTTTATAGATGGCTTTAACTTTTTAGTAACGTTTTTTTTAAAAAGGTGAAATGTAAAATAACGCACGTTGTGTATAATTGTAGTTCTATAAAATTTGACAATAAAATGAATACATTTTAATTATTATTCAGAAAATTGCTACAATATTCATAAAGTTCCCACATTCAAATACAATTTTTGGCTGTAACTTTTTTTTTACTTTTTTTTTTTAAGGTGAAATGTAAAAAAACGCACTTTGTATATTATTGTAGTTCTATAAAAATTGGACAATAAAATGAATACATTTTAATTTTTATTCAGAAAATTGCTACAATATTTATAACGTTTCAACATTCAAATACCATTTTTGAATCAGGTAAATGTAAAATCTATTTTCTTACTTTTCATGTAACGGTTATTTTGATGGGTTTATGTACCCACTATTGGCCCAGCTCAGCTTTCCACCCGGCAGTTTGCGCAGGCATTTTTAGGTACATTTCCGCCGCGCTCTCGGCCACTCTGTTTCATGACAATTTTGTGCATGACAATTTTGTTCCACTGAGATTGCCTTTTTTTATAACGAAAAACAGGCTGTCAGTCAGAAGTGTTCCGGCTCCGTTAACCGAAAAACAGCAAATCGCAACAGCAGCAGCATAATGTCGTCAGCAGCAGGGTGAGTCTGCAGCCGGGAATCCCCGGTTCCCCAAACTTATCCGGCCCATCTTTTTGTGGCTTCTTTGTGCGTCGCGTGCTTTGTTGCGGCGGCGACGGCGGTGGCGTCCATTTCGAACTCCTGGCCATGAAACCAGCTCGATCCCCAGCGGATGCACATTATCCTTTTGGGGATCTGATGGATGGGGCGTTGTGCCTGCGGTGGGCGTGTCCCGTGCGCATCTGCATTGCGTTATTTGTGGGACTAATCGGTGGGCCCAGTTTTTGAGGTTATGTTTGGGCTGTCGCTAGTGCCGTGGATTTTCGGCATGGACTTTCGCCTGGGCGAAGCGGCCTATGCAAATGGCCAGTCGGGGAATTTGCATAGTTCATGCACCCGCTTCCAGAAAATGCGATGCGAGTTGCCATGACACCGGATGCAAACTACCCCAACCACTCCTCCCCCTAAAACCTTATTTATGTTTACTTATTTTACCTATTCCAGAGTTATTCCGCCTCCAGTTTCATGGGCCCAGCGTAATGACTTTCTCTACGTCATCATTGATGTGGAGTGCAAGGACATCGAACACAAGTAAGTGCCTGATTGTATATCTATTGCGTAGCAGCAGACATCCTAATCCCAGTCGGCATCCCAAAACAGAGTCACGGAAAAAAGCTTCACCTTCAAGGGCGTGAACGTGCTGGATGCGTCGAAGAAGTACGAGGTCACACTGAACTTCCTCCACGAGGTGGATCCCGAGAAGGTGACCAGCAAGAACATCGGCCGTTGCCTGGAATTCACAATACCCAAGAAGACGGCCGGACCCTACTGGTCCTCGCTGACCACGGACAAGACCAAGTTGCATTTCCTAAAGGCCAACTTTGCCAAGTGGCGCGATGAGTCCGACGAAGAGGAGGGTAAGTCTCACTATCTACTAATATCATCCTGAAATCTCACTCGTCTTAACACACCTATTCCCCCCGCCAGGTGATCAAAAAGACAACGGCATGTTTGGCAATTTCCTGAACAGCCCTGGTGGCGACTGGAACAACAAGTTCGACGACTTCAACGTCGACGACGAGGAGGAGGACTCCGATGACAGCATCCCGAGTCTGTCCCAGAACGAAGAGGAGGGCGGCGAGGGTGACAAGGAGAAGCCAGCTGCCTAGACGGCCGCTCGGATGGTGTCTAGCATTTTGGCGTAGTCGTAGCGTTAGCCGTGGCGCTTATACCATAAGTCAACACACGATCACAACACTCACTCCTCACACTCCCAAGAAAACTAAAACGAAAAGAAAAGAACACTCAATCACTCATAAGAACATCCACAAACGCATGCGTACATAACACACTATTCCAATCAAAGAAAAACCACATTTAATTTAGCTGAATATGCGTATTCAGAGGAGAGATGTTAACAAGAAGCAACACAAGGAACAAGATGATTTGGCGCCGACAAGGGAAAACCATAAGTTTTACGCTAGAATTTAACAACCAGAGGAAAGCTACAACCAATTTATTGCAAAATCAGTTTGCAATTTATTATTTTTGTTTCCTGTAAATAAAGGAAATTACAATAAAAAAATGAAAAACTTAAGCTTTCGGGTATTTTATTTGCAAAAAAGTATGGGAGAGCTAGAAAGTTCTGGAATCGGTTAAGGAGAAATGAAAAGGTATTACACAGGTACAAGTTACGCAAGTACGAAGTCATAAATTTTTATTAAGCATTGTTATTCATTAAAAAAATTATCCTTCAATTTTAAGGGCAGTTATTTATATGTGAGTCTTTAAATTAATATAGATATTTTTTAAATCTCGCGCCTGTTCATCTGTTTTTCGTTGTGTTGGCAACGCTGTTGCTGTGACAACGCGGGAAAGAAGAAGCACACTTGAAAATGCGAAGCAAACAAACAGTTTTCACTCGAAATAAAGGATTTGCTGTCAAGTGATTGAAAGGAAAAAGCACAAGGAACCCCGAAAGCAATCCAAGCCATGAAACCCGCAGCGATCCCGGCGAGCGAGCGGCGCCTGGCCTTCGCGGCCGAGTGGTACCACGCAGAGGCGGGAATCATCCGCCCATTCCTGATCACCTATTACGTTTCCGACAAAGCGGTGGAAGTGGTAAGAGCTGAAAGATCCTCCTTCATAGCAGACTTAATCCTTCATATTCCCATTCCCCAGTTCGACCAGCGGAACAAGCGCACCTTCCTGCGGCGCACCAAGATCCCCGAGTTGACGCAACGCGACTTCTTCGTGGGCTCCAAGATCAATGTGTTTGGCCGGCAGTTCGACATTGTGGACTATGCAGATGACACCACGCGCACCAACCTGGCCAAATACCGCAAGAAGTAGGAAGAATCAAGGGCCAGACTTCCATACCCATTAACCTGTAATACCGATCTCTTCCAGAGGCTTCGTTCTGCTCAAGAACAACATGTGGACCAAGCACCTGGGCAAATTCCTCAAGACACTGATCGACAACAAGATCAACATAAACCAGGGCATGATGGTGCAGTTCTCCCCCAAGATGGTTACCCAATTCCTATCCGGCAAAGATAAGACGGATGTCTCCTCTTCGTGAGTAAAGCCAAAGTGCCAGCGAATGTTTCTCACCCACTTAATCTCAGAGTGCTGATGAACGAGCTGCTGGCGGGTCCGGCCATTAGCCTGGAGCTGATCGGGGACAATGTGGTAGAGATCATAAAAGCCTGCGCTCGCTACAAGAGCTCCGAGCTGGAGACACCCAATGTGAAGCTGTCGCCCAGTCTGGAGGAGCTGTGCGAGAGCGAGGAGATCCGCTACGGCTTCTACTACTCCGACAACGACGACGACGTGGAAATGGACCTCAAGTTCTTCTTTGAGGCGCGGCACAGCATCATCAAGGATTGCCTGTTTAAGAACACCACTCTGGCCATCATCAAGCCGCACAGCATTAAAGATGGCCTTCTGGGAGACATCATCTCCGAGATCCTGGCCAACGGCTTTCGTATCACGGCCATGCGCATGATCCTGATGGCGCGCATCAATTGCGAGGAGTTCTACGAGGTCTATCGCGGCGTCCTGCCCGAGTATATTCCCATGGTGGCCCAGCTGGCCAGTGGAGTGTGCATGTGCATGGAGATCGCTTGCGCCGATCCCGAGATGAAAGCGAATCCGGAATTCCGCAACTTCTGCGGGCCCATGGATCCCGAGATCGCCAAGCTGTTGCGGCCGCACACGCTGCGCGCCAAGTTCGGGAAGTCCAAGGTGCAGAACGCCGTCCACTGCACCGACCTGCCCGATGACTCGAACCTGGAGCTGCAGTACATGTTCAAGATAATAGACTGATTTTTAGTTGCTTAGCTTTTATTTATTTTCAGTTAAATGCGTGTTGCCTATGTGCGTGTATCAATAAATTACAAGTGCAATGGAAATACTAGAGAATAGAACCTCTTCTAGATGCTGCCGCTGCGGCTGGTGCTGGGCACATCCCGATCCTCGGGATCGCTGTCCAGACCCCTAACATATAGCCCGCCCTTTCGTTCCTGCAGCGAATAATCAAAGGCCAGCAGGGCGTATAGGATAATGCAGACCAGCATGACCACCGCATAGAAGAAGTACTCGGCCATCTGGGAGCTCATCATACCCAGTTCGGTGACCAACACCACGATGAGATTCCCGAAGGCATTGTTCAGGAACCAGGCAGCCGTCACCACCGACTTCATGGAGGTCGGCGCTTGGGTGAAAGCGAACTGAAGACCCGGAATGGAGAGCAGCAGTTCGCCCATCATAAGCAAAAGGAACTGCGGCAGTTGCCAGGCTATATTCACTGTTTGAAGCGGGGAATTCTTCAAGACGGGTTAAGCAACTATCAGGTGAAGACTTTTACTATCAGCACTCACCATTATTCGTTCCTGCACAGCTCCTGCACAGAAGAAGGCGCCTGCGGAGAAAATACCACCCACTGTTACACTATGGAGCGGCTGCAGCTCCCAATTGAAGTAGCGACGCAGCAAAGGCACGGTTATATACTGCCACAAGGGGATGAGCATGAACAGGAAGATTGGACCCACGGCTTTGGCCTGATCCGGTTGGATGGTCACGCCCAGCAGTGTTGTATTCATCTGAGTGGCCTGAAAGGTCCAGCTGGAATCTTGTTGCGCCAGCAAGGCGAAGTAGAACGGTAGCGGAATGAAAAGCTTGGATATCTAAAACAAAAATGGAATTCTTAAGTTAAAGAAGGCTTGTTAAATAATAGCCTACCCTTAAGACCCTGGAGACATCGTTAACGAAGCCCTCGTCGTAGGCACCAACTGCATTGTGCAGCCAGTAGCTGGTGCGCTTCGGCGATTTGCGACGTCGCCACTTCTCCACTAGAGCTGTTTTAATGCAGCCGCAGAACTTGAAGAGTATATTGTCATCGGACAGCTTTTCGGACTTGTAAAAGCATTTTCCAACCAGAAAGATAACTAATATCAGGGATAGATATACAAATTGTAAAAGGCGAGTGATAAATACTTACTCCAGGCCATCATGAAGGCACTGCCCAGGGTGCCGAATACTGCTGAATAGCACTCCGCCTTGTCGAAGCACTGTGTGTTGGCCCTTACCAGCGGAGGAAGGATTTTGCTCAGGAAGATGCCAAAGTAATAGACGAAATAGTAGAAAGAGAAATACTCGGCCAGGTGGGCGCTCTGTTCCGGAAGCTTAAATTGCAGCGCTCCTAATGAAGTGATGCAGGCCCGAATGGATCCATTACCCACGGCGATAAATAACAGGGCGATGGACACCAGCAGCCTAAGAAAAGAAACAAGGATCAGCTAAACTGCTAATCTGAGTCCTAGCATTACATGTACTAACACCATTGGAAGACCCATGGCGGGCAGGGATGTCAGTACGAGCAGTAGCCATCCAAAGGCATAGATGAAACTGAAGCCGGAGATCGTGCGCACGTTGCCCATGTAGCTGTCCGCCAGGATGGCCCCAATGATCGGACAGAACTGGCCGAAGAAGTTAAAGATGTGCAGCACCACCGTGGAAAAGCTTTCGGAGAAGTTGAGATCATCGCGCAGATAGAGGGCGAGAACGGCTGTAAACGAATTCAATAATACATAATCGGGTGTAAGGCTGCAATCAGTCTTGATTTATTGACCATGAAATCAAGGTCGCAGCATTGAGACTTCGACATTGGTTGGAAAATATTTAAGATCTCCTTTTATAAAGGAATGTTGTATAAATATGTAAATACCCAGAAGGGCTTGAAAAATAGATAAGAAAATCTTTAAAGATTCTGGATACTAATATATCATAAATCCAGTATACGTATATTTTTTAGATTACCTTTAGAGCAATACACATTAGATCATGAACATCCCAATCTTTCGCTTGATCCATGCTGCTTTTCTTTCATCTTATCTGTGCCCCTAATATAATGTAACACAGGTCTTTCGACTGTTAATAAGACCTCCCTGTGTTTGTATTTCTGTGCCGCTGATAAGCCCGGTTTTCGGAATTTTTCGAACAGACAAAAACAAATAATTGTACTCAGACCGATGGTCTAGATCTACATATAACTTACTGCGTATGCCGTTGGCTGCGAAGGCCTCAAAGAACTTTGTGGCCAAGACGAAGAAGACAGCCCGTGGATACCTGTACTCCATGCGGATGGGCGGCGGGGCGAAGCCATAATTTGGAAGGGAGCTGCGATGAGGCCGCTTCAACTGGGCCCGTTCTGCCCTCCAACCGCCCCACTCAATGTCCCGTGCCTCCGGCTCGTATTCCATCTGACTGAGCTCCGCCAGCGCAGGCAGGGCTACATATAGTTGTAATAAAAGGGAGGCGGGGTTGATTACCTGAAGATCTTGTCTTATCTTATCTGGAGACTCACTTTCTTCGCTGCCGATTTCCGTAGCGCGAAACATTTTGAACAGCCTGCACGGCTAATCCGACGTAAACGAACTGAACCGGAGAGGGAGCAGAGACCTGGACCAGTTGTTGACTTGAAAGCGCTTCGGACCAGATCGGGTTACAGAGCTGCGGCTTTTGTGGGTCGTCGGTGGTTGCGTTTGGTGGGCCACAGCCACAACGAGCTCTATTGTTTGGGCGACGGATTTGTGCCGCGACTGACGACCGCTGCTCTGGGCGGTCCAAGAGCTACTGAAGACTCCTCTCCGCCAGAACAAACAATGAGATAAAGGGCAGTCGGTGCCGGCCGATGCAGCCAGTCACGATGCAGCGCGAGCTTAAAACTAGGGAGTTAACGCCAACGCCACAGGTTATCTGCCCAGAGGCCGCTGATAAGGCCGAGCCACGCTCATCCCAGTCACGGGACCGGGCTCAGCTGACTGGCGGCCTGACCCAGCCAAGATAGGATGTGGGATAGGATGTGCACAGTCGGTCTCTTTTTGTACAATGGATTTTATTAAATTACGCACAAGAAATTAAAACTAGAAGTGCTTGGAGTCGAGGGGCCAAATCGGCTGGTTGGTTGATGACGATCCATCGATGAAATTCGCAAATTCCTGCCAAATGACGGGGAAAACACACGGATGACGATGCTCCAGCCCCCGAGCACCTTACACCAGCTTCTTGGCCTCGAAGAAGCTCTTGAGATGGCGCATCTGCCAGAAGCCCATGCAAACCAAGACGACGGTCTGTGCCAGCGACCACCATAAAACGCGGGAGTTGGTGCTCTCGCTGGTGTGGCGGAAGCGCTCCTCGCGATAGCGCTGGTAGTTCTGCTCCTTGGTGATCTGCTCCACCTGGTCGAGCAGCTGGCGGATGCGCAGCTGCAGCTCGGTTAGCTTCTCCTTCTGCGCCACATTGGCGTAGTCGATGGCGTGCTCACCCACCTGGATGTCCAGGTGGACGCGCAGCTGGGCTCCGCTGAACCAGGCAGTGCTGTTGGAGTACATGCAGATGACGTGCTCGCCGGGAGTGTGCGATGTGAACGAGATGCGCCCCTGGGAGCTGTAGACGCGGGATAGCACGATCTTGTCGTCGCTGTCGCGGACCTCCACATGCATTCCAATGCCAGGGGATGAGGGCATGAATCCATTGGAGCGCGGATCGTACAGCTCCACCTTGTAGTTGACTGCAGGCGGAGGAAGTCTGATTAGAAAAGTACCAAGTTGGCACTGGGCGCTGGCACTCACCAATCACAGTGGTCTCATCCGGAACCTCCTCGATGAAGCACTTGCGCTCCGTCTCCGATATGTGGAAGTACAATCCGCAGGCGCTGTGCAGGGCGCACAGCAGCAGGGCCAGGCTGATGAGTTGGTCGCGCATTTTCGGCTATTTGCAGTGACTTTTCCGAGTGGTTGTTTAATAAAGTTAAGCTCGCCGACACGTCATGAGAAAAAGTGCCAGATCGAAGTCAAAGTGTTTGGCAAAGGAGATGGCAGCGTGACGGGGCTGGGTCACGAACATAAATCTGAAACATTGAACTATATATGAAAATAACAAAAATAAGAATTAAATTTAAATGATTTGCATTATAGATGCATAATTTACATAGTAATAACTTTAAGTATTATATATATAATAATTAATAGTATCTCTTGCAATAGTTCCCTCACGCTTCCACCTCTATCTTTACTTTTTCGATATTTCGTTCGTCTGGCAACGCTGCCGTATCAGCTGTGCCGCCCCAAGAACTAGTGGAATTTTGCATCGCTTTGGACACACTGATTGGGCAGTGTTTTTATTTTTATTTTGTTTGGCCAGCCGAATAGCTTAATAATACTTTAATGCAGCCATTTATTGTTATACGCAACTACACGCAAGATGACGAGCTCAAGTGCCAGGAGCTGGTGCGGGACTACATCATGTCGTTCTCCAACAAGTCCTTCTTCGTCTATTGCTTTCGAGAGGTGAGGCTACGTGACTTATCTTCCTGCGATCAGTGGATTGGATTTAACTGGGTTTCTCTTGCTTTCTAGATCACCCTGCAGTTCATAGTCATCACGTGGGCCATATTCTTCATATTTCTGGGAGTGCCCCTACTTTTCTGCGCCCTCACTGTGCCCGCTTGCATTTTCTGCTTGTTTACCGGCACCTACTTCTCGTTTTACTCCAAAGCGGTGGAGCTGATGAGGGTAAGAGCCTAACTATACCAAAGCCAAGTTCCCTAACTCTACGATATCACAATTTCCAGACAAAACCATCGCAATCCCTGGTGGCCGAGTGCTATGAACCCTTCATTTTCCGCTGCTCACCCAAGGAGGCTAGCTACCAGATCTTCATGGAGAGCTGCCCGTATGACGAGGCCTCTGTAAGGAAATTCCGTCGCAGGATTGTGGCCGCGATTAGTGTGAAGAATCACCATGCCGTCTACAATGCGGCCTGGATCTACCGCTTTGCCATCGATCCCAACTATCCCTACCAGACGATCATGGAGCCCATGGTGAAGCAGGTGGTCAAGAACTGCATCACTGCCGGCTACGCTTCGCTGGAGTGCACCATCTCCGAATGGCAGGAGAGTGAGCGCGACTTCTACGACGACTTTGGCTTCGTCACGAGGCAGATTTACCACAAAAAGATCATCGGCAGCAGTCTGGCGGTGATGAAGACCCAGCTCACATACGGCTTGCGTCCCGACGAAGCTCTGCACAAGCAAAACTAAGGCAATACCAATGGTGCTATATAGATAATCTCCCAGTTCTGTGGAATCTAGTTCAATACTTAGGTATTTATTCTGTAAACTTTACATTCCAGTCACATATTGCGTCCCGAACTCAAATCACACCGAATTAAGCCCAAGATGGTTGTCCCACGGCGATTCGACAAAGCTTAAAGTGAATTATGCCAACTATATTAATAACATTCCATAGAACTTTCTGTTTAAAGACAGCCAACCTCGAATACCTTCTAGACTTTGTCGATTCGACGAGAAAAGCAATACCATCTAGGATTAAGCTACTTTATAATCGCCACTCACGAAATGTTTGAATAATTGTAAACACGTTGACACTGCTTTTGTCCTGTTTTATTATCTCTGGTTTATTCTTTGACATATTCTATTTAAATAAATAAATAAAATATTTAGTAATAAATAAAATTTGCATAATGATTTAGCGTAAACTTGATGCCACACATCTAACGTTTCGCTTATTGCTGTGTGATTTTGCTGTAGGTACATTAATTTCTCATTCTTTGATGCATTTCTCGGTTCTTAAGACCGTAACATGTTTGAATTAAAGTGTAATTTGGAAAAGAAAGTCCAGTTTATGTTTGCGTTTAATTTGCTTTCGCACTGCGTATAAAAAGCCTTCATGCCGGACATGCAATGTTTAACTAATTTAAATCTGTATACACTTTCTTTTTATTGGGATTTTCTGTTCCTTTCATATAGTTTTTCAGTTACAATTTTGCGTTAGCGCAACTAATTCTTAAAAAAATAAACAGAAGCGGCCCGCTAGCTGCTCCGCACTGTAAATGTAACTATGTATTTAAATTTAGTTTAGTTGGTTTTACTTGCATCAACTATTTAAAGCGTGTTTCAAAACTGGCTGTGAAATTAGCATAGTTTCCCGTTTCGTTTTCATGTTTTATATTGTTTTTCATCTCCTCCATATGTGGGTAATAACCATCTGCTGTTAAGGTAAATTGAATTCTTTTGGTTTCGTCGCAAGCAGCCTCCACTTGGGTAGCTATCCTCGGTTCCGTCGGCCTCAAATCCTTTGGCCCTTAGAAGAGCTTCACTCGCCGCTTCAGCTCGTTGCGTCGCCACTGGGGAAGCCTGTAGAACTCCGACCTGGCGCACTGCAAGATGTGCTCGAACTCGATGTCCGAAAGATGACGCTGGGGGTATACATAGATCATTAGTATCCTGAATGGTTATATATCACTGAAACCCACCTCTAGATTACAGCGATCTACGTCCGAGGGCAGACGATAGTTTGTGATTAGCAGTAGGTGATAGGGATAGATCTTGGCCGGCTCGTGCACCAGCATGGAGTGGGCCATGTTGGGCAGACTGCGCCGGATGAGTCCGGCCTGGGGATAGTGGTAGGAGAGAGCTCCTGAGTAAGTGCTCGAGGCGGGCAGGTCGCCGCCCATCAGAGCGCGTCTATCGCCCTCGGTGATGGAGTCCACAGAGGCTGCAAAGGGGATTATATTAGCAGGATAACTAGGAACCTAAAAGACTATATAACTCACCCTCCGATTTGCCGCAGCTCAAATCTGTGCTGTGGGTTTTGTCGCCCAGTCCTCCATAAGAGAAGTCCTATTTTAAAATGGAGATAGCATTAGTTTCTGATCACTGGAGATGGTATTTAAGTACATGCAAAGTAACAAACCAAAAACCAGTGCAAGATTACAGGCGGTACTCAGTAGTACCCAAACAAAAGAAAGGGACTCAAAGGACTCTACGGCATAACAACAACAACAAAAGCGGTCTTACAGTGGCACCATGCATCGTGGCCGCAGCGGATGTGGTGGAGCTGAATGTGTGGGAGCGTGGAGCCAGGCCGTATCCTGGTTTGGGCACATGGCGCAGCGCACTCACCACTGGGCAGAGTAGATGTAGATGGTGTTCAAGTGATGTAGATGATGTTCAGGATGCATATGTTCGAGTTCGAGTCGGGTGGTGGTTAGTGTGGATGGGTGGGTGTTAGTTTTGTGGGTTTGTCAGGGCAACAATAGCATACACATAGACAGGGGGATAGGATGGGGATTAAGATTGGAATTAAGACACACAATGAAGCAGCAGACCAACCAGTTGGGGCAATTGCGAAACATTTGTTAGTTCATCCAGGTGAGCAACCAGTGGCAGCATTAAAAAGTGAGAGAAAGACAAACGAATACCGTCAGCAACACAGATTTGGGATTATAACTATTCGGGATTAGTGGTATAGGGGTAAGCTACAAGACATAACCGACATAGCCCGGCACCGAGTATCTGAGATCTTTATAAGATCTGAAGCAACAGGCAGCACTTACGGAGCTGTAGCCATTGCGTATATAGGGCAGAGTCGTCGTTTTGAATCCGTATCCGGGCTTGGGCGGCGATCGGTAGGAATGTATGGCTATAAACGTAATTGGGCTATATATAATATCGGTATCGAATCGCTCGCCTGAAAAACGGGACTTAGGCTATACTGGCTAGAGGATTACCATTGTAACTGGGCGCATTTCCCAGCGATTTGCCAAGCGAGCCACGATAGCTGGTGGATCGATCGAACATCTCGTCCTCGTAGAAGGGCTTCTGGTGGTCCAGATGGCGCGAGGGCGAGGCCCCAATGGGTGATTCGTATCTGGAATACCAGAATAGTTCGAAATTAGTATGCTTTCGATCATATTTAGATATCTTGTCAGTAAAATCATCTATTTATTGTTATATATAGTAAAGAGATACGAAATTTGGTATGTGTATGTCAGTTAATAAAACTAACGATTGTCTACAGGTCGGATAACTCTATTGCAAGAACCACTTCAAATAATCAATATAACGACTGGAATCTCAAGTGAATGCAATCTTATCGAACTAGATTAAAGACAAATAATAATAAAACACATAAGCCTAGAATAGAATGCGAAAGAGGCTAACCATTTTAACATCAATTGATTTTTAAAGGACTAATATCCTACCTTAATTTGTACAGTGGCTCCTTGGAAGCAGAAGGCGTCCTGGAAGCATTGCGCGGATCCAGGTTGTTCTGCTTCCACTTCCTGTACTTGGCGTGCTCCTTGAGGTCCTTGGCGATTGCGGATCCAATGCCCGAGTTGAGCTTCTCCAGCTGCTCGGCTTCCCGTTGAAGGCGTCTATTTAAGAGAAGAGGTTTTACAAAATTCGAATATATCTTCACTTCGATCCAACACTCACTGCTGCTCCTCGCCATTCTTGACCTTGCCATTCTGCTTGCCATTCTCAACATTCTCATCCTCGTCATCCGAGGCGGGCACTCCCTTGTAGGTATCACTGTACCGCCGCCGGCGCTCCGGATCCGTGTAGGGATACGGCGGAGCGGGGAAGTCGTCCCTCTCGATCTTGGGCTGCTCACCTGGTGGCGGCTTCTTGGCAGCCGGATAGTGGGAGAGCTCGATGGGCTCCTCGTTGTTCATGCCCGGACTCTTGGGCCGCGGCGTCTCCGAGCGGATGGCGTCCACCAGGACCTTCATGGCGCTGCGTGTCCTGGAGTGGGGACGCGACGGCGGACGGCTTCCGGCCACCGAGCCCGCATTGCTGGCCGTGGTGGCGTACGAGGAGGGCCGGTGGAAGTGCGGCGACAGCGGCGTCTTGTCATACGGATCGATCGGCTTCCTCAGATAGTGCGGCGCATCCGTCAGATAGCTGTAGGTGTAGATGCGCGAGATGTCCTCGGCATTGGGTCGCCCGTACTCCCGGAGTATCAGACCCGGACTCACCGTTCGATAGTGCTGTAAAAACAAATCTCATTAGTATGCAGTTAGTCAATAATCTGAAAAGTACATGCAGTGCCGTGTGTTTTTTCTCAGTTTTAGTAATATATTCAAAACAATGGCAGTAAATGAAGGGAAATCATAAAAAAATCATAAAACAAACCTTGCGGCTAGAGGAATAAAGTGAACCATTAAAACTCGGAGTTCTGGAGCGGATGTACTGAAAACGAACGAAAAATAAAAACGCAAGCTCAAAACAACTAAAATGCAAATAACTGAAATTATAAAATCATAAGTTGCTTGTAATGGTGTGGGTGTATAGGTGCAGGGGGTGGTAGATTGAGATGGGTGATATTTCAGAGTATCTACAGCAAAAAATATATTTGTTCGAAATTTTAAAAATTTGTTGAACTTTCAAAAAAAAGTATTCTTTTTGAAAAATGTTCTCAAGGATATTCTAAAAGATTCTATATCGTTTTTGGAATTTATATAATACATTTTTAGGTGTATTTTATATTATTACAAAATATTTAATGGACTACCAACTTTATACAGCACTATATTCTAAATTTATTGGAGACCTTATAAAAGTCTGAAATATCACCCAGCCTAAAATGAAATGGAACATATCACCATATTCCATTTTTATTGTAAATGAAAGTGTTTGTGCTTTTTGTGAATTTTGCAGCATTCAAATTAGTTGCAAGCTCAGCAGCCTCTCTAAGTTCGGGATCTCTTGGATTCTCATCATGGCCCTCTGCAGATCCGACTACCTACCATCTCGCTAAGGGCACTGGAGCTCATCCGGTCGCACTCGGTGTCTGTGAAGTTGCCGTTGGAGGCACCTCCGGCCACCGAGGTGCTGCCCCCGCCGCCGTTTATGATGATCCCGGACTCAGAGGGACCCGGACCGCATCGCGGATGCCAGATGGCACTGCCCTGCAGGTACATCTCCTCGCCGTCGCCAAAGGGATCGCCGCACTTGGTGCAGCGGGCACAGGTCGGATGGAAGTGGTGGTTGTCGCCCGCCTGGAGCACCTTGCCGCTGATGAAGCGGCTGCAGTAGGCGCACTTCACCCCGAATCCCTTCTGGTAGCACTTCTCGCAGTAGGGCACCGCGTCCTTGCCCATGTACTCCCCGTTGAGCACCGCCTGGCAGGCCTTGCACCGGAAGCAGGAGACGTGCCACTGCCTGTCCAGGGCCACCAGGGCCTGGCCCTCCTTCAGCAGCTCCCCGCATCCTGCACAGTCGTTGGGATCGTAGTCCTCCTTCAGATGCGCCTTGTGCGAGATCACCCCGCCGTGCTGCTGGTGGGCAGTGGCCCTCGTGGGACTCTCCGCCGGCGGAGCTGGCGAGGAGACGCCTCCTCCGACCGCCTGGCGACTGGGCGACACGGGAGCCCCCGAGACGCAGTGCTCGCAGAGCACCTCCTTACCGGTGTTGGTAACCTGTGGGGAAAAAGGGTTAAAGGTTAAATAATTTTATTAAAATCTAAACACAATCGAACTTCCTGAACTGACCCTTCCTAAAACCAAGTCTCTTAATACCATACACGATACGATACATCACGTATAATGTAATACCACGCTTTACTGCAGTGGGAGCTAAAAGAGGCAGTGCATTTTCTATCCCGCGGGCCGTCTGCACTGCTTCTTTTGGTGACCTCTGCTTTAATAAGACTTCTTTGTTGGATAGTTAATGCTTAGAAAGTTCGATAGTATTACTATATCTTGAGGCCCACTTACCTTACTGCCCGACTTGAAGGGCTGCTTGCACTTGGAGCAGGTGAAGCACTTCTGGTGATAGGTCTTGCCCATGGTGCTGACCACCTCGCCCTCCACATACTGCTGGCAATTGGCGCACTTAGTTCCATAGAGCCTTTGGTAATCCGGTATGCAGTAGTAGGCGTTGTCCTTTGTGAAGAATCCGCCGGTGGCCAGGGACTTCTTGCACTGGCAGCACTGGAAGCAGGCCTTGTGGAAGTGGTTGTCCGCCACGCGGAGCACCTCGCCGGAGCACTTTTTCGTGCATTTCGCACAGTAGATTTTTTGTTTACCTATGTGGAACAATGCAAAAGAAAGGAAGACCACCGGTTAGTATACTCTATACATACAATTCATTCAATCAGCGCTATCGCCAGATTACGTATACGCAGTGTTGCGCTGATGTCATATGCATGTGATGCGATAATGCCCCAACCTTGCCCCGTTTTGCCGAGCTCAGTTCGAAGCCCCGTTCCGAATGTGCGAGGGTACATCAGACTAGTCTGTTTGTGGATGTTTCGGAATGGATATACGAGCATTATAGGTATACATATATCAATATATCGTATGTCGCTGAGATTCGTTACATGTGTGTGCTTACTATATTGACAGTCTGTGGCCGGCCAACTCTTCTATCTTCTACACACCCCGACATACCCGTAAATCGTTCTTAGGCCCGTGTGACTCATGCGCCTGGCAAGCAATTAATCTTATCATTGATAAGGCCAAGGGCAGATATTTTCTTTATATAAAGCCAGCACACACACTTGCCGTTCGTTAATGTACACAAGTGTGGAACAGGTTAAATAGATCTGACATGGAACCCCCACATTTGCATGTGTCTGTCTTTCTACATATATATAGTGTGGGAAATATCCCAGCAAATTGCGAATAAACAGCAAGGTAGCATGGGGCGAAAAACGAACCCCACTGAGCAGCCAAGATAACAAGAGTTGCATTCATAAAAATTTAGCAAGAATGCGGGGAGGGTCAAAATTCCAACCTTTTGAGAATCGCTGAAAATAAAGTGATTTCTTGGAAGCCCCATCTGTATCGCCATATCCAGTTTGTTTGCGCAAAGGTAGGTAGATAATATTTTAAGCCTTATCACCTGTTTGATCAATGACCTGACGAGACCAAGGTATTTGTTTTCTGATTAGTTTTCGCCCACTTACAAAGAACTGAAAAATTCTTTCCTGTAATAAACGTTCCCTCAGTTAATTAAAAATTAGTTGGTTTGGGTTTAAAGTACAGGTACAAATTGTAGGTACTTCTAAGACACCGCCATATAATTATGTTCAGTTTCTATGGAACCGTACATCATAAGTTAGTTTACACATATGTAATATTTTTATGCTTTAGAGAGAGCCAACCCGTTGAGATCTGTTGACTTTCGTGGCGAAGATCTGGAATATACATAAGTATATATAGGGGGGACTCAGAACTCGGAGCCATGACGGCAGAACGCATCGAAACTAATTGTTGGCCATGACTGATGTGTTGATCTGTTCTGGCGGCTTTCTTGTCCGCCGTAGGCAGTCGGCGGCAGAAGTCTGCGGTTGATTAAATAGACGGCAGAACGTAGAAACCACACAGCGGCTAAAAGCAGCCGGTTGCAGTGCATAGAGAGAGTATATATATAAACTCATAAGACCGACCCACCGACCACATTATAGCCCGCCGTCTGAGCACTTTTTCTACCTCTCTGTTATTTTTTTCAGGCCTTTGGGGATTTTTTGTTATTCCACAATTCGGTCTGCAGTTGTTGCCTTTTCATATTTGGGTTTGCTTCCAAAATAGAAATTATTGATAAGGTTTATGGGTGCCGTTAACTTGTTTTATAATAGTGACGTATGCCGTATAGCGGTACCAGCCATTATCTTGTATTAAAACGTTCATACGAGGGGCTAAACTTTTATTAGAACTACAAATATGATCGCTAAGGAATGCTAATTAATAAAGAAATTCTATTTGTGTGACCTATAGGTTACTTTATAAACTGAAATTCATGGAATCAAATGAAATTGATAATGTTCATTCATTATTAAACTCAAAATATCTTGATGGTGTTGGGGTTACAATTACAGAAACATAAAACTCATTTGTCTGTTTATTGAATTAGTCTTGTTCACTGGCCCCAGTGCATTGAACTTTTTGTGCATATGTAAGAGAAGAATGCATGATATATGATTTCAAGGGAGTGCCGTTTATCAGTTCTCTCCACTGTTTATTTTGATATTAAAGCCAATACCTTTTCGTGATACATACAATATATACAAACTCAATTTGCCAAACCACCTACACAACGCTATAGCGAATATATATTATATACACAAATTCAAGAATGAATATTTATTTGTGCGGTGACGCCACCGAATTTTTTCACAGCCAGCGGTCCAGTTGGAACGCCAGACGACCTGATAGTACAGATACAGAAACACCGATGATCGCTGTGGCAGAGATACAGATACAGATGTACACCGACAGATACAGATACGTTCGGCGGAAAGCGCGCTTTCGTCACCAACTTGGACTTCCGTCCCCGGTTTGTTTAAAGTTCGTGTACGAGTACGTGTGTTTTTCTCTCTTTTCGCCGCTTTTAATTAATTTCATTTATTTGTATGTTCGTTGGCTAACCGCCTTGTTTATTATGCAATCACACACATTTTTCCGCAATTTGCATATTGATTTTGGCGTTTTGTTTATTGGGTTCTCAGCGCTTTTTACCCGCGTTTAGCGTACAGCCGATAATTGGCAAACAAATCCAGCGAAAATTACATTTTCATGCAACAGAGAGCCGGCAAAACGGCGACGTCGTCTCATCCGACCATAAGTTAGTACAATAAAAGTTTGAGCGCACATTTTCAGTGTTATTTTATTGTAATTGCGCAGAGCGGTTTTAGTGACGACGATGATGTCATCGCCATCGACGAGCTGCGGAGTTTATGTGCGAGTACGAGTATCTGCCACAAACAAACTGGTTGGGACTACGCTGGAGCATGCTCGAATTTGAAATACAATTTGAGATACAAGCAAACAATACTAAAATTCGGTACGAAAACGTATACAATAAGAAACCCGTCCGGCTGCCAGGGGGCAAGTCCAAGGTTACAGTCGCACTCTTCGAACAGACCTCACTCTGGCCCCATCGATCCGATGTGGAGGGGTCAAGCTGCAGGGCAGCGAAAATATTTTAATTAACTTTTCAGCCGCGCCCAAAAAGCCAGAGCGACCCTAACCTTAAAGGAAAATAATCGAAACAAACCTTAAAGCACAAGGAGTGGGAATGAACCTACAGGCTAAAATATAACCTAAACTAGGCATTAACCAATATAGTTTAAGATATTTTCTAGGTATTTCTTATATATGCCTTAAAAAAGTATCATACAAAATATTTATATTATTTACATATATTATGTAAATATAATAAATAAATAAATTTGTTGCCCAATGGAAATACTTTAGTATAGTACCATAAAGTAATTATTTTTTAATGGAAAATGTAAAATATGTTTACCAATCCAAAAAGTAATGTTTAAAATATTTCCTTTTTTTATTTCCTTTTTCATTGAAAGATGGTAAATGATCATTTTGGTCATTCTATGATATGAGTATTAGGAAGTAATTATTTTTGTGTGGAAATATATTACATTTTTAAACCTATCTGTATATTTCTTCTTTATATATTTACTTTCGTTCCTCTTAAAAAGATGTAAAATGTATTTACCATCTTTATTTATACTTTTTTTCCGTGCATGAAAAATCGAATTGGAAAAGTGGCAGGAAAATAAGGCAGACAGCGAAACGACCTTCGTCACTGGCACGACATGCCCTCAATGCGCACTGTGCGAGTTCAGCCGGAGCAAGTGCGTCAGATCCTTGACTGGATTCGAGCAGGATAGTGCCGAGGACAAAGCAGGTCAAGGTGACGGGCGGAAGCAGGTGGAACAGCCCGCGTGGGAACGCCACTCCAAACACTCGAAACACTCCGACACGGCTGGAAATTGAACGAGCCTGGCTGGTTGGCAGACAATAAATAAAGCCGAAAGCAAACATCGCTCTCTTGTGCATTCCACGCCCACATTTCACCCACGAATGGTTCTGTTTATACGCACAAACATTTCTAGTTCGAAAGAGCAACAGCATAATGTACAATCTACACAAATGTATATTTGGCAAGGCAAATCAACAGTTGTGGCCACTTGAATAGCAGGCCAAATTTTGTATCTTGTTGGCACAGTCGAAATGTACACATGGTATTTTATTTCCATATTATGTTAGCAAACATGATTACAAGCGGAAGATTTTGGGCTGTTCAGGAAATATACCAGAAATCGGATAAGTTTAAATTTGCACCTGTCTGTAGCAGAGATTTGAGGTGGTATTCTTCTATTTTTGATTCTTCTCGACCACTGCTATAGGTAGATATACATTTGTATGTTTGTTTCTTCCACGCATTACTCATCAAATTTGAAACGCTTGCAAGTGTTTTTTAATGCTGTGCTACCTGACGCATCGCACAGACATATAAACACGAAAGTACACCCAAGTTGGTTTAGAGTTTTCGGTGCTTCGGTCGATTTGAAAGTACTTCCTGTATGCTTATTAGACGAAAAGTGAAAAGAGCACCCCACACAAGTGCAGCTGATGACGCTGCAACTACGAAAATAGCATTCAATTAGGCAAGTGAACGGGGTGGAGGAGGGTGGGGAAAATGAGGAAAATGGGGAAAATAAGGAAGCTGGGGAGGAGGTGGAGGTGGAGGAGGGCAGCACGACACAAGAGGAGATGCCACTTTCTATGCAAGTGCTCTGACCTATATAACCCCGCCTGGGAAACGCCACGAAACTCCACGAAATGCACGACGGAGACGAACAAATCAACGGACAGAGTAAATGAGAAAAACCCCACTAAATGAATGAGGGGGAGGCTGGTGATCGGGGGACTCACACTCGCTCGCCCCTTTCGTTTTCATTTGAAACGAAAAAGGAAACCCAGTGGAAGTCAATGTGCTTGTCATGAGTTCATGTCGAGCAGTTGCAGTCGCCTTTGCCGCAGATGGAGATTGAGATGGGGCTGGGGATTCGGATGGCTTTATGGCTATTGTTAAGCCTTTTGCGGCGTGGAGCGACTGCACGTTATGGGGTCCACATCGACGTCCACTTCCCCATCCTCAGCAAGTCCAAGTCAATTAGGCATTTTAGGCACGCATGCAGCTACTTGTAGACTGCTGAATAATCCACTCGGGAAAATGCAATATACATAACACAGTTTTTAAAATACGGTTTTAAAAGTAAGCTGCAAGAAAGTAAAGGTCAGCTTAAAAGAACTGATCTTAAATTCACCTAATAAAAACATGTCTAAATAATATAAGGTCAGAAAATATACCACATTCAAAAAATGAAACATGTTAACACTTTCTGAAGATATTAAAAAAAAAAATAATAATATATATAAAAACTATAATATAGTTTTTTCAAAGATTATAGACCATATCATTGGAATTACTAACGTCTCTAACGTCAAGAAATTTGTAAAAGGATAATGAGAAATAACGAAACCTCTACTAATTTGGAATAACTCGTTAAGGTTCCAAAAAGTATGCAATGATATATTTATTTGAAAATATCGGACGATAGAATATTAGTACCACACAGTGAAACTATTCAAGGACATTGTTCTTGAATTGAGAACATTGTTCTTGAATTGAGAACATTCGTTCTTAAAAGCCGTGTAAGTACATTTTGGTATCAATATAAGAACAAAATGGTGAGAAGAGAAAAGTTAAATTGAGTTTATTTAACAACTTTTTGATAAGTATACACTAAGGACTGAACTTATAGTTGATTTGTACATACAATGTACTTAAATACCGCCAATTCAACTTGATTCGAGCAAAATAAAAACATTTTCAACTAAAAAATGTCGATCTATTTTTAAGAACATTTTCAACTCAGATGAGAACGTCAGAATTTTTTCTGTGCAGAAAGCCGAACTAATTTAACCGAGATTTCTGCAGTTTCCTGGTGTTCTGGAGTTATTATAACTGTTAGGAATTCTTTCCCACGCGAAGAGAAGCAATTACCACCAGTTTCCCCCAGTGCACCCCACATGAACTCAATTAGGGCCAGTAGCGGAGTAGCCGAGTAATTAATCATTGACAATACAAGTACGTCTCTCGAATAGCGGTACAAAAGCCCTTTGCAACGGCAACCGGAGAACAGAAGCGAAGAGAAGGCACAAAATGTAAGAATCTGAATCTGAATCTGAATTCGAATACGAATCCGTCAAGCCCATTCACATTTACGTTCACATCGAACGGTTTACAGGTTATTTGAGAGCGGCTCTCACGGCGGGACGCCCTAACGGTATCGTGTGTAATTGCAGTTGCATGCACAAGTACTTTGAGGTTTATTCGGTCAGGTTTTTAGCCTCTCCTCCTCCTCCGTTATCACCTCGATTCGGGGCGGAAAATAAAAAATAAAGAAGTAAGAAAGCAAAGAAGCACACACGAAACTTGTTCTTACAACAACACTGACGTCATCCCAGCTGAGAACTTAAAATAGGGAGTGGACGTGGACTACAATCATATGCTAGTGGGCCAGTGTGTTGGTGAGCGAAGGGCCGAAAGAGAGCGGTGGCCAGGAGATAGAGATCCAACTCTCAGCTGGCCAGTATTGATTGATGACCCGCCGGCAGTGGGAGGGAGAGAGGGACAGGAGGAAGTGTGTGTGTGTGAGCACCTGAGCGCATTCCACGCCTCTCTTCCTCCTTTCCCACTCCCACTCCCTCTCCCCCTCAACCACTCCTGATACGATAAGGCCGATAATGCCATAATACTCTATCGCACCACCCACCACCACCCCCTTTCGATAACTTTGCGCAGACACACACACACACACACACCTTAAACGGCGAGAGAGAGTATCTGTGTGTCGGCAGATAACTTACCCATGGCGAGATACTATTTGCTGCTATGCTCTTCGCTTTTGCGCCTGCAAAACGGGGGAGGGAATCACGCACACTAGAACAGACACACACGGCACGGGGAAAGCACAAATACTCGCGCACAGGTCACCACTACTTCCTCTTCACTTCACTAACAAAATTTTTCTTCTGCTTAGATTTTTTCTATTTGTATCTTTCGCCGTATGCATTCGCAATCTGCGTAGCAAGATTGTTAGAAGTGTGTAAGCGTGTGAGTTTCGATAGGAGAATTAGAGTTGAGTGGTTGGATTGGTTATGGTGTGTTCGCAAATGTCGAAAGTGCTCGTGGACCCGCAAATTCAATTCGCCGACAAAGATCACAGGGGAAAATGGTGGCCTTTTTTGAAATGCCTGAAAGTCTGATTCTCAAATCGGAGCTGCGACCAGAAAAAAACACCGCACCGCACCGAAACCGACGGCAGCAAAAAAACGACTAAGTATCTGAGAGATACGGTTCGCACAGTTTGAAAACATCGATGTTCAATGGCGACTATCGAAGTTTCCACATCACTAAAATGTTAAAGTGCAGCGGTTGTATCTCAAGATTAAAGTTGATAACCTCGATAGGGGTGGGGAACTTGGCTGAACTAGGGCTGACATTGTAAATAGCGCTGTACCGTTAAGTTATGAATTGGGTTTTAAAATCTATCAAAACAAAAAAATACGTCAAGCAAATTATAAAAAATAAGTATTATTACGGGCTTAAAATGCATGGAAATATTATACAGTTTAATTTTATATAAAAATAATACGGTGCCAAGTAAATTAATAAATAAATAAAATAAATCGAATCAAGAAATAAATAAACCCCAACTTTAATGGATAGGGTGCCAAATAAGTAAATAAAATAGATTCCCTTACTAAAAGTAAATAAACTCAACATGCGCCATTCCTTTCCGTTTAAATTTTTACTTAAAACTTTTATTTAAATAAGTGATTTCTTTTTTATGCGTTTTGCGTGTACATTTGCACAATAAGCTTTCTTAAAAGGTAGTAATAATAATAATAATAATAATTGTAATAACATTACTAACAAAAATAATAATGAGATAAAATTCCGTTTATAATACAGTTAGAATAAAATTCATTATGTTATTGGCCCTTTGTTCAACTTTCTAGAACCATAGGATTTCTATTTACGTTATATAATTATATATATTATATTTATAGGCATGAATGTGTAATGATTCATAATAATTCCAAAAAGTGTTTTAAAAACTATCAATAAACATTTCAATGACGCCTTCATATTGACCCGCAGCATAATTATGTTGTGTGTTTGCCACTCATTTAAAATTTAATAGTACATTGAGATTTGTAATAATTTAAGCCCGCAGCCGAGGGTCTAACTAGCGATCGAATTCCAGCGCTTATATTCTCTGCTGCCTTTCGGCCACGTATTCACTTAATGGATTGTTTCAGATGTGAGTGTAATTAGATCTACCAGTGTATAGCTTCAATTCGTTTACTATGTGGTCTACAATGCCTCGGCGACCCGGTGTGAATAAATTTGACTAAAATCAACGAACGTTGAGTTGGGAACGGATATGATATACATACGTCGATCGATCTATTTTCGTACTTTGCTGCTTAACCTTTAGTTTGCTTTCAATTTAGTTACAACTACAACTTTCCAACTGCCTGCATATCTGCATATGTATTCTCTATAGTTTCCTTTAGCTAACTGCGAGTGCGAGTGTGTAGGATCTGCACTTGTTCCCCTCGTCTCTCGACATCTGCTACCGATCGCCAAAAGTACAAAATAAGGATATTTAATAATAAGCGCGCAGATATCTAATCTGAAGCTGGGTGGCGGCTGACCAGCCGCCTCTACTCCTCGTCCGAGTCGCCATCACTGGAGTAGTGTGTGATCTGGGGGCGGCGAATAAAGGGCGCCGTTATCACTTGTCTGCAAGACAGGTCACAGATTAATCAGGAAGTCTGATTGGGATGAATGTCAAGTCATGCTTACGCAATGCGGCGGTAGTGATTCAACCACTCCTCCAGCATCTGGGCGACCAGCAAGGGACGTTTACTAAGCTTCTGCTGCGCCACCAGCAGTCCTCCATCGGTTACGCACACGTCCAGCCATTGGCGCATCATCGACTCCTCATTGCCCACCTGCAACATACACCACAGATTAATTAATAATAGGTAAAGATAGCTCCATAGATTGCAAGATGAAATCGAATATACAAGATACATGTATCTACAATCTCTCACCTCGGACTGTGTGAGGAAATGTATGGGCAATAGCTTTAACTCGCAGTCCATCAGCGGCAGGTAGGTCACATCCTCCACGTCGTCGCGTCTTCCATCGATGCGAGTGAATGGTTCCATGGGCACCAAGGCGCTGAAGTGGCCGCGCGTATAGCCGAGAGCTATGGGTGACTTGGTGCAGAAGTTTTGATCCCAGAACAAAGGCAAGTAGACACCTGGAAAGTAGAAAATAGAAATAAGTGCCATGCAAAACAAACAATTAATCGATCAATAATCACCTTCAAAACGCGCATATCCTATGTCCTCGCCCCGAAAACTCTTTACGTACTTGACGCCGTACACGATGATGGGACGTCGAAGGATGTGCGCTAGCGCAAAGATGTGCAGCTGCTCCAGGGACGAACCCGGTTGGCTGGCCAGCGACAGAAGCGTACTCCAGTCCTCCTCGAATTGCGAGTCCTCCAATGTGAAGTGCAGCATCGAAGCTTGGAGCATTTCGTACTCTTTCCAGCGAGTAAAGAACCTGGAACAAAAATGGCAATGGTATTAGGTTACAAGATAAATAAAATAACCACAATAATGCACTTACACATGCCCGCACTGGTGCAGCGTATCCGCGAGTGCCCGCCTCAGGATATTGTCGCGATCGAAGACGCCCCAGGTGGCCTGCATGGCCGAGTCCAGGAGGCAGTCGCCAGCGCTACGGTTCCACAGGACGAACATCCGCGAGCTGAGGCGAGCCGTGATCTCCATCGACCAATTCAGAGCCGGCGGCGGCGTCTCCAGCTGCTTCTGGGCGTCTCGATCGAGCAGCTCGTCGTAGAGCTGCTCCTGTATGGGGATCGGCAGCTCCTCAATCTCGGCGGGTAGGGCGAAGGTGGCGTGCTTTTGCACATAGTGGCAGGGGAGGCCGGACTTGCGCAGTCGCAGGGTGTTGGCAAAGTGGCGCCGGATGTCGGCCGCCAAGTCGGGAGCCACGTAGGACGGCACGCGCTTGATGCCTGGCCCCGAGCCGGAGATCTGGGCCAACAGCATGGGCAGCATCTCCTCGCGATGAAAACGAATGGCCAGGTGGATCAGGGTGTGTCCCACATCGAAGGCCGAGTTGCGGTTAAGGGCGGCTATCTCGGTGCTGGTCAGCGAGCGGGCGGGATTGCCTCCGCAGGAGAGGTACGCCTCCACGGCGCTGTAGTTGTTTTCCACGACGCCCAGGCAGGCGTTCAGCCACTGCCAGTCCACCTGTCGTCGGATTTGACGCTGCCGGCGCTCCTGCCGCTCTTGCAGCGTATCACAGTTGTTGATGGTTTCCGAGGAACCTGCCGAAGGGCTATCAATTACTCATTCCAAAGGAAATCATATAAGGAAACCCTACCCAGTTGGTAAATGTGCTTCTTATTGAATGAGTTGTTCACGCTGACGGTGTCCACGTTTTGCTGCTGCTGTTGTTGGTCCTCCTGGCTGTTTAGGCTGGAGGAAGCGTGCAAGTCGTTCTGCGAGCCACTGATCTCCCGCTCCCTCGTCTTGCCGCACATCGAGCACTTGATGCTCCTCGGCCAGTTTTCGTAGGTGCACGACTAAGGAAGATACAAGCTTTTAATATGTGGGAATTAGTTTGCCTATGAGGAACCTACATTACACGCCCACTTGGCCACATAGCACTGTTTCTGCTGCTGCTGCGGGACGGCGGCGGAGGAGGAGGATTCCCGCTGCTGCTGCGGCGGCTGCAGCTGGAGCTGCATTTGCTGCTGGTGAACAGGCGGTCGGTGCTGGGACTGCGACTGGTTGTGGGATGCATTGGCGAGATTGTTCAGGTGCGTGGCATCGTCGATGCCAGGACTGAGGCTCAACCGATTAGAGGCCGTGGCCCCGATGAGCTGTGCTGGCTTGTTAGCCAGGTTCTCCTCCGATCCGCTGATGCGAAGAGCCTGCAGCGCCTCTCCGGCCCGATCCGCATCCGCCTCGTTATCCCTGTCCTTGTTGCCCCGCTCGATGGCCTCGCCGCCGCGCTTTGTGCAGCACTGGACGCATCGCAGGCTCCGCGGCCAATTGAGATAGGTGCACACCTTGCAGGGCCACTTTTCGCTGTCCGCCACGTTACTCTGCCGCGCCTGGTTCTGCGGCTGAAGCGAGTAGCACGTGGACGAAGGTGTGGGCGACATCACAGCCACTTCAACGGCGGCCGCCTCCTCCGCCGCGCAGCTGCTCTCCTGGGCCGGACTCAGACTGCAAGGAAGGCATGTTGATTAGCAAGTGAGACCTCAAAGCTGGGCAGGATTGCCTTACCGGAAGATGTCCTCGTTGAGCAGCGGCTTGGACGCCTGGCACATGGTGCATTTCAGCGAGGATGGGTAGTTCTCGTAGGTGCAAATTTCACATTTCCATTTCTGCGCATCGTCTTTGGTATCGCACATCGTTTTGTGCGCGGAGCCAGCCAATGCAGTTGATCTGCCAATGAAAAGGATCCTTTGTTGAATTCGTTGACATAAGGAGGGTATTTTAGTGGGGCAACCCACAATGTTAGCTTAAATATTTTCAAGTGTTCAAGTTAATTGGGACAACAGCACCTGTCTGCCATTTTCTAATCGGAGTAGTTTCTTACATGAATACTACTTGATAATATTACTGATGAAGCTCCTGGTAAAATTCTAAATGTTTTATCAATAGTTGATTATGATGGGATCTATTGAAAATAGGAATCTATCAAGTTCTTTTGGAATAAAAAAGAAGTTTAGAGATATTTTAAAACTTATAAAGCCTTTAGCTAACATTCTTAATTTGGAGGATTCTAAAATCAAACTTGACTTATTTTTCCAAGTATGAATTTTGTAAAAGTAAGTAGTCAATATCCCAAAGCCCTAACTAGAAAGGGTATTGCTTTCTTCGTTGCCCTAATACCACCATTTCCAACTTGTTAATAAGGTCAAACAACGGTAAGCGAGGCAGAAACGGTGTCCTTGACCCTGAGACATAATTCGCAGATACATCCACAGATACAGATACATCTGCCTTGGCTCCGTTCTACGTTCCGTTCCCGTGCCCCCAGTGGCGTCACACTCAGCCTTCGGGGCCTCGGTCTCTGGGAATGGATTGGATTGGGTCTGGCATTGGTGTTGGTATCGATGGAGGAGGTGGAGGGGAGGTAGTGGTGCTACTACTGGGTCGCTTGCAATTGTTTGTTGCCATTATTCGTATGTATCGCGTGCAGTGCATGTAGCTATGTAGGTATGTATGCAGATACATGTACGGGAGGTGGAGGGGGCTTTTCGCGCTAGTTTCTTATTGGGATTCGCCCCGTGCCATCGGCCATCAGTTCAGCCATCCCAACCATCCGTCGTCTTCCCACAGTACCTGGCGCAGAAATTCGCAAGGCCTTTTGCAGCAGTCCCAGAAAACGCGACTGCGACGGCGACGGCGATTCGATTCGAGTCGATTTAAATATATAACACTGTGTGGCGCTGTCACAATCACAATAGGGCCAAGAAATCGGCCCGCGAGCGCTGTAATAGCTCTATATATCGCTATAGTCGCCGTCAGCAGCCACCCGCGCCCGAAGCAGCGTCGTTATGGCCCTCAATGTCGATCCAATATTGCCAGTAATGCGGGCTGGCAGAGGCAGGAAAATCACAATAATTACAAAACAAAGACGAGAAAAACTTTCACTCGATTTTCCGTTTTCGGGTTGTTCGGGGGGTTTTTCCTTCTTTTCTCCTGCTTATTTCTCAGTTGTAGTTTCGAGACACGAAACTGCCCGGACACACTCACAGCGACACACACACGCGCACGGCGGATCGTAGAGCAAGGAATTTGGAATTTGGATTATTTGGAAACAGCTAATTATTTAGTTTTTACATTATTGCGAGGCCAATCATCTGGTTCTCTGTCCGCCTATCGACAGTTATCGGTGGTCCATCCCTGGCGGGTAGTGTTGGAAAGTGTCGATGGTAATAGCTGTAGTGTGACCATAGTTCCTAGCCAAGTTCACCACCCTCTCACAGTGCTTTGTGGTATTTTTAAAAGATCAGCGAAAGGTCACTAGCGAGTAAAATGGCGGGAGCTGTACACGAATTTCATCTGGTAAACAAATTTTGTAAATAAAATGGTTAAAACTCGTGTAGCGCCGTGCGCTACGGCCGCGGATGCGGGGACCACAACCAGACGCAATCGCCGGTGCGATCAAAAACTTTCGGACGCAGCTATTTTGGCCGTAATAGCGGAGCCCCAGTACAACCTCAAAAAATGCGTAGTGAAACTAAGGCGCATAAAGGCGCCCGAGGAGGCAGCGCCCGAAGTGGATTCTAGCACTTTCGAGCCGGCTCGAAACTCAACGATGTACGTTCCCTCGAAGGTACAGATCATAAAACCACCCCCAGTTACCAGGAAGAAGGCGGCAGGTAAGTGGTCGGCATCCGAAAGAAAAAAAGGTTTTGCTTAATCCCACGTTTTGCAGGTCCAAGAAAATCACCTTGTCGACTAATCCCCGGGGTTAACAGCCCAAGCAAACCAGCGGCAGAGGTTTCGCCCAAAAAGCCATCTCGCTTCTTCCACCGAGATCAGCCGCCATCGAGAACACGCTCCTCGGTTACCCGCAATGTCTTCGACTTCCTCTCGCAGTCCCAGATCGAAGATGAGGACAACAGGGAGGATCCCGCGGCAGACATAGTTCAGCGCTTGGTGAAATCCGGCAAGGCCTGTGTGATGATGCGGTCAACCAAATCTGGGAAACCAAGAGCCAAAAGGAGTAAAAACAAGATCAAACCGGTGGGCAGGCGGAGACAGTGTTCGTTGAAGGATATGAAACCACCTGAGCCGGTTTCAAAGCCCAAGGAACTGCGCATACAGAAGCCATCACGCGCACTTTCGCCCGTTTACGAGCCCGAGGAGGATAGCAACGATTCGGATGTCTATGCTCCTTGCATGGAGCCCATTGAGGTGCCCGTTCAGGTGCATGTCGAGCCGAGCACTTCCAAGCAAGCCCAGGATGGAGCCTACAGCAATTTGGCCCGCTCCGTGATGCTTCATCAAACCCAAGCCCAGAATCCGCCGAAGTCCACGGACAGACGCCGAGAGCTAATTAACATGGCGCGCCAGTTGGTTAGCACGCCGCTGAACCGTAAGGTACCCCCGGTGTCAGCAGCCAATGCCGCAACCAATGCAATATCGCCCATTACCCGCCCGTCTCCAAATGCAGTCAGTCCGGCGGGAGCATCGTCGCCTTGGCGCATTTCCGACGAGTCGCCAATGCCCAATACTTTTATGTTTGGCTTCAACACCTCCCAGCTGCCCTCTTACTCCAGTGATCACATGCGGCGACGGCATGTGTATGTACCGGATGGTCAAGCGGAGCAATCCGAGGAGCCTGCTCACGAGGTGTCCATTTGTCCGCCCTTGCCCGTGCAAGGTCATGACTCAAATGCGAACGACTCGAATGAGGAGAACCTTCCGCCCTCTACTGCTAGCAAAACGACGACATTCAATGAACAGGAAAACATTGGGAATGCGGAGGACTTTGTTCACTTGCCGAATCCACGGAGAACGCTGCAAAAGCGAGCGCCATTCAAAGAAATAAACATTATAGAAGTGGTGACGTTGCCGCCGTGGAAGAAGAATGTGCAAACTACTCCCTCGAAGGAAATCAATTCCACCGTAGTCTCTACTAACAAAGCAGCCACTGCATCACCAGCTCAGCGCAGTCAAACTCGGGCGAATCTTTTCGGCTTTGACGAGATTTTGCCCTGTGAAAATATGGCTAGTGAAGCAACGGAACCGCGAAATGCAACAAACACTCCCTCAAATGGTATCACTCCCACTAGAGGGTCAACTAATTCAATGCAGACTACATCTCCACCGAATCGCAGTCAAACGCAATCGAATCTCTCTGGAAAGAGCCCAACACCACGAGACACTACCTCACGAAATCTCTTTGGATTTGATGAATTCATTACCGAAAACGAAGATCCGGCAAACGTCTCCGCAGCTTTGAGTCAAAACATAACCCTGCATGATAAACTCCATCGACTGGCGGAGCTGCGACCCCGCGATGAGGAGCTACCACATGTATCGACCAACTCGTTGCATGGTGATTACCTCGGGGAATGCCTGTCGAAGCAGCAGGATATTAGAGAAGCGTTTTGCTCCACAATGATTGCGCCGCCTACACCACCAAGACGCAAGAAAGCTGAACTGCCTCCAAGGGAAACCTTGGGATTGTTTAGGGATCAAGCCGACCCGGAGAAAACATTTGACGAAAAGGTAAGATTAAATTATACTCTTGATTCAGCGTTGCGGAAATGTCGACATTGCAATACAGATGTGGATACTGACCAATTAGCGCCAGATTAATACCAAACTGAGACATGTTAACGATCTTAGTTGAGCTAACAGGGCCGCAAAGATTGAAGCCTATCTTTGAACGGTAGTAAGCAGCTCGCACAAAATAAATCAAAATCGGACAACATTTATGGTTTAATGTTTGTCTAATCCCTTTTCAAATTCCATCTTTTTAGCAACCAAGGCGAACCTACGTGAAAGAGCGTCCACAGCGAAAGCGGAAGCAGCGAGTGCAGTTGTTGTACATTGAGAGTGAATCTGAGGACGAGGACGAGCAGGACTCGCACAATAAGAGCTTCAGCTCTCCGCAGAAGAAGCAACCTCACAGCAAACGACCGCGTAGAGATATCGAGCAAGAGGCTAAATTGCAGGAGTTCATTACCAGTTTCAACAAGGAGTGTGAGGAAGTGGAAAAATTCCCAGTTATCATTGAATAGCATTGTTTTATTTTTATTGGTTTTTTTATACCGCAGATTATGGAAAGTATTGTCGATTTTTATTTAGCTTGCTTTTGTTTTTTAAACACTCGTGAGTGTACCTGAATTATGGGAAGATTGTGTTTCCTGAACAAATATTTAAGGACAGTCTAAAATGTATCACTGTAAAAATATAATAACATACTTAGTGTCTCGAATGCAATGTTCGCAATCCTAGTTTAAGATTTCACTTGTATTCTTATTGCCAATAGCGTGGTTTGGGTAGAGCATTCAGATTACGATATTATGCGCCAACAGTATATCCAAAACTATTTTAACGATGTATAAAAATAAACCTTTAATCATTTATTTTATGTATAATATAATGTCTATATTTTAATCTTAAATGGATGGGCGAGAGGTGTGAAGATATGCATGCAGCAAATCGGCTGTTTTCACTACACGCTACCTATCGGTTGTTCCTATAGAATTTGGCTTGGCACTCCGATAAAAGAAGCCAAATAATCTGCGAGATCTCGGCGTTCATACGGACAGACGGATCCTGATCAAGATCATATATACTTTATGTGGTCGGAATCGCTTCCTTCTACCTGTTACAGTTTCCGACGAACACAGTATTTCTAGACGAAAAAGCCAGAATACAATATTTGGCAATTCGTTCGAGGTCCGGTCCAGACCACATTTCATCACAGACAAAAATTAGTTTGTCAGTGGGAGTCCCCAAATAAAATACTTCTATATTTTATATCATACATAATTTCCATAAAGTGGACTTATTTTTATTGTTTACTTCTTCAAATTTCTATTGAATCGATATCGATAAATATACATGTGCATAAGTCATACTTTAGAAAACATATTTTATTTAAAAGTTTAATAATTAAAACATAGGCTCCTAATACCTAATTGGCCGTTTTCTGGTTATATTTATTGTTTGGAAATTTCATATTTTTACTACAAGGTGAGGTCAAGCCAGACCGTCATGACCCGCGCCAATCTCTTTGAATAAATGTTACGTAAAAATTGTTCAAATTCGAAAAAAAATTTAAAACAATAGATAATCCAAAATGGGAATGGTATGGTTAAATATGACAAGTCAAAACTCAGAAAAACTTAAGTTAATTAAGAAATGATTTTGATGCTTATACAAATAGGAAAGTGTTCCAATCGCTTATACAAATCCAAAGTTCTTGGATTTAATGGCCATCAACATTTTACTGCGTAAAATGGATTTGCTGGAGTACAGGGGGATATACAGCCGAGATATACAAGTATTCGCAGTCGGCAGATGAGAGTCATCCGCGGGTCTTATGGTGACAGATGGCAACGGTTGGAATCCCTCCTCCGAAGCTGGCAGCGCAGGCGATCCTGTCCAGAAGTACACCTGAAAGAATTGCGGTTATTGTGGCTGTTTCGTGGTGTTTACAATAGCTTCTTACCAAATCCTGACGTTCCAAAATATTCATTTTCTCAACAATACTCCAGAACCATTTCTTAAATTTTAAAAGTTTATCCGGACCCTCGCTAGATTCGTCGTTAAAGGTAGTGTATGAAATCAATGTTGAAACATTTATATCACCGACACCGTTCAGCAGCAGACGCAAGTCCTCGGCGGTCAAGCTATTCATGCTGTTATCGGGCAAGACGTCAAAAACTCCGTCTTTTAGTGCCTGTAAATAGTCAAACATTTAATATTACAACATAATTTTACGCCATGTTGCAGCATACCTCGAGTGCTTTCTCTTGGGATTTGATGAGTCTGTATTCTGTGTAGCGTCTGATGTACTCGAATATGTTACCCGAAGTGACCGCGACTTCGCGCCCTCCTGGGATAAGCTCTCGGTTGCCACAGCCCTCCTCCTTCATCAAGTCAATCCTGAAATTACCGATTATTAAATGCCTATAATGTAGATAGAGGGGAGAAACTTACACAAAGCAGAGCTCCATTCGGTTAATGGTTTCCTCGCCTTCTTTTGTTTGGGCGTTCTGAATAATTTGCCTAAAAGATTCGTACAGGGCTGGATCGAAAAATGCCAGATCGTGGAACTTAATTTTACGACCAAGAATGTATTTCAATACATGTCTTTGCAGGAACAATGGAAGCAATTCGTTTTGGAGTAGACAAAGTCCAATAAGTCTGTGTGGAGGAAGGGAAAAGATTAAATGGGTAAGAGGTGGATCGAAGCGTAACCAAGATATCTTACCTTCCAATATTTCTAAATGCATTAATGCGCTCGAACGATGCAAAGCCTTGGCGCGGTGTGTAAAAGCCCCGCTTTCCCGGAGAGTAAAATAATGGCTCATTATCGTCGTCCACTGGTTCGACCAGCACCACAGATGGTGATTTTTTTGGTTGGCTACTTTGTGCACTGGCCTCAGATTTTAATTTGAAGGTGATTATTTCTATCGCTTCGTTAACTTTCTGACGCAGTGTCTCGTCTGAGGAAATCACGGACAAGAGCTGTGGAGTAGGTATCTCCAGCAGCATTCCTGTAATCTTCGGTGCATGCGTTTGGTTTATCGAGTGGATCTGTTAAGCAAGTAAAAGTGTAATAGATTTGTATTTAAATCGTTGTTTGAACCTTACCTTGGGGTAGAGACGTTCTCCAATTTGTTGTAGGTGGACAGACAAATGGTCATTTAAGCTCTCCGGCATTGCATTATCTAAAATGAGCAAATCAGTCATTCTCAGTTAAAATATATTATTAATTCGTAGCCCTTACCTGAATTAGTAACGGGCGTGTAGGGTCTGGCATCCAGATTTAATGCCTTCCTCTCACGAGCGGAGCGCCACAGTATTTTGCTGCTGGTGCCACGCCTCTGCAGTGTGGACTGATCACGACTAGACCCCGACACCGTTCGGCTGCGCAGGATGCTCGAGAACGGCACACCGTACTTGCTGTGGCTGGTGCCCACCTGAACGGACTCCAGGTTCGGGATCTTGGCACTGGCCAGCAATGCCTCTGCGATCGATGTGTAGAAGCTGCGCGCCACACCGGATCCCTCTCCCGGCTCGTCCTTGAACGTCACCTTCACGCGGTTGAATGTGATGGGCGGCTGGGTACGCCGGTTTTGGTTGCCGAATTGGGTATTCAGTTCCTTGAACGTCTGAACAATTAAACTTTCACGATTGCGCTCCAGCTTGCAGAGAACCAAGTCGCGTTGTTGTCCGTTGCGCAGTTTTTCCATGTGGCGACGGAAACGCATCTCCTTAACGGGAAAGCCGCGCAGTTCCGGCAGCACGGACCCGTGCTCCATTCCAACGTCATCCATGAAGACGCGACCGAATAAGTCCAGGGTGAGCTTCCAGCGACTCAGCAAAAAGTTCCACGACGGCAATTCCGAGAAATTACTTTGGTAAAACAGAGAGCCGCGAACGGGAAAACTTAATTGGTGGTGTGGTGTTGATTTTTGATGATGTGTATCACATTTCGCTTGTTCTGCAGTCGATAAATTTGAGGCCGAGAAGTTGTTTAAGTCCGAATCAATCGTCTTTAAACAGGAGCCACCTGCGAGAACTATAACGCTGCGGGCTGCAGTCGCCGGTGACACTGAGGCTTTGTTTGGCGCAATAATAACTTCCGGCCGGGTGGCCATTAACGCTTCAGTCGATTTGCTTGTACTGGGAAGACTGCTGATATCATCAGTTTCCATTAGCACCACTTTATCGTACTTGCTGTGATTACCTGTAGAACACAGACATGGTTAATTGTTGGATCAATACATTTCTTTAAGTTCTACTTACCATCAGCATCTTTGTGGGATTTGAAATCATCCGAGCCCTGCTTCTTCTTCAATTGTACGTAAATATTAGAGTCTGTAGAGCCCTCAGCCTTATAAGTTACATTTCCATCACCCGTCTTACTGGTATCCATATTGATTACGACCTCCATCGACTGCTTGGCCGGGTCTGTTTCATAAACATGCTCGTTCCTTTTCAAGGAATTCGAGAATCCCAGCCTTGTGGGTGTGTAATCAAAAATACTACCACCACTGTTACTGGGAGCGCTGTTACTTGCACTCGTGGTCACGAGCAGCGGTAGGTTTGCGAAGAGCTCCTGGCGCTTTGAATTTGGCTGCAGCAAGTGTGGTTTGTCGGCGAGGGGCATGGCCATGTCCAGTGGCAGATCGAAGCCTTCTGGCGCCGAGCAGCCCAAGCTCAGGGTCGATTCTGAACGCGCAAAGAAGGCGTGTCGGCGTGTGCCCTGGCTTCCTGAAGGCATACTACTTGTAGACGGCTGAACGTCGGCGTTGAAGTCCTCCAGGTTAGTCAACTCGTCGTCCGTATCATAGCTTTCAACCATGGGGGAGAGATTGTTTATACGGCCAGAAATGGTGTCTTGCTTGTCATAGAAGCCCGTATCATTGCGCATGTAGTAAACAAAGGCATCGAGCACATAGGCAATGTGACGCAAAGCTGTTATATCCAGAACTGGCAGTGCATCTCGGTGCTCGGAGGTGTGGGCACGCATCAGGGATAAACAGTAGGTGAAGAAGTCTCGTCGTGAATTGGATCCTTCAAGAATAAATATTATCTTAATAAAAAAAAAACTAAAAGAATATAAATTTTTCGACTTACCCATTACATTTACACCACTAACGGAAGAAGATGTGGCAGGAGCAGGCGTCTGGCTAGTCGAAGCCTGAGCACTAAGGTTGAGCGGATGCAGCGGATGGTTGGGATCGGTGTAGTTAGTCAAGTAAGCGCCGAACTTTAATTGTGCCTCGGTTCCGTCCATTACAGTGAACATCCAATCCCACGTAGCCTTCAAACGCTTTTCTACAAATGCCTGTTAAATGAAAACGTACATTTCAAATTAGGTGTGAATATTTTCAATGTCCTAACTATTCTTTTAGGTACTCACTTGAACTGCAATCGCCTCATCGCTTTGGATTTTCAACGATGTTTCGATGTCATTCACTATGTTGTAAGACAGAATGCTTATAAGCTCGGATATCTGTCTTATTGTGATCCCGAATGCCCGTGCCAAGTTGCTGGCCGTTGTCGCCATCGTGTGAGGTTCGATCGAGGGAGTGGTGACGGTTGTGCTGGCCGGTACAGTGGAGCGTCGCAGCGCCATTGGGTCAATGAAGACCAAGTTGGATCCGGTGGGTACCCTCACGGAGGAGCGGGCGGTGTCACGGTTCCTAATTGCCCACTGCATGGTTTGAGGAGCCAGATCGCTGCGTGCGTTCGAGTTGGTGCTGCGACGTTCCAGCTGCTGGTCATTGAAGTTGAACTCGTCAGAGTGATCGTCGGACTCTCCATCCTCCGAACCATCTTCTTCTTGGGCCGAAGAGTCACCCGACTCATCCTCCAGGAACAGAACACCAATGTCTAATAAACAAAAATATTTAATAGATGTATAGGACCAAAGTGTCCGACAACTCACCATTTTCTGAGCCAACTGTTGCCCCAGTTTGAACGCTCCTCTGCACCTCTTGATTGCTTTGGTTGTCATCGGAGTCCGACTCAGTCTCAGCGTCATTAAAAGTGAAGTCATTATCGCTCTCATCGTCTTGCATGCCGTCCTCATTTCGTTGATTTTCTATTAGCTCATCGTCTTGATTGTGGGAGTTGGCTTCCCGATTTATAACTTCTTCCGATTCGGAGGCGTCGCGAATAGCTGATTTTAAATTGAAATTATTGTGAACAATTTAAGAAATTTATCTAAGTATAATACTTACTTTCCATTGCAACTACATCGTAGTTTTGTTGAATATTAAAACTGGCACTCTGATCGTTTCCAGAATCGTGTCCCAGTATTTGCTCGGAAGAAGACTCCACGTTGGAGGGTGCCAAGGGATCCACACTGAACAAATCGTCAGAGTTCTAAGAAGTAAATTAAAGATATTAGATTAATCGAAACAAATATTAAAATAGTATTTTTCTCAAATTGTAAGGAAGTAAATTCATGCAGTTGAAAAATGTTTTTGCATATTTACACGTACATCCAGATTCGAAGATGACATTGTGAACGGAGCAGTGGGCCGTACAACCCCAAGCCTTACAGGAGCAATGAGGGCTTCGGATACCTCGCACAACTCTTCGATGGATATCTTGTGGAGCGTCTGGAATACTTTCACACAGCTCTGAACGTATTTGTTGCACGAGGTGTGCGTCTTGCGCTTCTCCGGATTCGGCTGCTTCTCAAGGTTGAAAATGACGAAGACGCGTGCCACGGAACGTACGAAACGACGCGCTACTTCCTCCGCTTCCTTGCAGCGATTGGCAACGCTAACGTTCTGCAGTTCCCGCACCAGGGTCAGCAGCAAGGTGTCTAGATGGTCGCCAGTGCACTTCACAATCAGGCTATGGGTAAACTTATCGAGGAGTGTGGAGCCGTGCTGCGTCTGGATGAACATGTTGAAGCCTTCCGAGTTGGAGTTCTCAGATCCACTGCCTGGATTCGGCACCTCGGTCTTCTCCGCTCCGCTCATGACCATCGAGCGTACCGCATTCCAGTCGATTAACAGACGTTCCAACGCTTTTCTAGCGAACTTCGGTGGCTCCAGGTCGTGGTCCGGCATGTCGCTATCCATGTCCACGGAAGAAGCCTTCCGATTGGATATCACTGTATTGCTGCCGTTCGTTCCGCTGGCAGCGGTGCCAACATTACGAACTCGTACGTTAAAGCGATACTGTCGCTGCTCTACAATTTGTCGGCCCACCGTTTGGATGAGGAATAGCAGAATTGATTCGCCCTTGGAATTGAACTTCGTGACCAAATCCGTGCAGGAGACCAGCTTGCAAAGGAGCGCGAAGCGCTTGGTGAGATTTCCAGCGATCAGGGCTTTACACTTGCATTTCTCCCAGCAATCGCAGTAGGCAGTTGGCGCCGTGCGCTTCAACTTGCAGTCGTGGCCCTTGTGGCAGACCCGCGCACACTCCGTGCAGCAGCACAGGGATCCGGTCAAGCCGCAAGTCTTGCACTCGAATATGTTCTGGTTGATGTGATCCGCTCCCGTCCATGTAAAGGAGCAAGTGTCGTTGTAGCAGATAACGTGCAGTGGCGACTGATCCGCGGGGGAACCAGTCGGGAAAATCATGGCCTCTTTGAGCGGCGAATCCTGCTCGGACAGCAAAAGGATGGTGTTCAGCAGTATGATACCTGCCTCGTAGGCGCGACAGGAAACGGAAAGCATGAAGGGCGTCTGGCCCTGTGCATCCTTGGTACTCAGCATCTGACAGAGGTACGGACGCAGGGCGGGACTGACGCACATCTGCTGCAGGATCAGTAGGGCATGCTCTCGTCGCTGGGCGAGGTCGAAGGTGTAATTAGGGGACCCCAACTTGATGTTGGAGAGCAAGGAACTCTGGGAAGAGGACGGAATTATCTTCGATATATCATCTTCAATGCTGTCCGCGATGTTCTGAGAAGAGCTGGCGCTTAGATTGCTGGCTGCCGGTGCCTCAGCTGGCCAGGGGATGTAGGCGTGGTCCTCGTTGTTGGTAGCCATTGGCTGGCTGCCGGACTGTTCTGCTTGATCGCTGTTTATTAGGCGGTGCATCATGTCGCGCAGGTTCATTCGACTATCCCTGCTAGTCGAGGAAGCGGATCCGGCGGCGGAAGAGCTCATGGTTGCAAAGCTGGAGTTTTCATTGCTGGACGACGCATTTGCTCCAAAGGCGTTGCTGCTAACGTAAGCGCTTGTCGACACCGTTGGGATGGAGCGCGCCACGGAGAGTCCCACAGCTAGGGACTTCTTTTCCACACCACCGCTAGGCGAGTCCGGTGGTGAATCTTTGTTTGAGGATGGAGCACACATAATCACACACGCATGGAAAATGTTTCGGGCTCCATCGCAACGTTCTTCAACGACCAGAGCCGTATCCGCCTGATCCTCCCTCTCCAAGCGACTGAGGGCGGCAAAGCTATTCTTCACATCGCAACGCAAGATGTGCGGCATGAGTTTCTGGGTGTCGAAGAGCAAGGCAGTCATGCACACCTTTGACTTCAAATTCACGCCAGACAACATTGCCGGCAGCGATATGGTGGCCATAGTGATGGACTTTACCGGGGGAAGGTCGAACCACTGGGGATCCTTGATCGACCCGAGGCAATCCTTGGCCAAGGGGTACAGGGCTCCATTGCCATCCCGGAGCACAATTGTGCTGCTGTTTCCACTGCAGTCGTTGTTGCACGCCATCAATATGTTACCGGGCGAGGAGCCAATAAAAGAGGCGCAGTCCGTGGGAAACAGGCAGTTCTGCTCCTGCTTGCTGTTATACAGGTTGTACAGGCTGTAGTGGATTTTGCCGAGCACCTTCTTAATCACATGGATGCCGCGCGAGTCCACGGCGAGGGTCAGAAGCTGGACGCCAGCCGCATCGGCACCAACGTTGATCTTCTTTGGCTGCTTCTGCAGCCAGTCTGGACCACGGGTGGACATAGCAGTGCGGAAAATCTGGACATCCTCGCGGCGCAGCAGACGGCACTGCTGCCAATCGTCCTCCTTGCCCTCTTCCTTGGATGTGGAGGCTGCATTGGAGGAGCTTGCGGTGGCGGCAGCAGCAGCAACTGCAGCGGCTGCTGCGTTCATTGCAGGAAAGCGAACAGCCACAAAGTCTCCGTCGACCTTAAGCACCTTGCCCACTGGGCCCACTTTGTCCTCGACAAACACCACGTCCTTCAGCTGCCACAGCTCCTCATCCTTCCTGCCCTCCTGGGGGGCGTTAGAGTCCTCTTTAGTCGTCACTCGCTTGGTGCGCTTGTGAGATGTGACGCTGCCGGTGTCGCTACATGTGCTGGATGCCGGCGACGGCGGAGGTGGCATGTCTATGCGATCGGTCGACTCCTTGCTATTTGAGAAGGACTGTCCATTCTTACTGCTCCCACTGCTTGGGATGGCCGTGGCCTTTGGCAGATCCTTATCTGGCGCAACTCCGTGGGCGTTTAGGTTAAGGCCAGCCGCTTGGGTTTTGTCCACTCCCGAATTTGTGTTTATATTAATGATTTTCATGCGACACACATCGGTAAAGTTCCAAACCGAGTTCAAGAGCTGTCCAACCTTCGGCACTCCGTTGGAGCACGTGAATCCGATTGATCCGGATTGATAGATGGGGCACTTCTTCATTATCACTTGAGCGCCCACGTTTATATCGGTTGCCACCACCTTGAAGGGCTTCTTTGTCTTTGTCCGGAATTTGTCCCACAAGTATCGTCGCTGATCAAATGGGAGGACTCCCCACCAGTAGATGTTGTTGCTGTCGGTCTTGACGACCGTGTACAGCGAGCAAACATAGATTTTTGTTATGTTGTCCGATATAAACTCGTTGAAGGAGCAGGAATTGTGCTCTAGCTTGGCGCCGAGGTACCCCAGCTGCTCGTCCATCCAGGTGGCGACGCGGTTGGTTTCTGTAACCACGGAACATCTGATAAAGTTGGCCGAAATAAGCTCCACTCTTTCAGTTATGTTGAGGGCCGCAGTCTTGGGATGATACACGTTTTCCGTCTGCAAAAGAACACAAATAAATTTTATTTTAGTACAAGATATTTTAATAAATAAAAGGAAAATATATATTTTAATTTATCAGGAATAAATAAAAAAATATTTAATTATTACCTCTGACTTGTAGGGCTCTGCATCCGCCCAGCGCCACTGGTATAAATCTCCGCCCTCCGACAAGGCAATGAACTCCGAATATAAGGCGCCTATGGTCTTAAACCTCACAGAACTTTTCTCCGGCCATGGCTGCAACTCTTCCGATATCCAAATCGGGGACAGCATTGGTGATGGCTCCTTTTTCTTGGAATCTGTGCCAAAATGGGAGTCAGTGTCGGGAAGTATTATGGGTTCTTATAGGCTTACCAGCATCCTTCTCCCAAGTGTAGTCGTCTTTGCTAATCCAGCGCCGTGGTCCGTAGTACTGACGATCACGCCAACGGCTGAATGCTTCGCGGTCAGCGTTAACCGATATTTGAGCCGATAATCCACTGCTACCTGTTAAAGCCGCACCCGAAGTTGTGGAGCGGGTCGATTGATTACTGTCTGCGGCATTGGCGTTGGCATTACTGCGTTCACTACGAATGCGATCGAACAGCAGGCTGGAAAATGGTAAAAGGATGAGTTATACAGTTTTGTTCTAGTGTTTAGTCAAGTTCAAAGGGGCGTTCTTAATTCGAATGATGTAATAGTATAACTTCATTACTTACTTTCGAATGCTGGAGTAATTGCTAAATATCTCCTCCGAAAAAAGTCCATCTGAGGGATCAATAATGACGCTGTTGTTATCTCCGCTAAACCCATTATCCAGAAGTGAGATAAGGTCTTCAGGCACGTAGTTATCGGCGCCTTCCTCGGTATCTTCGGCTTCTTCATCGTCGCGGGAAAGCAAATTGTTCACAGCTAAATTAACATCTAAATTGGTGCGCTATAAAGAGTAAAGTTTGTTATTAAAACATCGGGGGTATTGTAATTTTGGTTGACTTACCTGCAATTCTCTAATAATGAGATTTCTGCTCTTGCCCTGTAAGACCACCTCGGCTTGGGATATAAGCTCCTCCGGCACATAAGTGGCCGGAACTGTGACCAAGGGACGGCTCGAGGTGCTGCCCCCGATAATCACGCCCGTGCTGCGCGATCCGGAACCCTGTCCCGTGGAACTGGAGCGGCCTGTGGCGCGCAGGAGTCGTGCCCTGGACCGGGCCATCGGTCGCGATGAGGAGGGTGCCTTCGAGGCACTGGCCGTTCCGCCGCCACCACTTGTGGAACTTGAAAGAAACCCCGGTGTGAGAATATATAGACCCGAAGGTGCCATCACTTTTGCTTACCATTTTGCATCAGATTTTGTCAAGTCAAGTTTCTCTGAGTTTATGGAAAAGGAAACGCGAAACGCCTTGCCATCTTCCAGCAAAACTCCAATGTGCGTGGGTCCAATGACCACCTCCCTCACCGGAATTTTCAGCTGCTCGAATATGCGATGGGTGCCATAACCAAATCTGTTGACTTTTTCCGACACTTCCCGAATTCTGTAAAGAGTTTTCAATGATTGTTTTTTTTAGTATATTGTTTTTTCGTGGTCAGCAAGTCAATGGTTGTTATATTTCTAAATTCGAAACCTCCTAAACATAGGGTGCGTTTATGTGGTTGGTTGCCGGCCTTGCCAGACTATCTACACTTGTTTATGATTGGCAGCTGGAAAATTTGCAACTTCTGGAAGATTTTACATTTCAATACCCAAAGCAAAGCCGGTGGTTTAGTTTATGGGTTATGGAAAAAACGATACATTTCAATACCATGTGCTGGGGGAATTGAGTTTAAGTCATATCTTTTATACAAAACGGCCATGTGCAAATATGTTAGTCACCAAATGTTTGCCGGAAACATGGACGATTGTGTTCTGCTGCCCAACGGATCACACTATAAACATTCAAAAGGTTCGCTAAGAATTATTTATTAAAAGTGGGCAAATTAATCAGCATGTATGCACATGCACGCACACAAGCAAAAGTTCACATGTCCCACACGGGCACACACAAACCGACATACATATATGGCTGTCTTAGAACATTAATTGTGGCTGAAAAATGGGAATCGGCGAGTGCATTTCGCAAATTCTGCGGCTAATGTTTACAGAATGGCGTGGACAACATTAGATACGGCGAATCCGCCAGTGTCTGCGCTCACATTTCACGTTAATGGCCATGTACATATCCTCCTGCGAGCACATATACCTGCGTACCTACATATTTTCACATAACAAATACATGCAGCCGTACGTACACAGTTACACGGAATTCCGCGTTCACATGTGCGTAATTGCGGAGCCTGGGGCTTATATTTACCTTTCAATAAACTGGTCGTCCGTGCCCGGAAGCGGTTGCAAAACAAATTGCATGGAAACCATTTTAATTTTTTAATTATTCATGTACACAGTGTCCTCGTTGAATTTTCATGTCACAAAAAGTTGATAGACTTCCAGCAGTGTGGCCGCGCCAATTGCGACTCGAAATTCCATGCGGCCGATAAATAAATACCAATATATACCATCTTAGTGTTCGGGAATACTGTTTATATACCATACTAGTGACTGGAAATACCATTTATATACCAATAATTTAGACAATTTATTTAAATGATTTTTTAAGGAAAATTTAAAATGAAAGGAATACTATTTCAACCTATTTTTGATTTGGTTCAGTGTTTTCTTTATTATACCCGTTACTCGTAGAGTAAACGCCCACTCTAACGCCCATAACGCTTAAATCTGTCTAACGCCGGTAGGTGGCGCATTTCAATCACGCTTTGCTGCTTGCATATCTCCATTTCCCTTTGGTCCCTTTAGCTGAATAACGGGTATCTGATAGTCGAGGTACTCGACTACAGCGTTCTTCCTTGTTTTTATACTAAAACGTTTGGTAAAAAAATAATAATGAGAACTTCACTCCGCAAAACACAGCATTGAAGCGTTACACTTATTGAAACAATCATCTCATTCAGTGGAAATGTTTTCTTAAATAACCGAAAACGTTAATGTTTGTTTGACCGTTAAAATATACCGCATAACATTCTTTTTTAAATATTAAACTAAAATAAACATACATATGGTAAATAACTTGGATGCCCTTTTGAGCACAGACACAAACCAAATACATATTTCAAAATTTTCAAATTTTGTAAGAGGCTAGCGGTGAGGATCGTGATAAAAATTATTTAGTGGAAAATAAAATTAAGTTTAAAAAATACAATTATCCGAAATAAATGACCAAGACTCCAAACCCAAAAGAATTCGACGCATTACATTTTATTCTCCTGAAAATTTTAGAAACTTTAATCACAAGGGTTTGTGTATTTTTTGGTAAATAATATTTTGTTTTCTGGTTTTCCAGTGTCACCATTAACCTGAAATAAAACGAGGAATTGTTAATGAATGTTTAAAAGGGCCGACCATTATGAAATCTGGAAATGGACATTTCCTTTACTTACTTACACCTGGGAGTATTGACCTTATGTTGCAATCAAGCGGGTGCACCTCTTAGTAGAAGTATTTACTTTACCCTTTTTGAACTGCTGAAAATCTAAAAAATCTTCTAAAGTATAAACTTAAATTGTTTGATATTCTGACTTGATAAAGCAGATTGAAAAAAAATTAATTCTGCTATAATATTTTACAGAAAGTTGTATTTATTTTATTGCATTAGTGTAATTTATTTTAAAAGTGTTTTTCTTTGTTTCTATTAAGGAAATTATACTTATAACTATATGTATTTACAAGTATAATTTCCGAATCCGAACCTTATGGACTAAAAAACGCAGATATGTCGACAATGCATCTAAATAAATATTATTATTGATACATTTATCGATTATGCTCACTGGCACTACTTTCATACATATTAGTAGAGTATTCATCCATTGCTAAATGGCTGTTACTTTCGACCATACCCGAATCCATATTGCTATACTCCTTAGACACCTTATTTAAACCATCACTTCCGCAAAACGGAAGACAACCAATTCGCCCGATATCATTTGGATTGTTTGGATCTAGGGGATTTTCAGCCCCCGGGGGCAAACTTGAGCAATGTTGGGGACAATTGTCGCAGGGATTTTTGTCAGTAGATACACCGTTGCCAGATTGGCACGAATTTGGGGAGGAGGACGGATCATATTTCCGTGGCCGCCCTCTTGACAAGTGCCGTCTTTTAACAAACTCATTATCGTCGACCATCCAAAACGAGCCAAAGTCATCTTCATATCGTACAAAGCACTTGTGCAATGATAGATTCGTACGTATCGCATTCTTTAATATTTGTTATATAAGTCGAGAGCCCCAACAAAGTTTAGAAACAGGAACATTCATTATCGGGAAAGGAAGAAAAAGTTCGTTGAGAAACAGGTTAGTTCATTTGGCTTGTTTTAAATTTTTCCGTAGCATTTCGACCCATTTCACCTATCCTTAATTACCTTCATTAGCTAATGCTCGGACAGACTTATTAACTGATGAGCAGACAGACACCATTTGGGGATATACAATTTAGGGACATGAGTGCTGTAAAAAATCTTATAATGTCATCATATCGATATAAGCATGCATTTAATGGCATATATTTACTAACAGAGCAAAATGGTAGTAACTTGGAGCAAAGTAAGTATTAAACTATTTGAGACCCACATACCCAATGTTCATGGCTACAAAATAGTTTGTGTCCGGCGAATTGGTAGCACCTGTTAAGTTGTTACCAATGCCAGCAGTGCGCTGTGGTCGTCTTTTGTAAAACTCAATCTCATCAACAGTCCAAACTGCTCCTTTCACATTCTCAACTCGCATAAAGCACTTATGAAGGGACAGATTATGCCGAACTGCGTTCTAATGGTGTATATTATCAGTTAGCATTGGCCAAACTTTAAGTTTTGTATTATCTTAAGATATACAAATATTATATTGAATAAAACGGAATAGCTTACCTTTTCGGAGATCCCTTATATACAGAACTAACCCACAATATATTTTTATGTACATACATGAAATAGGCATGCGGAAAAATTAGGGACACAAAAATAGCGGACAAGCTGTAAAATTCAATCGGACAGACGGACAAGAGAACAGACGGACAAAAGTTATAACATTTCTTAAATATCAAATCCTTATTCTAAAAAATTCTACTATAAGAGAGGAAAAATTGAAAAAAGCGTATATTACCTTCCACGTAGCTGCATTGCGCCGAAAGTAGCAAAAAGTGTTTTGGAACCAATTGTAAATTTCGTTTAGGGTTAGCTGCTTATCGGGGGAGTCGATAATGGACTGGAATTAGATGAACCGTACGGTAATTATGTCTCTTCTTTTCTTGAATTGTTCATTATTATAGTTTACCTGTCTTATGAGTGAAGCATAAGTGAAAGGCGGTCGCACATCAGCATTTTTGTAAAACTCTCTATTTCGATGAATTTCTGCAAATTTAAATTCTTATTATATGCCTTCCAGAAGCACCTCGAATAACGTCTTTCTTCTAATCAGTCTATATATTTTACTTACCCTGCTGTACGTCGAGCCCAGCTCTTTCAAGCATGTACGGTAATCCTAACATTAAGATCATATCATATCAATACATTTAGTTAAGAATATTATACACTTACCACCATTTATGGAAAAAGAGTTCTTGTCGTGGCTTCTTTTTTTGATCGAGCATAAGTTGGTGGAGTTTACCATTGGGAGATTAAGAGAGCTAGGTGAATTTGTTTGGCGGATGGGTCGACCTATGCTATTTATTGTGAGCGGACTTCGGCAAAACTTTCCGTCTCTTCCGGGTACGTCCTAAGAATAGAAGTTTTTCATATATCACAAGTTTGGATACATATTACAACAAGGACTGACCTTCCTGTCAATTTTGGTGGGTGATAAAAGTTGCTTAGATAAATACAAGTGGTGCATCATGGCCTGCAAGCGATCTCTTTCTTTTTGAAGGTGGGATTCCAGCTGAGAGACAACTTGCATTTGGACTCGTGCTTGAGCGGTTGACCGATCATCCAATCCGTGTTCAGTATTCAGATGCCTATAATGGGGTTGGTTGTGTAACCTACATTTTTTTGTGTATCCCCATTTTATGTATCACCTACTTGACAAATGATGTGATATCTTCCAAGTCCATTTCGCAACCGGGCCAGCGACATATGCCATGAGCAAATAGAGGATGATAGTACTTGCGCATGGCGAATTCGTCGTGCATATAGCTAAAATCATTGCTGCACGCTTCATTATCTTTTGACCTTAAAAATCTTTCGGCATCGGAAAACATGAGCTTTTCCTGCTCCGAAATAAACTCGGGAACATTGTAGAACCCAAGATCGGGAACAGGAGCCATCAAATGCTGGCCCTGCATGTGCATGTGGGGGTTGGATTCGTGCTGGGCCGTCGATGAGGATTCATCTATGCTCGAGGCCGGAGAACTGCACTTGACTACATGAGAGGCAAAGGCAATCGAGTTATTCAAAAAACCCGTCGGCGGAAAACAGTTATTCTTGACGGCTTCTGTGCAAATATCTGGTATGGATATTTGGTGACGGGATTTGACTGATATCTCCTTCTGAACCGATCCCTTAAAGTCAGAATCCTTAACATCTTCAGGGTATTCGTCATCATGTATCCGATGCATGTTTTGGAAACTGAAAGTTATATTCATTACGGTTGAACCTTAATCTTATACTACAGAGGTTGTGGCTTTTGGTAAGCACTCTAATTGAGATCTATACCAATTTTGACAAAAATAAACTCCTATAAAGGCAATAGTACATAAATGATCTCTTTTATGTTGATGTTCCTAAAATGTTGGTTGGGCTGATCTAAAATTCTTAACATTTTTCTTTAAAATGGATTTGGATATTTTAACATTGCGTCATTAATCTTTAATCTCCGAATCCGATTTACTTGTCTGATAGAACATGAATGCCCGAGCTTCTCTGAAGTCGATGATTACTTACTATCCCAAGGTTTGCTTCGTTATAAGCCCCTAAACTCTCTCATCTTTGTAAAATAATTCATTAGTAACCCTGATGAAACTTCTCCGAAATTCTTTGTTACAAGTTCATTTATTTGATGCATACTTAATTTGGTATTAAATATACACCAATTCAAATGAAACATCGATCAGTTTATCCTGCTGCAGCTCTTCTGTAATGATAAATGTTGTAATTAGATTGGAAAACTATAAATACATATTTATTATTAAAGTGTGAGATCTCAAGAGGATTTATTTTGCATTTCAGTAATTTGACCAAGTGTACATAATGCACTTCAGTAATTTGACCAAGTGTACATAATGACTAAAGAATGGGCTTTAATAAAGCCCTTGTATACACACAGACGGATGTGCAGACGGACGGACAGACAATCAAACGGACAAGCGGATTGGCAAGCCATGGATAAGAATGTTTCGGAAATGGTTGATTATAGATACATAATGGATAAATCCACCTCTTGATCTCATAACAAGTGTTCTGAAAAAGAGGATATTACATTTTCAAGTCGATTCCTGTAGTGGATAAAGGTGTAAGTCAATCTAAAAAAATGTTTTTTTCTAATATTTATAAAAATAGGAATAAAACCTGAAAGATTATAAGAGCATGATATATAAAAGACAGTAAATTGTTGTATATATATTTCCCATCCTAGAATGTGATAAATAATAATCATTCTTATTATTGATCATTTTCTTTGATCGTGGAATTTTAACTATTAAGGATATACATATGAGGTGCTCCTGTAAAGAAAGATAAGTTTATAGTTACAATATATTCTTAACATGTAGGGAAGTATCATAGTCGGCGGACTCGACTATAGCATTAATATTTGCTTTCCTTTTATATGTAGGTTCTGTTCCCTTGAAGGAGCCTCAATGCAGGCATTGATTTTTTCAAAGGGGTAGATGCTTAGAGAAAATATTCATATTTCATGTGTCTACATATTAAAGTATGTGTGTGTGCGTACCTGCTTATAAGCTACATCTTGAAAACTTTTCATTGCCTAGAATTCTTAACAATATCTTGAAAAACTTATCAAACTAGACTTAAGTTTTAGGAGTACAGACATGCATATACAATTTTGCAGACAAAAGAGTGTGCAAATTTCTATATGCATTAACAATTAAATAACATTCACTGTGGTTTCCAAACAACGATTTATGTATATTTAAAAACAAGACAAATTTCGAATACAATTGTACACAATATTATAAAATAAAATAGATTTTGGCAACTATCTTAAGAATATTTTCCGCAGCTTCTCCTGAAATGGTACGTCTCTGATTACTGAATTTGCGAAAAAATATGTGTACACATTTTTGCGCATGCGTTTAGAAATGTCAGCTTAGGAGCTCACTACACCTAACGATTTGAAAAGCTTTATCACTGCGAAATCATAAAGTTTAATTAACTTCCTTTGTATTTTAAGCTAAATAGTTGATCTTTAGTTGATAGTAAAGATGCATCGTGATTTTGACCAATGTATAATCATAAATTATGACTCATAATAAAAAAAGAGATCAATCCCAAAACTAATGTATATCACCTTATAAATCGGACAATCTACAATATTTTCAGAATAAAAGATTTATTAAATATTGAAACCCCCAAAAATCTAGTTTAAGTACCAGGGCAAAAGATTATTTCCATAAGTTAAAAGTATTTTACTTTTGTGTTAAATTTTTTTTATTGCGAGAGTTTATGGGTTTGTATTTTTATTTGGTGGAAACAGAGTGATGTTTATAGAGTTTTCAGGACCGTTGAGGAATTCGCTTGTGTTGCTCGAGGTCGGCTTAGTACTCCTCGTCCTCTCCCAGCTCGGTGGTGGAGTCGATGCCCACCTCCTCGTAGTCCTTCTCGAGGGCGGCCAGATCCTCGCGAGCCTCGGCGAACTCGCCCTCCTCCATGCCCTCGCCCACGTACCAGTGGACGAAGGCCCGCTTGGCGTACATCAGATCGAACTTGTGGTCCAGACGAGCCCAGGCCTCGGCGATGGCCGTGGTGTTGGACAGCATGCAGACGGCGCGCTGCACCTTGGCCAGATCCCCGCCAGGAACGACGGTGGGTGGCTGGTAGTTGATGCCCACCTTGAAGCCCGTGGGACACCAGTCGACGAACTGGATGGAGCGCTTCGTCTTGATGGTGGCGATCGCCGCGTTCACATCTTTGGGCACCACATCACCGCGATAGAGCATGCAGCAGGCCATGTACTTGCCCCGTCGGGGATCGCACTTGACCATCTGGTTGGCCGGCTCGAAGCAGGCATTGGTGATCTCCGCCACGGTCAGCTGCTCGTGGTAGGCCTTCTCCACGGAAATGACGGGAGCATATGTCGCCAGCGGGAAGTGGATGCGTGGGTAGGGCACCAAATTGGTCTGGAACTCGGTCAGATCCACATTCAGGGCGCCATCGAAGCGCAACGAGGCCGTGATGGAGGAAACGATCTGGCCAATTAGGCGATTGAGGTTCATGTAGGTGGGTCGCTCGATATCCAAGTTGCGGCGGCAGATGTCGTAGATCGCCTCGTTGTCGACCATAAATGCACAATCCGAGTGCTCCAGCGTCGTGTGGGTGGTTAAGATCGAATTGTACGGCTCGACGACAGCTGTGGAGACCTGACAGGAAGTTTGGGAGCCGTTAATTAACTTATTTTTCCAAGACTAGTTTCCTATGACTCTAATAAATCATATAAGTTGAGTTGTAAAAAACTGCACTCAAAAAAGATTTCGCCCTGAGTTTTAGAAATTTTAGGTCAATGCCAATTTTTTGAAAAATTAAAAAAAAAATTATTTCAAAAAAGATTTTTACAAACAAAAAAAATTAGAGGTGAACATTTTTTTCTCAAATTTAAAAACAAAACACCTATTAACTCAAGGTTTCTTTACTTATTTATATTTATATGGGTGTGAAATGAGCTGGGTTTCGCCAAAGGCAATGCAATATGAAAGTTTTTTCTCAAGAAATAGCACCTATTCTCTCTTAAAATTAAGGTCTACATTTCTGGTTAATTTCTTTAGTTATCCAAATTTGTAAGTATTTGAACTTACTTGTGGGGCTGGGTAGATGGAGAACTCGAGCTTCGACTTCTTTCCGTAGTCGACGGACAGGCGCTCCATCAGCAGCGAGGTGAAACCGGAGCCAGTGCCTCCACCGAAGGAGTGGAAGACCAGGAAGCCCTGCAGTCCGGTGCACTGGTCCGCCAGCTTGCGGATCCTGTCCAGGACCACGTCGACGATCTCCTTGCCGATGGTGTAGTGACCACGGGCATAGTTGTTGGCCGCGTCCTCCTTGCCGGTGATCAGTTGCTCCGGGTGGAAGAGCTGGCGATAGGTTCCGGTGCGGACCTCGTCCACCACAGTGGGCTCCAGATCCACGAACACGGCGCGGGGCACATGCTTGCCAGCTCCTGTCTCGCTGAAGAAGGTGCTGAAGGAGTCGTCGCCACCGCCCACGGTCTTGTCGGAGGGCATATGGCCATCGGGCTGGATTCCGTGCTCCAGGCAGTAAAGTTCCCAGCAGGCATTACCGATCTGGACGCCAGCTTGTCCAATGTGAACAGAAATACATTCCCTCTGGAAGATGATTAAGTATTGAGTGAGTCATGTCGTTGATATTTAAGTAAGAACTAGAAATCTTATTCGGGATATCCGCTTTTGAGTAAATGGCTGAGCAAGCTAGGGAGAAATGATTATGCGACCATCTGCCAGAAACACTTGATGACAAGTTTATTAGTTCTTATTTAAAAACATGTTAATTTGAAACAGTTTTTTAGCATTTATAAAAATAGTTTTAAACTCATTATTTAAAATTTTTCCTAATTAAAATATTTTGAAGCATCTGTTGATTACTTTAAAATACTATTAAATTCCAATCTTAACAAGGAAGAACGCTATAGTCGAGTACCTAGACTATCAGATACCCGTTACTCAGCTTAAGGGACCAAAGGGAAATGGAAATATGCAAGCAGCAAAGCGAGATTTAAATACGCCACCTACCGGCGGTAGACAGATTTAAGCGTTCTGGGCGTTAGAGTGGGCGTGGCAAATTTGTTTTTGGATCAATCGATAGGTATTGACGAGATCAATACATTTCAGTTAAAATTTTTCATCTAGCATAACAATTGTGGACGCCACAGGTTTGGGCGGTTTGTGGGCGTTATAGTGGGCGTGGCATATTCGCGTGACAAAATTGCGCTGCGTACAAAGCTACAGAATCTAAATCTGAGATCCCGATTCTCTATCTTTGATAGTTTCCGAGATATCCACGTTCATACTTACGATTTTTTGAAGTTTGTGGGCGGTTTGTGGGCGTTAAAGTGGGCGTGGCAAACTTTTTTTTGGGTCAATCGATAGGTATTGATGAGAACAATACATTTCAGTTAAAATTTTTATTCTAGCATCAAAACTGTAAGTGCCACAGTTTTGGGCGGTTTGTGGGCGTTAGAGTGGGCGTGGCACTCTACTGAAACAAACTTGCGCTGCGTAAGAAGCTCAGGAATCTGCACGCCAAATCTCAATAGCCTAGCTCTCATAGTTTCCAAGATCTCAGCGTTCATCCGGACGGACAGACAGACGGACAGACGGACAGACGGACAGACGGACAGACGGACATGGCTAGATCGACTCGGCTAGTGATCCTGATCAAGAATATATATACTTTATGGGGTCGGAAACGCTTCCTTTTGCCTGTTACATACTTTTCGACGAATCTAGTATACCCTTTTACTCTACGAGTAACGGGTATAAAAACAAAAGCAATAAAATGTTACTTTTCAGGAAATTTCTTTCACTTTCCAGGACTTTAAAGGAACCTTAATTATTTTTTCATTCTAAAAATCCAATCTACAGGCGTACTTAGTATACTTACCATTTTAATAAATAAGTTTAAATGAACTTTAACACAGCAGATTTAATGTACGAAAATCCTAGCACTGGTCTGTGATGCGACACAGCTGGGAGTCAACTAACCGAAACTCGGCGATACGCGTTCTTTTATAAGCCCCCAAGACATCGGTGTGGGGCATACTATATGTGGATATGTTATATGAACTGTGCTCGCGTTCATCGACTTAAGTGTCGACTCGAACCCAACCCACCCAACCCAACCACACATGCTCAAGATGTCGCTTTTTGATCGAATTTTGTTTTCTTTTCATGTGTTTATGGATGGATAGAATTCTCATTGTATTCCTTAGATTTTGCAGCTGTAAGTTGATGACAAAGTTTAAGAGTGATTGTGCACTAGAACAGTGTTTAGACTTGGCAAATGTTATTCTGATTTATGAAGAAATCGTATTTCCAATGAAAATTGGAACTTGAAGCTTTTAATAAACAAACATATTAAATACGCATATGTTTGCTTACTAAAAGCCTAACTATTTTGTGCAACAATATTATTGAATTGCATTACAATGGCAAAAGACACAAACATAAGATAAACTGCAGAAATATTCGACTTGGGGTCTTACTAGCAATTGCTTTGGTGGGCACTCAACCAATAAGCCATTGACATATTGGGAGTATAAATTTTGTATGTGCACACCCAAAAAAAAAAATGTACGAAAGAAACATTTTCAATCTCTCTCTTGTACAGAAAACAAAAACCGATATCTTTTTATGCAAATGTGTCAGATTGTCATGACTAATTAAAACTTGAAGAATTTGATAAAAGCAAACAAAAAACAACATACAATTTCCATTAAGAGTACTTATTAATAATATGTTTAGGGAAATTAAAATATATAAGAAAATATCTGTAATCTAAATGTGCATTTACTGAACATCAGTTTCCACACTCGATTAAAACATCCATTTACTTTAATTTATTTTTATTTATAACTTAGATATTATAATACTGCTCACAGTAGTTTTACACTAAGTTCCTAATATATATGGTATTTTTAAATATAAGTATTATGTAAGTTCGACCAGTATAAAATTAAATATTTTGAAAATAAATGCCGGCCAGCGTTGTAATAAAAAAATGGGGAAATATTCCTTTTTTTCATAACACTGGGTTAGTTTCGATTTGAGCAAGTTATACAAAATTTATGTATCATCACGAACATACAGACATTATTTTGAATGCGTCGAAAAAGCTGCCTTGGCCTCCTTGGAAATGAGCAATTGTTTCATCAAATTTTATTTGACTAAACCTATTTTCTGGTTCTTAAAAACATACAACAAACTTGTTGGGCCTTACTTGACTAAATTATCTGAGACTATAGTTGCCTAGTAATTTAGTTTAAAATAATCGGTACATGAGTTGGAATCATTGGATACATGAAAACAAATAACAATACTTTGCAAAAGTCTTTTCACTTAATTTAACAAAAACAATGGTCGTACATGAGTCACCGCATACATTTTGAAATATCCTTATATTCTGAAACACTCAATAAGGGTAAGAACAAAATCATTTTTTACATCATTGCGTTTTAAGTAAACATAATAACAACACAATCGTCTTAAATATCAAACCCAGTCTATAAATTCGTTTGATGCCAGTATATAGTTTAGATATTTTAAAACTGCAGTAAAAGTATTTGCATTGGCCACACGTAAACCTCCGTTCTGCATCGACAATCAAAGTTTTAAAACCTATTAGTTATTTCATTTTGGATATTATATTGATTTCGTATAACTTATAATTAACAACGTTTAAAACTAACATTCATTTGGCCGAAAATAATTGATCTCTCCAGAATATTGTTTGTCAATAATAATAAAGTGGTATAAAAAGTTTATTCTATTGAGTTTCGAAATGCAGAATACAGAAAATTGTAAATCCTAATCACAGGGGCGTGTCGAAAACCCTGTGGAATTTCTATAGTCATACGGTGCTGTCGCGCTTTATCATTAATGGAGTTTGGACGGTCACCTCGTCGTCGGAAAGGTTTTGCTCGGCGGAGTGGATGCCATCGCTGGCGATTCCGATGCAGACCCTGCCGCACTGGGCCTGGTTCATGTGGTGCAGGGCGATGGTTCTGCCATGGGGATGTGGCTGGGGCAGTGTGTTCGACGACGAGGCCATCGAGCTGTTGGACGCCAGCGATGGCGAGGGCGCGTGTCCATGGAGCGGCTGCGTCGGGTTGTGGCCGTTCACGTTGACCCTGCCCTGGGGAAAGGTCAGCTGGTGGAACGTGGAGGTCGGTCGCGCCCCGGTGATGTTGCAGTTGTAGTTGTTCCACACGTTCTGCGAGGACTGGCGCGGCAGAGTGCACTGCGAGATCGAGTTCGAATAGACGTGGGGCGTTACGTTCTATAAGGGTTTAAGCCAAGTTAAATAAACTTCATGGAGGGTTCCTTATACTAAGAATACTTAGTTCTTAAAATAAACCAATACTCACAATTGATATTTCTCCCACCGAACTCTGGGCCTGGGCGTGCATTCCACTCCTCAGAGTGCAATAACCAATTCCATGGGAGGCTCGCAGGGAAATCTCGGCTGCTGTTAGATGTTGCTGCTCGTTAACGAAAATTCCCCGATTGGGACTGCGATTCGTATCGATGGTTGATATCTGCTGCCTTTTCCTGATACTTTCAGCCTGAAAAAAGATTTATAATTAAACGTTAGTCATGCAGAAACATTGTTTAATGTACTGAACTTCCTAGTTAACATTAGGACTTTTAGTTTTTATGATCCAATGATATAGTACAATCAATATTTAATCTTACCTGTTCATCAGGCTCAATGGATTCAGGTACCACATCTGGATTCTTTTCGTCGCAATCGTCCACCTCCTTGCTTCCGGTACTTTTATCACTTGGTCCTGGCGATTCATCTCGGGATATATTTTCATTGGACAGCTCCTTTTGACGCCTTCTCGAAGAAGCGGAGCAGGGTATTCGAAGTGCCAGAATTATGGCCAAAACCGCCACGAGCACAGCAAGGGTTAAGCCAATTGTTAATGACATCACGGGTGAAAATAATAGCTCTGCACGTAGGTTATGAGCTGAAAGATGACATAAAATATGGATTTTAAGAACTAAAACTCCACAAATAGGATGGTATAAACTCACTCTGTTCCGAAGTTAGTTGTTTTTCGGGCATTCGAAGCATGGCCGCATTGACTACTGCTGGATCAGATCGACCCTTTGTGTTGAAGGCGTAAATATTTAATCTATAAATGCTTCCTGGACTTAAGCCAGGAACCGTAAACTTAGGAATGGTCGATGTAATGTTTGCTTTAATTTCCTGAAAAGAAAAAATATTATTTATTACTTTGAATCAATTTAGGCTGCTGTAGTTATTTACTTGTGTGTAAGAGTCCAGCAGTTCCAGGTTGAAATGTTGGGGCAAGCCGCCGTTGAAACCATCACTACAAGTCACGGTTAGCGATGTCATAGATATATTGTTTACCGTGCAGTTATGAACTTTCTCTGGACGACCTGAAGATAGAAATAGAATAAATGTAGTAAGAATTGTAAGCTATTTGTAAGTCCTAAGGAATACGCACCTGCAGCGATAATATGGAAGACACATGGTATTCGCTGTTTACCAATTTTGTTTGAAGCCAGGCATAAAAGGGTTCCATAATCCAGTTCAGTTATGGGAGTGTAGGTTACAACGGAGGTGGTGCCTGAAAAGAACAATTGTTAATCACTTTTAAACTAGGCTAATAAGTTAGTAACACTCACCCGAGCGAAGAATATGATTGGTGGCAACGTCGATACTTTCGGCCGAATTATTAAATGTCCAACTAAATTCAACCTCTCGCGGATTGGCGTCCACGGTGCACATGACCTTTGCATCCTCCTGCTTTGCTATCCCGTACACTTTCTTTTGATTTTGTGCACACGTGGGGGCGTCTATAAAACAAGAACATAAAGAACATGCCATAAAAACATTAATTATGTCTTAAAGCCAAAATAAAGGTGAAAGAAATAACGTAAACGCCATTATGATTCTGTTTTTATTTATGCATTTTGAAATTTGATTGGTATTTTTGGGGGTAAAAAGAATTCTGTCAGGGAAAATAAAATTATGCATTCAGCCGGCCATAACTAGGTTAAACAAAATCATAGCACGGAAAATTGGGTCTTTTAAAGCTTATTGAGCCAATTGAAACGGGAAAACTCCGAGTTTTTGTTTAAACTTACAAAGAATATTTAGTGGAAAAGGAGCACTGATTCCTTCGCCTTCGGCATTAAATCCTACACAGGAATAGTTCCCTGCAGTGGCCCTAGTTACACCTTGCAGAACTAAGGAGTGGTTACTTATAATAACGCCTTGTGAGATGTTGTGTGACAAAGGTTGCTCCTGGAAAAATAAAAAGAATTTAAAACATCAAAACGTTTTAGGAATATACCAAAACTCACATTATGACGCCATTCGATGCGAAAAACATTTGGATGAGCCATAACCAAACAATCAAAGTACACGTCTGTTCCCTCTCGCAAAGTACTTGGATCCAGAGATGTTCCCAAACGAACATATGCTTCGGGGACATCTGAAAGCCAGGCATATGTTAGCTTAAATCAAAAGCCTTATTTTTAATTAAGACCTACATTGTATGTCCAATTTCCAGCCATCTTCCAAGGGCTCAGAGGGAACAGCATGGTTGTAGGCCTTGCATGATAAATATTTCCCCGCATCAGATTTACTCAGACTGATTGAAAGAGTGCTCGTTGTCTGGTTTCCATCGCTCGAGGTCTATAAAACAGTTTACTTGGGGATATAAACTATTCTAGGCGGTTAATTATAGCAGGATATTCTTACAGTTTCTGTGGTCTTCTCCAGCCGTATGCCATTCTGCCACCAAGTAATTACGGCAGGCGGTCTGGAGCCAGCACTTTGGCACAATAGATCGTATCTTCGGCCAGCAGACAATGGCTGATGTGCCCCTAGTAGTCGAATGTTTAAAGGGGCAACTAAAAGTAAAGAAAACGTTGTTTACATATCGATTTTTTATAGCACTGACGAATAAACTTTTTTGTTTTAAAACCAAATTGTTTTATTTTAAGTAACTTACAATTCATATCAATTTGAACTACCGCTTCGACGATGGGTGCTCTGGGATGACTTAATGCTCGGCAGGTGAGTCGGGAGTTAAGATCTTCTCGCCCCAGAGATGGAAGAGTGATTTCGCACTCGATTATTTTCCCTCCCGCTAAATGAGATAGTTCGCATGGAATTTCTAGACCATCACGGTACCAACTGATGGTGGGAGTTGGGTAGCCTGAATGTTCAAAATAAAAACACGTCATAGAGAAACCATTTTTATAAATGATTGTCAATAATAGGAATTTAAAGTATTTATCAGTAACCACACGTAGAATATGACATGCATTTGATTTTATAGTACATACCTCCAATTACTTGACATTTCAATGATACGATGTCACCTTCGCTATATGGTCCCACCACCGTAGAACGCTCAACATTGGAGCTGTCTCTAATAATAACTTGCTTTGGTGGAGCTAAGGAAAAAACGGAAACACATTATAGTTATTATCCTTAAAAGAACTCATCCAACGGGAAACGACATGTTTGATTTGTGACTTGATTTGTTGCTTAAACTGTTACAAAATCAATTACTCACATATGACATTGAGCTTTATTCGGCTATTTATGGTCTGCGCTTTTAGGAAATCTACTCGACATCTATAAGTTCCAGAGTCGGATGCTTGCGTATTTTGAATTGACAATTTTCCCGGTTCCTTGTCAAATATAAAATAAGCTCTATCTCCGAAGACAGACTCATCAGACCATCTTTTTGGTGCTTTGGACACTCCCGCTCGAATGTCGATGCTAAATAGTTAAAATATTGTTTTAATAACTATATCAAGGAGTAACATATAACAGTAAGCTTAATGAAAATAAATAATAAAAATAATTGCTTAAACTTAACACTATCAACAATAAATTTATGATCATGCTGGAATTATTTACCTGTATATTGGAGTACCTTTATCATCTCGGTACCACAAAACCAACACAGGTTCATCACCATCATATGTAGTTACATTGCATGGAAGATAAATATTTTCACCAACCAGGGATTCGATTTGGTGAATTGGTACTGAAAAAATTAAATTCAAATATACGATTGCGGTTTACTTTTAGTTCTTAAATATCTATACAATCCCTTCCTTTGTTTTAAGGAAAAGGTTTCTCGACAAAGACAACCTTCAACTGTAGCCGGTTGAAGTTAAACGCCGAAAAATATATAACGTATATCGATGCTACTAACTAATTAACATAATCAAAGTAAAAATATAAACACAAAACCTGTTAAATATTTAGGTATTTTAGGAATTTTGTACACTTTGACGAATTGACTTTGACTTTTCCCCTAAATTACGCCCCAAATGTTGGAGGCAAAGTAATTGGAGCCTTAAGTTTCGACTTACCATCTTTACTTCCGTTGCTGGATGCTATAAGATGAAGTGCCAACATAAATAGCAGCATTAATTCCATGTTGTATGTTTTTTGAATAGCAGTAGTTAGTTGCTAATTACATTTATTTTACGGTTTTCATAGTCCACTTTTACACTTTGTCGGATTGGTATGTTTAATTGAGTAAGAAGTTACATTTTATCATCTGAGTTTTCACGGAAGATGAGCACACCAACACTCGTGTATGAACACTCAATTACACATCTACACGGGATATAACATTGTATGTATAACACATAGGTTTATATATTTTGCAGTAGTTGCTTGTAACTAAGTTTATGCGGAATATGGTTACGAATATTTAACACTATTTTATATCAATAAACACACTGAAAACTGGTAAACTAAATATTGCAGACTCTTTGAATGGTCACGGATTTGATTTTATTTAATGAACGAGTATGTATGCGCGTATGTCTTTTCCTATGCACTTGTATATGTTTGCCAAAATTCCAGGATACACTTTACTATTGCTTATTTTCATATGCGCACGTTCGCAGGATTTGCCTTGGGGATTGGGGTTACACATAAATCAATTGTATTCTTCGATTCTGAATTATTTTAATAAAAACCCAGATGGAAAATAACGAGCACTGGCAGAGAGTTATATTACTTTTCTAGCCGCGATGCGAAACTAACACGTCGAAATTCCATCGCACTACACCTGCAAACCTGGGCCAAAAAGCTTGTCGGCGGGCGCATGCGTTTCGAGGGGAGCTTTTGATGTAAACATTGCAACTATGACCTTTGTACATGTGTATGTACGTGCATCCGCTTGTCTCGCTCAATATAATCGTCCTTTTTTTATTCCAATTATGAGTGGTAATATTTCGGCTTCAAAGCGTCGAATTGGAGTTGGATGAATTTAGAAATGGCACGTCACTTTCAAGGGCTCTTAGACCAGTTCCTATAACCACTTCACAGCATTATAGCCCTTGTCGAGCTTATGCTATTTTAAAAACAAGCTCAGAAGCCACGGAGGCGTGCAGGTCCGACCTTATAATGTACGCTAAAGTGTACATATACAGTGAAAGCTCTCCGGGCGGACAGCTGCATCGTTTCTCTCGCCTCCTCTCGCTCAGATGAACGTCTTATCCTTTTTGCCGGACAAAGAAACTAAAACCTCCCGAGTCCGAGTCCGCCCAATGTATCTAGTTTCATTTCACCTACGAGTACACATATCCCAAAGTTCTAAGACGGAGTAGAGGTTCAAAGGGGGTTGTAGCTCAAAGCGTATGGGTCTTGAAATATGTCCTGGACCATAACCGTTACGCGGGTTGAACATTTCATAACGATTATAGAAAGGTAAGGAAAAGAGATAAGAAGTACTTTAAAATTTAAATAGTTTAAGCAAATATTGTGTTTTTTGACATTTCTCTTTTTAAAAAGAATTTGCAAAAGCTTACATTTAAAGACAAATATATTTGTTAAATGCGGATCCCAAAGAAATATTTCATAATTATTTATTAAAAACAGCAATAAAAAGGTCATAACTAATATTAAGGATATTTCTGTTAAATAATACAATTTCAAGTAACCGTTAAGAAATAGTAGAGAAGCAGTGATAGTCCTAAAACATTCGATGGTACCGGCCCAAAAACTATCGATGCTTCCATCGATGTTTGATTTGCTAGTATTTTTTAGCCTGACCGTTCCTCAGCATGACCGTTCGGTGTTTCGGTATTTTTAAGGTATATAAGGAAGAACAAGCATAATAGTTGCGGACACTTACGTTGGCTTACGTTTTGTTGACACTTACGTTCGCATCTTCCATCTCCCTTTTTTACTGACACTTACGCTGAGGCTGTCTCCCTTTTTTACTGACACTTACGTTGGCTTACGTTTTGCTGACACTTACGACGCATCTCGCTACTGACACTTACGTTCTGCCGACACTTACGTTTTTCTGCTCAGAATTCTGCCCTGCTGATGTTTGTTTTTTTTCGATGGGAATCTTACACCGATTTAATTGAGAAATTTAACTTAAATAGAGACCAACTGGCACGCGGGAACAATGGTGAACGACTCTGGTCTATCGACAGTTGACGACTTGGAGCAAAAACTGACTTCGGCCAAGCAGTCGCTGTTGATCTTAAATGAAAACATTCGCCGCATTGCTGGTCGCGTCCCCAAGGATTCCCAGCAGAGGTAAGACTCTCTGCTAGCAGTTACAAATCCAAATAATGGTGATTCCAATGCCTTTCAGATCGGAGAAGTTCAAGTACACCCACGATGCCAAGAAGAACGACCACAACGGCGATCGACCTTTTCCCCGGAACGGACCAGGTGGGGTCTTCAAAGACAAGCGGCGGATGTACGAGAGCAAGAACCCGATTCCCCGCTTCCCCATCGAGGAGAACGAGGGTCGGCCGCCAAGGATTAACTCCCGGGTCATCCGGGAAATGCCCACCAAGAAGGAGGTGGTCGAGGCGCAGGGCACAGACTCCGAGTCGCGGGCGCGGAATCGCCGGATGTTTGGATCGCTGCTGGGAACCCTGCAGAAGTTTTGCCAGGAGGAGTCGCGGCTGAAGAGCAAGGAGGACAAGAAAGCGGAGATCGACAGGAAGGTGGAGAAGCAGGAACTCCAGGAAAGAGCCTTGCTGAGGAAACAGCGAGAAACGCTTTTCTTAGACAGAAAAAAAAAACAGTTCGAGATCCGCCGATTGGAGTACAAAATGGCCAGAATGAAGGACTTTAAAGCCTGGGAAGCAACCATGTCGCATGCAAAGAATCACATTAGAACTAAAACGAAACCACACATATTCTTCCGGCCGAAGCAGCATTCCGCCCGGACGGAAAAGCTTTTGAGCAAAAGTAGGAGCGAGGCTGATGTCTTCATAGAATGCAGGCGCGAAGAACTGGAAGTCGAGCTAAAAAACTTGGAGAACATGAATTTTGCGAAAATGGAGGATGATAACGTAATGGACGAAAGCTTCTATGAAGAGCCTGACGATGATCACTTGGATAAGTGTAAGTAAACAGAAGTTTACCAAGAAGCATTTAAAGATATCGTATCGTTTCGTAGAGTAATGAGGTGGAGTTTTCAATCCGTGAAAAGAGCCTTTAAGAAAATATACTATTTATATTTCGTTTGAACCCCGGCTATTTCACGCTAGCTTTTATAATCAGAAGCAATTATAAAACGAATTGATAATGTCGATTTTGGACATTCACAAATAAATACACATAGCTTGAAATGTTTATTTTAAAAATTTGTTGTTTGCTTTAATATGCAACCTTCTATTTCTATTGCAGCATCATTATATGGTAAATGAAGTTCGTGAAAATGAATGATGCTATTTCTAGGAATAAAGAATTAAAACTAATTCAAATTAATAAATTAAATGCAAACAAAATAGTTTTACTTCCGCCTACCAAAGGGAATTTAGGTCGTTAAAATCAGGAGTGAAAATAACTCGAAAAAGCCTTGCCATTATTTGTCTACCAGAACTAAATAGCAGAACTAATATTTTGTATACAACCTGGCTACTTTTGCATTGCCCATACTAAAGTTTAACATCTTAAAAAAAACGTGCATAAAGAGCGTAACAAATTTTAAGTAATGATAATATTTTGCAATTAGTTTAAATAAAAACCCTTAAACTAGTTTAATTGAAAATGAAAATGTCAGCTAAATTTCAAATCAAATTTTCTTTGGCATTATTTAGTATCGCTTGGCTTAAAATGCTAAAATACTTTTGGAGCAATATTTATGTATTAAAAAGGAAGGCATTAATTAATTACAAAATATGGACTACTAGTGCGTCATCAATAATTTCCTATTACCTGAGAACAATTAATGCCAGTATAAATACAAATTCGCTGAATACGAGTGTTATGAATGTATATTTTATTAGCGTTGCGGTGATTTGAATAGGAGACAGAACTGTTTCATTGATCCATAAAAAGAATGATTCATGTATTTTACTTTGATGTACTCTGAAGACTTTGGCATTGAAAGCTTTGGATGAGCTTAGCTTGGGCTAGGCTCCCAACACGACCGCTCACTGGTCCGTTCCTCAGCTAATACTACGCAGGATCCAATCGGAGAAGCTACTGACCAGGGTGTAGACCCCCGGAATGGTGGTCACTCCGCACAGCGTGGGCCCAAAGGCCACGATGCCGATGAGCGTGTACCGTCCACTTGTCCCCAACAAACCGGAGGTTCCGTCGTCCATAAATGGACCACCACTATCGCCGCGGCACACGTCGTTCATGGGCATTCCCTGAGCGCACAGGTGGTTCGGGGTGATGACAATGGGCTGCTGGAAGTTCTCGCTGAGACTGGCATAAGCGACAGCGCAGCTGGTGGTGTTCACTATGGGCAAACGGATGAAGCGCACACCGGTGGAGGAGTTCGAAGAGTTTCTCGTGCCATTATCTGTAAGTATAAAATGATAATTTTGATTATAATATATGTAACATATAACTGTTAATGGTTAAAACTGATGGTTAGGTACAACTATAAAGACAGAAAGCTATTACACTTTAAACCTAGTAATCGCTGATTTCGAATAATTTCGATCTAAAAGTCAGTTGAAAAGATCAACAGATCAGATATACTAGCAAAAAAGTTTTTTCGATACGCACTTTCCGGATTTCCTGTACTCCAACCGGCAGCAACTCCCGTTTGTCCTATCAGCCTGTTCCCGAGAGTAGTCGACCCGTTCAAGGGTAAGCATATGGGTGTGAATGCGCCTGGATAGTGGAGGGGTATTAGTTCTCAGTAGACCATTGAGTAGGAGCTCTTACCATCCGTGCTGTTGATTCTTAGAAGAGCAATGTCGTTTGCGTACCGTGGCTGATCGTAGTTAGGATGAACCATAACCCTCTCGATGGCATAGGGGTTCGAACCAACATCATTCCCCAATCGAACATGGGAGCTACGGGAAAGTTTGGCTTAGATAAGATTAGTTTAAGGTCTTAATCTCAACTTACAGTTCCAAGTCGCTGACTAGGTTGACCACACAATGGGCGGCAGTTACGATGTGGTTACTGGAGATAAGGGATCCAGAGCAGCGGAAGCTAATGCGGCTGCTACCTGAAAGTAGAAAACCGTAGAAACTAAACATATCCATTACAGCTGTCCCTACGAGCACACGATGTGCGCGTGTCCCTGTTCCGGAAGGAGCCTACCACCTCAGACCAAAGACCCCGCATCCTGCCCAGCTCCAGGTCCGGGGGGAGGTGGCGGTGGTCGCGGTGGAGCTGCTGGTGGTCCTGCTGGTGGTCCTCCCCAGAAGCGACAACCCTGTGGTCCCAAGCCTTGCGGCGGAACTAAGTGCACTAAATGCGGAAAAAACGGGAAGGACGGCAAAGGTGGCCCTGGTGGCAAAGGCGGTCCCAGTGACAGGGGCGGACCAGGCGGTGGCTCCGGCGGACCCTCAGGTCTAAGGGCGCCACCGAACAATCGAGGTCCCGCGGCTCTGGGATTAGCTGCACTGCTCTTTGCCTTCGGTGTCTTCGTTACAATAAAACTGGGTATTGTGGCCAATGAAATCGGATGAACCCACTCGGGACGGGATTGGCCTAGTCTAAGATCTCACTCAAGACCGTTTATTAACAAAGGCATTGCATTGATTTGGGGAGGGTACAAATAAAATTCCAAATTGCTTTTTAAATATGTCCCAAGTTGTACTCACTTCGGTTGCGATAGGCGATCCTGGCCAGCCAGGGGTACTGTCCAGCAGTAGCCACTTCTCCTCCCAACAGCCGACTCTCCACACTTATCCCACAGCTTTGGGGGTTCCCTTGGATTAAGGTCGGTACCGTTGTGGTGGATGTAGACAGAGAAAACGGATTTCTTGCAATTGGTGGAGCTGGTGTTGTGGTAAACGGTGCCAAAGGAGGTCCTTCCTCTATATTGGAGCTCAGATCCTCCTCTCCCTGCCGCAGGAACCGTAGGTCTCCAGGAAAAATAATGGGCTTATCCATCGGAGTGGGTCGCGCGGAAGTCGTCTCATCGCCGTGCTCTACTTGATAGTGAAAGTGATGCCCGCCACCGAATCGCCGATCGAGGAACTCTGGCTCCACAGGCTGCGGACAGTTGCGTTGCTTCTCGAAGTTCCAGTAGTCGTGTAGATCCGTCTCCGCTATCGGAAAATCCGAGTGGCTTTGGGAGTGTCTTTGCAAGGAAGTGCCCTTGCTATCACCCGCATCATCCCAAATCCATCGACCATCCGGTGGGGCAAAACGCATCTTTCGACTTGCCTTGACCAAGGATGACTCATCGCGGTGTTGCTTGCGATATGTGGGGCAGCAGACAAGGGGCTCGAGGTCTTGGAAGCCACAGCTGGCATCGTGCACCTTGGCGAACACGGCGGACTGCTCCCCGGGACCATGGTGCAACAGGAGACGGACAAAAGTGGCACACTTCCCCAGGCGAATGCAGTGGCAGGCGGTGGCTCCGCGATCCCCTAAAATGAGAACGGACTGGCTAGATGACTAGGCAAAAAATCATTTCTCGCGGCGAAGGTCAATGTCAGCAAGGCAATCGCGAGCCAGAAAACCAACAAGCCAGCAAACCAGAAGTGCCCCCGGCAATTACTCACTCACTTTATTGGTTCGGCGTTCGCCATCGTTCGCGAGGTTTATTGCCCTTCGCTTAGCCGCTGGGAATTTCTAGTCACACCTACCACCGACCTTGACCCACTTTGGGGGGCTGTTCTTTAATTACCCCTCCCACTGCACGTTCGTTTCTTGAGTCTTTCGTTATTTGGGAATCCCCCGGGACACTCACCACTTAGCCACAGGATGCAGAACAACAGGGTGACGCGTTCTAGGTGCCGCATTTCGAAAGATCAAATCGGAAATTGGGAGCCCGCTGACACAACGTTGCCCGTTCAAGTGCGAAATTAAAATAAATTGGTTCAATCTTCGAGCCAGCATGCATATCTTACTTCCACATCCAGCTCTATTCAGATTTCGATTTCAGCGACGACGAATCAAAACGTAAAGAGAACTCGGAAAAAAACCAATTATCGGGCCGTAGTCAGTTTGGGCCAAAGCCAAAGAGCAGCCGCAGCAGACGAAGAGCAGCGGCAAAGCCGGCTAGCTGAGTAACCGACTAGCAGCCAGAAGAGCTAAGTACGAAACATGTTTTCGCTAGTCGGCCGAGCTAAAGATGAAGTCGAGGAATAGGAACAGGACACACCGTTTAGAATGTGAAACTCTCTTTCGTGTATTTTCGAGGCTTACTTTACAATTTATGCTCTTAAGTTAGTCGATAGATGAACGGGCTAAGGGCCTTAGAATGGGAAACAAGTCTTACTTAGTGGAGAGATTGGCTTACGTAACTAGAAATGCATCGCGTGGAATGTCGAGTTGCCGATGATGTACAACTAAAATACTTAACTACTCATTAGGCCTTTTTATAGTCGATCTGGTTTGTCTTCAACGATCGTGTCGAGTCTAAGCCACCGGGGGAACCTCTGCAGAGGCCACGGTGACGGTAACGCCGTTCTCGACCTGTTCTACAGGTTCGACGATCGGCTGCGGAGTCGGGGATAGCGATGGAGATGGAGATGTATTCACCGCAATCGTTGTCACTGCAGCCGCTGGATAATGGCCATTTACATTTACATCGGCCTGGCTATTGATATCTTCCCCGGCAGGCTCATCCACGTCGTCGTCATCAACGGGCGTCTCTTGGCTCAAGACCGCCGCCAAGCGATTGTCATCTGGTTCGGGAGCTGGCTCAGCCTCATCGACCGCCACGGGGGCTGCGACCTCCGCCACTTCTGCCACCGGTACCGATGATGGCTGCTCCAGTTCGGGGTCCCCGCCCTCTTCGCTCGTCCCATTTGCATTTAAATGCACGGCTACGTCGCCATTGTGCACAGAATGGGGCCCTCGAAGCTCATTGATGATCTTCTCCCCCACCTTCGCGTCGATCTCGCTAATCTTCTCCTGCAGCATGCATTTGAACTCGATCGGCCACTTGGGGCTCCATTCACGGAACAGCTTAATCTGCGGACAATGAACCGTGAGAAAGGGGGGTAATGGAGATGGAAACTTTCTACTACTTACGCGGCACTGGAACAGGCTCATGGGCTTGTCCTGAACGGATGCGTTGGCCAGCGAGTTGACCAGGCCATTCACATGGACTTCGGTGGAGTTGGAGTTGGAGGTGGAGCCCCGTGCTAGGTACTCCACGAAAACGTAGACAAAGTCATCCCGCTGCAGCTCGCTCCACTCCTTGAACCACTGGATTATGTAGCGGAACTCGCCGTCTATTGATAGATTGCTCATCGACATCCCGCTGCCGTTTGTTTATATTGCTCTTTTCCCACGACGGTGACGCCCCCGCAAATCCCCTGTCTGGCTTTTCGGTGAATGTGGATGTGGATTAGGCAATGCGCTGCCACGGATTTGATTCGATGCGACTGCAACTCCAAACTGCTGGGTGAATGCTGGCTGAGAGCGCTGCGCTCCAAAGTTACCAGTAAAAGTAAAACCCGTTTCCGCTTCTAATTTTCCCACAGCACAGGCTCGGCTTTGTTTAAGATAGAGATGCGCGCCTAAGTGAATGTTCTTCACGACAGGCACGAACTATGGAGCAAAAGCTCACAAATGATTAAAGTATTTAAGTATTTAAAAAACAATATCTTAACTTTTTATCTTATTCGGTGCAACTATTGTAGCATATTTTTTTATTTATTTCTTCTTTCCTATGAAGCTTTCGCTTATAACCAAAACAAACTTAATTTTAATAGAATATGAAAGTTACAGAAATGTTATCCTTGGTGATGCTGTTGACCTGTAAATATGATTTTGACATATTATTTTTTTTTTAATTTAAGCTTTAGCATCGTGACTCGCTAGAGTAAAGTCACGTGCGCATCTCTAGTGTAAACCTACCTCAAAACAGCTGACTATCGATAGCCACCTCCAAGCTCGTTACCGATTAGCTCCACCTGCGGGGAAGCTGAGTTTAAAGACTTTCTAAGCGGGAAAATCTTTACAAATAAAAAGAGCGATTTGCAAGGTTATTTTTAGAGAGAATTCATTGTTGGTCGAAGGTAACTACCTGGATACACGGAAATATCGTATAGGAAGCAGATGGTGGAGAATAATCGATACTTTCGGAAGTCGATGTTCTTCTCCAAAAACATCGATGTCGGCATCGATGTCTCTCCACCTCTAGCAGCAAGTAAATAAGTTTAGGAAAATCATTTATTACAACAAGAAAATGTCTTCGTCCGAGCTGGAAATACAAAAGGCCGCCGATGGCCAGCAGGAGCAGCAGGTGCCGGCTGGCGCGGAGATCGTGGGCGCCAAGGAGCCGGAGGCGGATACAAATGCCAGTACTCAGGCGGAACGCGATTTTGCCGCGGCCGAGCAGTACAAAAATCAGGGAAATGATATGCTCAAAAGTAAGTACACACCTCTGCCCATCACTGGGGACGTAATAAGCGTGATTAGTGGACTGCTAGCAGCCCGTAACGAATTCCGGGAGTGCACTTTCCGAGTGGCTCCTTCAACCTAACCTTAAAACAAAGGCAAACTATGGCTGTGTGTGATAATTTACAAGTCTCCCGGAACTCATGGGGTATAATTAGTACTATTACTCACCCTATGGCCCTCTCCCGCAGCCAAGGAGTTCTCCAAAGCCATCGACATGTACACCAAAGCCATAGAACTGCAGCCCAACAGTGCGATATATTACGCCAACCGATCCCTGGCGCACTTGCGTCAGGAGAGCTTCGGCTTCGCCCTGCAGGATGGTGTTTCGGCGGTGAAGGCGGATCCCGCCTACCTTAAGGGCTACTACCGCCGGGCAGCGGCGCACATGTCCCTGGGGAAGTTTAAGCAGGCCCTCTGCGACTTTGAATTCGTGAGTAATCCCCGCCAGCATCCTTGGTCCAGCCACTGAACGATGGTTCCCTTCCAGGTGGCCAAGTGCCGGCCCAACGATAAGGACGCCAAGCTGAAGTTCACCGAGTGCAACAAGATCGTCAAAATGCGCGCCTTTGAGCGGGCCATTGCGGTGGATAAGCCCGAGAAGACGCTCTCCGAGATGTACAGGGACATGGAGAACATAAGTGTGTAGCCGACTTCCACTCCCAACGAAAGAAAAATTAACATAAACCTTGTCTTGCAGCTATCGAGGATGACTACAAGGGACCACAGCTGGAGGACGGTAAGGTGACATTGAAGTTCATGAAGGACTTGATGGAGCATTACAAGGGACAGAAGCGACTGCACCGAAAGTTTGCCTACAAAGTAAGTTGATAGCCCTCAAGAGCAGCAGAGCTGGGTATAATCCTTACCTTCCCTTCAGATACTCTGCGAGATTGATACGTACATGCGGGCTCAGCCCTCGCTGGTGGACATCACTGTGCCGGATGAAGAGAAGTTCACGATCTGCGGTGACATCCACGGTCAATTCTACGATCTGATGAACATCTTCGAGATTAATGGCCTGCCCTCTGAGAAGAATCCCTATCTGTTCAATGGCGATTTCGTGGACAGGGGCTCCTTCTCCGTGGAATGCATATTCACGTTGTTCGGATTCAAGTTGCTGTATCCCAATCACTTTTTCTTGTCGCGCGGTAAGTTTGTACATTTTCTAAGATGTGACAATTGCATTAATAAATTATTTCAATTAATTGCAGGCAACCACGAAAGTATCAACATGAACCAAATGTACGGATTCACTGGCGAGGTGACAGCCAAGTACACCAGCGCCATGGCCGACATATTTACGCAAGTGTTCAATTGGCTACCGCTGTGCCACTGCATCAACCAGAAGATACTGGTGATGCACGGAGGGCTCTTCTCCACGGACAACGTGACCCTGGACAATATACGGCGCATTGAGCGCAACTGCCAGCCGCCCGAGGAAGGTCTTATGTGCGAGCTCCTGTGGTCCGATCCCCAACAGTGGGCGGGCCGGGGGCCATCCAAAAGAGGTGTGGGCATCCAGTTTGGGCCGGACGTTACAGAAACGTTCTGCCAGAACAACAACCTGGACTACATCATACGAAGCCACGAGGTGAAGGATATGGGCTACGAGGTGGCCCACAACGGCAAATGCATAACAGTCTTCTCAGCTCCGAACTATTGGTACGATTAGTCATTTAACCAATAGAATACAATGTGATTTTTGATCTTTTTTGCAGTGATACTATGGGCAACATGGGTGCATTTATAACCATTACGGGTAACAATTTGAAACCAAATTACAAATCATTCGAGGCTGCGGTAAGTAGACCAATAGGGCACCTTTCAAGCCAACTCATAATCGTCATCGTTTCAGCCACATCCCGACGTCAAGCCCATGGCATATGCCAACAGCCTTATGAACTGGCTGGCGTAGTCAGTTTTCAATTAACTTCAAAAGCTAAACGCATACTCCCACACACCACATACAAATTTACAAACAGCTTGAGAACCCACAACCGCAGAGCAGCCCAGCTTTAAACGATCAAAGGAGAGTCAAAGGATTCTGAGATGCTCAATAGACTTTATGCACACTGCGAGCTGCTTCACTACTTAAGTACGAGTATTGCGAGTCAATAAAGCGCAGGACGAGAGGACGGCGCGGAAAGGATAAGGATCACAAATAGAGAACAGCAATCATTTTATAAATTCAGCTATATTTGATACAGAACGAAATGTTATAGTGTATAGTGGCTTTAGAAGTCGGATGCTAAGTTTTATCGGTGCCAAGCATCTGCGGTTCCAATTGTAAGTGAAATTGAAAGAAAATGTTTGTTTATGCATAGCATTTAGTTATGGCTACCAAAACATAATATACGAGTACATATATAAAATTCTACTTCAATTTTGTTTGTTCCGAAACGCTTAATTTGTGTATAAAAACAGTTTTGTTCAACCCTTGCCTTGTTTATACTATAAAAGTCATTTTTAATAAAACTATTCAAGTTAGATACCTCAATAATAATCCTCAAATTTTTTCAATCCAAAAACTATTGCATACTCTACTGATATAAGTAACACACTGATCAAAGTATCCGATAATGCATAAAAAGACAACTAGCATTAGAGCCTGTAATATTAATCGAGTGAACAGAAATCAGAATAGAGCAATTGAGAAATAATAAAATCGGTCTGTTTTTTATTAATCAAGGTCGAGTCCACTGGCTATTCTAAAGCCCATAACCCCGAAGATCTGGCTAACATTAGCCTGGTAATCCTTGAGATGGGCCCGCTGCAGAAGCGTCACATAGACGAATGGTCCATTATAAGTTGCCATGCGGTGGAAAAAATCCCTGGCCGGTGTCTGCAGTTCTTGCGGTTGGGCCTGCGACAGGTATAGCACCACCACGGTCATCAAGTCGTGCAGATGTTTTCCCTCTATCTGCAGGCCGAGTATGAAGTCCGCCAAGCTCTTCAAGAGCTTCAGCTGCAATTTGTACTCTTGAGTCTGGGCTTTTGGGGATTCCGTGCTGCTGTGAAGGCTAGCTGCCTTAAGGAAGTGCTTCAACTGGGGTATCACATCGCTAAAGAGGGTATAACCAAATGGTAAAAAAAAACAGCTGCAGTTGTTTTTAAAACAACGACTTACCTGAGACTTCGTTTCAGTATAAAGTCCTTGGCATGAACGCCCAGCAAGTGCAGCAAGGTGAAGCACCGGTTTAGCACCAGTGCGTCTTTCTGCCGGAACTTTTCGACAAGTGGTTGCCACACTAGATGCACCAGAGGCAGAAGCTCATTCTCATAGTCCGCCAGTAGTGGCAAGCCACTCGAGAAGCATTCGAGAGCTGCGATCTGCTGTGCCTGATTATCGGTGGAGATGAACTTGATTACTTGACCCAGTATATCCTTAACCATTTCCACGTGGCGCGGTAGAACGGGCTTCGTGGGTTCCGGTTCCGTGTCATCTGCCTCTTCGGCCTTATCCTGAGCTGGCTCCTCGGTCATGTCTGCGTCGCCATTAAGGTCTTCCAGTAACTGCGGCCTCTTGAGCACATTCACCCACGTGGTTAGGGCACTCTGCTCTTCATCCACTTGCATTGGCAGCTCTGCATTGACCTCTGCAGCTGCATCTACTTGCCAAGAGGAAACATGATTTAGGAATGCCTTGAAGACGCGCAGATAGGAGTGAACATTGGTTGACTGATGCGACTTGGAGCACTCCTCACGTATGGTCTGGAATAAGCTGTCCAGGTGGGGCACATTGCCCCTTGTGCTGTATTGCAGCACCACTGTTAGAATATCCACAGCCGCGGGGCTATCCGGCGACCGTTTTAGCAAAGCGTTTAGGTGGAAAGTGATGTAGTCTGTGGAGCACTCTATGAAGTGTGAGGGTTCCGCGTATCTTAGGGCTAACTGCATGGAAATGAACGCGAAACTAGCCGCCTGGTGTACAATGGTGTTACTGCTGGCTACCTTGAGCAGCACTTTGTGTAGACTCAAGAATATATGCCTGTCAAATGTGTCGCCTATGAACCTGGCACAGTGACCCACTGCATCCAAAATTAAGCAGGTGTGCAGCACATTGAACTGGGCGTCTGCAATGGTTACCCGACTGGCAACCGCCTCTGTCTGTTCGTCGTCGGAATCACAGTCCTGGGTGCGCACCTCCACTGCCGATGAATAGAGGCCAGGAGTGCGTTCCTCAAACCAATGGGTGGGCTAAATAAAAATTATAGTGTATGTACATAGAGTATTCATTTGGATAGCCCGCATTTACATACCTTGCTGACCTTAAGGCGCCACGCTGAGTCCGGCTGAAGCGCGAGGTTCCAATGGTCGTCGCGGAGGATCTGGTCCAGGAAAAGATTAGCCAGTACCAATCGACTTTCGCGAGCCTTTTTTTCCTGCGGCGTGACCATCAGAGTTAGAAGCAGCACACACTCGTTCATGGAGGACGACCTCTGTTCAATGAGCTCTTGGCAATGATCGAAGATAAGCCGATTTAGAGAGGGTTGAGCCCCCAACATGGCTCCAATGTCATACAGGATATCGACAGTGCGCTTCGAGGCGAGATACTTAAACTGGCGCCAAGGCAGCTTGGCCAGTTCGGCGGCAAGGCCTTTGGAGTCGCCTTCTCGAATACGACGGAGGGAGTATTCCTCGTTCAGGAGATCCCTGGTGGGTCGTTGGTCAAGAGCTGTCAGCAGACAGGTGACGAACATCTCCAGGTTTTTGGGGACCAGCAGCAACAGCTGCAACTTATCGGCATTGACGTTGCGCAGGAATCCTTTGAAGAAGAGTAGCTCTGCGAACTGTTCGTTATCCTCGCCGCGATGCAGGATGCGGGGCCATTTGTTAAGATGTGCATCCAACAGCATTTCGGCATTCTCGTCAAAGATGCCCTGGCTGCTGGGCTGTTGTTGCAAAAGAACCAGGGTTTCCCTGCACCGCAGGGCTATCTTCTCATTCTCGTCCTCTGACAGGGCCAGCACACTCTCCAGCACGTGGACGAAGTTACCCCTTAGATTGTGGGCACAGTGCTTGAGCAGAAGGCAGCACATTTCGGCGTAGTTTTCCCTTACCCTCAGGGCACCGTGTGCCCTTAGAATACTCGTCTCCACAAAGATTGGTCGGAGACGGCGAGACGTGGCCGCCACCCAATGGATTGATCGAGGCTCAGTTTGCATTTGATGCAGTCGCTCCTCATTCTGTTCGGATGTGGCCTTTTTGCTGCCAAAAAAGGTGAAATCACATTTCTCCGCCATATTATCTGTGGAGTTATTGAACAGGTTTCGGAACGCTTCCACATCGTAGCGCATTTTCATGAACTCCTCAGTGGTTTCCTCGAACATGATGCAGATGATGCGTCCAAGGGCTTGAATGGCCATCTAAATAAAATAATTTTACATCACTACAGATGATTCCTTAGAGGTTTAAGAGCAACTCACCGATTTAATGGTTTCGCCCACCTTGTCGTCTTTCATTGATGTTTTAAACAACACAATAAGGACCTTGGGGAGGAAAATAAATATGGTATCGGCTACCTGACTGCGCAGTACCACATCCGCTTGATCCGAATTGTCATGAACGTAGAAAACCACCATTAGACATTCAATGGCGGTCTGGACGAGCTTTCGATACTTTTCCTGCTCTATGATCTCCAGGAGCATGAGCAGTATCTGTCCAACGACCATCGCCGTCTCCTTGACGTAGAAAGACTCCAACACATCGGTGGTGGAACGACGCAGTGCCTCGAAGATGCACTTAATGGCAGCCAGCTTGATTTCCTCGGAGAGATTGGGTCGCATGACGGCCGACTTCGAGTCGCGTACCTGTTGCAGCACCACCACCACGATGGAGCGAAGACCCTTCTCATCCGCCAAGTAAGTTTGGCTTATAATGCTGCTGAGGCAGTTCATCAAACTGGTGCGCAGCTCCTGGTTTTCCCTACAAAAGGAATGGATGATCTTAGGGCGAAGTCCTATTTGGCATATGGAACCACTTACCCGGTCAGCTCGTCCAGTTTGATGACCAGTGGCACCACCGTTTGCACCTGGTAAATGCGCATTTCCCCAAAGTTGAATCCCTCGATCTCGCGCTCCACCTGGGACAGCGTGTCCTTGCTGGGCTCCTTGATGAATCCCTCCACCGCGGGCTTTACCTTCGTCACATACCGCTCCAGATGCATCATCTTGGCACCATGTACTCAATATTTAAATATTCCAAGTAGAAACAAAACAGCGCCGAAACCCGGCAAAATCTGCAAAGGAATTTTGAACCAACAGCTGTTTCGGCAGTCACATGCAAACGCGCGCAGATTACACCCCTTTAGGCCACCACCCCCAATCGCTATCGAAAACTATCGATTTTTTGAATTGCGCGCCAAACCACCTACACTTTACCGTATTTTTTATATTTTATCTCTGACAAAATTATAAATTAATATATTTTAAGTTTCCAAATTAAATGAAATTATTATATTTTGGTACGAGGAAGATCATATATTAACATTATCAGATCAAATACTAATTAAGGCTGGCTAAATTTTTGATCTAGCTGTAGAACTCGTGTTGAGACTCGTCCTTGCGCACGCTGGTCTTGTATCCCTTCTCGAAATCCTTGGCGTTGACCACATAGCGATTTTCGCGCACTGCATGCATTCCTGCCTCCTGGCAAATGGCATTGATGTCGGCATTGGAGATCTTGTCGGGGCGAGCGATGATGTCTTCAAGGTCAACATCCTCGCCCACATTCATTTTCGAGGTGATTGTGGTGAAAACCAGACGCTTCTGACGACGATCCGGCAATGGGAACTCTATCTTGCGATCCAATCGCCCGGGACGCAGTAGAGCTGGATCCAAGGTATCGGCACGATTGGTGGCCATGATAACCTTAATGTTGGTGGTCTCATCAAAGCCATCCATCTGGTTGAGCAGCTCCAGCAGGATACGCTGCACCTCGCGATCTGCCCCAGTCTGGGCATCGAAACGCTTGGTGGCAATGGCGTCGATTTCATCGATGAAGATGACCGATGGAGCATTCTGCTTCGCCAGACGGAAGAGATCCCTGACCATGCGCGGCCCCTCGCCCAAATACTTCTGGACGAACTCGGAGCCCACGACGCGGATGAAGGAGGCTGTGGTGTGATGGGCCACCGCCTTGGCCAGCATGGTCTTGCCGCATCCAGGAGGCCCAAAAAGCAGCACACCACGCGGCGGATCAATGCCTGAAAAGGGATCTTTATAAGAAGGGAGATTATCTACATATACTGCGGACATCCTACCAATTTGCTTGTACAACTGGGCATGGGTAAGGGGCAGCTCAACGGCCTCGCGAATCTCTTGTTTCTGCATGTCCAAGCCCCCGATGTCCGAGTAGTTGACGTCAGGTCTCTCCTCCGGCGTTAGCATCGATATGGTGCTGTCCGCCTCCGGCGGCACCAGATCCACCAGGCAGTTGCTCTGCTTGTGGAGCGCCACCGACGAGGAAGGCTTCAGTTGCTCCCTGTCTATGGTGGAAAGGACGCGAACGTAGTAATTGGAGCCGGTGGTGGAGGCCACTATGCCATTGTTCTCGTCCACCGCCTCCAGGAACTGGCCAATGACCAGAGGTACGGCCTTTATGCGCTTCACCTCCTCCTGGGCATGGATGAACTCCTTCTTCAGGTTGCGCTGCTCCTCCTTGATGTAATCCTCCTGCACCTGGATGAGCTCCAGTTCCATCTGGAGCTTCTTGTACAGCACATACAGATCATTCGGGTCGAGACCCTCGTATTTCTGCAGTGATTTCTGGTGAAATTGAGCAATTTCCTCTTTAAGCAAACGCATTTTCGTCTTGTCCCTGCTAAGTTTTTCGGAAAAAAAGGAGAATGACTTGAATTTTCAAAAGCTAAATCAGGGTAGAGTTGGAGAGCTATCGATAACAGCTTGCTTGATAGTCACATTTCCTAAGGGGAATACATTTATTTAATAGATATGAAATTTTACTCCAAAATTGTAGAAGGTATTTAAAAAATAGAACAACTAAAAAAGTACAATATTGAAAATAGTTAACGATAGCTATCTAATAGCATTTTGACATGAGCGTAGCTAAGTCACATATGGGCAAATCCGAAAAATGGTCAAGCAGGCCCAAAACAAAAAAATCTTCAAAATCATCGTATTTATTGCGTATTTTCACAAATAAATGGCCATATTTTCATAATACAGTGGAACCAAAGCATATTTAATTTGTTTTGTTGAAGAAATTTTCCGTGGAAACTGAAAAAATTCACTTTTTTTCATTTTTAGCTACTTTTAAAGGCATTTTTATGATTAATTATTTCGCATGGAAAACATATGATTTGTTTGAACTTTTTCTACCAAATCTCTTTATTGCAATCTAATAAGAAGATAAAAATCCAAAAAGGGCAAACAAAATTTTAATTAACTGTTAATAAAACAACATGGAAAAATCGTACGTTCGCGACCGGTGCTTAATTCAAAATAAAAAATACAAATGTAGATATTTCCTTGGGAACAGACTCGGCTACATGAATCCATTTTAAAGTAAAGTTATTGCTTTAGAATATTCCGTCCCCAATTCGCAAATATTTGCATTTTACTAGATTAAGCCAAAGTTGACTTCCATTTTGTGTACGTTCGCGACCGCATGTTTTTTGCCAATATTATGAAAATTATATCTCAATAAATCCCATAATTTACACTAAGCTAACAAAATGCTATCGAATAAAAAAAAAAATTTTAAAAACCTTTATTTTCTTTTTTTTTTATTTGCACTAATTGCGTACGAACGTGCGTTCGCGACCCCTGGAAATGCCCATATCTGAGGAAATACAATTAGTTTTGAAATTGTAAAAGATTTTCAAATGAAATAAATTATGCTAGGAAAACTTTTTGCCCTTTTCCAACTTTCGCGTTGCCACGTGAATGGCAATCAGCTGTCGCACCGACCTGTTGTTTTTCTTGCTCTTGCTTTTGTTGTTTTTGTCTGCCTCCGACGTGGAGCGTTCTATTTATATATCTATTTTGGTTTATTTTGGAACCACATATTCTCTTCGGCATAGGAAACATACATATATGCTTAAACATTGGACTTTCTGTGAAACGGTTGGGCATTTCTTCAAAGAAAGGTGGCCAAATACCTCATACGTTGTGCAACGCCGGCGGGGATTAGAGGATTGACGTTGGAGTGCACCGGCAACACCAAGATATATAGATTTTCCAACGTCCAAGAACATATAGAAATCGGTGTCAACACAAATATGGCCATTATGTAACGCACCGACTCCTGCTCCAGCATATTTAGCACACTAGCGACACCCAAAGACCGGATCACCATGGACCTCCTGGTTTTCCTCACGGCGGCGGCCCATCTGGTCTACACGCCCTTTACCAAAGTTGAGGAGAGCTTCAATCTGCAGGCCATGCACGACATTCTGTATCTGCGCAACAACTTTACGCAGGTGAGAGCTTTGGGTTCTATTAATGAGTCAGCTTCCTAATCCTCTTCTGCTTTTCAGTACGATCACCATGACTATCCGGGCGTAGTGCCCCGCACCTTCATCGGCCCGCTGGTGGTGTCCATGATCTCCGCCCCGTTCGTTCTGCTCTTCGAGACTCTGAGCATCAGCAAGTTCTGGGCCCAATATGTAGGTAAAAGCAGCTTTTCAACTGGTAATTGTGGAATATTCAAATGAATCTGATCCCTTAGTGCGCCTTGTCCTGGCTGGAGCCATCTCGGTGGCCTGGTGCAACCTGCGGCAGGCGGTGACCAAGATTTACGGCGTCGAAGTGCGTCTGTGGTTTACGGCCATCACCATCACACAGTTCCACTTCATGTTCTACATGACGCGGCCCCTGCCGAACATCTTCGCCCTGCCCATTGGTAGATGTCAAAGAATATTTTTGCAATATATCCAATTTAAATGTTTTAATATTTGCAGTGCTCTTTGCCATCGCCTATTGGCTCCGCGATCAGCACAAGCCATTCATCATCTGCTCTGGCATATCCATCCTGGTCTTTCGCTCCGAGTTGGCACTATTTTTGGGTCTTCTGCTGCTCGTGAGCCTCCTGCAGCGCAAGTTCTCCATTGACGGGTGAGGTGATCAATTATAACATACTATTTAATACTAATTTGTTTGTTTATAGCCTGCTCAAGATTGCTCTGCCGGCGGGCGTCTGCATTTTGGCCGCCACAGTGCTGGTGGACTCCTTCTTTTGGCGCCGCCTGCTCTGGCCCGAGGGCGAGGTGCTCTGGTACAATACTGTACTTAACAAGAGCTCCAATTGGGGCACTTCGCCCTTCCTCTGGTACTTCTACTCGGCTTTGCCACGTGCCATGGGTGCATCGCTGGTGCTTGTGCCCATCGGCCTCACTCTGGAGCCACGGATTCGTCCGCTGGCGTTGTCAGCTCTGCTCTTTGTCCTGATGTACTCTATCCTGCCCCACAAGGAGCTGCGATTCATCATCTACGTGTTTCCAGTTCTCAATATTGCAGCAGCTTGCGGCTGCCAGCGCATGTAGGTTTTATATAGTTTACTTTTTTAATCGAAAGTTGTTCAACAATTTCTTGTCTTCTTTTCCAGTTGGATGAACAGCGCCAAGTCGACGTGGCATAGCTTCCTGGCCCTTGCCTGCGGAGCTCACCTACTGTTGAATGTCTTGATGACCATATTTTTGCTCGTCATTTCGGGCACTAACTATCCAGGCGGAGCTGCCCTTTCCCGCTTGCATCGCTTGGAGAATGGCTCTCCAAATGTGTCCGTGCACATTTCCAACTTGGCCGCCCAGAGTGGCGTCTCCCGTTTCATGGAAATAAACGATGAGTGGACGTATAGCAAGGACGAGTCCATGAACTACACCCAAGCGGACCTAGAGTTGTACACCCATCTCTTGGTGGAGGCGAAAAACAAGCAGAATACGGAAATTTGGGCCTCTCTGCAAAACGATTTCGATACTCTGGAGTTTGTTGACTGCTTCAACAGCATTGGTATCCAATACAATTCATTGCTGCCGGTGCGAGTAAAAACCAAGCCTTGCATTGGAATACTTAAAAAAAAGGCACTGCCTCCAAAGGAAAAGTCGAAAACCAAGGAGAAAAAGATTAAAATCAAAGCTCCCGCGGTTGAGAAAGTAACTGCCCTGCCTACCGTTGAAGATATACCAAAGATAAAAGAAGAAACGAAAATCAAACCGAAGCTTCAAGCAGATCTGGATGATGACGATGGCATAGTGGCAACTGTGGAGGAGATGTCCCTAGAAATAGAAACGAATATTGAACCTGAAGCCGAAGTTGAGGCAGAAGCCGTGGAAACTCCCACCAAGGAGATAAACTTCCAGGAGCTGCGGACCCTCGCCTTGGGACAGGCGACCAAAAAATCACGAGCAGCTACCAAGCTGAAAATACGAAAGATCATCGAGCAGCACTACCGAGCCAAGGGCAAACAAATCGAAAACGACTCCGCAGAGCAGAATCAAAAAACCCCAGGTTCCCCCGGCGGACGCCCAGGGTTAAGACAGTCTGTAAAATCCATCATTAAGCAGGAGAAGATCAAGGAAATGATCGAGCAGATCGCAACGATGGACCTCACACGCATCTGCGATTTGGAAAAGACATCGACAAAGGACTGTTTGAAACAGGTCATTGACAAAATAGATGATAGCGAAGGCTTAAAAACCAAATGACAAAACATAAAATATTTTTGAATGTTTTTAAATTAAAAGATGAGTTTGTAAAAAGGAAAACTAATAAAAACAGAATAATTTTTTAATGCATTATTATTATTATTTTCTTTACGGTTGTATATTATATCAAATAAACGATTTTTAACATAAGATTGTCTATTCAAATTGTTCAAAATATATCTTTTATAGGATTTTGAATTTCCCGCCAAATTTTACACGCTTTTCACCGAAATGAAAATAACATTTTTTTATTATTTAATTATAATTATACAAAGGCAATATTAGATCGCCAAATTTGGGTCAACAGCAGTTTCTAATTTTCTAAAAAATAAACAAAAAACACTTTAACATTTCTGCGTGATTCGTGTTTATGTATAATATATTGCCCATCTCTAACGTGAACGCAACGTTTAAATTAACAGTGCAGTAGTGAAAACAAAGCTATTTTTTCGGCATTCAAATCCAAATTACAAATTCCCAGAAGCTGTTATCTATTTTATAAGGTGTGATAAGCCGGCAATTGCAGATTGCGCCGCATGCGCATCCCCCAAACACTTGCAAATGGGTTTTTATCGCCGGGAGAACTCCCACGCAAGCAGCACCACCCACAAACATATGTTCTCTTATCACCTTCAGGTTGACCTCAGTCGAAGTTCGGAACTCGGAGGAAAAACAGTGCGCGGAAATGGAGCTGACTGGATGGGTGAAGAACTACGAATGGGGCCGCAGGGGCATCAACTCGGCGGTGGCCCAGCTGGCCATGGCCAATGATCCGGACTTTCGGCTGAACGAGGAGGAGCCCTACGCGGAGATGTGGATGGGCACGCATGTGTGCGGCGTGTCAGTGGTCAAGGAAACGGGAGAGACCCTGGACCGGGTGCTGAAGAAGGACCTGTCCTACCTCTTCAAAGTGCTAAGCATCAACAAGGCACTCAGCATCCAGGTGCATCCCAACAAGTGCGAGGCGGAACGACTGCACAAGGAGCGCCCGGAGATCTACAAGGATCCCAACCACAAGCCGGAGCTGGCCATTGCCCTAACGCCCTTCCTGGCCCTGGTGGGCTTCCTGCCGGCCAGTGACATCCGGGACTACATCGACGAGTTCCAGCCCCTGAGTAAATTGATTGGCGCCGAGGCTGTGGATCAGCTCCACGAGTCTCCCGATGGACAGAGTGTTAAGCTGTGCTATGAAAAGCTGATGAAAACGGAGGAGTCGGTGATAGCCAAGTGCATTAATGAAATAGCCAAGAATTACCAGAAGGGTGAGCCAATCTGGGTAATCATCTCCTTCTAAGCCCCTCTAAACCCTTTTTTCACACAGAACTAAAGTCCAACGATCTGCTCGAGGTGTTCACCAAGATCAACCAGGACTTCCCCGGCGACGTGGGCGTGTTGTCGCTGTTCTTCCTCAACCTGATCCGCCTGAAGCCCGGCCAGGCCATCTACCTGGGCGCCAACGAGATCCACGCCTACCTGGATGGCGACTGCGTGGAGTGCATGGCCTGCTCGGACAATGTGATACGCGCAGGCCTCACTCCCAAGTACAAGGATGTGGACCAACTGCTGAACTCTGTGATCTTCGACAGCGCTGAAAATGAACACAAGACCTTCATTCCGTACCGCATCGATGAGCAGGTCCAGGTGTATATTCCTCCAGTGTCGGACTTCGCTGTGATTAGTGTCAACATTGACCACTCTCTGGAATCCTACAAGCTGGCAATCCAAGCCTTCGGCTCCATACTTATCGTCCTGAAGGGATCCCGCACCCTTAAGCTGAAAACCCAGCAGAGAGACAAGGAGATTGTTTTGACTCGCGGCAGCATTGTGTACATTCCCGTCGAGGCGGCGCCGGAAATTGAGTTCGCCCAGGCCGAAGATTGCGACGATGACTTCAGCGGGTACATAGCAACCAGCAATTACTTTCGAGTGCCCTAGAATTCTTAGTTAATCTTAATCTTTTGTAAAGTGCAATAAATCCATAATCACACACTCATTGCTGGTGAATTAATTTATTTTCAAATAATTGCAATTTAAGAGCTAAGAATGTAAGCTAGAGTGGCAATAGTAGCGATAAATAAGTTATCTAATCAATTGGCTATACTCGTCCGTAATACATATAATAGTTAACGAGAAATATCTTGCGCACAAACAGGTAGTTTCTTAAATATTTGGGATTATTGCAATCAACAATTTCGTGTACTTAAGCTACAGCTACGAAACTCGATCGGTCACATTCACTGGGATTTAGTACGTATGGATAAATATAATAAGCAAGAGGTTCGAGTGCAAATCTAGAGTAATTATAATTCAATAGAATCGGTGCTTGGACTTTTGGGCTTACAAAGTACCCGATTACATGGCCTACTTAAAATGGGTTAACAATGGAGAACATAAAATTGGCTACGATATGGTTACCGCCCGTCTTTGTTTGCTCTTGCATTCGCTTTTGCTTGTCGTGGCCCGGGGGTTGCGGTGGTTCTACGAATTGTAAATACATCAATTCACATATATCCATCTCAGCAGTTGCTTGGTTTGATTTCACAAAGTTCGGTAAAATGCTCAAAAAGTTTGTACCACAAAAACAGAGTACATCATACGGTAAATCTCATAATAAAATTGTTTCCGGCAACTTGTGGTCGCCATTTGTACACGAGTGTAGTAATAGTAAGTAATTAGTATGTTGGTTCGCATATATATAGAGTTTTGTAGAAAGTAGTTAGTTCATCCGGCGGCGTAGCTCGTAGTGCTTTTAAGTAGATGGGTGGGTACCTGTTACGCTTGCGTCTGCCAGGAGTAGATACTGGTGGCTACTTGTATATGTATATAATATATGGTATATAGTAAATAACGCATTAACCACCTGCTACGGTTTGTGCCCACAACATTGGTTCGATTCCCTAACAAGATAGAAGCGGAGGTGCCTGGCTATCGTGTTCGCTATCGATTCGGGACGTGTCCTTTGTGCATATTTAACTCTTGAGCAGGTTGTTGGCGCGCTTGTTCACCCCGTCCATGCGAATGTTGTTGGCATCGCCCTTGGCGTTGATGCGGTCCACCTGTTTGTTCTGGTTCTCCAGCTCGGAGCCCATGTCCAGGGCCATGTTGCGCAAGTTGCCCAGCATGGAGTTGACCTGTCCCAGGTTCTCGTCCATCTCGTCTTCGCGCGCATCGTTCGTGATCCTGGCCACATAGCCGGACTGCGGTGGAGCACCCATGCCGCCGCGTTCCCGCTCGTCGATGACGCGCTGCGGCTGGCTGGCGACGATCTTGCCATCGTCGTTGGCCTTCCAGGCGCTCTCGCCGTCGTCCTTGATGTTTACCTTCTTCCAGGGCAGCACGCAGATGCCACAGCACTTCTCCATGCCACTCAGATTCTTCTCCGCCTCCCTCATGTCCGCGTTGATCCGGTCCATGCCCTCCTCGATCCGGTCCAGCTGCTCCCCCTGGTCGTCCAGGGCCACCAGCGTGCGGATGCCCGCCTCCTTGCTCTCGTCCATGAGGCTGAGCATCCGCCGTGTGCTCTCCAGCGATTCATCGGCCACCTGGCCGGACTTGAACTGCAGCTCCTGCAGCTCAGTGCGGGGCTCGGGATTCTCCACGGCGGCCATTGCTAGGTGACTTGGTGCGGCTGAGATCACTTAAGCTTTTAGCAAGTGGTTGCGAGGCAAGACGTTTGTCTTGTTGTTTTTGGGTGGGGAAGTGAAATCTGGAAATCTGACTCACGGTCGCGAAATGTAAAAACTAGCTTTTTTGTGCTGACTCAGTGTGCAACTACAGCGGATATGTAATTGGGGTGGGGCTAAGCTCGATTGTGCTCGTTACGTAGGAACTTGTTCACGAGTTTTAAGTAATTTCTTTGCGAAAATATGATTTTTCACACACGAAACGCCAATTTGTATACATATGAGAATTAGAGTGACTGTGTTGTGGCAAAATCTTCCAGGAGTGTGACCAGCTAACTTGGTAGTGACCAAGCCTTGCGTCTATGATAGCTGAAAATATTTTTATTTTTTGTAGAAATATTTGTGATCTAGTAACTGCTCTGGTATTATTCCTTGAATACAAAATAAATAAATCTTATTCAACTTAAATTTTCTACTTGATAACATCCGTAGCTGTGCAGTGAATAGTTAATAATAGTTTTGTTTTTATACCTCGAGGCCGCTAATTTATAACGACGCCGTTGCCATCTTCATTGCGCGCGCAGTGTTGAAAAGTGTGTTTGAAATATTAACGCTTTGTTTTTCGGTACAGCGTCGGTCTTCAGCTGCTCGAATTTTCTAATAACTGGACGTGTTTATTCGTTTTTAATTTCCGCGTGGCCAATTGGGCATAGCATATAACTTGTCATGGACGATTCGCGCAGATCGGTGGCGGGAAAGGCAAGTATACAGTAGTTGTAGTGGGTGTTCCTCCCCAAATCTTAAAACCCTGATCCCGTTTGTCGTGGTCGTGCTAACAATTGGACTCCATTCCCCTGCAGATCGACGAGAGTGTCTCAATGTACCTCTCCTTCGACACCGACGACACCTTGTCCGGGGCCAAGTGGCAGTCGGCCATGGTCACCCAGAGCAGCCAGATCCTGGAGGTGCACACTAGTAAGATGGAGGCTATCGATGACAAGGACCTCAGGCGCACCGTCCTGAAGGATCTACAGCAGCTGACCATTGGCGAACCGGACCAGAACTCGCCACTCCGCCCCTTTGACAAGAGCATTCTCAACCGGCACAACGCCCTGTGCTCCACTCCCTCCAAGGACAACGCGTCGATGGATGCGCAGCTCCAGCAACCCCAGATTATGACCATGGACCTGACCCACGTGGAAGACAAGGAGAACACTCACCCGGATGGGGATACTCATGCTGGCGGGGATAACTCTACTTTGTCCAGTTCCGTGGACGTGACCGCCAATACGGTGAAGGCCAACACGCTGAAGATCGAGGACGCCACCATGGACGATGTGTCCTTGCAGGAGGCTCCCAAGGCTCCGGCCCCAAGCCAAGTTTATCCTTTGAGTGCCAACGTGGTGCTAGAGAATATCACTGAAGGTGAGTTTGTGCCTTTAGAAGATTGGGCCCCTTTAACCATCTTAATTTGCAGTTTCCAACGAAGAAGTATCCATGATGGCCTCGCCTTCAACTGAAAAGGAGGTGGCGCAGGTCACCGAGGTGGTAAACGAAGTCTCGGAGCTGATTGCCAAGGCTCTGAAGATGTCCAGCGACTCTGTGAAGCCATCGGCCTCCAAATTGAAAGTGGAGGTGGGCAAGAAGAGGCAGTCCATGTCCTCCACTTACTCGGGGCCCCTTCCACGCCCCCGGCGCTCCTACATGCCCACCGCCAATGCAGAGACGCGCACCTATTCCTTCAAGCAGCGCATGTCGGTGGTGGTCAAGACCACGCTCAATAGTCCAGCCCGTAAGCTGAGTGCGGGTGGCGGCCTGGCCGTGAGCCGTCGCAGCTGCCTGCCCGTCTCCAAGTTGGCCAAGGGCACCAATCGCAAGTCACTCGCTGTAACCAGCAGCCGTTCGCCGCCGAAAATCACCACGAAGGTGACCAAACCGCCAGTTAAAAGCATTCCCGACTCTGTGTTCAACTGCAAGAACTGCGGAGCCACCTTCCGCGTAAAGTCACTACTCGATATGCATATGCGCATGCACGACTTGGTGGAAAACGGACCCAAGACCCTGAAGCGACTGAACACCAATCCACCACCGGCTGCAGCGGGCGGCTCTAAGAACCGCTGCAAGTTCTGTGACAAGAACTTTGCCCTGGAGCGCGCTCTGCACATCCATTTGATGCAGAACTGTGACAAGATACCGCCGGTCGAGAAGCGCAAGCTGGATTTCACAGAGTTGAACCACGAAAAGAAGGCCCAGCTGCCAAAAATCGGGGCTACCGGTGTGATCAACCAGCCAGCGCCAATGACAATGCCGTCGAAGCCACAGCACCGCATGAGCACAATTCCAAGAATGGGTAAGGTTTTGTACAAAACAAGCAGATCTCTTAAGAGAACCAACATGTTCGAAACTAAATAGGTTTTTCTTAAGCGCTGCTAGCTAGAATTTCTTCCCAGGTTAATAGTAATATTTTCTGATTAACAGCTTCCTCGAATGTGCCGCAGCCGATGGCCCCACCGTCCGCCAAGAAGGTTCCCAAGAACGTCGCGCATGCCGGCGTCTATCGCACTCCCACAAAGACTGTGCCCTGTCACATCTGCAAGCAGTCCTTTAAGAGCATACTGGAGTTTACCAAGCACAGCATGACCATGCATGCAAAGAGCCAGCTGAAGAAGATGACTGGCGGAGAGGACGCACAGAGTGCCAAGGATTAAATCAAACGATTCGTGTGTAGACTAGTCTAGGTCTAAGTTAAATGTACTTTAATCGTTCCCAGTTTAAATGCACATTAACATAATCACTTGCTCTTCTTTTCGGGCGGTGGCTTCATGTCCACACCCTCGGTTTTGATGTCCAGAGGTCCTGTGGCATTGTTCAGTTCGGAGGCGTTTCCCCCTGCGTTCACGTCGTCGCCCGCTGGCAGCGGCTGCTGGAGATTCTGCAGCATAGGCGGTATGGGTGGGGGAAATTTACGCAATAGTTCGGCGAGCAGCATGTCCACACGCTGCTTCTGGAACAAAGTGCCGCTGTTTTCATCCTTAGCCGCGTTGGCGTCCTTCTTATCCGTCTTGGATTTATCAGACACTAGAATTAGGACGTTTGATTAGGTAAAGTTTTTGATTTAAGGGCCTGTATTCTCGATTTAAGAATGTAGTCCGAAAATGGGGATATACTTATGTATAATCTACGTACAGACTTTGTTGGAGGAGAAATCCCAGGTGTATCCCTTATTGGGATGGTAGCGGGCATAGCTGCTGGCTTCCTCAAAGGCGGATTGCAGGTTGACCACTGTGTTGAGCTGAAAACGTGGCCATTTAGCAGATGTACTTGGTCATTCGAGGGAATCTACCTACTATTCGGGCATTGATAACGTTGGCCAGATCGGGCGCCTTGTAGACGGTGCCTCCGATGATGTAGTAGTCGGCTATGGGCGTGGCCTCCGAGGGATTGTGCCGGTGCTGCTTGCGGATGACATAGAGGATGGGCTCCGCGACGTGCAGCAGGATGTACTCCAGGCCGATCATGTTGCTGGAGTAGGGAAAGGGGGTTAGCATCTACTGAATTATGTGGTGGGACACACATACTGAAGGTGCTCCGGACCGAGGCGCTGCATCCGCACGGTCTCGTTGTTGCACATGTGGTCGTAGAAGGGATTCGACTTGCGGCAGAAGTAGTCCATGACGCTCTGCGGGCTCAGGGTGGCCATCATCTGGGTGTCGTGCCAGGAGAGGCGCAGGTGGTCGTTGGCAATCTGTCGGCTGGCCATCGTGGACGTGGATGATGCACGTGCTCTTCAGCGGGACGTGGATATGTGGATGTGGGAAGTGGCTGCGAGGGCCACTGCAACTGTACCGATTTCTCGCTTGGCAATGACAACGGCTAATTTGTGGGTCAATGACGTTGAGAGCGCTTCTTTTTCCTATTCCTATTCCTAGCGATCGCTTTGTTTACAAGCTATTTTCGGCCGCACGCTGCCAATTGGAAACTGTCGGTGGCACTTTTTTGATTTATTTGTTGTGTAATAATTAATTTAGCAGGCTGCGGCGCACGCTGCTCTCGCTCGGCCCACTCCACGTTAATACTGTAAGTTTTTGCCCGGTTTCCTATCCTCTGTGGCGTGTTTTTATTGTGTTTTCTACTTGTGTTTTTGCTTCGCGCTCGTTAAAAAAACCATTTTGTTGTGATTTTCGCTTGGCCAGTTGCTTGCGCTTTGCAACACTGCTTCGCTGGCTGGCATAGTGTTGGTTAGTGTGTGAGCAACGCCGGGGTGGCAGCGCTGTGCTTGGGACGGATAAGAAGAAGCAGCAGGGCAGGCGTATGCGAAAAAGTTTAAAAATAAACAAATTCCGTTTTAAATCAAACTGATATTCAATTTTCCGGGCGCGCAGTCAAGTCGTAGCAACCAACACACACACACACACATACAAGGAAGAGTGAGATTATTAAACAAAATTTGCGCTCTCACACGGAACCTCTGTTCTGGGACGTCGCCTCATCAATATTGGGAACCATATCAGTTCGTTCTGTTCACTTCGTCGTGGCGCACGGGAATCAGACGCCCAGCAGCGCAAAGCTCTCGCAATGGTAACCATCATCATCTATATCCATATCAGTTATTTCGCCAGTTACCGCATCGACATTGAACTCCAGACCTCTTGTACATAGAACCACCCGCACAACAACAGAACTACACCTCGCCACCCACTCATCTGTGTGTGCATATTCGCTTATGAGCAGTGCCTATACCAGTCAAGGTCGTACGATTCTCGGCCAGGCGCACATACGAAAACGTTCTTTTTTTACGCCTCACCTTGATTTTCAACTATATGTTCGTGCGTCTGTGTCTGTGCCGTTTCCATGGCTGCCAGTCTTTGTTTATTCCAATTCCACCTGGGATATCTTGAATATCCGCTGTAAATAACCGCCCAAGTGTTGTGTGTGCCAGGATCAGTGTTGGCAAGGCTACTAGTTTTTTGTACCTGGGTTGGGTACAAGGTACCTATTATGTTTAAAAGATTATAGTCCCAAAGAAATAACAAAAATTATGAAGAACTACAGAGAGTGTATATCGTCAAGGTTAAAAGTAAGATTCAAAATCTCGATATAAACTTTTTGAAAAAGAACAAAATGATAATATGTATTCAAAAGGATTTTAACTTTTTCCAGGAGATTATAAAGATATAACTCTTTAAAATGTTAGTTAAGTTAAATAACCATAAGTAACATCGTATACATTTACTTGTTCCCTTGCTAAACTAAAAGTTAAAATCTTTTAAATAAACACGAGTAAATAATTCTGGGTACAAATATCTACGTATTCCCCCAACACTGGTCAGGATGATCTCCGTTTCGAAACAACTCAATTCTATTCTCTTCTAGATTGTCGCACACTTAATAGGCTCAAGCGGATCCCTTCCAGATCCGAGCCACAGTCCGTTTCAGCGAAATGCGCTACATAAAACCGGAGCCATACTATGAAGTAAACGATCAGCAGAACCAATCTCTTCCAGCCTCTAAGCCCAAAACCCGTAGAAACAAACAAACTGACCACCTACCATTTACAGGGGTTACCACCATTCAATGTCAGCGGCAGTCCGTTTAACGTGGTGCCCATCCACAACTACCCGGAGCTGATGAAGGACACCTGTGCCCTGATCAACGCCGAGTGGCCGCGTTCGGAAACGGCGCGCATGCGCTCCCTGGAGGCCTCTTGCGACACCCTGCCCTGCAGCCTGGTGCTGACCACCGAGGGCATGTGCCGTGTGATCGCCCACCTCAAGCTCAGCCCGATCACCTCGAAGAAGAAGGCCTGCTTTGTGGAGTCCGTGGTGGTGGACAAGCGGCACCGCGGCCAGGGATTCGGCAAGCTGATCATGAAGTTCGCCGAGGACTATTGCCGCGTGGTGCTCGATCTCAAGACCATCTACCTGTCCACCATCGACCAGGATGGATTCTACGAGCGCATCGGCTACGAGTACTGCGCTCCCGTCACAATGTACGGGCCGCGCCACTGCGAACTGCCCAGTTTGCAAAATGCCAAAAAGAAATACATGAAGAAAGTCTTATAGACATCAACGCCAGTAGTAGTGGGCTTAGCCAAATTGGGCCGCGCCGGGTCCGATCAGAGAGTGGCAGTGAACTAGTCAAATTGGCAATCGCTTGAAATTCTTTACGGGTTATACCTGCCAGCAGCTGCTCCGAGCCATAACCTGTGGACGCCAGGCAGTCTGCCAAATGCACAGTTGATAGGATTGCCTCGTTTCCGTTCCACAGGCGATTGGCGAGGCGGCAAAAGCTTTTAATTCCATTACACCGATAAGCAAACATTCACCAAACGCTTGTGTTGATTTTTGAATATTACTTTCCGCATGTATTTTGTAAACTTTTTGGTTCTTTTTGTATGACAAAGGTGACCCCGGGCTGTTCGGTACATGTATAAGGCTAATGTTAACCTAATCCTAAAACTGTTTAGCTATTATCGTTTGTTATAGTTTTGCTCAAGCGTGTGCGTAATTGCTCCTAGACGAATATCTACCTGCCTGCGATGATAATAAGAAGCTCAAGTATCTTCCAACGAAACATAGCATATAGACAACATATCGAGCCTTAGCATTAAGCACCCAACGAAGGCAATAACTTCCAATAAAACGTGTAGAAACTTAAGGTCCCATCTGTTGTTGTTCCTGGGCGGAAGTGGCGACGACGGAAGCGCCTGTCTGGCGGGGATGAGCGATGTGCTGCAATGCATCCAAGCGTCCACCTCGCGCGGCAGATGACAAGTTCAAGTTCACGGCGGCGACGTCTATAAATTGATCTTATTTTTGCGCAGCCAAATTTGACGGGGGCTCGGTGCCCAAATGGTAAGTGCCCGCCCAGCAAGCGTCATGTTAGTGTTACAGAAATAAACCGCAGTGATGTAAGGCAGATAGAGATCGCTCTCTCTCTCGGCTGCCAGAAATCCGACGACTTCCCCTCGCAATGGGGCTGTAGCCATAAAGACTGCAACTAGGTGCGGCGTGCGGCTCTCCGAAAGCGGAAGCTGTTGGTTGATCTCTGCTGGCTTGGACGGGGCACGGTGATCTTTTATGGTTACACATTTTTTAAATACCTGCCTGGCGTTCGGCGCGACAGGTGCTAATGGGGCGACATTTCGATTGTCCGTTGCCAAAGCGAATCCGCACGTAAATGCAATTAAATTCGTATCTTCTAAAATGGAAAGTTTATTGTGCGCTCACATTACATACGGGTATGTAGGCATTTGGCCGATTAATAGGACTGCGACAGGAATATCAAATTAAATTTGTACGTCTCCAATGATCAGTTGCAATTGGTTAGGATCCCCACGGATGATGGATTGTTCTAGGCACTTTTGGGTGCCTTGCCAATGCCGCACACTTTGCCGTAGTGCTCCGGCTGCTCCAGACTGTCGATGATGAACTTTCCCAGATCGTACTTGGACACCAGGCGCCCAGGAGCCTCATCATGCACCACGGTGTAGGCGGTGGCCGGCTCATCGGCGATGTGCGGCGGCAGGATGGCAATCCAGTCCAGACCGGAGGCCTTGGTCAAGTCCAGCATGCGCTGGTGCTCCTCATTCAGGCGGTGGAACACGGCGGGCACCTCGTTGAGCGGACGCAGCAGGAACGAGGACATGACGATGGAGAACTTGGACAGTTTGGCCTCCTTCATGGCCTTGATGAGGTTCTCGGTGCCGCGGGAGAGCTCAGTGGTGGCCTCCAACTTGTTGCGTGTGCCCAGAATAACGGCCACCGCCTCCACGCCCTCGATGAGGCGCTGCACATCCTCGTAGTTGGTCACATCGCCCTTCACCAGTTCAACTTTGGACTTGAAGCGTTCCGGAACGGTCTTCTCGGTGCGATAAAGCAGTTTCACCGAGAGGCCTGCCAAGAAGGGAAGGGATTAGTAGGGGGTCTTCGACCTGTGGGGTCACCTACCCTTCTCCAGGGCGCGATCTACGGCGCACTCGCCGGTCATTCCAGTTCCTCCAATAATAGCAATGCGTTGCATAATGCGGCTGTTCATCAATCCCTGGGAATCGAATGTGTTTAGTCCAGTCTTGGGTGTGCAAATGTGCAGTCTCACCTGTGCTCCAGGTGCTACTTATCTATCAAAGGTCCAAATCAAAAGTGAATCCAGCGATTGCTTCGAATTCTCACCTCACCGGCTGATTGTTCTACCTCTCTCTCACACGCATAGAGCAAATAAATATACAGTAATCTGTCTAGTGAGTGAACTGAGCTTGTGTGAAAGTTTTCCAAGAGGTAACAAGATCTTTGTAAAACTTTAAATATTTGCATTACATTTACATTTAAAAAAGTTATTTATTATAGAAGCCCATTATTATGTTCACTGCATCGAGTCACCACTGTAAGTGCAGTACGAAATGTATTTTCGTATAGATTACTGACAGCCCTGATGATAATGTACATCATATCTGGAGATAACAATTTTATTTAACAAACGTTACTGCTCATTGTCATGGTGATTAACATTAAGATTAAACCGTATTATAGTGACATTTTAAATTAAGCGGATTTTCTCAGTCTGGCAACCTTGCCCGCTCCGTTCAGTGTTGTAAAGTGCGGCGCAGTCAAAAGTTTAACCGCCAAGTCGTTACGCATGGGACTCGGATTCCTCGGAATAGGGATTATCTGCCGGGTTTTTAACCCTCCTTAGCGTTATTCCCAGCTTAAGTTCACTCAGGAAGTCACCACCGACTGGCTTACGTTCCGGACGCGGCTTAATACCGCTTATGGTGGCCGCCTTCTGATCGACTTTCTGAAAGATTCAGGAGAGTATTTAGTTTTCTGGTATAATAAAGCTTAATCTGTAATACCTTGAGTGCGACACCTTGTCGGATGCTCGCCAGAAAGGCGTCCCTCGGGTCTCCGCCAGAGGAAGCAGCTGGAGCAGCCTTGGGTTGTGACATCTGCATTGGAGGCGGTGGTGGAACTCCCGCCAAGCCACCTGGTGGAGGTGGCGGCGGAGGAGGTGCTCCTCCAGCAGCGGCAACTGGCATTGGAGGCGGCGGCGGAGGAGGTGCTCCTGCAGATGCCGCAGCCGGCGGCGGAGGAGGAACTGGAACTACGGCACTAGGAGCCCTTGTGTTATACACCGGAAGAGGAGACACATAAGCAGGGGGTACCCTCGAAATTGGCTTGGCTGGAGGAGCAGGAGGTGCTGGCTTGGCAACTGGCGCAGGCTTGGTCACTGGCGCATACTGCACTGGGGAGACGGCATACAGTGATCCACCGAAAGTCGTCGAATTCGTGTTTGGTACTATTGTTGGCTTTGGAGGCGCTGGCGGCGGGATACGCATGGAGCCAACCTTTCGCTGCGGCGCGATGGTAGCATAGATTTCATTGGACACTTTGGGCGCAGCCGAAGGACGCACTTGGTGTATATCAATAGCCGCTGGATAGCCATGTGTGTTCTTTGCCATGACCGCTGACGGAGGCGGCGGAACCTTCGGTCTGTTCACTTGCTGCTGAACGGGAATCACCGATCCCACTTCCGGCTGTCTAAAAGGCGTCGATGCAGCCGGTGGTGGACCATTCAGTTCCATATCTGAGATGTCCACAAACATCGATGTCAATGAGGCGTAGTTGGAGAAGTTTGGAGCAGCCGTAGGCCTCGAAACGTTGGCCATTGGCGGCGGTGGAGGCGAGGGCGGAGGAGTGATCTGGTTGTTGGTGGAAATGGTGGCATAGAGTAGCGGCTTGGCCGTTTCCTGGACTCTTGGTTGAGCCTGGATATCACTCTTTGATGGCTGAAGAGACAAAAGAAGGTATTAAGAGACTCGACTCAACTGCAATCACCTACCATCCATGTAAAGTTGGAGTGGACAATTTTCTTGATCACATCCTGTCGTCGCATGTCGCTGATGTCCGCCTCCGTGATGCCCCGCTCCATCATGTACTTCCTTAGCACCTTGTCGTTGGAGTCGGCGTTCAGGTCAAAGGCATTTCGCGTCCGATCCCTTGTCACATCGCCGGAAACGTGCTGGAAGTTGACTGGTCCGCTGATCTCGTACTTGGAACCCTTGTTGCTGACCAAGACACTGGTGGCGAAGCTGGGACCCGCCAGAACCGCATGTGGTGCGCCCGTATACCTGTCGAGGCTGTTCGAGGAGGAGGAGCTCTTCATGCCGTCGATACTTGCGTTGGTGCTCACGTTGTCGGCGTAGTAGGGAGGTGGACGAACTGCAGGCGGTGGATGGGCGAAGACGTCGGTGCTCACTTGCATGGAAGGAGGCTGGAAAGAGAAGACACGGCTGCGTTCAGGACAAGGCTGTGCATCGGGGATCACTGATGTAACTGATGCTGATGAGGAGGGATGCTGCAGGACATTACCACCCAGTAACCGGGACCCTTATTGCTTCTAATTATGTCATAGACGTAGGCGCGCCGCATGATTGCCGGCAGACGATCGAGGTCGTCGGACAGGTTGGCCTTCCGCAGGTACAACTGGAGCATTTCGTCGCCGCCCTGGCCCCGCAGATCGAACGTCTTGCGGAAGTCAATGGCCCGCCCCTCCAGCTGCCGGAACTCCACCGGCTCGGAAATGTAGGCGTATGTAAGATCCTCCATGGCGCTGGAAAAGCGGATACGTAGTTGGAAGCTTAGTAGGGCTGCAAAGGAGGTTTCCGACCACTGGCTTTGTCTTGAATCTCGCCCCGTAACCGCTGTGCGTCCACAAAGCCCCGCGGCATTATCTAGTAGCCAGTTTGCAGATAAGAATTGCTGGCGCAACTTGGGGTTTTTTATCAATTTCGGATTCGGATCGCAGTGGGCCTTCGCCCCGGTGACTCATCGCCAGTCGCAGTTACCAGGTAACCCGGCTAATTCAAAGCCCGTGGGGGAAAGCAGGAGTAGAAGGAGGTCTAGATCTAGAACGGCAGCAGGCAGCGAGGATCATCAAGTATCAATTACCGTGTGCACCGAAGAGCTGTGTGCAGGGATTCTGCAGGCTGTAGACTGGACAGGATTGGATTGGCAGGCGTTTGAACGGCACAGAGAACCTTGTGGGACTGATTAACGGCGGCGGTATGTCATGTTAGGCACTGCGTTTACTCATTTCGCGAAGCGCCTTATCTGGAGCCGAGGCGCTGGAAACTGATAACTGGGGGCCAGTAATCACCTGGGCCAGCGACGCCGACTCCGACAGCCTGAGCCAAAGGAAAACATAAACAATTGGAGTGGAGTAAACTATATTTTGGTATGGAGGGCTGCGATATGCGAATTGGCTGACAAATGTCTTGCCGTGCAGGTTGGGTAAGTCCAGAATCAGGTAACTTACTAATGACTAATGTCTGCAAAAAGCGGAAACCACGTTATGGGCTATAATTATCGCATTCCAAGAGAAAGCACCTTAGGCTATAGAGCTTCCTGTCTAAAAATATGCGTGACGTTAAGATACCAAATTCCCAGTTATAAATTGTTATAATTGTTTAATCTATTTAAGTTGATCAAATACATTTACAAGTTCAACATTAGTTAAAGCATTCCTTGTTTTGTTGTACAGATGACAAGATGATAAGTTGACAAGCCTTTTTTTGCCTGTCTTTAAAATATACTTTAATTAAAACCAAGTTTAACTGAGTTTGGAGTAGGGTATTTCTATGAACAAAGAAATCGTCGATCATTCTAATGACATCTATAGGTATTAGTCGTTTGATTTAATGGACTTATTATAATTTATTTATCAATTACTTTATCCTTTAAGGTATATTAGAAATAAAAGACCCTGAGTTTTTATACACAACATATTTTGGAATAAAATAGTAACTAATTCTGCTAATTTTTTAAAGTAGTTTCATAACTTTTTCGGCTGCGCTTCCGAATCGGAAGTTCCGATAAGAACCCTTTCCAAACTTTAGCTGTAATAGGAACCCTGTGGAGTTTTCAGTTGTCATAGAGTTTACTGTCAATCATTTTCGTTTTTTCTGTCGACGGAGAAAGCAAATTTCATTTTCCTACTTATCAGCAGCCGGAACGTTTCGTAAAAATTTCTTAACAATTTTTTTTACGCTAGGAAAATTTATATTTAGTTTTTTTTTTATTGAATCTGGCCAACTGCGCATGCGCAACCTGAGTTAATATCTTTCAATAGCATTTTTGAGAGTTTTGCCAAGTCAATAAAAATACCATTAGCCATGAAGATCAACATCTCGGGTGAATATACGCTGGCGGAGATCGAGGTGGAAGTGGACACCGAGTTGAGCGCCGAGAACCTGCAGCCCGGAGCCACCGTGCTGGCATCTAACGAGGGTGATGGCGGCCTGGAGCAGATTGTCAGCCACCAGCAGCTGTCCAGGTTCTTCACCGTGGCACCGGCAAGCGCCCTCCCAATGCCCACGGATGTGGTGGTGGAGCGCACCCTGGCAGATCCGGCCCTCAAGCAAATCTTGCAGAAGGCTGATGGCAAGAGGGGCTTCGATCCCCAGGCGGAGCAGTTGAAGATTCGCGAATTTCTGGCTGGGGTCACCAACAGCAAGATGACCACTGAGCAATCGGTGTTTCAAGGTAGTCCTATTAGATATATTTAAAGTTATTCCACTCATCTTATCCTTTAGGATCGCGTTCCAATTCCTCTGCGGCTGCTGGCAGCCGTATGAAGTGTCCCCAGTGTCTGGTCTATTACGATGCTGTTCCCTTCCAGAGCCACACCTGTGAGACCGAAGTCGATCGGAAGCCTGCTGTAGTCACAGTTGCTCAGCCGGAGAAGCCTCTTGCTGTCCCCTCTGTAAGTGCTCCTCCCGCTCCGCCCAGTAAGCCAGGCAGCGAGCGTGTGATCCTGGAGAACCAGGTGCGCTTGCGTCGCTACATGAAGGATGAGATGAAATACGACCTGGCCACCGGCATCGATAGCAGGAAGTCGGGGAAGGGTCCGAACGAGTGCACCATGTGCGACCGGAAGTTTGTGCATCCCTCTGGATTGGTGCGTCATATGGAAAAGCACGCTTTGGACATGATCCCATCGCAGGCCAGCTTGCAGCCATATACAGCTCCGGCTGCCGGTCTCCATGTCGTGGTGAAGTGCAACGTCTGTGGCCGCATCTTCTATGATCCGTTGGTGGCCTTAGAACACGGCTCCATTCACTATCCGGAGCATGAAGAACTGTGTCATATTCCGGAGGACCAGTATTCCTCGGGCAAAAAGGATTTTAAGGAGCTTCTGCTGGAGGGTGAGATGCTGCTGGTAGGAGAGCTGACAGTAACGGCGGCCCAGCAGAAGGCTGTCCGTCGGGAGAGGGAGCTGTTCTCCAACCTGATCCTGAGCAGCGTTTTGCAGTGCGAATTCTGCGAGTATATCTTTGCTGATATAGCCGAACTGCTCGTTCATTCTGCCTCCCATGTGGCGGAGCGGCGCTTCGAGTGCACCGCCTGCAACATGCAGATGAACACTGCGAAGGAGGCCAGCACCCACTTCCAGACGGACTGCATCTTCATGCGGGAGGCCATACGGTCGCTGAGTGTCACCCTAAGTCGGCACTTTGTGTGCAATGTGTGCGAGCTTAAGTTCGCCAACACAGATCTGCTCCAGGAGCATCGGTAAGGTGTTCGGATAGGCCATAAATCCTTCAGGATAAGCATATAGTTCTTCCGCCCTCCAGATACACCTCGTATCACTACTTCCCCCGGCTCAGCCAGAATGGTAAGAAGCTGCTGCTGCCTTGCGAGTTCTGCGAGGTCAACTTCGAGTTCGCTCACGACATTCTGGCCCACAACGAGGAGAAGCACCTGAACAAGAAGAAGCGCGAGAAGGAGACGCGCAACGCGGGCACTGGTCGCGTGCGTCAGTATCTGTGCGACATCTGCGGCAAGTCGTACACCCAGTCGAGCCACCTGTGGCAGCACCTGCGCTTCCACCAGGGTGAGTATATCGTATTGAATAAGAAAACAATCCTGGTAATGCATGTATATCCCCCCCTCCATTAGGTGTCAAGCCGTTCGTATGCCAGGAGGAAAACTGCGACCGCAAGTTCACCATCCGACCGGATCTGAACGACCACATCCGCAAGTGCCACACGGGCGAGCGTCCGTATCTCTGCCTGGTGTGTGGCAAGCGCTTCCTTACCGGATCCGTCTTCTACCAGCACCGTCTCATCCATCGCGGCGAGCGGCGCTACGAGTGCGAGGAGTGCGGCAAGCGCTTCTACCGGGCGGACGCCCTCAAGAACCACCAGCGCATCCACACCGGCGAAAAGCCGTACAGCTGCCTCTTCTGCACCAAGACCTTCCGTCAGCGTGGCGATCGGGACAAGCACATACGGGCGCGTCACTCCCACTTAGACGCCAACTCGCGACTGATGATGCAGATGCAAAAGTTCCAGTTGGAGTCGGCTGCAGCTGCTGCCCAGCGAGTCCAACATCTTACCCCGGAGCAGCAGGCAGCAGCAGCAGCTGGTGGCAGTCCTTCGGATGTGGCCTCTTGCTCGGGATCCGGATCTGCCGAGGCTGGTGACCAGGTGATACAGTATTCTGTTATTCAAGAGCCACAAGAGGGAATGATGTGCATGCCAATGGGCGAGGTGAACCAGAGTTTCCTGATGTCACACTATGTCCAGGGTGTTCCAATGGAGGCGGATGGGTCCGAGCAGCAGATCATTGTCTTCGAGGAGCCGGTTCAGGAAATCGGTGTGATGAGCATTTTCGATCCGCAGCAAAGTCAGGATCAAATGCAGGAGAATGCCAGGGTGTTGGTTGTCAAGAACAATCCCACCCAGCCGCTTTTTTCGGATACCTATATGTAATAATCCAATTTGAATTAAAATAAAGCGCCAAATGAACTTAGCAAGTGACAATACCAAAAGGCGTGGCCACATTTTTCCCTAATTAGATGCAGCGTTGCCACTCTTCCGATGGTATATACATTTTCGGTATTTATTTTTGAGGCGAATGGTATTTTTCCCGTCGTCGACCCGGCCACACTGCTGGTTCCTTTCTTTTCGAATTTCTCGTGGAAAACGCCAACATGGGTTTCGCTACTCTCTGGTACTCGCATCCCCGCAAATACGGCCAAGGCTCCCGATGCTGGTAAGATTTGTGTGGCCCGTAGCCTGGCGCACCGTTTGGTGTACGATTTGTTTAAATGCTTGCCCCGTAACCCCGTATTTTGCACGATTTTCCGCATGCCTGTAGAAAGTGAGGTTATTCACGGCCCGCTTTTTTTCACGCATGGCGTCTGCCAATTTGTATTGCTTATTCACTTGATTTATGTCGTTAATTGCACAGATAGATATTCAATGGCTTTTGCCCCCGGTTGAGTACGGAAATACGTGTTTAAACATCTTGAACAGTTTCCTTAATTAAGGGTGGCCAAAGTAAGAGCTGCACGAGGAAAGAGAGTGATTTCTACGAGAAGAAATGGCTCAGCCGAGTGCAGCGACAGCTTTGCTATGTTTAAAGGAAACTGTGCCAAGCTATGGGAATTCCTTTGAAGAACCGAAGTAATTCCTGTCCAATTCTATTTCAGCCGTGCCTGCTCTAACCGCCACGGTCTGATCCGCAAGTATGGCCTGAACATCTGCCGTCAGTGCTTCAGGGAGTACGCCAACGACATTGGCTTCAAGAAGGTGAGTCCTCTAAAGATTCCATCACAACTGGTAACTAACATCCTCCTAATCCCCTTCCAGCTGGACTAAATGTCCTCTTCGCCTTCGGCACGCGTTCATCGCGTCGCAAAACAACATTCGGCATATTAATATAGGGCAGTCGTCGTCGGAAGTTCGGCCTCTCCGTATAATAATATGCCGGCAGCAGCAGCAGTAGCAACACACATAATCATTTGGGGATTTAAGCAAGGACAAAGCACACATGGAACCGAAGAATCCAAAGTAATCTCTAAGCAAGTAACCAGTATGGCCACCACCACAGAATTCCAACAGTTACCACCTTCCGCGAAGGATCTTTGTTAAAACACTAGTTTGTTTAAATCTCCGTCTGATTAAACCCATAACAAGAAACGTATTTACAATTTGTGTCATAATTTGAGCCTACATTTTAGCGGGCATTTATTTGTGTCGTTATGTGAGCCTTAATCTCGGTGGGAATCCCAATGTTTGTGTTGACAGATGACGGAAAATTGTGCACTTCCTTGTTTTCGGACTGCAGTTGTGATCAGTACGTCAGTCTGTGTCACTTAATAACACATTAAGCCGCTACCAAAACAAAACATAACCGGTTTGCACGCTGGTTCATCCCCAATTATTGGCTCTCTTAACATTCATATCTTGATTGTTGTGTTTTGCCTGGCTTGTGATTTCAAATAGTTGTTTCAGATGATATATGATGTGTTAAACTGAAGAGCTACATGCCTTATCAAAAAAAAAAACCATTAGTAATTTGGTTCTGAAGCTTCTTTAGAATTTTAAAACAACAAAAAAGTTTTAGGACCTATACTTTTTTGTAAATCTTAACTAAACAATTTTTTAGACAAGTGAAATAAACTTTATTCTAAAAAAAATAAGCTTTTATCACTCAGTTTCTACATTGTGGAACATGTGTATTACTCATTACAAGTACACATCAGTATATATGAGGACAAAGTATTACCCAGCATGTATATATCAGTAATTTTATAAATTGAGACTAAAGCTAAGCTTAGAAACAATAATTATTTCTGGGTATTTTTTTTAGTAAATTAAAATTGTAAAAATAAGTTACTTAACACATATCGCCTAATTACTTAAAGATACATTACATAAGTAGAAAACGCTATATTTGAGTTAATGATGCAGAAATGCTCCTTTAGTAATAAACCATGTCATCATCCGATCTTTTAACCACATAGATCGTGAGAAATGCAAAAGTTTAACAGCTTTGGTCTTCCAACAAACTACACTTGAAAACTTAAAAGGCTTTTTCTTGAGATATGCCATTTTCTAGTAAATGAGCCATATGTAACTTTATATGTACCTTTCAAAATCTTAACATGTAGCTCCATCCTACAACTGAAATGAAAAGGCACAACAACCCAAACAGCATGCTTCCCACGCGAAACTGTCAAGAGCGCTTATTCGGCTTCGTAATTGATGGGGTCCTTTTGGAAAGCCGGAAGTAATCTCCTGGATGGTGGCCTGCACTTCCTCATTTCTATGACAGTGGGTTAGTGGTAGTGCAGCACCTTCACCGGTGCAAGCCAGCCAAGAGCCCATTATTCCGAGAGCCAGGCCAACCGCAGACCAGAGTGAAAACCAGTTTTGGGGCGCTAAAGAGCGGGTCAGCCCCCGCTTAAGCTCTCTTAGCTGTTTAGTCCGCCGAATGCTGGCTTCGCTGCCGAAATTCGGTATTACGATTTTGCACATTCGCCAAATGGGCTTGGGAGTCTAAAGCGGTCGCTTGGTGTCTAAACAACGTAGTCGCGCTTACCCAACTTAACCCAGTATCACATCACCTGTACTCCACCAGAGATGAGTGATTGTAAGTGAGTGACACAGACTGCAGTGACTCCAACGGAAAGGTCAGTGGCTCAGTGACCCCTAAGTGATCCCCGGACGCAATGCGATTGATTTGGCTGCAGCTCCTGGCTGCTGGAGGAGCCCTCTACCTGTCCATCGGTTGTGCAATGGCATCGGCTGCCAAGGCGTCCACAAACCGCGGAGTTGCACAATACCAGCTCCCGCTCCCAGCTCCACAGCCCGACCACGAAGCTTCGGCGGTTTCAGGAGCGGATCAAGCCAGGCGGGAGAAGCAGGGGACATCCAATCAGCGGAGGGTCGTCCGGCGGCGCAGGCCGTCCTCCTCCACCACAACAACCTCTTCCACCAGTACCACCACCACCTCAACAACAACAACCACATCAACCACAACGACGACCACAAGTGAGTGCCCAGAAAAATATTGGGGTCTAATGATAGACTCAGACAAGCTATAAATTTATGGATATATAGCTTTGATCTTAGATCAAGTGGTCTGTAAACACTTGCAAACTGGTCGAAGATGCTGGCACTGACCTAGCTTTTCGGTTTCGGCCATAAAGATTGAAAGTGGTAATGCGAATACAGGCAAAACAGTGACATAGAAGTGGTCTGACAAAATATATGGTCTCGTCCACCGATGGATAATATACCCTTTTTTAACCAAAGGTTAAAGTTAGGATTACCAATTATTCATATATTAAAGCCCTTCTGTTAATAAGGTACTCATCATAGGACTAAGCATTTTCTAAGACGGGTTCAAAAATGTATCCATCCTACTAAATTATTAATGATCGCTTAACCAAAAACTGGCATGCCATAAAATCCACTTAGATAGCCCCCAATAGATCCAAGATTATTTGCCACTTAGATGCACACTAACAGATCCAAGATTATTTGCAAAAATGCAAATAAATAGCTTCGCCTTGGATTCGCAATTTCATTATTCTGACCGCAATTGGATATTCAAATCTAAAACCTGATATACCCGTTTGGAGTTCGTTAACGTCCATAGGTGCATAGGTTAGGTGTAAAGCGTCGATAACTGGAGCAGCGGAGCTTTCGAATCGGCTTCAGCTGCAGCAGGAGACCTTGGCTAAGTCCGAACCAGAGATATGGACACAAGGCCGCAAATTATTGGGGCCTAGGCCTTTGATAATTTGCATAATCATTGCTACTGGGCATTAGAATACCTCTTTTTAGGGGGTCTAATTTGATTTAGGGAGCCCCGAGCTAAATGGGTTGAGCACCATCTCTATAGGCAAGTGTCGGGATAAAGATCTGATCATCACAGTTATCGCGGGTGATTCACTTGCCAAGCCGTCCAATCTGTTGCAACCAGCCAAGTACCCACATAATTGCGCTGGGAATCGGCCTATGGAGTGGGTGGGAAGCATTGGCCAACAGGCTGCGCTCCACCGGCAATTGCTGATCCATTGTTGCCCCGGCTGAATAATGAAACAAAAACCCCAAACCAAATCAAACGCTCTTTATGAGCGGCGGGAACTGCGCTTTACTTGACGTGTAATGTCTGTTATTTGGAGCAGAAACACTAATGGCCACTGAGCACACCGCTAACCCGCTTTCCACATCCCCATCCAATCCCCAGCTCCGCGTCCCAGTTTGGCCAACGGCTTCAACTTCTTCAATCCGAACTTCTGGAGCTTCGGCCAGCAAAGTCTAGTGGCAGTACGTCCGCCCACTAAGCAAGCTCATCCGCCCAAGAAGTTCAGTCCCAAGGAGGATAAGTCTAGCCAACGAAAGCCATCCAAGACCACCAGGAAACCTGGGGATCGGAGAACTACTACAACGGGTAAAACACGAAGTAGTACCTCCACAACAACAACCACCCCAAAACCAACTACGGATGGACCTTTCCGTATTGCCCTGCCTACCCTGAACTTTGCCAGCGACACTAAGAATAGGGAAAATGACAAGGAGAAGGGCAAGAGGGCGGCGGCGGAGCTCCGACTGAGGTTTGATTGCCCGCGGGAGAACGAGGTGAGGTTCCAGCTCTTCCCCAAGATTTGCAAGGCCGATCGGGACTGCGCCGTATGGCAGCGGGATGAGCTGTGCTGCGACATCTTCGGAGCCAGCAGCTGTGTCTCCGGGGTTCCAAAGCCCCTGGAGGAGACTCCACATGCACGTGAGTAGTGCCAATACTTAGATATTCTACTTCAGATATTAATCGATGTATATTTCCAGCCATTCTGGGTTTGATACCTCGCAAGTGTCCCAGTAGACCGCTGGCGGAGCTCTGGTGGGATGTCCAGGAGTGCACGACGGATATGGACTGCTGGCCACGGGTCTGCTGTCCGGATGGCCGGAGAAGGTACTGCCGCACCTCGCAGCCAGAGCTTGATACAGCTCCAGTGCCAGTAAGGCGCTCCTTTGACTACCGTAAGTATTGTGATAAAATTGGTATAAGAAAGTATATCTCTAGTAATCATATATTATATTATTTTTAAAAGTAACCCATTAGGTAATAAGTATAAAATATTAGAGTTTTTAACCTCTAAGCAAATAAACCCTGTAAACCTTTTTATTGTGATTAGGCAGAGTTGGTTTGGTATGTGCAAACTCCTACATATATCTCTACCAATCATATATGTATGATATTATTTTTTAAGACTACCGTTAGTCCTATGTATAAACCTATTTATTAACTGTGATAAAGCAACAGAAAAGCTGGTATGTTATTAATCTATATGATCGTATTTTAGGTAATTAGTTAGGATATAAGTTATAAATTCCCATCTTATTGTATTACCCTTGTAATCAACATAAACCCTGTTTTTCGCAGTTACGGAGTACCTGGAGTGCACCGCACCACCTCCGCCCGTTTTCGACCTTCATCCGAAGGCGTGCACTTCCACTTTGGACTGTTTTCCCAATGTGTGCTGCCAGGAGGCGGGACTTCGGCACTGCCGGCCGCCCAAGAAGTCCGTGCTCACACTGATGGCCAACTTCCTGAACGTGGACTTTGTGAAGCGACTGGCCCAGAATATCGTTATCAAGTAGGCCGCGAATTTCCCACTATTTTCTACCTTGTGTGTGCTGTGTGCTTCGAGCGCCTTCTATAGAACCTTTCGAAACTACCGTGATATCTCGCCCATATTTGTTTGGCCACGCTGATAACCAAAAAGAAGACAAGCCCACACATCAATGTATACATACATGCGTTTCATATACCTTTACTGCGCACTTTGTGTACCCCAATCGATTCCCCGTAATCCTCCATTAATGTTCACCTAGCCTAGTATTAGACGTAAGCGCATTCATAGGCAAACAAAGTAAATGCGAACCATAAACTCTGATTGAGGGTTTTTCACTTGGAGGTCTCGGGTGTGGTGCCATCTAAAGTTAAGGCTGTGGGGTCTCTCGTAATCTTACCCCATAGGTCATATGTGGGTTCTTGTTCTTGACTTACTTCGTTGACACTATGCTCATATTTAAGGTTCTTGCACTTTCATTTTAATTGCGCGACCACTTTACGACTTTATGAATACGTTTACTTGGGGACTCTCAAGCTATAAAGATTTCAGACGATGTTTAGCACACAAAGCCGACTGAAAAATAAAACTGCCTACAATCATTTTTATGAATCATTTTAAGAAGGCTTAAAATTAACGAGAATATGAAACATTATTAGTCATTAAGTCGAGTGATATATGTAAAAAATATTATCAAACAGTTTTTCTAATTTTTTAAAAATGATATACTTGTAAGTAAAATAAAATATTCGACTTTAACGATACGTAGTAGTATAAGCTCGCTCTCTTTTTCTGACTGCGACTGTATCGTATCTACAAGTCATAAGTTCAAACCGCTGTGCTTTGAAATTCAATTCCCACTCTCAGTCACTTGGACCACAGAAAATAGAAGAAAAGCGTCTCAGATTACCATATTGCTCAACTGAATTTAATTTAACCGTTGCACATGTGGAAAACACTTGACCATCCGATTTCCACGACGCATATCGCAGAGCACGTACCTCCAATAAAAGAGAATCTAACCTAGAAAGCCCCAGACAAACTTATTATGCAATTCGAAAAGACGCAGCTTAGGTTTCAATTACTTTAATTGGACATTGTGTATGGGGGAAAATGAGAAAAACATTGTTTTTTTGTATGCGAAAATTTAAAGAAATCAGTTCGGAGATAAGGGATCGCCGTTCTCTCCAGATCTTCTCGGGGCAGTTTACTTGGAGCAGCCACAGGCGGATTTCTTGTCGCCGCCGCACTTGCAGTCAGTTCCGCAGTTGCAGGAACCCTTGGTCGTCTGGGAGGAGCATTTGCATCCTGGAAAAAGAAGAAACAAAGAATTAATATACTGAAGAATATATAGGATCAATTTATTTTAAGCTCTTCCATCTATAACTTCGGATTATAGATTTAATTTGAAGGATTATAATCTTTAATATGTTTATTCGGTTTATTTTTTACAATCGTTAAAAAATATAACTCTTTTTCTGGAAGGATCTGAATCTTAACTCCATCCTAGACTTGAAACTTACCGCTTCCGCATGGGCAAGGCATCTTGAATCGGTTGGGTTTTCCTCGACTTGTTCACTTTACAAAAGGTAGAGATGGGCTAATTAGGCCTTTTACTGCACTGAGATGATTCACTTGATTTTGCTGCTGACCACAACTGATGCACATTGGCCAGATGCTCTCGGTTTTATACACTTCGGAAACGCGGCTTTACACACGGGTCTTTCAAAACAATTCTTTTGCACACGCCGGCCGGCTTCGAATGTGTAGAGACGTGTGCAGAAGCTTTCTTCTGGGGGTCTGGAAGGTTCGATTCTCCGCTTTGGGTTCGGGCACTACGGTAAGCTTTTTCTGCTGGGGGATGCGCAGGCGTGGTAATACTTTTGCGTGGGGGCTGTGGGCGGGCGGGTCTCTTATCGGAACCAGAGGATAGGATAGGACGGCCTGCAGCAGAGAGCTAGTCACATCGGGCACCAGATCCTGTCCTGCAACGAATCCCAGTGCAACGAAATGCAAGTAAATACTGCGACGCAATAGGGAAATCCCCAGATCCTGCGGGAAAAGCCCCATTCACGGGGATTCAGTGGCTTCGGTGGCCAAGTTTTTCCGACCTTTCGCGTGTGTGGGTGGCAAGTGCAGTGCAGATAAAATCGATAAATCCAAGCCAAAATAAAGCGAGGAAAATCCAACAGCAAAGAGCGTGAGGTGTACGAGGTGGAAAAACAGAAAGAGTGTGAAAAACAGTGCGAGAAAACAAAACGGCGGAAAATCGGAAGGCGGGTCCTACCAAGGGGGCGTGGTGCCGAAGGTGTAAAGGTCCACCAGGACAATCAAGCGGAAGTGAGCAGTTACGACCAGTGTGTGTGCGTGTGTGGGCGGATGGGCAGGAAACCCCTTCGGAACGGGACACTCTTCTCCACTCTATAGGGCCTTCAAAGCAGGCCTATTTATACCCCTCGGCTCATCCGTGTGCAATCATAATCGCAGTGATAATGATGAGGAGAGGCTGATGCCGATGCCGATCTGCCAGTCGACCAAAAAATCAATACCCTTCCTTGGCACATGGTTAAAATTAGCGGCACACTCTCACGCATTGATTCCCCTATTTAAATACCCTTGCAGAGGGGGTACTACCTTTATGGTCAGAAGTTTGAATTCCAATCAGATCGGATAGTTATAAGATAGAAACATAAACAAGTCTGTATAAATGAACAAAAGTTCGTTACTTTTTTAAATATGCTGCCTAATATCTGTACCTTTTTGGCCTAATACATTTGTTTTTAATATTTCGTGCAGGTTTATAAGCGGATTTTAAAATAGGCTAACTTTATCCTAAGCTTTCGATCGCTTAAAAGTTTCATGACATTCTTTTTTTTATTCATTTATTTATTATGAATGATTATTATAAATGATGAATATTTCTTCCTAAAGCTGCCATCCGACATTAAGTTGTTATAACAATATAAGTCGTTTATATCATATCATGTGCAATATGGCCATAAAAAGGGTATTTATAGATCGACATTTTGAAGCTAATTTCTTTTCTTGTTTCGGGACCCTAAAGCAGTGCCACCCACATCCACCCCCATCCACACCCACTCGCTACCCACAACCGCCCCGTAAAGGTTGTGCGTGCGTGGGCGTTGTGGCCAAGCTGATTTGCTCTTAATCGTTGCAGATAAACGAAAGCATGGCGCCCAAGTAGAACATTCCACCAGCGCCCGACAGCAAGCCAACAAGCTCCAGCTCCTGTTTCTCTCTCAATCTATTTCCACTTCGAATCCGATAGACCCGACCGCGCATCCGGGATGACGGAGCAGAAGAACCAGGTGACGCGCGCTGCTCCGGAGCAGAGCAACGACTACCGGGTGGTGGTCTTTGGAGCCGGCGGCGTGGGCAAGAGTTCGCTGGTGCTGCGCTTCATCAAGGGCACCTTCCGTGAGAGCTACATCCCGACCATTGAGGACACCTACAGACAGGTGAGTGCCCAGCCACTTCAATTTCACGGAGAGATCCTCCTAACCGGTAAGCATCCCACAGGTCATCAGCTGCAACAAGAACATCTGCACGCTGCAAATCACGGACACCACGGGATCCCACCAGTTCCCGGCCATGCAGAGGCTGTCGATCTCGAAGGGACACGCCTTTATCCTGGTCTACTCGGTGTGCTCCAAGCAAAGTTTGGAGGAGCTGCGACCCATCTGGGCGCTCATCAAGGAGCTGAAGGTATGTCTGGATCAGAAAAATATTTCTAACCCACATCTATGCTAACACTTTGTATTTACGCAGGGAGCCGACATTCCGAACATCCCCGTCATGTTGGTGGGCAACAAGTGTGATGAGACCGCCGAGTTGCGTGAGGTTAGAATGATTAGTCCATATTATCTATCAGAAAATGTTAGGATGATGTAACAAAAACTGTTTTTACTAAGAATCTGTTAGGTTCGGCTTTCCAATATTTGAAATTAACAAAGATACCCTAATTCAAAAAGATCTTGTCTATTATAATTCAATGCCCTTATATTCTGATACCGATGGTACCAATTTTTAATTAGTCTTTTGTATGTCCAAATCTTATATATTAACATTTTATAGATCAACTTTACTATTTTAATAGCTAGAACTGACTTAAACTCCTTTTATGAAGGTCTCCCAAGCAGAGGGATGATGAAACTGGTGATGGGTGCCTGAAATCATTTTAACTAGCAATCTGTAAAGCTTGATTTAGTAATATTTAAAATTACCATAAATATTATCTTTAAAATATCTTTTAATAAAATTTTAATCCAGATAATTTTTTTTTAAAATGACTTTTGTTAAATTGAACAGATCTCTAGTATTTAAACTTGAACTATAGATCAACTCTGGTGTATCATCTGTAGGGTTCTAATAACTAAAAGAAACCCTTCCTGACGTATACTCCTCTTCTGCAGGTCTCCCAAGCAGAGGGTCAGGCGCAGGCGACCACCTGGAGCATATCCTTCATGGAGACGTCGGCTAAGACGAACCACAACGTGACCGAGCTGTTCCAGGAGCTGCTCAACATGGAGAAGACGCGCACCGTCTCCCTGCAACTGGACACCAAGAAGCAGAAGAAGCAGAAGAAGGAGAAGAAGTCCAAGGACACGAACGGCTCGATTCCGGAGAACGGCGATGCGGGGGCCAGTGCCAGCGGCGGGGCCAAGGAGAAGTGTCGCGTTATGTAAGCATCGGATGGCAAGATGGCAGAGGCATGTGACCCGGGTCAGATTGCGCCGAGCTGAAGTGAACGGAGACGGTGACAGACAAATACTCGCCTTGGGGCAGCAGCGTGGGGTGGGTGGCGGTTGGGGTCGCTTAGGTGGCAGGCCAACCTCCCATCCACCCACACGGGCCACGCACCACACACACCCCACAAACCCACACATCCACTTACCCACATATAGAGTTACATCCATACGAGACACTTGTATTTAGGAACTGATGTAAGTCACACCACGATTGCAATTACGATTACGAGTATATTTTGCATAGGCTCTATTCGAGCAGATCAGATCTTTCTAGTCGCACAGAGTACACGATACCAGATACGATACTACGATACTAAACACACCACGAAGCTAACCCTAAGTTTACACATAATCGCATCTGAAACGTAACGGCATACATATCAAATGTTTACATACTTGCATGATCCACCACCCATTCATAACCAGGTATCAAACGAAGCTATACACTATATCTCTAACGAAAGCCAAAGTACCTACTTAAAGACATAGAATCTGTATCTACTACGATATGATGATAACAATATTTACATGGATCCATCAAAGGAAGACTTCTCCATGGTCGCCACAAAGACCATCGCGGGGCATCGGCGTCTGGATCTGGGCATGCGGACCGGTGCCTCCCCTGACTATCATTGCTGTTTAACTATTTACCACCTAACCAGAATAATACAGATTTTTCGACGAGCCCCGATTCGCCACATAAGCTAATGTATAAAATACTCATGGCCAACAACACACACAGTTCGGATCCGGATTCCGCATTCCGGAAAACATGATGGCATTGTGTTTTTGTATTATATTAAATGTGTATGTACAATTTTACACTTATTTGCTGAAGTTTATTGACGAGACGAGAGCAAGAGCATTTTAATATGTAGCAGCAAACCGAAAACCAAAAACCGATAAGATCAGATCAGAGAGTTAGCCTAAGTCAGAATCAGAATCAGACGTTCAAGTACAACTGCATTCACTACTATACCATTCATCAAGTGAGCCGAGGAACACGTACATCGAAGGATATTTGAAGAGCATTTGGTGCATTTTTGCAGTAGCGTAGATGGGATATAAGTTGCCTGTTTTTAAAACACCTATGTATCGTACTTACGTATAACTTAACATAAACCGTTCCCAATTGTGGTATTCGTTATTTTAATAGTTGGTTGGCTTGTGCGTAGGCGTAGGCGTAGGAGTTGAACAAATTGTTTCGCATAGTTTGCTGTTGTTTGATATTAAGAGGATTAGTTTTTTAAATTTTACCAATCAGACTAAGTAAAGGATATGCTTTAACCGCTGCTAACCAATTAGCCAAACGAGTGGCAAGTAATTACATTAATTATGATGTTGCTCATCAAAAACTGGTATCTTTGGCTGCTGGTCCGCCGTCCAGCAGTGCCGGACAAATAAGTAGAACAGAACCGAACAGCCAACACAAATCAAGAAGTGGAAGTTCCCCAGTTACACACTAGATCTAAAATAAATTGTTGAATTCGAGTAGAGAAATTATTAATCAAGATTATGATAGCGGACCAATTTGCGTATAAGATTTGTGAAATCAATTTAGATAAATTCTCTCGGTTTGCCATAGCCATGGATACGATTACGATATGCCAGCCTTAGTTGAGAGTTCTAGGTAGCCGCCTGTGCTTTGCGTTCTGCTTCGTGTTTTCCTAGTTTTAGGTACGTTTAATTATAGACAGCAAACTGGGTTTTGGCTACATTCAGCATGTGCCGTGTAATGGATTGCATTTTCCATACAGTACATTTCACTAATGCGTAAACTTACTTAGTTGCATAAAGAGTATAATAACGATGAATTGTAATTAAAGCATAATACATTTTAGGTGCATGATTTAAAATACAACGAATAAATATATTTACACCGAATTCTTTTCTAATTTTTTCTTACAAATATATACACACACATTATATAGATCTATATACATAGATATATAAATATATTAGTTGTATACATATTGAATTAGATTTTACAAGATTCGAAAACCGAATATTTAATTATCGCTTACATTCAATTAATATGCAACTCACAATGAGCGCCCACTGCTAATAATATAAAAATAAAAAATAATCGCCTGAGCGCCAAGTTGTAAATATAAAGGATCAACAAGTTACATAGAAATTATATCCGATTTTTTGAAGGGCCGGCAGCGTAATAATAACAAGCAAAATATAAACAGTTTGGTGGCCTACTTAAAAGATCTTATTGTTGAAGATTTATCTTAATAACACTAATCGTGCAAATGAGAATAAGAACATGCAAAATAATTTAAATAAAAATTTAACTATGACAAATCAACCAAAAACTTTGAATTATTTGCTGAGCATTAACGGACTCTAATTGACTGGGTAAAAATCACGGACGTAACACTAAAAATACAAATTAATTAAAAAGCCGACCGCTACACATTATCGATGATATCATCATCTTCGGGATCGTCGACCAGCGTGAATCCTTCCTCCTCAGGAACGCTGCTCCTGCTTTTGCTGCTGGAGTCGCTCACATCCAGACCGTCTTTTTTCTCCGGTGTGGTAGGAGCTTCCAGCGCTTCTATTAGCTCCTGGACCCCCGAAACGGCGGGTAGTCGTTGCGTTTGCTGTGATTGCTGCGCAACAGTTGTCACACTCATTACATTTAACAGCATCTTTAGATTCTCGCCGGATATGCAGTCTCCAACGGCCTCCCGCGCTTCAATAGACTGCTGTGTCGTTGTTGCGGCGACTGGGGCTGGATTGCTGTGGACAAGGGAGGCCCATGCTCTGGGGCTTATAATGTATTTAAAAGTTAGCTTTATAATGTATCCCACCAAGGCCACCAAGAGGATGGGGGCCAAAAGATTATAAGGGAATGACAATCCATCTAAGGGTAAAAAATTGTTATTCATGTTGCAATGGAGCGTTTCTTACCCAAAGAACACAAACTTACATGATAGTTTCGTCATAGTTGCCGACACCTTTTCTAGTAAAATTTCCAACTGCTTAATAAACAGGTCATTCATATACATAAAGAGCACATGATCCGGCATACAAATAGAAAGGCTGATCTTGGAAGATTTTCTAAAATATATCGGTTAAATGACGTTTTTGTTGTGCCTATTATAAGCTTACCTCAGCATCTCTATTTGCTTATCCTGTGGCGATGCTGGTATTACATAGCCTTTCAGTCGAGCAAACCAGGACATTTCCGCATAGCTCTTTGGTTCCTGGTGATGTTTCATGACCTCCATCATAGCCTCAACATCTAATTTCTAGATAATAACCACACAATGAGGACGATTTCACTTGCCTTTCCTGAGATACCTACTCTGTTGCACTCCAAGTAAGTGTGAATATATCCGCATAGGAAAATGCCTCCCAGAACAATTGAAATTAGCCGGATACGGAAACGCTTGTGCACAATGCAGCCAAGTATGATGGCTACTGTAGCAAATAGGATGAATTGCACCTGCAAAACAAGTAATTAGCTCAATTTCGAGTTTCCCTAGATGGAGCAACAGGTACCTCGGTCGTTTTTGTCAGCGCTACGAAATCCTTGAGAATATCCACCAACAAGGAGAACACACCGTGCTGGGCATAGGAGCATCCGGATCTGCCCTCAAACAACGGAGCCTCCTCGGCGGCCTCCAATATCTTTGTCAGCAATATGTCCAGATCCCGGGGATCCTGCACCGTCTCCAGTTCTTCCAGCTGCGTCGGCAGCAGTGAGAAAAGCAACGATCGCTTGTGGAGCGCCGAATCAGCATCGTACTATTTACGCAAGTTACATACATGACGTCATGTCTCCAAATTTGGGCTAGACAGCGGTCTTACCTGCAAACGCTTGCGTTGGAACAGCAGATTGACGAACTTCTTGAAGTACGTGAGGGCCAGGGCATCTTCTACGGCTGCCGGGGATCGCTCCGGAATCGCCGGACACAGGCAGGATCCATCCGGCTGATTGAAATCATGGACCAAGTCCGCCCAGGCGGAATGCGGATCCACCCAATTCTCCTCGCCGCCGCTCTGGCAGCATACGCTGTGGAACACTAGCAGGAAGCAACTGACCGCTGCCTCCGTTCTCATTGTCCTGTAATCTCTTCCGGGTGCTTTTAGGTAAACAACACTTGCTAAATATAATTGAGCTGGGGAATGGCGCAATTTCGCAAAGGTGCAAGCTGGCAGTGTGGCCAAAAACAAGTAGCCTCCCAAGCCGTAACCGCGATAGTGCTGCGAACATAATTCATGCCTCCAGTCAAATTTGGCTAGAAAAAATAAAAGCTAAAATAATGTTGATAGTTAGTTATTAAAAATTATTTTTTTATACCATAATACTTCATCCATGACTGCCATCTTAAGCTTATACGGCTGTCAAACTCTATGGGTTCATTGGAATCTCAAATAAAATTTACTTGAATGCCATTTGCAGCAACTAATAAGAGCTCATTAATATTAAAAAAAAATGTTAGGCCAAATTACTACAACAATTCTTGACTACATGGTTTCTAGATCGGCAAAGTCACACTATAGTTAAATATTAACATAACTTAAATGAAGTATATCCATTTTATAGCTAAGCTGTTTGTCTGAATAGCTTTTAGAGATCGTCGCTGGCCACTCTGGGAATCGCCGACTCCGTTTAATCTGGCCACACTGCTCGTTTAGAATAACTGTTTAGCCAGGTCAGCACTGCACTAAAAATTGCATGTGCCTTAAATCCGTATAAAAGCCACGAGGAAAATGGTTAGGTCAGCACCGGTAGTTGCAGTCATTGCACTTTTCCTGGTGATCGCATCGCTGGGCGTGGATGCCGACAAGAAGCAGAGCAAGAAGTACAGCAAAGAGGCAAATGACCCGCATTTCCAGCAAGTAAAGCAGGAGAAGTATGACCCCGACTTTAGAACCATCCAGCGGCCATTTCGCATGGCCAAATTGAATCTTGTGTGGGCCAAGGCTCAGAACGTAAGTGTGGAGAGTCATATATCTAAAGGTTCTGTAAATAAACCCTTGTTATAGCGCCTTACAGAACCCAAGCTCAAGTCGCTCTACATGGAGCTTAAGATCCACGATAAGGAGGAGATCGCCTGGAAGCAGCTCAACTCGCAGCACAAGGACAAGGATGGCCTGAAGGACGACGAGCTGCGCCGCAAGCTCATTGGCATCATGAGCAGCTACGATCTGCTGGAGCACTTTGACGAAACCCAGGACGCGGAGAAGCTTAAGCCCTACAAGGTATGCATCCCCACTCCTTAGGCGCAACAGGTCATTTATACCCTGCCTACTTTGCAGAAATTCCACGACGCTGATGAGCGTTATAAAAACAAGAGCCTCTTCAAGGACAAAAAACTCGTCCGGCTGTGGGAAAAGGCAGAGCTTTCCGGATTCACTGCAGAGGAATTAAAATCCCTGAAGCAGGAGTTTGATCATCACCAGGATAAAGTTGATGTGTACTACAGCTTGCTGGAAAATATCGGCACCGTGGATACCGACAAGCATGAAAGTGGGTTTTCATGTTTTAAAAAATAAAAACATGTTTTACACAGCTTATTTTCCCTTCAGACGCCATTAACACCGAAGATCTGGACAACTACAATCTGATTTCAAATGATGCCAACGAAAATGAGATCAAAACCCACGCACAAAATGTTAAGAGTTTCGAAAACGACCTTAACACCCTTCGTGGTCATCATGCCGGCATCAAGGATCATTACGATAGACTGGAACGCCTAGTGTCCTCCGGTCCACACAGTCAGGACTTTATCGAGCCTAAAGTTCAGGGTCTGTGGCGCGTGGCTCAGTCAAGCAATTTCACTGAAAAGGAACTGGAGTCCATAAAGACTGAATTGCACCATTTCGAAAGCCGACTACTAAAGCTTCGTCATCTGCATGCTGAGCATGCTTTGCATAAGGAGAAGTACAAGGTATAAGTTTGGGGATTTTCTTTCAAATCATATGGTGACCAATATATTGCAATTTTTAGGGCGAGAAACACAAGGATAAGAGCAACCGCTTTGAGGACATGGAGGATCAGCTGAAAAAGCAAACTCGCAAGGTGGAGAAACTGCAGGAGAACATTGAAAAAACCATCTTCAAGCACACAGAACTTTAAGTGTTGAAGCAATCACTGAACGTGCCAAGCGAATAAATTAGAATTAGGTGCAACTGTTTGTGAGAAGCACAATATCACTTGAGATGCTATTTAGCATTTGTAAATAGGTATAGTTTTGATACCAAATATCATTTGAATGAAATTAAAATCTCATGAAGTTTGATTTTTTTGTAATAGTTGTATAAATCTGGAAAAAATGAATTTTTGTGTTAAACAATTTCTTTGAATTAAAAACCAGAAGGTTTTTAAGATTTTATATATATTTTATCAGATGGGTTCTTAATTGTAATATAAGGATAAAAGTAAACCGTTACAAGCCGGTGATATTTTCAGTAGGACCATACTAGACCTTTCACTAAACGCGTATTTTCCTCCACCCAGTAGGACCGCACATAGTATGACCATACGCCAGTCGCATTCTTGTTGTTGTCTGTTTCGTGGGCCAAAAAAAAAAGAAATATTAACTTAGCGAAAAGTAGCCGATATATATGTGCAGCGGTCGGTGCAAGTGTTAAATGGGTACATAGTGCATATGTACACACAGCGACATGGGCATGGTGGAGGCGACGACGTCGGAGCTGCGCCTGGAGGCCCCCAATTCGTACACGTACCTCCTGGCGACCGTCAGCCTGACGCTCACTTTCATCGTGATGCTGGGCGCTTGTCTCTGCTGCAAGAAGCGCATCCCCAAGTGAGTTCCTGCTCCCGATTCCTGCAAGGATCAGCAGCGCATTTCTAGGGGGATTCCTCAGGCGGCGAGAACAGGGCTGTGTAGGCCAGGGAGAGAGTGAAAGTGGGTTTCTTTCTCCGCCTCTACGCCGCCCAGTTCCAGTTGGATGCACTCATTGGACTAATAACACTCTTTAAACCGCCTGCTTTCCCAGAAATGACATGATGGGCCCAGAAGGCATGGTCAAGCTGAAGAACCCCGACGAGGTCATTGTGGTCACCAATCTGGTGGGCAACAGCGAGTCCCAGGCGGAGCTGAATGCCTCCACAGTATCCACTGCAGACTCCGAAAAGCGGTGAGTGTCCACTACTCTACAAGCAAATCAAGCAGAAAATTAACCCTCACCCCTTTCCAGGTCAAGCACTGCAGCGCATCGCAGTTTGCCGGACATTCCCGTGGCCGAGAGCAATGATAATGGCTCCGAACTATACGAAACCGTGGCGGACAAGCAGCTGGTCGATGCCCGCAATGCCCGCAGCCAAAGTCGTAAGTGGTAATCCAGATCCCAAGAAGCATCTAATATAATTCCTGCTTCTAATCACTCCCACAGCCCAGCCAAGCATGAAAAAACAGACCAGCGTGTCGCAGCACAGCTCCATCAGCCAGGCGGATGATGTCAGTTCACCGTACTCACGTGTTAAGGGTCTGCCGCACGACTATGCCAAGGTGCGGGGCACCGAGCATCCCTATGCCCAGCTGAATGCCCCATCTACGTCGCATGCGGCCAACCATGGATCTGCAGCAGCTGCTGCGGCGGCTGCAGTGGTGGCAGGGTCCTCCAGCGATGGCATCGATCCCATGCACCGCAGCTCCCAGCATAGCGAGGGCTCAAGGGAGCACAATGACTCGGCGCCAGCACAGGCTGAGATTCCCGCAGCCTCTGCGATCGCAGGCATGATTTCGGCCAGTCAAGATCTGCCCTACATGACGCCGCCCATCGCCAACCAGCATTTTAGCGGCGACTCGCAGGATTCATCGAGTAAGTTTGTGGCACGCGAGGTGATGTCATGTTCCTAAGTACTTTACTCCGCAGAGGGATACACAAGCATTAGTGTGAGGGAACCGCTGGCCAACATTCTGGCGCAACAACCACCGGGGAAACCGTCGAATAGGAACCCAACTTTATCGCGGGATGTGAACGACTCCCACTACGCCACAGTATCAGACGATTCTGGTGAGTCACGGGAGAAAAAACAAAGTTCCCTAGGAAAATTTTTTAATTTTGTACAATTATCTCATGGGTTTTGAATGTATAAACATTTCCTTTGATAAATATTCTATAAAAACCATACATTAATGTTCATACTTTTTAGATGAAACGTATGCGGCAATTGAGGATCCCAATAATCGCCACCAGGCCAATGCCGCTGATATTTACACAAGCGGTTCCGAGACATACGCACAAATCCAGCCAATGCAGGCCAATCCCATAGTGGTGGCCGTCGAAATCAATAACAGCAGCAGTATTTCGACTGCTAGTGCGTCCGCCACCATGGTCGGAGGCGGTGCCAGCACCGGAATACATAGACCCACCAGCAGCAGCGGTGCCGATCATGGCATGCCTGTTCCACCGCCGGTAGACAGCTTGCGAGCTCAGATGCACTCGCGACAGGCTTCATCCTCGTCGAACAACAGCACATCTGTGTGCAATCTGGGCTCACCCAAGCCGGAGAAGCGCCAGGCGAACTCGCCTCTGCCACCGACGCCCAAGGCAAGTGTGGGGCAGTCGCACCATCTGCACGCCGGCAGCATCAGTAACCTAACTTCTGGCCGGAACTCTGTAATATCAGTGATCGAAGCGAGTGCCGAAGGTCACGAGGTGGAGTCTGGAGAAGCGTCGCCGCAGCGCAAGCACAGCAAGAGTCTCAGTCCATCCAAGGAAGGCGAGGGCAACAAGAACATTGAGGGCATGTACGCCAAGGTAAGATGAATATCTGCCAGAATCAATAACCCAAGCTAACCCATTTCGTATACCCGTAGGTCATGAAAAAGCACAAATTTTCGCGCAACTCTCCATCCTCCCAAAACAGCTCGCCCATCCTGGCCAGAAAGCAGCAGCAGGATGCCTTGGGTGTCAGTCCGCTGGACAGTGCTGCAGCCTTATTGGTTGATGCCCAGAAGGGTCGTGTGCGGAGCAATAGCTATTCGGCCAAGGATCACGGCTACGAAACGATTCCAGCGGATGGTCAGGTGATGCACGAGAACCGAAAGTCGGATTGCTATGCAGCTAACATGTTGCAAAAGGAACGACAACAGGAAGGAGGAGGTATGTTGACAGCGCTTCTCAGCCCCTCTTTAACAGTCCCTGCTCGATGATTTCTGGGTAAAATGGGCTGATTCCTGTAATCTGCTCATAGATTTTACCCTGGCTTTGTCGCTAATCCCTGCCTATGCCTAATCTGCCTGTCTATCTATCTGTCTCTCCTTGTCTTTCCTTTAAAATGCCTTCCCAAACTTAGTTGCTATGCCAAAATGAGTAATTTCCGTGTTTGTTCAACTCAAACAGCGAAAATTAAATGAGTTTTTCTTTGGAAGTAGCCGTGGTTAGTATCGTCTGCAGCAAATCCATCAATTCTTCATATCAGTTTATGTACATTCGCTGCTTCAATCTGTAGACTAATAAATTGTTATTTCCGCTGCAATTTCAGCGATTGCCCAGCCAGTTACGATAGCAACAGCAATTGCGATCAGCGCCAGCACAAAGCACTACGAAACTATCCTAAACCAGCCACAGCCGCCGCCACCGACGCCGCCGTCCAACAGCAACAATGATCCAGGTTACGAGCAACTGCAACTGCACCCAGTCCCAGCCGGCGAGGATGAGGCCAAAAAGTCAGACTACGATCCCAACTACGAGGTGCTCAAGAGTCGTGCCCACTCGGACGACGGCTATGCCAAGGTGCTAGAAAAGAAGCGCCCGCCTGTCACCGCTGACGCCTCCGGCTACAGCACTATTCCAGGGGCGGATGCCAACCATAACTATGCCAGCATTCTGGAGACGAAGGCCGCTGCGGAGACGGACCACTACGCCCGGATAGCGGAAAACGCGGTGGCGGGAACTCCGGGCAGCGGCAGTAGTCGCCTGACCCTCACATCACCCAGCTCCACGTCTAATTCCGTGTCGCTGAACTCTTCAACGGTGGCCACCAGCACACCGCAGTCCTCGCAATACGAATCGCTGACGGGAACGGGCAGTGAAACGGATCCCAACTACGAGTCGGTGTGTTACCTGACCACGGCGGCTAATACAGCGACCACCACCACGACGACGACGACCAACACAAGCAGTGGGATGGAGCCGGGCTACGAGCTGCTGCAGGCAGATCAGGAGTCGGACACGCAGGCGAGCAGTCCGCTGAGTGGGGCAGCCTCCACGCCGAGCGAGCAGTTGCTGGTGGACGACTACTTCCACGTGTAGCCCGCGGTCGGTGGCCAGTGAGCTGGATCTCCCCTCATCAGTTTTTTGCTAAGCAATTATTCACGCACATATCATCCATTCGATGCACAGACCCCACACATCCACGCTTAAATCGTTGTTAGGAACGGCACTCGCCAAGCGACAGTCCTAGATTGCACTACAATGGGTCACTGACCCACGGGCAGATCGGGACAGCAGTAAACCCATCCCATAATGGCACAGCTTCATATCGGTTTGCCCTTTAGAATATAGCGTAGCTTTAGGTTGACTTTTTTGTACAAACTATTTGTATGACCGGCTCGACAATTGCTTCCGGGCGAGGGTGGGTAATCGCTCTAAGATCTACTCCATTATTATTATTCTATCTCAGTACCAGTGCGTCCTATTTTAGGTAAATTGAATGCAGGGGTCTCACTTGACGCGCCACTAGTTTAAATTGATGAGCACACACACCGGCGGTCCGAAGGGGGTTGTGTTTAGGCAAATGATATTTAGATGGCGGGCAGGAGGACTTACCTACTATACATATATGTATATTATATATATTTTTATATGTTCTGGCGTTTTTGCTGCTTTTTTACTTTACTGAGGTCCGGTATAGGCTTAGTATATACACGTATTTACACACACAATACCCACGAGAAAGCAAGCCAAGTATTTGTATTGATAAATGTTAAAGGAAAACTTCCAAGTATTCAACCATCAATAAACTAAGATAAAATGTTCAATAAATTATTGATGACACAACACCGTTGCTATTTTGATATCTGTAGGTATACAATTATGTTTATTAATATTGCATATGTATAGATGTATATCTGCTTACGGGTTGCAACAAGGCGGATCAATATATTGATGTGAGGGGTTTCACCAGGACAGGCGCACCAAATACAATCAATTTTAAATCACAAATACTAATCTTCAAGGTTGAGAAGGTGGTAACAAAGAACTAATTTGTTGTTCAATGAACTTTCTTTGTTTCGGGCAACCAATCTTATCCACTGATCTCCATTTGATAAGGTTTCGAGTCTGTCCCGGTGTAGCACCCTTTAAGAGCTGTGCTAATTATAGATCGGTTGCAGAAGTCTTATACTCAGGTTTACATTGTTTTAACTATGGTTTTAACTAATTTTCATAACTTTAACTAGAACAGAGACATTTTAAAAATTACTAAGTGTACGATCCAAGTAGTTCGGGGCACATAAAGGGGTTAACGGGGATACACATTGCATTTGCAACCACATCGAGCACATATAATGGAGATTATCTGATTGGGTAAATGCCTGCTGGCAGTCCGTCACGGCCCAGTCGTGTGACCGCGGGTGAGTCGCGTCACCCAGACGTAGATGAGGGCGCACACCACGAACTGCAGGAATATAAACTGGTAGTCGAAGATCATGCTACACCTGTGAAATGTTAACGATGAAACGCGCCCGACAAGCGCCGACCAAGCAGCCGCTTCCACGTCTCATTCGTTGTTGTCGTCAGCCATCGGGATTTCAGCGGGCGCCACTGCCGCCACCGGAAGAGGAGGTTGCACATGGGCGGGTGGCTGCACCTGGGCAGCGATTGCCGGTTCCCGATTGAGCAGGGCTATGTTGCTGGCCTTCATGCGGGCTATGGAGGAGGCCATTCCAGAGCCGTTGCCCATAACTGATAGACACGGTGACATACAAGGAGTTGTGCATGATGAATTGCTGATTTCACACTGGTCAAGTAGGCGGAGAAGCTCGTTGGTGTCGGGTCCGCCATTGATTTTCTGCTGCGGCTCATCCTTGGAGAGCAGCGCCAGGGCGGTGGTAAGGTCCCACATCTGGATGGCGCCGTTGCAGTGACCGGTGAGTATGAACCGGGATCCCATGCGCGACGATACCTCGCATTCGTGCACACAGAATGCCGAAATTGTGGAGCTGTCCACGGATCGGATGACGCACACCCGATCCCCGTTGGAAGCCAAGCGCACGTACAGTTGGTCCGTCTCGGGCACCACCTTCTGCACGAATATCATGTCGTCGTAGTCGCCGTAGGGTCCAAAATCATTTCCAGCCGCATAGCTGTAGCTGGTGTCGGTGGCCTCCAGCGAGACGATCTTGAAAGAGGCTTCCGGCGTGGAGCCCGGCTGAGTGGAGAGCATTCCCCGGAAGCGGGTGAGACTCCAGGTTCGCACGTGGTGGTACTCGCTGCACACGGAGACAAGGTACTTCTCCGACAGCATCACCTTGGTTACGGGGCTCTGGTGCACGAAGAAAGTCTCAAACAGATGTGGGCCATGGCCAGCTGTCTCCGGATGTTGGACGATAATACGCACCGCCCCCGACTTGGTTCCATAGGCGATCTCGATCCAGTTGCCACTGATGCTCGAGGTTTTCGGGGTAAGGTACACCGAGATGGCCGTGATTGGGTCCAAGGTGACATCTTTGTAGAGCTCGGTGACCAGCAAATCGTTGTCTTTCATTCGGAGCGGGAACTTCTGCATGTCAATGTAGTAGATGGACCCGTTGTTGCAGCCCAGCAGCAGGAACGAGCCGGCCGAGTCGAAGGAGAGCACGGGCACCAGGTCCTGGATCTGCCAGTGCTGGGTCATGGCGTGCCACACGCCGATCTTGCCGGAAGAGGACAGCGCCACCAGCTGGCTGCCGATAAAGAACAGGTACTCCACCCGCACGTTTAGATTAAAAGTGCCCACGTCTGTTTTCTGGCCGCCCTCCTGGATGCTCCACAATCTGATTTGACTACCATACGATATGGCTACCATCTTGCTGGGCACTGGCTCCGCCGCGGAAGTGTTCACCTTCGAGTTGATGGCGATCCTTTCTATGGTGGCGTCGATGTGGGGCGATGTGAAGACCTGTTGCCAACCGTTGGAGTCCTTCACGCGGTAGCAGGTCACAAAGTGAGCGTAGGCCACTGCTATCCAGTTCTGGTGCGCCTTGATGATTTGCACCCGCATCGGGTCCACCCAGTGTGAGTTCTGCGTGGGGCTGAACACCAGGCCCACTTCGTTGCGGAAGACCTTGTTCAGATCCGCAGAAGAGTTGCGCGAGTGCCGCATAAAGTCCATCGAGGGATTGCGGGAGTGCAGCATCGGAGCTGGCGGATTGGGGCCGGTGGCACTGCTGCCGGTGCGACCCAGACGCAGATCCCATGAAGAATTGCGTGAGTGTGAGGAACGCGAGGGCTCCGGGACCCGCACCATGGACCCGGGTCGAGCACTCACCGCGCTGGCCGAAGTGGAGGGCACTGGCTCGTCCACAACGGCGGCGGCGGCTGGAACGGCTTCGTTGGAGGGCATAGGCGGCGCTGCCAGGAAGCCGTAGAAGAGCACATCGCCGCAGGACGAGTGGCTGAGGTCCTCGCAGAGGGCCAGGCGCTTGGTGAGCGGTGTGATCCCATAGTACTCCGCCTCGTGCCGCAGGGCGCGGATCTCGCAGTTCTTAATGTCGATGTCCTTGGTCCTCAGGTAGTTGAGGATGATCGAAAAGAGCGTCGGATCGCGGTCAATGAAGATGGCATTGTGCTCGTCCCTCAGGCTCGAGATGCGTCCGCTGAGCAGGGCCGTGAAGAAGGTGTCCGGGATCCACGTAAGCGTTTGCCGCGACGTGGAAAAGCTACGGAAAGTGAGATGGAGATTGCATGCGTCATCAATGTGGTCAGTTAGGGCTCTGCCAATTCTATGTTTTTACCGCTGACCACCCACATTGAGGTTGACCAGGTCGCTGCTGGCGGGGTGCGTGAAGTAGGACATGGCAGTCCGATGATCCGATGACCCCCGGGCTGCCGCAGCAGCAGCGGACGGATTGGTGTGCCCTAAATGCGCTTCTATTTGTGTGGCTTCCGTGCTCCCAGCGCTCCAGCCAGCGACTGATACGGCGGGACCAGTGGCAGCCGCACCAGCGAAGCAGATAACTCGCGATTTCGGTCCCCAGCCCACTTGTCGAGCTGCGGGGTGCAATTAATTCGTTTAACTCTGGGTGCTGCCTATTTATTTATTTATTATTTGTTGCACTGCTCCGTGGACACTAGGGATGGGCACATCGATCGTGACTGTTCCCGATCACGACCAGTCACCGTTTATGGGTGGTCCCAGATGCATTTAATGCCTCTTGCAAATAACTGTATGTAAACAAGTTAAAGTTAGTTTCTAATACTAAAATTCTTGGCGAAAAAGGGCACTGAAAACTAAAGCCTTTCGACCCAATATAAATTAAAAAAAGTGGGCTTAATTATATACCAGGCGTATTTTATTTATTTTATATTATAATTTTGAATGCATTTTAGCATTCTTATTTTTTGGTCAACAAAAAAAGCTGCTTAGCACGAATAAACCTGTTGTTGATACTTTAAAAACCCAAACATTTTTTTGTATTGCTATATATATACAAAATATTTATTTTTTAAAGCCACTGTTATAAATAACGTTTTTCGTTATCTTAGCAAAGTCCATCTCTAACGCTTAACAATCATACGGTCACATCACATTTTCTGTAATTAACGGTTCATTTTGTTTGGCGGTAAATTTAAAATTCGGCCAAAGTAAAACCTTGAACAAAAAACTCACCGTAGAGCTCATGGATCTCAGTGTCTATTCTAAGCCTTAGGAACTGAGCCTTAAAGCAGTTTTGGCAGACACAACACAAAATTCAAAATAGGCCAAAATGCCAGCGGCAAAGTGCGGTTGCTTTAAAAAGGAGGCTCGCGTCCATGTCATCTACGTGGGCGGAACTATAGGAATGATCCGCAACGAGTCCGGCGGTGGGTGAATCGATAGCTTTAATCTCTATTTAACTCAATACCCTTGCTTTTCATTAGTACTGCACACCGTGCCGAAGGTGTTGGCTGAGCGGCTCCAGGAGTTTCCCAGCTGCCACGACAAGAATTATGCCAGCAAGAGTGACGATGGGGGCTTCTTGGCTCTACCGGCAGTGGCCAATGCTCCGTATCGAGTCCTCTACGATATGGTCGAGTTCTGCCCTCTGATGGACTCCAGCTGCATGGGCACCTGCGACTGGCAGCGCATGGCTAACGAAGTGGGAGTGAGTTTTGGATTCGGGTTTCCTTGATTTGCTATACACAATATTACTTTTTCTCTTTTCTAGAAAACCTACAAGTCGTATGACGGCTTTGTGATCCTCCACGGCACCGATACCTTGGCCTACTCCGCCTCGGCGCTATCCTTTATGCTGGAGAACCTTAACAAACCAGTAGTGCTCACTGGGGCTCAGATACCGATCTTTGAGGCCCGAAGCGATGGTCGGGAAAACTTCCTGGGCGCCCTTCTGATTGCCGGCAACTACAACATTCCCGAGGTGCTCGTTTTCTTTGGCAACAAGATCCTGCGAGGCTGTCGCTCCACGAAGCTCAACTCGGACTCGTTCCATGCTCTAGACTCGCCAAATCTAGCTCCTTTGGGTCGGGCTGGTGTGAATATTGAGATAAACAGCCGCCAAATCTTCCGGCCGTGCAATGTTAAACCATTTAATCTCCATCCCGAGCTCAACAAAAACGTGGCTCTGCTGCGGATTTACCCGGGAATAAGTGTCGATGTGGTAAGGGCCTTCCTAAAGGACCCCATAAAAGGTGTTGTCCTGCAGACCTATGGGGCCGGCAACTTTCCGGTCAATCGTGAAGATTTGCTCGATGAACTGAGAGAGGCGGTTCACAGGTGCGTCATTATCGTGAACATCACCCAGTGCTCGGCGGGCATGGTCTCCAACTCTTATGAGACGAGCCAAGCCCTGGTCGAAGTGGGCGTAATCCCCGGCTATGACATGACGCAGGAGGCTGCCTTCACCAAGCTGGCCTATGTGCTCTCCAAGCCCGAGTGGGATGTGGCCAACAAGAAAAAGGTGATGCTGCTGAGTCTGCGCGGTGAGCTGACCACCAACAAGGTGGCCAAGATCAATGACATCGACCTGATCGAGGGCGTTGCCCGCACCCTGCACATGTCCACGGCGCTGGAACGGCAGCAGATGTGCTCCACATTCTATCCCGCTCTGGTGGCGGCCGCAGTCACCGAAGGTGATGTCCACAAGTTGGGCGATCTCAAGCAGTACGGCGCCAATCTGTGCGACACCAACTGCGATGGACGCTCCGCCATGCACTTGGCCTGCTTCCTGGGCAAGCTGAACTGCGTCTGCTTCCTGATTTCCTCGGGCTGTCCGGTTAATGTCCACGATCGATTCAACCGCACGCCATTGCACGAGGCCATCGACACGGACAATCATGATATCATCAAGGCGCTGCTCAAGAGCGGGGCCAAGCTCAACGACCAGCCGCTGGTCCAGGCGGAGCTGCTGCGTGCCCTCACGGAGCGAGGTAAGATCAAGCGACTGGAGTCCTTCCGATTGGCCGGGGCCAATCTCACGCTGGCCGATCGGACGGGACGAACGGCCTTGCACTACGCCTGCCAGCTGGGCAACCACGAGGTGGTGGAGTACCTGCTGCCGCACTACAAGAATCCGTACCTCAAGGATGAGCTGGGCATGTCGCCCATCGATTACGCCAAGGCAGCCAATCATGCCCACATCCTGACCCTGCTGCGATTCCGGGAGACCGAGTTGGCCAAGGAAGATCCCTGTTCCTGTTCGAATTAGAAAGTACTATTAATCCCAAGATCCGAGTCCGAAATTCCAAATTAAAAATCACTCAACCGCTTTTGTCAAATTTCAAATATTATTAGCTTATACCTTGTGTATATATAAGTATGTATATTTAGTGGTTTGTCCAAGTCAAGGGCGACGACGTTATTAGCTTGCATAGGTAACACATTAAAATCAATCTCTACATAGTATAGTCGCACGTCGAGGACGTGCTTTAATTTTTGTTAGTAAAACAATACACTCTGATCTTCGTATATTTCGTATAGTTGAATATAGAATATAGTATGCAGTATTTATGTGTTATGGTTATTTGATCCTACGAAATTGAACCGTTTGGGGGAAAACACGGGCAAACAAAGTATAAATTAAATGTTAGGCAATAAAAACAAAATACTTAATTCACACGCAATTATTGGATAATGTCATCTATGCAGTAGTTATGGTTTTTGCGTTCACTTAGCCTAGGCTACAGACTTAAATTAAAAATGATTTGCATAATTCGAATACTCGGCCCGTAGACAAACTAAATACTAAACTGTTCATCAACTTACACGACTAAAATGACACATGGCTTTTGTTTCGTTTCTATTTCTCTTTTACGTTTGAGCTACAAATTTGTTCTACAACATTTAGACATGAAATATTGCTTGGTATTTTACGCTTGGTAAAGGCTTTTGATTTTGTATCTTGTCCGTGTGCTGTGTTTCAGTAGAATTCGCATAGATTCGTATGAATATATAGAGTAGTGTGCTGTATTTCGTTTAAATGTAGTTATGTTATGTGTGTACTATACTCGTATATTCATAGGTTAGTTTGCTGAAGCATTGGCTGCCGCTAATCTAGTTTGTTGTTAATACTTAGAATTGCTTTCTTCGAATTGTTGTTAGTCAGGGGCCGATCCGCTCGCCTGGGCATTCATATCTCCTCTCTCATTAATATCTATGGCTTACACGTAGTTTATGTTAGTTGATGTAATTTTAAAATCTCTACTAATCTACATTACAAAATTGTTCTTCACTGGGTTCGAGAGGACTCATTTGCTCCTCATTCGTTTACAACACTTCGACGTACAAGCAAATGCATTGTGTATTAAAGGTGTTCCTCCTTTTCAGTTTCATTCATTCGTTGTGACATAAATGGGTAAGGTTTCAGTGTTCTTTGTATTGATTTATCCGTTTTATGCTTAGTTAAAAAGTGAAAACTTTGCGTGTGAGTTCGTGTTAAACTAAATTGCACATTGAGTTAAATTTTGAACGCAAGAATAATTAGTTATTATTTACATACAATTAATTGTATTATAGTGTGTGTTCGTTTGTTGGTTTCCTTTTGAATATTTACAGCAACACGTGAGATGTGCGAGAGATTTGAGAGCTTGGCCTTAACGTCTTAAGATAGATATAGCTAAGGATGGGACCGTGGTCGAGCTGCCGAAGTTAGTTAGTGTCCTAGTTGACCATCAGCGTGTGTGATTCCATGGGCGCCGCCGAATCGTAGAGCGTGTCCGTGTCCTGAGTGGGCTCGCCCTGCAGTTGACACTGGTTGGACAGGGTGCCAGCACCGCAGTCGCAAAAGAAGCTGTGGAATAAACCAGGGTTTATTATTTCCGGTTTTATTAAAGCCAAGAAAATAGGTAAAACAGTGGAAAATAAATTAAGATTCAAGACAGTTTTAAGACAGCTTAAAGTGTACAAGCCACTTTTATGACTGGTTATTCTAAAGTCTTATAGAGATGCTACTTTCTGAAACTATTGTATATCACTTAATTGCTTCCCACTCACCGGTCGTGTCGTATAAACTCTACGTCATGACCAGCATGACAATTCTTGATGCAATTCACGCAGATGGCGTTGCGGTCGGTTGTGTTGCAGGTCTGGCAGCGGTAGAAGTCGTGCATGGGAAAGGAGGTGTAGCTGCTAATCTTGTACAGGCACTGCCCGCTGGAGACGGCCTTCTCCACCTCGTCCTCGTTGTTAAATATGTTGTTGCCCCGAGTAATTGGCTGAACGCCACTGGCTAGGCACAGCCCGCCGAACTTGTTTTTGAATATCTGATTATGCTCCAGCGTGGCCGTCGCATTGTTGGTTATCTCCACGCCCGCTGCCTGGCCATCGTAGATGCGATTTCGTCGTAGAATCGGGTGCGATTGCGTCGAGATTAGGACTCCGGCCTGCGTGTTGCGGAAGATGTCATTTTCCTCGAGGATGCCCTTGCCGCCGTTAAAGATGCAGATGCCTCCATCACGGCCGTCATAGATCTTATTACGCTTCAGCGTCGGGTTGGAGTCAGTTTTAATCCAAACGCCGGCCATGGCGTTGTCGAAGATCTCGTTCTGCTCAAGCAATCCCAGACCACCATTGTAGACAAGTACTCCACCATTCTGTCCGCCCCAGATCTTGTTGCCTCTTATCACCGGATTGCTGCCTGTGCGGATCTGGACTCCCGAGTACAGGTGATTGAATATGTCGTTATCCTCCAATTTGCCATGACCGTTGTCGTAGAAGTAGACGCCCACCTGTTTGCCTGAATGGATCCGATTGCGTCGCAGAACTGGAGTGCTCCCAGTAGTGATCCACACGCCAGCCAGTGTGTTGGAGTACACCTCGTTCTCCTCGATCAGCCCCTGGCCCTTTTCGTGGACATATATGCCGCCGTGTTGGCCATGGTGGATCTTGTTGTGCCGCACTATGGGATCGCTGTTGGTGCGGATCTGAATCCCGGCCAGCGCATTACCATAAATGTTATTGTGCTCTATAAGTCCGCGACCCTCGCCAAAGATGTACACACCACCTTGGTGTCCGTTGTAGATCTCGTTCTTGCGGATGGTGGGATTGCTGTTGGAGGTTATCCAGACACCTTTGCAACAAAGAGTGTGGATTAGTAAAGGTTAATGATTTACACTTGAATCAGTCTTACCTGCAAAGTTATTCGAATGAATGCGGTTCTCAATAAACTGACCCAGTCCATTCTCATGCACATAGATGCCGCCCGTCTGACCATGATGGATCTCGCACTTGACCACGGTAGGATTGGCTCCGGCCTTGACCTCGAAGCCAGCTATGCGATTGTTGTGGATGTCATTTTTCTCAAAATAGCCCTAGAAAATTGATTGGAATTTTTGAAATACCTCATTTTAAATTATAAATCTCCTTTTTATGACATGGGTTTAATGTTATAAATGTTAAAACAATGAAATTTGTTTGTTGTGCAACAAGCTGAGATAAACCCAATTGTTTACACTTACCATTCCATTTTCGAAGGTAAAGATGCCCACATCCCGACCGTGGTGTATGTGGTTTTCCCGCATGATGGGGCTGGCAAAATTCTTGACCCAAATACCCGCCAGGGCGTTCCGGCTGATCTCGTTGTGCTCGTAGGTTCCCTGGGCGTAGTCTGTGACGTAGAGACCCACATTCTCACAGTCGCTGATATCGCAGTTGCGGATCACGGGATTGGCATTCACCCCGCCCACACAGACGGCAGCGCCCACCACCGAGGTGGACCGAATGATGCAGTTGTCCACGGTGGGGGAACAGTTCTCGCCGATATCCAGGCAGTAGTGCTTGTGATGCGATACCGTCGAAGTGACTTCCGGCGAGAACTTGAGAGTGAGGTAGCCCACGTATGCGTACTTGGCTCCCTCGACGAACATCACCGTTGATCCGGCTTCTCGTTCCAGAATAACCGATTCAGCCACGTTACCAGGCGCCGCTCCAACTAAAGCTACATCCGAGTCGATAAACAGATATTCGCCCTTGTAATGGCCAGCATGAAGGAATATCAGTGGGCCGGGGTGCTCGGTGGGGGCCACCTGCTCTTCATAGATATTGACCAGGGCATTGACGCTGGCCCCACCGGCTCCACCTGCGCCCGCCGACGCACTTGTGTTGGACAGTCCCGCGGAGACCACATTGCCAGCTCCGGCTCCAGGCGGCACAAAGGCTCCCGATGCGGCACGCTCTTCTGGGTAATCCAGAGCCGACTGAATGGTGTTGAAGAACACAATGCTGCGTCCGGAGCTGCGACGCTCCTGGTAACCGGGGCGCACATGCACTCCACGGTACAGCTGGTGAAAACTCTCCTTCCACGGATTGGCGTACTCCGACTCCTCTGGCTTCTCGAACACGAACTTGCACAGTTCCGGATTGAAGAGCGGCAGGTCGTACTCGAAGACTGACTGGTAGAGGCGCTTCCAGAGCTCCGTGTCGTTGGCAATAGTATTGAAGCGCTTGCATACGAGCGCCAGGCGGCAGAGGTCTTGTTCCATCAGATACGAGAAGATGGCCAGCAGCACTTCGTCAGGCAGTTCGTACTGGAGGTACTGGGCCGCCGTGGGCGCACCTGCTCCTCCGGACGCTGCTGTCCCAGCGCCGACTGCTTCCCCCGTGGCTCCCGCAGCGGGACCCATCTCGCCACCTTGCGTATAGAGGCGACGCGATCGCTTCCTCGCCGGCAGCATGTAGTTATTATCCTCGATGGCAGCGCCCACCGGCAGTGCCCCACAATGCTGCTGTGGCACTGAGCTGTGGACGTTGGGTGGCTGCGCCAGAGTGGCTCCCGTTGTGGGTGCATTGTTCACCGGGAAGGTGGCACTGGTCGAGGGCGCCTGTACATTCGACGAGGAGCTCGAAGACGAGGCGGACGAGGACGACGAGCTGGAGGAGGATGAGGACGACGAACTGGAGGGCGAGGCGCCGGGATTGACAAGCGGCGGGGAGCCGCTCGAGGGTCCCACGAGTATGGCGGCGGCTGCAGCTGCCACGGCGGAAGAGGAGCTGGTCGGCCACTGCTCGTGGCTGCTGGCAGAGATCTTGCGGCGCAAGTCGTACGGACTCTGATGACTACTTCCGGCCGAGGCGGAGGCTGCAGCTGCCGCAGCGGCGGACGTTGTTGCCGCACTAGATCCGGTTGTGGCGCAGGTGGACTTCGAGGTGGCGGAGGATGAGGCTCCTAAAGCCGGCGGCGTTGACTGGCTGGTGCCGGCGCCTGAGCTCTCAGTGGTGTCCATCATTTGCAGGGCATTGTAGAAGCTGCCAGAGAAGCCCGAGGAGGCTGCTCCACTGGAACCGCTGGCTCCTTGGCCGCTGTCAAAGTACTCTGCTGAATTGGAGGCTCCTGCTGCTGTTGCTCCGGCGCCCGCAGCTGCTGCTGCTCCTCCTCCTCCTCCGGAAGTGGATGTGGCACTACTGCTCCCGCTGCTGCTGCTGTTGGTGTTGCTACCACCGCCGGTACTACTGTTCGAACCGGATGCACCTGCTCCCGCTCCGGCGGCGGCCACGTTCTGCTGGAGCATGGGATCCATGATGTTGCCCGTTGGCCGGTTGGGCATCGCTATCCGGTTGGCTCCTTTCCGGCGGGAGCGGCGCACGTAGGTGCGCGACGAGGTGAACGAGGCGCTCGGCATCTTCCCGTCACCTGCCCAGTGAGGATGAGTTTTCCGCAAGTTAATGGGAGCCAAAGACTTTTGCGCTTGAGTTTTCACAGTTTTCCAACCCCATATGCACACGCACTCATACAGCCATACGCATACACACACTGGCACATGCACATGCACAATTTGGCGACGACTTTTCTCTCGTTTTCCCCTTCACTTCACTTTCGCAGCAAGAGCTTCGGATTTGGATCGGTTTGAATGGGATCGGCTGGCTAAATCCCGGGATCCTTTGACTAACAATTAATTAAACTCCATTTGTTTTAGTTTATCTGTCTGCTGCCTGCTCTTCTTATTGCTTCTGTGTGCGTGCGTGTGTGTGTGCCTTTTTCGGGGTTTCTATCCTTTGTCTCTCCTTTGTTTTGTTTTATTTGGTTAGAGGAGCACAGCTAGCGCATACACTGGCCTGATGCCGTTTCGCTCGCTCATTGTTACTCTGTCTCCCCCTCGATTCGTCTTCGCAGCAGACACTCTGCTTTCTTTTCGCTATTTGCCCGGCCAAAAAACACTTTTCGCAGTTATGATACGATAGCTACACTAATTAGCAGTTTCACTCGACACAATTGCACACTATTTTATCGAAAATTCAGCAGCGAAACCACAAAATTAATCCGATTTTTAATTTTAGCGTCCAGTGTGACCGCGGCTCTACTGCTCTGGATAGCCACTCGTTTTTCGATGATATACCAAAACCATGGTCCTTTATTTTGGTATTTTTCTTTCCGATGATTGTCCCATCGATGATATCGATTTCTTGGGCGCGCTACTTTCCTAATTTTAATTTATGAATTAATTACTTTCTATGCTTGACAAACCAAGAACAGACATGTCTAAAAATATTTATTTATGAATTCGATATAAAAACAGAATTACAAGTGAAAGCATAACAAATCTGATGGAAATATAAAACACATGCATTTGACAGTGACCTACAAGCTCGAAAAGTGCAGAAAACCGAACTTTTTGAGAGCCCCGTCAAGTAGTCAACATGCAAGGTCGCGCCACGCCCCCTTTGGGCATAAGTTTTCTTGTTCACCTGTTTGTCGTTGTCATTTTGCGCCACGTTTTGACTTCTCCATTGAACGAATGCCCAGAATTGAACTTTGCTCACGCGATCGTATCGACTATGGATAGTCGCACTTCAATGTTCTTGTACATAAATACATATCTGCTTCATAAAACAAACTCTGTATTCCATTTCCTGGCTACCCGTGTTACATTGTAGTTGCTCAGGGGCAGCTGAAGAAACCAAACATGACGAATTTTAAGGGGAGAAGACAAATTAAGAAATTACGTATTACGTTATAAGAAGTACACTCTAAATAATAGGTATCTACTTTTAAAAATTTTAAAACGAAAACTAAGGAAAAGTACATTAATCAGTACAAAAAACCTGTTCGAACTTTAGAACTTTTTAGTTATTGAAACCTTTTAAATTTTTTTGTCATGTTCATTTAAAAGGTTTTCAAAAAGTAACCCAAAAAACATTTTCATTCATTTCAATTTTAATCCTTTTAACATGGTATTTATATCTATGTAATCTATATATTCTATGGGTAACTTTTTGGTGTTCAAAAACCAACCTACCATACCTAGAATCAATTTCTATTCTTTTTACATGAGGCTAAAACCACATAAAACATAATTTTGATTCAGTTTCAATTTATTATATATTTTTTGTGTAATTAAAATTAATAACAAAATTGCTGCCTTTGGCTAAAGTTATTTCATGTTGTATTTCGCAGGCCATTTGGGCTTCTTTGAGGAGTGCTCTCATCGCCTTAGTTTTCCTTAATTTTTTCCGGTTTTCGGCGCTTGAACCAGTAGTCCTACTGAGTATTGTTTTGGTGTGCGCTTTGTGTTGCCCATTTAGAGGGCATTACGCTGGGCTTTCTTCCTCTCCTCTGCTTTCCTTTTCCCCTACTTTCCTTTCCTTTCACCCGGCGTGAATGATAATGGCATACGCATCCCTTTGGCCCGACACCCCTCGGAAAGGGGGGGGGGGGGTGGTTCTGGGTCTATGGGGCTACTATGGCCATATGTTCTCGGGGGCCTGCTGGCCCATCGGTACTCCCCGAACGCCCCTCGCCGCTGACCTCAATAATAATTTCGTCTAATTGCTTCGTAATTATGCCGCGCACATGCTTTTCTTGATTCGCCCGTTGTTGGTAATTCACTTGGCCCCCACGGTTACCTTCCTATCTTCGCTGGTGCGTGCCCTCCATGGGCCTCCTTGCTCCTCCCTGGTCCTCCTAGGGTCGCCTGCAAGGATGTGCGGTGGCCTCAAGTGGGCGACGGACCCCGGTGGGTGGCCCTTGCGTCCGTGTCGGCCATTTTGGCATGTTATTATTTGTCTCTTTTGTTTTGCGCAATTTTTCGTCATTTGCTTCATTTTCTGTCATTAGAGGCATTTAACTTTTTGCTGTTTTGCCTCTTTCCGATTTGCCTCCATTATTCAGGCACCCGCGACCACTCGCATTTCCCATTTCGCATTCAGGCCGCCAGGAAAAGGGAGTGCATGTAAATGGATTTCCCGCGGTCAAGCTGAAGGAGGGCAAAATGGTCAAATTTAATTATGATTCTAGCGACAATAAAAATGTTTAATAATTCAAAATATATCATCTTTAAAAAAGTCAAAAATTAAAGTTGTATTCAATTTCAATCGGTGTTTTGCATCGTGGAAAAAATATATTCAAAATATAAAACCGAATCCTTGATCTGAAGCCGTTTATCTTTGATCTTTGAATTATTTTTACTAAGTTTAAAAATTTTAAAGAAATTTAAAATTTTTTCTTAAATTAGAAAAGTACATTTACTAAATGTAAAAAAAGTCGTATTTAACTGAGATATTCTAAAACGCAGGACAAATATTTTTATTGATTGTATGTGTAATTCGTTAAACACTGTAAAACCTTTTTTTTTTTTAATTTCAATATCAATGAAGAAAACGTAATATTCAAAATCAACGTACCTAACTCAACAACTACTAAAATATTAAGAATAATGATTTAAGGATGAGCCTCCCAAATACATATAGTTTGGGAAGATCTTCTGTAGAAGTAAGTTAGGAATAAATATATTCTTGACTGATGTATACTAAATATTAGGTAATTTATTTGTTTTAGGTTTGATATACTTATATGGAATATATTTATATAAATTTGGTCTAATTTTTATGTATTTTTTGTCTTATAGCTAGTACTCCTTAAATTTGATGTCTAAAGAAAGTGTTATATGGTTCCTACAAAAAAATTACAACTAAATTTACTCTAAAAATAATTATATATTTTCTTTCTCACAAAACGGAAGATGGCAAATATTGCCTCTGTGTTTTCAAAATATTTTAGTGCACAAACCTGTAGGGTAGTTACCTTCTTAGCCCACCTTTCAGGCCAAATACTTGTAAATTGTATGGGGCTGCAAGCAAGGAGCGTATCAATGTATGTCAATGGACTGTTGACTCCAATTGGATCCGCCTGTCCTTTCGAAAGGGGCAGAACTGCATTCAGGCTCTATTTTCCCCTTGACATGCGGCATATGTGAAGTCGTTTAGATGCTATCGCTCACATTTTTAATGACAACTAATGCGAGTGTCCTTTGAGCTACCCCCGATTGCCCCCTTAATCACATTTCGCGGAGGGGGCGTGTCTCGCTCTTTTGGCACAAGTATGTCTAATGCGCAGAACTTTTAATTGAGTTTAAAATTGTATGAAGACAGGACGCACAGAAGGTCCTGTGGCAATGGAAATCGGCAGCCGTAATTACACCCCAGTGCGTGTGTGTGCGAGCGAGTGTGCTTAAATATGTTGGCAGTTTTTGAAGTGTGTCGGTTTCAATCTTGGTAAATTGCCTATGAAATATTAACTTTACCATAATGAGACGCAATTTTTATATCTCACAATTTGCCTAACAAAATTTGGCTGCCCCTCTTCCGTATTCACACACATGAAAAGACAACCAAAAGGTTGAACGGCTGAATTATAAATGGTCGGTTGTATGTCCTTAGCCTTTCGCTGGATAATGTTAATGCACCTGTCCCCAAATAATCCAATCAAAAAAGAGCTTTTTGGGAAAAAGTGGCATAATCCTTCTTATTCAGCGGTCAAGCCCTGCTCACAAAGGACATGACCCAATTATGTCCTTGAAATTGTGACACATTGAGGCCTCGCTGCACTCGCCTCCGCCTTACATTCGATGTAATCCAGCGTCGAATGAAAAATGACTCAATTTGCAATATCCAACACCTTGCCCTTAAACCGTCCCTTGAATACCATACCCCCCTATATACTATGCCATCCTTGCAGACACTTAAGAGACGGCACCCTCATTACTTTCAACGTAGTAGCCGCAGCCCTTAATAAAAAGTAATTCCTTGGCCCATGGATAGTTAGTGGAAAATGACTTGGCTTATAAGTAAAATTTCTTGCAATTTCCCATCGACAAATGGCTTTTGGCTGCATGGCATACGTGCAAAAGAAAATAAAATACAAAAGCATACATAAAAAAACATGCAAAGGAAAACAAGCGTGAACGAATGGATCGAATATTCCGACTGCCAGATATCCGCTATAAAGATTTATTCCATTGTGCACCATGTCGAAAGTTGTTTAATTGGATTTTTCACTGGCGTGAACTACGTATATTGCGTACAAAACAATTACAAGAGGGAGAATCGATGTTTTATTGCTATGTTTACGATTCGCAGTATAAATGCAGTAAACTCAATGTCCTTGCAAATTAGAACTCCTTTTAAATCGATAAGCTTTAAATAACACAAGTTTAATTGTGGTTTAATTTTAGACGGAATATTTCTTAAGGCCTGTTTAATAATTTTAAGCTTTTTGTAAAAATCTATATCAATATACTACTATATACTATTTTTAAACTATAAAGACTCTCTTTATGAATGGAAGTGTACATATACTTAATAGGGTCGAGAGAATATTTTTGCATTCAAGAAATACAAAAAAAACATCCAAAAGAGGTTAATTTCGGAGCAAGCCCATACGCTCTGACTAGAGTGTAGCGAGTATAAACAAATAAAAGAGTAAAATTAGAATGGCTTTATGGTAATGGTGCTCTGCTTTATGCTGCTCCAACCCCTCGAATTTCCAATTCAATCGCAGCGCATTTGGTTGAGAATAAAAGACTGAACTCTGATTAGTCTGTTACAAAACATTACCTCGAGTGGAAGCGGGTTGACGAAGCTTTTAAGAATGGCAGATATTCTCAACGGAACCTTGCTCATTTCGGAAGATCCTGTCCAGCTGCCACTCATTGGCAGTCCCTGGCCAGCCTTGACCATTATCTCCCTCTATCTGCTTTTCGTCCTGAAGGTGGGCAGAAAGATAATGGAGGACCGAAAGCCTTTCGATCTTCGAGGAGTGATCAAGGTCTACAATATATTTCAGATCCTGTACAACAGCGTAATTCTTATAGGCGTAAGTATAACACACAGCTATAGGGCTGTCCATTAATATTATATGAAAACCATATTGTATAATAATTATTATCATATAACATAGAGATAACAAAGTTCCACAGGTTGGGTTCTCTTAAGACAATTAACTTAAGTCTCTTGTTTGAGTTGTGACAATCAATGCAGAACCCATAATAATAAAGCTAAAGCTTTCAAGTTTTTACCACGCATTGTTATGGTAGTAAAGATTTGTGCTGAAATATGATGATGCCTTTAGTAAACCAGACTAGATATAAAGTAATTTTTAATTTCTACAGGCAATTTTTAAAAATTATGTTATTGTTTTGAAGATGTGTTTCTTATGGCTGTATTCTATACTTCGATATTACCTTTTCAGGGACTTCACTTTTTGTTCGTTCTGAAGGCGTACGACCTGAGTTGCATCATCACTCTGCCGCTGGATCACGAGTACAAGAACAGGGAGAGATTTCTTACCTACGCGTATTTCATAAACAAATTCATGGATCTCATGGAGACGTTCTTCTTCGTGCTGCGAAAGAAGGATCGGCAGATATCGTTTCTGCACGTCATCCACCATTTGGTAATGTCTCTCGGCGGATACGTCCACATTACCTACAACGGATATGGTGGCACTCTATTTCCACTGTGCCTTTTGAATGTGGCGGTGCATGTGATCATGTACTCCTACTACTATTTGTCCTCCGTCAACAAGGCTGTGCAGTCGAGTCGGTGGAAGAAGTGCATCACCATTGTCCAGCTGGTCCAGTTCGTCCTGGTTCTATCGAACTTCATCTACACCCTGAGGCAACCCAACTGCAAGGCCTCTCGACGGGTGATATATTTTGGCATGTCGGTTGCCACGACTTTCATCCTGATGTTCACAAACTTTTACATTCACGCCTACGTACTGACCGGCAAGAAGAAGCCCGAACTGAAAGTCCAATAAGTCGGGAAGTCCTTTAAATAAGATAGTGTTTCGCGATACCGAGAAACTAATAAATATGTCTTCGAACAGAGCCTCAGTAGTTTTGATACCGCTTCACCCACAGCTAAGTAAACACTACTCTAAACTAAATTATGTGTGGGTTGTTTATTCCCCAGACCTTGCATTTCCGTGTGCCCCAATTGAAATTTTAAATGCACACCAGGTAGTGCTAAGCATTATCTATTTCCAGTGGGTATTTTGAAAGCTTTCTAATTTTAGCTCGGTTGGAGATATATTATATATGGGCAAATCCGAAAAATGGTCATCCAGGCCCGAAACATGCATTTTACTAGATTAAGCCAAAGTCGACTTCCATTTTGTGTACGTTCGCGACCGCATGTTTTTTGCCAATATTATGAAAATGATAGCTCAATAAATCCCATCATTTACACTAAGCTAAGAACTAACAAAATGCTATAAAATAGCAAAAAAAAAATTCAAAAAAGATTTTTTTTCTATTTTTCATTTGCACTAATTGCGTACGAACGTACGTTCGCGACCCCTGTAAATGCCCATATGACATGCCATGGAGCTTGTATTTAATATACGTAACCGTACCAAACTTTAAAAACGATGGATACAAAAAGGCCTTAGGCCAAACTAATTCTTAAACAACTTTTTGTTTCGTCATATGAATAGCGAAATCCCATGCATAAAGAATTGAGTAGACATTTGGTTAGATATACGATTATAGAACGTAGTTCACGAGAGGAACTGGTGTTCCATAGGTTCCAAAAACAAGCTGTTTATACCCGTTACTCGTAGAGTATAAGGGTGTACTAGATTCGTCGGAAAGTATGTAAGAGGTAGAAGGAAGCGTTTCCGACCCCATAAAGTATATATATTCTTGATCAGGATCACTAGCCGAGTCGATCTAGCCATGTCCGTCTGTCCGTCTGTCTGTCTGTCCGGATGAACGCTGAGATCTTGGAAACTATGAGAGCTAGGCTGTTGAGATTTGGCGTGCAGATTTCTGAGCTTCTTACGCAGCGCAAGTTTGTTTCAGCAGAGTGCCACGCCCACTTTTACGCCCACAAACTTCAAAAAATCGTACATATGAACGTGGATATCTCTGAAACTATCAAAGATAGAGAATTGGGATCTCAGATTTAGATTCCGTAGCTTTGTGCACAGCGCAAGTTTGTTAAGCGAACATGCCACGCCCACTCTAAAGCCCACAAACCGCCCAAACCTGTGGCGCCCACAATTTTCATGCTAGATACAAAATTTTAACTGAACTGTATTGGTCTCGTCAATACCTATCGATTGACCCAAAAAAAAGTTTGGCACGCCCACCCTAACGCCCATAACGCTTAAATCTGTCTACCGCCGGTAGGTGGCGCATTTCAATCTCGCTTTGCTGCTTGCTTATCTCCATTTCCCTTTGGTCCGTTTAGCTGAGTAACGGGTATCTGATAGTCGAGGCACTCGACTATAGCGTTCTTCCTTGTTTTTTTATAAAATATACCCTGTTTTTGGTTTGAAAATATTTGTGTTCCTTGGTTATAATAATTATAAAAGCAAAGATTGCGTTTAAAAAAAAGACTACTTAGATATCAAGTGAACAGCTTGCATAGTTTGTTAATGAACTTTATTCAGAAACTTTAACATTTCGAAACTTAATGATACTAAAACATTTATCTACTGACTATACCCTTTTAAAAAGCCCTTTTACTAACCCAAAAAATTAGCATGTTAGCAAAAATATACCACATCTTTTTTAGAGCCTTTCTAGAGATTTCAGAGGGTACCCTCTGCTACAAGCTTCAAACTTCTTTTCTCGAATTTCTTGGCTATGGACAAACTCTATTTATAAAGGAGTCACAAAATTCCATGCAAAGGGTAAAAATAAAAATAGCGAAAAATCGAAGGCATAGGGGAAAGGGCGAGTGCCTACTAGGGGAACTACACAATGCACGTTTAATGTCATTTAAAACGGCAATTACTCAGCACGCTCGGTGGCTCGACCAGCGGAACCGAATGGGAGCACGGGTGACCCAGGCCATTTGGAGACCCCATTCCAGGGACCAGGGACTGTGGAACCCAACACTACCCGACTGGCGACCAGAACCAAGCCAGAACTGCACTTGACTCTGTGTGGCTTGGCTTTAATGTCACTGCATGGCCGCAATTATTCAGCTGGCACTTCGACTCTGATTCGCCGCATGCGATTCCTATGCAAATTCGGGCGGTCACGGGTGACCCTTCCGGTGCCATAAATCGTAGGAACTGGCCTAGCTCGGTTCTTATATTCTAATTAAAAGCAGCATGGAATGTCCAGACACGTGCTCCGGCAAAGGTCCTGCGGAGCATGCAGATCACGTGCGAGCCAGAGCCACGGACACGGATCCCCAGGACTCGACACACCGGACACTATGAGTACTTGAGATGTGGCCCTTGGGCTTTATTCGGGGCGGGGGCCATCTCCTTGACCTCCCCGGCTGCATTTGAATTAAGTGTCGATGCATTTGAATTCATCTATTATTCAAACGGAGCATATGCAAATGCACACCGGTGTCTACACTTAGGCAAATGGTTTGTAACGAATCTCTTCCCAATTTGCTACTCAATAAAGAAAAGGACTTCACATTTCAGAATTAGGAATATAATTTTGTAATTTTTTTTAACTTCTCTAGGAAGTGAATTGTTACATAAATGGAATTTTTCGGTAATCAGCTAATAAAATAAAAAAATTGTACAGAGCTCATGTGTTATAATCGTTATATCTGCAATATTTAAAACAGTTTTTAGTTTTAGTTTGCGACAGAACCAGTTGGGAATTTTAAGGACCTACTCATAAAAAAGCTTGTTGAATAAATGCAAAAGATAAACTTTTGTTTGTAATCAAGCTTATAACTACTTTTCTCAAAATTGCCAATAACTTCTGACGTTAAATAAAATTAACAAGCCACTTTTAATCACAGTGTAGCAGATGCAATCAGTTGGCCTTGCCCTTGGACTTGACTTCCTTGGGTCGAATGTAGGTCTTCACATAGAAATTGGAGAACATCACAAACATGAACAGGCTGGCCGAACTTATGACGTAGATAACACCCCGTGATGCCGAGCAGTTGGGCTGGAACAGGGTGTATGTGCAGTGCAGGAACATCATGAGGAACTGCACCAACTGGCCCAAAGTGAGGTACTTCTTCCACCAGAGGCTCTCCTGGACATTCCGGCTCTGCGAGGAAGCGTAATAGTAGCCATACATCACCATGTGCACCAGGATGTTGAACATGCATATAAGGAAGACATGACCTCCGTAACCGTAGAATCGAATCAACAGGTGCGAAGTGATGACCATGAAGACGTGGTGGAATACGTGGAGGAAGGTAATCTGGCGCGGTTTCTTGCGCAGCACAAAGAAGATGGTGTCCAGCAGGTCGAGCAGCTTGTTCAGGTGGTACAGGTAGGCTAGCGTCCTCTCCGTGGACTTGAGCTCGTGGTCCTGCGGCAGGACAGTCATGCAGCTCAGGTTGTACGGTCTGGACAAAAAAATGAGGTGTATGCCCTAGAATTTAGAAAAAAATCCATTACGCATTTGAAAGATTTATTTTTCAAGCTAGTTTATATGCTAGCACCTCCTCTTTCGATACCACTTTGCTTTAAGGGCTAGCCTTTTTACTTACACCCAGAAACATCACCGTGTTAAACAAGACTTGTCCGATGTTGTAGACCTTAAGGACCCCACGTAGCTGAAGAGCCTCATGCTTTGCCATCAGATCCCTGCCCAGCTTCAGTACAAACAGTAGGTATACTGTGATAATAATAACCGAAGTCCGGATATTTCCGACCAGCGGTAGCTGGACAGGATCCGCAGGAGGTTCATCAAACACTTCAAACATTTTCGCGCACGACTTATCGGGTGACTTGCTATTCCCGTTCTGGTCTTTCGATCCTAAACTCACGGACCCACTATGCTATTAACTATTTGCTAATGCGGGTTCATGGCATGGTAATTTACTATTGACCTTAACATTGAATATTCAAGGTACAGTAAAGAGAACCAAACTTAGTAAGAACTTATATTTATCGAGCAAGAACAAATTAAAGTAATATATTTTTATTTGCCTTTGAGAAATTCGGACTGTCAAACTATAAAAATAATGGATGGTTAACTTTTCTTTGTCATTTTCATTTTGTCGAGCTAAAAATTAAATTGGAGTTAATAGTTTTCCACTAGATAAACACTAAAACTACGTTTAGTAACTACTTATTTTTGAAGCAGCAGTATAGCTCTATGATAAAACAAGAAATCGGGAATTAAGACATAAATTGTGCAGTCTAGAGCAACATAAAAAGCAAGGCCTACTTTTGAGTTAGAGTTTTACAAGTGGCAGCTTATCGCTGAGTGTGTGCCAAGCGGTGTCGTATACTGTGCGTGTGGCGGCGGAGAACGGGCATACCCGCGTGAGTCCGGGCATGGAATGGATACTCTGCAGTGCATGCATTAGTTTGAAATCAAAAATTATCTAGGATTTGATCAACTTGGTTTTATTTAATGTGCCCTTCGCTTTACTTTCTTCTGCGGAAGAATGTATGCGCGAACATAGAAGTTGCCAAATAGAATTAAAAATACAACCGATATAAGTGATCCCCAAGTAGCTGACAAGTGGGATGCGGGGCAGTCGGGTTGCCGGAGGACATAAAGGCTGTGCGCCAGAATGATTCCGAACTGTAGCATCTGGACAATGGTGATGTACTTTTTCCACCACAGATCTTGTGAATTCTGGGCTTGAGACGACTGGTAGTAGTAGGTGTACATCATGATGTGCACGACTACGTTAAAGGTGACCAAGAACAAACCGTGGCCACCATAGCCAAAATAGTATATGTACAAAAAGCATATATACACCATGTAAACGTGATGGAAGACGTGCAGAAATGATATCTGTCGATTCTTCTTTCGCAGGATAAAGAAGCCAGTCTCCAGAAGATCCAACAGTTTGTTGAAGAAATACGAGTAGGTGACCCATCTCTCCCAGGTTTTGTACTCATGATCCAACGGCAGGTTGGTGATGCATTTAAAGTTGAAGTTTCCAGGCCCGAGCATAAAGTGGACAGACTATGATTTGGGATATACATTAATATATGTTCGAACCAAGGAGAACTTCAAGGTCACTTACAAAGACAAGGGAGACCGTATTGTATATGATTTGCATGATGTTGTAGGCCTTTATTATCCCAAGTAGATCGTAGGGCTTTCGGTTCTGCATAAACATCGGCCCTACGATTTTTATTAGCACCATATAGGTGGTCAGTATTATCAGAACGGGCCAGTGGCTGCTGGTGAATGGAAGTCGCACAGGATCCGGCGGGGAACGGTTCAGAAAGTCCGCTATGTGGGCAAACATTTCGAAAATCTGTGTGGTATCGGCGTCGGTGTAACTGCAACTGATCGATAAATAAAGGGTGGACTCCGATCGACGACGGAAATGTTAATTATAGCGTGCTTGTGTTCAATTATTATCCAAATACCTACGTAAGCGTTTCCTATTACGTCCACATTTTATAAGAGTGTAACGGTCACTATAAAAAAGAAGCAAGGAGGAACACAATAGTGAAGTACCTCGACTATCAGATACTTTTCTTCTGTTAACCAAATTTAACAGAAATATGCTACCAGACGGTGCCAAGTACTTCTAGTAGCACCTAATAAGGTTGTTCGATAAGTATACAAAAATAAATGAATTTGAGATTGTGCATCCTGGTTAAAAACAGGTGTACTATATAGTAATGGGTATGAAAAGAAAAGGCTTTTAACAATGGACTTTGCATATAATTTATTGGTAATAGTGACGCAAGTAAATGGTTTTACGCTATCAATCGTAAGAAGCATGAAGGTGTTATATATATATAAAATACTCTTTACATTGCCGCCAAGGTAAAATAGATTTAAAATTATTTTTGACATGAGAGCAATACCTTATGTTTGCCAAGTTTCTTTCAAAAAGAAAATGTTTTCTAATAAGTATACCCTCTTAGTTTGCTAGGTCGATCGAGAATACATTCTAACTTCTTTATTAAAGTCTTAAGTTATGATTATAATCTCTACAGAGATCTAAATGCTCGCTGTTTGGTTTTTATTTAAATTGCCTTTTCCAGGGGCTTCTTGGGCTTGATATAGGCGTGATAGTAGAAGTTGCTAAATAAAATAATAAACACCACGGCGATGGTTCCCGCACAATAGGCCGAAAACCGGGCTGCGGGACAGTCTGGCTGTTTCAGAGTATATATGCTGTGCCCCAGAACGATTCCGAACTGGATTAGCTGAACGATGGTGATGTACTTCTTCCACCAGAGATCGTCCCGTGAATTCGATCTGCGGGAGGACTGGTAGTAGTAGGAGTACATCATGATGTGCACGATAACGTTGAAGAAGCACATGAAGAAGCCATGGCCACCGTATCCATAGTAGTACAGATACATGAAGCAGAAGTACAGCATGTACATGTGGTGGAAGACGTGCAGGAAGGATATCTGCCGATCCTTCTTTCGGAGGACAAAGAAGACAGTCTCCAGCAGATCCAGCAGCTTATTGAAGAAGTACGAGTAGGTGAGCCAGCGTTCCCAGGTCTTATAGTCGTGATCTGGTGGCAGGTTACTGATACATCTAAAGTTATAGTCTCCGGGCCCGAGCATAAAGTGGATGGCCTGTAAGTTGGGATTCATGTTATATGTAGTTTATAGTATAGCTCATAGTCCAGGAAATCACTTACGAAAACAAACATAACCACATTGTACAGGATCTGCATGATGTTGTAGACCTTTATCGGTCCCCTCAGATCGAAGGGCTTCCGACTCTCCATGATCTTGGGACCCACCACCTTTACAAAGAGCAGATAGGTGCCCAATATCATGAGGATAGTTTTGTGGCTGCTCAGGAGTGGCAGACGCACAGGATCGGCTGGGGATCGATTCAAATATTCCACTATATCGTTTAACATTGCGATTATGTGTGCTTTCTGTGTGTCCGTAGATACACAACTGATCACAATCGTAGACAATTAATTGAGGTCTTCGATTTAAATGGTAATTTAGGCGTAAGTGTGCTTCGCCTACGTGTGTTAGTACACTGATAAAAAATAAAATAGTGCAAATAGTTTTATTCACATTAAATTCACAGTATAAGATAACATTTTAGTGTTATTTCCATTAAGCATAGTATGGAAAAAATAAATTGTATCTTATAAATTACATGGAGTCAAACTTTAATTTAAAAATTTAATATTTTCATTGATAGAAATAAAATGAATATTGATAAATTTATATTTACTACGTTTTGTTTTTGACAGTGCAAGTCAATATTCGAAACACGCGACAGAAGCGTGGTATAAGTAGTTATTCAAGGCTGGATAAACCCACATATAAATAAAATTCCTTACAATACATTTACCTTGTAAAACATAATATCTACTCGTTAAACCTATGTTTATTTGTACATTAGGAAATCCATTACCATGAAAAATTATACTCTTTCCTTTGAATCAATACTAATAATACGAAACTTCCCAGGGTCCTTCGCAACTTTAAACATGATTATGGAAATTCCATTAAAAGTTTAATGGGCTCCCTGGAAATGTTCGAAAATCACGCACAGGCAAAGCGGATTGAATAACAAGGGGGCGGCGGTTTCGAATCGCATTCAGTTACGCAGTGGGTGTGGCAAAATTGCAACTGCAGCGCTTCCAGTCGAAGCGGATGCGGAAATGGGACGTAAACAAATACCACCGCAGCACGCACATCCGGTGCAACAAAAGTGGCAACAGCCAAACAAATTTAGAACTAAATATCGCCGTGCTCTCTCAACAATATTAGATTCCTGTAAAGTGGTAGGAATGTATTTTTTAATTTAAAGAGTAAACTAAATTCTTTTTTAATTATATATTAGGAAAAAAGGTTTTTAAAGAGTCTTCCACATTCGTTGGCTTTGTATTTTGTGTTTTGGTGTATGGAAATTAGCTTAACGGTGTCACTAGTTTAATCAAAGTCTGCTCGTTCGTTTTATGACATGAAAATGAGACCAAGAACAAATTACTCGTCGTCGGCTGTCTCACTGATGGCCACATATTTTCGGTTCTTAATTACCACAGTTTGCATGAGTGGAGGCGTGATTTTGGGTATTTTTTTAACTTTAGGTACTTCCTTTAAGAGCTCTTCTTCCTTCTCCTGACTTTTGCCATTCTTTTTGCTCTGGATACTGGCACTTTTATCAGATCCGGGGCAACCCAAATTTTTCTCAGCGGTCTTTTGATTTTCTTTCGGGCTGACTTTAGCATTTCCACTTTTCTTCAAATTATCTGTTTCGATTGGACTCGCTTTTTGGTGCATCCCGCTTTTAAAGCATTTCTGCGGGATTCAATAGTTTTAAATATATAAGAGAGAAAAAATTGTGATGGCATTTCCTACCGGACACACGTATATCTGCTTCAAGGTGAGGGGATCCTTGACCATCTTTCGGGTCCTGACTTGGCATATGGAACAGGCGGAGAACGGCGGCATTTTAAAAGAAAATTATTTGCTTCAAAAGTCTGCTTTCTGCACCGTACACCAAATAATAAACCGAAATGATTTGAAGCTTAAATCCCATGTTGCTTTGTTTTTAGACTTTTTCGATAAGCCAATTTGCAGTTGTCTGGTATTAAAACTTAAATGAAGCAAAGCCGAAATTTATCCCAGGAATGTTCTCGACTTCCATTAGCATTCGTTGCCAAATTGCTCAACTTTTTAAGTGCTTTGATTTGCATTGTGAGTGGATGTGGATGTGGATGGGGATGTGGGAGTGGGTGTGGAGGCCCATTAAGCTCTTTGGCTTGGCAACTGCACCCAGGTCCAATCTCCAATCTCCAATCTTCAACTGCATCTGCATCTGAATTCGAATCCGAAACTGAAACTGAAACCGAAACTGGAGCTGTGTAAACGACCTTTGATGTGGGCCTGGCTGGCTGGTTGGTTGGCCGTTGGTTTAGTCTCGACTCGTATTCGCATTAACGCCATTAGGCCAATTTGGCACTTTGCCCTGGCCCCGAAAAAGGCGCACGGAGAACTTTCACAAACAAAGGTAACAAACGGCGACGGGCTGCTGCAATAGCTCTTCGCGAGCCACCTAAGAACCAACCAAATCCAACCCAACTACCCCGTTCCGTTCCACTCCGCCACTCACATGCCAATGCCCGTGTAAATAAAAGTCAAGTGAGAAAAACAAATAAATTAGAAGCGCATCCTCTGCTCGTTGGCAGCGGGCATTTCTCTTCGTTATTGCGCGACTGCCTTTAATTACGACACCAGGCGGCTAAAAAGGAGAAAAAACTGGGTTCCAAGTACCAAGTCCTCCTGGGGTTTCCCCCATTTACCACTCCACACTCCCCGTTGCAGAGCAGCACGCTCAATTTATGTTTATTTGAAAGCTGTTGCACTTGACTAATGTCCTGGCCTCTCATCCTCTCAGTTAGCAGAAAGCTGCGACATCTTAGGCTCTTGGACTTCAGCCATCTGGTATTGGGACTACCAAGTCTACATCATTTTGCACAGGCGGTAGAAAATTTTCAATAACCATTGTGACAGTTGGTTTGTGTTGGATTTAAATATTCATTTTTATAAAATTTAATTTCATATTTTTGTGGGGAGCATTTGAAAGTATGCTAACACTCCTAATAATTAAGATCTTTTTCTTTCAAACTAAAAACAATTAATTCATAGTTTTTTATTTGACTTACCATATCTATGAATTGTTTACACATTTTTAAATTATTTAATTAAAAATTATAGAGGATACTATTAAATAAATAAAACCTATAGGAATGACTTTCTAAAAATATATTAATTAATAGCTCCTAAAAATGTGTTTACCTTTCGTTCCGCATCTTTGGGTTTTTTCCTTCTATACAACTCAATCCACAATGAAATCGATCTATCGATCCATAATCCAAGCGGATCCTTTGTCGGCGGCGTACCAAAATAAATTTGATTGTAATTGACGGCGCATTTGATTTATTAGTTTTCTCATTAAACAAATTGTTGAACAATGCCGGGCAAAGAACAATACGCCGTAGTCAGTGACACATGCACACATGCCGGATTCGTTCTTACGTTTATTTATGTAGATTGATGGTCATTCGTGTAAACACGTCCATTGACGTAAATTTGAATAAACATTTTCATTAGCAAAATGTCCATGAGCCCCCGGAGACATCCGGAGCTTGATGTCTGATGGCCGACGGCCGATGGCCAATGACCAGCCATCCTGGCCTGGTAATGATGACCTGGCCATCACATTTTCTCAATTGGTTTCGACTAGGGCGTTGGAAATGTTTGTGCCTGAATTTGGGTAATTTATTACACCGGCTAAAAGTGCCAATTACCAAGCATCAGATTCAATCCCTTCGAAAATTCCCTGGCCAGCAATTGGCCTTTGGTCGAATTGGTAATTGCCTATTATCACTAGCTCATAAACGCCTGTCAAGCCCGACATCCAATTTGAAATTTAACACGTTTTGATTGTCCCTTAAATCAGGCTTATTTCGAGACTAAACTCCAGGGAGAAGAAAAATCAAAGAGGTTTTTAAAAATACAATTTCATTGCTATTTCAGAAAATAACCCTGATAAAGGCATGTATTGAAAATGTATTATCAAAATGTGTGCAATTTATATTATATTATATTTTTTATTATAATCTTATACTATTTTATTTTTATTTTAATATTATATATTTATATTATATTATTATATTATATATATATATTATATTATTATTATTATTATTATTATATTATTATATTATTATATTATTATATTATTATATTATTATATTATTATATTATTATATTATTATATTATTATATTATTATATTATTATATTATTATATTATTATATTATTATATTATTATATTATTATATTATTATATTATTATATTATTATATTATTATATTATTATATTATTATATTATTATATTATTATATTATTATATTTTTATATTATTATATTATTATATTATTATATTTTGACATATTTTAATGAATCAATAGCATTTAAGCATCCTTAAATTTCTTTTTTGGTGGACATCCATTGTTGTTTTGGTCATGGTCGTCATGAGACTGCAGGGGTATATCGCTCAACAGGTCAATTTGGTTTTGGAACATCACTACATCCATATCTTCGATTTCCGGGACATTCCAGTAATCCTCGTTGACGACATATTTTGGACATGGGTCGTAAAACGGAGTGGTGAGAACGGTGAGCTGGAACTGCTGGCGAACCTTTTGGAACAGCTCCACTTTCTGCGTGCGCTGCATCCGCGTCTCCTCTATAACCCGCCGGAAAACAGGATCCATTTGACTTAGGTCCTCGGGCTCCCGGACCATGCCTACGAGAAGTGCCCGCGATTGATCCACGGTGATTCTCATCGGGTCCTGCTGTTTTCTTCCGGCCCAAATGGTCAGGCAACGGGCACACAATCCGGTCACAAAGTGGTACACCGGCTTGGGACACATCTCGCACTTGGCCACCTCCAGAAGGGGATTACGCCGGAATAGGTCCATCGCTCTAGTTACTCGCAAGGATTGTGGGAAATGAAAAACTTCGTGCGAGCTCGCCTGTCATTGGTTAGTATTGGAAAGGAGCACATAGCTACCTAACCTCAAAAATATTTCATTGGTGGATAACCTCTTTAAGTGTTTGAAACTTTTTTGATTAATGCCAACTCCTTTAATTTTCGAACTTTAATAGGTTTTCTCCCATCCCTAAAATTATCGGCTTAATAATAATAATTATATTTTTCCTATCACAGTATATTTAGTCATGACATAATATGAACTATCTTTCTTGATATGGTATAAATGTATTTATGGTAACTTTGTCCCCATCCTTAAAGGTTATCGCCTTATAAAAAATAAATGCCCCTTCATATAATATCTATACATATATGATACAACCTGAACTATCTTCCTTGAAACTGAAAAAAAATATTGATTAACACTACTAATAATTTAAGACTTTAAATATTAGATAAGAAATTGCCTATAGCTGTAAGAATTTTCTTAGGCAAGAAGGTATTATTAAAAGTCCCTTCTCATTTTCCACCCACCGTGTCATGTGAGTAAATCCGCAGCTCCTTTTCTACGTTCTCCTTAACTCCTTTGGCGGTCGGCGCTGCTCTCTTTTTAGCCCAGAACGGAATTCGTTTAATTTCTTAAATTGAAATTATGGTAATTTCCTGCAGTCATGCGAACCTTTTCATACCCGTTCGTGTCTGGCCGGAACCGATGACGAGCGGGCGCGGAGGAGGTTTCCTGATGGTTGATGGCTGTTAGCTAACCGAAAGTCAAGTTCATAAATTTGAGGCCCGACGGCCGAGGAGGGGCACCTGTCCAGGTTTTGGTGGCCGCATTCACCGCTGCAGCAGCAGCACGCCTCATGGCTCAATCCCCTCACGCCTTTCACCTTTCACCTCACGCCTCCAAACCGAAGGTTAGCCCGGCTAATCGATAGCTCTCCATGGCGATGACCGGGGTGTTGATTTATGGCATTCCCGACGCACCGAAACTCGCTCCGGGATCCGACGAAAGTGACACATTAATGTGTTTAATTGAAGTGCCAACTACCTGCCCCACTGCTCCTCCACTCGGCAGAGGAACATCCAGAGCAGAGCAGTCGGAACAGGAAAGTCGGAAACAAAAAGCGCCCCCGGAGCTCTGGCAGCTTGTTAAGCTCGTTGTTCTCTCAATTGCTCCGCCAAGTGGAGCCCTTCATTCGTCCACCGCCCCTTTCCAAAGCTGCACATTTTTGAGCTCATCAATCTCTGGGATATGTGTGGAGATGGCAAAGGTACTTTGGGTCTATTACTGAATACGAACATTAGTCAATTTTCATTTAACTGCCGGTTAATTTAATTATAAAAAAATTAAGCTCAAATTTAATTTAACTAGAAACGCTATTTTGATTTCATAACTTATATCTTAACAATGCAAGTTTCCTTTTTCTCGCAAAATAAAATATTATCGTGTGAAAAATATGATTATACCTCAAAATAAATTAACCAAAGGTTAAAACTACTTAGGTACACATTCTTATTTGGGTACCTACTTATAAGCATATTTCTAAGCCACCAGCTTTGATTTTATCCTTCTTTTCTCAGCAAGGTTTCTTGTTCTATAAAGTAAAACATTATTTAAGCACATGTAAATGTAGTGATAAATATTAATATGTTTTTGAAATAGCTAAGCCAAAGTTTATTATAGATAGGTACATTTCGATTAGAATGTACCTATATGCAAATACTTAGGTACTCTTCATCACTGGCTACCAGTTACCTGTTGAGGGATGCGTAGCCCAAGGACCTGAGTTCTTGTTACGATTTGTGCTGCAAACTTTGCGCCAGGATTTTGTGGGCGAGCATCCGGTATGAGGGACTCGCTTCCTGCCCGACTAATCGATGAAGGATCAACTGGGGCTTACGGTTATGACATCGTTCCCCTTTCCCCCAAACATTTTCGCACCAACCACACTTCTATCCACTTCCCGGGGAATGTGTATTTGTATTCCTGCACCGAAGGCGACCGCAGAGTGGGGCTAACTCAGTTTTTGGGTTTTGCCAGCCAAACAACTTGGATCGAAGGCTGCGGCTCCTGCTCCTCCTTAACCTCCGCCCCCACGACAAAAACCACGGCAATTTCTTTTCCCCATACGCGAACACAACAAACGCACCAACTAGAGGAAAATCAGCAGGGTTCCGGGGGCTGTGGCATGTAGATTGTGTTTGCCAATGCTGCAGCTCAAGTGTAAACATCATCTGGTGGCAAGGATGTGTGGACGGACGAGTTCCCCCACAAAGCAGGGGAATTCAGCACGAGGAAAAAATTGGTTGTATTTTGTACTTTTTTTTATACACTCAATAAAAACGATAGTTCTAAAACTAGAATTTTAAATCACCACATTTTTTATGATTTATTTTTAACTGTTCAAAGTATTTTCTGCTAACTTTAAAATTTTTATTTATATTATGTAGTTCCAAAGTCCAATTTTTCAATGTCATGGTAACTTTTGTCAAAAAAGTATTATTGCTGTTCCGGATAAAATAGGTTTCCCAATATCCTGTTATGTTTAACTAGATATACAAGAAAGAAATTGACAAAAAAATTGGCTACCCCTTAAATTAACTCTCAATCGTGTGATAACACACTGTGTAAAGATTTGTCAATTAAGCTAACATCACATTGAGAAAAGGAATTTTTCTTTCTAAACAACTTAGCCCAATGTTAACGTTATCTCATCGATAACAAACTGTAGCCCTAACATGACATTAACATATCGGCCATAAAGAATCTAAAAAAGATCATACGATTTTCGCTCAGTATACGTCGTCTTCCATTCCCAATTTCCCTGGAGCCGCAACGGTGCATGTGTGTGCCCCTATGCGTTGGCTTCTGGTGCCTCCATCAACGATGGATGCCTTTGATTTCATTTCACTTCATTTCATTTTGTTGTTGGTGGAGGCGAACTCGCGACTGCGTCGATACACAACCCAGCCCCACCCAAAACTCACCTCATCCCCGTATAATCGTAATATCGGTGGAACCAGGCCAGAACCAACCTACCCGAACTCATTCTGCATTTGAGTGTACAGAGCCAACGGCCTGGAATGACGGACGATGGCTTGAGATAATTTCTGCTGCCTGGTGGTTTTGGCTGAAAATGCTGTGGATTTGTGTAATATACTTCGTGGAATAACTGAGCTGGGAAACAGCAAAGGTTACAGTAGTCATTTTCCACTGATTCACTGACTCACCCGCTAGCCAGTCCAACCTTTACAAAGAAAACGCCAGGGAATGCACTTGGTTTGTTATGTTCTTTTTAATTTCTTTCAATAATATGTATGTCTCATTTATTATTCAATATGCGTTCTAGTTCTATTATTTTCCATTATTTCTCTCGTCATTATATGTGTGTGTATAAATTAATGTCCGTTGTTCAATGCGTGTGGGGTCCGCTTTAAATGCCAGACATGCTTTCAAGTCGATCGAATTTGTAAAACGAATTTCCTTGCACTGACAAAGCCAATTTGCGGTGTATAAAAAATCATTGTGCAATTCTCAAATTCAAATATTTCCTTTTCCTTTATAACAACAATGATAATAATAACAATAATAGTAAGAAATACGCGAATGTTTATTGCATTATTTACGGTAACAACAAAACCAATTAACGAGTGTAAAAATGGAATAATTTTCACGGCTTCTCCTCAGTTGGTTTTAATTTTCCTATTTGGTTTCCTTAACGTAGTACCTTTGCCCTCTTGCTGTGTCTTAAAAAATGTATTAAAATTAGCTTAACTATCAAAATTATATGCACTTTGTTGTAGCTTCATTTGCATCTTTGAGTTCGTTTTCAAAAGTTACTATTTATTACCAATTTTCTAGTCAGCTTATATACATTTGTTGTTATACTTGTGTTCTCCGTTGTTAATTGTTAATTGTTTTCCTGTGGCTTGCCTTGTCTTAACTATGAACAGTTTGATATTACAAATATAATGCAATTATCCTTGATGCCATCGGTAGCTACCTTTTCTTCATTATTCTTAAGTTTAGTGAGTGGCATTTACATGTATCTACATGAATATCAAAAAACTATGCAGGTTCCTCTAAATCCAACAATGTTCTGCAGCTTATACAAATAAATGTTAACATTCAATATCTCCTAATCTCCCTCGTCCAAAGCCTCTGTATCTCAATGTGGAACAGAATAAGCGGTTTTAGTTACAAATTGGGCGCAGCATGTCCATATGTCCTGTGGGTAGTGCCATTGATGGAATGATGGAAAAACTCCTTTTAGAAATTAAATATTGTCAAGCACGAATGGATGTGAGTGAGAGTGTGTGATCAGCCTCGAACCAAAGATCGTAGATAATACATATAAAACATGATGGGCAAGTGGGTGGGATTATCGATCGGGGAGCTATCGTGATCTGACTACACTACTCGGTTGGGGAATTATAGGAAACTTCTGGGCGAAATGTGCTCTGGCGTGCTGGTTGATTGGTTGATGGATGTATGATGATTGAATCATGATCGAGAAGTTAATTGCTTTTCGTAATTTTTTGTTGTCAACAACAATACTCAATAATATCATATTTTTCTATATATCATTCAAATGATCACAGTCAAAAAACGTTCATTATTGAATTATCCTTTAAACATTTTAACCTTTACAATTTACTAACACCACAAAAAGTTTCGAATATTTTCGGGTTTTCCTCAAACAACTTTAACTGTAACTCAAATACGAGAAGTTTCTTGATGGAACTATGAACTATGACCAAATTCTCTTTCAACTTGGGGCACTTTGTGAAGGGCATGCGAGTGCCGTCTAAGACGAACTTCGCCCCGATTTCTACAGCAAAACCAAAAGCGATTGATGGTCGTGGGTGTTTCAAAATGTGGGCGGACTCTATATAAAATGAGGCGTGGCGTGTCTACTTCTGTGTGGAGCGATTAACCAAAGCGTAAAATGTTTTCTGGCGCTGGCCGAATTTCCATTTGAATTTCCAATTGCATTTTCGTAACTTCATTTTGCTTTTATTTTTTGTGTTTTTTTTGTTGGTTGCATTTGTAGTTTGGGTTGCTGTTGCTTTCCACGTGATTAGCTGAACATTTTATTGTATTTAATTACTAATGCATTACAAACTTATTCATTACCTAATGCAAAATTGTACACTTAACGTTAATATTCGGTTTTTTCCACTTGGTTTCTCTTTCAGCAGTACAAAAATTATTCATTGCATTTTCTGTTTAGGTGTTTCTGTTTTTGTTTTTCCCACTTTGCCTCTGTTGTTTTACATCCGTAATGATTCAGTTTTAACTAAATTTACACATTGCCAAATTTGCATATTTTAATTCGTACACACATACACGTTTTGTATACGCGGCTAGAGATACACATACATACAGATGCCACTGCCACAGCTTAGAACTAGACTTCGATTTATCTCATTAACCGATTAACACTTCTGTTGGTTTCTCCTCCGCCGTCGGCTGGTTTAAAAATCATTACGCTAAAAAGTAACTAAATTTAATCAATCTTAGGAATTATTCAGTTGGATCAATTATTAATTTATGTGTGTGTTTTCCATTCTGTCCCATAAATCTGATTCGTTTCCGTTCCGCTAGTTGCACTAAAACCTCTGATAGTGTCGGTTCTTTGGCCACCTCCCATATATGTACCATATACCATATACCATCTCACGTCTTTCGTCATCCATCTCCGTTCGAAGTTCGTTTGGGTTGACACTATGTTGGAAGAACAAATAGATTATCCTTAGCTAGTTCTGCAGAATTTGGTATCAGGTTCTGCTAGAAGTCGCTGCTAGTCGAGGGATTCCCTAAATTGCTCTCCACAGTGTCGTCTTTGTGTCAGAGAGGCGGCTTGTAGACTTCAATAGCAGGCGTGAGCATATCCACTCGCGTTGATATCGAAGTATCACTGTAATGAGAGAAAAAAATGGGCTAAATATAATTTATAGGAACTTTACTGAGTAATATCAAGCTATGGTAAGGTATATGGTTATATTATAGAATCTGCGACTATAACTATATTTATATATATATAAATATCTACAACAAAGGAGTAACATTTTAATGAGACATCAAAACTTCCCCTTACTTACTAAGTACTTCTTCAATACACCTTTTGTGTTTCAACTTTATTGATCGAAAACCCGTTAAAAGACTTTAAGATCCCAGTGACTTATGGTATAGTCACGAAAAACCTTCTTTGCACTTTAGTTTGCAAACATGAAAAGTTTAAAGACACATCGACAGAGGGGAAAGGGGTTAGTTAGGGGAGTTGGAAAGGGGAAAAGCCGAAAACTTTATCGCAACGAGTGCAGGCAGACAGCTGCTGCTCCTTGCAACACGTTGAGCCACACAAACAAGGAAACTAATTCCAGTTTCACCATCAGTCAACAGTGTTTCACTAATTGCATTGCATTGTGCTGGTATTATTTACCCAGCTAGGTAATTTATAAATTTTTTAGAATGTGTTGTCATGGGTTTAATTTTAATCCTCTTAAGCTATCTTGAAAAACCAACCAGTTTCTGACATTTTAAAGGCTGTTTGTGTGGTGAAGTTGGGTTAGTATTGTTGAATTTAATTTTAAAACAATAAATATGCTCATTTGTCCATTTTTTAAATGTGTGTATTAACATGAATCAACATGTTAGATATAAATAAATAAAAGTTTATTTTCTTTAATAAGATAATAGTAATCTTAAAATATTAACCTTTTTATTTGTTCTCTTCTTGGTTCTTACTTAGAAAATTATTGATTTGGTTATAAGTTAGTAATTCTCTACCTAAGGGTTCTTAAATACTGCCTGTAAATTGCAGATGTATTTAGATAACATGTTAAATATATTTAAATAAACTGTATTTGATAAATTTCATTTCAGATACATTTATGCCAACCTGTAAATGTTTTCCTTTGAATGCGAATTCATTTGTATGCATCTGGCACACCCATTTCATAAGGATGCAATGCGTTTTCTTTCGCCAGGAGTGACTGTTCCTGAGTCCTGATTTCATTTATTCGGTTCAATTGTTACATTTATTTATTATACACACTGACATGTATACTCTGGTACACATTTTCCTTTCATTGCTCGACCCCGACGACCTACGACCGCCAACTATGTACTCTCTGCGTCTGCTCCTTCATCTGAATTTTCCTTATTTTTCCGCTTTTCCCCATTCTTCGCTGGCTTCTTTATCATGGGCACCCACTGGATTGGAGCCCTTTGTTTGCTTGTTGCGGATTCGGTTTCGCATTGTAAATGAAATGGAATTAAATGAAATGTGAAATTTATTGTATTTAGGGGATTTCCATGCGACAAGCGCTGCGGAAACGGATGTGGATGTGGATGTGGATGGGGATGGAGATTGTGTTTTCGGCATTTCGGTCCTTCGGATGGGACGAAACAAAGCACAGCAATGCGAAACAATCGCCTTTTCGCTTACTATTTCAAATGTAATTTATACGCGTACTTATGGCCCCCACTGTGCACTGGCTGTTCGCTTTATTGGCACTCTACTTTAGTTTTATTTGTGTTTACTCGCTGCTCCTGTCTATCCATGATCGCTATTCGTCCATCCAGCTGGCTGCACTTACCATCTCATATTGAATTAAATAAAAATCTCATTTCCCGAACGGAAGTTGTACGTTTTTTGTCAGCTATGTATTTGCCTCCTTAATAAATCCCCAGACTTACATACTTAAATTTGTACACCCACGCCCACTTTTTCCGGCTGGCCAGTTCATAGAAAGTTGGGAATAGTTGCTGCAAGTTCGGCTGGGAGCAAAAATAAACAAAACAGGCCAAACCTGAAAGATATTATGGAAACTTTCGAGTGTTGGCAACTCCTCGAAATGCGCTTAAGGGTCATAATTAAAACGAGAAGCTTAAAACATTGAACTGGAGAAAGAAGGTTGTGCTGAGATTAAGGAACATTTTTTCTAGCTCAAATAAAGTTGGCTTTAATATTTTTCTTACATATGGCGAAGGAGATCATATAAATTTGAACAAGCTGTACTAAGAAAGATTAAATAAGTTTTGTTTTTTTTTTTAAATATTCTTTGAACAAAGCTGACAGAACCAATTAATGTTAAATATAGTAAAATACTTGTTTTGATAAAATAAAATAATGTCTTAGCGTTTCTGTCAAGTACTAATAAGTTATTTTATTATTATTAAAGTTGTATCTAACCTTTGTTACTTACTTAAATAAAAAATATCAACTACCTCCAGTTAGTATGCTATTGCTTAACCTTAAATGCTTGTTTTGCTTAATATAAATTATTATTTTAAATACTAATAAAGTATTTTGGTTTTACTGGTTTCTTTTACTTATAAAAAAAATATACTAGAACTTTTAAAGTCGACTTCTGAGAGCAGAACTTTTAGATATTCTGACATTTCCTATCTTTTTTAAAGTATGCCATTAAATGAAGTTTCCTCATTTCCTGAGAGTGGACAAGAGTGGAATTTTTTGCTTTGGGGAGCGTTAAGAGCCAGGAGACGGACACCATCTGGTGCCGGCCATTCATCAGCATCAAAAAAACGAGCGGATGCAGTTGCACTAGGGGAGCAGAAGTACCGAAGGGCTGGGCAGGAACACCCTGGACATGGGCAAAATGTTGCCAAGCTGTTGAAACTGTGTTCCAATTAAAAATGCAACAAATTCGAGCACAAATTGTTCGCATGCCGTTGCCAGTGCGACTGCAACTGCAATTGAAAATATAAAGGATGCCAATGCAATTAAAAAGCTTTTTCAATTGCATTTAACATGAAATTAGTTTCGAGAGCCATAAAAACCATGAAAAGCTGGGAAAGTGCCTGCGGTTATCTGTCGGTTGCTTTGTGTCACTTTGTAGCACTTTTTGTGCCATGCATGTAAAACTTGAACTTTCCCATTGAATTTATGATTGCTATCGATCGAAGAGCTTGCATATTGCAAAGGGGCCTTTGATTAAATCCACGAGGTTTCCTCTTTCGGCTTCCCCTAAACTTTGTCAAAGTTCTGACTTGGCCAGGAACTCATTTCGAACAATAACCAAAGTCGCTCGGTGATTTCTGCAGTAACTCCACAAAGCTGACAGGCACAACAACTTTATGCAATTAACTCCCACCCACGACTGGGCAGCCTTGGGGCCAGAGGAAGCTTATTACAAACGACAACAAGCAATGTAAATGCCAACTGGCAGTGAGAAATGGCCAAAGGCGGCACTTGGCCAAGACGAAGTGGAAAAGCTGGCCAAAACCAGGTCAAACAGGTGTGTGCAGGTGGGTTGGGAGTGGCGCAGGTCGGAGGTTGGAGCATGGAGGACAGAGGACAGAGGCCCTTGGTCCGCAGGACTGCAAAACTTCCCAACGTATTTAATTTGAAAATGCGACACTGACACTGCGGCGTGCTGAATGCTTGGTGTAAATTAAATTACACGCGCCACGCCTTCCAGGCGACTCGGGGATAGGCCGGCCAGCCCGAAACACGGTACATTAAATTTTCATTTGGCCAAAAGTCCCACAAACTTTGCTAACAAGTCGCAGGAGCTGCAAGGACGCGTAAGAGCAACAGCAGGCGGAGATGCACAGAGAAAAAAACAAATTATGTCATGGAAATTGTCTCGAAACTGGAAGTAAGTACACTCTACAAAAACAGTTATCAAAACCGCTTTCTTAGTTTCAAAAGAAAGATAGGTTCTGTCTCAAGTTCTTAAATTGAAATGTTTTTTCGGTTTTTGAGAATACTTTCTTCTCAAAAAAACACATCCAGACTACTTTCATCTCTGTCTCATAATCGCTTCAGCTCGAAAAACAATCTTGAGAGTACTTCCGCCTTGATGGAATTCTTCTCGAATTACTATGAAGAAAATTTCTCAAATTAGCAATTTTGATCTGGACTTATTTTAGTTCATAATTTTCTCTGGGTGTTGTTTGAAAGTTTCGATATTTAATATACAACATCAACCGCAGAAATCTCACAAAATTCTTAAGACTACGTTTGGACATACAAGATGCACCCATGAGCATGTTCTCAATAAACAACCCCCACCCCCCACTTTTTCCTACAGTGTCCAGTCCATGAAAATACAAGAAGCAACACCCTCTTCATAAAGTCACCTGATGCCATATCCCCAAAATCCATCAATATCGTCCGCGCCGATAATTTTACCAAGGCCATACGCTTGTATAATAATATATAACTTGTTAATAACTATAAATAAATACACGTTTT